>NW_026262690.1:122362659-124762659 GCF_021869535.1 Mytilus californianus
TGAACTTTTGCTTCTTTTAAGTAGCAAGGTTTATGCCTTTGATGTAATCATTCGGCTGTAAATTCTATATTTGTTGAAAAAATGCTATAATAAAGGCTTTACATAATGAACTGATACTTTCTTAACTGATTTTTTCCAGCAGTGGGAGTATTTTTCCTGTAAAATTCAAGGTTTCATCTTACAGATTATGTAATAAAATTTTACTGTTCGTGATCAAAATTTCACTGTTCGGGGGTGTTGAAATTAGTGGGGGTAATTAAAATAATAATACCTAAAGAAGTGATTTTTTGTAAGAAAATAGAGGTATGATACTTAAACAAGTGATTTTCATGTCATTATCTCAGATTCAGTACAAGGTCATCACCTGACATTACCGGTCATCCTATCAACACAGATGTTGGTTTTGATAATTTTAGCAACACGATTAGTCCCTGGTCATTAGTATTGTATATTTAAAGCTAGAATAAAATTGAATCACTTAGTCTAGTGATTTATTTGTACTACTTAAATAGGTGATTATTAAAGAAAGACAACTCTTACTTCCAACATTTGTGGACAAAATGTTACTTGAATCAGTGATTTAGAAATCATTCATTTAAGTAAGTCCCCTGACTGGTGGAAGGGAGACGATCCTACATTCTGTTTTCAGCGTCGTCAACATTTAGGTTCAATGTGCGGTTAAAGGTTCTCAAATGATGTTAAGGTACATGTATGTTTTTTATTGGTAGTTTTCTCATGGAATGATTTTGTTAAAATCTCTCTAAGGCTAGTGTCAAAGTGATTTAGCTAATAAGAAGTGGATTATATCTCCAAATTAAGCCAAAAGTATAATCAGTATTTGGTTGAATATTCATCATTTTATAAAAATTTATTAATTTATTTTATGTGAACTCTATCGCTAATTGTTTATCTTAAACATGATTTTAATTACATCTAATGCTTACTTTTACAGTTGATTGATCCTGGAGTGAAACAATGGACGCCAACCAAAGGTCGTAGTAATGTCATCATGTTTGTAGGCTTACAGGGAAGTGGAAAGACTACAACATGTTCTAAAGTAAGTGTTTAAGGTCTGTTTATTTAAAATTTTCAAAAGAACAAAACACAAGCCACAAAACTTCCCAGTAAACTTGGATCTAAATCTAGAAAAGTTCTTTGGAAGCATGATATTTATAAAGTGGTATTTTTCTTTGGATATAACAATTGTAAATCTTTTATACCTTTTGCCACAAGCACTAGATGTTCTATCAATTATAATAAAATGTTTGCAATGGGAAGAAAATAGTGTCAATTTACATGATGTATATAAAATAGATATTTGTTTTTTTCTTCCCATTGCACATATTTTATTATTATTGTTAGAACGTCTAGTGCATGTTCTGTTGCATTCAGTAATTTTTAGGTTTGAATTTGCAATTTTGGAAAATATCAATCAGTTAGCAATTGTATGATAAAGCCTAGTGTATTTGTTACAGTTGGCGTATTATTACCAGAAGAAAGGATGGAAGACATGTTTAATTTGTGCCGATACATTTCGTGCTGGAGCTTTTGATCAGCTGAAACAGAATGCTACAAAAGCAAGGATTCCATTTTATGGAAGGTATGTTTAATGAACTGATGATAAGAAAAAAGTATTACAATACCATTGGAAACAGAAAAAAAAAGAGCAATGATTGGTTGGTCATGTTGGAGGCATGAAAAATAATCTTTAAAACTCTATCCAACCTAAGTATTTTAAGATTTTGGATGTAGTACATTTAACACCCCCTGTTTCATCTTTTGTTCAAAAACAAAACTTACATTAAAAAAATGAAAAATTTAATAAGTCTATAAATCATTGAATGTTGGAAGAGCACCTAAATAGTTTAGAGTTTACAGATAAAATGAGACAAACAATATACAACAATAAAAATCAGCATTTTTAGGTAATTATTTTGTATTTAAAATAAAAAAACTATGAGTCAAAAAGACAATATCATGGCCAAAAAAACAAAACAAGACAGAGGTACAACAATCCACAAAACACTATATTGAAAACTAAAGATTTGGAAAGATGTGCCAAAAACCAGGGGTACTCTCAAATGCTTCGGAAGGGAAAGCAATATCTGATGGACTAGTTGCACCTGACATGACAAGTAAAACTTCAGTGATTAGTCACATTGTGTGATTTAACAATCAAAGAAAAGAGAACGTGATTGTGTCTATGCCAAATGGTGACACAGACATCCCATAGCGGTCAACCAAGTCATTTTATGGTCCATAATACTTTAGAAGGGATTACTTTAACTCTACGATTTGGAACAATAATTTAATGAATTGTACAAGCAACAAAAAGAGATTTATACAATCATAGTAACAATACAAGTTTTAATAAGCTCTCTGTAATTACAGTTACACAGAAATTGACCCAGTGGTGATAGCACAGGAAGGTGTAGATAAATTCCGTGACGAAAATTTTGAGATCATCATTGTAGATACGAGTGGTCGTCACAAACAGGAAGATTCATTGTTTGAAGAAATGTTGCAAGTTTCAAATGTTACTGTAAGTTTTCAATTCAGAAATAAAGTTTCATACTGCAGTGATTTTTCAGTCTTGATTATGTGAGCTTATAGTTTTAATGTTTGGATATGTCTGACCAAAGACAAAAATTGGTATATTCTGTTTCTCAGATATGCTTTCAGCAATTAGAAGTAAGAGTAAACACTGGTCAGCTTGGAATAAAAGTTAATTCAAATAATGTAAAAAAAAATGTACTGGTTTGAAATTGATCTTTCAAGAGCTGTCACAAAGTAAACTTCACATGATTTATCAAACAAAACGTTACAGCAAATATTTGGCTGAGAATAAACATAGGAGATTTTAAAAATAAACTGTTAATTAATGATCAAGTCAAAGGGGGTTTAATTGACTAAGAATTAAATGAGATGGGTGGGTATACCGGTACGAGACAGCAGCCCAACAACACAAAGATATCTAGATGTCACTTTATTCCAATCAACAGTAGATTAAGTGTCTAAAAATATGCAAATTTTTACATCATCCAAAGGGATGTAAAGTTGTAATTAAATCTTAACAGAGGGTATCAAACATCTACCATCAAGTCATAATTTTTCATCGAGGGCTTGTGTGAAATTCATCAAGAAAGTTAATTTTATGGAATCTTGTACCATAACTTTTATTACTGTGTTACAAATAAGATATTATACATTTTTTTTTTGTTTACAGGATCCTGATAATGTTATATTTGTAATGGATGCCACCATTGGACAAGCTTGTGAATCTCAGGTAAATTTTATGTTATATTTGTAATGGATGTAACTATCAGACAAGCTTGTGAATCTCATGTAAATTTTATATTATATTTGTAATGGATGCCACCATTATACAAGCTTGTGAATCTCAGGTAAATTTTATCACACTTTGGTTATGTATAAATTTTTATGATCCATTGAATACACGATCAGGGCACATTGATATAGAAAGTAAGAATGCACAAAAATTTCAAGAAGAAAACAGAGAAATCAAAATTTAACTAAAGCAGTTGACAGGACAATGCATTTTTTTGCATTAAATATTTTTTGGAAAATCTTAATACCTAAAAGTAAAAAACTTATTGTGTTCTTGTTTGAATGACTTCAATCCTGATTTCAATTTCATGACTGGAAAACAAATTTAAAAAGCACTGTTCATGATGACCACTGGCTTGTAATAAAATATGAAATTTAAATTGATGGGGGCAAGGTATAAGCAAAATTATGTTCATTTAAAAAATCCATTTTAACATTCAGTTAATTTATTTATGTAGGCCAGAGCCTTTAAAGAGAAAGTAGATGTAGCTTCTGTGATCATTACCAAACTGGACGGCCATGCTAAAGGAGGTGGTGCTCTTAGTGCGTAAGTGACAGTAAAAAAAAAAGTCGTTTATTTTTGTTCGTCTGATATGGCTGTGCATTTCATTGATATTTATAACATTAAATGAATGAACATATGGAATGAAAGTAATAATTGTTCAGCATCGTTTACAAGATGGGTGGTATCAATCCAATCATTGCGCACGAGTTATACATAAAAACAGAAAACAGAAATTTCGAAAACAAAGAAAGACAAATAAAAACAAACAACACATGGTCCAGATAATCTGGACTTGGTTCATGGGTTTAACACAAACAACACATGGTCCAGATAATCTGGACTTGGTTCATGGGTTTAACACAAACAACACATGGTCCAGATAATCTGGACTTGGTTCATGGGTTTAACACAAACAACACATGGTCCAGATAATCTGGACTTGGTTCATGGGTTTAACACAAACAACACATGGTCCAGATAATCTTGACTTGATTCATGGGTTTAACACAAACAACATATTGTCCAGATAATCTTGACTTGATTCATGGGTTTAACACAAACAACATATTGTCCAGATAATCTTGACTTGATTCATGGGTTTAACACAAACAACATATTGTCCAGATAATCTTGACTTGGTTCATGGGTTTAACACAAACAACACATGGTCCAGATAATCTTGACTTGATTCATGGGTTTAACACAAACAACATATTGTCCAGATAATCTTGACTTGGTTCATGGGTTTAACACAAACAACACATGGTCCAGATAATCTTGACTTGGTTCATGGGTTTAACACAAACAATTTTATTATACATACATTGCTATTGCTTTTATATAGTGACGGAAATTCTTTGTTAAATCTTTGGAAAGTTAATTTTATGTAAAGTATATTGTATAATGTAGATGCATGGTATTGTGTTTTAAATCACTTATTGCATATTGTCTATTATATTACTGTGCTGTTTGTGCAATCAAATTGCATTGACTGTATATTAATTTGATATACAGTCACTGACCATAACAAAAACTTGTTTGTGACTTTGATAATGTGTTTCCATAGAGTTATATTTATGACGTCAATATATAATATTTCATTTGTATTACACAGAGTTGCAGTATAAAGAGAACAATCATTAGTTGTCTGGAAGTATAAATTGTATGAGGCTGGAAACAGGATAAAAATATTTAGCAGAGGCGCACATTCTACCCGTTTCTATGCCTGTAAAAAATAAATTTTACATTTGCTATTGATCCATTTTTTGATCTTTCTAATAATGATTAATTGTGTTTAATATGGGTGACATGAAATGTATTATCATTATTTTACAGAGTTGCAGCCACAAAAAGTCCTGTGATATTTATAGGTACTGGGGAACACATTGATGACTTTGAACCATTTAAGGTTCAGCCTTTTGTCAGTAAATTGTTAGGTGAGTTTCAGCTAAACTACTTGAGCATGTTGGGTGTGCACAACATTCACGTTTTGATTGATTGTTTATAATAGTTGAAAAATGAATTCTTTAGTAGCTATTGTAAATATAGAAACAAACTGTCAAAACACTTTAAATACTGTTTTACCTTTCATAGAGGTCATAAAGAGGTCAAATCTTACTTAATATAGATAAGACCATTTTTATATGAAGCTTAACATGCTTAATGGATAAAAGTAGAAAAGTAGCAAAGAAAGTTCAGAACAGGGAGACACAAATTGAAAAAAGAGAGAAATCACTTATTAAAGTGCTTAGTTTTCATCTGAATTTGTTTCAAATGCAGGCCTTTTACGTATTTATTTATTACATGTCCTCTATTTAAACATGAGATAGAAAAGGGAATGGAAACGGGGGATGTGTCAAAAAGACAACAAGCCAACCAAAGAGCAGAAAACAGCCCAAGGCCACCAATGGGTCTTTTATTGTATATTGTTATATTATTTTAGTCCTCAGTTAATTTCCTATGTTTTACAGCCTGTAGGATATATGGCTAAAATAAAGATATTGCATTTTATAGGTATGGGTGATATCGAGGGATTGATCGACAAAGTCAATGAATTAAAACTTGATGACAATGAAGAACTAATGAAAAAGTTAAAACATGGTAAGATTACAAACATTTGAGTATTTTATAATTGATAATGGAGAAAATAGATTACAATCCAGATACTGTAAATTCAAAAATCATTGGGTGCATTTATTATTGCGATTTTTGAAGAATGGACAAAAATGCGAGATCAATTATTTTGATTTCAGCAAAATCTATATACAGATATATGTACCAGATATCAGAATGCGAGTTCTTATTATTGCAATACTCACCCAGTCGCATTAATAAAACCCTCGCAATAATTTCTGTATTTACAGTACTCTTTATTTTCAAACATAATTTACAATGGAAATCTTCCAATTGTATATACATTTTCTTGCAACCTGACATGTCGTCTGCTTTAAATTACTGTGACATCATAATTTTTTGAGATTTTAAAAGCATCTTGCACATGCCAAAATATGAATAATGAAAATTTTTTTTGGAAGCTCTATCTAACAAATTTTCTTTAAAAAGATATCTTTCTGATACTGAAATTTCCATTTTATTGATAAAAAATTTACCGTGACGTAAGCTGGAAAAAGAACAAAGATGTGTAAACAAATTGCTGCATTGCCCTCACAAAACACTAGTTTCATTATTTATACTGCAGCTAGAATACTTCCTGTAGTCTTTATCTACCAGTAACAAAGGGATAAGTTTTATTTTTGTGTTAGCATTTTCATAAATATATGTGTAGCAGTTTTTAGCTGCAGTATAAAAACAATGTTAGGTCAATGTCGGAAAAATATCAACTTTTTTTGTATTTGGCATGAAACTGCTCAGCAAATCTAGCCCTTCTCACTTTCTAAAACTTGTACAAAAAAGTTGATATTTTTTCTGACATTGACCTGATATTGTATTATTTTTTACTTCTGCAGAGGCTGTTATTATTTTCTGTGTGGCCTTTAGAAATCTATAATATCAATGCTTGGGAAGTTGCAAGAAAATATGTATAAAGAAAGAAATTATAAGTGTAATTTTGTTTTCACAGTAATACAATGAATAAAAAGTATATTATCATGATTATGAAATGAGTAAAAGGAGATGCAGGGTATATGCCTTTATGACAGCAATCCAACAACATAAGTAAGCCAAGGAAATTTGTGAGAACTTTCAATGTTTTATACTTACATTTTTTGAGTGTTTAGACTATTATTTTTTCTGTTGAAAATCATGAAAAATATTGATATTAAAAATAAGGTTGCACTTCCCCTGACTAAGCCCCATTGAGTTCCTACCCCTTAGGTAGTACTTGCATGACTGTGCTATGACTAACACCTGACCCATCCTCAGCTCAGTCCAAGGACCTCACGGCTGGTAAAGAGGACTGGGGCCAGGATGCAGTGATCTACTGCTGGACACTTTCTGCCCTTGGTCTGGGGACTTTTCCCAAGGCTTTTGGAGACACTGGGTCTCTGTATGTAGCCTCAATTAGCAAGTATTGGAGAAGTACAATGTACTGAGTAAGAGTCATGTTCTCTTTATATACTTTTATAAATTGTCAATTTCATATAAAAATTTAATGATATTTACATATGAAAAAGAGTAATTTACACAAACAAATATTTATTTAATTATGACAGTGACACATTGATTGACAATTAAACAAATGACTGAAATGGTTATTGTGTATATTTGTAGTTTCATATATAGTTTAATACTTTGTTTTCAATACAGTATTGCTTGTATGAAATATAGTAAGGGGAGATAACTCTATATATTTCCTAATTTTTTTTTACCAGGTCAGTTTACATTAAGAGATATGTATGAACAGTTCCAGAACATTATGAAAATGGGACCTTTCAGTCAGATAATGGTAATTTATATATTTTAACTTGTGTATTTTACAATATGGTGTTCTTCTGATAATAGAAAACTTCTAATATGTGATCGAAAAAATAAAAATTGGAAGAAAGAAAATGTTTTGGAATAGCTTTGTGTTTTTTTATTTCTTCACCTTGTACTTTCATCCAGTTTTTCAATTCATGCTCCTTGGTCTTCTGCAAGTCTCTGTATTTTCAGTTTTTATAAACAACACTTAATTAAGCCGTGATCATTTGTTAGAAGTTCTTACATTGTCAACATAATGGTGTTAGCAAAATGATAATACATGTCAGTTTTTTGTTGTATACTATTCTATGATTTTTTTTTAAATAACATTGATATGATTTCTAGGGAATGATACCAGGATTTAGTTCTGATTTCCTAACTGATATGATTTCTAGGGAATGATACCTGGATTTAGTTCTGATTTCTCAACTGATATGATTTCTAGGGAATGATACCTGGATTTAGTTCTGATTTCTAAATTGGTATGATTTCTTGGGAATGATACCTGGATTTAGTTCTGATTTCTTAATCGATAAGATTTCTAGGGAATGATACCTGGATTTAGCTCTGATTTCTAAATTGGTATGATTTCTTGGGAATGATACCTGGATTTAGTTCTGATTTCTTAATCGATAAGATTTCTAGGGAATGATACCTGGATTTAGTTCTGATTTCTAAATTGGTATGATTTCTTGGGAATGATACCTGGATTTAGTTCTGATTTCTTAATCGATAAGATTTCTAGGGAATGATACTTGGATTTAGCTCTGATTTTTCAATCAATAAGAATTCTAGGGAATAATGATACCAGGATTTAGTTCTGATTTCCTAACTGATATGATTTCTATGGAATGATACCTGGATTTAGTTCTGATTCTTAATTGATATGATTTCTAGGGAATGATACCTGGATTTAGTTCTGATTTCTTAATTGATATGATTTCTAGGGAATGATACCTGGATTTAGTTCTGATTTCTTAATTGATATGATTTCTAGGGAATGATACCTGGATTTAGTTCTGATTTCTTAATTGATATGATTTCTAGGGAATGATACCTGGATTTAGTTCTGATTTCTTAATTGATATGATTTCTAGGGAATGATACCAGGATTTAGTTCTGATTTCTTAATTGATATGATTTCTAGGGAATGATACCAGGATTTAGTTCTGATTTCTTAATTGATATGATTTCTAGGGAATGATACCTGGATTTAGTTCTGATTTCTTAATTGATATGATTTCTAGGGAATGATACCTGGATTTAGTTCTGATTTCTTAATTGATATGATTTCTAGGGAATGATACCAGGATTTAGTTCTGATTTCTTAATTGATATGATTTCTAGGGAATGATACCTGGATTAAGTTCTGATTTCTTAATTGATATGATTTCTAGGGAATGATACCAGGATTTAGTTCTGATTTCTTAATTGATATGATTTCTAGGGAATGATACCTGGATTTAGTTCTGATTTCTTAATTGATATGATTTCTAGGGAATGATACCAGGATTTAGTTCTGATTTCTTAATTGATATGATTTCTAGGGAATGATACCAGGATTTAGTTCTGATTTCTTAATTGATATGATTTCTAGGGAATGATACCTGGATTTAGTTCTGATTTCTTAATTGATATGATTTCTAGGGAATGATACCAGGATTTAGTTCTGATTTCTTAATTGATATGATTTCTAGGGAATGATACCTGGATTAAGTTCTGATTTCTTAATTGATATGATTTCTAGGGAATGATACCAGGATTTAGTTCTGATTTCTTAATTGATATGATTTCTAGGGAATGATACCTGGATTTAGTTCTGATTTCTTAATTGATATGATTTCTAGGGAATGATACCTGGATTTAGTTCTGATTTCTTAATTGATATGATTTCTAGGGAATGATACCTGGATTAAGTTCTAATTTCTTAATCGATATGATTTCTAGGGAATGATACCTGGATTTAGTTCTGATTTCTTAACAAAAGGAGGAGAACAGGAATCAATGGCTCGTCTAAAGAAGTTGATGACAATGATGGACAGTATGAATGATATGGGTAAGAAATATATCAAGTTATTTACCGTTTTTACTTTTAAGCACAAAAAAAAAAGAGATTTAAGACTATTTCTAATATTTATAACTAAAAGTTACTTCAATTTCTGAGTAAAAGTACCTTTTTTGCTTTTTTAGAAAAGGGTTTGGGGGGGGGGGGGGGATAAAATTTTAAGGATTGTTATTTCTTAAAGAACTCAACAAATGGAAGATAATCATGATAATTTCTTTTTTTTTATCAGAAATTTCTTCTTTTTTTTAATTGACTGCTTATTATGTATTTAGTTGATATTTTAAAGTTTTATGTTTGAATTAAAATATTTATTATAAATCTTCCATTTTATAAGATTCTCATTCTACAAGATACACTGTTGATTTCTCATTCCTAGGTATGAAATCACGGGGGGGGGGGGGGGGGGGGGGGGGTCTCAACATGGGAATTTGGGTACAGTTGTGCATCTGAGATTTAAAAAACACCCCCCATTCATATATTGAATAATCATGATAATTGTGAAATCCCTACCTATACATATATTTCACAGCGAAATCATAACCCATTCATATATTTATCAGATTTAAGATTATTAATTGTGACAGTGTAATAAAATTTGATCAATAACAAAACTTGTTTCAGCAGATGTGGAAATTGAGTTTGGGAAATTCAGTGAAGATCATTGCACAACAAACTGAAAAATTATGACCCATTGATATATCACAATTGGTCAATTACTACCTATTGATATATTTTCTCGGTAAAATTGCATCCCATTGATATATTTGACGTATCAAAAAAGGGACCCATTCCAGCAGCACATATGTATATACCTTCATATAGGAAGAGGCCCCCCCCCCCCGTGTATGAAATACTATGAACTAGTACTTAACTTGATGTATTATGTGGTTTGAGGCAAATCATAAATGCATGTATGTGGTTGTTTTGAAAGGTGTAATAATAAACAAGAAAATCAGGACCCCCTCTCCCCCCCCCCCCCCCCCCCCCCCCCCCCCCCTTAAAAAAAAATAATTTAAATTTTTTTGCAGTACATTTGTTAGTAATTTTGTGATTTTATTGCCTGTCTAGCAAGGTTGACACATAGGGATCACTATCCAGCATTTTGTATCATCCATATAGTTTATATTTTTTTTGGTTTTTTACAATTACTGATAAACCACTAAAAATTAATTAAATCATTTTTGAAACTCTGTATTTGATACTTTTTTCTTCAGAACTTGACAGTTTAGATGGCGAGAGACTGTTTGCTAGGCAACCAAGTAGAACCCACCGAGTAGCTCGAGGAGCAGGAGTATCTGTGAAGGAAGTCAATGAGCTACTTACTCAATATAAGAAGTTTGCTCAAATGGTAAAGAAGATGGGTGGAATTAAAGGATTATTTAAAGGTACATTATCAAACAGTTATTAACAATACTGTAAAGTTTATAGAAATCAGTGTAATGATTCTATTTCTGACAAAAATGTGACTAGATGAACATTGCAATAGAAATGTATATGCTTTTTCATTTTAGAGAAGTACATCTTAATAATTTATAACAACATGTTCATTGCATTTTGATTTATAGTATCAGGGATTTTGTCATGTAGGTATATTATATAAATAATACATAGATCAGAGGGTGATATAGCAGATTGTTATACAGAGAAAACATTGTCCATATAAATAACACATAAGAGGGTGATAGAGTAGATCGTTACCCGTGAAAACATTGTCTACAGGTCAGAGGGTGATAGAGCAGATTATTACACAGAGAAAACATTGTCAACAGGTCAGAGGGTGATAGAACAGATTATTACACAGAGAAAACATTGTCAACAGGTCAGAGGGTGATAGAACAGATTATCACACAGAGAAAACATTGTCAACAGGTCAGAGGGTGATAGAATAGATTATCACACAGAGAAAACATTGTCAACAGGTCAGAGGGTGATAGAACAGATTATCACACAGAGAAAACATTGTCAACAGGTCAGAGGGTGATAGAACAGATTATCACACAGAGAAAACATTGTCAACTGAGATGATGCCAAGTATTACAATTTTTTCGAGGGAGAACAATTTGCTCTATCACTCTCTCAGCTAAGTGTTAATTAATTTATCAGAATGAATGTTCTGTTAATATTGTCTTTTAAATTTTAAATTGAGAGGAATAAACTTTATATATGTTAGACTTTCATTGCCTGTTGTGTAGTACTATGGAACATATTTCATTCAGGGAGATTGGACAGTCTGCCTTGCACTACCATAGTTTATACTGATAAAGACAGCAGTTAAAATGTTATACATGTACATCTGAAATATTTTATACATAAGACAAAAAATGGAATTTATTTTTTCAGGCGGTGATATGAGCAAGAATGTTAACCCAGCACAGATGGCTCGTCTCAATCAACAGATGGCTAAAATGATGGATCCCCGTGTACTGCAGCAAATGGGTAGGTATTAGTTATATGATAGGCTAAAATGTTGGATCCCTGTGTACATCAGCAAATGGGTAGGTATTAGATATACGATAGGCTAAAATGATGGATCCCTGTGTACTACAGCAAAAGGGTAGGTATTAGTTATATGATAGGCTAAAATAATGGATCCCTGTGTACTACAGCAAATGGGTAGGTATTAGTTATATGATAGGCTAAAATAATGGATCCCTGTGTACTACAGCAAAAGGGTAGGTATTAGTTATATGATAGGCTAAAATGATGGATCCCTGTGTACTACAGCAAATGGGTAGGTATTAGTTATATGATAGGCTAAAATAATGGATCCCTGTGTACTACAGCAAATGGGTAGGTATTAGTTATATGATAGGCTAAAATAATGGATCCCTGTGTACTACAGCAAATGGGTAGGTATTAGTTATATGATAGGCTAAAATGATGGATCCCTGTGTACTACAGCAAAAGGGTAGGTATTAGTTATATGATAGGCTAAAATGATGGATCCCTGTGTACTACAGCAAATGGGTAGGTATTAGTTATATGATAGGCTAAAATGATGGATCCCTGTGTTACACAGCAAAAGGGTAGGTATTAGTTATATGATAGGCTAAAATAATGGATCCCTGTGTACTACAGCAAATGGGTAGGTATTAGTTATATGATAGGCTAAAATGATGGATCCCTGTGTACTACAGCAAAAGGGTAGGTATTAGTTATATGATAGGCTAAAATGATGGATCCCTGTGTACTACAGCAAAAGGGTAGGTATTAGTTATATGATAGGCTAAAATGATGGATCCCTGTGTACTACAGCAAAAGGGTAGGTATTAGTTATATGATAGGCTAAAATGATGGATCCCTGTGTACTACAGCAAATGGGTAGGTATTAGATATACGATAGGCTAAAATGATGGATCCCTGTGTACTGCAGCAAAAGGGTAGGTATTAGATGAAAATGTGTTGTAGGATTGCTTGGTTAGTCAAGAAAATCTAGCCCAAATGACTGAATCAACCTATGGCTAAATGATGGCATCCTGTAGAAAATATGATAAGAGCTATAATTTAGCCTATGAAATTGCAAAAAAAAAAAATTCAGTCTATCATGTCTATAAAATAATATGTAAATAAAAGATAGAGGTGATTCATTCTGGTCTTTTTAATGCAAAAAGTCATTTGTGATAAACATATCAAAATTGAAGTATTTGATCCAAATTGCCATTTTTAAACCATTTTTTTGTGCAATAAGTTATGGGCAACAGCCTTACCGAAATAGATATTTACTCTGATTAGCATCTATGTATAATGCTTCTTATAGAAAGAAGAAAAATGAGGTCATTTTAAATTAAATTAATTTCTTTATTTTTCAGGTGGAATGCAAGGATTACAAGGAATGATGAAACAATTCCAGCAAGGTGCAGCAGGAAAAATGGGCAGCATGTTTGGTGGCAAATAATCAACTGAAGACACTATAATTGAAAAACACCATTTTGTAAACATTTGAATATGCCATACTGATTTATTTGATACAAAACTTCATTTAATAAATGGAAGTACTTGGACTTTGTATATACATTTAAATGTATAATTGTACATGTTAAATGTTATGTGTATCAGACATTTTGTGAAAATATTTTTTCATGTTTGTAAAAGTAAAAGAAAAATAAAGAAGACTACCTAAGAGAATACACTTAATATCATCCCCCTAATCAAAAGAATATAAAAATTACACTTTTCAACAATTGAGGGTCACAATGAAGTATGTAAATCAAGGAACCAGTGGAAGGACCTTTTTTTCTCATTCAAGATAAGAATTTTAGATACTTTGAGGTAAAGCATTAAAGTCATTTGATAGATATTATATATGCATTTTAAGGACTATTCCTTTAAAGCGAAAAGTGGGGGGGAGAGGAAGGGAAGTTTCATATTTTGAACATGGGTTTGGGTCATTTATATTTGTATTCAAAATTACTTGAAGATAGTTTATAATGTTGGTTGTGGGGGAAGTCCCTTCTTACCCTCACACTTCGATTTAAATGGAACATCTCTAATCTGAAGTACCTATAATTCATTTCCATTTTCCCATATTTTAAGTCATTGATTTTGTTATTATATGTGTAATTGTATTAAATACATCTTGTATTTAATCTAGTAGATTAACATTTTGTTGACTGTACATAAAGGTTGTGTCAGCAACTAACAGAAAACAGCTACATTGAATGGTTTTTATATTGTACTACATGATAGAAATTGTCATACTAATTGTTAAAAAAAACTATTTATAAAAGAAAGTATCATCAAAACACTTTACTTGTATTTCTTGTTAATGGCATTAAAGTTGTGACCCTATACTAATGTATCTTAGTCTAATAGAGAGAACTATTACAAGGTTAAGGACCTTTTTCTTGTTGATTGAGGGTCTCAGGTCCTCCCATTTAATTCTCCTTTGTTAATGAATAGTAAGTTGATTGTTAACATAACTTCTATGATTAAAGAGATGTGTGGTATATATATGTCAATGATACAGATATACTCAACAACACAATGAAACCAGATTCATGGCAAATTTGTCCATTAACAAATGAACTGTGAGCTCTTGCCAACTATTGATTCCCAGGCTATAAGTATTTCATAAATAGGAAGTTGAGCTATGAATGTGAAAATGCATCACACAGTATAGCATGCTCAAAAGAAGTCTGATACCAAATTTCAGGGTACTCTGATATAGAGTTCTTGAGAAAAAAGTGACAAAAAAAACATAAAAATTTGGCTAACAGGAAGTTAAAGAAGTGATTTAAGCATGATCACATAAAGCTTGATACCAGATTTGATTCTGTGGCTATTAGTATCTGGTAAACTGGGAGTTCATGAGTGATGAATCTGAAAATTCTTTACACAGTAAAACATTGTCACTTCAAGGTTATTACTAAATTTAATAAGAACGTTTTTATTTGTAGTTCCTTTCTTTGTAGAGAAAAAAATGATGATAATTCATACATGGCCATCATGTGTAAGAATATTAAAAATATTCTGTAAACAGGATGTGAAAATGCATCACTCATAAAGAAAGATCACTTGAAGCCTGAAACCAAATTTTGTGATTTGCCTTTCCTGAGAAACTGACAGACAATTCCAATTACTGTGGATTCATTATTATTCGTTGGATACCAATTTTCATGGATTTCATGGATACCCGGGAACCACGAATTCCAATGTCCAACGAATTACAAATTTTGTATAGGAATTTATGCACTCTGGCAAAACCACGAAATCAAATACCCAAGGAAATGCAAGTTTTCCTTAATCCACAAAAATTGGTACCCATGAAAATAAATGAATTCACAGTATTAAAATAGGAAGTTGATGAGCATTGAACAAGTCATATTTTTCTGTCAGAGCAAATCAAGCATTCTGGATTCTTGAGGAGATTGACATACTTTCCACTGGAATAAGAAATTCTGTCTTTATTATATTTAATATGGTTCACAATTAAAATTTGAATGTTTACACAGGTCGATGCCAATCATTGATATTAGATAAATGGATGATGTTCCTTCTGCAAAAACAAGAAAATGAATTTGTAATGCGAATAAAACTTTGATGATTAAAAAAAGCTTGAAAATTTTCTAATAATAATTAAATGAAATATAAAATTAACATTTGTTTTGATTGGTGTTTAAAGCCACTTTCAGCACTATTGCGCTATTACGTGTAGGTCAGTTTTTTATTGGTGGAGGAAGCCAGAGTGTTAACATTTGTATGTCTGAGCTCTTCCCAAATAGTTCCTCCTTGGTTATTTAAGAACTGAAGTGACCTCATATTGATCCTTTGTGTGACATTACACAAATCCACTCAACTGTATCACCTGTACACTAAAGAAAGAATCTTCTGGGATTTCTGTGTTAAAAGATAAGGACAAAACAAATTTATAAATCACAATTTTTATTGCACTATCTCTCAATTTAATAAATAAATATGTATGGAAGAAAATATTCAAATATTAATATAATATTTAAATCAAGCAGAATTTGGTTACATAATTCTATTAAGGAGGTAGACAAGGATAACGGATATAACTCTTTAAATCACTGATACGTTTGTAACTACCATTCTAATGTATATAGTCTTTAGCTTCTCAGTAACATAGATTACATGTATTTTTATTCTGATTCACCTGAATGCTTAAGACACTGATGAAACTACAAACAAGTGCATTACTGATTAAAGAGTTATCTCCCTTCGCTGCCTTGGACCTCCACCCTTTAATCTTGAAATGATATTTTGTAAACATTTTAATACTTAAATTTTAAGACATACAAATATAGTTCCATGGAAATGTAACAGAGGTTTTGAAATTGATGGTCCTGAATGTCAGGGATTCATTAATAGTACCCCAGGAACTTTTATTTGATAAAAAAATGTTGCAATCATTAACAAATATATTTATCACAGATTAATTTTCTAGAAACAACACAACTAAAAACATAATTCCATTACGTATTAAAAAATAAATCAATATTTGCATCAATTCTCTGAAGGCCATTCCATTCAAATTGGATATGAGAAGGTAGAAATTGACTCAAATCCCACCACAACCAAAATACTTTCTTCTAGTATTATTTTAAAAATTTTGCATCATTAAATGGACATTTAATCATAAATGACCAACAATAAATGGTCAAAATTTCTTTCATACCCTCCACATTCAATTAAATGGAATAGCCATTAACAAGACATTGGCAGGTAAAGACCAAGCACTTCTAAAAATCTTAAACATTAAACTGACAGAGATGTCAATCATGAACATTTAAATCATCACTTACAATAAACAAAAGGAGATGGGTTGCTTGGACTTTTCTTTACAAATTCTTTATTCTCAGGAGATGAGAATATAAATAACCATTCCAGCACTTATCAATATTTCAAAATGGACCAATTCAGATAATCCACTACAATAACCATAAATTACGCTGCAAAGTCTCAGCATTCTATTATTTATATGCCTAACCCCCTCAATCAGTGATGATGATCATTTCAAATATTAACAAGTTTATTCAAACTATGTCTACAAAACATACTGTTAAATCAAATTGTTTATACAGACTACTGTTAATTCAGAAATTATTGTGTGTATTTATTATTGCGATTTTTTAAAAATGAACAAACATGCTAGATTAATTATTGCGATTTTGGGAAAATCTGTATACAGATACATGTATATGTACTAAATATCAGAATGCGAGTTCTTATTATTGCGATCATCACCAAGTCGCATTATTCCCATTAATAAAAACCTCGCAATAATTTCTGAATTTACAGTATATAACTTTAAGCAAGAAGCAAGAAAGCAAACTAAGAGGGGCCAGACAAGACAACTTTTCCCTATTTCACTTACATATTTCCTACTGATTTTCTATCACCCTTTCATTACTCTATCTGACCTCTAATGCTTGGAGACTTCATACAAATGCCCTTATAATTAAAATATAATGTAGATTCAGATTTTTAGTCAACTTTTTAGGGGGTCAAAAATTGTGATGGACAAGTTTCATGGTAATCATGGTATAGCAAATAAGAAAATTGTTAAAAATTATCACATTCTTACTTAGATTAAGTTTAATCTCTCTAAATGATGTATGATTATATTAATGGATAGTTCAAAGTTCAACTTATTAATGCCATCAAGGATTAATCTTATCAATTAAGTAAAGCTTGGATGACCTTTTTATGGTTCACCATATATATATCAAAAATGATTAAAGCTAAGTTAAAGCTATAAGAAAAAAAAACTTCTGGTTAAAACTTAAAAGTCACTAGGCGCAAAAACATCTCATTCTCTAAAAGTTAAAAGTCTATCACATTTTTGTATCCTTGTAACAAACAATTGTATTATCTTATCCTCAGTCACATGACTGTCACATGTTTATATCTTAGTAACAATTGTATCTGGGTAATAATTCCCATCCTCCTCTCCTGCATCACTGTCCATGGCTATAGAGTTTGGCCTTGAACTTTGATAACTGACCGTAGGTCCCATGGGGACCTGTAGCACTGAGGGGGCTGGGCTGATACTAGGTGTGGTATTTCTGGAAGTCAGATCACACTGGTCCAGAAGTTTCATTAGTTCCTCTGGTGTAGGCCCTCCTTTCCTTACTTCACCATCAGATTTATTCATCATCTCCAAGGCTGTTGTCAGATCCCACATCTACAAAGTATCAACAGAGAAGAATGGAATCATTAAACAGAGATTCAAAGGTTTTATTCTTTTATCAAGAATATTATCCTTCTTTCGGCGAGGATAGCTGTTGTAAATCTTGATATTAATTAATTTGTAATTATCTAATTAACACTATAATTTAATAAGAGGACTGAATCTTTTCTTAACAAGATGTAATGGGTGTACAATTTCTATCCTGTGGATTCACTATTATTTGTGGGATACCAGTGTTTATGGATTCCATGGGTAATCCTGTGGATTCACTATTATTTGTGGGATACCAGTGTTTATGGATTCCATAGGTAATCCTGTGGATTCACTATTATTTGTGGGATACCAGTGTTTACGGATTCCATGGGTAATCCTGTGGATTCACTATTATTTATGGGATACCAGTGTTCACAGATTCCATGGGCAATCCTGTGGATTCACTATTACTTGTGGGATACCAGTGTTTACGGATTCCATGGGTAATCCTGTGGATTCACTATTATTTGTGGGATACCAGTGTTTATGGATTCCATAGGTAATCCTGTGGATTCACTATTATTTATGGGATACCAGTGTTTACGGATTCCATTGGTAATCCTGTGGATTCACTATTATTTATGGGATACCAGTGTTCACGGATTCCATGGGCAATCCTGTGGATTCACTATTACTTGTGGGATACCAGTGTTTACGGATTCCATGGGCAATCCTGTGGATTCACTATTATTTGTGGGATACCAGTGTTTACGGATTCCATGGGCAATCCTGTGGATTCACTATTACTTGTGGGATACCAGTGTTTACGGATTCCATGGGCAATCCTGTGGATTCACTATTATTTGTGGGATACCAGTGTTAACAGATTTCATGGGTAATCCTGTGGATTCACTATTACTTGTGGGATACCAGTGTTTACGGATTCCATGGGTAATCCTGTGGATTCACTATTATTTGTGGGATACCAGTGTTCACGGATTCCATGGGCAATCCTGTGGATTCACTATTACTTGTGGGATACCAGTGTTTACGGATTCCATGGGTAATCCTGTGGATTCACTATTATTTGTGGGATACCAGTGTTAACGGATTCCATCGGCAATCCTGTTGATTCACTATTATTTGTGGGATACCAGTGTTTACAGATTCCATGGGCAATCCTGTTGATTCACTATTATTTGTGGGATACCAGTGTTTACGGATTCCATGGGCAATCCTGTGGATTCACTATTATTTGTGGGATACCAGTGTTTACGGATTCCATGGGCAATCCTGTGGATTCACTATTATTTGTGGGATACCAGTGTTCACAGATTTCATGGGTAAAGGTAAACCACACATTTTAATAAATGATCATTTTTGTAAATACATGATTTCATGGTTTTTACAAATTTTCTATAGGCTTGCATGCAAAATATGTTAAAACCATGAAATCATGTATTTACAAAAATACAACTATAACTATATACAGGAAAATTAAAGAATCAACAATATTTGCTTTTTTTCAGGAGTTTAACCCCATGTCCATATTGTTTTAAGGAGTAATACCACCATTGTTTTTCCCCTATTAGTCTTTGTTAAATCAGCACTTTTCAAAAAATTGTGCAGAATTTATCTTTGTTTCTTAAAGAAATGCTAGGCATGAGTAAAGTTTTATCATGTCCAGTATTATAGAGTACAGACAAAATTTCACATAACATTTCATTGCATATATTTAAGATAATAACCATCACTGGAAGTTAACCAATCAAATGTTCACCCCTTTTTTTCCTGTGTACAAGCTTTAGTAACCATGTAACCTCAAGTTTCCAAAATATTCTATAGAAACACCAAATAAAAAAAGAATGGTGCTTTGAAACACCCAAGACATATGTTTATGACTTGGAAATTTTTTACTGCAATGAAATGTAGGATTAATTTCCTACAACTGTCAGATTCAAGGGAATATTTTTTTTCGACCCTTTTTCGTATGCAACCAGATATGACATACTATGATTTGGTGGTACAGTAGACTACGGCAAATCGGATACCCAAAATGTCAGCTAAAAATATCCGATTACCCGATATATTCAATTAGACGATGAATGTATATTCATTGAATATTCTGCAATAATGAGTAGATATAATCCTCAGATGTTACTAACCCTGACACTTGCTAAATATGTGAAAGGGCTGGAGGATTGATGGAGTGATTTTTATCAGTTTGTGTACCATCACCACGATGTTTGTGTAAAAAATTATCAGCTGGTTTAATATGTAATTATTAAATTTGTTTGCAGTTTTTAAATCCTTTATTTATTAAAATAAATCAAATGTCCTGAAATATTTATGTGAATTATTATCTACCATCCATAGTTTGTCTTAATTTGTTTTTCATAAGCAAATTAATATCCATTATTTACATTATCACACAGGTAAACTAATTTGGCTATAAATAGATCTAAGCATGTCTGTGTAGAATCTCCAAACTAAAATCGTATTTGTTATAATTTTATTTCTTTAAATAATCAAATTTAAATTTATGAAAATAATCATGATTGATAAAATATTATCCGCATAAAGTTTACGTTTTCTGAAGACTTTTTATATTTAGGTCATAGTTCTAGAGGCTTTCTCACAAATATGTAAACATCCAAAATGGCGTCCATGACATGTGGTTACTTTTGCACATGTGAAAAAAATATATCTGACAAAAGTCAGACTTCTCTAGTCAAAAGGGATTTATATTTATATTGCAATAAATTATTCAGAAGGAGGTACATTCAGTTTAGATTATATTTCTGATTCTGTGAACATTTGGAATCAAAATTCTCCAAACAGCAACGTCAACTTGTCAACTGAGTCTTGCATATTTTAGAAATAAATTCAAACCATTTGAAGTAAAAGGGCATCTAATTCACATGACAAAGGAAGACAATGATTAAAGACAACAATTTATTAAGAAATAGTTCCTTTTATTTAGTAAAAACAAAATCTTCTTGTCTGCAAGATTGTAAATTCGTAACTTCCGGGTCCATTTCCTGTCAGAAAAACATTGAAAATATCCGATTGTGCATGGTTTTGAACAAAATAACCTGAATATTCTTATCCGATTTGCCGATATATTCTTATATCCGATATTCGATTACACGATAAAATTAACATTAAACATATAGGGAAGGGTTTGGTGTTTTGAAATAATATTACAATAGCCGATATATACGTTTAGCCGATATCCGATTAGGTGGAGTCTACTGTATTACACCTTAATGGATGAGGTAACCCTACATATTCAGTTATCTAAGAAGGAAGAAATGTATTTAAATGAAAACAATACTTGTTAAATTATGTGTAATCAAAGCCCTTTCTTGATCACTCATACCTAAACATTTTGAATGTATATGTATATATGTCGAAATGTTAAAAGCTAAAAGATCAAAAGGGATAAAAAAAAGAATATCCAAATTCATTTAAGGTCAACTTTGTCTGAGGAATTTGGACCCTTTGTTTCTTAATAACTTTTTATTTACCTGTATTGTACCATTTGTGTGACCAGTAAATATATATCTCCTTGGTCTGGAACCCATTCTATTAGAGCCTTCACACTCATGTACACAAAATGCTGCAATACTGCTATTATCCACAGACGATATCACACACACTCTGAAAATAATTCACAACAAAATGATGTAAATATACAATGATTTTTTTTTCATGACAATCACACACACTCTGAAAATAATTCACAACAAAATGATGTAAATATATAATGATTTTTTTTTTCATCACAATGACACATGCTATGAAAATATAGCAGGATATAATATAACACATATTTTAAAAAATACTGTACATCTACAGAGGATCTTACAAATGAATACACAAAAGAATAATATAAAAGAATAATATAAATGTAGTGGCTGGAAATTTTAACTTATGTTAAGATGAGGTCAAAATTAATGGATGACAATGTCTTTTCATGAACAATCATGTTTTCTCATCCAGGGTGAAAGTATAATTTAGGTATTGAGGTCATTTGCATAATTGCTAACAGCAAAGTAAAATTTAAGTTTCGCATTCCCAAACATTTTCTCCACGGGTGAGACAAAACATTTAAATAATTTGACCTTCAGATCAAATGTCAAGTCAATTCAGTCATGATAGTATGTGACACAACGACTTACAAATAAAAACACTTAACAATTATCTGTCTTCATCAAAGAACATTCTTGTGCAAACACAGCTATGTGTTGAAGCAATTCACAATTTGACCTTGAAGTCAAGTCAAGGTCATATTTGGCATTATGGTATCAGACACATCTCTCATGGTAACTAAAAGCATACCAAATACATCTAAACATTACATTTTACATGCCTGAAAGAGGGAATACATTTTTTTTTCTGTTTCTAGTTCTATGATAACATTTAATAAACCAGGCTCTTTAAAAAACAGCCTCAAGTAATAAAGCTGTTTCTATTACATCACACATCTTATGATTAGAAAGTTGTCTTCCAAAAGATTTATATCTTTATGGATTTATTTATCAAAATTTTGACTGTTCAAATGACAGCCTATCTTCTCCCATAAGCATCAAGTTTTGGAAACTTACCTTTTTCTAGGAAAATTACTCCTATCACATTAATCTAATATTGAGAAGATCACATTTTATTACTTTTATTGTTGCATGTTTCTATGGCAACTACCATCTTATCATCAAAAGATAACCTAAACAAATTTTATCTGTTTCTATGACAACACACCTTGGACCACAAAAAATTAGCCTTACAAAATTTGTTTCATGATAACATACCATGGGCCATCATAATATAGCCCTACCACAATTTATCTGTTTCTATGACCACATACCTCTGACCATTAGAAGATAGCCTAATAAACAATTTATCTGTTTCTATGACCACATACCTCTGACCATTAGAAGATAGCCTAATAAACAATTTATCTGTTTCTATGACTACATACCTCTGACCATTAGAAGATAGCCTAATAAACAATGTATCTGTTTCTATGACTACATACCTCTGACCATTAGAAGATAGCCTAATAAACAATTTATCTGTTTCTATGACCACATACCTCTGACCATTAGAAGATAGCCTAATGAACAATTTATCAGTTTCTATAACCACATACCTCTGACCATTAGAAAATAGCCTAATAAACAATTTATCAGTTTCTATGACCACATACCTCTGACCATTAGAAGATAGCCTAATAAACAATTTATCTGTTTCTATGACTACATACCTCTGACCATTAGAAGATAGCCTAATAAACAATTTATCTGTTTCTATGACCACATACCTCTGACCATTAGAAGATAGCCTAATAAACAATTTATCAGTTTCTATGACCACATACCTCTGACCATTAGAAGATAGCCTAATAAACAATTTATCTGTTTCTGGAACAGTTTTCTGTATAAACACTTGTTGGTCATCTTGTTCACCGTAAGGTCCTATAACAAAACTTTTAGTTAGTAAGTAAAATTACATATCTTGTGCAGTTATTTTTTATACAAAGACTTTGGTTTCAAGTCACTAGTGACCGAATTCTTAACCATTATTTCCCTTCAAAAAAGCAAGGCAAATACATATTTCGGTTCTCAGATACAGCCAAATCAACAAGAATTGGTTGCTTGCTAGATAGTATTTTTGCAACATAAAATGTGTATTATAAAGATGGCAACACTTCAAATGTTAGAGCCTTCTAAATAGGTCAAAGAGAGATAATCTTAAAGGAGGTCAATTGTTAGTAAAATCCTTGAACTTTTTTTTTTGGTAGATATTTCAATATTGAAATCTATTCTAAAATTTATAAGATCTGACAACAGTCAAAGAAATAGTGAGCAGGGCAAGAAATTAAACAGATTGATGCAATTCAACAAATGAGGAAAGGATCCCCAAATAAGTAACCATCTATCAAATGGGGACATTTTTTCAGGGTTATTGGTTTACATCTTAAATCAATAATTTACGCTTGACATGTCACTTATTCATGAAAATTTAGCACCTGCTTTAAAAAAAAATGAAAAGTATTAAACTAAAATGCTAACCAGTAACAAGCCTATTAAATTAAAATTTTTTAAAGGCAATAACATTTTTTGTAACTAAAAACAAACGAATGGATCTATCGAAAAATTATTATTTTCTTTAAATGTGTGTCACTTTAATTACTGTGGTGAATATCAATATGTGATCAAATAGGTGAAAGGTCACATCAAATATCTTGTTTTCACAAACAGCATAATCATCAGACTGTTAGTTTACTAATAAAAACATAGAACCCATACACCCACAGTTTTCCATTGTTTTCTGTTTGATTTGTATTGCTCAAATACACAATCTTTTGTTTTCTATGTAATGTTTTGTGGACTTCTATTTTGTCTTTGGTCTTTTTCTACTTGCCATGGCCTTGTTCGACCTTCTTTGACCTAAGTGATTTTTTATTGCCCCTTGTTATCATCTATTTTTTTTTATACTTATTTAATATATAAAGAGTCTAAATAGTAAAAGTTGATGTCTTCAAAATTATCAATACAATAATAAAGAACCCTCTCTCCATCATTAGTTTTTAAGATCTTACAAGTATCAGAAAAAAGAAAAGAAAATTTAGATAGCACCAGCACATTTTAATATTTACACATCTTTTATAAAGTATACAAAATATGTCATTTAATTCCTGATCAAAAACAGCAATTTTTCATCATAGTTAAACTAATAATATGGAATGTTATAAATTTACAGAAAACATACAATATTTTCTGGTTAATTCATTTATAAATTGTTCATACTCCTGCTGATTTAAAGGTTGTTATATTGAATATACACCTGTCTAATGTGGAAGACTGTATATAGCCCTTTATATATAACTTAGCTGTACATGTTTTTGGGCTGCTGTTCCATTGGCATATACAAAAACCACTCCTTTATTTACATTAACATGCAAAATAAAACAATAGTATTTTTGTTACCAAAGTCATTTCCTGTAGAACAGCTAGCTTGTTCTTCTACTTCATCTAATGAGACGATCTTAAATGATGCTAATGGTGTTGATCCAGGCTGTGTAGATATCATGCCTCTAAATCTTGTTACACTCCAAGTCCTCACGTGATTGTATTCACTACATACTGAATTATACAACAAAATTATGACAATAGAGTCACAAAATGCAATTTCATAGCCTCGTCAGTGGTAGTTTAGCTGTACTAAATTATAAAATAGAGTTATGACATCAGTGGTTTGTCAATAGAGTAACAAAATGCAAGTCCAGAGCCTCCTCAGTGCTAGGCTTATGTCGTACTAAATTATAAACTACAATCAGGACATCAGTGATTTGTCAATAGAGTAACAAAATTTGTGACTTGGATGGAGAGTTGTCTCATTGGCACTCATACCACATCTTCTTATATCTAATTATGTCGTACTAAATTATAAAATACAATTATGACATCAGTGGTTTGTCAATAGAGCAACAGAACATAAGTCCAGAGCCTTGTCAGTGGTAGTCTTATGTTGTACTAAATTATAAAATACAATTATGACATCAGTGGTTTTCATATGTCATATCTTACATGATTTTTGTAATTTGAATTTGGTCTTGATAACAGATCTCTGAAAGTTTCTGTTTAATTATTTTATGACTATTTTAGAATAGGGATGATTTAAAGCTTGTCATATTGTACAGATACTTGACAATATGTTGGTACAGATACCTGACAATATGTTGATACATACACCTGACAATATTTAGAGCTTGTCATATTGTACAGATACCTGACAATATGTTGATACAGATACCTTGGTACAGATACCTGACAATATGTTGATACATACACCTGACAATATTTAGAGCTTGTCATATTGTACAGATACCTGACAATATGTTGATACAGATACCTGACAATATGCTGATACAGATACCTTGGTACAGATACCTGACAATATGTTGATACAGATACCTGACAATATGTTGATACAGATACCTGACACTATGTTGATACATATACCTGACAATATGTTGATACAGATACCTGACAATATGTTGATCTTTCAAATTCTTAATGGGACTCAATGACAAATACTCCACATTTATTCACATTGTTTGTTAAATTTGAAATGAAGTTTAAGTCGTTATTTTGAAATAAACGTGAAAGCATCATATTGAAACATTCATCAAAATAAGCAAAGAATGTTTCGCATGTTGTTGTGTTTGTTTAAGTGATGGACCATAACTCCTTCTGTTTTATGTAAATGACAAGAAATTCTCTATTTTTGTATTAAAACTATTTCCGGCAACATGTTATATAATCTTTCAAGCATGTTTATATTGTGCATTCATCTTTTTGTTGGTTTTATGAATTGAGGAATATACTATTTTCATGGATATTTGATTTTGTAGTTTTGAAAAATTCTACAGACAAGCCTTACAATATTTGTATTATGCTAAACACTTAAATTTGTGTAGTAAAAAATCCACAATACTTTATCTTCATCTCCTTCTTTTAAAACTCTTTGAAAAAAACATTCTAAATTATAGCAGTACCTGATACAAGGTGTTTTTCTGACAACATGACCTTTGTGACTGGACTTCTATGTACTGTAAATGTCTGGAACAACTGTGGTCCATGTCCCACAGTCTCTGGATGTTGGACTATAACTCTTACAGTCCCTGAACTGGTACCATAAGCTATCTCTATCCAGTTACCACTCAAACCTTAAATACAAAGTGTTTAAATCAATGATTAAGGATTTTACATGAAATCATAGTCTATAAAAGAGGGAAGAAAGATACCAGAGGGATAGTCAAACTCATAGATCGATAAACTGATGCTCTGGAAGCTATCAAAAGAACTAGTAATTCATCTTCCTTACAAATCTTGGTGTCAAGGTAAAACTTGAATGAAAAGCACTAAATTTCTCACTTCTTAATGAATCTAGATTTTAGAATTGTATATTAACAAATCAAAGCATTGTCAGTACTGTAAATTCACCCTCCACTCAATTCATTTTCATATACAGTAAATCAAATCAAATTTACTGACTACATGGATAACTCATCATACTATTAACTTAAACAGTAGGTACATCTTTACCACAGATCTAAGTATTAATTTGGTACTGTATATAACCTTCCTGTTCTTATACTTTTGTTGCTACACGGTAGGTTAAAACTGAGGTAACAAAAAGTGCAGACACTGTCTCAACATTTGATTTATCTTTGTACGACAATAAAAGTAATGACGTAACTGATCCTTTGTCAAAATTACATGATGAAGAAAAACTTCAGTGACTATCTTATCTGTTGTATCATTGTAAATCACTCACAGTACTGGCCCCTCATCATACTTACAAGTTACAGGTCTGAGATAAACAAAACAAGTTACACTGTTTCAGCTAAAGAATATTTGTACATCAATCAAAGTACTGACAGTACTGGTCCCTCATCACACTAATAAGTTTTTGGTCTGCGATAAACAAAAAATGCAGTCACTTTGATGTCTTTTGTAGAACAATTAAAGTACTGAGAGTGTTACAGATTTTCATACTTACTTGTTTTAGGTGTAAGGTAAACACTGAGAGCTGTAACCATGTCTTCTGAAGGATCTTTGTATAACTCTGTTACTAGTAGATCGTTATCTTTCATTCTCAAAGGAAATTTCTGCATATCTGTGGGAAATAAAAATATTCCATTATTAAAACAAAAACCAAAGTGGAAATGAAAATGCAATCAAAATATATATTGTATATATGTATATATTTATATGTATGTTGTCTTATCTTGGTTACTTTCTTTTTCAAATAACAAAAAAGGTCATTTTTCTAAATAAAAATAATGTTTTTAATGGACTTTTAGCACATTTTCTTTTGGGAAGAATTTTTCTTGTAGTACAAAAAAGTAGAAAAATTCAGAAATTCAAAATTTAGTACAGGTCAAGCAGTTCTTACTGAATCAAGTCCTGGTAGGTCAATATTGGTTGGTATGTCCTGGAATATGGCAGGTAAGTTTAATTCCATTAATTATCATTAAAGTGAAACATAACTGCAAGTAGATAAATTTGTTTTGCTAATTGTTATAAGACTTACCAATATAATAGATAGATCCATTCTGACAGCCTAACAGAAGAAATGAGCCTGCTGTATCATAACTGGTAATTGGTATCACATCTTGTATCTAGAAAACATACAGTAAACTCGAGTGAGGATGGTAACTTTTGTTTTCATATAATTTGTACAGCAATGTTTTCAATTTTTCATTTAATTGTTCAAAAGTTGTGACTATTCTTTTACATCAACACTTTTGCATCCTTATAAACAGTATGAGAACCTTATACAGAATTTCAAAAACTTCTCCTCATTTGAATTATCACATGCTTAGTGTTTTAAAGCGCAGCTGCAACTAGTGCATGTATACAGTTGATGATAACATGTAAATGTAATATGAACCTGTATGCACTTGACCAACAGCCAGATTTGTTACATGCTAATTCATAAGGTAACAGGCCTAATGAAGATGTCAACCCACTAAAAATTATTCTGATGTAGACTTAAAACAAATGTCAGAATGTATTATCTCTATTTAAGAGTTGAACTAGTTTAAGGAGATACTTTTTTAAATCAGTAATGTGTTTGTAATAATCTGTTTCATCAAAGATTTTTAAGCATTCATGAGAAACAGAAGATAAAATAGTCTGTGTTTCTTAGAAGCTTAGAATATATTTCTAAAAAGGTTGACACAAACATACCAGTAATTTTTAAGAGTTATCTCCCTTGCTGTCAGTCTACTTCCATAATACTAACCTGCCAATGCTGAGTCATGGAATGCCACACACCTATTTTACCATACTGACTCAATGCCACAAGCTGACTTCCAATAAAGAACAAAGAGTCCACTGATACACTCAAATCAAACATTCCTACAAAAAAATGTATAAATATCATTACTGTAAACCAATTTATTTTCCCGATTTATTTGCTTTTTTCTTCAATTTTGCCTTTATCTTTATGTGCGATAATTTTTCGTCTTAAACCGCTTGACTAATAATAGCTTTTCTCAGTTGAGTAGAGTGAGAATATGATGACATCATAAGCCAACCTCATTGCCTAGAAAAATAAAAATGAACAGATCATCTAGTCTCTCAACCCAAAGGACTTTTCTTGGCTGGATCACCATTGAAATACAAGTGAGAGGTTTAGCTAGCTATAAAACCAGGTTTAATCCACCATTTTCTACATAAGGAAATGCCTGTACCAAGTCAGGAATATGACAGTTGTTTTCCATTCGTTTGATGTGTTTGAGCTTTTAATTTTGCCATTTTATAAGGGACTTTCCAATTTGAATGTGTGACCTTAAATTGTTTCAATTCATGTGACCTTAAATTAAGCTACAACTTGATCAACTATTTAAATGTTATTACAATATATACAAAGACCTGTCACTTTCGCCAATATTCACTCCATCTGATCAGCAAAAATTTAGTCGTCTTTTTCTTGATATCTAAATATTCATTCCTATAAAGTTTGAAAACATTTGGCATGCCTCATGTGTTAATTTTTTTCTTCAAATTAGCCAAAAACAGTGTGTGGGTGTGTTTTTTGGTTCTTTTCACTGGTCTAATGATTTTTGAAGAATTGCAGAGACAAATAAGGGAAAATTTTTAACAATCTACTCTTTTTCTTGTAAATATACAAATAAAAGGAGATGCATTACAAATGAGACAAGTATCTAACAGAAACCAAAGGATGTGCATGTCAGCGACTATAGGTCACTATTCTGCATCCAACAATGAGCAAAGCCCATACTGTATGATCAGCCTAAAAATGTCCAGGCACAACTTAATGTAAAACAATTCAAATGAAGGCCTGTTCTATGTTACCTTTTTCTCTGCTACTGGTCAGCTTAAAAGTGTCCAGACACGACTAAATGTGAAAGACCTATTATATGTTACCTATTTCTCTGCTACTGCCATCATCCATGATTAACCACAGTTGAACAAAACTTCCCATGGAAGCTGCCACCATTTTATTTGTATTCTCCTGGTTCTGTGCCACAACCTTAGCATTTAATGCCACTCTATCCACAGCATTCTCCATGTAAGGACTACTCCATATATGATGCCACCCTGTTGAATCCTTCATTCTGCAAAGCATTATATTTTATCATTAATTTTTCTCATAGAAATCATTTTTCAAGGTGATGCATGTACAATTGTACTTTAATAAATAAATTGACTATATAAAGCACATGCACTTAAAGATTTGTTTTCTTAACAAATTGGAGTAATCAATCAAATAGTAAATAAAGTTATAACATTACACTGAAGTTCCATGCAAAAATGTTCATTTTTGAATGGTAATATTTTTGGGAGACAGAGACAACTTTGAGAGAATTTCAGGAATTATTGAATGATTCCCAAAAGTTGACGGCTTAAATTAAACTAAAAGGAAGTCCCATTTCATAACATTTGTTTTATATTTTATTTATCTCTGTCTCAATTATCATCTTTCTAAAATAATACAATTTTATCACTCTAAAGTATTAAATATATTTGTTGATTTACCTGAAACAACAAACAAAATGTGGATATGAAATACAAATCCAATTATGATGGCCTTGGACCATGGTCACTTTCAGTGGATTCAAATATCCTGAAAAAAAAGTGAATTTGTTATAGTGATAGAAAATATCATCCAGTTAGAACATCTGAATATAAAGCTGGGTTTTAGAGGCACCTTCAATATATATACTGTGAAGAACAGGGCCAAATTTCCGTAAGTCATAGCTTCTTACAGCCTTGTAAAGGTATTACAAATCAAATTTCTTTAATGTTTAGCCGATTTGTATCTTTCCCAGTTGATTTTATCTATAAATATAAATCACATACTCTGCTGCCTGATTTAAAATGTTACATTGAAACTAAATCAAATACGCTATATAAGAAATTCCCCATAAAAGTTCAATGCCAAAGTTCATTGTTTTGTTATTTCAGATCAAAAACATGAATTGTCTAGATTATATATTTTTAGTGTTGCAGGAAAATGTCATGAAAAGTTATATTAATACCATGTATGTGCATATAAATATAAAGGCATTATGAATTTGAATATTGTGTACACTTATCTTACCTAATACATCAGATCTGTGTTTGTCTACTTGTACATTACGAAATGAAGTTCTTGATTCTACACATCCGAAACATGACGTTACTCTAGCAGCAGCATCTTGCCTGGTGGGAACTGGGTTTACATGCATTGATTGGCTCCTACAATAATAAAATGTTTACTGTTTACTTAATGAATGAGCCATGCTATAACATGATTGATTGATAGTTTCTCAATGCCATCTTAGCATGTGATGACTATATTGTGGTACACTCTAAAAATGAACTTATATCTACATCATTTGGTCTCTGGTGGATAGTTTTCTCATTGGCAATTTTACCACTTATTATTCATTTATTACCACCTGACAGTTATGTGAAAAAATATTTGAAGCATTTCCTTATTTCATTTCAATCTGTCATGTGCACAGTAAAACACATTTCCTTTAAATATGAATGAAACTTTCACACCAAATCAACATTTTTTTGTGGTAAATAATTAAATTTAAAAAGATTTTAATTCTTCAATATACTTTTTTTTTATAAATTGGGAAAAGTTGATAATCCTGGAAGAGATTATAAAATTGGTTTTTTGATGTGGGGAGGACATGACACTCTCCAATTAAACTAAATACAGGGCATCAGATTTAACATAACAATTTGACCTGATATGTGCTGAAAAGATCATCCAGTAGTAACCCCATTAAACTTACAAGACCCAGTGCTATTTTCATGGAGATCTGCTTACCATTACATATTGCTTCATCCTCTAATGCCTCGTATCTTGTATAAGCCTGTGTTGTACGATGCTGAGATCTGTTATGACTTGTTGATTGACCTTTGACCCAACTTACCTTGCATGAGCCTGTGTTGTATGTTGGGGAGATCTGGTTATATTACTTGTTGATTGACTGACTGGTTTCTTCTCTAAAATCTCTGGCATAGGTGGACCTGTAATTAAAAGTACAAATGGTAATTATCTATAATCTACAAAGATATTTTGGTATAAGCAGTACAAAGAAAAATCATATATGCCATGTTATATCAAAAGGAAATAAGCATAAATTAATACGGTCAGAATATATCACAGAATTAATTACTTAATAACTATACATGACTCGTACACTTTTGACATGAATAGGGTAGAGGAAAGTCTTGAACAAACAATGTGATCTAATAGACAAAGTGTTTCCACTGGATTAATTAGAAACAAATTCTATACAGACTTTACATCTACACAGGATTGAATTATCAAAACACAATAACCCATGCTGTACATACACAATTTGTACATGATACTGCCAAATCTTGAAACAGAAAAATCTCTGTTTAGGAAAACTGACATCTGTCATAGGGTCTGTGAACTTACATGGTGGTCCTAAGGACCCATGAAATAATACATCTCCACATGATGAATGGTCCAAATCTTCACACAGAACTAATCTCCGAACTGTAAAAAAAATAATGTAAATCTTCACACTTTTTAATGACACAAATAGGTCTGTATGTAAAATTACAGCATTCAGCTTCTGTACATTAAAAACATTTGTGACTTAATAACAGATTTTGTAAATTCCATTTCAAGCAAAAAGCAAAATTTTGAGATTATCAAAAATGTCAATCAATATTTCTATACCTTTTGACATTTTTTGAGGATATGCTAGAGTTGAACCTGAGAAATTAATGAGTTTCAAAGCTTTCCAACATGATAGTGTATTATGAAGAAGTTATTTTGAAGAAGAGATAAAATGTAGACTAATTCTCCTATGTATGCATGAAAGACTTAATAGCTGACAGGAAGTTATGTCAGCTACTTTCAAAATATGTCTTTAGTCTTGTATTAAAGATACTTTCATTACTTATTTGATGTAATTAACTGGTGTTAGTATAAATATGATATGTTAAACAGAATAAATGTATTGTGTAAAACTTATTAAACTCAAGTAAAAATGTTTTCAATACATTGTAATATGATTTAGGTATAGAATATTTTAACTTACCTTCAAAATTATGTCTTTTCACATTTTTTATGAATAAGATTTCAAAATTCTCTATCACATGACTCGAGTGTAGGATTCAAAATGTGCTGTCACATGATTATGGTGGAAAAATTTTAAAACACATGACTCAAGTGTAGGATTTCAAAATACTGTAAACTCATAAATTTTCATGTGCATTTATTATTGTAATAATCAAGATTATTTACTGTGATTTCAGGGAATGCTGCATACAAATAATACTATCAAAATTTAAAATGGGACTTTTTATTTTGAAAATCTATCCCATCACAATTATTGCAATGATAATAAAATGCTCCGCTGGGGCGCAGCTTGATACGACCGCAGAGGTCAAACCCTGAACAGTTGGGGCAAGTATGGACACAACATTCAAGCTTGATACAGCACTGAATTTGGATTGTAATTAAATATTTGACACAGCATAGGTTTCTGACACAGAATGAAAGTGGTCTAAGAACTTATAATTTTTTAATTTACCTATTCATATATGTGATGGACTGTGAAACTCAGATCAGGAGATTGGGAAATTTTGGTCAGGAGATTAGGACTCAGATCAGGAGGTTTTTAATCGACATAAATTTTGTCGTAAATGTAACCGTGTGCTGTAAAAATGGTCTTTTAAATTGTGTTTTCTTCAACTTTCCATCCAATTTATTATGTTTATAGTACCCTTGTACTTATAAAGTTTCTCCATCTTTATATTTTACATGTTCAATCTAACATTTTTTTTTTTTCAGTATGTTCTTTAAATTTTTTACTTCAAATTCTATAAAACATTTATTGCAACCAGAACATTTGTTTAACTATCTGCAAATAGCTTATGTTTGCATACTCAGAAAATCATACAAACATGGGTCATAGTTATAATATAAATTTCAATTTAAGCCTTGAAAGGAAGTATAAAATCCTCAAATAATTTTCAAATTATTATTTTTTTATTTGTCCTAAGACATTTAAAATCATTTATTTACCATCCTTTTATGATTATTTGTTCAATTTATATTTTATTTATATTCTTTTAAAAATTTTCATTATTAAAAGGAAAGTAACTTAAAACAGGATAAATCAAGGGAAGTAACCCAATAAATACACAGTTTTTGTTACACAACGGCAGTTAGCCTGAGGTAAAAAATCGTTGATTACCAGTATGTTTGACACCCAAGCTGACAAGTGAAGCCATATAATTATGCATGTTAATTGATTTACAGGTAAAATATAACTTCAGGTAATGTGAGGTACACCAGATGCCTGAGATGATATGTTGGGCAGAAATTTTTCATTCATGAAAAATTTCATACACGGGATTATAATTTTCCTCTTCAACCGGAGGTCGGGAGGAGACTCCTGAAAACAGGATTATTGTACTCCTGTCGGGAGGTTCACATGTATGCTATTCAAACCATATCATTATTATTTGCTTTTATATATAAATCAGAAATAACCAATTTAAAATGGAAAATTTTAAAGAAAAAAAAGGAAAAAAAAATCCCCCCCCCCAAATTTTTTGAACCCCCTTATGATTCATCGCCCCCACACTCAATCCCAGCTTTCCCTTTGTGGTATGGTACCTTGCAGTACAATTTTAGAGAGATCCATTCACTTGAACACAAGTTATTGTCTGGAAACTAGAAAAATGCTTGTTTTTTTGTCCCTTTTTGGCCCCTAATTCCTAAACGTTTAGGGCAATTACCCCCAAACTCCAACCCAGCTTTCCCTTTGTGATATGGAACCTTGCAGTACAATTTCATAAAGATCCATACACTAACACACAAGTTATTGTCCTGAAACTAGAAAAATGCTTGTTTTTTGCCCCTTTTTGGCCCCTAATTCCCCAAATTTGGAGGAAATTACCCCCAAAAATCAATCCCAGTATTCCCTTTGTGATATGGAATCTTGTGATACAATGTCAGAGAGATCCATACACTAACACACAAGTTATTGTCATGAAACTAGAAAAATGCTTGTTTTTTGCCCCTTTTTGGCCCCTAATTCCTAAAATTTGGAGGCAATTACCCCCAAAATCAATCCCAGCATTCCCTTTGTGATATGGAACCTTGTGGTACAATGTCAGAGAGATCCATATACTTACACACAAGTTATGTCTGGAAGTTACAAAAATGCTTATTTTTGGCCCCTTTTTGGCCCCTAATTCCTAAACTGTTAGTACCATAACCCCCAAAATCAATCCCCACCTTCCTTTTGTGGTATTGAACCTTATGGTAAAATTTCATTGAGATCCATTCACTTAAACTAAAGTTAGAGTGCGAAAACTAATGTGTATTCGGACGACGACGCCGGACGACGACGACGACGACGACGACGACGCCAACGTCATACCAATATACGACCACAAAAATTTTTTTGCGGTCGTATAAAAACATCACAAAAAGTCAAATGAATCAAGTATAGGTTTCAAAATACTATGTCACATGATTCAGGTGTAAGATTTCAAATCTCCATCATGTGACCAAATGTTAAAAATTCAAACTTACCTAAAGGTGTTATTCCAAAATACTCTGCTTCATGCTTTAGTGCAGATAAACTTATTCCACTGGAAAAATAATAAATAATACAGTATGCATATGTATTTACAGGAGGTTTACATTTAAATAATTAACAATTATTTATCTTAACTTTTCTATTTTGATGTTATTCTAATCAAACTCCACAGTAAATATAAGAACTGGATGCAGATTTGGTTGTTTGAATATATCTAAAACATTTATAGGTTATTTGTGTATCTAAAACATGTATAGGTTATTTGTGTATCTAAAACATTTATAGGTTATTTGTGTATCTAAAACATTTATAGGTTATTTGTATATCTAAAACATTTATAGGTTATTTGTATATCTAAAACATTTATAGGTTATCTGTGTATCTAAAACATATATAGGTTATTTGTGTATCTAAAACATGTATAGGTTATTTGTGTATCTAAAACATTGCTGGATTTTTTGTTTCCGTTCTCTAACTTAAGTTTGCCTCAACTAAATTTTATGAAACATATACACAATGCTAATTACCACAAAACTCTAATCAAGTACAAATTTGGGTAGCGTCACTTTTACAGTTCTTGAGTTATGTCTCTTTATAACAACAACAACTATTCAGGAATGTAGTAAACTGTCTTTTTATTGTAGATTTAAATTAACTTTTTATATTGAAAAATATCTTTTTTATAGCAATAATGTTAGTCTGCTAACAAAGTTACGTAGTGGAACATTAAAGTTAAATATTGAAGTTGGTCGTTATAATAATATTTCTAGAGAAAATCGTTTATGTGAATGTTGTAAAATGTGTGTTATTGAAGATGAATACCATTTTGTTCTTGTTTGTCCAGCTTATCGATCTGTACGAACACAATTTTTACCAAAGTATTATTGTTCTTGGCCTAATAATCGCAAACTATTAAATATACTACAAGCTTCTAGTAAGTCTCTTACGATCAAATTATGTAATTATGTAAAAGCTGCATGGAATATTCGATCTAATATAGTCTCATAACTTTATATGTCATTGTATTATACTATTGTTCTCTGCTGTCTATTCATGTTTTATATTATGTAATATATGTTGTTAATTTTGCCATAGCATGTTTATGCTTTTGCAATAAAGATTCATTCATATAACATTATATGCAAGCGTATCTAAAACATTTACAGGTTACTTGTGTATCTAAAACATTTACAGGTTACTTGTGTATCTAAAACATTTACAGGTTATCTGTGTATCTAAAACATTTACAGGTTATTTGTGTATCTAAAACATTTACAGGTTATCTGTGTATCTAAAACATTTACAGGTTATCTGTGTATCTAAAACATTTACAGGTTGTTTGTGTATCTAAAACATTGACAGGTTATCTGTGTATCTAAAACATTTACAGGTTATGTTATCTGTGTATCTAAAACATTTACAGGTTATCTGTGTATCTAAAACATTTACAGGTTGTTTGTGTATCTAAAACATTTACAGGTTATCTGTGTATCTAAAACTTTTACAGGTTACCTGTGTATCTAAAACATTTACAGGTTATCTGTGTATCTAAAACATTTACAGGTTATCTGTGTATCTAAAACATTTACAGGTTATCTGTGTATCTAAAACATTTACAGGTTGTTTGTGTATCTAAAACATTTACAGGTTATCTGTGTATCTAAAACATTTACAGGTTACCTGTGTATCTAAAACATTTACAGGTTATCTGTGTATCTAAAACATTTACAGGTTATTTGTGTATCTAAAACATTTACAGGTTACTTGTGTATCTAAAACATTTACAGGTTACTTGTGTATCTAAAACATTTACAGGTTATCTGTGTATCTAAAACATTTACAGGTTATCTGTGTATCTAAAACATTTACAGGTTATCTGTGTATCTAAAACATTTACAGGTTATTTGTGTATCTAAAACATTTACAGGTTATTTGTGTATCTAAAACATTTACAGGTTATCTGTGTATCTAAAACATTTACAGGTTATTTGTGTATCTAAAACATTTACAGGTTATTTGTGTATCTAAAACATTTACAGGTTATGTTATCTGTGTATCTAAAACATTTACAGGTTATGTTATCTGTGTATCTAAAACATTTACAGGTTACTTGTGTATCTAAAACATTTACAGGTTACCTGTGTATCTAAAACATTTACAGGTTATCTGTGTATCTAAAACATTTACAGGTTATCTGTGTATCTAAAACATTTACAGGTTATCTGTGTATCTAAAACATTTACAGGTTATTTGTGTATCTAAAACATTTACAGGTTATTTGTGTATCTAAAACATTTACAGGTTATTTGTGTATCTAAATTTGTGTATTTAAAACATTTACAGGTTATTTGTGTATCTAAAACATTTACAGGTTATTTGTGTATCTAAAACATTTACAGGTTATTTGTGTATCTAAAACATTTACAGGTTATCTGTGTATCTAAAACATTTACAGGTTATTTGTGTATCTAAAACATTTACAGGTTATTTGTGTATCTAAAACATTTACAGGTTATCTGTGTATCTAAAACATTTACAGGTTATCTGTGTATCTAAAACATTTACAGGTTATCTGTGTATCTAAAACATTTACAGGTTATTTGTGTATCTAAAACATTTACAGGTTATTTGTGTATCTAAATTTGTGTATCTAAAACATTTACAGGTTATTTGTGTATCTAAAACATTTACAGGTTATTTGTGTATCTAAAACATTTACAGGTTATCTGTGTATCTAAAACATTTACAGGTTATCTGTGTATCTAAAACATTTACAGGTTATTTGTGTATCTAAAACATTTACAGGTTATTTGTGTATCTAAATTTGTGTATCTAAAACATTTACAGGTTATCTGTGTATCTAAAACATTTACAGGTTACTTGTGTATCTAAAACATTTACAGGTTATTTGTGTATCTAAAACATTTACAGGTTATTTGTGTATCTAAAACATTTACAGGTTATTTGTGTATCTAAATTTGTGTATCTAAAACATTTACAGGTTATTTGTGTATCTAAAACATTTACAGGTTATTTGTGTATCTAAAACATTTACAGGTTATCTGTGTATCTAAAACATTTACAGGTTATCTGTGTATCTAAAACATTTACAGGTTATTTGTGTATCTAAAACATTTACAGGTTATTTGTGTATCTAAATTTGTGTATCTAAAACATTTACAGGTTATTTGTGTATCTAAAACATTTACAGGTTATTTGTGTATCTAAAACATTTACAGGTTATCTGTGTATCTAAAACATTTACAGGTTATCTGTGTATCTAAAACATTTACAGGTTATTTGTGTATCTAAAACATTTACAGGTTATTTGTGTATCTAAATTTGTGTATCTAAAACATTTACAGGTTATCTGTGTATCTAAAACATTTACAGGTTACTTGTGTATCTAAAACATTTACAGGTTATTTGTGTATCTAAAACATTTACAGGTTATTTGTGTATCTAAAACATTTACAGGTTATTTGTGTATCTAAAACATTTACAGGTAACTTGTGTATCTAAAACATTTACAGGTTATTTGTGTATCTAAAACATTTACAGGTTATCTGTGTATCTAAAACATTTACAGGTTATCTGTGTATCTAAAACATTTACAGGTTACTTGTGTATCTAAAACATTTACAGGTTATCTGTGTATCTAAAACATTTACAGGTTATCTGTGTATCTAAAACATTTACAGGTTATTTGTGTATCTAAAACATTTACAGGTTATCTGTGTATCTAAAACATTTACAGGTTATGTTATCTGTGTATCTAATACATTTACAGGTTATTTGTGTATCTAAATCTGTGTATCTAAAACATTTACAGGTTATCTGTGTATCTAAAACATTTACAGGTTACTTGTGTATCTAAAACATTTACAGGTTATTTGTGTATCTAAAACATTTACAGGTTACTTGTGTATCTAAAACATTTACAGGTTATTTGTGTATCTAAAACATTTACAGGTTATCTGTGTATCTAAAACATTTACAGGTTATCTGTGTATCTAAAACATTTACAGGTTATTTGTGTATCTAAAACATTTACAGGTTACTTGTGTATCTAAAACATTTACAGGTTATCTGTGTATCTAAAACATTTACAGGTTACTTGTGTATCTAAAACATTTACAGGTTGTTTGTGTATCTAAAACATTTACAGGTTACTTGTGTATCTAAAACATTTACAGGTTATCTGTGTATCTAAAACATTTACAGGTTACTTGTGTATCTAAAACATTTACAGGTTATTTGTGTATCTAAAACATTTACAGGTTACTTGTGTATCTAAAACATTTACAGGTTATTTGTGTATCTAAAACATTTACAGGTTATCTGTGTATCTAAAACATTTACAGGTTACTTGTGTATCTAAAACATTTACAGGTTACTTGTGTATCTAAAACATTTACAGGTTATCTGTGTATCTAAAACATTTACAGGTTATCTGTGTATCTAAAACATTTACAGGTTATCTGTGTATCTAAAACATTTACAGGTTATTTGTGTATCTAAAACATTTACAGGTTATTTGTGTATCTAAAACATTTACAGGTTATTTGTGTATCTAAATTTGTGTATCTAAAACATTTACAGGTTATCTGTGTATCTAAAACATTTACAGGTTACTTGTGTATCTAAAACATTTACAGGTTATTTGTGTATCTAAAACATTTACAGGTTATTTGTGTATCTAAAACATTTACAGGTTATTTGTGTATCTAAAACATTTACAGGTTATTTGTGTATCTAAAACATTTACAGGTTATTTGTGTATCTAAAACATTTACAGGTTACTTGTGTATCTAAAACATTTACAGGTTATTTGTGTATCTAAATTTGTGTATCTAAAACATTTACAGGTTATCTGTGTATCTAAAACATTTACAGGTTATTTGTGTATCTAAAACATTTACAGGTTATGTTATCTGTGTATCTAAAACATTGACAGGTTATCTGTGTATCTAAAACATTTACAGGTTATTTGTGTATCTAAAACATTTACAGGTTATTTGTGTATCTAAAACATTTACATGTTATTTGTGTATCTAAATTTGTGTATCTAAAACATTTACAGGTTATTTGTGTATCTAAATTTGTGTATCTAAAACATTTACAGGTTATTTGTGTATCTAAAACATTTACAGGTTATTTGTGTATCTAAAACATTTACAGGTTATTTGTGTGTCTAAATTTGTGTATCTAAAACATTTACAGGTTATCTGTGTATCTAAAACATTTACAGGTTATTTGTGTATCTAAAACATTTACAGGTTACTTGTGTATCTAAAACATTTACAGGTTATCTGTGTATCTAAAACATTTACAGGTTACTTGTGTATCTAAAACATTTACAGGTTATCTGTGTATCTAAAACATTTACAGGTTATCTGTGTATCTAAAACATTTACAGGTTATTTGTGTATCTAAAACATTTACAGGTTATCTGTGTATCTAAAACATTTACAGGTTATCTGTGTATCTAAAACATTTACAGGTTATCTGTGTATCTAAAACATTTACAGGTTATCTGTGTATCTAAAACATTTACAGGTTATGTTATCTGTGTATCTAAAACATTTACAGGTTATCTGTGTATCTAAAACATTTACAGGTTACTTGTGTATCTAAAACATTTACAGGTTACCTGTGTATCTAAAACATTTACAGGTTATCTGTGTATCTAAAACATTTACAGGTTATTTGTGTATCTAAAACATTTACAGGTTATTTGTGTATCTAAAACATTTACAGGTTATTTGTGTATCTAAATTTGTGTATCTAAAACATTTACAGGTTATCTGTGTATCTAAAACATTTACAGGTTATCTGTGTATCTAAAATATTTACAGGTTATCTGTGTATCTAAAACATTTACAGGTTATCTGTGTATCTAAAACATTTACAGGTTACTTGTGTATCTAAAACATTTACAGGTTATTTGTGTATCTAAATTTGTGTATCTAAAACATTTACAGGTTATCTGTGTATCTAAAACATTTACAGGTTATCTGTGTATCTAAAACATTTACAGGTTATTTGTGTATCTAAAACATTTACAGGTTATCTGTGTATCTAAAACATTTACAGGTTATCTGTGTATCTAAAACATTTACAGGTTATTTGTGTATCTAAAACATTTACAGGTTACTTGTGTATCTAAAACATTTACAGGTTATCTGTGTATCTAAAACATTTACAGGTTACTTGTGTATCTAAAACATTTACAGGTTATCTGTGTATCTAAAACATTTACAGGTTACTTGTGTATCTAAAACATTTACAGGTTATCTGTGTATCTAAAACATTTACAGGTTACTTGTGTATCTAAAACATTTACAGGTTACTTGTGTATCTAAAACATTTACAGGTTATCTGTGTATCTAAAACATTTACAGGTTATCTGTGTATCTAAAACATTTACAGGTTACTTGTGTATCTAAAACATTTACAGGTTACTTGTGTATCTAATATTTACAGGTTACTTGTGTATCTAAAACATTTACAGGTTACCTGTGTATCTAAAACATTTACAGGTTACCTGTGTATCTAAAACATTTACAGGTTATCTGTGTATCTAAAACATTTACAGGTTATCTGTGTATCTAAAACATTTACAGGTTATCTGTGTATCTAAAACATTTACAGGTTATTTGTGTATCTAAAACATTTACAGGTTATCTGTGTATCTAAAACATTTACAGGTTATGTTATCTGTGTATCTAAAACATTTACAGGTTATTTGTGTATCTAAATCTGTGTATCTAAAACATTTACAGGTTATCTGTGTATCTAAAACATTTACAGGTTACTTGTGTATCTAAAACATTTACAGGTTATTTGTGTATCTAAAACATTTACAGGTTACTTGTGTATCTAAAACATTTACAGGTTATTTGTGTATCTAAAACATTTACAGGTTATCTGTGTATCTAAAACATTTACAGGTTATCTGTGTATCTAAAACATTTACAGGTTATTTGTGTATCTAAAACATTTACAGGTTACTTGTGTATCTAAAACATTTACAGGTTACTTGTGTATCTAAAACATTTACAGGTTATCTGTGTATCTAAAACATTTACAGGTTACTTGTGTATCTAAAACATTTACAGGTTGTTTGTGTATCTAAAACATTTACAGGTTACTTGTGTATCTAAAACATTTACAGGTTATCTGTGTATCTAAAACATTTACAGGTTACTTGTGTATCTAAAACATTTACAGGTTATTTGTGTATCTAAAACATTTACAGGTTACTTGTGTATCTAAAACATTTACAGGTTATTTGTGTATCTAAAACATTTACAGGTTATCTGTGTATCTAAAACATTTACAGGTTATCTGTGTATCTAAAACATTTACAGGTTATCTGTGTATCTAAAACATTTACAGGTTACTTGTGTATCTAAAACATTTACAGGTTATTTGTGTATCTAAAACATTTACAGGTTATTTGTGTATCTAAATCTGTGTATCTAAAACATTTACAGGTTATCTGTGTATCTAAAACATTTACAGGTTATCTGTGTATCTAAAACATTTACAGGTTATCTGTGTATCTTAAACATTTACAGGTTATCTGTGTATCTAAAACATTTACAGGTTATTTGTGTATCTAAAACATATATACATGTTATAAAGTTAGAGAACGGAAACCAATTTGGGACGTACATACGTACGGACGGACAAGGATAAAACTTAATGCCCCCTCCGCTACGGCGGGGGCATAAAAAATAATGATGTTGGGCCAAATGTTCAAGCAATTCGCCTTTCTAGTTCATGCAAAATGTGCTAAGTCACTTATATTCCTATGCTAATTTTTTTTTTAGTCTTCATTGATTTCTAAAATATAAAAAATACTATGAAATTGCATAGTTAACTATGTCAATGTATTATGTCTACTGAAACTTTCTGTATGGTTTTTACACAACAAAGAAGGTGGTTACATGTACTTACCTTAAATCAACATCTTTACTTCGAAGAAAGTTTAAAATGACAGAAAACAATTTTGGATCTCTGTCAATAAATATCTACAAGAAACAAGACATTTGTCAATGTTATAAATTGATAAAATAAAAAAAATCATATTATACTTATTGCATAATCAATGCATCTTTTTTTATTTATATTTTACAAATAAATAAACTTTTTTTGTTACAAAATTAAGGGGTCTTCCATGAAAGATGTATCTTTCCTGCTGTTACAAAATAACATACTGTAAGCTGACATTGCAAAGTCCATGGTATGGTAGGGAAAACCCCAAAAATCATTCAAATCAAAATAGCAGGTGTACAGCTTCACCTCCAGTTCAAGTTTGGTTGAATTTTGGCTTTGCCATTTGAAGGGCTTGCAGGTTATCTATAAAATGATATAAGCAGAAAATGATGAAGCCCAATATTTGGTGAAAGACATTAGTGATATAATCTGTAAAAACTTACAGCGCCAGTCTCATCTTTCAGTGATAAAATCCTTCCACTTAACAGACTGAAACGAAATAAAACTTTTGTATACTAGTATAATACTACCAGTGTTAACTGATCAAAACAATGATATTTTCACTTCATTCTTACATCACTGAAGATAATTATATACATGGAAAACAGTGCTCTATATGACTACAAATAAAACTCACAAACTGTCATGACTGTATCAATATGTGTTTTAAAATAATTGCCATTTTGTTTTTTTTTTTTGGAAAAAACATAATTATACCCACTCCTTATCGGTGAATTATGTTCCAAACCCTTGTATTTTATTTTTAATTTTTGAGTGTTTATGATATATAAATAAAACTATATTACATATGGTGTAGCATTCTCCTGTTTTCATTGGATATTACGATCACGTGTTTCAATAATATTTCATGTATCTGAAGCCTTGTTTCTATTTTTAAGTATATTGGCACTATGTTTCTATTTATACGTATATTGACGGTCAATATTAAAAATCTGTGACGTCAAACATAACAATCATGGCGGAAGCGCAGCAGAGTATGAAAAGAAAATTTGCAAGTAGACTGAAATGAGTTACATTTGAATTCTTATTTGTTAAAAAAAATGTTGTGTTTTGTTTACAATAAAACAAGTTAATCTTATTTATTAATATTTTCAATACTTCGTCCTCGGTCAATATAATCTGAACAGGTCCATATATAACGTATCAACCTCGTCAAAAGTCCATAATTGATAAAGAACACAATTTTCCATACGTTTCGGCCATTACAGCCTTCTTCATTGGAATATATTACAACATAAAAACAAACGATTACATCGCTTGGATACATTACGTTATAATTACTGCTATGACGTTCATTTGCCGCGTTTTTTTCTCTTTCTATAAATATTTTCACTTTTGTTGGTACATAGTGTTGAGTCCATCAGGCTGTAAAGTTTTTAATTTTTTGATCCAAAAGGATTCTTTAGTTTTTCTGTAAATTTCTGTGCCAAATATTTTTTGCAAATTTTTGTTCTTTCCTCGCCGGGATTCGAACTCATGCTATTGGGATATAGAGACAACACCGCCTGCACTGTGTCCAGCGCTCTAGACCACTCTGCCACCTAGACTGAACAAAACATTCAGCTTTCGGTGGGCTAGTGTTACCTTTCCTCGTCAGTAGAATCTAGAGTTGTAACACAATACAGGATATATTAGGCATGAAGATGGAATTGATTGCAGATTAGCTTAATTATCTATCATAAAGAATCATAAGATGCAGTCACAGAAATAATTATTTGATAAGTAGGTCTTAACAAGTGACAATTCTAAGACAGATCCAATATCCATTGGATCACCAGTGAAGGTAATATTTGGCTGAAAACACATATTATATTCATAATTACTCTAAATATCAGCACAACAATGTTAAATCTGCAAATTTGCAGAGGCAAATTCTTATATATATAATTCAGAGAAACCAGGTTAAAATGGCAAAACCAATGTGAGCTGTAATGTATCTTGACTGTTCTAATCATGTGCATTTTGACTGTTTTGATCATGTGTATTTTGACTGTTATGATCATTTGTATTTTGATTGTTCTGATCATAAAAATTTTAACTGTACTGATCATTTGTATTTTGACTGTTCTCATCATGCGTGTTTTGACAGTTCTGATCATATATATATATTAACTGTTCTGATCATATATATATATTAACTGTTCTGATCATGTGTGTTTTGACTGTTCTGAGCATGTGTATTTTGACTGTTCTGATCATATAAATTTTAACTGTTTTGATGATGTGAATTTTAACTGTTTTGATCATGTGTATTTTGATTGTTCTGATCATGTGTGTTTTAACTGTTCTGATCATGTGTATTTTGACTGTTCTGATCATGTGTGTTTTAACTGTTTTGATAATGTGCATTTTAACTGTTTTGATCATGTGTATTTTGATTGTTCTGATCATGTGTGTTTTAACTGTTCTGATCATGTGTATTTTGATTGTTCTGATCATATGTGTTTTAACTGTTCTGATCATGTGTGTTTTGACTGTTCTGATCATGTGCATTTTAACTGTTCTGATCATGTGTGTTTTCACTGTTCTGATCATGTCCTTTTTGTTTTGATACCAGATTTGATGTGTTTGGTTTTCTAACTTCCATAATTTGAAAATTCTTTATGATCTTGATGATTATTCCAGAAATCTATGTCAGGAGCACGTGTACTACCAATTCATAATTCATTATGTCAATTCATTTGATTTGTTTGTTTGTAACTTGTTTTCCATGTAACAATTCTTTGTAATGACAACTTAATGAAAATTTATTATCTATGCTGTTCTTATTTTCAAATATTTGGTGGATTTTTTTTTCAGAACAAACACAAAAACTTTCAAATATTTATATATCTGATATGTCTTACTAATTCTATATATTTGTATATCTGATATGTCTTACTAATTCTATATATTTGTATATCTGATATGTCTTACTAATTCTATATATTTGTATATCTGATATGTCTTACTAATTCTATATATTTGTATATCTGATATGTCTTACTAATTCTATATATTTGTATATCTGATATGTCTTACTAATTCTATATATTCTCTTCTTGCAGCATAAAACAGTTTTTTTCTAAACTTACTTACCTGGTAAAAAATGAGTCTTGTATCCATGTTAAAGTCTGGCGAGATGTAGAGAATCTGAAAGATAACCATACCTTAATGTATGCTGATGAACAAATTAAAAAAATTGATAACACAGTACCCTGATCATGTACACTTAAAAAATGTTCAGTAATTAATTTTACCATTTCATGATACAACTGAACAGAAGATGAAAAAATACAATACTAAAATTATACATACCGGTTTTTGATTTCTCTTGAATTTAGGCAACTATTAAACAGTATTAAAGTTATTTCAATAAAACAAGAACTTGCTGTTTAATTTTCTACAAAGATCACTACTCATGCAGCTAGTTTGGATGATTTCCTTCATGCACATCTATTTTAACGGAAATATTAAAGCATTAAAAATTGTTTTCCTTTGTGAGCCAGGCTCAGCCACACCATTTTTCGGCTTTTGAACAGTTTGTTTATCATGTTTATTTTGTTGACATTGTTAAGCAGTCAACCTGAATGATACTGTGAGAGTTTTTGCTACATGTACATGTTTAAGCCCTCACTGAGGCACACTGTACTGGCCTTAAGGGTTTTTGATGCATGCTTAATGGTTTTTATGTTATAAATCTATACACCATTCATTTGTCATTGTTCACCAAACGCTTTTTTTTTTTATAGTTTGTCTCTAAGCTATGTGAACTTCAGAAGAATGTCAAAAGTAATGAATATAGACATCTACATGTTCTTATTGTTGGTTATTCATCATGTTTATTAAGGTCATTACATACATGTAGCTTTGATTTATTCTTAGTTTAAAAATTTGGCAGCTACATGTATTAATTAAATGAAGACGAAGTTTGGTGCCTGACAGTTATTTACAATGTATATTTGACAACACTTAGATGAAATTCATTGACGTCATGAAATGCCAAAAATTTAGTACAAAACTTGTCTGCTTGAGACTAATAAGATTAACATTGCTGCTTGGCTCTGAAAAGCTAAATAATCTATGGTTGACCTACTTGGAAGGCTTGCTACAGTTAGAGGTGTGTTATACTCCATTTTGTAGCTGATTTAATGATAATCTCTGACATAACAAGATTCGATAGGAGGAACAAACGTAAAATAAAATATAACTCAGAAACTTCTAGATTTTAATTCAAAGTGAGAAAAAAAAAAACGCTTGTAAAAAGAGAATGTAACCAAACTCTGTACCTTACATATATATAAAAAACTTAAAATGGTGAATGTTACTGTTGTCACCAGTGTAACCATACACCTTATCGCTATTCCCGGCTGACCCGAGAATCTGTCCACCTTGAACTATTGACGTCATACAACATTCACTTTTCCATTGTGGCGTCAGATATTTTGTATTATGACGTCAAAATTTTACGGGAACCTGTGTGATGTCAAGTAATGGCGGACAAATAGCGATAAGGTGTATTCTCCTGTAGCAGTTACAAATTCTGACGTTGATTTTAGGACAGATTTCTAGACATATATGGAATTATATGTCCAGAAATATGTCCTAAAATCAACATATCAGAATTTGTAGCTGCTACATGAGAATGGTTACACTGGTCACAGCAGTATCTTTTACTATATCTACCTGGTTCCGCCGACATTTAAATGAATAACGTCTCCTGGCATTGACAAATTGAATGAGTTGGGCAATTCGCTGCTAAAGTAAAAGTTGTTGATGTTTTGCCTGATTTCCGGTTAACGTAAATCTCAACAACGGATCAAAATGTAACTAAGTAACAAATAGAAAGTCAAAGATAAAGAGAACCAAAACGTTCCTATAAATTACTTAGGTGTCACCGTAAGTAAGTTATTCATAGGGCATACTATGTCTCAGGTTTCTATCTCCTGTGGTAAAAAGTGTTTCGCTGTTCCGAAATTTCGTATATTTTTTTTTTTTAAACTTTGTCGAAAATTAATTTGAGGTCCGATTTTGACTGGGACTATTATACTAAGTATAATAGTCCCAGGATTTTGATGAAATTTTTAATGAGAAACTCGTAAATGTCTGCAGTTTTTTTCTGGGTATAATGAAATATTTTTATAACATGTCATTACTGAGAAATCATTACTTGTATAGAAATTATATTGAAATTATTTGTCATTTTTCCTATATATAAATAAGGAGATGTGGTATGAGTACCAATATGCGACTACTCTCCATCCAAGTCAAAATGTATAAAAAGTTAACAATTATAGATCAAAGTACGGCCTCCAACACTGGGCTCACACCGAACAGCAAGCTATAAAGGACCCCAAACTGACTAGTGTAAAACAATTCAAACAGGCTATAAGTTTTTTTTGTGCAGAAATTCGCATCTGTCTTTATATATAACAGAGATCTTCCTAAAAATATAAATCATACATATATTTCATAACTATTGCAAGAAACTGCAGACATTTCTGTATTTGATGGGAAAACAATCATTCCATTTGGACAAGAATTGTCTTTTGGAAGAATTTTTATCAAAAATTCGTTTCTATATTAAATAATAGGGGAATCTTCGAAAGGTGAAACACTTTTGAACCACAAGACTGTATAAGATCTACAAATATATCAACTTATAGGAGCTATTGCCTTTAGATGAGGATTTTACCCTTTTGTTTTTTTAAAGGAAACTACTGTACAGTTCATAGAGAGAATCTTTCAATAGTAAAAAGGTTCAACAAAATATGAGCTACAAATAAGTCAATATGGACGAATCGTCAATTGACCTCTTATAAGAGGTATTGCCCTTGAAAGACTAATTTTCTCAGTATTTGCAAACACTGTATTAAATATAGACAGTAATTTTAAAGAGCAAAACTATACAGCAAATTAAGATCTGCAACTAAGTCATCATGGCCAAAATTGCCATCCAACTGCTTATAGAAGTTATTTCCCCTGATTGATGATTTAAGTCTATTTTTGGCATTTTTGTAAAAAAAAAAAATAGGAGTAAGAGAGAAACTTTAAAAAGGCGAAAAAACTAAAATAAAAAAAGCTAGGCAGAATTGGATCTACAAGTTAGTCAACATTGCTAAATTATCGCACTATTTTATAGGATTTATTAATGCCATTAAATTACATTTTTAGCTCCAAAACTTAACTTGAATAGCTAGATATAAACTGTAAACAGCAAACAGCAAACGTAACTGATTGCAACAAACGAAAACTATAAATATCAAAAAGACATATATTACCATGCAGGTGAACGAATCAGGCTCTTTGGGGACTATTATTCCTCGAAACAAACAGTTTTTCCGACTTCAATCAGCAATATCATATTTTATTTCAATAAATACTGTCTTGTTTGTTGCCTGCCCGGGAAAAAATACACACTTTTATACTACATACGCCAAGGACTATTCACCATAAGCTTTGTTGAAATCGGCTCATACGTTTTAGGGTAGAAGATTTTTGAAAAAGTATACCACGGATATGAAAGTTAGTTAAAATTAGGTGTTTAATACACAAGCTTCATCTATCTTTAATGACAAATATGGTTAAGTCCCCGCAGATAAAGCCACATACAACATCCTTTTGGAGTGTAAATCACATAACATAAACTGCTAGATGAAAGAATAAGGTATTGAAATTCAATTGGAAACTGAACATGTACGCCCACAACACTTGCCAAAAAAAGAAATCATGATCAATCATAAGCCTGTTCTCTGTTCCTTAGAAATCAACCAACGAGGATACATGTATAAAGTACATAAATGTCAATACACACAATGTTATATTGCTGAGTCTTCCAAGTGCTCCACTAAACCTCATTCTAAACTATTAACATCAATTTTATCAGCAATAAAAGCCGGGCTTCAGAATTAATCTGTATTTTAGGGGCAGTGAGAGAGTGATAAACCATACTTTGTAAAAAAATCACGGATTAAAACAAAACAAAGAATCTCTTGAATTGACACCACCAAGATTCTTGATTTCTTGACTGACAACATGTTTGTTACGTTTTGTCCTAATTTGTCTCACTGAAAAAAGCCAAAGTAGACACAGATATCTTGTTTTAGAAAGGGATACATTCAACTTTATAAAAAAACACTGATTAAAACAAAACAAATCTCTTAAATTGACTCTATCAAGATAAAGGATTTCTTGATAGACAACATATTTTTACGTTTAGAGGACGTGTTTTTCAACAAACAATATTCTCTATGGGAACTAACTGTGCTCATCTTTGCGCCGACTTGTTCCTTGATTCACACGAGGCAGATCTCATATAAGAACTTTTAAGCACGAAATAAACCATTATCATTTAACTTCACGTTCCGCTATATAGATGATGCCCTGTCACTAAATAATCCAAATGTTTGATGACTGTTAAACGCATTCTATCAAATAGAACTTGATTATTCTTCTCATATATTTTATTACGGTATAATACTAAACCCCTAACAGTAGGGATTGTGCCTGATATTCATATGATGAAGACATAATCTTTCAATCAGTTTAATTGAGGTGACTCAGGTCTGGAGCTGGCATGTCAGTAACTGCTATAGAAGTCTGTTGTTATTTATGTATTATTGTCATTTTGTTTATTTTCTTTTGTTTCCTATTCTGACATCGGACTCGGACTTCTCTTATACTGAGTTTTACTGTGCGTACTGTTGTGCGTTTGTTTTTTCTACATTGGCTAGAGGTATAGGGGAGGGTTGAGATCTCAAAAAACATGTTTAACCCCGCCGCATTTTTTGCGCCTGTCCCAAGTCAGGAGCCTCTGGCCTTTGTTAGTCTTGTATCATTTTTAATTTTAGTTTCCTGTGTATAATTTGGAGTTTAGTATGACGTCCATTATCACTGAACTAGTATAAATATTTGTTTAGGGGCCAGCTGAAGGACGCCTCCGGGTGCGGGAGTTTCTCGCTGCATTGAAGACCCATTGGTGGCATTCGGCTGTTGTCTGCTCTATGGTCGGGTTGTTGTCTCTTTGACACATTCCCCATTTCCATTCTCAACTTTATTGATACAAAGTATACAACATATATCTTGATTTACATCTAAACATTTCGATAAGAGAGATAATGTAAGCTTCCGATTTGTGAAATTTCCATTACTATGTAGCAACATCCCAGTAGCGCCAGAAAATGGAGTATTACCGACAGGTTGTAGTTATTCCTATAGGCACCAATTACGCCCCTTTATTAGCAGACCTGTTCTTGTACTGTAATGAATCACTGCTTATGGCCAAAATTAATATTTTTCATTAAATAATCAATAATTTTCTAAATATACTGCTGAAATTTACCCAAAGGAACTTATATTAAATAGATCAGATATAAAAGATAATAACTTTCCTTTCCTAGATTTAGATATTTCAGTTTTACACGGGAAACTCTACATTAGAATTTACGACAAAAGGAAGGATTTTCGTTCCTATTGTTAATTTTCCTTTTTTGGACGGTGATTCTCCTTTAACACCATCTTACGGTGTTTATTTATCTCAACTTGTTCGCTATGCCCGTGTCTGTTGTGACGTTTCGGATTTCAAAGAACGTAATCTATGTATTACTGGTAAATTATGAAGTCAGGGATTTCGTTACCTCAAATTACTTAAAACCTCAAAATTCCTCCATAGATAAATATTTGGCTTGGACGTTTGGTTGTACCTGTAGAAAACTTATAGCACATTCTTATTTTTACGGAGATGTCGTTTACCCGATACCGGAAATTTAGATACAATCCGTGTAAACTTATCGATCCTTTGAATAAACTTATTCTAAAAGCTTACCGATTCAGCACTATAATTAGATCTTTGAATATTGTTTTATTGGTATCAATATTGGATAAGTGGATAAGTATGAGAAAAATATATAAAAATATATAAATTATTAAAAAAAAAAAGAAATCAAGTACCTTTTAATAATGAGTTTCTCACCAACAAACATTCATTCAAATAGTTCACAACAATTTTTAATACTGTTTAGGAATTACTATTTAGAATTGGTATAGGCAAGTTATATGACAAAGAAGGTACTTTGTTTTAATTTTTAATTTAATTTTTTAATGAGGTTATCTCTCACATGATAAAGTATGAGCACTTATCCTTAGTTTACATAATGTTGATCTAACACATTTGGATTTGTATTGATCAACGTATGAGGGTCTTATATTTGGTTTATATAGTATATAAACTCATCATAGATAACAGGATTGAAATTTTGTATTTGGGCCAGACGCGCGTTTCGTCTACAAAAGACTCATCAGTGACGCTCGAATAAAAAAAAGTTAAAAAGGCGAAATAAAGTACGAAGTTGAACAGAATTGAGGACCAAGAATTCCTAAAAATTTTGCCAAATACAGCTAAGGTAATCTATTCCTGAGGTAGAAAAGTCTTAGGATTTCAAAAATTCAACAGTTAATTTATAATTATGACCATATCAATGATAATTCATGTCAACACAGAAGTGCTGACTACTGGGATGGTGATACCCTCGGGGAATAAAAACTCCACCAGCATATTAACGAAGTTTATTTTTTTATTTTGATTGATGTCAGTCCTTGCGTTTGAAAGGCTGTATCTTTGATTCTCTCTTGAATGTGTTTTAAATAAATTTTAATATCAAAAGGGTTTAGATTAATAAAATGAAATCCAAGTTTTGAAATTTTATATACCTGACATACCTATGCACATTCATTGCTCTACAATCTGTCGATACCTGTATCTTTGCATTGCACAAGGTCATGTTTTCTCTGACTGTAAACGACGTCTTTACACAAAGTCCATTGGATGTTGGATGTGAACTGATTGATATATTAGTCTAAATGCATGATTTTTTTATTAGTTGTTATTTGCTTTGAACTAGCTGCCAGTAACTGCGAGTAATCTAAGATCTGTTTAGCTGACTATGCTGTATGGGCTTTTCTCATTGTTGAAGGCCGTACGGTGATCTATAGTTGTTAATTTCTGTGTCATTTGGTCTCTTGTGAAGAGTTGTCTCATTGGCAATCATACCACATCTTCTTTTTTACATTTAGTGTCTAATTGTTGTGCGGATGTATAAGTATCCTGCCACGTCCACTCTGTTTTTGTTAGATGTATTTCTGCTTTGTATCGATCTGATGAGTTAAGCCCTTTGCAACGGGTTTTTATAGTTTGTTCTTATGTTATACTGTAACACCACTGTCCCAGGTGAGGGGAGGATTGGCGCACCTTCAATCTAGTTTAACCCTGCCACATTCTGTATGTGCCTGTCCCAAGTCAGGAGCCTGTACTTCAGTTGTTGTCGTTTGTTGCTGTACATCATATTTGTTTTAATATTCGTTCATTATTTTGTAAATAAATCAGGCCGTTATAGTTTTCTCGTTTGAATTGTTTTACATTTGTTATTTCGTGGCCTTTAATTGATGACTATGCGGTAAGATATTAACTCATTTCTGAAGGCCGTTCGGTGACCTATAGTTGTTAGATGGTCTCGTGTTGAGAGTTGTCTCATTGACAATCATACCACATCTTCTTATTTTTATATAATTTAATATAGTTCCCAGTTGATGCGATATTCTGGAGCTTGCATTTCCTATCATGACGTCTTTGACAGAGGGTTGCTGATTTCAGAGCAGCTATAAAACCAAGGTTTCCAAGTTATTGAAGTCATCCCTTCGGAAATTGTACGGACGCCATCACGAGTTGGTGACTTTTATGGAATATCTGTTTCATAGATGAAGACGGATTTGTACCAATATCGTAACTACAATCCCGTCCTCTTTTCCTCAAATGTGACATCGCCGAATATACACCTACATTAGCAACACGACGGATGTCACTTGTGGAGTAGGATATGCGCACCCTTCTCATATCGTCATCATAAATCAGTTCACTCATAACTTCAAAATACTGATTGATTCAGTCGATCGAGGATTATGACAGGCAATTGGTTAAACACGTGAAAGAAGACATAGATACTATTTCCAAATGGATGAAAGCTGTGCGGTCGTTGATACAAATCAGAATTTAAAAACTAAATGGCTCTATGAATTCCAATGCATGTTCAATCTTTATATCCTAAATGTTGCAAAACACCTGTCCTTCCTTCATAACAAATACATGTATGTTGTTGTATGCGCAGATAAAGCCCCAATGCAACATAGTTTTTGTGTGTTACTAAAGTAATCACATTACAAAAACTGCTTGTTAAACGATTTTGGTATTGACAATTCACTTGGGAACTGAAAGTTTCTCTAATTTTGTGCTATTTTCACATTTCTTGAGCGATGTGAGAAAACAATTTATCCTCACTAGTGAAATATCTGTTCTCAGCAAATGATTGGTCGAAATTTAATTTTTACGTTAAATTTTCTTGATTTCCTATTGTGACGTCATGAAAAAAGGCGACCATGCCTGATGACGTCACATTTATATAAAGAACACAATTTGTTTTGAAAATGAAGGATAAAAATCATTAGAGAAACAGATTCCACCACTATAACTCGTGTATTATGATATTTCTCCACTCTCAACAGTTAAATTTTAATTATTTTAAAAGCTCGGCAAGCCTCGCGCTTTAAATATTTATAGGTTTCATAACGTGTGAGAATGGGATATCGCTTGATATCAACTCGAGTTATTTAATTTCAATATAATAATAAACGAGCCTTCGGTGAGTTTATTATTACTATTTAATTAAATAACGAGAGTTGATATCAAGCGATATCCAATTTACGAGAAATATCTATTCATGCAAGAAATAGATAACAGGCCACAACCATAAGAGAATAAAACTTAACTGTCTCGAGTGGATAAATATCGTAACACACTTGTTGCAGTGATGTAATCTATATATTTAATATCTGTTTAATTGACAAAATATATTTGAATTATATCCCCCATGACACTTACCAAGGAGGAAATCTAGGATACATATAGGTCTATTTTATCTTCCTTTGGAATTTCAACCAAAGATGAAGAACCGGATCTTCCTTCACTGTATTGGATACCTAAACTACATAATTGTTCTTTCAAACAACGCTACTAGTTTATTGCTGGGTCTTCCAAGTGCTCTACGAAACCTCTATCTAAATTATTAACATCAATTTGATCAGTAATCAAAGCTGGTCTCCAAAGTTATCGTAAAACTTAAAATTCTGGAGGTGGCGTGAATCAGATGTGGATAATTAAACAATTCAAAGATCCTTTAGAGTGCATGCAATCTAAGACTCTTTCATCTTGCAATAGTATTGAAACATTTGACTGTTCTTCACTTCACACACGTATTCCCCATTTCAAACTAAAAGACATATTGAAAGAGTTGGTCCTGCTTTGTTTCGTTAAAAATAATGGCCAACGTAGATACAAGTATAACGTATATACAAATATACAAGTATCTTGTCCGGCCTCGGAAGGGATAAACTGGACTTTGTAATTAAATCCCTCTGATTCAAACGAAAAATTCCGACACTGACAGTATGAAGATACTTGATTTCGTGATTGACAATAAATATGTTACGTTTGAAGGAGTTGTTTTTACAAAATCAATCGACATTCCCATAAGAACCAACTGTGTTCCTCTTCTTGTCGACTTGTTCCTTTATTCATATGAGGCTGACTTCATACAAGAACTTCTGAGGAAGAAAGAAAAGAAGTTGGCAGTATCCTTTAACTTCACTTTCCGCTAAATAGAGGATGTTCTCTCACTAAATAAATCAAAATTTGGTGACTTTGTTGAACGCATCTACTAGTATCCCATAGAACTTAAAGTAAGGTATACAGCATGCAGATACAGTTAAGTCTGACTCATATCCTGACTAACATCTAGAAATTGACAATAATGGTCGGTTGAAAACAAAACTTTACGACAAAAGAGATGATTTCAGCTTCCCTATTGTGAACTTTTCATTTCTATGTAGAAACCGCCCAGCAGCGACTGCATACGGAGTATACATCTCCCAGTTGATACGATATTCAAGGGCTTGTATTTCCTATCACGATTTCCCTAAAAGAGGATTGCTGCTCACAGGGAAGCTATTAATTGTTTACAGACGCCATCACGAGTTGGTTGACCGTTATGGGATATCTGTTTCACAGATGGAGACGGATATGTTCCAATTGTCGTATCTACAGTCCCGTCTCCTTTCCCTCCGAATGTAACCTACCGAAGCAGACTGATCACTGCATGGGTTTGTATATACATGAGCAACTTTCTATGTTGTGTTTTTTGTACTGTTGTTTGTTTGGTTTTTTTTAGTCAGTTTATTTTCGACTTATGAGTATGATTGTCCCTTTGGTATCTTTTGCCTCACTTTTACCAGACATAATACTTGCTTTACATAATGAAAAACTTTATTAATATGTACTTCTATTAACGAAAATCCATCAGAAAGATAAATGACCAATCGATTTCTGAGCTTTCAATTGTATTAATTAAATATGTAATCATTATTATTGCAAGATGTATGTTATGTTTCAAATTTCAAGGCATTAACTTAAGTGACCTTGACGGAGAAAGTCGACATTTTCATGAGTTTTGTAAGCATTATTTACAGAAATGTTTGAAGTCAAATGTAGTTCATCAGGAACAAAAGTCTCAAGCAATTTGTAACTCTTCATTATACTCTAAATTTCACTACATTATCAACAGCAAAAGCGGAAAACGGACACTGCACTTATTACTCTGACAACAACAGCTGTATTTAGGACAAATTCAAGTTACCTGACCAATATTTTCAGTTTATTTGTGACTAATTATTGCACTAAATTCAAGCTACACATTTAAATTGAAGCCAAACGATATTACCATTTTGTCTCTTAAACCCCGAACAATTTATTTAAGGCAACCTTTGTTGGTACATCTTCGATCTTCGGGAACACCATGATCAAATATCCTAGATACCCAAAGAATAATTGTAATCACCGTATCAAATTAATGCAGTTTCAATTGACCCAGTATAGTCAGATGGGAAGATTTTTATTTAGATTACACACATAAGACGAATACGGCCACAGGACGTCCAAAACCAGGTGCGGATCCAGTCATTTTGAAAAGGGCGGGGGTCCAACCCCCCGGAACACCATGAAACGTTCACACAATCGAAAAAAGAGTGGGAGGGATACAACACCTGGAACACATCTTGGATCCAACAATGGAAACTAATTCACAAAGTCATGGCAATAATTGGTGGACAAGAAAAGATGAACTCTTGTTGCTGTCGATTCTATATTGTTTGCGGGATGTCAGCATAGTTTCATCGGCAAATATGTCACATCTACTGAGGAAAATTAGTAAGTTAATGACATACATTAATTTTAAGTATTACAAAATCAAGAGATGTTAGATTAAAAAGTATGTACAAATTAAAACTGTAGGATCTTTGAAATATTATGAAGATTCAGATTATACGGTAGGAAGAAGGCATACCTATATTTCTACAAACATAACAAACACATTGCATATTTTATACACGTGTATTTGTTAGTTAGATATATTGCTTCTATTCAAGTTTAACAAAAACATTTAACATATTTACCAACATTGCGATAAATTATTAGTTGGTACTTGCATCTCCCTGAAAATTGACCAAAAACCTATGTTTTTCAAGAAAGGTGAAGAGGGGTCCGACAAAAAATGCATTTATTGTGACGTCATGGGACTTTTAAACTACAAACATAATACACAATAAATCAAAGTTAAGAAGTCAGTAAAAAAGTAGGCCTTGTAACGGCTTCGGTTTGACCAAGCAGTGATCAAATCAATTAATCTACTTACCCTGCGCATTAATATATTTGACCAGTAGTATGAGAAGCTCCTGTTCCTTGTTTCTGGCAGGAGAAAATATCTTTGAAACTTTATAAAATATATTCATAGGTTCAGCTTTTGAAAATTTGATCATGGTTTGGATTTTCAAATAGTTTGCCTCGAGCATATCTGAAGTTTAGTCGTTGCCCTGAAACTGACCTAATAACAAACTCATAAATCACACTTTTTCGACATCGTCAATGTTAAATAAATGCACAAATGGTGCTGTAAAATTTTTGCAGTTAATATTATTTAACATATTGTGATTAGTCATATGCTAATAACAAAGCTAGAACAGTATCTATACACATTTTTTCTTTTAGTTAGTTCTTTTTGTACATAAAAAGGACTAAAATGCTCTAAAGAGCATATATCGCTCATCTACTTCCATGTGCACTTTCATTATCTGTATTATCGTTAACTAATTCATGACTTCAATCTCTTTTTTGCTGAATTTATATTGCGCACCATTTTTCCCATGGAAACAGCATCTTCTATATATTTGATTTCAAATAGTTAAAATGGAGAAATACATTCTGCAACACTCTGCATATATTTGATGCACAATATTGCAAAAAGAGGGGTGGGATGAAAATGTCACAAATAGACTAAAATTTGGTTCAAAGTAGAATTTCAATCCATTTGAATTATATAGTTTTTGAAACCATAGACATTTATCTATCAGTAGACTAAATAAAAAAAAAACATATGCATTTCACTTCATTTTTCCATAAAATTGAATTGAATTTATTTTTATTGCTACCTAAACAATTTCTAAAGGCATAAAGTCCTTTAAGGAGTCGACATTCATGTTTCGACAAATTGGATAGAATGTACGGTACATCTTGATATTCTAAACGTTTGGCACGTCAGATTTTCTTTAACTGTAGACAATAGGCAAACATGCATTTGTCCCGTATGTTCAAATTTTAGAGATATCGACCAAGTTAGCTGGCAGGTGAGATCATCAAACGCATCTTTGAAACAAATATACCCAAATGATGAGTTTGGCCAATTTTATTTCCAATTCACCCAGTAGTTTCAAAGGAGAAGATTTTTGTAAAAGTTAACGGACGACAGAAACCGAGTGATGGGAAAAGATAACACTGGCCTTTAGACCAGTTGAGCTTACAACAAAAACATTTCATCACATTTCACATGATAAATTTAGTAATCAACTGTTCATTTTATAAACAATACAAAATTTTGATCAAATAGTTTAAAAAGGATTTCTAATACAAATTAATTCAGCAGGATAATTAATTAATATTTGACATTTTCAACTCTGCTCATTGTCTACTCTGATTACATCTTTTGATTTGTCATATCTACAATGAAATCTCTCTTGTATAACTGTTTTGCCTTGTGAGCCAATCAGTTGATGGTATTTACCAGTTACAAAGTAATCATTTCATGTTACATACATCATAAACCATACAAAAAGATATCAGAAAGCGGAAAAAATAAACAAAGAAAATTATTAAAGAAAGTAGATTATAGTTGAGTAATATAGCTTTACTCTAATTCTAGCTTTAATTGTTTCGTTTCGTTTAAGTTTGCCAATTCAATGATAGTTAAAAATTGTAAAAAAAAAATAGCTGACTACTTAGTCCATATATATCTTCACACAGTCCTCTTACATCATCATATCCGTACGACTGCTTCGCAAATCTCAGTTATCACAACCAAAATTTCGTTTTAGAAATTGTTTTCCTCTAACACGCTGAATTGCAAGCATTAAATTTGAATAAGTATTCTCTGGAGTTTTCTGTTTCCATATTTTCAGGACCTCATATACCTGCGAAAACAATTGCTTTTGATGTCTAACGAATACTGACTCTATATCAGCAATTCTTAAACCCAATTCAATGCCTAGAGGAAGCACACAATATCCTAACTTGTATGGCAGTGTTGACAGAAAACTTTCTGAAGGAGTATCTTCAAATCCAAAGCCAGCTATTTCTAAAAAGTCAAAACAACAAATATGAAATAGGATAACATGATCTGCAATATTTCTCCAAAATCTTCATTTGAAATAAATAACATATTACTAAAGGTAAATTTCATAAAAACAAACATTAAACAGGTGAGGGTACATTTTCAACATTAATATGATGAAAAATTATACAGTATCACAGTATAGCTCAGTAAGATAAAGAGTAAAGTTAAATAGTAAGAGGTTTAAATGAAGTTGCACAGAATAATGTAACATGCGTGCATAAAACACAAGAATTTGGTGAATGCAAAGTAATCGAATGTTTTTTTCTTCAAAGTTTACATCATCAATTCAGTAAGTATATGAATAGATTTGGTCATAAAAATAAATGTTTAGAATGTAATTCAAATTAGTATAAAATAGGAGGAAACTTCTCACCTGGTAATCCTGGCTGTTCTTTCAATACCTGAAAAATGATTGTTTTTCATCTTGTAATGAAGAGTTAAAACAATGCAAGTAATTGAGTGCACTCATACAACATGGATTACATGACGTCTTCGTATGAAATATATATTTATATATATATAAAAAAAAAACAAAAAAAAAGACAACACTTTTTCCCATTTTTGTACAGGAAGCACATTATCAAATCAATTACTACGAAATAGAATATAATTTTGATGGACTAAAAAGAAATTTTTTTTTAGTTTCTTTATTGGCGCTATATTTAACCAATTGAAACAAATAAACTTTTACAACATTATTGAAAAATTCAAACCTACTTGAGAATCATTTCCTGCTTGTTTCCAATAACTATTACCGATGTATTTTAACTGATCAGGCAGAGCTAACGTTTTAATTTGCATAAGGACAGTCTAGTTGAAGATGTGTGGGATAAGGATGATTGTTATTGTAATTATTATTACTGATTTATAGCATAGCGTATGAAGATACTTTCCTCTCAAAAAAACAACATATCATATTTTGCAACAGCCGTCGTCATAGTTATACTTTAATATCCACAATTTCCAAAATGTGACAATTTCTACATGTTTTAAAACTCCATTTTACAAGAAAATCAACGGCTGTGTCTCACTACTTACTTTGCGAATACACATATAGTGTTTACATATTTTAACCGGATCAATGGCCATAACTGGGCACTCCATTGTTGACTCTATCCCACAAAACCTGTATATAAATGGACTGGTCTATGATAAGTGAACCGGTTAAACCCCATGCAGTCAAGTGTATCAAGAGTATTAGCTAAAATGCTTTACTGAGTATGATTAAATTCAATGATGAAGTATGTAAGATCAAAGATTAAATACAGATTTTGAATAAACATGAAATTATCAATGATTCTTTAAAATTTGGCTAAGGTTATATAAACCTTGATAGACGGACATGTGCACCATACCATTATTACATACAATAAGCATAGTCCACCAGCTTTCGGTGGGGTTCGTGTTGCTCAGTCTTTGGTTTTCTATGTTGTGTTTTGTGTATTGTTGTTAGCTGTTTGTCTTTTTCTTTATTTAGCCATAGCGTTGTCAGTTTATTTTCGACTTATGAATTTGAATATCCCTTTGGTATCCTTCGCCTCTCTTTTGCTTACAGTAATTCGGGAACGTAATTAATCACAAAAAAAATAAACTGATCAATGACCATCAAAATGAGCCCAAGGTCATGTGAAGCCTTGCTTACCTTGAAATGATTCCATTTTTTTTTAATTAGGTAGAGTGTTAGGTAAACTATTTAAACTATTCTAAAAACTTTTGACTTAATAATAAACATGAACTTTCCTTTATATGACAAAAATCCAAAGTTCTAATTCAGAAACGGCAAAGGAAAAATTTAAATGTTCTTCATATCAAATTCAAAACAAATTCTACTTAACACTTTTAGAGCTTAAAAGTGAGTCTTGGCAAATAAAGTACCTTACTTTAACCAATTACACCAATTATGTAAAGTTTTCCATCAATTATTTCCAAGTATACTCAAGTTATGGTTCAACATGTAAAACAAATTCTCAATCTGACACTAAAAGTCCCGTAACTATTGAACGAAAAACCAGAAATTTAAAAATCAAAAAGAGGCTTTCTTTTATCATTCAAAAAAAAAAATAGGCAAAGTTTTGAGGAAATAAATACAAGCATACTGGAGTAAGTGTGCAATATGTGAAAAAAATACTTAAATTTGACCGTTGGAGTCCTTAAATTCTTGAACGACACCACAAATTTAAAATATCTAAGGGAAACTTCCTCAGGCGAAGAGACTTATTATTAGATGGATTTAGCTATTTTTCTAGGTACTTTTGCTCATATAGCCCTTCAAAAGATTCGATTCTAATACATCCTTGGCTTTCATTTATTCGGCTTTGAGCGTTCCCGATGAAGGTAAATCCAGAAAATCGCTTCGGACGCGTTAAATTTATAACGTGTTGTCTTCATTTTTTTACATCACTGGGTCGATACCTCTGCTGGTGGACTACTAGTCCTCGAGGGTATCATCAGCCCATTAGTGAGTACTTCGGGACTGACATGATTTATAACAAACCTTTCTAAAATTATCCGTTTATAAATTTTGAAATTATAAAGAAACTGAGGTTTGAACTCCCTGAGGCAAAGTTGACTTTATATGAATTTGGCTATTCATATAGCTCTTCAAAAGATTCGATTCTTATATATATACATCCTTGGCTTTCAATTATTCGGCTTTGCGAGTTCCTGATGAAGGTTAATCCAGAAAAGCGCTTCGGACGCATTTAATTAATAACGTGTTGTCTTCATTTTTTTCTGCCGTCATGCCAAATGCTGTGTTAAAATTTCATAATAATTGGTTCAAGCAAATGAGTTATCGTATGTAGTGTTAAAGAATGGCTGACACAGTGTACCATAATAAGCCTCTTCCAAGACGGGTTAATAAAACGATTTGGATTAAAAGTGGATAAATTATATCTGCTATTTGAATCTAGATAAAGGCAACAGTAGTATACCGCTGTTCGAAACTCATAAATCGATAGAGATAAAAACAAATCCGGGTTACAAACTAAAACTGAGGGAAACGCATCAAATATAAGAGGAGAACAACGACACAACAAAAACACAACATTAAAATGTAACACACACAGAAACGAACTATAATATAAAAATGGCCATTTTCCTGACTTGGTACAGGACATTTTAAGAAAAAATGGTGGGTTGAACCTGGTTTTGTGGCATGCCAAACCTCCCGCTTTTATAACAACGTCAAACACAACACCAAAACATGATCACAAAATTCATGAAGGGATAATTTAAGCATCATTGATATAGTAATTTACCTATTACATATTTGGTACTCTTCTTTAAAAATTCTTATGGTGTGATACCGTCCTTCGAAAGCAAACCAACCCTAATGGGTTGAAACCAAGGTAGTGAAAATTACATTATAGTAAATTAATTTTGACAACTCAAATGCTGTGTAATTTATATAAAGAAAGGCAACAGTAGTATGCCGCTGTTCAATAGTCATAAATTGACCAAGCGAAAACAATTCCGGGTCACAAACCAAAACCGAGGGAAACACATTATCTATAAGAGGAAAACAACGGAACAACTGAAACATTAAAATACAACAAAAACAAACGCTAACGCACATAGAATCGAACCATCTAACAACAACTGCCATATTCCTGATTTGACACAGGGAATTCCAAGAACAAATGGTGGGTTGAACCTGGTTTTATGGCTAGCTAAATCTCCCGCTTATATGGCTTTGTTTAAAATACCGCTAAAATGATTAGATTATATATACAATTCACAGCCTCGATGTACCTTGCATAAATGATGCTGATTGTCCTCCACCTTTTCAAAGGCATCTAAGATCTTCTTGAATGTTACCATCGAACCTTTGTCTCTCCATGTCATTAATGCCATAAACATAGCATCCACAGGCTGCCAGTATGTATACTGAATGTTGTGCCAGTCTTTTGTCTCCATTCCAAGATGCAGGAAGAAATGATGGAACATTGTGATATCCAATACTGAAGCTAGTCTTATGAGATGTTTTTCACTAGGACTTTCAATTAAGACTGCTGTCGGTATTCCTACAAACATGTGTATATGATATTAAATGAAAGAAGAGGCAACGTGTGTTCTCCAATAATGTAATAACGGTATTGCAATTTTCAAGTAGCGGTCTGTTATGTTAATGGCAATATAGGAGTCATGTGTATAGCTCACAATCTCAATGAAGCAACTGACAAATAAAAGTACATTAGAAATGTATTATGTTATTTATTGGAGAGATCCATACCGTTGTAAAATCAAAATAACACTTCATGAATTAGGCATATCCGAAGCATTTTTCTGGATGTACCTTTATCAGATCAAATCCAAAATTTTGAACGCCAAGTTTATTTAAATTATTTAGGACCTATTTGACAAAAAAGACCTATAAAGAACAACAAAACCCAAAGAGAATCATTAGTTTCGTAATTATTTGAAATGCAAAAACGTAGTAAAGGCTAATATTTTTATCAAGAAATTCAAGCGAATTGCTACTGTCAGATTTAAGGGTAAAATAATATGTCCATGAGCTTCCGATTATTTTAATTCAGTAAAGATGTTTTACCTTGTACATGTTGTATACCTTATATTGTTAACAAAAGTGATTACAATTTAAATGATAAAAGCTTACTTGCTATTAATTGCTTAACCGGAGAAATACAAGTAAATAACAAAACAAATTCAAGTATTATATCCACTATCTCTAGATACATAAAATTGAGAATGGAAACAAACTAATGGACTAACAAAGGCCAGGGGTTCCTGACTTGGGACAAGCGCAAAATGTGGCATGGTTAAACATGTTTTGTGAGATTTCAACCCTCCCCTATACCTCTAGCCAATGTGGAATAAAAGAACACACAGCAATACGCACAGTCAAACTCAGTTAAAAAGAAGTCCGAGTCAGATGTTAAATAAGGAAACAGAAGAAACTTAGCAAAATGATAACGATGAACATAAATCAATTATGTACATTCTTAAATCTGTTTAAAAATTTTTTACTTACCACTACAGTCAGGTGGGCATTCTTCTTTACAAATAGTCTGAAAAAAGACGGAGTAATTATAATAATACTAAATGTGTCTTAAAGCATGGTTCTAAGAAAAGATTATTGTAAAATCTTACCAACATGATTTCTTTCTATATATCTTAAATACCATGTTTGTTTTTGCCCTTGGTCCATATACATGATATATGTTGTTTTCTTTTCCAAGTATTATTTCAATATTTTTTTTACAAATTCATTGTTTTAATAGCCACTACGGCACATAAGCGATCATAAATATGTAATGACATCCATTAAAGAGCCGATTTCACAATGTCAATGTAACATTAATACTGAATGAAATTTGTCTAAAATTGGGACATTAAATTAAAGTTAAATATTATATAAAGAATAAAGAAAGGACTGAAAGTACAAACCTCATCCAACATCCAGTTCAATAGCAGGTCTGTAGTATGGACTGTTTTATTTTCACAAGTCCATGTTTTCTTTTTCATTGCTTCATTTAAAGGAATAAAACAAAATCCCTTGCCGCAAGGAGTGCCAACTTCTTTGTCAAATAACTTCAAAATGTCAAATTGTTTTATATCCTTTCCCATGCAGGTATAATAAAAGTGTAGTACGTTTGTTAGTGTCAAAGTAAGACATTCTTGGATACTTGCTGCTATATCTGGTAATATTTGTAATCTTGATGCCCTATTTATCAGATTTACAACTATTCTGCTGCCTTCCATGTGTATTCTGCACTCATTATCATTATCAACAGATAATACAGCAGCTTTGTAGTAAAGGCATGGACGTCCATCGGTTTCTTTGATTGGCAGTACATTTAATGCTGAACCTATAAGCTTGAAAAACAGCGCTGCTGGAACAGATGACTTTTTCAGGCGATAACACAGACATATCGCTTTTTCGTTCATTTCCTCCGTACGAAGGAAGGAGCTAGGTGCCTTTTCCTTTATCATACAAGGTACTAAGAAAAAATCAGCTGATCGTTCTGCTCCACTATAATGCTTTGGTTCCACAAGTATGTCAAGATGAATGAGGACTTCAATGATAAACTTCCTCAGGTCCTCAGTTGGTATGAGTTTTTTAAAATGCTTTTGTTCCCATAATTTATATAGATCAGTTCTATCGATCACTCCCGTCTTACTTAAATTTGGCAAAATGTCAATAATTTCTTTGTCTTTTGGCCAAAACATTTCATCAGTTACAAAGGATCTCAACACATTTACAAGAGCTGATGGCTGAATAACTATAAAATCATCGATACCATGCTCTCCAAAGTACAGAAGTTTCCCAAGGGAATGCTGTTTTTTAAGAAAATTCTCAAACTGAGAATCCGTAAGAACGAAATCATCATTCTGTAAGTTGTAACCCTGTAATTCAGACTTTTTTACAAAGTTTTTACAGATCCTGGCGCTTTTCATCTCTGATAACTGTATCTCCAAAGGAACCCATGCGACCGGCATTGGCTGACCCCAAGATGGTTGCTTAAATGCAATATCCACCAAATGCGTGGTAAGTTGATGTATTTCAGGGTCATCTTTGTTTCTTGCATCAATAAAAAAGAGAGTTTGGTAGATTATATGTTCTTTGAGATCATTTGAAGAAAACAGCTTCGTCAACTCTCCAATGTACATCGCCTTCCTCATTTCAAGCTCATCCTGCAATGAGACAAATCAACTGCGTTTTTTCCCCAAGTATAGTGGTTTACTCAAGATTTTTATTATAAGGCATTAGCTACGATATATCAAAAAATAAAAAAAAATTTTTTTTTGTACAATCATTAAATAAAATGCTCCACTGGGTGCAGCTTGATACGACCGCAGAGGTCAACCCTGAACAGTTGGGGCAAGTGTGGACACAACATCCCTTTTTGGCCCCAAATTCCTAAACATTTAAGGCAATAACCCCGAAACTCAAACCCAGCTTTCCCTTTGTGATATGGAACCTTGTAGTACAATTTCATAAAGATCCATACACTTACACACAAGTTATTGTCCTGAAACTAGAAAAATGCTTGTTTTTTGCTCCTTTTTGGCCCCTAATTCCTAAAATTTTGAGACAATTACCCCCAAAATCAATCACAGCCTTTGTGGTATGGTACCTTGCAGTACAATTTCAGAGAGATCCATACACTTGAACACAAGTTTTTGTCTGGAAACTAGAAAAATGCTTATTTTTGGCCCCTTTTTGGTCCCTTATTCCTAAACATTTTGGGCAATTACCCCCAAACTCAATTCCAGCTTTCCCTTTGTGATATGGAACCTTGTAGTACAATTTCAGAAAGATCCATACACTTACACACAAGTTATTGTCATGAAACTAGAGAAATGCTTGTTTTTTGCAACTTTTTTGGCCCCTAATTCCGAAAATTTTGAGGCAATTACCCCCAAAATCAATTCCAGCCTTCCTTTTGTAATATGGAACCTTGAGGTACAATTTCAGAAAGATCCATACACTTGCACACAAGTTATTGTCATGAAACTAGAAAAATGCTTGTTTTTTGCCCCTTTTTTGGCCCCTAATTCCTAAAATTTGGAGACAATTACCCCCAAAATCAATCCCAGCATTCCCTTTGTGATATGGAACCTTGTGGTACAATGTCAGAGAGATCCATACACTAACACACAAGTTATGTCTGGAAGTTACAAAAATGCTTATTTTTGGCCCCTAATTCCTTAACTGTTGGTACCATAACCCCCAAAATCAATCCCAACCTTCCTTTTGTGGTATTGAACCTTATAATTAAATTTCATAAAGATCCATTCACTTAAACTAAAGTTAGAATGCGAACACCAATGTGTCTTCGGACGACGACGACGCCGGACGACGACGACGCCAACGTCATACCAATATACGACCGCAAAATGTTATTGCGGTCGTATAAAAAGGTGAAATCGTGAAAAAATAATTCACTTTTATCAGCCAATTTAGTCCAGTTTTGTCAAAATAAGCTTAAAAACATCTATAATGAATTATTCACTTGCAAGTGAATAATTCGACCGCATTGAATCCTTATTCATGCGATCTTCAATTCAACCCCCTTAGCTAGAGATGGGTTACGCACGTATTCAGCTATTAAAAAGAAAAGAATGTCAGCATTGAAAGTGAAACGAGGCTGAACTATTTGGTTGACTGATTCTATCCACAAAAAAAATATTCTTATACAGGTAAAAACTGATAAACATACTTTTAACCTATAATATGAAATAAAACAGAACTAGAAAAATCCAATTGCACGTGGTCGCTATCTATTTATAATTATATCTATTTCTATATCGGGGCATATTAACGTCGGCAGTCTTCGGAGGTCATCTCGATGGATATTGTACTTTTTTTACGTGGGTACTTATTTTCGCGAACTGTGCATTACAAACAAGTTTGCGGGTATTTATTTTCGCGATTTTTGTTTCGAAAATAAAATTAAAAACTCGGTTTAATTATTGTCTCGTGTGTCAATATGAACTGTTTTAAAAGTAAATGCGTAAATAGCCGTTGGAATACTGTATTAAATATAAAGTAAAAGCGTTAATAGCCAACGGGTAAAATGTTAGTAGTAAGAATACCGAAATAACTGAACTAATTTCAATTTTAATTCATTCGTTTGTCATTCTTCATTTGTAATTCAATATTTAAAAACGTTGGTTAATTCATGAAAAGGACCAGTATAAATAAGAAGATGTAGTATGACTGCCAATGAGGCAACTCTCCATCCAAGTCACAATATGTACAAAGTTATCAATTATAGGTCAAAGTACGGCCTTCAACACGGAGCCAATTGGCTCACATCGAACAGCAAGCTATAAAGGCCCCCAAAAATGACTAGTGAAAAACAATTCAAACAGGAAATCAAACTTTCTTATCTATAAGAAAACGAGAAACGAGAAACACCTATGAACCACATCAACCACCTTTTCGTCCGTTTCTGCCTGATCCTCATGAGACTTCTACGCCAGAGAAAGCTGAAATGGTCGTGTCAGCTAACTGCATTTCAGAATGTAAAAGATGAAAGTTTATAAAGAGTATGGGTTAAAACCGATAAAGCAGAAGTCGCCGTCAGTAAATGACATACATTGTGAAAATTTAGTAACTTTGGTTATTTGCAAATAATCTTCTTGTGTACCGGTATTTATTTGTGCTGGTTTTCTTTTCATAAAATCTGAATATAATTATAATTTTGTTTGTTATCAAATGATGACATTAAAGCTTTCATAAGTATTGTCTCTACTATACACACATGTTTGTATATCAATCGATAACATCTACAACATGTACAATAGAAAGTCATATGGTTCAAGGTAATCTGAGTCATTATTGTTTCTTTGATCTTTAATTGGTTTCTACTTGTCACCTGTTGATATTAATCTAGTTTATTTATTACGGATTAAAAAATGAAAACAACATGTTAATAAAATGCTCCGCTGGGCGCAGCTTGATACAACCACAATGGTCAAACCCTGAACAGTTGGGGCAAGTATGGACACAACATTCAAGCTTGATACAGCACTGAATTTGGATTGTGATTATATATTTGACACAGCATAGGTTTCTGACACAGAATGAATGTGGTCTAAGAACTAAATTTTTTTTAATTTACCTATTCAAACCATATCATTATTATTTGCTTTTATATTTAAATCAGAAATAACCAATTTAAAATGGAAAATTTTAATGAAAAAAAAATTTTGAGGCAATTACCCCTAAAATCAATCCCAGCCTTCCCTTTGTGGTATGGTACCTTACAGTACAATTTCAGAGAGAGCCATACACTTGAACACAAGTTATTGTCCTGAAACTAGAAAAATGCTTGTTTTTTTACCCTTTTTGGCCCCTAAATCCTAAACATTTTGGGCAATTACCCCCAAACTCAATTCCAGCTTTCCCTTTGTGATATGGAACCTTGTAGTACAATTTCAGAAAGATCCATACACTTACAAGTTATTATCATGAAACTAGAAAAATGCTTATTTTTGGCCCCTTTTTGGCCCCTACTTCCTAAAATTTTGAGGCAATTACCCCCAAAATCAATCCCAGCATTCCCTTTGTGATATGGAACCTTGTGGTACAATGTCAGAGAGATCCATACACTAACACACAAGTTATGTCTGGAAGTTACAAAAATAAAATTGAGAATGGAAATGGGGAATGTGTCAAAGAGACAACAACCCGACCACAGAACAGACAACAGCAGAAGGCCACCAACAGGTCTTCAATGCAGCGAGAAATTCCCGCACCCGGAGGCGTCCTTCAGCTGGCCCCTAAACAAATATATATACTAGTTCAGTGATAATGAACGCCATACTAAACTCCAAATTGTACACAAGAAACTAAAATTAAAAATAATACAAGACTAACAAATGCTTATTTTTGGCCCCTTTTTGGCCCCTTATTCCTTAACTGTTGGTACCATAACCCCCAAAATCAATCCCAACCTTCCTTTTGTGGTATTGAACCTTATGGTAAAATTTCATAGAGATCCATTCACTTAAACTAAAGTTAGAGTGCGAACACCAATGTGTCTTCGGACGACGACGACGCCAACGTCATACCAATATACAACCGCAAAATTTTTTTGCGGTCGTATAAAAATTACATGCATCTGAAGCGTTTTTTCTGGATTTACCTTCACCAGGAACGCTCAATGCCAAATATTTGAAAGCCAAGGTTGTATAAGAACCGAAATAGTTGAAGAACTATACGACCAAAATGGACCTAAAAAATAGCCAAATCCATCTAACGTCAACTTTGCCTGAGAGAGTTGAAACCTTAGTTTCTAAATAATTTCAAAATTTATTAACGAACAATTTTAGAAAGGTTTGTTATTAATCATGTCTACCCGTTTGTAACTCATGTCATGTCAACGATGTAAGGTCAAGTTTGCATGCATAGATGAAAGGTTGGATTTAAATTCACATGCTTTTATTTTCGCGATAATATACCAACCGCAAAGTTCGTGAAAATAAATACACAGCAAAAATAAGTACAATTCCAGTAATAAGATGACGTCTAGACAAAAATACACGGATATACGTTTTAGTATAGTATCTGAAAAAGAAAAAAAAAATTAAACCAAGGTCATCTGTCAGACATACTGGTATATATGCAACAGATAGAATCTCAAACATAATCAAACGATAATGAATTATCTAGTCTTGGCGAAACGACGACACATATCAATGATATAAAGTTGACCTTCATGTCAAAAGTCGATGTCAAAGGTCACACTAAACGGTATGGTACACATAGTCTTCATGTTATGTACCAATTTCTATACTATTTTTCGAACTCATTCTGGATTGTTTAGTGATTTTTTTATAAAAACTATATGACACTGAACATGAATGGTTTATAGGTGTACTCCTATTTCCATAATCTTATTATATAGCTTGATCTTGTTGTCCAAAGTTTTCTATATTGATGCAAGTTCATTTGATATTTAAATTTTAGAAGGCGTATTTATTTTTTACATCTTCATTTTGTCAATCATTTTTCAGTTTTTAAATGTTTTGATATGGATGGCAAGAAGAATCTTCAACTGCAGTTGTAGTCAATTTTCGTTGAAGTATTTCTACAAAGAGGCACAGAGAAGCTATTTTTCAATAACAACACAATATCAAGTAATTTGTTTTTATATAAGTGGGTCTGCTTTCTGCATTTAGAAAAAAATGGCATTGCATCCACATATGATTCGAATGTACAAATACCTTATAGGTTTAAATAGCAATATAATCGGAAATAAACAAATAATTTTTATTGCAGAATTCAAACCGAAACTGTAACTTAAATTAACATAAATCATTGACTTATATTAGATAATTCTGATACTAATTTAACTAATGCTTGCAAATTTATTTTATTGTCTTTTCTTTGAAAATCATACATCTTAATAATATTTAATCATTCATCTTAAGACATGTAAATTACAGAATAATTTTATGTAGTGTAGATCAAATGTAATTATAAGTATACTATTTAGGTCAAGCATTGTCCATTAAGTTGGAAATTAAGCTGTATAATAAAGTGTCTATTTGATTATGTTATACAAGACCTTAACTGTGCTCAGTTAAAATTGGTATTAACGCGGAGGTGATTCTGAATACTCACACCTATGAGTATATTTGTTTGCAAATCATGAGTTATCAACAATACTGGTATTGTATCAGTACTCTCACTTGCCTATGTAAGGGAGGCGAAAGATCCAAAGTGAAATTCAAGCTCATAAGTCGAAAATATACTGACAAAGTCATCGCAAAAAACGAAAAATACGACCGAAAGGCAAACAACAGTAATCCACACAACAGAGATAAAACTTAAGAAGGTATTGGATTGATTGATTGGTTGATGTTTAACGCCATTTTCAGCACTACCGTGCTAATTCGTGGCTGTCAGTTTTTTTAATAGTTTTTATTAGTGGAGGAAGCCGGAGTGCCCGGAGAGAACCACCGACCTTCGGTAGGAAAAGGTTAAGATTGGAATCGATCGCACCTGCCACAACTTCTGTGTTGAAAGGCTAGTGATACAGTAGTTCGACTACTTAGACCATGCGGACATCGAGACCCCCAGAACCTATTGGAATAACAGTACTTAAAAATAGTGAAGGAATCAACTTTGACATCAATACACAGTGTGTAATAATTTTTATTCAATTACTTACACAAGCATAAGGTACTATTAAAATAATTTAATAATTCTTATACACTGCTTAAATTTGATGTATTACCTTTTCACATAAATTCATAAATAGTAATGATTAAATCTAATGATAAACAAAGGTATTATTTGGTGGCGTATATCTAAAATTTAGTAGCTGTTCAACCTCGCCTTGCTAAATTTAAAGCCAAATAACATGTCAAATAACAGTAGATGACTAAAAGAGTGTAGACATCATTAGTTTCAGGATATGTCTTCAACTCAGAATTCTGCACCATCTTAAAATCCAGAGTGATCACATAGATCCAGCATTGCTGGATAAAAAAACAAGACGAGGATTATCAAAATCCAGAACCTAACGAGGGAATAAAAAGTAAAAAAAATATTTCATCCTTCATTTAAAGAGGCGATATAATACATATTTGTTGATAAGTGTCTGAGAATTGGATAATGAGAAGACATAGTTATCGAGGGATACACAATAATAAAAGTGAATAAAAGTGACAAATGGTATGCGTCACATTGACAGCAGCTAAATAAAAAGATTATGCAAAAAGTAACAAAAATACCGATCTACAAGGAAAATTCAAAACGGAAAGTCCCTTATCAAATGGCAAAATCAAAAGCTCAAACACAACAAACGAATGGAAAACATGATTGGATGAGACACAAGAGTGCACATGCTGAAATATCTCACCTACTTTACCAATAATAATTGCATTGATGTTGAAAGTCTTTAAGATGAAAGAGTAACAACAAGTATCATATACATTTAATACAATAAATGGTTCAAAGTTATTAAGGTCAAGGACAGGTAAACCCTGCCATTAAGGAAATGTACACCTTACAATCATTTTATGCTACATATTTAGTTGACCTGTTGCTTATAGTGTCTGAGAAAGAAGATGACCAAACCATGAAAATTCAACATTGACCAATGAACCATGTAAACAAGGTCAAGGTTAGATAAACCCTAACAGACGGAAATGTACAGCTCACAATTATTCTATACACCAAATGTAATAAACCTATTGCTTATTGTATCTAAAAAAAAAAAAAACCACACCACGAAAACTTAAAATTTACAAATGGACATTAAAAAATGAGGTCAATGTCACATTAAACCTGCCAGCCGGCCATAAACATATACACCTTAGAATCATTCCTAACAACAAACACATAAAATGTTCCTATTGTTTATAGAATCTGAGATACGGACTTGATAACTCTTCCATGAAAAGACGTCAAGGTCAAATGAACCCTGTCTGATGAATATGTACAAAAGTACAGCCTCAAATATGTGCCCTTTTCTCAAATCTGTGTCTAGTCGTTACGTCATCCACAACTCTATGTCCGTGTAAAAAATTCGGAAGACGATTAGCTTATTAAGATGGGTGTTTCCAAAAAAACTTCCTGAGCAGCTAAATTTTCCCAATGTTGCTAACAGTGTCAGTAATTATAATTCGGAAAGAAAACCCTTAGAAACGACTTTCTACTTTATAAAGACAACAATGGGACTGATATAAAAGCCCGCCATTTTGAAGTTGTATAGGCTTCTTTTTTACAATAGAAGTTCATTCAGAAGAACCTGGATAGTAAATAAACTCATCATTGATTCCAGTATTACAATTTTGAACGCCACAGTCGTGTTTCGTCTACATAAGACTCATCAGTGACGCTGGAATAAACTCGAGGCACCAAAGAGCGTGTGTCGCTCACCTTGGTATTTTGAAAAGTAATTAATTAAATTTAATTACATGTAATCAGCTTTTTGGCTGATTAATGATTACAGTGATTTCTTGAAAAATTGTAATCAATTACAGCTGATTAATGATTACAATTACAATTACCCCAAGTCTGTTTGGTCTATGTGCGTATTCAACAAAGGACACTCTCCAACATTGTAGACGAGAATAGAATTCATGACAAAAATCTCTGTTTTGTTGATCTTGTATTGCTGATCATTAATTTTAGTCTGTTTAGTTTTTGCTCAAAACATAAAAGAGGGTAAAAAACAAAGAATCATTTAAGGGCAAGCACTCCTATCAAGAGTGACAGTCTACTAACTATATCATCAAATTTTGACTTGTTAGTAGATCTTGCCTTGCTGATCATTTTTGTGATTTAAAGGGTCTACTTATCTATTATAATTATTTTATTTGTGCCAGTCTGCCTAAGATTTAGGCAAATTCTAAAAATTTCAAAACCTGACATATTTCAAATATTCATCTCTTCCACAAAATATGTTACCTTTAGTCAATCAAAATAGAACTGTATAATCAAATTTTAGAAAATCAATTGCAGTATTATGTATTAGCACTTCGAAGTTCTATATGTTTTACTATTATCCTATGTAAATTCAGGCAATTTCAATTCAAAATATTTTTATTACCAGAATCGTACAATCACAATGATTGCAAATATAAATACTAAGCAAATAGAAATTTCAGGTTTAAGCCTTCGTCTCGTGGGTTTTTTCGTCTGCTTGTCAAAATTCCATTCCAAAGATTCTGTTGCTTTGTTCATGTAAGAACACAATTTACAGAGTTACTTCCCCTAGCGGAACTCTTTTGATGTAAACAATACTGATGTCATGCATGTGGCAGACAATGTTGAACTGTAGTTTTTCAATCTTTTCTGACGATGAATGTGGAAATTCACAATATTCTAAGGATTAAAAGACAACACGCCAATTGGACAATGTAATAGAACTGTTGAACCACTTCCCTAGGATTAAAATATGCAAAAATCAAGTCGGAGGGACATTTGATTTTGTAGTATTCGTAGGGTTAGTTTTAGGTCATCAGACAGACCATCTAGAGATGTCCGAAGAACTACCCAGAAATCCCTCTCTTCCGGTAATGAATAATGGCTATACAGACGACATATATCACTGAAGAGCAATCCGGCCGTTCCTGACTGCAGGAACGACCATCCAAGGTATCTATTGGTATTTAGATATACTCGGAATCACAACATTGGCGCTGCGAGCACTAATTTGCGTGGTGATTTGCAATTTAGGGCTCATTTTGTGAGTTGAGGCGCCGTTCGCTTCAACAGAGTTTCCCGCGGTAAAGGATTCGGGGGAAACCTTTGCCGATCGTTTTTGTTGTGTAATACTCTGGGAGAGAATATTACATAACATTACAGGGGTTTTGCAGCGCGGTAGAACCCCTGTTTTTTGTGTAGTATTGAGTATTTGTTGTTTTTTCGTATTTTCAAGACGACTTGGAGCAAATTATGGACATAAGGGAGGGCAAGGGCTTCGTGACTGAGTCAGACCTAGCCACAATTTCCCATCTACGAGTGACAATGGCCCTCTTGTCCAGACTTGACTTCAATCAAAATGGGGGTGGCCAAAATAGTGGGCCACCACCTGAGGCCCAAGGCAGGCATAATGAAATGTTGAGCAGGGTTAACACACTAATAGATGGGGGACACGTTGCCTCACAAAGCACCCCATCACGGGTACATGTCCAATCAGCATTTAAGCAAGAGGCATGGCATCAGGGGCAAAGTCCCGGGCCCTGGGGTGGGCCCAGTCAGATGGACTCTGCCTTTCTTGAGTGTAGCCCATATCCCGGGGATGCTGGAGCTAGACCTAAGACCCCCGAAAATTGGGATGGGGGATACAGGGAACAAATTACAAAAAATGAGTGGAGTCAACCCATTATGGGTGACCCAAACCAAGGTAATCCCCAACATCAAGGGAGTAGTATTAAGACCAAACAGCACTGGCCAGGGGAAGCCAGTGCATGGGACAAAACCGTCCCAACCAAAAGGGGGCGCACCTTCATACCCCATGGGTCACACAAGCAACTATGCAGGTCAGGGGTCAGCACCCTGTACCCAACCAGCTCACACTGGTGGGGGACAGTATGAAACACCCCGCAGTAGGTATGGCAAGTGGCAAGACAATAGGGGCGAGGACTCCAGACAAGCTCCAGCCCCAATGTATGAAGAAAGACCAAACAACAGGGGAGAGGACCAAAGGCGGACCCCTGCCTGTGCCTATGGGGATAGGCAATCCCATAATCTGTACAACCAAGGGTATACACCGGTGCCCCGACAAGGGGTCACCACCGGGGGGAGCTATGGGCAGCAGGCCTACCCAGTAGCATATAATGAGGATAGGCCTAGGGAAAATACAAGGGGACCCGACAGCAGAGGTGGGTCACGAGGAGTTTCAAGTAACGCCTCAAAAATCAGCAACGCCCCGAAAAATATTAAGTATGAAGGGAAGAGCAACTGGCAGGCTTTCTTCACAAAATTTGCAAGGTATGCAGAGGTTTGTGAGTGGGGCCCACAAGAGTGCAAAGATCAACTTTGCTGGTGCCTTGAGGGAAAGGCAAGTGAATATTATGCCCTCATTACGGAAAGAGACAGGAAGGTGAGTTATAGGGAGCTAGTTGAAAAACTGCACAAGCGTTTTGGTTTCAAGGCGCTCCCTGAGACTGCCCGGGTCCAGTTCAACAATGCCCGGCAAGCCCCTGAGGAGTCTCTTGAGGACTGGGCTGACCGTGTGTTGTCCTTGGCGACCAGGGCATTTAGTAACCTCCCTGATGAGTATATGTATGAGCAAGCCGTAACACGGCTGTGCCAGGGCATTGAAAACAAAGAGTTGGGAGTGCAAGTCTCTAACCTCCAACCCCAAAGTATTGAGGAAGCAGTAGATAAAATACGGCTATTCCAACATAACACCAAGGCAATATATGGCAAGCCAAATAGGCGTGAGGTCAGGCAGGTAATGGGTGGGCGGTATGAAGATCACCCTGAGGCCTTCCATGAGTATCAGGTGCCCCATGTAAGGGCTACCATGGCTCCTGAGAGGGCCCCAGACAGTGCATGGGAAGCGGAGTTTGAAAAGTCCAATAAGAAGTTTGACAAAAAACTTGGTCAGGTCCATGAAAAACTGGACGACATGATGGACCAATTTAAGAAACTACTCACAAGCCCCATTGCAGGAAGCCCCTCACCGGGCAGACAGACAGGGGCGGAAGGTTGCCACCACTGTGGGGAGAGGGGCCATTTAAAAACGGATTGTCCAAACTTGGGAGGTAAGTCCATCTCAGGGAGTCCCTCCACTCATAGAGGGCCTCCATGGGAGGGAGTGTGCTACCACTGTTTTAAGCCTGGACATGTAAGGAAGGACTGTCTAGATTTCCAGGGGAGGGATAAAACTGTTACCTTCATAAATCAGTCAAGCAGAACTGCAACTGGACCATTAAACTTCAACGGGAGTACTCAGGAGGCCGGAGTGAGTCCCCGCAAATGAAGTTAGGCCTCTCAGAAGTTGCGTCTGTACCCCAAGCCAGAGTAGCGGAGGTAGCTATAGTGGGCCCAGGGGTATGTGCCAGGGACAGGGAGGGGAACAGAGAACCGAGTGTGTCGGTGAAGGTTAGAGCAGAGATTGAGTCAGAGCAGTGCTCCAATTCTGACAAAGAGGCAACTCCTTCAGGCGGATTGGACTGCTACTTATTTAAATGTCTTGCGGACATATTGAGGCATGGTGCACTGGAGTTGGTCCAAAGCCTCCTCCCAGGTGGGTATTTGTTGGTGGAGGAAATCCTTAAAAGGCACCCAGGCTTTGCCGGGTACTCTTTACCGGATATTCATAAACTGATCAAGGTTGATGAGGACAGGAGGTTCACTTTAATAAAGGACACAGACAGTGGTTGTTGGAAAATAAGGGCCAACCAGGGGTATTCCTTGATGGTGGATACCCCAGCCATACCATTAGTAGAGAAATGTGAGGTGCCCCAAAGCAACTTAGTTGCTCCAGCATTGCTCACAGGGGACCTGGAGGGTCCAGTAGCCAATATTATGAGGGAACCCATAGGAGCTATCTTGGCAATTGAGAATAGCAGTAGCATTCACAAGGTTGCTGCCCAAACAGAGACAACTTTGGCAAGTGATGAGGAGGCCCAAGAAAGTTGGGACTCCACCTCAGACGATGAGGTAGAAGGGGCCAGTGATGAGAAGATAGTCACAGTTTGTTCGCAATACCAGGATTCGACATGTCCTACTCCTATTGTTGACGGAGGAATGACTGACAATACTGAAAACAGTCATACATCTCTCACTTTTGAGGACCCTTCCTCAACGGGAGAAACTGACAGAAAGGCCGCAACTGAAAGCAACAGTCCGCTCAACAAAGAAAAAGTTATTACTGTAGAATCTTTATTAGACAAAGAATCTGCATACTTTAATCCAGACAATCCAAGTTTGAGTTTGGGGTCACTTTTGAAAGCAGATGATGTGGGCACTAATTATTTTAATCTGCAGCCGCCCCCAGTAGACAGTGGGACACCAGTCTTACGTGTGACCATTGCCACAGTTAGATTGGGTCCCACCAGAAGACAGTGGGACCCTGGAATTCCCTACCTTAACAAAGATATATTTACAGTGCAAGGGAGGAAAAATGAGACCAAACTCTTCACAATGGAGACGGGATCAGCACAACCTCCTGGGTCCAACTATATAGAAGACTTGCAGCCACTTAGTGTCCAGGGCATAGTTTGTATAAAGGAAGGGGAGAGTTGGCATACGATTCAGAGAACAATTCACAGTTGGCTGGATTCCCAATTTGTTGGGAACCCATTGCACTAACTTTTTAGTGTATCAGTAGACCCGTGAATAGGGTCTGTTTGGGGGGTAGGTTGTATACTTTTTTGAAATTGTTGGGGGGATAGGGTGTATACTGTGTATTATAAATTGATGCATATTTTCTCTAAATTGGGTATGATTTCCGTATTTTGTTAATTTTTGGCGAAATTCACAGGGCCCACCTCAGTAGAGGGGGCCTCATTGATAAAACTGGGGGAGTGTAGTATTCGTAGGGTTAGTTTGAGGTCATCAGACAGACCATCTAGAGATGTCCGAAGAACTACCCAGAAATCCCTCTCTTCCGGTAATGAATAATGGCTTAGCCTGGCATCCCGGCCCGATCTAGCTGCGCGTCGCAAGGGCCAGGTGGGTAACAAATACCACATGATCGATTCAGTGCCAGTTGACTCTGAATCTAAAGTGAGGCTGAATAAATATTTGCATAAATTTTGATGTTTGATGTAAACCAGCGATTTCAAACCAATGATTAAGAAACATTGCTTCTGATTCAATAAACTTTGCTCTCAGCCGGATTGACGAGTCCCCATTGTCAGTAATATAATAAAATAAATATATATTAAACAGTATAAACAGAGACATATATGTCTCTGGTATAAATAAATACTAGTATGTGTAATCAAAAGAAACTTTGAAAAATGTTGTACATTTAATATATGTTTTATCAGGAAGGATTATATGGGGTAAGAGTCAACGAAACAACTCTTTATAATAAAAAAAAATCAAACTTAATAAATATTGTAATTGTCGAATGTAATTATAATTTAAGGACATACGATACAGTAGCAAGGGCAGATAATAACGTATTCAAAACTTTTCGTGTTGTTTTCGCGATGTTGTTAATCAGAACGTTGTAATTTCGCGATGTTTCTTAAAAGAATGATTACATTTTGCGACGTCGCTTTAGATGTAGTCACATTTGCGGAAATATCCACTGACGTCATAATCCGATTGCGCGAATTTGAAAAAGATACCTGCTAAAAAAATTGACCATATCACGAAAATTGTAATATTTATTCATTAGTAATGGAGTCAACAGTATTTACTTGAAATGTGAAAAAAAATCAAATCCACAGTCATAGTTTTGTATGTGTTTTATTTCATATAGGAAATGAATAAAAGATATGTAAATAAAATAATACGTTGAGGAGACAGAAACCCAACTACACAAAAAGCCCAATAAATAATTCAACGTTCTGTCTTGACCATAATATAGTATCTATATATACACCATTTGGCAAGCTCTAAATCGAATGACAATTGTACGGATAAATTAACCAGACTATCAATGCCTCATACTGTACCTGACTTTGAAAATTACATTAAAAAGTTTAACGACATTTTTAGAAGTAACCCAGTTGAATATTTAAATGTGTATGAAGAATAACTCTTAGTTAAGTAAACACAGTTATGAGCCCCGTACGTATTACAGACCAAAACAAAAACGCACCCGTTCATGCACTAAGCTTATCCCCTATGTACATATTGAGAGAAAACAATCGAAGTATCGGCACACCAGAATTAGGTATCTGACAGACAAGAAAAGTGTTTACAAGTTGCAACTCACTGTCGTTAAGCTACTGACCAAATACAAAGTCTTTTTGTAAGGTAGTTTATCAGATAAGAAACAAAAATTTGTTGGACCACCGGACGGACGGACAAACAATGGTGTTGCACCCAATCCTAGATTGGAGGCCGGTATAATACAGACAAATATGTACCGTAATAAAAAATACCCTGCCTGATTACAAGCTAAGGTAACCTATCTATTGATACAGAATCATGCTATGGTATGCTCTAATATCGACTGCTGTACTTCCTATGAAATGATATACTACACCGCAATGGACTATATATATTGAGAAAAGTACGAAATAAATGTGGCTTTTTTGTGTGTCGAAGCCGTACGGTGACCTTTAATTGTGTTTATCTTCGTCATTTGAACTATGATTGATAAAGTTGTCTCATACATGTACCAAATGTCCTTATTTTATGTCATCCCATTTACTTTTTTTTGTAATTTATAATTGTTTGTCATGCCGGGGCCCTTTGAATAATTAAAACTATGCCCAAGCTGTGTTGTCTACATGAAATGTAGGACTAATTTCGGACACAGATGCAAATTATTTTTTTTCATTAGATTTATTTTTTTTTGTTTCCGGTCATTTCTTTTCTAAAAGTAATTTACTAAAATACTTTTTCTATCCAAGTTTCGTAACAATTCATAAATGTTTGGCAAATAGTTTATGCTACTTTACGAGTAACTATCTTTATAAATATTGATGATAAATATCATTGATTTCGAAAAAAAAAACCTTGGGTATACCACTGAACTTGACAGCGTAGTCCTGAACGGTATCCGGTCGTTCCGTCCCCAAACCGATCCGGCCCCAAGTCGATCCGGCCCAAAGTCGATCCGTCCCAAGTCGATCCGGCCCACGTCGATCCGGCCCAAAGTCGATCCGGCCCCATAATAAAATATGAATAAACTATATTGACTTTGGAGGATTTTAACAGTATAAATGGATTTTGCAAAAAGTATCGATGATGGATGACAACAGGTAAGTGAAGTATTGGTGTACCAGTCAAAGAATTATTTTAAATCGATACGAAACTGAGTGTGATTGTGTCTGTTTGTATAGCAGCTTCAACATTTTAATATGAAGTTATTTTCCATGATAACTTTGAATGTCATGGCGATTTTTATTTTATTCAATTCACACACATAATAGCTAAATAAATATTAACAGTCCAATGGAACCTATAAAATTTAACTCATAATATAATGACTTGTTTCATCAAATCATTAGTCTATACTTGGTTTGTTTATTCAACAAAAACAAATGATGAAAGACTTGTTAAGATCACAGTCAATTGAAAGAAAATGATAATTACTGCTGATTAATGTTGATGTCTGTTGATTGTACTAAATTCTGTTATATACGTTTTTATTATAATTATACCCAATAATCTTGAAAACTTGTAATGAAAACATAATCAACCTACTTGTTTTATACTCATCTAAAGAAAATATTTGTCAAAGGCCATTTTTTTTACCGTACACCTTTTACATTATAATAAAATTCATAAACATTTATGAATTACAATTAATATATATCTTTATTTTTATTCCTTATAAATATATTTTTTTATTGGGGCCGGATCGACTTTAAATATGGGCCGGATCGACGTTGGGCCGGATCGACGTGGGACGGATAGACGTGGGCCGGATCGACGTGGGGCCGGATCGACATGAAAGCGTCGTGAACGACGGGAAAGATTTCACGACGTTGTTGCGATTAAAACTTATTTTAACGTAATTTAGCGCCTTATTGGCAAACGTCCCGTTTGTCATTAAAAATCATGGTTTATTGCTTTTATTGAAAAAACAAGCACATGGACACCCATTTTTTTCTTTTGCAATCAATCAAGGAATGTTTCAGGGACGCTCCGCCAAAATTCTAAGAAAAAATCAACGATCAAATTTTTTCTGCACTTCTGAATAGACGCAAAAATGTTGTCAATTTCTTTATTTCACTAATAGATATATAATTTAAAAAAACAAAAATTAAGTAAAACCTTAAACTTGTTACAGCATTTTGATGCCGTGGTTCAAAGGAACATTTTACAAAAAACCCGGTTAAATTATGACTGTTCGTTCAAAAGTATTGTTACTTTCCTTAAAAGTCCTTATTTATGCAATTTCAGTGGTTTTCCTTCAAATATGCAAATTTCGAACCAAATTATCTCAAAAAGTAAGTCATGAAGGTATATTTTTCTTTGCACATTTCAAAAGTACACATTAAACTTGACCTTCTACCAAAATTTCAAGAAAAAATCAACGAGGGATCTCTACTGTATCGTATGCCCTTAAAATAGATGTACGATGGTGTATCTTCGCACATGTACACATCATTTGAAATGTAACCCCCCCCAAAAAAAAATAACTGCAATTTGTGTTGGCCTTTACTTTTTATGGTTTTTTCCATATATATTTTGCCCTTTGAGATACATGTGTACATGTAAATTAGGTCGTAAAAGTGAAATCCAATTCACACCGTGGTCATGTGAAATGTTAAACTTTTAACTTTCTCACCAGTTGATTGCTGATAAGAATTAACCCTTTTCTGCTTACTAATTATCATCATACTAATAATTAGATATGATAACACTGTACATCAATTCATAAAGAAAAATAAAAAGTCTAATTTTTACTAATTGATGTTAAATAAAAATTGATTGGATACAGATGTAAAACAAACATTGCGCGACAAAATTAGTATTAACCAATCATTGACAGGCAGGACATTGATACACGCCTGGCTATACTGACAAGATTAGCCAGGCTAATTACCGTATCACCATGGTGATACGGTCTGATTAGTCAGAGGCTGGACGTCTGGAATGTGGTTAATCTGTTAACGGTATCTCATTGGTTATAAATAACATTAAATGGCTGCATCTCAGCTGCTTCCGGACTGCTTCTGGGGGAAGTGAAGGATATCTTAACGTCTGATTGGCTATTATTGAGTTGTATGCATTATATGTCAACGCGTCCGTAAGTGGGGTCGGATAAAAATCATGATAGTAGGTCATCGGTAGAAACTATAATGAAGTGTTCAACTGCTATCATAATTTTAGCCAAATTTAGTTCACGAAGCCCTGTCAATTTGAGCAAATAATATCATTCTGTGATGATGAAATTTATGTTATCTTCAAATTTTGTTGCAATTTTGGTACAAAGGTGTGTATTTATGGATTATTAATGTTCTTTCAAAAACAAAACAATAATACATCTAATCTTCACTTTATAGTGCGTATTGAAACATATTTTGCTATATTTCTTCATAAACTATAATTTTAAATAGTAAATACAGAACGTGTGCTCTATGATTAAAAATGTTATCCTCATATTTTTCATTGCTTGAACATATTGATTAGAAAATATTCAAATCACGGCATTTACCGTATTGATACGAAGATGTCCTTTCGTTTCCCCGCGCATTCACCGCTTCATTGATTTCTGATGTAAACAAAACAGACAATTGCATAAACAGCTGATTAGAAGAATAGAAAACAAACAAGGTGAGTAATATGGTTGCGTGTGTGCAAGGAAGCAAACACCAAGCATCACGGTTTAGTTATGGGCAAGGGTTTCAGTGCACTATAGTTTGTTTAATGACCCCTCTAGCTGGACGTCTACGACTATAGATAGATGATATTAAAAAAGGCAGCAATGAGCAATTTGAATTTTATTGAACCTATATGCTGAGAGTACCATGAGATGCGCACGCAGATCGTAGAGGTCACTAGCGTATTAGGTCTTATGAGGTCAAGTCATGGAATTTATCCCTCTTATGGTTATTTGAAAATAATGGATATCTTAATTGTTTTTAACTGGAAATTAATATATTTGTGACATTTGGAATACAAACTTTACGATTTGATATAGTTTTTTGATGGATTAATATTCTAACGATGTAGCTTGTGATGGATAATTTGTCACGTTGTCAGCATACATTTGTTAATGACATGGCTGAACATTCGAGCATTGACTCGGTATCGGAACTAACTGGCACGGCCAAGACTAGTTCAAAAAGTGACAATATTTTTAGCATTATGAATGACCACAGGCAACTTATTTCGCCAGGTTATGATAACAATATTAGTGGGTTTCAAGCAAGCATTGAAAACATTAATGTAGGAGGAGGAGCCATGAGCAATGCTCCTGTCACTCACACTCCGGAAGTAGTCACACCGGATATCTACAATATGCTACTGCAAAATCAATTGTATATCCAAACTTTGATGAAAAATCAGAATTCAAGAACTGATACTACACAAAGTTCCACAAAGGTAAATCCTAGACAATCGGCAACAATGGCCGGACCAAGAAAGGTCGTGAAAAATAAACCCACAAAGGATGATTACCAATCGCAACTGGACAGTTTGTTTGATAATGATATGAACAATAACCAAACTAAAAACATATCTGCACCGTCTGAATTATATTCAGATATTTCTAGTGACGAAAGTTACGATAGCGATGATGAAGCATGTTCTGAGAATGAAGTAGATAATGATATTGAAAAGGCAGAAAATGAAAATGTCTTAGAATCCATGAAAGACTTCATTAGTACAGATGAAAAGACAGGTCCAAAAATTAATTCTGGTTTAGCCTCATACATGAACCAGGGACTGAGGACACGAGTCAATGAAGAAAAATACAAAGATCTCACAAAGAAATATGATAAGCCTGCTAATGTGAGCAGTCTAAAAGTCCCACGAGTCAACATAGGTGAGGATTTATGCAATTAAATTGCATTTTAATAAAAATTTTATCTTGTGAAAAATCAAGTGTATCTGCAAATAAATTTTTTATAATACAAACCATAATTTACATGGTAATAAATAATATAGTATTATAAATATAATTAAAAACTCACAATAATTAACATGATTATGCGAAATGTGTACACGTATAAATATTGCGTAAAAATCCTTTACATGTAATAATAATATACACATTATAAACTTTTAGTGTATATACTAAATTTATATTATAATTGTAGGTATTTGGAAACAAATGACACCACGGAATAAAGATGTGGATGTAAAATTACAACGTTTACAGAATCTTTTGTCTAAAACAGCTTGCCCATTGATGTATATGATGGATATGTTTGTGGATAAATCTTCAAAGAAAGAAGGAATGTCTAGAGAGGAACTGCAAGCATATGCAGTTACGTGCAGAGATACGTACCAGCTATTTCAAGCTTGTTATAGCGAAATAACCTTCAGACGAAGGAGTTTCATTAAGGGGGACATTCAACCCCAGTATAAAGGTCTGTGTGATGATACCACACCAGTCACTGACATGCTGTTTGGGGACGATATTAAGGAAAAAATCAAAGAGCTAGATGCGGAGCATAGTGTGTGTAAAAAAGTTGGGAAGGACCATAATTATACGTATGATAATCCCAAGAACTCATATCAGTCTTCTAACAGGGGACGTAGCCATCATGGCCATGGAGGGCGTGGATTTCCTCATAAATTTGGGAAAAGAAAACGCCACATTGATGGAGGAAAACCAATCAAAAGAATAAGGAAATATGATGATGATGGTTTTTTAGACCGCAGCAAGACATTCAACAAGAAGAAAAACAAAGACAAAAAGTAGATCATGTTATTTCTGATAGTGATGTAAGTACAAATGATCACTTGATTGACTTAACTGCTATAAAACTTCAAAATATTCCTAATAATTTTATTGGGGGGAAAATTTCAAAGTTTTTTCATCGATGGAAGGAATTAACATCTGACTATTGGATCTTAAATATTATTAAAGGTTATCAGTTAGAATTTGAAAACATTCCTACACAGCTTATAAAGCCATACCCACTTGTATTCAGCAGTGAAGAAAATGAATATGTACAAAAAGAAATAGATAAGTTTATTTCAAAAACAATTATTCAACCTGTTACTCCAATTAAGGATCAGTATGTTTCAAATATTTTTGTGAGACCCAAGAAAGATGGCACTTATCGAGTAATTTTAAATTTAAAACAGTTAAATCTTGATATTGAACAAATTCATTTTAAAATGGAAACTTTTAAAACAGCAATAACAAACATTACACAAAATTGCTGGTTTGGTTCTGTTGATTTAAAAGATGCATATTATTCTGTTAGCATCAATGAAAAAGATAGGAAATATCTTAGATTTTATTGGAATGAGGTTTTGTATGAATACACTTGTTTGCCAAATGGATTAACAACAGCACCGCGAATTTTCACAAAAATTTTAAAAGTTGTTTTTTCAAAACTGAGAAGTAAAGGACATTGCAACACACCATATATTGATGATAGTTTACTTGTGAGCAAGACCTTTTCTGGATGTCAAAGTAATATAATTGACACAGTACAATTATTAGATCATCTTGGTTTTACCATACATCCAGATAAATCTGTACTTCAACCTACTCAAATTATTGTATTTTTGGGTTTTGTGATTAATTCAATAACAATGTGTATTAGAGTAACAGAAGAAAAGGCAGACAATATAATTAAATTATGTAGTCGGTTAATTCTCAAAAAAGAGATTACAATAAGAGAGTTTGCACAAGTTATTGGAAAATTAGTAGCAACGGAACCAGGTGTACAGTATGCACCATTATATATAAAGTCTTTAGAAATTACAAAAGATATATTATTAAAACAAAATTATGGAAATTTTGATGCAAAAATGTCTTTGTCAGATGGAAATATTTCAGATTTAAATTGGTGGGTTAATAATATAAATAGTAGTTTCAAACCAATGACTTTAATAGATCCGAAGTTTATTCTTAACACTGATAGTTCAAACACTGGTTGGGGTGCAGTTGTGCAAGATACATTGTTCGAAACCAAAGGGTTTTGGTCATATGAAGAACAGAAAAACCATATTAATTTTCTAGAGCTTAAGGCAGCTTTTTTAGCATTAATTTGGTTTTGTTTGTCAAGAAACAACATTCATGTAAAAGTGTATCTAGATAACATGGTCGCAGTGAATTATATTAATAAAATGGGTGGCCGCATTGTAAAGTTAAACAATTTGACAAAGGAATTGTGGATTTGGTGTATACAAAGACAAATTTGGGTTACTGCTTGTCATTTGCCAGGAGTTGCTAATATAGAAGCAGATAGACTATCGAGATCAATAAATGTGGATATTGAGTGGAAATTGCATGATGATGTTTTTAATATTATTGATTTTTTATTTGGACCACATGATGTAGATTTGTTTGCATCAAAATTTAATCATCAATTACCACGTTATTTCTCTTACTTTCCGGATAAATATGCTAAAGCAGTAGATGCTTTTTCTGTAAAATGGAGTAACATTAATTGTTATTGTTTTTCACCTTTCAGTCTGATAGGGAAGATATTGCAAAAGGTGGACCAGGATCAAGCGGACATGACATTAGTGGCACCATTGTGGAACACTCAGAACTGGTTTCCACAAATACTTCATCGGATTGTGGCACAGTCATTTATAATAAACAGTCGAAAAAATCTTCTTTATCAACCCCAGAATCCAACAAAAGAGCATCATTTAGTGAAATTACGATTAGCAGTTTTCAGGATATCGGGGAAATCTTGCAAAATTATGGATTATCAAAAGAATCTTCCGAAATCATCATTGCATCTTGGAAACCAGCTACTCGACAACAATATTGGACATATTTCAAAAGATGGTTGTTATTTTGCAGTGAACGAAAAATTAATTCATTTAAAGCCACTGAGTTAAATGTTTTAGAATTTTTAACTTCGTTATATAAAATAGGTTTAGGTTACAGTGCTATTAATACTGCCAGAAGTATGTTATCTTCATTTATGTCTGTAAATCAAGAGAAAACTGTTGGGCAATGGCCATTGGTGAAGCGCTTTCTAAAAGGCATATTCAATCTTAAGCCATCATTACCCAGATATCAAAGAACCTGGGATGTTGAAGTCGTGCTTAAATATTTGAAGACATTAACACCAGTTTATATGTTATCTTTACGTGTTTTATCATATAAGCTAGTTACACTGCTATTATTGTTAACAGGTCAAAGGTTACAAACCATTCATAGCTTAGATTTAGATGATATAACTGTTACAGATAGTAACATATATATAGATGTGAGAAGTTTATTAAAATGTTCAAAGCCAGGGAGGCATTTACAACCAATAGAGTTGCCAGCTTTTATTGACGATAATAGTCTGTGTATTGTAACTGTTCTAAAAGAGTATTTAGTTAGAACATCATGTTTTCGGAAAACCTAAAAATTAATCTTGAGCTGTATAAAACCATATTCTCATGTGTCTAAAGACACTCTTGGGCGTTGGGTTAAGATTGTTTTGCAAACGTCTGGTGTAGACATAACTATATACAAACCACATAGTACTAGATCAGCAAGTACATCTGCAGCACTACGGTGTGCTACTTCAGTAGATACTATTTTAAAAGCGGCAGGTTGGTCAAATGAATCAACATTCAGAAAATTTTATGATAAACCTGTATCTAAACAAAATTATAATGATAATTATAGTGTGAAGGTTTTGAGAAGTCATATTTTATCAAATTCTGATAAGTCTCATGTATAACATGAATAATGATAATACATATGTTAGATTTACAATCAATGACATTTTAAAGTTTAACATAACATGTGCATATGTCAATGTATGTTTGATTTACTTTACTTTTGTACTTTGATAGAATACAAAGTTGATACAACATTTTGTTTTTTAAAGCCTGAAAATAAATCATGATTGATGAGGCTGTAATAAATCAGTGAACATGAGTAACAGATCACATATCTCTGAAATCTCATGGTACTCTCAGCATATAGGTTCAATAAAATTGTACAATTAAATGAGACTTACCTTAAGTCGAAATTTGATTGTAATTTTGTTGAACCTATTTATGCTGAGAGTTAACATGCCCTCCCTATCACTCGTATTCCCACCCAGTTTTCTTTTGGTGTATCATGTGCTTATGTGCTCTGTTACATTCTCTGAAAAGTGACCTCTACGATCTGCGTGCGCATCTCATGTTAACTCTCAGCATAAATAGATTCAACAAAATTACAATCAAATTTCGACTTAAGGTAAGTCTCATTTAATTGTACAATTAATATGCCTGAAAACCCAAGATACTTGCAACACAGCGAGGTCCCAAATGATGTTCGCGTGTGGGGTAGACAGTTTAATGTACTCGTACATGATGATTTATTCTTTGGAGTCGTTGTACACCCCAGGCAGAGGGGGGGGGGGAGGGGGGGGGGGCTGTGGCCACCCCTCCCCTTGGTTGATTATATAGGCCCCCCCTTTATGAAAAGTTCTGGATCTGCCACTGAACACAGTGGCGCTCAGCAGTCATTGTTAATTGATATATCAACAGCACTGAGAACTGCATTTGACAAATGGTTGATATAGATAAATCCAATTCTAATTTGTTCACATTACAATGTACAATGTATCAGGTCTTACAATAAGTATATTTCGTCGTGATGATAATTACTATTTGCTTTGATTCACATGCTCGAGATAATCAAGGTTTCCCATTTTCAGATGGTGCTGCTATTTTGCTAACCTTTTCAAATCTGAATGAGCTGATACTATCATGTATAATCATCAATATACAATGGTGCTGAGTTTAATCTATCGGCTGTATAATTGTATAAGTATTTGTAATATGTGATATTGGCAGATCGAACTGACTACATGTATGTAAAGGCTCTAGTTTATGACTTGGATGCGTTAACAATGATGGTGGTTGATAAGGAAATCCAGATCCAGGATGTTAATCCAAAACCCAACAGGTATTTTACATAGCTTTTTCGTCGATCCGGCCCAACGTCGATCCGGCCCATATTTAAAGTCGATCCGGCCCAATAAAAAAATATATTTATAAGGAATAAAACTAAAGATATATATTAATTGTAATTCATAAATGTTTATGAATTTTATTATAATGTAAAAGGTGTACGGTAAAAAAAAATTGGCCTTTGACAAATATTTTCTTCAGATGAGTTTAAAACAACTATGTTGATTATGTTTTCATTATAAGTTTTCAAGATTAATGGATATATATTATATATGTATACGTACTGCGTATGGTAGTTACTGTATATGTTATTGTAGTGCTGCAAGTGTGACCCCTTTTATATTATGTAAGTGACAGTGTAACTGTTAGTGTAAACGATTTAAGAGTTATATATATTTATGTGAGTGTCAGAGATAGTGTGTTTGTTAGTGTGTATGAATTTATTGTTATATTATAGTAAATTCAGCATTACAGTAATGCTGATATTATATTTTAGAGAGTGAAAATGTGCATTCAGTGTAATTATTTTGTTATTATCTTGCAATAAAGAATAATGGATACTCATATAACTTGTTTTTTTAATCTACACACAACTATTCAAAATATTGTCAACTTTAAAAACATATATTGACTATATTCGATATTACAAAAAAAAAAACATGTATTATAGAAGCCTCTGATGTTACCTTAAAAAAATACAATTAATTATTATAACACATAACACCAAACAAAAGATCAAACTATAAAGACCTTGTTGATTACGTAACTTTAATCAATCAGGATTTGATTGAATTAAGTGATTACGAGTGGCATTACCTTAGTTCACATTCATTAGACAATTGCTGAATAAACAAACCAATTATAGACTAATGATTTGATTAAACAAGTCATTATGATGAGTTAAATAAGATAAAAATCGCCATGACATTCAAAGTTATCATGGAAAATAACTTCATATTAAAATATGTTGAAGCTGCTATACAAACAAACACAATCACACTCATTTTCGTATCGATGTAAAATAATTCTTTGACTGGTACTCCAATACTTCACTTACCTGTTTTCATCCATCAACGATACTTTTTACAAATTCCATTTATACTGTTAAAATTTGTCACAAAATCCTCCAAAGTCAACATAGTTTATTCATATTTTATTATGGGGCCGGATCGACGTAGGGACGGATCGACGTGGGCCGGATCGACTTGGGATGGATCGACTTGGGGCCGGATCGGTTTGGGGACGGAACGACCGGATACCTTTTACATACATGTATATATATTAGAATTCATCCTCCTGAACATAGTACCCATATATAATAACCATACACCTAATCTCTTTATGGAATTCTGTCCCAGCTGACCTGAGAATCTGTCCCGCTTCAACCATGGACATCATACTACAATCACTTTTCCATTGTGGCGTCAGATATTTTGTATTATGACGTCAACATTTTTACGTGAACCTTTGTGATGGCCAGTAATTGCAGACAAATAGCAATAAGTAGGATTCAAAGCCATCTTTAATAAATCAACTCTATTGAAATATTCTTATATATATAGATGATCACATGACATCATGAACATAGACGTCGCTTTACTAGTGCCGAAAATAAATTTTTCAAATGCATCTATTGAAAATAAATTATTGCATGCCTTTCATAAGTTCTGCTTTGGACATAACTGAATAACAATGCCAAATATAATGGAAGCATACATTAAGGTATATTTCTTTATTTTTCACATAGCATCTGACAGCATTGAATGATACGATATGAATCAGCAGATTTATCGTTTTAGAAGTTCAACGAGAAGTTATATATTTTACTTAGTTGGGTGGGTAACATAACATTTATCTTGTCATTATAATATAAAAAAAGATGTGGTATGATTGCCAATGAGACAACTCTCCAAAAAAGACCAAAGTGACACAGAAATAAACAACTATAGGTCACCTTATGGCCTTCAACAATGAGCAAAGCCCATACTGCATAGTCAGCTATAAAAGGCCCCGAAATAACAATGTAAAACAATTCAAACGTGAAAACCAACGGCATAATCTATGTTTGCTCATCATTCATCATGAAAACGATCACATTACAAATCATTTTAGGAAAGCACTGTGTAAGCAGACATTTCAGGAAGCAACAAATCTGTAGGCTGACTGTATATTATCTGAACAAGTTCTATTCTTGTCAACTTCATAATTATTTCAAACATGTTAATAGATGTCATCCAAATTTGGTCACCCCCAAGGGTGACTGGGGAATAGAAGTATAGTCACAATTGGTCTTCTTCCAACCGGCAGTAGAACCCTTGTCAAAGTGGGGCATCCGTTTGGCTGTGCGGGATGTACAAATTTGCAGCCACGTCCGGTCAGAATGGGGACGTTAAATCCGATGCTTCGTGTATAGAGAGTGCCACGCTCTATGCACGTTAAGAACCCTTGCAACAACTCTTTGAGGGGTCAGTAGATGACCTGTTGCAAGGCTAAATTTCTGTCCCTATCCAATATACCCTCTTTTTCCGTGGCAGTCTAAATTTCTCCTACCTTAATCCTGGAAGCCCCTATTACAGAACCTACCTATTGTATTTATTGTTAACTTGTTCTCGTCCTGAATATGCATGAAATATTTGCCACTGGACGTTAAGCAACCAACAATCAATCAATCAATCCAAATTTGGTCTATTTCTTTTAGCTTAATATTCTTGCTTTTTCAAATTCATGTTCATTTATTTTCAACTGCGCCCAGAAATATGCGGTTACCTTTAATTTCAGAAAAGGATTTAGGGAAAAGCGATCTGGGTCCCCCTTTTAAAACCTACATTTTATGTTAATGCAGACATATTACTTGTTCCAAACCAAACCTTGTCAAGTTTCGGGCCCCTGGGTACCCCTTCTTTCTATAATTCATCCTACATCTACTTTTGAATTTGTTGCTTATTTGTTATTTGGTCTATGAATATCTGTCTATATATTGACAAAAAAGTCAGTGAAACCACATCTTGATGGTCCCACAAAAATGTTAATAATGTGTACATTTCATTTTTTTTTCTAGCTCCTCTCATATGATAGCAGTACCTTTTTGGTCACTATTCTGTGTTGCGTCTAAATATTAATTGTAACACTTTAAAGTGACTGAACAGGTAAAACAAATACTTCTCAAGAAACAGAAAAAGAAGACTACTTGGAACAGCACAAGACTATGTATGAATAAAAACTCAGATCGGAATAGCATGGATGATATATTTATACATTTTGTACATCATTGTGAATAAGCAAGGAAAGCTATTAATAATGGTGCATTTTTAAAGGCAGTGCTTTAATGCCTTTCTAGTTGACGGGTTAATCCTTCCTTCCGCGATATCCATCTTATCTACGTGGGGGGTCGTTAGGCTCCAAGTAGATCCGGAAATGTTGAATTCTCTCCTCTTCTTATTGCGATATAAAATGTTTTTTGTTTCATTTCATTTACATTGGGAAATAGAGAAACGATCATTGTGTTTTGTTAGTTTTAAAAACTTTAAATATATTTGTATTTTGCATTATAAGCAGTCAACCGATTGACAAACTAGAATTATTTGAATTCCGTGTGGAAAGAGCTCGGGTTAATTTCGAGTGTTATCTGCAATCTATATGTTTATAAATCATTTCAGTCGTTGATATAATAATTAAAGGTCGACTGAACATGAATTATATTATACAATTTAAAGCGCATTTCTGTTTATGCACGTGAACCCGTCTAACGTTATTGTTATTTCGCAGTTATATAAAGTAGCAAATTATCGTTCCTGAATAGGTGGCGCCGTGGAAGCCGATCCTGTTCCTCAATTTCCGGTTTCTGCACTGTGCAACTATTTCAGTTACATTTTAAATTAACGATGCCAAGTACTTGTTGTGTACCTGGGTGTCATTTAAGAGGAGGACATGCATTTCCAAATGACTTAAAAAGAAGGAAAAGTTGGATCAACGCCATGGCCCATACGCAGATTGGACGAGAACACGATGAAACAGTGGAGTCCATCTCAATCAGCTGTTGTTTGCAAGGCACATTTTACTGAAATAGACTACGTGCAGGAAACTATCCATGGTAAAACTCTATTTTCTTTTTGAAATATATAGTTATATATGTAATCGCCATGCGAATAAACCAAAGTCTGTTTACAACCGCAATTATCGTTTTAGAATAAAAGGGGGTGGTTCATTCAAGACGGTCATAATTTTTTGGATTACGATTCAATATGATCTGTTTGAGATTTTTTGGTGATTGCTACAATTTTAATGATTTCTTACAAGAGGTATATCATACTGAGAATTATTTTAGCAGTAATTATGCTAATGTAGTAATGACAGGAATGCATAAGCTATGCCTCATAGACTTTCTTGAAAAATATCAATGACAATGTTAACAGGAACAAAACAATGACATGCTCTCATCTATATTATAGTTCAGTGTTCCAGCTAGCATGAAATGGAGGGGCGCCGCGCCCCGCCCCCGAAATTTTGCGCCCCTCTGCCTTTTTTAAGCGCCCCTCTGCCCCTCTGCCCTTCTGGTGCGCCCCTCTGTGCCCTTTTGAAAAAAGTTTAAAAAACGATCTTTTTTCCTCATGTCGTCGCCATTTTGTTGAGTTCTTTATACACACACTTCATTAAGACAACAGATTAATATTGTTGACACTTGTTACCTGTATATAATCACCTATTTGATTAGAGTCAATTACTTAATCAGGTGAAATTTACGACCCTGTCTAATCCCTTTGCCCTGAAGCACCAAACATCCAAGTTAAATGAGTTGATTTTTTAACACCTGACGATGCAAAATAGAATTTATAAAATAAATGTGAACGATGTTCATTTCTATTGTATTTGTTATTTATAAAATAACGTTCATTAAAAAAGAATCATTCCAATAGTATATTGTAAATCGTCAACACGCAAAATGCCGACGAAAAAAAGAAAAATTGACCAACTCGAAAATGACAAGAAGAAAATATCAAAGACTTGCCAGTCTATTACATCTTTTTTCAAGAATAATGACCATCAAAGGTAAAAAAATAATTTAATTCTTTACTTTATGAAAAATTGAGAAGAAGAAAGGTTTCTATCAGCTATCGCAATTGTTCTTCTATTGTAAATTCCGCCGATTACGGAGCACTCGAAAGTCCGATTTTTATATCATTTTTCTTAAATTGAAATCCGTTTTGACTAACTTTAATATTGATATTATTAGATACGCTCAACATGAAACATACGGAGATGCTTGTTGAATTGATAATAAACTTTCAAAGTTGAATTAATTTATCATTGTGCCGATTACGGAGCTCTCGAAAGTCCGATTTTTGTATCAATTTTCTTATTGAAATCCGTTTTGACAAACTTATTGATATTGATACGCTCAACATGAAAAATACGGATATGCCTGTTGAATTGATAATAAACTTTCAAAGTTGAATTAACAAACTTATTTGTTGAATTACTCTATTTCTCAAGATCGAAATAAAGACAATTGTCTCATTGGCACTCTTATTTAAATTCCCAACCAAACCTACACAATTTTCAATGTAAAGTTTACCCCACTCTCCCTATCTTCTTTCAGTAATGATGGAAATCAGACCCCTGAAATTGTAATTGAGACAACCAAAACTCCTATACAACCACAAATACAAGCAAATGAAGCAGCTCAAGAAAATCCTAACCCTACACTTCCTTCCTCCACACGAACAAGAAATCCTAGTGGGAAACACAAAGTTGGTATAAATAATAATTGGTTGAAACAGTATTCCTGGTTATATTTTGACAAAGACTTTAGTGAGGATGGAACATTAGTTGATGTCATGCTTTGCAAACTTTGTAACAAGCATCAATCACACGGAAGTAATGGTAGTCAGACATGGTCTACTGTAGGTTATAAACTGTTGCGCAAAGATAAGATACAAATCCATCAAGACAGTGAACAACATAAATATGCAATAACTTTAGATATGGCACACACCATTGATGACATGGCTTCTAATATATCTACTGGTGCACAAAAAGCAGTGAAGGATGCTCTGAAAGTTCTATTTTTTATTCTGCGCCATCACTTGCCACTTGACTTATTTGGATCAACAGTTGATCTCTGCATTGATGTTGGAGCAACAGATTTATCTAAACTTCGTTTAGCTAAAAATGCTACTTATTCAAGCTGGGATACAGTTCATGAGTTGTTGGAAATATTAAGTTCAAAAGTACATCAACTGCTGTTGGATGATATGAAAGCCAGTCCATGTTATGCTACAATGGTAGATGAAGTTACCGATAACAGGACAATTAAGCATTTAGCTATTTGTACACGTTACATTAGCAAGGATGGTAAAGTTCAAAATGGATTCTTAACAGACATTGAATTGCCAAATGCAAAAGCAGATAACATAACTGAAGCTATAACAGATGAATTAAGTAGCCGTGAACTTTCAATTCAAGATATGGCAGGATTTGCATCAGATGGTGCAGCCGTTTTTACAGGCCGCATTAATGGTGTTTCCAAACAACTGAAGGACCTTAACCCTCACCTTTTGACACATCATTGCAGAGATCACCGTTTAGCCCTTGCCTGTAGAGACAGTTTTAAGCAAATCCTACTCATGAAGAAGCTTGACCAGGTGCTTGAAGCTTTATATAAGTATTATAAATATAGCTGCTGCAACACTGATAGACTTAAAGAAATACAGAAAGCTTTTGATCAGGCACCTTTAGCTATTAAACTAGCAAAACATCATCGCTGGCTAAGTCATGACCAAGCAATATCCTCAATTGCACGATCATACAGGTCTCTTGTTGTTCATTTAGAGTCTGCAGAAATTCGAACTGATCCAGTGGGAAATGGCTTGCTTAAAAATCTTAAAGATCCTGCCATGCTGAAAGCTGTTTTGCTACTTGCAGATGTGCTGCCACACATTTGTAGCCTCTCACTTGTTTTTCAGAAGAGGGATGTTCATCTTGGCAACATTAAAACAAGTGTGGAGAAAACTGTCAATTTGTTGACAACAAGAAAGACCCAGAATGGCCCATGGCTTCAAAAAGAGGAACATTTAAGAAGCACATGTAACATTACTGACCCACCCCCAGTAGATTTTGACACTAAAGTCAGAGAGTGCTTTCTCAATGGATTAATTGAAAATATAACAGTTAGATTTAAGGATGCTGACACAATCGATCAGTTGGCCATTTTAGATCTTACAGGAACAGACAACATTGAAACAATGTATGGTTATACAGAGATAGAAGCTCTGGCAAATACATTTGACATGGACCCTGAAACTCTCCTTATTCAATGGCAGGACTTTATAGCTCTTGTGTCATCAGCAGAACTTACAGATCGTTCCTTACCTAGTCTGCTAGAACTATTTCATTCACCTTGTCATAAGGATAAAAACCTATTATCTATGTACCCTCTTGTTGCAAAACTATTCAGTGTTGCAATAATACAACCACTCAGTACAGCAGAGGTGGAGAGAATATTCTCTCAGGTCAAATTGATAAAGACAAGTCACAGGGCAAACTTGAAAACACAGACATTAACAAAAATATTAACTGTAAAATTAAACTGTGATGAAACTAAATTTGAAAAAATTCTTGACCAATGTGTGACAACCTTCTTCAAAAAGAAAAACAGAAGACTTGTCAATGTTGTATAATATTTATTTGCATTTGAACTCTTCTTTGAAAAAATCTGGACTGTAGTTCTGAAAGAGAAATGAATAAAGTAATGACTGTTAGTGCTCTCAGTTTGTTTTTAACTTATATGTTCTAAATAAATGATTTTTAAACTTGTATATAATAGTATAGAGTATTTAACTTAGCTACATGCTTGCTAAAAATATGTCATTATGTGGTAATATTAAGTATTTGATTTTTTTCAGTGAGAACGCGCTAAAGTGCCCTTTTTTAAAAACGCGCCCCTCTATTTTCAAATCCTAGCTGGAACACTGTAGTTATTTAGGTATAAACAATGTACATTTGTTGCATAAGTCTCTCATTGTTTGTCCTTTGGATTTACATAACATACATTGAATTAGGCAAACATAGTTTTATCCAGATTGTAATGAATAAATCTAGTTAATATTTCGCCAGGTAATACAAAGTATACATTGCTAATGGAAGTTCATTTAATTATCAAAAAACTAATGTTTTATAACCTTTTTCAGGGCGCAAACCCACCATTCAGAGACTTAAGTCTACTGCCATTCCCAGCCTATTTTCCTGGACCAAGCAAGAGACTGAATCGTCCGCAAAAAGAAAAATCAGGGCAGTTTCCTGTGAAAACAAAAGAACCAAACTTGATGAATATTGTAGTAGAAATCTAGAGGAAAGTTTTGATTGTAAAGTTGGTTTTCCTGAAGAAGTCATTCATACTGCAGAAAGGATTTATGACTGTCCACCACCAACTGCCGAGCAAATGTTGAGCTTCACAGATGGAATTATGCAAACACCATCAATGCCTATGTTTTCAGCAGAGAATTTTGAAATGAAGACATGTGACACAGCCATGCATTTTTATACCGGTTTAGAGTTGTATACTAAATTTTTATTTGTTTTGACCACACTTGGTCCAGCAGCACATTGTTTGAGATACATATATTTTCAAATTGATAGGGTGTCAGTTGAAAATCAGTTTTTTTATGACTTTGATGAAATTGAGGCATTATACAACCAACTTTGAACTTTCTAGATTCTAGATTGAATCTAGTGTTAAGAATATTGTGTATACATGGATTGTTTTTATGTCTAAACAGTGGTGTGAGGCTAACACTTGGCCATCTAGTGGTTTAGTCAGGTATTTTTCACCATCCAACTTCAAATTAAAGTTTCCTACGACTTGGATTATTATTGACAGCACAGAATATCCCGTGATAAAACCTAAAGCTCCTAGAGCTCAGGCAACCTTTTCATCATATAAAAACAGAAACACTGAAAATACTTGTATGTTCGACACCTGGTGGTTTAGTCAACGATGTCTCTAATGCATATGTTGGTTCTACCAGTGACTATGAAATAGTTGAAAGATGTAGAATAGTTCAATTATGTGATCCAGGTGACAGTGTGATGGCAGACAAAGGTTTAAATGTGCAAGATTTGTTTGCTAACTTTTTTCAAAAAAAGAAACAGAATTAGTTCCAAAACTCTTATACGGGATAGAAAAGTCTCCAATTAACATGTGCACATAGAGCGAATTATTGGACTTGGCAAAACATACAAAATTCTAATAAATCCTATGAATGGAACTAAAACAAAACTTTCATCTGAAATAACATTTAGTTGTACTATGTTGTGTAATTTTAGAACTTGTATTGTGCCAAAGGATGCATAAATAAAAGTGACGCAATGAATTTTGTTCTGATATATATATACATGTATTTATAATTACATGCACATGTAAATTGTAATGCATATAAAAATAAGGAGATGTGGTATGATATTCAGTGAGTTTATCGAACTAAAGTGCATAAGAAATGGGTTTAAGCAGTTACAGGTGTTACTGTCACCGTACAATCTCCAACAATGAGAAAAACTTGTACCATGTAAAACATTTCAGAGATCTTACCACTAAGTTTTGTTGTCTCACCTTGACTTTGGTGAATTGTTTATATCTGTTGATGTAAATATAAAAAAGAAGATGTGGTATGATTGCCAATGAGACAACTCTCCACAAGAGACCAAATGACACAGAAATTAACAGCTATAGGTCACAGTACGGCCTTCAACAATGAACAAAGCCCATACCGCACAGTCAGCTATAAAAGGCCCCGAAATGACAATGTAAAACAATTTAAACAAGAAAACTAACGGCCTAATTTATGTACAAAAAATGAACGAATATAACAAATATGCAACACATAAACAAACAACAACCACTGAATTACAGGCTCCTGACTTGGGACAGGCACGCCACATACATGTACATACAGAATGTGTCGGGGTTAAACATGTTAGTGAGATCCCAACCCTCCCCCTAACCTGGGACAGTGGTGTAACAGTACAATATAAGAACGAACTATAAAAATCAGTTGAAAGAGGCTTAACTTATCAGATGGATAAATACAAATACAAGTGGACGTGGTCGGGTAGTTGTAAATCCAAACAACAAAAAGACACTAAGTACAGATCTGAGAGTACTCAAAGTTACTGACAGCTAGTTCAAAGCCACTAACAACTGATAAAAAAATCTTGCATCTAAGACTAAATTATCAATCCGTAAGCTCCCTTTAGAATTTTATAAATTTTAGATTTTACATTTCTGAGTTATGGGGTTTTATTCATTAAAAAAGGGGGGATTTTCCAGTTTTTGTCGAGCCTGCGACTTTTGTCGCAGAAAGCTCGACATTGGGATAGTGATGTGGCGGCGGCGTTAGCTAACTTCTTAAAAGCTTTATATTTTAGAAGGTGGAAGACCTAGATGCTTCATACTTTGTATATGGATGCCTCATGTTACGAAGTTTCCGTCAGCCACATGTCCAATGTCCTTGACCTCATTTTCATGGTTCAGTGACTACTTGAAAAAAAAGTTAACATTTTTTGTAATGTTAAATTCTCTCTTATTATAAGTAGTAGGATAACTATATTTGGTATGTGCGTACCTTGCAAGGTCCTCATGCCCGTCAGACAGTTTTCACTTGACCTCGACCTCATGTCATGGATCAGTGAACAAGGTTAAGTTTTGGTGGTCAAGTCCATATCTCAGATACTATAAGCAATAGGTCAAGTATATATTTGGTGTATGGAAGGACTGTAAGGCGTACATGTCCAACTGGCAGGTGTCATCTGACCTTGACCTCATTTTCATGGTTCAGTGGTTATAGTTAAGTTTTTGTGTTTTGGTCTGTTTTCTTATACTGTATGCAACAGGTCTACTATATTTGGTGTATGGAATGATTGTAAGGTGTACATGTCTAGCTGGCATGTCTCATTTGACCTTGACCTCATTTTCATGGTTCAGTGGTCAAAGTTAAGTTTTTGAGTTTTGGTCTTTTTTTCTAATACTATATGCAATAGGTCAACTATATTTGGTGTATGGAAATATTTTATGATCTATATGTCAGTCGCGCAGGTTTTATTTGACCTTGACCTCATTTTCACAGTTCATTGCTCAGTGTTAAGTTTTTGTGTTTTGGTCTGTTTTTCTTAAACTATAAGCAATATATCAACTATATTTGTTGTATGGAAGAATTGTTAGCTGTACATGTCTGCCTGGCATGGTTCATCTGACCTTGACCTCATTTTCATGGTTCATTGGTCAATGTTTAGTTTTCTTGGTTAATGTTAAGTTTATGTGACAGTTGTAATGAAGCTTTATATTAAGGACTATCAACATGATATTAGTGATTAGTAAAGAAGGCGAGACATTTCAGCGTGTGCACTCTTGTTGGACAACAACTCAAAAATGCTTTAAGCAGTTCGCATGAAACTTTGGTGAATTATTTATAGCTATTGATGTAATCTCCCTATAGATTTTCATAAATTTCAAATATGACATTGAGAAGAAATTGAACTTTATTTGTTTATAGTCTGGCAACAGATTCATTAAGTATTGCGCAACAGCACAGTGTATTGCACAACAGCAAGAAATCTTTAATTGAATATAAATTCAATTCATATAACCGATTTCAAGTTCTTTGACTACATTTATTCAGAAACTATAATATGTCAAATATTTAATTACAATCCAAATTCAGACCTGTATCAAGCTTGAATATTGTGTCCATTTTTGCCCCAACTGTTCAGGGTTGGACCTCTGCGGGTGTATCCAGCTGCGCTCAGCGAATCAGTTTATTTCTTAATTAAGAACTCCTTTTTTCATTCATAAATTACTTTAAACTTGGAAATATAATTTTGCTTGGAGTTATAGTTTCTTAAAAAAGTATTGTCATTGAAAGAGTTGACATGTTGGAATGTACATTTATTCTACATAGTTCTATGGTACCAAATCAAAAGTTTATATAAAAGAAAGAAGTCAAAGGTTTCCCATCATAGTTAAGTTACATACATTTTTTTTGTACCTGAGGTCGTTGAATATAGATCATTATATAAATAAGGAGATGTGTTATGATTGCCAATGAAACAACTATCATCCATACTTAACAGTAACAAACCATATTTGCAGAGTTGAATAAAATACAGTTGATAACATTTACTTATTACTAAAAAGAAAATGCCTAACTATTTTAACTAGTATTTGAATATCAATTATATGGTCATTTTTATAAACTTCCTGTTACAAAACTTTGAATTTTTCGAAAAACTAAGGATTTTCTTATCCAAGAATAGATTACCTTAGCCGTATTTGGCACAACTTTTTGGAATTTTGGGTCCTCAATGCTCTTCAACTTTGTACTTGTTTGGCTTTATAACCATTTTGATCTGAGCGTCACTGATGAGTCTTATGTAGACGAAACGCGCGTCTGGCGTATTAAATTATAATCCTGGTACCTTTGATAACTAATTTGACTATAAACATAGATAAAAAAGGTACAAACTGGACATCATGCACTAGTTCATAAACAAGTGAGAACAATCACCTTCATATAGTGCTCAGAATATGACATTCATATAACTTGTTCAATATCATTAGAGAACTCTAAATCTTAAATACTGAAAGCCACCTCTGATAAGTACACTGTACTTTGCAAGATATTGATATAACTGGACTAAAAATAAACACAACCTGTAATTAACTGCCTTTACAGCGCTTTCGCGCTTTGATTTTAAAGTGTATTGGGTTTTTTATTCATATTCTGTTCGAATTTTCACACAATCTGTCAAAAAGGCAAAACTAACTTTACTAAAAATTTCAAACAATATGAGAAGTGTTTCATTCACCAAAACACTCTTGCGATTCTGCAAAAAAAAAATCATGCATGATTTTGTGAATGAAAGGGGAAAGAAGATCCTGACACAGCGCACCTGAGCATGTCAATTGCGAACTGACCCAATAACTTATATATCACGACCAGTCAACTGATACTGACATTATCAGAGAGTACACATCAAAGGAAAAATGCACAAATTACCGATAAATTGTTAAATATGATATCGTAGAATTAAATATGTTTTATTACAAAAAAAATGTGTTCTCAATCTTGTCGATAGATATAACAGAATGTCATATCAGTACCAAAGACAACTCTCCATCCAAGTCACAATTTGTAAAAGTAAACCATTATAGGTTGAAGTACGGTCTTCAACATGAAGCCTTGGTTCACACCAAACAGCAAGTTATATAGTCCATATCAATCATGACAATAAACATAAACAAACAAAACAACTATCGCTTACTAATAATCCTGACTATATGTATTACATGAACTTGTTGCCATCAGAAATGAAAATATATATATTCCAACTAACAAAAGCATATGCTTACAAATGCAACCAAATATAAAGCACTAAAAGATAATACCAATATGAAGCTCTCATCTAGAGAACTTAAAAAAAAAATGTCAAGATTACAAACCGCAACAAAATAATAAAAAAAATTAGAAGCCAGCTGACAACATGTTCTAGAAAATTATTTGCAACTAATATTTCATTCCAAATCCATTACCACAAAACATCTTCTTACAGTTATACTACATCTGGAAATTAGTAATAACAACACTTAACCTGTACCTTCAAAACTAATTGCTTCTTCTAAGACAAAAGCCAGATGAGATATTCATCACTTGAAGTGCCCCAGCTAGAAATAGAAAGGGACAGGGTGCCAGTGAAGGGCAGGGCACTTTTTTTTTGATAGGAAAAGGCACTTTTCATTTCTTTTGTCTACGTTTCTGTGTGTATCACGAGTTCACTTTTTTTTTACTGTATATGTTGTTAATAAAGATGCATAAGTTGTTGTTTTGATTATTTACTCTATCAAATTTGCCTTAGAAAAGTCATTCATACTACATGTTCATAAAACATGGCAATACACATTCATACATCAGATCACTATTAACCAAAAGAAGCGAAATAAACTTACTATTCTCCCCCCCTTGGAAAAAGGCGTCAGAGAGGGGCGCAATTGAAGGCACCCAGGGCGTGGCTAAGGGCACCCAGGGTGCGGCGCCTTTCTTATTTGGGCTAAAGAGACCACTGTCTTCTATACATATAAAAGGTAATATTCTCATATTCGAACGGCCAACTACAGTAGTCAGAGGCGGATTTAGAGTTTTTCAGGGACCCCCTCCCCCCTTTCGTGGGAAAACTTTGGTTGATCATATACATGTAGTGAATCACTGAAGCATGACTGGAGCTGGCCCCCTCTTATGAAAATTTTTAGATCTGCCACTGGTAGTCCATTTTGTCTAGCAGTAATCCTCAAAAGTAAATAATACGTTTTTCTTATCAACTTGATTATAACCTTGCTAACTATTACATAACTGTCAAGACACAGTATGCATGTTAAAACTACTTGCATTGTCATAAAGAGTAAACAATCATATTCCACAAAACAAACAAAAAAGTGTTTGTATCGTTACTTTAGCTATTACAAACCATATATATATATTATCATATGTGACTATCAAGCCTCCTTCAATAATAACCCTGATTCACCAATACTACAACTAAAATCAAAAACCAGGAGAAAAAAGACACTATATATTCTTATGCTTGGAGTGCAAGATTCCAATAAAAAACCCTATACCCACAAACCACCGATCTCAATACATGTATAAGCAGCTAAAATACGGCAAGCTTTTTAGAAAAGCTATTACTTGTAATGGCTATACAGACGACATATATCACTGAAGAGCAATCCGGCCGTTCCTGACTGCAGGAACGACCATCCAAGGTATCTATTGGTATTTAGATATACTCGGAATCACAACAATTTTTTACAATATTGGGATCTTTTCCCAATTACATGTACATTCATACTTTGTCTAAAACACCAACAAACCCTAGGAATATGCATGAGATTATAAGAAGGAATGTTGGTTGTGCACAACCGTCTCACAAAAGAAGGATCAAAGCCAGACAGAGCAGTGCCCATCCAGATGAGCAGGGCCTTTTTTCTCTGTTCTACAGAAACACAGGGTACACTATTTACATATATATTCAAAAGATTATTTTGGTCATACTCCATTCTCCTCCCCCATTATATATTGTATTGAAAATGGTTTAGGTTCAACATGAATATAAAAAAAGGGGGGGCTCATTATCAGACTCATATTTTGTTTTTTGGCTGTTTTTTTCTTGTAGATTGACATGTAAGCTGGTTTCTTTTCTCATACTTTATAAAGGATGTTTAGAAAATATTTTGATATTGCCAAACATAAGCTGCGGAACCGTAGCTCTTAGGTCCTTACATGTATGTTATTTTTTGACTATTTGCGGACCATCCGCAAATAGTAAAAAAATAACATAAGGACCTAAGAGCTACGGTTCCGCAGCTAGCCAAAAATATGAGTGTGTACTAAACTGAAGGAGACCCCTGAAAAATGGATTATTGCCCTTCCAAAGGAAGGTTCACATGCAATTCTTTAGCAAATTTTTAAGGTTTGATACATTATGATGCATTTAGGCCTAAAAAGATAGCACCAGTGTTTCTACAACAGCTGAAAAGAATTAGGTTAGATAGGTACATGTACATGTAGGAAAATTATTGTTTTTAAAAGTTTTTGACTGGTTTAAAAAGGGGAAATTATTTGACGCAACATAAATACAGTCAGGGTACTACTTATACAAGTAATTTTTATTTACTTGAAGAAGTAAATATAAATATACTTATATAAGTAAATTTTTAGGTTACCCGGTACTTATACAAGTGTATTTTATTCACTTGTATAGGTAAATAATTTTTTGGCTTAGTTATGTCCCTTAGACATTCAGATTTTTTTACTTAAATAAGTAAAAAAGTCATCCTATCTTCTTTTCTTGAATTCTTAGGACTTCTTTGCTCTAATAGAATTTTAAATTGTCTGTCCTTTGCAGATGTCTTTATTTATTAATTTAGTGTAATTTCATGGACAATGAAAATCTCATTTGTCTGTTATCTTCAGAGCACTGCTCATTTACAAGCCCCCAAGGGGCAATTTTTGAAGGCCTTGCGCAAATACTTAAGATCTTTGCGCAATCATTTTCTTTGTTGAATTAATGAGATGAAACATTGAACTCTAATCAAAAATTATGAGCTAACCTGGGAAAAATCATTAAAGGCATGTTTTTACATCTCAAAACTTGAGTATTTTTGTGGGATTGTAAAAAAATTTACTTATACAAGTAAATTTTTGGGAAAATTAAGGGGAGATTATTCAAACATTATAATTAACTTATATAAGTATATTTTTTTTTACTTCTTCAAGTAAATAAAGATAACTTGTACAAGTAGTACCCCTGACTGAAATAGGGCTTTTTCAAAGCTTACAGAAATGTTTATACTTGGTTAGGTTATCGAAGGAACAACTATTTTTTTTTAAATAGGCCAACAAATTACAGAAATATTTTTTATTGGTTGATTTATTAAACCGTACCTTATTGGCTTAATGGGAGGAATATATTGTTTTTATCGGTGCTATTAAAATATGACAAGAAAATCTTTCCGGTATCCTGTACTGTAGGCAATTTTAATCATAAAATAAAGGTCAGTATTTTTAGTACTTCAAACACACATGTACACATTTTTGGTTTGCCTTAGGCCCATTACCATATTTATAATTTTTGAATGTATAAAAAAAAAATGAACCCAGTCCTTGAAACTCTAGCTCTCAGGGGTTAAAACATGCATTGTATTCTGCATAACCTGTACTTAGGGAAATGATTTGTCTCAGTTAATATTATTTGCAACTTATTAAATTGGTCTAAAGTAAGAGCTTCAAAGAAATTTGTATTGTCTTAATAAATTATATCATTCATTCATATACATGTATATATTTTTATCAGACTTAACAAATTTGAAACTTTTTCTTCAGGATTTGCTGAATTGCAGAGGAGATTTGTAAACACACATACCTTTAATATTTGAAAAGACTATTGCACATGTTGCACTGAAGAGGTAAAAATTATTTGAATTCAAATATTTTATATACCAGTAAATTCCAGTAATTGATTGTTTACTTCAACCTATCCCCACTGGGTCCATATTTTTAGGTGAAATATCTTTTTATACATTATTTTGTGATTTTAGAAATAGATAAGAATTGCTTTAGCTACAAGATGTTTTTTGCATCGGGATGATCCCCATCCACAACGGGACAGCTCATAGATTTCCCCGTTGGTATGCAAATGCTGATTTACAAAATGATTTTTGCATATTGGTTCAGTGTTGAGCAAGTGGTGAATTCATCTTATGATATAAGATATACATGTATATATATATATGTTACAACAAGAACTAGGTCAACATGACCTACATTTTCTGCTGGAGCTACTTGAGTAAAATTTTGACAATGCTAAGAGTTTAGCCGAGATCACCTACACATATATTGTCAACAACATCGAGAGTTTTTTTGCATGTACAAAAATCATGCATTTCCTTTCCCTACTCAAAACATATTGGTGTTTAAAAAATTTTGATTAGGTCAAAGTTTAAGTGAAACTACTAATAATAAATAAATATTATTTGATATAAAGTTGTATTATCATTCAATTTGATGCATCTTCTATCCATGGAGATTATTTGGCCCTGTCCCCTTACCGCAGCCCCAAGTCATGGTATATTGATCTTGTCATTTTAGCAAAGTTTACATTTTAAAGTTTGTGATTTCATGTATAGATCAGTTAACAAAGAACCACTTATAATAAGTCAGTTTTACATGTTTTATTTGAAGGTAGGAATGCCTTTTACCATCAGGCGTCAAACGGTCATTTTCGGCTACCTTTAGCGTCAAATTGGTTAAAATTGTACCGTGATTCATCAAAATATCCTTATCGTGATTCGTCAGAGGCCTCAAAAAATTATTGTTACTGTTAATTTTGGAAAAAATTTAACGTGATTCGTCAAAATCAGTAGATTTTTTTATCGTCTATAAGAAAGTGTACATTTTATTGTCATGGACCTAAAATTACCGTTAACGTCATTTAGCAAGAATTTTTATCGTTTTTTGTCATGATGGTACCCCCATTACCACCCTCCTATTTGGTATGCAGTTGTATTTAGCATTAATGGCATTTCTTAGTTCTACAAACATTTTAAGGCCCTTTACTTTCAGTAATGGTTCATTCACTTTGAATATTTGGCATATTTTTACATTTCAGAGTATAACTATTTGATTTCATCATTTGAATTTTTCTATCAAATTAACATACAGACTGTGTCAAGTTTATTATTTAACTAACTTTTACATATTTTAGTGACAAAAAATGAAGAAATACTTTTGATATTTATAAAGGGAAAAATGACAAGTGATTGCGAAATCACTGGTAAGCAAGAAAAAACAATCTTCCACCTGGGTCTTGCACATAAATTTATATATTGGTCCCATTGTCCACATACATGTACCAAAATTCATGGCCGTTTCCTGAGTATTCGTTTTTTAAACTTCAATCATTTCATTCAACCAAAATGATCCATTGAACTTGAAATTATCAATATGAACTGTAAATAAATTGCTAATATATTTATTTTGATTTTTACTGAAATTTCATATGATTGCAGGATTGATGATTAAAAGATTCGACTACAGCAAAGTTCAATGAGGCTCATCATATTGTGATGCCAATATTGCGCACTGGAGTAGGAAGATCAAAATGTTTGTTGCGAATGGACATAAGGAAATAGCATGCCTTCAAATTGACCAACATTTCTGAAGTGAAGGATGACAACTTATAGCCTCTATTCATGGAGATTGCATAGTCATGTTTGAACCTAAAGAACAGATATACCAAATCTGAATGACAGATAAAATAATAAGACATGATAAATATTAGAAGACTCTGAACAATCTGAATACTGTAAATTTTTTAAAAACATTTGAATGTTGAGATTGGTTGAGTATCTCGATGATAAGAACTTGCATTCTGAAATCAGAATTTGGATGAGCTTTTCCTGTACTAGCATACATTAATCTCTAATTTTGGTCAGTTATTTTTTAAAACATTATAATAAATGAATGCAATAATTTGTGTAATTTACTGTTTTCTTTTTGAAAAATGTTGCATGTTTATTATGACATACATTTTTGTCTCGCAGTATGCCACACAAAGGCATTACTATCTGACAGTTGCAGGGCCAACTACATGTATTATATTTTAGATGGTAAAAGACCTGCATTTTTAGTCCCCTACGAAGTCAAAGGGGACTTTAGGTTTGCACTTCGTCTGTCTGTCTTGTCTGTCTGTCCTTCTGTCAGTCCGGCAAATCAGTTTTCCACACTTTTTTTCTTCATGCTTGAAGATATTGATTTGATATTTGGTATATTGTTTTATCATGACAAGTTACAGATCAAGTTCGAATTTTGTTCCGGTCTGATGATTTTGTGCAGAGTTATGGTCCTTGGACTTAGAAAATTCACTTAAATTATCAGTTTTTAGCACTTTTTTTCGTCATGCTTGAAGATATTGACTTGATATTTTTGTTATATAGTTTACACCATGACAAGTTATAGATCAAGTTAGCATTTTGTTCCAGGACAATTAATTTTTAACCGGTAGGGGACTATGTATTGCCATGCAATACTCTCAGAATGCTTGTTCATATAAATAAGAAGAGCTTGTTTGCAGATACCTTATGATACAAAGTTTCCGTCTGTCATATGTCCAATTTCCTGGACCTCATTTTCATGGTTCAGCCACTGCTTGATTTTTTTTTAGTTTTTTGGTCATGTGAATTTCTCACTTATTATGAGTAATATTAGGATAACTATATTTGGTATATGGGTTACTGGCTATGTCTACATGTTGGTCAGACAGGGTTCACCTGACCTCAACCTCATTTCATGGATCAGTGATTAAGGTCAAAGTAACATGCATGTATGAATAGGTTCATTTCTCTTATACTATAAGCAGGTCAACTATGTGTGGTGTATTGAATGATTGTAAGGGATAGATGTCAGTCTAGATCTGGCAGGTTCCACCTGACCTTGATGGTTCATTAGTCAATGTTAAGTTTTTGTGTTTTGGTCCATCTTACAAGTACTTTAAGCAATAGGTTAACTTTATTTGGTGTATGGAATAATTATAAGAACATGTCAGTCTGGCAGGTTTCATATGACATTGACCTCATTTTCAGGGTTCATTGGTCAACTTTTTTTTAGTGTGTTTTGGTCTGTTTTTCAAGTAATAGCTTAAACTATATTTGGTGTATAGAACGATTGCAAGGTGTATATGTCTAAGAAGTCGGTGTTATCTGACCTTTACCTCATTTTTAAGATTCAAAGGTCAACGTTAAGGTTTTTTTTAGTTCCGGTCAGTTTTCAAGTATTAATAGCAATTCAATATTGAAGCATTTAACATAAAACATTGCATAATTTTAATAATAGCCTATAATTTTGATAGAATGAAGGTGGAATATGCATACTTAACTGTTGCTAAGGAGTATTCATGGTTGTTATGCAGATCCAGGTTGTAATAAAAAAAATTAAAGCATGATAGTGTCGGTGACTATAATGATAGGTCTCAAACCAATATGAATCTGGTATAAGAAGTAAGCTCACACCAAAAATGGGAAACCTTTGAAAATATCCTCCTTTATAGTTATACATGTATGCATACAACTGTTTATCAGTTATAAGTAAGGGGGTAATGAGAACCCATCACAATATTTATAATGGCTTTTCCTAGATTTTTATTAAAAAACAGCTATTTAGATAAAAAAAAATACATGTTGATAGTATTTTTTATTATCTTTTTTTATTTTAATTATTGGCATGGAAAGAATCTATTTTGTTACTGGGAGGTTTTTAGTTGTTGCTAATGTAATGTAGATATTGTTTAATTTAGTTATTCTATATAGAAATGATTCATATCTGATCACAAAAACGTCACTTTTTGCACTGGAGAATATTTTTGTTTAAAAAAAACTAAATTTTAGGTTTGTTCATTTTGGTTGCTAAGGACATTTTTTGGTTGCTATGTAATACTTTCTGGTCAAAAATGGGAACAATTGACAACACTCGAATGTGACTAGCTTAAATAAATCATATTTAGTCCATATATATGCATTTAGACTTTAATATTGAATACATTTGTTACAATTTGTTTTTTAGCTTTTTTGCTATAGGGTTAACTTTGTTGCTATGGTTACTCAATATTTGGAAAAAACCCACCGAGCTTTTATTAAATAATGATAGTTTGACCACTACTTGTTCCATATTAAGTAACACCATGTATGTGCTGTTCTGGTAATAGAAAATATTTGAACTTGATTTCTGGCCTCTTTTGGCTATTTTGGACATTATGGTCCATGGAGACCATCCTAACCCCAAAATTTCTAGAATGAAATAGAATTTCATCATAACAGCTGTTCTTCAAGAATATTCAATAGTTGAAAAAGTTGCAGTACAATGGAGAAATACTAGATTTGACATTATCAGCAGTTTTCATGAGACTGAAATAGTGAAAAATACTGTGAGTTTTATGCTAATCTCAATAAGCCTTGCTTTGTATAAATCAAATGGCTTGGTTACCATAGCAACCATATTTTAATGGTCCAAAAAGTATTTTTTTCTTTAAAACTTGTTATTGAGATGATTTGTGCAAGTTTTCATCAAAATCTGAGACTATCATGTTTTGGTCACTGCCTGATCCTTAGGCAGACTGGCACTTAACATATAAGGCAAAACGCAAAACAAATGGTAATAAACAGCTGCACCATGAGCGCATGATACGCCCGTCGTCTTGTGTGTGAATTTTTATGCAATAAGCATAAATAGTTTCTGACATACGGCGTGACATGCGAAAACCCCCTTTTTTTTTTACAAAAACTCAATATCTCTAAAATAAAATTTTGAATCAAAACCAAAAAGTATACAGATCTTCAGATAAATATAACTAAGAAGTGTGTAAAATTTTAAGCAAAAATCATAAATAGTTTTTGAGATACGGCGCGACATGTGAAAAACCCCTCCCCCTTTTTTAACAAAATACTCAATATCTCTAAAATAAAATTTTGAATCATCACCAAAAAGTATACAGATCTTAAGATTAATATAACTAAGAAGTGTGTAAAGTTTTAAGCAATAATCATAAATTATTTTTGAGATACAGCGGCACATGTGAAAAAAAACACACACCTGTTTTAGTTACTAAGTCCCGTAACTCAAAAAGTTTTAATCTTATTTTCACCAAAAAGTATACAGATCGTTTGACTATCATAAGAAACAACTATGTTAAGTTTCATGAAATTTGGATAAGTCATTCTCAAGTTACGGTGCGACATGTTTACGCCGGACAGACAGACGGACAGACAGACGGACGGACGCCGGACATTTGTATACCATAATACGTCCCGTCAAAAATTTGACGGGCGTATAAAAAATCATCATTAAAGGGCAATAACCCCAATAAGGAGTTGTCGGACAATTTCCTCCATGTTGTTTTAATTGTAGATCTTGTCTTGCTGATCATTTTGATTAATTTAGTTTCTATCTATCTATTATAATTTTTAAGATATAAGGCAAGAACGCAAAAAATTTGCAAAAATCGTCATCAAAGGGCAATTACAAAAATAAGGAGTTGATGGATTTCGACCATACAGACTTATTTGTAGAACTTGGCTTGCTGATCAGTTGTGCTATTTAAAGTTTGTCTCTATTTACTATAGTTTTCAAGATAATAGACAAAAATGGAAAAAATGGTAAAATTTGTCATTTAAGGGCAATAACTCCTATAAAAAGTCGTCTGACAGTGTTGACGTATATGAACAATTGGTAGAGCTTAACTTCTGAACATTTTTGCACCTCTCAGATTTTCTCTATTTATAACGGTTTTCAAAATAATACACAAAACTTGCATTTTACCCCTATGTTATATCCTTAGTCATGTCGGCCATCTTGGTTGGCAGGCGGGGTCATCGGGCACATTTTTTAAACTTCATACCCCAATGATGATTGTGGCCAAGTTTGGTTAAATTTGGCCCAGTAGTTTCAGCAGAGAAGATTTATGTGAAAGTTAACGACTACGGACGACGACAAGGACGACGACGACGGACGCCAAGTGATGAGAAAAACTTACTTGGCCCATTGGGCCAGGTGAGATTAAAAAGTCTAAAAGGCCAAATAAAGTACGAAGTTGAATAAGATAGAATGAGACAAAATTTATAGTTATTTAGTTTAATTAATAAACATACACACGAAAGCAAACCAATTTGCTTTTATTTTAAATTATGAATAGTTAACATTGAGATAGCTCTGATTATTATTTCATCTGATAGAAATATGAACAAATATATAAAAACAAATATTGCAAGGAATTCACTATCTATTTAGATTCGAAATTTTAACCCTGTCTAGGTCGTTTTTTACATATTTTGTATATCAATTGCTTTTGTGAAGTAGAAATTTATTTCTGTGTTAGTATTATTCGGTTAGAGCAGTAAAAATATATACCAAAATATTAAAGTAACTATTGGAATAATATATTATGTCCAAGAGCATAGATACGATAGCCATGCACAGATAAAGCACTGACCCCTGATCTAAAGCAGATGATATGATACTCGTCGGATTTTTATCACCCACTTACTATGGACATGTCACGGTTGGTATTGATCATCCATAATTGGTATTTGCTGTCAGTCGATATCAATAAATTGCCAATAGGAAGCGTGTTTTATGATTATGAGGGGTATATTCTAGTTAAAATTTTACCGTAACTCTTCTACTATCTTATTTGAGTTTTTTTATTCCTGCATGTGACTATTGCACTGACATTAGATAATTGTCCCAGTTTATTCTCATTAAATTTTGACGAACCATTTTTATTTTGCCTTGTATGTCTGATACGAAGAAACTGGATTTACCTGAGAAGAAATTGATGATTTTTTTCTTAATTTAATACCCAATGTATTTAAAGTTACATCGTGAATGTAGATCTGTCACTTCGGAAGTTTTCTTGTGTATATAAAAGAGAGGAGAAAGATACCAAAGGGACATTCAAACTCAGAAGTCGAAAATAAACTGACAATGCCATGGCTAAAAAAGAAAAAGACCAGCAAGCAATTAACAGAACACAGAACACATCATAGAAAACTAAAGACTGAGCACCACGAACTCCACCAAAAACTGGGGGTGATCTCAGGTTGTCCGGAAAGTTACGCAGATCCTGCTCCACATGTGGCACCGTCGTGTTGCTCATGTAAGTACAAACCCAGTGATAAGTGTAATTTTGTAGGCCACATTCGGGGAAAAGGGAACGGGATTGTAGTTACGACAATTTGTACATATTCGTCATCATCTGTGAAACAGATATTCCATAGAGGTCATACAACTCGTGATGGCGTCCGTAATATTTATGGAGGGATGATTTCAACTTCACCACTTGAAACTTATAGCCTCCTTGTGAGCAGAACCCTCTATAAAACAGATCATGATAGGAAATACAAGCACTGGAATATCATATCAACTAGGAGACATATACTCCGTATGCAATCGGTGTTGGAATGTTACTACATAAAAATGGAATGTTAACAATTGGGAAGCTGAAATCATCGCTTTTGTCATAAAGTTTTGTTTTCAACCGACCCTCATTGTCAACTTTGAGATGGAAGAGGCAGACTTAACTGTATCTGTTGTATCCTTTATCTCAAGTTCGATGGGATAGATGCGTTCAACATAGTCACCAAATTTTGAATTATTTATTGAATTGCACACAATAAAGAATAAACTGCTTCGCTGAGCGCAGCTGGATACGCCCGCAGAGGTCCAACCCTGAACAGTTGGGGCAAAAATGGACGCAATATTCAAGCTTGATACAGGTCTGAATTTGGATTGTAATTAAATATTTGACATATTATAGGTTTCTGAATAAATGTAGTCAAAGAACTTGAAATTGGTTATATGAATTGAATTTATATTCAATTAAAGATTTCTTGCTGTTGTGCAATACTCTGTGCTGTTGCGCAATACTTAGTAAATCTGTTGTCAGACTATAAACAAACATCAACTTCTCAATGTTATATCAGAAATTTATAAAAAAATGCTCCGCTGGGCGCAGCTTGATACGACCGCAGAGGTCGAACCCTGAACAGTTGGGGCAAGTATGGACACAACATTCAAGCTTGATACAGCTCTGAATTTGGATTGTGATTAAATATTTGACACAGCATAGATTTCTGACACAGAATGAATGTGGTCTAAGAACTTAAAATTTTTAATTTACCTATTATGGTTCAATATCCAAAATCTAAATACATGGTTAGATTCAGCATATCAAAGAATCAAAAGAATTCAATTTTTGATGAAATCAAACAAAGTTTAATTTTGGACCCTTTTGACCTCAATGTGGACCAATTTGATAACGGGGCCCAAAAATCAAAATACATGGTTAAATTCAGCATATCAAAGAATCCCATATATTCAATTTTTGTTGAAATCAAACAAAGTTTAATTTTGGACCCCAACTTGGACTAACTTGAAAAATTGCCCATAATCAAAAATCTAAACACATTTTTAGATTCAGCATATCAAAGAACCCCAAGAATTCAATTTTTGTTAAAATCAAACTAAGTTTAATTTTGGACCCTTTGGACCTTAATGTAGACCAATTTAAAAAGCGGGACCCAAAATTAAAAATCTGAATACACGGTTAGATTTGGCATATCAAAGAACCCCAATAATTCAATTTTTGATGAAATCAAACAAAGTTTAATTTTGGACCCTTTTGACCTCAATATGAACCAATTTGATAGCGGGGCCCACAAATAAAAAATCTAAATGTATGGTTAGATTCAGCATATCAAAAAACCCCATATATTCAATTTTTGTTGAAATCAAACAAAGTTTAATTTTGTTGGACCCCAAATTGGACCAACTTAAAAACTGGGCCCAAAATCAAAAATTTAAATACATGTTTAGATTCAGCATATCAAAGAACCCCATATATTCAATTTTTGTTAAAATCAAACTAAGTTTAATTTGGACCCTTTGGACCTTAATGTAGACCAATTTTAAAACTGGACCAAAAATTAAAAATCTAAATACACGGTCAGATTCGGCATAACAAATAAATAAATTTGGTCAAAGATTTTACAAATCTAATGCGCCATACTGTGCAATTAAAGATTACTTCTTGAAATTTTTCAATATTTGAAATTTGAAAAAAAAAATATATTTGAAGAAGAATTTCTTTTTATCCCCCCCCCTCCTTTTTCCCCAAAAAAATTCTTTCCCTCAAGATATGGTCATAATCTCAATTCAAATATCCAATGGAGTTTGCAACCATAATTACCCATTTAAATTTACCATAGTGCTAACTTAATCTATTTTATAATAGAATTTAAAATATGGTGTCAAATCTTTCATATGGATTTTTTTGTAAAAAAAAAAAGATGCAACATTTGCATATATTTTTACTGGTCTTCCTTTATAAATATGCATTTCTTTAAACATAATTTAAAAGCAGTGTAAGGGAAGTAATCAAAACGTTGTATTTGGATTACCTCCCTTACACTGTTTTAAATTGTCTTAATTGTTCATTAACCATTACTTTATACATAATTTAAAAGCAGTGTAAGGGAGGTAATTCAAATGATGTATTTGATTTATCTCCCTTACACTGCTTTAAATTATGTTTTGTACTAAAGTATTTGTCCATTAACCAGGACAACCTTGTTTTTCCCCCTTTTTTGCCCCTAATTCCTAAACGGTTTGAGCCATAACCCCCCAAAGCAAATCCTAACCATCCCTTTGTGGTATGGAAACTTGTGGTATAATTTCAGAGAGATCCATACACCGTTCCACAAGTTATTGTCTGGAAACTAGAATATGCTTATTTTTGGCCCCTAATTCCTTAACTGTTGGTACCATAACATCAAAAATCAATCCCAACCTTCCTTTTGTGGTATTTAACCTTATGGTAAAATTTTATAGAGATCCATTCACTTAAACTAAAGTAATAGTGCGAAAACCAATGTGTCTTCGGACGACGACTACAACGACGCCAACGTCATACCAATATACGACCGCAAAAATTTTTTTTGCGGCCGTATAAAAACTAAAGGGAGGTTATCTTAATAGATATAAATCAACCCTTTTTTCATGAATAAAATCTTATAACTTGGAAAAGTAAAATCTTAAATTTATAAAAATCAAAAGGGAGCTTACAACAATAGATATAAACAATTTACCAAAGTTTCATAAAAAATGCTGAAAGCATTTTTGAGTTATAGTCCGAAAACTGGAAAATCCCCCTTTTTGTAATGAATAAAACCCCATAAATCGTAAACGTATAGTCTAAAATTTAAAAAAATCAAAAGGGAGCTCATGTCGATAAATATAAACAATTCACCAAAGTTTCTTGCAAATTGGTGAAATTGTTTTTGAGTTATTGTCCACAAACTGGAAAATATCCCCCCTTTTTTAATGAATAAAACCCCAAAACTCGGAAACGGTAAATCCGAAATTTATAAAAAACGAAAGGGAGCTCACGTTAATAGATATAAACAATTCACCAAAGTTTCATGCATATTGGTTAAAGCGTTTTTGAGTTAATGTCCGACATGTTGACGACGGACGGACGGACAGACGGACGGACAGACGGTCAACGGTATACCATAATACGTCCCGTAAACGGGTGTATAAAAAAGAAAACAATACAATATATGCAGACAACATAAAAGACAATATAAACACGCGGAAAATGTACAAAAGGCTAAAAACTGTGTTGAAATATTTACAAAAGAAAAACTATGTTAATGCTGAAATACTTGTTCTAGCGAAAGGACTTATATTCATTCCTAGTCCAAGACTTCAATAGTCCAAGACTTCAAAATGCAAAGAAAACTCTCATAAATGACTGAAAAGAACTAGCCCATAAAATGAGATGTAAATATCACTTTAATGACGGGTCTAACACTACAACCATCATCCGTTTCTTTTAAAAAGTGGGTATAAACCAAGCTTGGCAAATAATGCAATTGAAAACTACTTATTTTCAACAAGAATTGAACTTGAGAAAATTCAAATTAATACATTTAAGGACAACCTATTAAACAAGATGCTCTCAAGAGCCTGAATCGCTCACCTGTAATTTTTTGCTTAAATCTTTCATCAATGATTATTTTTGCTTTTCAATATATATTAATGAATCATGGCTTAAAACTTCCATTGAAATGTTCTTTGTATCTGTCATATTTTGTTCAAAAATCAAAGAAATGCATTTTACCCCTATGTTTCATTTTAGCCATAGTGGCTATGTTTCTTGACGTACAAGAAAATAAAATACAAAATTTATACTAGATACTCTGAAACTCATTCAGCCCAAGTTTGGCTGAAATTGATTCAGCAGTTGTAAAGGAGAAGATTTTTTAAAGTAAGAAAACTAAAAGAACAAATTGTGAAAAATTGATTTTAAAGGGCAATAACTCCTTAAGGGGACAATTGACAATTTTGGTCAGACGAACTTATTTGTAGATCTTACTTTGCTGAACATTTTTGCTGTTTACAGTTTATCTTTATCATAATATTCAAGATAATAACCAAAATCTGCAAAATTTCCTTAAAATTACCAATTAAGTGGCAGCAATCCAACAATGGGTTGTTAGATTCATCTGAAAATTTCAGGGCTGACAGAGCTTGGCCTAATAAACATTTTTACCTCTCATCAGATTAGCTCTAAATGCTTTGGTTTTTGAGATATAAGCCAAAAATTGTATTTTACCCCTACGTTCTATTTTTAGCCACGGCGGCCATGTTTTTTTACGAAACAGAAAATAAAACACAAACTTTATTCTAGATACCCTTAGAATCATTCAGCTTTAGTTTGGTTGGAATTAGTTCAGTAGTTTCAGAGAAGAAGATTTTTTAAAGTTAGAAAAAATGATAAACAAATTGTGTAAAATTGTCCTTAAAGGGCAATAACTCCTGAAGGGGTCAATTGACAATTTCGATCATATGAACTTATTTGTAGATCTTACCTTGCTGAACATTTTTGCTGTTGACAGTTTATCTTTATCATTAATAATATTCAAGATAAAAACCAAAAACTGCAAAATTTCCTTAAAATTACCAATTTAGTGGCAGCAACCCAACAATGGGTTATCAGATTCAACTGAAAATTTCAGGGCTGATAGAACTTCACCTAATGAACACTTTAACCCCATGTCAGATTTGCTCTAAATGCTTTGGTTTTAGAGATATAAGCCAATAAACTGCTTCGCTGAGCGCAGCTGGATACGCCCGCAGAGGTCCAACCCTGAACAGTTGGGGCAAAAATTGACACAATATTCAAGCTTGATACAGGTCTGAATTTGGATTGTAATTAAATAATTGACATATTATAGGTTTCTGAATAAATGTAGTCAAAGAACTTGAAATTGGTTATATGAATTGAATTTATATTCAAATAAAGATTTCTTCTTCTTGTGCAATACACTGTGCTGTTGCTCAATACTTAGTAAATCTGTTGTCAGACTATAAACAAATAAAGTTCAATAACTTCTCAATGTTATATCCGAAATTTATAAAAAAAAACTAAAGGGAGGTTATCTTAATAGATATAAATCAGTAATCAAAGTTTAATGAAAACTGCTCTAAGCACTTTAATGATATTGTTCAAAAACTGGAAAATCCTATCATATTAATGAATAAAACCCCATAAATCGTAAACTTATAGTCTTAAATTTATAAAAATCAAAAGGGAGCTCATGTCGATAGAAATAAACAATTCACCAAAGTTTCTTGCAAATTGGTGAAATGGTTTTTGAGTTATTTTCTGAAAACTGGAAAATCCCCCCTTTTTTAATGAATAAAACCCAAAAACTCCGAAACGGTAAATCTGAAATTGATAAAAAAACGAAAGAGGGCTCACGTCAATATATATAAACAATTCACAAAAGTTTCATGCATATTGCAGTTGGTTAAATTGTTTTTGAGTTAATGTCCGAAAACTGGAAAATCCCCCTTTTTTAATTGAAAAAAAACCCAATACTAGGAAACTGAAAATCTAAAATTTACAAAAAACGAAAGGGAGCTCACGTCAATAAATATAAACATTTCATTAAAGTTTCATGCGAATTGATTAAAGCGTTTTTTGAGTTATTGTCCGACATGTTGACGAGGGACGGACGGACAGATGGACAGACGGACGGACAGACGGACAACGGTATACCATAATACGTCCCGTAAACGTGCGTGTAAAAACTGCATTTTACCCCTATGTTATATTTTAAGCCATGGCGGCCATGTTATTTGACGAAACAGCAAATAAAACACAAACTTTATTCTAGATACCCTCAGCATCATTCAGCTTAAGTTTGGTTGGAATTGGTTCAGTAGTTTCAGAGGAGAAGATGTTTGAAATAGTTTACACCAGACGGAGGACGACGGACTGCGACAGACGACGATGGATGCCAACCTGTACGAGTTGTGACGCCCGTATATGACACGGAAACCAGGCGTAAAAATCATACTTTATATAGGCGTCATTGCAGTGTTTAAGGAATGCATGTCCAGGCGTCAACCAGGCGTCAACCAAGCGTAACTGAGGCGGAAACCAGGCGGAAAATTAGGCGTAATATTTAAATGAGTACGCCTGGTCCAGAGAAAACCAGGCGTAATATGCAAATGAGTACGCCTGGTCAATAAATAAACCAGGCGTAATATCCTTACATAATACTACACTTATTTCAAATCAGTGTATTACCCTAGCTGTGTACTTTTGTGTATTTAATACAAACTTCTGTACTGTTACTTTAATTTCTCATTGTTTGACATAAAACTGGAAATATTAACCATTGAAGAAGCTAATATATTAATAAATACATTTTAGACAGACACTTGCTCAAATAAGTTTAAAGTTTAAATAAGAATTATGACAATTAATTTTTCTTGAAATAAAACTTAAGCATTTTAATTAACTAAGTTTTTTATAAATTAATGTCCTTTAAAATATAATGATAATACTGCAATTTAACTTCATGTAAAAGATTTTAATGTTATTATCCAAGGATAAAAGTTTTGGGATTTCAAAATTACTGTTAGAACTTAAAACTTAATAACTTAGATTATACTCACATAATTATTATTTACCATGTTTTACTTTCCATTTTTTTCACAATTTTTATTAATCAATTTGATTCCATATTTCCAATTTCAAATTCTTCCAAAAAGCACAAAACAAGCTAATTATCCCTGAACGTATGAAGCTGCCATAAGTCCAACTCTTGCAAACTAAAACCAAAGAGCCAAATTTTGAAAAAAATTCCCATGATCCTTTAAACAAAGCATTATGGGTATTATGATTTATGCCATACCAAGAGTTTTACGCCCGTAAGAAAATTTACGCCTTGCTTATTTCAATTTACGCCAGGTTTACCACTTTTTTCTACGCCCGTAAAGACTACAAATTTACGTTTCCTGCTCCCTTACCCCTGGATCTAGACACGTAACTACCACTTACGCCTGGTTTACGCCTTATTTCCAGGCGTAATACGCCTTATAATTTCATACGGGTAGTGATGGCAAAAGCTCACAGTTCCTTCGGAATGGTGAGCTAAAAATGAAAGAATGGCATTGCAATCCTTACGTAAAAATGATCGTATTATATAGTAAAGAAGGCAGATAAAAAACTCTTCAACAGTTGTTCTTGACAAAGACCTCTATATAAAGTAGCAATGAATCAGTTAAATGACAATATACTCTATGAAACAATTAATGAATTTCACACAACGGAGATCCTGAACAGTATCAACACAATCATTTCTAGTTTACACAGGGACTCCTACATTGATGATGTCACATAAAGTTCCTAAAAAATGGCGATGAGAAAAGATTGGGTAGACTATATTTCCTCCCAAAACTTCATAAAATTAATCAAAATGATAGAGAAAAGATCAAAGTTGATAAGAACTATTTACAGAGTATAGACGTTCCAGGAAGGCCCATTGTATCTTTATGTAATAGCCCCCAGAAAGAATTGCACAATATATCGATTATTTTATTAAACCAGTTGTCAACCAATTTTGGACATACACACAAGATACAACTTCGTTTATTAAAAAATTGGAAAAAAATAAGAGCGTCTCCTGATATATTAATGAGTTCATTTGACATTTCTTATATGTATACCAATCTAAATCATACTAAAATTATAAACGCAATCGACAATGGCCGCTAATAATGCAATGTGAATTTGACATCCCAGTGCCTCCTAAAAAGAATATGTTGGAATTACTGAAAATTGCCCTTGAAAACAATGAATTTGAATTCAACGGGAAGATTTTTAAACAAAGAGTGGGAGTACCGATGGGGTCCCCAATGTCTCCTAGTTTAACTGATATTAGAATATATGAAATCGTTTTTGAAATATTGAAACGGTTCTCACAATCATCCGAAATTTCTCTTCTATCTGTCTAGAGAGATGACGTTTTTTTATAATTTATTTACCAAATTGCAAATAGTGTTCATCCGTTGTTAAAATTAACATATGAAATTTCTATTAACTACAATTTTTGGATGTAACAATTTTTAAAGGAGATAAATTTAAAACAGAACAAATATAAGATATCAAATTATATCGCAAACCTACGGATAACTACCAATATTTAGATAAACTGTTAACACAGAGATATGTCTCGCCTATTTGTTATTTTTGATATAAATGCAAATGTTGAAATTAAAATAGCAATATTTTAACATGTAAGTTATGCAAATATTCAAAGTCAATGAACCATGACTGAAGGTACAGGGCTAAACAATCTCCATGGAAATGAGATGTGCCAATACTAATACAACTGCAAACCAAATACCATTGACTTTTCATAAGTCGTTCCCTTTAAACAAACCTAAACACATACATTAACTTGTAAACTATGTAAAAGTTTCAAAGTCAATGAACCATAATTAGGGGGTGGGGTTATATAATCTCCATGGAAATGAAACTTGCAAATGCCAATACATTTGCATACCGAATATCATTGACTTAACATTAGTGGTTCATCTTAAACTGAAATAATCACAAACTAATACATGTAAACTAAGCAAAAGTTTCAAGTTTAATAGACCATGACTGAGGGGTAGGGACCAAATATTCTCCATGATAAACTGTTATCACAGAGATATGTCTCGCCTTTTTGTAATTTTGATAATGCAAATGTTGAAATTAAAATAGCAATACTTTAACTGTTTGACATGAAAGTTATTATAAGTCGTTCCCTTTAAACAAACCTAAACACAAACATTAACTTGTAAACTATGTAAAAGTTTCAAAGTCAATGAACCATGATCAGGGGTGGGGCTATATAATCTCCATGGAAAATATACTTGCAAATGCCAATAAATTTGCATACCAAATATCATTGACTTAACATTAGCAGTTCATCTTAAACTTATCTAATCACAAACTAATAAATGTAAACTAAGCAAAAGTTTCAAAGTAAATAGACCATGACTGAGGGGGTGGGGCCAAATATTCTACATGGAAATGAGATGTGCTAATGCTTATACAACTGAACACCAATTAACATTGGCCTACCACTAATGGTTCCCCTTGAACTGATCTAATCACAAACTAATACATGTTAACTTAGCAAAATTTTCAAAGTCTATAGACCATGACTAAAGGAGCGGAGCCAAAAAATCTCCACGGAAATGAGATATGCCAATGCTTATACAACTGCATACCAAATATCATTGACATACCACTAGTGGTTCCCCATAAATTGACCTAATCACAAACTAATACATGTAAACGCCGCCCCCACTGACGCCGGAAACAGCATACCTATGTCTCGCTTTTTGACTCCGTCAAGGCGAGACAACAAATCATCGGCTCATCCCGCCTCTGTATTTAAGGGATTTATAATTGGTGAAGTTACACGGTTTATTCGATCGTGTAATAACAAAGATGACCTTGACACACAGATCAAACTATTCAAACACAAGCTAATACTCAGGGGACACAAGAAAATGAAATTAATCCACTAGTTAATAGAGCTCTACGAAAAAATAGGCAAAATACATCATGTCATAAAACAAAAAATAAACAGAAAAGTCCACCACTAGTCATAGCAACGAAATTTAATCCTTTATTCAAGCAGTTGGGAAGACGAACAAGAAAACACAAGCATTAGATTGAAGATGACGAAACCGCTAAACATCTATTTCCCAGACCGCCTATATAGTTGCTTATTGTAAACACAAGAATGTGAAAGAGTACTTGACCTCAGCAAAATTATATTTAGTAATTAGATAAGGAATGGGACATAAAACTATAAGTGTATTACAGATTCACCAGGTGTAGTGCCCTAAAAATGTAAATGCATTTGATACGTTACACGAAAATAACATATTGATTATAATTAAAAAGTAATTATAATTAAATATTAAATTAGGCTAGGGTACCTGATAAGGATGTACGGCCTTGGTCGAATATGACCTAAATCATATTCGAAACACCAGGAGTAATATAATCAAATCATAGAAATTTCTAGTAGATTAGTTGATTACCACAGATCATTACTTTGGGAAAATCCGTATTAAATTCTAAACCTAGTACCTTTTGTTAGCTATTATTCGTGTGTTTCTTTGTCCTATATGTTCTCCCATTTATTTGTATTGTAGTCATGTCATGTAATGTTGTCATTTTAATGTTATATTTAACATTGCCATAAAAGCGAGAGGTTTGGCATGCCACAAAACCAGGTTCAACCCATAATTTTTTTCTTAAAATGTCCTGTAACAAGTCAGGAAAATGGCCATTATTATATTATAATTCGTTTCTGTGTGTGTTACATTTTAATGTTGTGTTTTTGTTGTGTCGTTGTTCTCCTCTTATATTTGATGCTTTTCCCTCAGTTTTAGTTTGTAACCTGGATTAGTTTTTATCTCTATCGATTTATGAGTTTCGAACAGCGGTATACTACACAGCTACTTTAGTACAAGTAATCTTGATGTACAGTTCTAAAGCTGTATATCAAATGTACAACTGTAAAGCTGTATATAAACTGTACATCTATAAAGCTGTATATCAACTGTACAGCTGTAAGGTGTATATAAACTCTACATGTGTATAAAACTGTATATAAACTGTGGATAAATATCGTATCACACAAGATACAGTAGTAGAATCTATATGTTTAGCTTATACACGGATTTTAAATGTGCAGGTAATGTAGATTTTTAAAGAGTTGCAGTTTATATACAGCTTTAAAAATGTACAGTTGATATACAGTTTTATAGATGTACAGTTTATATACAGCTTTACAGTTGTACATTTGATATACAGCTTTAGAACTGTACATCAAGATTACTTGTACTAAAGTAGCTGTGTACTGTTGCCTTTATCTTTCAAATATATAGATGTGTAAAATTTTATAATTCATCACAGAACAATGTACCGAAGAAAGGTCAAATCAGGTCTCAATCATTTAGGAAAGTGATGTGAATATATAAAGCGAAACATGCTACATATCCATATGGATCACCTTATCGTGCATTAACAAAACAATTATAGAATAAACCTATAATTGGAGACAAACATATAAATGAAGATAACTTCTAGCTAGACTTGAAAAGTATATAAGGACAAGAAATTAAATCTCCCATAGACAATTTAGTAAGTTTTGTTGGGATTGGTTCATGGACACGACTATTTATAAAATTTATAAAATAGAGAGAGAAAAAAAAATTAAGTAGTGAGTTCTTGCAAATATGAAAAAAAACTTTCACTTTTTACATTGATGGTACATAGACGGCACCTAGGTTCTATCTATAAAAGTACTTCATATTTAAAAAGTTTCAATTTTCTAGTTTCCGCTTTTCTCCTATTTCGCAAATTTAGTTGAGACTCGGTATCGAACCAGTGCTGCAATTTATATAGCATTACATTATGGTATTAAGTATGGTTTGCATTTCTAAATATATTCAAAAGAAAGTAGGAAGGATAAACCATATCTTAGTATCACAGTAGCTTATCTACTACTATTTATATTTTACCTTTTTCTTCATTTACAAAACAAATCTTTTAATGGCAATAATTAAGTCATTCTGCTCAAATCTTTAGTTTATTCATTACTGGGAAAAATATTATTTCATATTTTGCAAGATTAATAAAATGATACTCGATAAGAACGTTGTTCTTCAAATCGCCATAGCATAATCCGACTCGGTTCTATCCCGTAACAGCGCCTGTCGTCAGCTAATGCAATTTCACTTGTTGTCAATCATATAAGTCCTGTTTCCCGAGTGCCACTGATGCAAGTGCTTTGGCAATTTAAATCGCCATACCTGTTTCAAGTCAGTTTCACATGATTTCATGATTTTGCTCTTTTAACAGAGGTGTAACTTTCTTATTTCTTGATCGATCTTTACCAAATCAACATCAATCAAAACAGTTTTTCTCAGTTTACTATTTTTTGTGCTTCCGCATATTTACCCGAGACAGGTAGGACAAATTAAAATATGTTTAACTAAATGTTTTACATATAATATATATACAAGTCTAAATTGAAAACAACGTTCAAACCTATGATTGCGTTGGATAAAAACCGCAATTTTTATACGTGTGCATGCAAAACAAATTTCTTGGTAGAGGGGTCTAAATACAGCACAAACAACATTTTCCAAAAGACCAAAAAAGTGAAAAAGTATATTTTAACAAAACGCATTTGACTAGCAGGTCGAACGATGGATGTTCTTAAACCCTGCTGACTGCCATTGACGATTGCCAAATAAATTTATCTCAATTTAGGATAGACTCTTGAATTTTAAAGAGTCGAAATAGGATGAACGGATCATATAAACCCGAAGGAAAATATAATACAAGCCCAAACGAAAATATATAAACAAGTCTAAATTGAAAACAACGTTCAAACCTATGATTGCGTTGGATAAAAACCGCAATTTTTATACCTGTGCATGTAAAACAAATTTCTTGGTAGAGGGGTCTTACAGCACAAACAACATTTTCCAAAAGATAAAAAAAGTGAAAAGTATATTTTAACAAATCGCATTTGACTAACAGGTCGAACAACTGATGTTCTTTAACCCTGCTGACTGCATATATATATATATATATATATATTTCTGTAGTATATAAATAAAATCAATTGTATTTATCTAAAAGTTAATTAATAATTTTAAATAATTTTTATAAACCAATATTATGCAAGAGTTCCCATGAGAAGCACATGCGCAGATAGAGGTCACTGCGTTAGCAGATTTTAAGAGGTTAATACGTGGAAAATTTTAGAAACTTATTATTGAAAGTTTTGATTCTATTCTTCTTTAATTGGATTTATTATTATGTTCAATGGATGAACAGTGATCAGCAACGTTTGCTGTTATAGGTCCTTGAACAATATTATGACTGACGACTGCGGTCGAGGTCGTTCTTGACACTGACCACAGTGTGACTGTATAAATGTCCGACCGTAATGGCGGATGAAAAGGAAGAACATTCCAAAATGGAAAGACATTCTTCAAATGACAATAGATTGCTTCATTTTTATGAAGTAAATCAACAACACTGCAACAATGATAAAGCTTCCAATGATGAAATAGTTTATGAAGCTAGACTTGAAAATGTAGACAATTTGTCCGTATGGGGCGGAGCTCCATTGTCACATGTGTCAATCAACCAAACATCGGATGTTGACAAACAATGTCCGGATATGTATCAACTGCTGATACAGACACAATTACTTACGCAAGCTTTGTTGAACAACCAAAGAACTGACACACCAGTGCAGAAAAAGACACATGGCAAACGTACATGTACTGTCACTGCCGGTGATGACGTACATGTAAGACCGTCAAGTTCCAAAAAACAAAGATGTGAAAGTGGTCACGGACAGGGATCACAAGTACAATCTGAGTCTTTACCACAAAATTACGTAAAAGAACTAGAATAACTGTGTCAGTCTCAAAACCACAAACAGAACCAAAGGGAAATAAGCCCTTATTCTGATGTATCGAGTGAAGATGAGTCAGAAAGCTCAAATTCAGACATTGAACTTGACGAACAAGAACAACCAGAAGTTCACAGTCACACTCCAAGTACTCATACTTCTAATACAAAGAATGACACTATGTCTGTTATTGAAGATATGAAAGGCTTCATGGTAACTGAAGAGAAAGCTGGTCCAAAGATAAATGATGAACTGGCATCTGTTGTCAATGATGGCTTGAGAAAGAAGGCCAAGCAAAACAAAGTTGATGAGCTAACCAAAAAGTATGAAAAGCCAGAAAATGTACACAGTTTGACAGTCCCAAAAATTAATTTGGGTGAGTGTATATATATAATGCAAATATGAAATTATACACATGATACATGTACATGGTTAAACAAAATTAAAATTCAATTTATTTGAAAAAAAGTAAATTGTATTTTGAAAATTTATTCAAACCAATATAAATTAGTTGATTGTGGCAGGCACAATTTATCAAATTGTAGAATTATAAAAATTACAGGAATTCATTTCCTTTTCAGGTATATGGTCACAGATGTCAGTACCTAACAGAATGAATGACGTTAAACTTAAAAAAATTCAAAACTTATTGGGTAAAGCAGCGTGTCCTATGCTTTACTTAATGGACTTGTTTCTGTCTAAATCACAAACTAATGATGAACTGTCTAGAGAAGAAGTACAGTCTGCAACGCAACTTTGTAAAGACGCATATCAGATGACACAAGTGACTTATGCAGACATGACTTTCAGAAGAAGAGCTTTGATACAAGCTGAAATTCAACCCAAATATAAAGCTTTGTGCAAGGATGATGTTCCAGTAACTGATTTTCTCTTTGGAAATGACATCAAAGATAAAGTCAAAGAAATGGATGCTGAATATACAGTTGGAAAGAAACTGGGCAAAACCAATTTTAAAATTGGAAAGAAATCACATGATGACAAGAAAACTTTTAAGAAACCATATGTACATGTACCAAAACGTCATTTTGACAAAGCATCAAACAAGAAAGATTTTTTAGGGAAACCAACTTACAAAAAGAAAAAGTTCAAAAAGAAGCTCCAAGAGCAGGACTAGAAGTTCCTATAAAATTGCCAAAGCAAAATAGTTTGCCTGTGAGTACTTCAGTTCAGCAATTGAATACACAATTTACATTTATAAACACACCAGACAATTTCATTGGTGGGAAAGTGATAAAATTCCAAGAGAATTGGATGAGTTTATCTTCAGATAACTGGGTTTTAAATGTTGTAAAAGGGTATCAAATTAAGTTTGAACAAATTCCATCACAAAACAAGGAACCAAATATGTTACAATTTAATACAGATGAAACAAATATGGTGCAGTTAGAAATAGATAAATTTTTACACAAACAAATTATAAAACCAGTGACATATATTAATAAAATGCTCCGCTGGGGCGCAGCTTGATACGACCGCAGAGGTCGAACCCTGAACAGTTGGGGCAAGTATGGACACAACATTCAAGCTTGATACAGCACTGAATTTGGATTGTAATTAAATATTTGACACAGCATATGTTTCTCACACAGAATGAAAGTGGTCTAAGAACTTAAATTTTTTTAATTTACCTATTCAAACCATATCATTATTATTTGCTTTTATATATAAATCAGAAATAACCAATTTAAAATCGAAAATTTTAAAGAAAAAAAATTAAAAAAAAATCCCCCCCCCCAATTTTTTGAAACCCCTTATGATTCATCACCCCCAAACTCAATCCCAGCTTTCCCTTTGAGGTATGGTACCTTGCAGTACAATTTCAGAGAGATCCATACACTTGAACACAAGTTATTGTCTGGAAACTAGAAAAATGCTTGTTTTTTGGCCCCTTTTTGGCCCCAAATTCCTCAACGTTTAGGGCAATTACCCCCAAACTCAAACCCAGCTTTCCCTTTGTGATATGGAACCTTGCAGTACAATTTCATAAAGATCCATACACTTACACACAAGTTATTGTCCTGAAACTAGAAAAATGCTTGTTTTTTTGCCCTTTTATGGCCCCTTATTACTACAATTTTGAGGGAATTACCCCGAAATAAATCCCAGCCTTCCCTTTGTGGTATGGTACCTTGCAGTACAATTTCAGAGAGATCCATACGTTTGAACACAAGTTATTGTCTGGAAACTAGAAAAATGCTTATTTTTGGCCCCTTTTTGGCCCCTTATTCCTTAACTTTTTCGGCAATTAGCCCCAAACTCAATTCCAGCTTTCCCTTTGTGATATGGAACCTTGTAGTACAATTTCATAAAGATCCATACACTTACACACAAGTTATTGTCATGAAACTAGAAAAATGCTTGTTTTTTGCCCCTTTTTGGCCCCTAATTCCTAAACTTTTTGGGCAATTAGCCCCAAAATCAATCCCAGCATTCCCTTTGTGATATGGAACCTTGTGATACAATGTCAGGAAGATCCATACCCTTACACACAAGTTATTGTCATGAAACTAGAAAAATGCTTGTTTTTTGCCCCTTTTTGGCCCCTAATTCCTAAAATTTGGAGGCAATTACCCCCAAAATCAATCCCAGCATTCCCTTTGTGATATGGAACCTTGTGATACAATGTCAGAGAGATCCATACACTTACACACAAGTTATTGTCATGAAACTAGATAATACTTGTTTTCTCCCCCTTTTTGTCCCCTAATTCCTAAAATTTGGAGGCAATTACCCCCAAAATCAATCTCAGCATTCCCTTTGTAATATGGAACCTTGTGGTACAATGTCAGAGAGATCCATACACTTACACACAAGTTATGTCTGGAAGTTACAAAAATGCTTATTTTTGGCCCCTAATTCCTTAACTGTGGGTACCATAACCCCCAAAATCAATCCCCACCTTCCTTTTGAGGTATTGAACCTTATGGTAAAATTTCATTGAGATCCATTCACTTAAACTAAAGTTAGAGTGTGAAAACTAATGTGTCTTCGGACGACAACGATGCCTGACGACGATGACGACGACGCCAACGTCATACCAATATACGACCACAAAAATTTGTTTGCGGTCGTATAAAAATCAATATGTTTCAAATATTTTTATAAGACCAAACACAAGGATGGTACATGTAGAGTGATTTTAAATTTAATAGTTCTCAACAATGTTATTGAAAAACACCATTTTAAAATGGAGACATTAAAGTCAGCAATCCAATGTGTGTCAAAAAACTGCTGGTTTGCTTCTATTGATTTGAAAGACGCATATTATTCTATTTCTATTGATCACAAATACCGAAAATATTTGCGGTTCTATTGGAATGATCAGTTGTATGAGTATACATATTTTGCCTAATGGGCTGACAACTGCGCCTAGGATATATACAAAAGTTTTAAAAGTGCCATTTTCACATCTAAGAAAAATTGGACACAAAAATGTAGCTTACATTGATGATAGTCTTTTGATCAGTGATAGTTATTCACAATGTACAATTAATATTTCTGATACAGTCACCTTATTGGATAAATTAGGCTTTACTATTCACCCAGTCAAATCTGTATTTGAACCGACACAAACAATTACATTTTTAGGATTTGTGTTGAATTCCATTACAATGACAATTAAACTTACAACTGAAAAAGCGCAAGCAATAAAACTTTTATGCTGTAAATATGTTAAAAACAGACAAATGTCAATCAGGCAGTTTGCACAAATTATAGGCAAATTGATTGCTGCCGAACTAGGAGTTGAACATGCGCTTATATATATTAAATCTTTAGAAATAGAAAAAGACAAGTTTTTAAAACAAAACAATGGAGATTTTGACAATAAAATTATCATTTCAAATGAATCAGAAGATGTGTTAAATTGGTGGATTTCTCATGTTGAGTCTAGTTTCAATCCGTTAGTACGGACAGATCCTGAGATAATTTTAAAAACAGACAGTTCAAAAACTGGTTGGGGTGGTGTTGTTGACAATACACAACTTCAAACCAAGGGTTTTTGGTCATATGAAGAGCAGAAATTACACATAAATTATTTAGAACTAAAAGCAGCATTTTTAACATTAAACTGTTTTTGTTCAACAAAATCCGATAAACATGTTAGATTATACATGGATAATATGGTAGCTGTGACCTATATAGACAAAATGGGAGGTAGAATCCAGTCTCTCAATAACTTAACAAGGGAAATATGGCAGTGGTGAATACAAAGAAACATTTGGTTAAGTGCTTGTCACACACCGGAAAAACCAATGTTGAAGCAGACAAATTGTCACGTTCCAACAATACAGATCTAGAATGGAAACTTAACATTAATGTTTTTATGTGCATTAATTCAATATATGGTCCGCATGATATTGATTTATTTGCTTCAAGGATAAATCATCAGTTATCAAGGTATATTTCATACTTACCTGATCCAAATGCTGAAGCAGTAGATGCTTTTACTATTAGATGGACTAACTTTAACTCATTTGTTTTTCCTCCTTTTAGCATGGTAGGAAAAGTAATCCAAAAAGTGATTTTGGAAGAAGCAGAATTAACCTTAATAGCACCCTTGTGGAGCACTCATCATCGGTTCCTTCAAATACTGCTTCAAATTGTTCAGGACTCTTACATAATACCCAGGAAAAAAGGACAACAGTTGTTGATACTGCCAACAGACCCTCAAAAGAAACATTCGTTGAAAAAACTGATTTTGGGTGTCTTCAGATTGTCGGGCAAATTGTGCAAAATACAGGACTATCAAAAAAGGCTGTAGAAATTGTCATCTCATCCTGGAGACAAAGTACACAAAAACAGTATTGGACATATCTCAAAAAATGGTGTACATTTTGTTGTGAATGAAAGATTGATATTTTTACGCCAACTGAGGTGGATGTAGTGGAATTTTTGACAGTTTTATATGAGTCAGGCGTAGGATATAGTTCTATTAACACAGCACGATCTGCGTTATCATCATATTTGACATTGGGGAAAACCCTGCCAATTGGTCAGTGGCCTTTAGTTAAAAGGTTCCTCAGAGGAGTTTATGATAAGCGACCAATGTTTCCTAGATATCAGCAAACATGGGATGTTAATGTTGTATTAGAATTTTTGCTTACTTTATCGCCTGTAAAGGTTTTGTCATTGAGATGTTTAACTTTGAAATTAGTTATGTTATTAGCACTAGTTACTGGACAGAGAATACAGACTTTACATTGTGTAGATTTAGATTTTATGAAAATCACAAAAGACAATGTTATAATTGAAATTAATGAGATTTTGAAAACTTCAAAACCAGGAAAACATTTATCACCAATATGTTTGCCAGCATTTGTTGAAGACTCAAGACTGTTTATTGTAACTGTTTTAAATGCCTATATCGAAAGAACATCTGCAATACGTACATCTCAAAAACTTTTTGTTACATTTGTAAAACCATACCATCATCCTACAAAGTCAACATTTGTAATTGGATTAAATTGGTTTTAAAACTTGCAGGTGTAAATACTTCTATTTTTAAAACACACAGTACTAGGGGAGCTAGTACATCAGCAGCACTTAGAGCTTGAGTGTCAGTAAATTCTATTCTTAAATCGGCAGGATGGACAAATGAGTCTACTTTTAGGCAATTTTACAATAGACCAGTTACTGTTCAAGAGTACAATGATAACTATAGTGTACGAGTACTTAATTCGTGGAAAATAGTTTTGTTTTTGCTTATAATGTAACTATGTTCAAGATGTATATAAGTTAATACAATATTATTTGAAAATGTGTTTATCATTACCAAAAGTCCATATTATGGTATGGCTTTGTTGCCTACAGTTTATTATGGTATCTGTATGTCATTGAAACAATTATGGATATATATAACTAATTGTTACTGAGAGTATGATTCAATATAATACTCTTGTGCCAAACTTTAAATAATTTTATAGTAATTTCGGAATCCAATACATTATTGTAATCTTACAAAACATGTATACATTACATTATTCAAGTAAATTGGCTCTCAAATCTCATGGGAACTCTTGCATAATATTGGTTTATAAAAATTGTAAAATTAAATGAGGCTTAGTTATAAGACGATATTTGATTAAAATTTTTATAAACCAATAGTTATGCTAAGAGTTAACATGCCCACCCTTTTTCATCATTACCCACCCAGAAATTTATTCAATTATACTTGAATATCTCTGAATAGTGACCTCTATCTGCGCATGCGCTTCTCATGTTAACTCTTAGCATAACTATTGGTTTATAAAAATTTTAATCAAATATCGTCTTATAACTAAGCCTCATTTAATTTTACAATTATGTTCACTTGTAAATAACAGCATATGGTGCTGAATTAATAATAGTGCAAAGTCAACAAAGGGACGTAGCTCGTAAGATACTATTGGAACCGATCGTCCCAAATTTTGACATATCGAAATGGCACATTGCGTAATACAGAATATTAAGTGGCACAAACTCACAGGCAAGTGCATAAAAAACACCATCACATACTTTAAATTCAGCATAGGTTCCCCAGAAGTTAAAAAAGAAATTTCAACTTCTTTGTTGAAAAAAATTGACGCGACGGGTGATGAGCTCGGGTTTGAAAGCTTCGTATTCTATAAATTCAGCACGTTTAATCAAACCAATTTTTATAACAGTTGTCTTTTATAACATACAGTATGCTTTTATGTCATTTAATAGGATTTTTTGAAGAAAACAGACTCATTTTAGTTGAATAATTATGACTAAAAATATACCAAAATATAGTAGTCACATGACATCCGTTGTTGTCTTTAGAAATGTGGTCAAACCGGGGTCAGCTTTCCGACTGTTATTATCCGTTTTTAGTTTTTACTGTGAAACTGTTCCCTGTGTTTCAAAGTTACTTTTTAATACCGTTTTTTTATTCATGTGGACGATACTCATTTTATTACTAGATTTATGATGTCTGTGGTATGGCAGGCAATGTTTTCTTAACCGTCTCATGAACTTTGGTGCACGTGTTTATTTTCAATCTTTGTCTGGCTTATTGCAGTCAGTTGAATTAAGTTAGTAGCAGTAGCAGTGCAAAATTGTAATCAGTTGAATATAATGCATCCGCAACATTTCAACAAGAGGTATGAATTAAGACATCAACTTCTAACTTTGATAAACATCAGAATTATACTCGATATTTGACACTTTAGATTGTGTCGAAAGGGATCCGAATGGGACTAAATGCTTTAATTTGCAAGCTTACATTTCCTTAGGAACGAGTAGGCTGATCAAATAGTGCAGTGTTCTGTTAGACGTTATGCAATTATTTGGTCATATAAAAATGGATGCTAAATTTCAGATGGTAGCAAACTATGTATATGTATATAGATATAAGAAGATGTGGTATGAGTGCCAATGAGACAACTCTCCATCCAAGTCAAAATTTAAAAAAGTAAACCATTATAGGTCAAAGTACGGTCTTCAACACGGAGCCTTGGCTCACATCGAACAGTAAGCTATAAAGGACCCAAAAATTACTAGTGTAAAACCATTCAAATGGGAAAACCAACGGTCTAATGTATATAAAAAATGAGAAACGAGAAACACTTATGAACCACATCAACAAACGACAACTACTGAACATCAGATTCCTGACTTAGGACAGGTGCAAACAAATGCAGTGGGTTTAAACGTTTTAATATATCTAGTATACAACACTTAACGTACGTCTGAATATTTCACTATTTGTTATTTTGATATTTTCTGCTAATGACTTGGAGTGGATATTGGCTTGCAGATATGATTGCACTGGTATACCAGTAGTCTTAGACGTTTCTGTAGAATCTGGTACAAATTTATCTTCTACACAGGTTAGTTTATTGTAATTTATTTTATTTTCTAGATTTCTCATTGTTTCTGAAAGCTATCGTTAACATAGATACTATTTAATGGTCAATAATCGATAGACAAGTCATCTCAATTCATATTTTGGTCATACAACAACTTATGCGTGCAGTTTGAAACTGACGAGCAACAATTAAGCATGATCATTTAAATTACTTCACATTCACTCGATATAAGATCTACAGAATATAAGTTATCTACGTTCATATCCATATCTACAGACATGAACCTAGATAACGAATTTATCCCCGGTCATAGTCCAAATATGGCGATTTTTATAGAAATTCGACCACAAAGTGTAACGTGAAAGCAACGTTTTTTTCATTATTTGAAAAAGTTTTATTGAAATTTAGGAATTTGACATATTTTTAAAAAGTAGTATCCTACAGATATCCAAATATAAAACGTTTTTAATTCAGAGACAGAGAAACTGGATTGGGTCAAATTTGGCACTAGATGTTGTGAGTTACGTCATAGAGGGTGTGACGTCAACGTGGGTCATTTGCGTAGCTAGGTCAGTAGTCCCATTCATTGAAAATGAGACAGCCAAGTGATGCATTTACTAAAATGAGTGCAAATGATCGGCATAATAGGATAAAATCGTTGGTGGATTAAATATTTAATTACAGACATCATGGATAATTTACAGAATTCAATATTTCACAAGAAACAACCATGGAACTAAGGAAAATGTGCGTGGAGTTCCCCGGTGTAATGGGTAGCAACGTCCGGGTATATGGGTTAGCAACACTAGGGGCTATGGGTTTTGTAACGTCGTGCATTAAACAATCAAACTCCTAGAAATATACTAAGCCGGGGATAAGAGCATAAATTGCACCTAATATTCTACATATCCTGATTGTAACAGTTCACGACGTCGTATATATATTTTCTACATTCATAGAACGTACGCGTGTAGTCAAGAGACAGTAAACAATTACTTCATTTATATATATATCTTTTATTTTTAAAGAACTTATTGTGTTACACAAAGTTCGCAAGTGCATAGATTAATCTTGAATGTGAAATTTTCTATTCTTATTTGTTTTATCATTGACATGTTTACAGTGATCACCTGATTTAGCACGTGCACATATACTTCAGATTTTTGTTTATCAAGTACATATGGAACTATGATTACAGAGATGTTATACCAGGTTGTATTTAGTAAACGTTACACAATACTCTTTAGATCATGATATATTATTATTGTTAAGTCATGACACTCAACAAGACTACGTTCTGCATAGAGGCTCTTACTTGGTTTGTAAACTATCACTATCGACTAGTAGCTTCAGGTGTACCTAATAAAAATTTGTCGATTTGTCGATAATGCACATCTTATGTATACCTATTATGTTATTGAGAGAGCAGCTTCAGCAACGTATATTGTTTACACTGCACAAGAATCATGAGAATGAAATGAAATCCACAGATTACAACACATTTATTATATGGTATTTGTTTTTTTTTGCAATACATATATTAGTCACGGAGATCTTCCTATGATTGCAATTTCACATTTACAAATTTACAAATTTATGTACATACATGTGTATATACACTTTTCTATAATTACATGGTTAAGCAGATACATGTCCATTCGCTATAACTATTCATACTCGACTCTACGGCATGTCAACATTCTCATAGTTTTATATTCACTTCACGAAAGCATTCGACACCATCAAAAATATCATTTACCTCAAGTCCACACAACTATTGGGACACTTATAAGCAACAAGTAATAAAAATCTACGGCTTGAAATGAGAAGTGGTGGAAGAAAAACACAGCTGCTTATACATTAAATTAACGGTTATTCAGACTGTCTGTTACAGTTCATCAAACAATTAACATTCAATTACTCAACAACGACGACCTTATCAATTTACTCACGTCAATCTGATTACAGATTAGGAAATTAACGAAATTAAGGTTCCATGACACAATGATAGACAATTCATGCAACTTAACGTTTTATCCTAATATATATACATTTGTCCCCGATAACGATTACATACTATGAGCAAGTTAGAAAGGATATGGTATATATCAAATCATGACACAATATCACTATATGCTTTTATTGCCGTCCTTCATCTCAAAGTCACACTGACACTTCAACACAGGGCAAACACCTAACTCACGACAAGTTCAGACGACCCTTAGCATCGGTTTAAATGAATAAAATATTATTGATGTCTCGATACATGTGTATGTAATGGTTTGATTGATTGAAACTATTATTCATTTACTTACTAGTAGTGCTCAAAGTGTGTATATTTGTTTTGTTTTTTTTATTATTTTTTGGTTGATTATTACAGAGTAAGGTTTAGTATGTTAAATAATATTAGATATTGACCACATAGTTACATTCGTTTTTCTTAATTTCATATTTGGAATATGGAGGGGAAGCTTTTTGTCTATTATTCATACAACCAATTTGATCAGTGACACTTATAGCGTATTTATGTGAAAAACTGACATCAACTGAAGTTATTGAAGAGGTCTAAATACATACGATCGCGTGAAAAAACTACGATTTATAACTTTTGCCGATAATTAACTACATCACTGTTTATATTGATAGCTTACTATTTCATCGACGTAAATGTTTTAAATACATTGTATCAACTACAAGAATAGCATTTATTGTCCAACCGAAGTCCATTTAGACTGCATAGAGATATTTTGTCCAGTCACACAATTAGACGAAACGATTTTAACGGACACTCCTTTCAATCAAGCGCAGCTACCAGCATTTATAACTTCATTGCTCAAGAATGATGGCTTCGCTTGTCCGTATAAATTGCTATACCAGATGCTTCGTTTCAGAAAACGAAGTAACTATAAATTTAAAGCTACAAAGACAGATATTTTCCGACAAGGTATTATAATTTCATTGTTCAAGATTGATGGCATCGCTTGTCCGTATAAATTGCTATTCGAGCTGCTGAGTGAAAAACGAAATCTAAACGCAAAGCACAATGAATCGTTTTTCGTTGAAGAAACTAGAAAACCGCTTTCCCGGAACTATTTTATAAACAAGCTTAAAATAATACTCATGGCATTAGGATATAGTGAAAAGGATTACAGCGGACATTCCTTTCGATCAGGTGCGGCCACTAGCGCTAGTTCTCAGGGTATTGAGGACAGCATGATACAAACACTGGGACGTTGAAAATCAGATTGTTTTAAACGCTATATTAGAATTTCTAAATTGGATATTAAATCCACGCTGAAAAAGATTAATAATACAGATAGCAATTCAGTCAAACGTATTTTACAATCGGTTATCACTTTTAAACATGTCCTTCGTCCTAGCCTTGTGTCTTTTCTTTTTCACGTTGATCTCAATATTGTGTTGAAGGTTTTTTTTATATTGACATTTATTTTTCTTTAGATCAACTTTAAACTTTAACAAGACACAAAGCTTCATCAGGCACAACATCTTCAAATTTTGGGGTTAACAAAAGTAAAAGACAAGTAGACTGGTAGTCGTACACACAAGTGTATGCAAATACCCCTATGGTGACGCATTTCTGTGCAAAGATATGTGGCTAGCTCAGGGACAGTATTTTAGCGGCACATTATCCTTAATTATCTGAGAACACATTATCATTTTATGTACAAACTGTGTGTTTCGTGTCAACTGCAGGTAGCATACAATTTGTTTTGTTCTTGATTCACAATATGACAGAACTGAGTGTATTACATACTAGAGAAAAAAATATCTTCAAGCATTCACACAGTGTGCCGCACACCCTGCTCGGATAGTTAAGTATAATGTTGGCGTAAATTAGTTTTACATTCATCGCTTTTCATTCAATGACGCCAAGGAAGTTTTCTGTAACATAACGTGTTGCCCTTCAGCCCAAATATTTGCATAATACAAATAATTATATTATCATGGTTTATATTATTTTAATACTTCAACAATATTAGACTTGGTATCTTGAAATACTTCCTGTTGGACGTTTAAGGCTTTATATCAACAATAACTACTTTGTAATTACGGGGTATAGTGTCTGTAATCGTTCTCATAAGAGCGGTCATCAATAGCTATCAGTTATCTGCGGTCAAGGTTATTTATAATTTATTTGTATACGTCTAATCGATGGTCACGCCAGTAATTCTCTTATCAATTGGTCTAAGGTCAACGCACTGAAGTTTGATTAGTTAATTGGCTTTGGTCTGCCATGTCGGTATTGACTTTAGATCGTACGCTTGATGTCAATTTTATTTGGTCTGAAACATGTTATATAAAGGAGTCAACAGGCGATTTTGGTCAGTTAGACTTATTTGTAGATCTTGTCTTGTTGATCATTTAGGTTATTTAAAGATTCTATATTTCTATTGCAGTTTCTAAGATATTATGGAAAAACGCCCAAAAATGGTAAAAATCGTTTAAGAGCAAAAACTCCAATAAAAAGTCGCCAGATGATTTCAGTCATATACCTTATTTGTGGATCTTGTCTTGCTGATCACTTTTCCTATATAAATATTCTTTCTATCGATTATAGTTTTCGAAGTAATCAGCAAAAATGAAAAAAATGGCAAAATTTTACATTTAAGGGCAATAACTCCCACAAGTAGTCGTCCGACAGTTTTAACGTAAAACGACAGCAGGTAGATCTTAATATTCTTAACATTTCTGCCCCTGTTAAATTTTCTCTATTCATAGCGGTTTTCAAGATAACAGACAAACCTTATAATTTTAGCCATGTCGGCAATGTTTGTTTACAAACAGGGACTTCAGACACATGTTTTAAACAATATACCCAAAAAATGATTGTAGCTAAGTTTGGTTAAATTTGACCTAGTGGTTTCAGAGGAGAAGATGTGTGTAAGAAATTAATCAAGAAAGCAGAAAAACGGTAAAAGTCGTCAAAAAAAGGGCAACAACTCAAATAAGAAGTCTTCTGACGATTTCTTCCATGTTGACTTATTTGTAGATCTTGTCTGTCTGATAATTTTTTTTTCCAATTAAAGCTTCTTTCTTTTATATTGTAGTTTTTAAAATAATAGGCAAAGATGAAAAAATCGGTAAAATTTGACATTGAAGGGCAAGAACTCCTATCAAAAGTCGTCTGACAGTTTTGATATAAATGCACAGCAGGAAGATCTCAACATTCTAAAATTTTCTCTATTCATAGCGGTTTTCAAAACCCTTTTGGCCAGGTGAGCTAAAAATGTGGAAAAAATAAACAAAACGTCAGTTTTTCGATTTGTACAGCTGTTTATTAATCAGGGATGCAATTTAGGTACTCCTCATTACAGAATCGTAAGTCGTTTAGAGGTCGGTTCAAAACCTATTTTCTATAATTCAATATTTATTCAAAATTAATTTTGTGGAACTATATAGTAATCAAGGATACATCTATAACATAAACACAGAATGGAAACTTTTGTCTGGATCTAATATAAACATTGGTCAATAAATAGAGAATGTGTCCATGGGATACCCATTTGGTTTAGGAAACCTTAGGTTAGAGAACGAAAACCAATTTTGGGCCGTACGTACGGACGGACGGACAAGGATAACACATAATGCCCCCTCCGGTGCACAAAAAACTGCCAAAATAGGTGCAATTTGGGTACCCTCACGTTATGTCGTTGACAACAAATAAAGGCAACAGTAGTATACCGCTGTTCGAAACTCATAGATCGATAGAGATAAGAACAAATCCGGGTTACAAACTAAAACTGAGGGAAACGCATCAAATATAAGAGGAGAACAAGGACACAACAAAAACACAACATTAAAAATGTAACACACACAGAAACGAACTATGATATAACAATGGCCATTTTCCTGACTTGGTACAGGACATTTTAAGAAAAAAATGGTGGGTTGAACCTGGTTTTGTGGCATGCCAAACCTCCCGCTTTTATGGCAACGTCAAACAAAACACCAAAATGATAACATCACATGACAGGACCACAATACAAATAAATGGGAGAACATATAGGACAAAAAAAACCACACGAATAATAGCTAAAAAAAGGTACTAGGCTTAAAATTCAATACGCCAGACGTGCGTCTCGTCCACACAAGACCAACCAGTGACGCTCAGATGAAAAAAGTTTGAAAGCCAAAACAAGTACAAAGCTGAAGAGCACCGAGGACCAAAACTTCCAGAAAGTTGCGCCTAACACGGCCAGGGTTTTCTGTCTGGGACAAGAACATCCTTATTATTTAGAATAATTTATAATTTTGCAAACAGTGAATTTTATAAAATGACTATATAATAGATATACATGATAAAACCGAAGTGGGGACTAACTACAGAATAAAATCGGATACATTACATAAAACAACTTACTCCAACACATAAAAATACACAGCCGAGTTAGCCAAAGCCTCAACGCACAAAGTGACGTCACATTTGAAATTCTAAAAAAACACACAAAGTGACGTCACATTTGAGTTTGTAAAAATATTGCCCAAAAATAAGATAGGATTAGGATTGATTCAAGATTATATTTGTAATACTGACATTACATTTATTAATAACAATGAAAATTACAATACTTATTAATATCAAATTGTGGTAGTAATTAGATAATTAATTGTATTATCTAGCTATGTCGGTGTTTCTTCTGAATCAAACTGTAAACCAAATATATCGTATAAATTTCGTTGAACCAAACTAAAATCTAATAAATGAAGGGGGTGATTCATTATCTTTACCATAACACACGAATATAACAAAAAAGACGTTAAGACATTTGACAAAATCCGACGAGAATAACAAATATAACATCAAAATTAAATACATGAATTTGGGATAGAAAAGTACCGTGACACGTCTTCTAGCAATGCGGTTTCACACTCAGCAAAACAGTCACAATCGGGAATAAGTCACGTTCGGTAATTAAAAGATCAGACGACGTAATGACAAACAACAATCTAACACGTGGTAAAAATGTCCTTAGTTAGTTTGGACAAAGACACATCGTATGGATCAACCAATTCGTGATGGTGTCCGTAAAATGTACGGAGTGTCATTTTTAATCTTTCCTCCTCATAACTTTGTATGAGCAGTTTCTGCGTAAGGAGCACACTCCTATATATGAAGTCCGTATAGTGTGAACAAGCACGAGAATAACGTATCAATTGAGATATGTAAACACCATACGAAGAGGCAGAGGGTATGTTACTGCTGAGAAATGGGAAATTGATAATTGGGAAGTTGAAATCGTCCCGTTTATCATAGATTTTCGTGTGAAGTCGTCCATCTGTGTCAATATTGAGAAAAAAGATCAAGGTATGAAGCAGTCCTTCTAGTATCGGTAGTATCCTTAATTTCAAGTTCACTGGGATAAATGAGATGTAAGTATTGGCTGAATTATGGGTTATTTTTGTCTTTTAGAGGGTTCTGAATGAATTCTGCTTCATACGAGTACAAAAACAAATCTGCCAGTAGGGGTGCACAATTAGTTCCCATTGGAATGCCGACTGTCTGTTGAAATATAAATCCTCCAAACTCAACAAATATATTGTCGATCAAAAAGTCCAGCATTTTGATAATATCATCTTCAGTATATTTTCTGGTAGTTTTAGTGTGGTTTTTCACAAAATACGAATTATTGTAACCCAAAACAAGAAATTTGTATCTACGATTCCCATTTTTATAGAAAAAGATCTGTTTGATGAGATGGTGAAGTCGATCTTTCAACTGAGCATGGGGAATGGTAGTGTAAAGCGTAGAAAAATCAAAAGTCTTTATGTTGTTGCAAAATTGCAAAGATTGTGATCGAAGATTAAGCAGTAGATCTTTAGAATTTTTGAGAATCCACATCTGGTTAACACCACTGGTAGAATATATCTCATCACAAAATTTTTGAAGCCCATCTTTAACTGTAGAAAGAATAGTAGTCAGTACTTTAGAAAGATGTTTAGTCGAACATTTTGATGACCCAGCTATGTATCGTTCTTTATATGGAGTTTTGTGTAGTTTTGGTATCCAGTATAATGATTGTAAATTTTCTTCGTTTTCTTTGATGTTGATACCAAAAGAAAGGACAGATTTTTGATTTTGTAAAATTTCGTCCTTGGTAAATGATGTTAAAAAATATGTAGGGTTACCAGTAGTTCTATTTATTCCAAGCTCTGTTGTGAGACATTGCAAATAATAGTAACAAAAATATTACTCGAAGGTATGTTTTGATAATTATGACGTCAACTCATAGGACAGTGCATACCTTGTTGAAAAAGACACGGATTTGAGGACAGAAAGGACATAGATTTGCGTCTACTATGACGCAATATAATATAGGACACAGAGTTGAGGACAGAACATATATTTGAGGCTTACATACATATTTTTAAAAGTAATTATCACTCCACCTGCAGAGAACCTAAAATATGGGATTAACATGGCTGGGCTTCTGGCTATATTTTGGTTGTTGTCAGTTCATTCGTATTTTACCGTCATCTTCTTTTATTAGAAAATAAACCACTAGATTCTACTCTTTTCCTATTTCACTTACTTGATTATAAAAGTCGCCATGTGTTGCTGCAAACAATATCTTTGGTAGTTTGGATTCATCAACTGATGTGTCTACACAGTAGGTCAAAATGGAGTCGATCCAATGCGTCAGAATTGCTGTAAAAAATGTGATAATTTAAAACTTTTGTTACAACTACATGAAATATAATATGAAAGAGCCAATTAATTACCTTTCAAATACATCGATTTTCAAAATGTAATTAATTACATTACAATAACATTGTCAATTACACTAATTACATGTCAATGACTTTTTGCCAAGAACTTTATCATATAAGATTAAAATGTGAACCAATGTGTATGAGGCTTTTTATTTATGAATTGATTAGCTCTTAAACATTTGCAGAATAATTGTTTTAAGTTTTTGAAATATTATACATTTATTTCCCGTGCCGGAGGGAGATATGAAGATTTGTTCACCCAAGAGTATTCATATTTCACAAGGGCTCTGCCCGAGGGAAATATGATTTTTCGAGGGTGAGAAAATCTTCATATCTCCCGAGGCAAAGGGAAATGAATGTTTTATACCACTGCCGATGCTTTGTTTACTATCAATACATTAAATATTATTTTGCATACATTTTTTTTCTCATCCGCTTGTTTTTGTAAGTCAAACTAAACACGACATACCCATTGATAAACAGTTAGGATCAAAATTTAATTATAGGTCTGTTTGTTTTTATCGTCTGAAATAAATTTGAACATGATAATGATTTTTGCTATCGCTATTTTAAGAAGATGTTTGGAATTTTCAATATATTTTAAAATTGTGATTCATATATCAAACTATCAATCTGTTGGATTCAATATATTCGTTTGTTAGCTGGATTAAGACGTTGTATATTGACATAGATAGTTCAATCTATCCGTATAGGGGGTAGATTGTTTTAACTTTTTGAAGTTGCAGTCGCAGTTGGTATTCAAGTTACCTTTCTTGATACAGTTTCTACATAGGAAGCTCTGCGATTTTTAGAAAATGAAACTTCACTTCTCGGAAAATTAGCCCATTGAACTAATAACGTTTGTGACGTCAGTCTATAGTCTGTGTTAGCATTCAGAATCAAGCAGACATTTTTCGGCAGGGTAAAATTCTAGGTTTTTGTATACATATTTCTATGTAATGTGAGAAAAACCCATCTTCTCACCTCTTGATTTTAAAATGTGTGTATTATATTGAGAAACTGCTGCTGTTTTGATTAATTTTTCGGATTGTATGGTCAAAACAGTATTTCTGTTGTACCCAATGTTGTATGATGATTCGTCATGGCTCGCCAAGCGTGTAGAAATTCCAAGAGAATTCAAGAAGAAACTTATTTGCAATATTCCGTTCAAATTTTGAGCGTTATTCTTAAAATGAACTTTTTACTCATTTTCTAATGAACTTACTCGTTAAATATAATGACACAGAAGCGTTGGATCAATTTTCATTCTCTTAGAATACAACAAATGTTTTGAAAGACCATCTGAGGCAAATCGGCGGGAAAACGACACAACGCCAACAGCAATCTACTCTTATGTGTTAATTTTGATCATTTGTGATTCTTGATCATATGAATGTTTCATCTTGATTTTTGATACTGTTTGACAAATTTGTGAGCCGTGGCATTTATTTAGCCAAAAAGAGCAAAGACTGTTCGGTACGGAGTAGTAAGAATAATGTGTCCAAGTAGGATGACCCATATCTTCCTGCAGACTATTACCGTGTGAAATAGCACGGTAACAATTCGGCTCTGCATGTCGGTGTAGTACAAAACATGATTAATTGTTTACATTTCATCAACATGTTCTCGTTCTGAATATGCATTAAATTAGCCACTGGACGTTAAAAAGCCATTCGTCATCATCATCTCAGGGAATCACATGCACTCAAAAAGGAGCGAGGCGGAGTGTGTACGACAGAGTAATTGTTTCATGCTTTTCAGGCATCACAACCATCAAAACAACACTTATAGTGAAAATGTCACAATTTTTTTTTATAATAAATCATGTGAATGAAACCTTGAATTACTTGAGTAGGCAATTTAATCATTTGAAAAAAATAATAATCATGAACCAAATCAGAAAGTAAAATATTGTATGGAAACATGAAACTCAATATTTTGACACCAAACCCTGAAGAAAAGTGATCGTTTTAACTTAAACGTATGAATAACAGGAAACTTTATACTCTTCTTAAACATTTGTTATCATTCCCATTTTCATGAGAGTTCATAATAACCCGAAGCTTTAGTCAATGTGACAACTATCCAAAAGATACCAAACGACGTAGAGGTAAACAATAACGTTCACCGTACTGTCTTCAACATTGTGCAAAACCCATACCGTAAAGTAAGCTTTGAAAGGTTCAGGCATAACAAAATGTGAAACAATTCAAAAGAGAAAACCAACGAAGTTTTGCAATAACTCTGGTTTACTTACTTTATCGATCCTTCCAAGTTTGTTTATGGCAAGCTCCTGTTTGAATTAACATGAAGATTTGTCTTTGAAGGGTTACGAAATTGAGATTAACTTTGAAATAAAACTTTTCTACACATATTTGCACTATAGTTTGCTCTATTCTGGTAGGAGTATGACTTTTCCTGATTGTCATGAAAGAGTTACGGACTTCAATCTTTAACATTTCAACAATTAGAACAATGGCCTTTGATATGTCCAGTCTTCATTTTTAGATACGCTGCTCCACAGTTATATGATAAATAGTGGCTAAAATACGATATTATAATAAGGCCAAATTTTTCAACCTTAAATTAAAAAAGGTGAAGTTACATATTAATATCCATAACCTTCCTTCAGACGTTTACATGACATTTGTTTAGTTTTGTCAGATATCGTAAACTCAGATATTTGGCCTCAGTTACTTTTTGGCAAAAGGAGAAGGTGTCTAAACTAAACTCAATAGTATAAAAAATTCGGTAACACGATGAGGAATTTAAATTTTGATAAAATTCCTACTAACTTTAGAAAACCTTAAAATTGTTTCTGTTTGTTATTAAGTTTATTTCTTTATCAACCATTTCCTGGACTTAATTCAGATATTATTTCATAACGTGCATGGCTGATTTATGCAACAGCATGCTAGATATCGACAATGCCCTGGACATCCTTGTACAATAGAAATCAAAATTCAACTTCGATTATATTGCACGAATTAATGTCACTGTAAACATTTATCACTATCTTTTATTTTAAAATGGAATAAAGAGGAACAGTTAACATCAAGTACTGACGGACATATTACAATGATCATAATAGTGTACCATAAGACAATGAACTCGTACATGATATTTTATTATACTGTGACTGACTTGATTCAATGTAATGGTGCTCTCCTCCTATTGCAGTTCATTCATAATTCCGACCCAATTATTTTATCAATAAAACTGGTCAAGTGTTCAGTAATTTTAACAAAATGCTGAAAAGAATCACAGTCAAGCCAACAAAGAACAAGGTGATATAATAAAGCATACTTAAAATTCTCCTAAGATTTGAACTCCTGTTCAAGGTTATTATAACAGACTTTACAATGATACCGCAAGCTGCCATTTTCATAATTTGATTATAACCCAACCCATCTCTTTGTAGGTTTTTAGTAAGAGAACCCCACGGACAAATAAGGCCATAAGGTTAGGCGAGCTGAAAGTATATAATAATACTTTTATTCAAATTTACTTAAACTTACAAACTGTTGTTACATCATTTGGTTTATAATCTTCCAAAGCATCGTTTAAACCATATCTTCCATCAAACATCAGCACAAAGGTGCCTTTACTTTGAATGAATAATTGATGTGTCATATCAAAAGACTTTTGCCCTCCAAAATCAACCAGGTCAGAAGGAGCAATATTCATCTTGTAATTTCCTTCTAATATTTCTTTCAGCATATCTTCCTGGATCGATACTTCCAACCTCATTGACCCTTCTTCTGTTGTCTCCTCTGTCTGATCATTATCATAATTTCTATTATAGATTACTTCTGTACCACCCTGGGCTGATTTACTGCTGGGCAGATCAGTTTGTTCTTCTGAACACTTTATCTCAGGATTTCCACGAAGCAGTTTTGCAAAAACATCATGGCCAGCACTACCTACAATTTTAATCTTAATACTTATTCACCTAAATTGAAAGGAATAAGATCTAAATACAGTATTACTGTATTCTTTATCAAAGTATTCTTACATCTATAGATAAATGGTTTGTCTTTGGAAAGTGCTATCTTATTTTCAGAATCAGTATACAAATTTCATTATTATGTTAAAATGAATATGATATTTTGGCAGTTTTTGCTGTTTTGCAGTAAATGCAAGAAGTTTGAAAGCAACTATGTAAGACAATTGAAAAATATAGATACTGATGTCTGACAGACTTATGTCTAATGAACATCTTAAGTATGTTTTGTTCACACATCGTTGTCAATATAATGGAATTTTATGCGACGGTCATACAAGTGAAAGGTTTAGCTAGTTATAAAACCAGTTTAATCCACCATTTTCTACATAAGAAAATGCCTGTACCAAGTCAGGAATATGACAGTTGTAATCCATTCGTTTGATGTGTTTGAACTTTTGATTTTGCCTTTTGATTACGGACTTTCCGTTTTGAATTTTCCTTGGAGTTCGGTATTTTTGTTATTTTACTTTTAAGTAGATGTATAATGCTTTATTATTTTCGATTAAATGGGTCAAAAAGTCACTTTCGGCCTTGTTGAAGTATTTTTAGATCTTCTTCAGTAACCTTGAAACTGACTTAATTACTGATCTTCGTACATACTAAAAAACCTATGATGTATCTAAATTATTTCCAATTATTTTGCATCAAGTCAAATTGTCAAAACAAAGCAGACAGCAAGAAAGAAAAAATACAGACACAAAAGCACCTCATGCATATTAAACTATAAAACATTCATACAACTAAGTATGCATTAAATGAAAATATCACCTTTGGTCGTATTAATTTTTGTTCAGGATTTATCTTCATTAGGAACGCTCAAAACAAAAACATTTGAAAGGTAGGAATAATAAATACATAAAAACAACTGGAGCTGAAAGACCACAAAGGGAGATAAAGACAAGACCTGATCAATTCTAACGTGATCTTGATCATTTGTCCTTTTCAAATGACGTTAAAGGTGAACAAATTGGTTTATCTCATTTTTCACACTACAAATAACAATACTCTTCAGTACCGGTTGTTTAAATTATATTCTACAATTTAATATAAACGCCTTGTATATCATGTATATCGTCAATAAGACAAATACCGGTTCTGAACCTGCATCACGAAAGCCTTCAGACCAATTGACATCAGCAAAGTGTAAGACTTTGGTCTATCCAGACAAGATGTATCAGTATGGTAGTTCCCATGAAATTTTAGAAATTCTCAGTCAACGGATTTGTTTTTTTATCTTTATAGCACTAAAGTTAAATATAACTCGTAATATTAACATTTTTATTTCAAGAAGAATTTTTCTCCATTTTTAGTCCTTTCTGAATTTAGTTATGATATGGATATACAAACCCTAAATGCAAAACTTGATCGATATGGAAATAAAAAAAGGTATGTTATAACATTCAATGATTTCACTGATGGGAAACCTAAGAAAATATACTCAAATTTGTCCAAAATGATAGGTGCTTATTTTCAAGCTGTGTGCAGTCCCTATGCAAGGTGTAAATACCTTTGAAGGAAAAATGTCAGAGTAAGGGAATGAAACAAATACGAAGTCCTCTATGTGATTTTGACGGACAGAAGGAAGTGTGGAATGATGGACAAAATAACAAACGGAGCCAATCATTTTCTAGAACTGATCTAGCCTCTGGTGACGCAGGTAATATGGCATCGTCATGACTTATAAAAAGTAAAATAACCAAACTCCAAGTAAAATTCAAATCGGAAAGTCCCTTATCAAATTGGAAAATCAAAATCTCAAATAAAGGCAACAGTAGCAACAGTAGCATACCGCTGTTCAATAGTCATAAATCGATTAAGCGAAAACCCATCCGGGTTACAAACTAATTAAACACATCAAACAAATGGAAAACAACTGTCATATTCCTGACTTGGTACAGGCATTTCCTTATGTAGAAAATGGTGGATTAAACCTGGTTTTATAGCTAGCTAAACCTCTCACTTGTATGACAGTCGCATATAATTCTATTAAATAGACAACAATGTACATAATATATACTTTAAGTATTTCCTTTACTTTTAAATATTACAAAGCTTTCTAGTTTGGAAAGCTAGTTATTTACTTGACTTCAAGTTGTGAACCAGATAATTTTACTTCACTCTTTTTTTTACTAGTTAACTTATTTGGTAAAGTTCTTAAACTAGATAAATTTTAATTCACTTTGAAGTCCTAAACTAGATAATTTCTTACAGAAAAGTATAATTTTTCACTTCAAAATTTCTTACAAGTCTTTAAAAAATAAAATAAATAAAGTAAGTGCAGGCTAAAAAAAATTGACGGTTACCTTTTTTTAATGGAATCATTTTCCTTGCCTCTATGTCTATCCCATTTCTACCAAAATGTATAATGAGGCCATCTGTAGACTTCCAATCTTCTCGAATTTGGTCACCTATCAGGACACTAGCGAGAGTACTCTTGCCTGTATTAACCGATCCTGCTAAATACACCCGGTTTTCATATGAGGCATACGTTCCTTTCGATAGCAGCATCTTGAATTCAGATGTACTTTTAATTCTATTTAGATGAAGAAGCCTATCTGTAAATAAGTGAGAAAAAAAAGTGCAAGTTTTACAAGAAGTCTGATAGAAGATCGTTATACTTTGCTTTCTATCTAAAAAATCCCCCTGCTGAGAGAATGATCTAATCTCCAATTTGTAAAATGAATTACATTACTGTTTCGATATAACTTACTAGTATTCGAATAAGTATGCTGTCTTGTAAATGACGAATTATTGCAAAACATTGCTTCTTAGCATAATACAGAGTGACCATCAATGACCATGATGCTTAGCTAATTTTTGATAGTACGGATTCATATAAATCTTATTTATTCAAATGTAAAAATAAATAAAAAAAATATAGAAATGTTATAGATAATGCATATTTTAAGGTTTTTCCTGTCGTGTAACACAACGAGGGGGTCAGGATTGGTGAAATGAAAGACCAACCGTAGGGAGGACTGATATTCAGAGGTAATGCATTTTGTAGGGTCAGCAAGAAATAAAAATCAGGAGCTTAAATTTTTATTTGTTTTCTTAAAAATAGAAATAAATGGGTCTATACATCTGTAAACCAACAAATTAAAAAGTCTTGTATAATGACTTTTTTTCACGTAAATCATGTGTCATGTATTTTAAAAACGTAAAAATGAATCTTTGTAAAGGATTCACAGAGATCTGCACACTGATCAATCATACTTGTGTTAAGGTCAATCAAATATGGTCAAGACGACAATCATTCATGTTGCTTTCATTAGTTCATATATCATATTCTGTCCGTGCATTATGCTATAAAATTATGAAATTGCGTACGTTGTTGATCTGATATATTTTACCTCCAACATTCCAAGGGATGTTCTTCCTCTGAGTAGACTTAAATTCAAGAAATTCGTTTGTGATTCCTTCATAGGCTTTTTTCAAACTTTCCATTGACTTTTTCATTTCATAAATTTCATCATTAGAACGTTTGATGTCTAACATTATTTCTTGGCTGCTCTGGTCTAGAGTTTTAGTTCTCAGTTGATCACACTCCTGAGACATTGGTATTCCACCTAATCTTGCAATGGCCTAAAACATTGACATAAAAATAAAAACCCATGGTAGTCATTGATAAAGTCAATATAAGATAAGAGAAGTTGAAGTACCAGAGGAGGACATTTAGTCCAAATCCTAAGAATCAATTAAAATTATTTATTTTTCACCAATATCAATTTATAAATGAAATAAACAGATATGTCCCCTTGAATTTGAATAATAGAGAATATAAAAATGCAACAGAACAAAACACTTAATTCCCTCTTGTGTGATACAAATTCTCAAATCTATGTGTTGTTCTGTCAATATTCTATAGTATTATTATTACATTTCACAATAAAACCAAATACACCACCACACTAGTTGCACATCATTTACAACTGAATACATAAGAATGATTCATAATAAAGATTACCTTATTATTAAATCATCAGATTTTAACTTAATTTCTTGTGAAGATATCATTTTTGTGATTAACAGTATCAAATATGATATTACCAAGTCTTCCTTTTAATCATCATGTATGACTTGAGACTTTCGAGTGAACAGCAGTTACTTGATTCTTATTGATAGTGGACTGACTCCTTTAAGCTATACGCTATACGTTATTGAGTCTGGCTCATTCTTTGTCAAGAAGTAAACATATTCAACTAAGCCAAAAGCTTCAAAGTACAGTCTTTGTATGCCAGTGTAGTTTTAGTTCGTTTAAGAACTGTTAATTATTGTCATATGTTATTTCAAATAAGTAATAAAGCCCAGAGAGGTATATTTATGTTTCATTAATATATGCCATTTGCACTAAATCATTGATCATACGTAATTAAGATTAAAAGAATTATATCAATTTCCTCATTCATGGCATTTGTTTCTGAAAAAAAGGTCACCTTGTAAAAACATCTCTAGACAAATTAAGTCAACAGTGGTTAACAATATCAAAAACAGGTTAAATTTTGTACTGCATATTAATTCAAACACTATAAGATTTTGACAGATGGAACAGTTTTTTTTTGTATTCATACATTACATATTCATGTGTTTGGTTCAATTTGAATAAAAGAAAATAATATGTATAAGTGTGTGAAGAAAATTAATGATACTAAAATCATACTGTTGTACAGTTATGCCACAGTCTTATTTTATAAATCTAGGAAAAAGAATGATAATGTGAAAACATTAAAATGGATACTGTTTTTTTCTTGAATAAGCCGAGTTCTCTAAATTGTTTAACGTTCCTATACTCCCGTTAAATGTGTATTAAGTCACAAGCTGTCATTAGCTTAATGTGTCTGACCAAATGTTTGCAAATACCAAACACGTAACAATTATTATAATATATCTTAGACAGATTGTATTTCAGACCAGCTACTCTTAGAGGCTCTCTAACCTAAAATCGGACACACTCCCAATGTATTTTAATTTATCTGGATAATTGAGATCAAGTTTAGCTGCAATCAGAAAAGTGGAAGAGTTCTTACTTTACTTTACATGCTTGATTTCTAGAATAAAATTGAATTCATCACTAGGTAAAAGAGATCCGAAAGATACCAAACGGATATCCAAACTCAAAAGTCGAAAACAAACTGACAATGCCATTGCAAAAACGAAAAACGATCGAAAGACAAACAATAGTATACAAAACACAACATAGAAAACTAAGGAGGGAGCAGCATGAACCAATCCCACTAAAAACCAGGGGTGTAATTTTATAACACTTTTATTTTTAATAAAGCAGCATGAATGTTTCAAATGAAAAATGTCTCCAACAAATTTACTATGTTAATCATTGATTTTAACTGAATTTAACATAAAACGCATGAAATTGATTTAAGTGCACTAAATGATAGACCAAGAAAGTACCGTTTTAGTAAAAGAAATGCTTTTTAAATCAATCGATGCACAATTGGAGCTTCATGGTTTTCATAGACATAAGAAGATGTGGTATGAGTGACAATGAGACAACTCTCTATCCAAGTCACAATTTGTAAAAGTAAACCATTATAGATCAAAGTACGGCCTTTAACACGGAGCCTTGTCTCACACCGAACAGCAAGCTATAAAGGGCCCCCAAAATGACTAGTGTAAAACCTTTCAAACAGGAAAACCAACGGTCTATTCTATAACGACCACTGAACATCAGGTTCCTGACTGTACTATTCCAGTTGTTACAAGTTGTAATGGGAGATTTGTGTCACCAATTTATTAAGTGAAAGGGAAAAAAACATCAACCAAATGTGGAAGAAGACATCATGAAGTAGTTAAGAACATGTTTAAGCTTTATAACCAGTATATTTAAGATGCCATTAATATCAGAATTATTAGAATTCCACATTTTAACATTCTGGCATCAAAAATATACTAGTTATACCCTTACCCTCGTCGCATTGATTGCTCCTGCAATCTTCAGTTAAAACACAAAATGCATTATGAAAAAAACAGTATAAAATTTGGTACAATGTATCAAATATCAAGAAGCTATGATTTGTAGTTTGTAGATGAATGTAATATAAACATTTCTTATCTAGCTAAATCATTGTAAAGTGCATGTTTATATCTGGCAAAAAGAAAATATAAAATTACAAATCTGAACTTGTGTCATACCGTATAGCTTTTTAACACACGAAGCATGGACAGAAATATCAAAAGCTCTATATTGTAGTGGTTGAAAATATGCAAAGAAAATTTCTTTTAAGTGGACAATGCGAAAAACAGAAAGTAGATACGTAATCGATATACAAATGTATGACATGGTATAAATTACCAATGTGAAGCTAAACATCATATATTAAGAATATGATTTGTAGCTGCTGTAAAAAATGGGTCAGAAAAATTGTTACGGTCAGACACACTTAAGACGGACTGATAGTGTTATTACATATAAAAATATGATACAGATTTCCGTTCACATATCATGTGCTACTAGAATGACCTAGGCAGGTACGCTGTTAAAGCCAGTGAGATATCAAGTTGGTGTAATGGACTGGGCAGTTTTTGTGGTTAAATATCATTGTATTAATATTTGCCTCTGTCTGTTGCTCGTTTTTTGTCCGATCCAAATCAAATGAGTCTTAATATAAATTAAAATATGTGGTATGAGTTCCAATGAGACAACTCTCCAACCAAGTCACAATGTATTAAAAAAATAACAACTAGAAGTCAAACTTAACACCATTCCTGTAAATCTAATTCCACACTGGGTTAGTGGTTTCAATGAAAATGAAGAAAATGTCTGATCTCTTGGCAACATGTTGTCAACCATCTTTTCTAAAAAAAAATATGAACAAACCAAACACCCACTGAAACATACAAATGTTACAGTCCTAATAGTTTTTGGTGTAGATAGATCTCAAATACAATACCTACCCCAGACAGATTGTCCCATGCACTGACGAAGGATGCATTGTCAATTTTTCCATCATCAACACGAGCCTGGTAGTTCCTATAATATTTAATTCTAGCTAAATCAGATGCTGGTGTGGTTTCACTCTGGTAAGGTAACTGATCATATCCCCTATGAGGAGGGTTCAGGTTAGTTAAGTTCCTTAAAAGTGTTATTACTAATAAAATGTCAAATGTCTTGGAATCTGGAACATCTACAAAAGTTCAATATAAATGAGTTTAGCTATAAGACTATAAACCTTAATAAGAGCAACACAAACAATTGAAAATTAGAGCACCATCAGTGCTGTGATTCAGCCAATTTATTAGCTAGTTTGGCCATTCTTTAAATACTTCTATTTTAGAAGGTGCTCTGATTTTTATATTTCTTTTGTTGACATTTTTTCGATTTGATAATTTTGATATGGATGGAAAGAGGAATATGTAACGGGAGATGTAGTATGTATTAATTAGTGGTTAACGCCACTTTCGCCACTATTGTGCTTATATGAAAAAAATATTAAGCAAATGAATTTTCGTCAATTTTGTGGTCATTCTTCAATGGAAAAGATACATTTCTTGTTTCAAGTATACATTTACAAATACTATAAAGTATAAATAACAATAAAAGAGGGGCGAAAGATACCAGAGGGACATTCAAACTCATAAATCGAAAATAAACTGACAACGCCATGGCTAAAAAAGAAAAAGACAAACAGACAAACAATAGTACACAAAACACAACATAGAAAAATAAAGACTAAGCAACACGAACCCCACCAAAAACTGGGGGTGATCGGATGTGCTCCGGAAGGGTAAGCAGATCCTGCTCCACATGTGGCACCCGTCGTGTTGCTAATTGGGAATGTTAAACAAGTATTGCGGAAATTGCCCAGATAAAGGTAGTCAATTTTGTTTTCGCTTGCAAGCAAGTCAATGATAAAAGCAACTCAAATTAACCTAAATTATTGACTTGTGTCAGATGATTATGACACTATTTTTACAAGTAAAAGGGGCCTGCTTCCATTTGTTATACTGATTTAATTATTTGCCTTTTTTGAAAATACACATCTTTTTAATCCGTAATCTTTCATCTTTGACACATAATTTACAGACTTATTTCGTAAAGTGTAGATGAAATGTAATTATATCGGTAGATTTACCCTTTCTATATATCAACCATCTAAGATATTATTGAGGTAAATTATGTAATACAAGAGAAATCAAACAAAGTTAAATGTTTGGCCCTTTGAAACTTAATATGAACCAATTCAAAAACAGAGCCCAACATTTTAAAATCTGAATACACGGTTAGATTTAGCATATTAGAGAACCTCAAGAATTCAAGACTTTGAATTAAACCCCATTGAAATCGGTCAAGAAATAAGAAATTTAGACAAAGTTTTAGAACAGTATTGTTTTGGCCCCTTTTTCCTAAAAGGTTATGGTCATAACCCCTAAAATCAATCCAAAACCTTCCTTTTATGGTATGGAACCTTGAAATACAATTTCATATAGATCCATAGACTTATACTCAATTTATTGTCCGGAAACCAGAAAGATTTTTTGCCCCTTTCTGGCCCCATAATTCCATAACAGTTTCGGCCATAACCACAAAATGAATCCCAACCTTTTTTTTTTGAGGTATGGAACATTGTGGTACCATTTCATAGAGATCCACAAAACTTATATTCAAGTTATTGTCCAGAAACCAAAATGTGTTTGGACGACAATATCTTCGAGCGTCGACGACACGGACATCGCCATAACATGATACTAATGCAAAAATGTTGCGGTCGTATAAAAATTTAATGTTTTATGAACAGTTATTTTTATAACTATGACCATATCAATGATGATTCATGTCAACACAGAAGTGCTATCTACTGGGCTGTTTATACCCTCGGGGAGAATGCTCCACCTGCCACTATGATAAGTGCATTATTTGGTACTGCTTCTTAACTTTCCTTTGATCTTTGAAACAGCAAACCCAATTTTCATTATATATTACATATAGTTTCTACGGAAAATTCTTTGGCATTTGATATATTCACTAAATCTGTAGATTCAAACCCTTGGGTCATAAAGATAAAGATAATCCAATTAAAAGATCAAAATGAAATGTTTATTTAGACCAATGACCCAGTTATCACCTAATACAAGGTGTGAATTACAGCTGGCACACGTTCATGTAATTAATACATTCCAATCAACGAACACACGTCTTTAGATTACATGGTTTATGATACTTTTATTTTCAATATATAAATATAACAATTTAATTTAAAACCTGTTTTTATAGAAGTTTATATAGATAGTTAATTAGTTTGAATAATTTTCCACTGACAATCCTGTGTTCCCTTCAGGTTCAGGTTTCAACACCAACAAGTATTTGTTATTTAAAAATTTTCCTGTACACATAAAATCAGTCTTTCTCTTCCATATAATTTAATTTAGAATAAATCAATTAACTAAAAAAAAGTCTTGTCAGTTTAAATACGCCTACCCGTATTTTTTAGGTCCGTTTAGGACTTTTATATTTCCCTGGTAAGGTCCGATTTTTGGAACCAAAAAAATAGTTTTCATAAAGTTCTCTATCATTTCAATAAGATACTATACATGTACATTATCTATAACAAAATTCAAATTACAAGGAGATTGATTGAAAACTAAAACAGTTATATCCTTTTCTAGATTTAGACATTTCAATTTCTAAAGTGAAACTCCATACTAAAATTTACGACAAAAGAGACAATTTTTCATTCCCTATTGTTAATTTTCCTTTTTTAGACGGCGATGTGCCTTTGGCTCCATCATACGGTGTTTATATATCCCAACTCGTTTGGTATGCCCGTGTGTGTAGTGATGCCATAGATTTTAACAAACGTAATCAATGAATCACTGGTAAATTATTAAGTCAGGGATTTCGTTACTTTAAATTACTTAAAACTTTTACTAAATTCTTTCATAGATACAAAGATTTGATAAGTATATTTGGCTGTACCTTGTAGAAAACGTATTAAAAATGGTATTTCACATCTTAAATTTAATGGTAATATTGTACTTAAAGCGCGGAAATCATTATGTGATCCGTGTAAACTCATCGAACCTTTAAACAAACTTATTAGTTAGTGTTATCGTACCAATGTTGTAATTAGATCTCTGAATATAGTTTACATTGGCACTAATATCGATTTTGTCATTAGCAAATTAAAACATTACTAAATTTGTATTTTCTTTTCAAACGGGATGTATAGAGACACACACACGTTCATTTTTATGTCTAAAGAAGTCACTCCTAACTATCCTACTACCTGTCGATACATTTATTTTTGGCATTGCACAAGTCATGTCTTCTTTGACTGTTCATGACGTTAAAATACTAAATCCCTGGGATGTATTTTAGTTGATTTTAGTCTCTGATGCATGATTTTTTATTATTAATTGTTTTGGCTTTTAACTAGCTGTCAGTAACTGTGAGTACTCTCAAATCGTATTTTCTTTTTAATTTGACCTGTTGATACTATTTGTAATGCTTTTTTGTTATTTAATGTTAACATGGATCTGGTCTATATACCAGCTTTGATTATTTGGTATTACTACAAATTTTCACTTCTTCGTACTATGAACATCAAAATTATTTCATTTTTCTTTAGATGCTGTTCTTGGACCTAAACAGGAAGTTTTCTCTAGCACTAATTGTATAGTTTTATTGTTGATATTCACCCCATATGTACCAAGTGTTAGATTAGTTTTATTGATATTAAAGAAATTTCTTGGTATTCCTAAACGGAAGATTTTATTCACACAGAAGATTAAGTATACTTAACAACAAAATTATTTTCATTTACCTGTGTATTATATGACGCAGGTTTCTTCAAAAGTGATGATTTTCTAAAAATTGTTTGACATTTCACAGTGCTATCATACTTTAACTTTGTTTAAACCTGTTTATTTACTTTTGACTTAATTATTTATCCCTTGTAATTTTTTATTAACTGTGTATTTGCATTCAGGTGTCACAGGTCACCTCTATTCGTTCATTGTGTGTTAATTTACGTTTTTTGATTGAGTTAAGCCTTCCAATTGATATTTTATAGTGTGTTTTTCTATGTTGTGATGTTATACTATTGTTTCAGAAAAGGGAGAAGGTTTGGTACCATTAAAACGTTTAATCCCGCTGCAAATGTTTGCACCTGTCCTAAGTCAGGAATCTGATTACAGTAGTTGTCGTCTGTTTATGTAGTTCATACGTGTTTCTCGTTTTCTTGTTTTTTATATAGATTAGACCGTTGGTTTTTCCGTTTGAATGGTTTTACACTAGTAATTTTTTGGGGCCCTTTATAGCTTGCTGTTCGATGTGAGCCAATGCTCCGTGTTGAAGGCCGTATCTTGACCTATAACGGTTTACTTTTATAAATTGTAACTTGGATGGAGAGTTGTCTCATTGGCACTCATATCACATCTTCCTATATCTATAGAACTTGTATAAATCTCACCGGAGATTTTCAGGTCAATTCAGGTAATTTAATTTCCCGTGCAGGTCCGAGTTTTGACGCCCCAAAAATATTTTTCATAATTTCTTTTTGAATATTATTAATATATTTTGAATTTTTCGTTTCAAAAAAACTTAACGTGAAGAAAATCCATTGAAAATAAAACAGTTATTGAAGATTGAATAAGTCTGATCGTAGAATTTCAAGTCTTTTTATTTCTTCGTCCAGGTCCGAGTTTTGGCATCAAAAACTTGTTTTTTATTTAAAACATTTTATTTTTAATATCAGGTGGATCTTTACTTTTAATGAAATTTCAACTTGAAGAAAATCCTTTGAATAATAGAAAAGTATTTGCAATTTGAATAAATCCAGTAGTATATCATCAGGTCTATTCAGGTCTTTTCAGGTCCACGTTCAGGTCTTTAGTGTAACCCCATTAATGCTTTTGGCGCATTTAAGTCATTTCAAAACATGACGTCATACAAATGAAAACGCTAAAGCTGAAGGTTTTTTCGTTACGTGAACCATAGAAATTCGGATAATATAGCATTAAAGTGGATTTTTGAGGTAGGTGTTGTTTAATTTTCTATTCTATTGCATTATTCGCATATTTACTGATTTCAGCAAGTCAACATGGCGGCTCCTTAGTTACCAAATGTCAACTGAGGATTTGACGGTAGCTTACGAAAAAAAAAAAAGTAAAATTAAAATGGCAAATGTTGGGTTTGAGAATTAAAAGAATTAAAAACATTTTTTTATAGCGTTTATTTAAGAAATAATTTGTGCAAGTTACAGATTTATTAGAATGTTTCAGCTTTATCTAACAGGGAGTAAAATAGAACAGCCACACAAATGGCAAACCCACCCTCGCTTCAGTTTTTTAATGACTGTATTTGTCCTATTAGAATCGAAATAATTCATGGAAGCCATTGATTTGTTGTAAATTGATGGCTTCCATGAATTATTTCTTAACTGGCACCCAATCTACTGCACCAGATGCAAATTTCAACAATAAATGTTGACCTTATTTTTAATATAATTTGTGTATTTCTGAACTTACCAGGGAGCTATGACAAGGAGATTGTACAATTATTTCTGTATGCTCTTACTGGGAGTCTTCTAAAAGAACAGAGGTTATATAATTTTTCTTTCTGTACTTACCAGGAAATCTTGGGATAAGGAGATTCATCTGTGATTGGTTAATTATGCGTTGCCTTTGCAAGTCCTTCAATTTTTTATATTCTTTCTTCAGTGAAGATTCTAAAAATGATGGCGGAAATTCCATATCAAACAAGGCTCGTGCTGCACGTGGACAAACTCCTGATAGTAACAAAGTCATTCTTACATAGTTTTCTTCCTCTTGAGAAAGAGATGGCATCTTGCTGGACTATGTGAATGAGCAATCAGAGGAATACACTTCCACAAATGTATAGACTGCTTTCTTTTGAGCAGGTGACTGTCATCGCAATAGTCGATACTTTAATTGTTATCAGTTACTGATTTAAATGCGGCTTTCATGAAGACAAAAATCAAGATTGCTGCACCTTTTATGAAGATATCTTTAATAACATGTGGAATATGTCCTGAAAAAGTAAGTATGGAAATGATTGCAGAGGGCCAATATGAAAAATCTCCCCAAATATATGAAAAATCTGAAACATCTCACATTAATAACTCTTAATTACTATTTTCGTGATAATAAATATTTAGATGAGCTTTGGATTGTTATTAGCTCACTTGGACCAACACGACTCTCACCTTAAGTCATGTCCTACAGTTCTAGAATTTTGAAATATTTGAAAATAATACTGCTTTTATTTGATGCCTAATCACCAAGTAGGGGTAGGTATTACTTCTATATAAAATTAGCAATACAAAGTTTTTTTTTAATTAATGTAGCAGAAACTGGTTAACCTTCCAGAGCACATGTGTTCATCACCAGTTTGTATTATGGGAAATAAATGTTGCTTAATTGTAAGTAAATATTTTTAAAAATGTTTAGTATTGCATAAGATTTTTTTTTGGTTTTGCGTCTGTAGCTTTCTCAGTGATGTAAACCTCGCATATCCTTTCATTCACATTGTTATTTGGCACCGAAGTCGTCTTTCTTCAATTTATTGTTTAAGATTGTCTCTTTCAATGTCCGTCAAATCAAATTTAAAGAGATTTTAAATACTATACATAGAAAATTTACCTTGAAATATAATAATGTTTATTTACCAAAGTCATAACAACTATAGGTATAAAGAGAAATGGATCTTTTTATTTAGAGAAGGTAAAAAAGGCCAAGTTGGTATATCTGAATTGTTTATATCTGTTTCAATAAGTTTTAAAAGTTTAATGTAGGTGCATAATTTAGGATTTTATGCATCTTATATACATGTTTTTACTTAAACTACAGCACGGAGCTTTGAGATATTTGTTAACTTTTAAATTAAAGACAAATTTTTACAAAACAGTCGATTGTGGTAGGTGTAAATACATGTGGATCTTTTTTGTGCATAAGCGTAAATTCCGCAGATACAAATTCCACAGAAAGATAAAAGTTTAATCTTTTTAAAGCATTAATTTTCATTTCTGCCCCTGTGTACAGTTTTTTTTGGAAAAAATCCTTACAATAGGCAATAATTAAGTCCAGTACACCTTTTTATGTTCAGGCGTGTTTGAGTTGACTATTTTGTCTTAAAAACATATAAATCAAAAATATTCGATTCATTCTTTTGCTTCAGATTCTATTATTTTTTATAAATTTAGGCTACAGGTTGATGTAATATCATTTAAATATATGGTTAAAGAAAAATACCTTTCTAATGGGTCATAACAACACATTAATTTATATTGAAAACCCTTGACGACAGACTTTACAAGTGGATCTTAAAAGAGGGGGGGGGGGGGAAGGGGGATCCAATAACAGCAAAACAGCAACTTAATTTGGCTTAAAACAGATAACAAGGAATAAAAAAGGGATAAAAACAGATAACAGTAAATGAAATATTAAAATCAGTCGGGTCCAGGACCAGTCCAGCATTTCTTATTATAATCCTTTGTAATAAATTTCATTTTCTATGTACATGTATTTAGAGTTATCTAGAATTGGTTTACTCAATGTGTGATAATAATGTTTTGTTATCCAAAACTAGTAGACTCAACCCTTGGATCACTAACTTTTGCAGATGATCTATTTTAGATACCAGAGAGTAAAGAAGGTCTACAGAACAGTTTACATAAATTTAGAGTTTCTGTGAAAATTGGCAACTTATTCTAAATATAAATAAAACTAAAACCATGATTTTACAGCAACATATTGCCAAAAGTGTAGTTTTATTTTTTAACTACAATGGTAATATGATAAACAATGTACTAGACTATAAATTCCTATGAACTCTTATAAAGAGCAATGATAGCCTTATTTCAAGTTTAGAAGACCTATGGAAAAAGCAAGACAAGTCATGTTTTCGGTTAAAGCTGAGGTAGCTTCATTGGGAAATCTCACAAAAGAAATTTCTTTCAATTTTTTTGATAAACTAGTTCTGCTATTTAACACGATACAGAGCTAAGATAAGAGCTGATCGAAATAATAAAAACTTTGATCAAATTTCATTTATTGATAAAACTCAATTTGATAAGGTTCACATTAATTTTTCTAAATTTTTGCTTGGCACCAGAAAAAAAGCATCAAATATAGCAGTCCGAGCAGAACTAACAAGAATCCCACTTGAACATTTTATTTTTTCACAGTCTCTATCTTACCTAGCAAGACTGAATTCTGAAAAAAAAAATCCTTTGCTAAAAGAAACATTTATATTGTCAAAACTGCTAGACTCCCATGGTACTTATTCTTGGTATACATATGCAAAAAAATATTTCACCAGACCCAGACCATTTAGATAAAGTTGATAATTGTAGGGACTTGAATGAAATAAAGTATTTAAAGTCCTTGATTAAAAGTGAATTTAAAGAAAAATTTAAAAATATTTTGGAAAATAGAATAAATAGTTCTGGTGGAAAAAGTAAACTGTTACTTTATAAAAATTTGAAACTTAGCTTGGATAGGGAATTTTATTTAGCTTCCAATGACTTTTCTATAAGAAAAGGCTTCACTAAGTTGAGAATTAGTCACCATAACTTAGAAATAGAAAGGGGTCGCTATTATAAAATTCCTAGACAGGATAGAATATGTAAACCGTGTCACTTCCTGGAGGATGAAAAACACTTCCTCCTTGAATGTAAAATTAACAAAAAAAATAAGGGATAATCGATTTGAAAATTGTTTACCTTCTCATAATTTTATGTCCCTTATCCAAGAACAAAGAGTAATAGAAATGCTAAACCCCTCTATCATGGAACATGTTAAAATATTGGCTTCTTTATAAAACAGTCATTAGAACTGAGGGCAGAATTATGTCTTATAATTTTTTTCCAAGTTTTCATTTCGTTTAGAATTGTTATTTCTTTACTGTATTATGTTTGTTTTTGTTTTTGTTTTTATGTCACAAACTAAAAATGTTAATATGACAATAAAGATATTCTATGATATAATAGCCATATGCTTTCCTTTTTGTACTATTAAGAACAGTGACAATGTAGATGTTTATTTATTCCTCCTAACAGAAAATCCATTTTAAACTTTGTTATAAACAATCCCATAATATCTGTGCCTGTTAGAATAAATATTCTATTAATCTTTATTCCGTTAGGAACAAATACTGAGAGGGAACAAGATCTTTTCTGTTAAAGTGTTATAGGCATTTTTTAAACTTTTGTTAACTGTTATTTTGAAAATATGTAGGCTGATAACTGTTATTGACTAATTAGCTGTTATCTCTTTTCTTAACATTGACATTGTTGTTAACTGTTATTGTGAAAAAAATGACCCCTGTTAACTTCTTGTTTTTGGATTTTTGAATTCACTGTTTTCTGCTTTCTTATTTAAGATAATTCAAATTGCTGGTATCGGTTATCAGTATTTTAAATTTACTGTTATTCTTTTCGAGCAAAATAAAAAATTGTTAACCTGTTAATGCATAATTAACACCTTCATGATTGATGTAATTGTATAATGCCCTGCGTCCTAAATTTGCTAATCAACCTATTAATAATTTAACAAACCATAATCTAACCCTGCCCCTAAACTGAACTAATAATACGCGAGCAGATATTCTTACCAGGATATTCCTTAGATAAATTCAGTTGTGACCAGATGAAAAAGGCACAAATGGATTGTATCATAAAATACTGGGAAATCCCACAGGGACTCGGTTAGCAGATTAAAATTTCGTTTATTAATGTTTTTCAAATCTTTTTTTCGTATTTCCTGTCTATTTGTATTACATTATTAACGTTTTTAACGTTGGCATCAATATTTCTTTGTTTTCTAGCAACGTGCAGTTTATTATCCATATCCGTATACTGAAAAATCCTAAAGGGATCTAAGTCGCCATTTTGAATTGCTTACCCATCTTTAAATAAAAAATAATTAAAAATATTTCTATGTGACTTCATACCTTACAAAGACACTCGTTTTCTTCCTAAATGATTCCTCTATCAGAAGCATGCATTAATTTTCCGATCAACGACACCCTTACTCGGCTATCGATTCATTCAGGTCAAAATATTCAAATTTCCCGGCGAAGCAACGTAACTGGCAAACGTGTCGTTTTTCAATAACATAAAGGAAATGGGAGATAACTCTGTCATTCGGAAACTTCATGGTTGATGCGTTTATTACAACGATAATTCCTCATAGATTGACGGGTGCTGTCCCCCGACTCGATACCTATGCTCAATCGATCAGATTTGAGACAGATTTACACGCTAAGAATCCTTCATAAAAACAAAATATCTTACGAAAATTTCTTCAAAACAGTCATTGCATGTGTAGTTGCAATGTCAGATTATCCTCCTACCCCTCCCCTACTGAAAATATCAAATGATTGCCCCCAAACTATCAGTTTTTTTCCATAAAGGAATGTGACTTTCTGTCAGACATCGTCTTGATTTTTCCACATCAAGGATTTATGTAGTATAGAAACAGAGGCGGATTTATGGGGCCGCTCTCTTTATTGAGCTTCATACATGCATATGATAAATGCATAGACTTTTTCAAAGTATCAATCCAAAAGTTAGTCTACCAGCCTTGACCCCCCCCCCCCCCCCCCCCCCCCCCTTTTTCAAAATCCTGGAACTGAACCTGATAAATCCTTGATCACGTCAATATTTTTAGTAACTACTCGATTCTATTGATGTATGTGTCTACCAATAAGTCAGTGATTTATGTTACCCCCGTTTGCAGAAAGGTTTTATTCGTTAAGAAATTTGCGTTTGATATTTATGTCAGGGGATAGCACTCGTCAGTCTATTAACCATTATTTTATATGTCTCTGTTTTTACATCATAGTAAAGGTTGTTGAGTTATACATACTTGTACAATCACAATCTTCGCCAAAATCAAAATGATCATGGCTTTGGAAACTAGTCATTTGCAACATAGTTCGTTAATGTTGGCAAATTGTAAGAGTAAAATCTTTTTCGTATAATCCGTCATTAAATGAATGAATGTGCAAATTATAGTAAATATTGTAAACACTGTTTTGATAAACTATTACGGTGACATAAATTTAATTATTTTCATGTAACATAATTTGTTTTTGAAAATAGAGTTCTGGGGCCGTGTCATCGAAAGTGTCCTAATATTTGTCTTACGACATATCGTAGGACAAATTATAGGACAGTCTTAGGACTGTCTTATGATATATCTCAGACTGTTCATCGAAGGTATCATAAGATAATCTCAACAAAGATGTCCTATCGTAGTCCTAAGTGCAATTTTCTCGTTGGCGTTTAATGATGCAATTATTTTAACAAGAATATACAAAAATAGTAGGATTTCTGTATGCTTTATTAGGTTTGCACACATATTATGCTTAAACTTAAATCTTATATTCAAAATATAAGTTTAAAAATATTTTTAATCAAGTAAAAGGAAGAAAATGTCATTTAAAATAAATACAATTTATACCGTTAAATTGTGTACACATGCATATACGATAAAATATATGTTTAGTTATAAATAATTAGATAAGACGAACTCAAAGTGCCATACTGTTAAGATTTTTGAGTTCAAAGGGGAATCTCGTGTAGCCTAATCTTGGTATAAAAACTCACGACATAAATTATTTATTTTGTATTGCTTTACCGTAACCTTAAACAATGAGTAAGAAGAGAAGTCCGAATTTTACAGATACAGAAGTTCAAATTCTATTTAATGAAGAGGAGAAGAACAAATCCGTTTTGTTCAGCAAGCATTCAAATGTTACAACAAACGCAGTGAAGAAAAAGACATGGCACTGTATATGCAGTAAAATTTTAATACATTTTATGACAATATGTTTCAGAAGCAAAATGAATAAGTTTTTTACTATTAAAATTCATACTGAGTGAAACAAGTTTGGCAACAATTACAAATATAGTTTTAGTTGCATATTTTAAAATAAAAAATGATAAATTTTTCTAAAAATAACAATACATACATTATTGTAACAAAGAAAATAAACCGTAAAGGTGCGTTCACACGGTACAATTTTCCATTCGATTATTACCTATGCACCTGCTATCGACTAAAATCGTACCGTGTGAACACTAAAATCGGAAGTCGAATGTCAAGTTTAAACGTGTTTTGAAAATGAAACGTATGCTATTTTCATTCGACTTTTTGACTGAAATCGGATCGTGTGAACACCAAATCGACTAAATAAAGGAGTCCATGCACTATCCCATATTTTTGGCCCTTGATGAAAACGTGTGTTAAAATGCCCAATTGTTTCAGTAAGAGAAGATTTTCACCAACTGCGTCATTCATAAGCGATGCATTTGTGACGTCATAGATGTAGGCGACTTTCATTAAAACCTGGGACCAGTTTCACAAAGCTGTTTTAGGACTAAGACATGTCTTAGGATGGTCTTACGACATATCTTAGTCCTAAGTGGTTTTCACAAAGTGGTTCTAAGTTAGGATATCTCTTAAAGTTGGCAATAAAGTTAGGACTACACGAGAGGTGTCTTATGATGGTTTGAGGATAGTCATAAGTTTTTTCATATAAATTACACTATTTTTTATTTCAATTTTGAAAATTATCTAATTATCTATTCTCCTTTTTCTGCTCATAAATAAATCTTTATAGGTTGACGGATTATCATCATTTGTCAACAATGAACATTCGATGTATTGATATCAAGAATGCACGATTTTATCCTTTAACCTAATTATAACCGATACAGTGACAAATCGAATTCAACTCACATATATTTAAAAACAAACCCAGATGAATAAAAACTTTCGCGTTCTTATTTACTTTGAATAATGTTGTATTTCTATATTCAAGTTTAAAAAATAAAAATTTCCCGTGAGAGCCGTCTTATATGGTTTAGTTCTCAAACAAAACAATTTCAAACAAAATATACTTACATTTTGTTTGTTTGCTTAGTTGCCATGTAAATGTTTGGTCAATAATATCATGATTATAATTGTGTAGTTTTTGATTCATTGAACAATGAACTGGTATAGTGGAATTTGACTGAAGAGAGTTAGTTCAAGACGGGTTGATTGGTGACAAGGGTATGCATGAAATTGATCAGTAGATAGAGCAGTCATTTTATTTGATACTACGTTGTCTCATGTACATTTATTCCACATCCCACCAGTATTTTCCATTAAAACCCACCACATTACTTCACTTTATCATTAAAGGATGACTATATTCCAAGCTGCTAGTCGTTCTCTATGTGGGATTTTATATTTTACTGCTTTGTTGTATCGTTGTCTCATGGAAAATTATTCCACATATTTTCTCTTTGATATAAAAGGATTATTATATATCAAGATGCTAGACGTTCTTTGTATGAGATTTTGTATTTTGTTGTTTTGTTGAAAACCATTGTCTCATTGACAATTATTCCACCTCTCAGTATTTTCCATATAACGACAACTGGGAATAGCATAATATAAACTTTATATACATTCTCAGCACCACCATGTCAGTAAAGTAACAGAGTATATATCAACAGATGTCAGAATACTATAAAAGAGTCTACCTAAACAATGAAACACCAAATATTTTTAAAAACTTATATCTTGAGTTTAACACCGTGTTGCATTTTTTTTTTGCACAAACAAAGCACCAAGTTAATTCAGTTTAGTAGTAATAAGATATGTCACTTTGTTCCAAAACACAATAAAATGTCACTAAACTTTTACAAACAATATCAAAACATATATATTTCTCCTGAGTACCATAACAGTATAAAAGTTGGCAAATGTGAATGGATTTCCTTAAATACTGGAATGTTAAAGAAAGATTTGATTGAATTACTGACTAGACAAAAAAAAATCATATGAAAACACATGCCTTTGAGTATCACGTCCAATTATCAAAATAAAAAAATTTAAATTTAAAAACATCTATCAACTATTATGCATAAAAGTGCACTGCAATAAAAGACATTTCTTATGTATAAAGTATCAAAATACTGACAAAGTATAAAAGTACCCGAGCATAAAGATAATTTCAAAAAAGCAAATAAAACAAGAAGAATAAGTTCTTAATATTTACAGTTAAAACAAAAAATATTTTAGTAAATGTCACTTCCTGTCTCATATGATAGCTTTATTAGCACAGATTCTAAAAATATATGGTTTCTTTTTATACTTTTGCCTGAGAAAAAGAGATAATTTGAATCTTCAGGTTAAGAAATTGTCACTTCCGGTCATATTTGATAGCTTAATTTTACACTTATTCCAAAAATATCTGGTTTCTATGTACGTTTGCCTATAATAAGGGAGATAATTAGCTACTGCAATTCTATTGAAGGTCATTTCCGGTCTCAAATAATAGGTTTATGTATGCCTATTTAAAAAAAAATATATATGGTTTCTAGGTACTTTTCCATAAAAAAAGTGAAAAAATGGCTACTTCCGGTTTACTCAAGGTCACTGCCGGATGTCATTTTTCAAGGCATGGTACCATGTTAAAAGTGTCAGAAGAGATAATAAAACAATCAAAAGTCAAAATTTAGAATATGCCCTTGACCTTTGACCTTAACCTTAGATTCATTTCCGAACCAAGGACCTCAAATCAAAATACATAAAGTTTCTGTCACTTACCATATCCAGAAATCAACGCCACTTTGATTATTTGAATATTATTCTAAAGAAATCGGATACGGGTCACGGAAATTGTATTGAAATGATAAGGAATTTTGAAAAAAAATGTCTGTTTTAACGTTAATTTAAGTGATAGACAGGTTGCGGGGACAGAAAATAAATATACACAACAATATACACCATTTAAACGAAATATAATGACTCTCGTTGCAAAAATCAAGGTTCCTGAGCTATTTTAAAAATCGAAGCGAGAGGCTTTTAACATTGCCGTATAAAATACAGGCTAAAATGGCTGAAACGTCAAATTTGCAAACTTCGTGTTGAAAATTGGCTGACAAGGTCATTACAAAAACAGGTTGCGGGGATGAAACTTGAAACTTGAATGTCCAAAGAATAAGCAAGTCCAAACCTTGTATGTGTAGTCGTTGAACTGGTTCCCACGTAAAGTTAAAATGCCCCTATTTCAAGAAGAATAAACTCACGAAAACACGAAAAATTCACTAAAAAAAAAAATTGTGTATCAACAACAAACATTGGTGCTTTCTTAATTAGCCAACTTGGTCAAGGTCAGTTAGTACGAGAGACAGTTGGTTGGTGACAAGGGTATGTTTGATGGTGGTGTTCATTTTGTCTCCACTTTACAGTACCTATTTATTCAAGTGTTGACATTCAGATATATGTAAAAGTTCAAAATGAAAGTACTTTTTGGATGGTTAACCTCTTATAGGTTGCACTTTGTGAATACAGCTGTTTCTCAAACCACGCCTCTTTTTGGGAGATATAGAATATTAATATATAATTAATTTTGTTTACATTCTAGTTCCCAGTTATGATCTCTAGGTTTCATCTCATAGAGACATAACTTGGGAATGTTACCAGTAAATATACATATGCATATTGTTAATATTGAAATCTGTGGTAATCCTATAGTCAAGATAGGGATAGTTAAGAAATTTAGTGTTAGTTTATACTCTTAGAAGTTCGGGGCATATAAACGTTAAAAAATATGCCACACAGCCCTATATTTTGACCTTTGAAAAAAATTGTAGTGCATATGAACTTTCCATTTTAGGATATGATTTTTTTCAAAACTTCATAGTAAAAGTGGTACAGTTTTAGCCGTAAAAGGAGTTCCTATGGGAAATTGCATTGTCAATATTTACAGTAATGCAGCCTATATTGAGAGAACATACAGAATTTAACCAAAAATATGGTTAATCTCACAGATTTTAAAGAAATTAACTCAAATATGAAGTTTTATAAATATTTCATGAAGATTGAGAAAATCCTGTGCCTTAACTCTGATGACTCAGCATAAATTCACAGTTTACAGTATGCATAGTTTACTTAAAGCCCTGAATGCAAAAATAAATTCATAATATATGCATATTTGTAAGTTAAATTGTTTAGAAGTGCTTATATTGACTCTTTGCAGTCATTGAAACTCATAGATCCTTCCTGAATATTATCGGTGGGGTGTTTTTGTCCTGTCGATAACCCAAAAGTAAGCCGTAATGCCTAAATCTGCTTTTTTGTCACCGCGGCATAAAAAATACAAGCTAGAAATACAAAAAAATATCTCAATAAAACTTAAAAAGTGTGTTCTATCCTGAATATGTACTAAATATTCCATATTGCTAGAAACATCAGAATAATTTTGGAAATTTGAGGCCCCAGGGGCAAAAAACAGAGAAAATTGCCTCCCCCCTGGGTCATAAAACAAATAATTTAACTTGCAAATGCTATGATTTTATGATTTTAAAGGTCTTTATATAGAAAACAATAACTGTGCTTGGAAGTTATGCAAAAATTAGATGTTAGCAGTCATTTCTATAAAATTTTAAGTGAATTTATACATCAGACTGGTATCTGCATACATACAAATATTGCAAATATGGCTTTGTTTTAACACTTCTAGTTCATATATTAGCTAAATTATGTCAGATATGTGGTTAGAGATTATACTCTTGTGACAAGAATTCTAAAGTGACCATTTGAGGCAGAAATTGTGAACTTTCATTGACAAATAGGCATACAGTAAAATGTAGACTGGAGACACAGGCAGGATTGGATACTTTATATAATTTTGAATGTTGGAATAATTGACTGCTAAACATTACATTTACAGTATTCTGAAATGCTTTCAATATGTTATCAGAACAGTTTTAAACAGGTTCTAGGCATTTCATGTCAGAAAACATGCAAATAGGGTAAGCTGGCAAGAATTAAAATCTTATTTTCAAATTCTTTAAAAAATTGAAACAGGGGAGGGGATATAAATGTACAGTAAAAGAAAACTGAGAGTTTATGCAGTGATTTCTTTAAGGCTATAATTCTGATAAATAAGTATTAATGTGAGAAAAGTGTTTTAGAGAGTTTTCTATTGGAATAAATGTTTGCATAGGTTGCACTTTGTAAATACAGCTGTTTCTCAAACCACACCTCTTTTGGGAAGATATAGAATATTCATAGATAATTAATTTTGTTTACATACTGGTTCCCAGTTATGATCTCTAGGTTTCATCTCATAGAGACATAAGTTGGGAATGTTACCAGTAAATATACATATGCATTTTGTTGATATTGAAATCTGTGGTAATCCTAGTCAATGTAGAGACAGTTAAGAAATTTAGTGTTAGTTTATACTCTTAGAAGTTTGGGGCATATAAACGTTGAAAATATGCCGCACAGCCCTATATTTTGACCTTTGAAAAAAATTGTGGTTCATATGAACTTTCCATTCTAGGATATGATTTTTTTTCAAAACTTCATAGTAAAAGTGGTACAGTTTTAGCCGTAAAAGGAGTTCCAATGGGAAATTGCATTGTCAATATCTACAGAAATTCAACCTATAGACTGGCAAAGTTGGTTATAAATAGAAGCTTGGTAACAAAAATATGCATAAAATTTATTAGTAGATAGAGCAGCCATTTTATATGTAAACTAGAACACACCCGCGACATCGCGGACCCGTGACTGAATGAAAGTACCTACGCCTTATTTTCAGCCTGGATGTTTAGTTATTGTATTGTCATTTTATAAAGTCATGCTGATTATAAGGTGCACAGTTTTCTCTGCTTTCAAAATTTTTCTGTTTGAATCCCTCCTGATTTTCTTACTACAACCGGAAACTACTTGTAGACATATTTTTTGGTCAATGATTGAATTAAGTAGTGTAAATCCCTGTAGAATGGCGAAGTTCAGGTGTGATTATGACCCCTGTATATAGCAAATCTCAAACACACCGTTTGGTGGTGTGTCTGACAGAGGCGGAACCTACAGATTAGGTACAGTAACAGGTATCGGGTACTATTAGTATTGGTATCGGATTCGACCCGGAACTTGTTAATTCTATGTATTATTAATTATGTGGAAAACAAAAGGGCCTGGAATGGTGTAATTTTTAATCAACACCATTGGCCTATATTAGTGTTATATAAAGTTAAATTCTTTGATTCGCCGTTTTTACGTCATGCCGGATCACAAATTGGAACTCGTTATTTTAGTATTATAGATACGTTGTATCATGCACATTTATTCAACATCTCAGTTTCTTCCATAAAAAGAAAACCGGAAAAAACATTTAATTAAAAACAGAATTTTCATTTTCATCACGACCTATATAGCTAACTGCTGACAAGGTTAAGCAGATTGCCATTAAATAGTATTTAAGTGTTGAAATTCACCGAGTTCTGGCAGAGATGAAAAATGGCTGGTTTCTTGACTATAGTGGAATTTGACTGAAGTCAGTTAGTTCAAGACGGGTTGATTGGTGACAAGGGTATGCATGAAATTGATCAGTTGATAGAGCATTCATTTTATTTGATAATACGTTGTCTCATGCACAACTATTCCACATCCCAGTGTTTTCCATTAAAACCCACCACATTACTTCACTTTATCATTAAAGGATGACTATATTCCAAGCTGCTAGTCGTTCTATATGTGGGACTTTATATTTTGCTGCTTTGTTGTATCGTTGTCTCATGGAAAATAATTCCACATATTTTCTCTTTGATATAAAAGGATTATTATACATCAAGATGCTAGACGTTCTTTGTATGAGATTTTGTATTTTGTTGTTTTGTTGAAAATCGTTGTCTCATTGACAATTATTCCACCTCTCAGTATTTTCCATATAACGACAACTGGGAATAGCATATTATATAAACTTTATTATACATTCTCAGCACCACCATGTCTGTAAAGTAACAGAGTATATATCAATAGATGTCAGAATACTATAAAAAGTCTACCTAAACAACGAAACACCAAATATTTTTGAAAACTTATATCTTGAGTTTAACACAGTGTTGCATTTTTTTAGCACAAACAAAGCACCAAGTTAATTCAGTTTAGTAGTAATAAAATATGTCACTTTGTTCCAAAACACAATAAAATGTCACTAAACTTTTACAAACAATATCAAAACATATATATTTCTCCTGAGTACCATAACAGTATAAAAGTTGGCAAATGTGAATGGATTTCCTTAAATACTGGAATGTTAAAGAAAGATTCGATTGAATTACTGACTAGACAAAAAAAAAAAAAAAAAAAAATCATATCAAAACATATGCCTTCGAGTATCACGTCCAATTATCAAAATAAAAAAAAATTACAATTTAAAAACATTTACCAACTATTATGCATAAAAGTGCATTGCAATAAAAGACATTTCTTATGTATAAAATATCAAAATACTGACAAAGTATAAAAGTACCCCAGCATTAAGATAATTTCAAAAAAGCAAATAAAACAAGAAGAATAAGTTCTTAATATTTACAGTTAAAACAAAAAATATTTTAGTAAATGTCACTTCCGGTCTCATATGATAGCTTTATTAGCACAGATTCTAAAATATATATGGTTTCTTTTTATACTTTTGCCTGAAAAAGGGAGATAATTTGAATCTTCAGGTTAAGAAATTGTCACTTCCGGTCATATTTGATTGCTTAATTTACACTGATTCCAAAAATATCTGGTTTCTATATACTTTTGCCTATAATAAGGGAGATAATTAGCTACTGCAATTCTATTGAAGGTCATTTCCGGTCTCAAATAATAGGTTTATGTATGCTTATTTAAAAAAAAATATATATATGGTTTCTAGGTACTTTTCCATGAAAAAAGTGAAAAAATGGCTACTTCCGGTTTACTCAAGGTCATTGTCGGATGTCATTTTTCAAGGCTTTGTACCATGTTAAAAGTGTCAGAAGAGATAATAAAACAATCAAAAGTCAAAATTTAGAATATGCCCTTGACCTTTGACCTAAACCTTAGATTTATTTCTGAACCAAGGACCTCAAATCAAAATACTTAAAGTTTCTGTCACTTACCATTCACACAATACATTAATATATTACTTATGAAAAATACAGAAGGGGTAAAACTCTGATATGATTAGCTACAAAAAATGTACTTCTGGTGTATAGATGGTCACTTCCGGTCACTAATGATATATTTATGTATGCCTATTAAAATAATAAACGATTTTAAGTACATCCATGAAAAAAGTGCAAAAAATGCTACTTCCGGATTACTCAATGTCACTTCCGTTTGACATTTTACAAGGTCATATGACAATCCACTATTTTGCAAAAGACCCTATGGCATTATCATATTTCAAGTTGAAGTATTAATCAATAAACCTTAAATTAAAAAAAAAATGTGTATCAACAACAAACATTGGTGCTTTCTTAATTAGCCAAATTGGTCAAGGTCAGTTAGTACGAGAGACATTTGGTTGGTGACAAGGGTATGTTTGATGGTGTTGTCCATTTTGTCTCCACTTTACAGAACCTATTTATTCAAGTGTTGAAATTCAGATATATGTTAAAGTTCAAAATGAAAATACTTTTTGGATGGTTAACCTCTAATAGGTTGCACTTTGTAAATACAGCTGTTTCTCAAACCACGCCTCTTTTAGGGAGATATAGAATATTCATATATAATTAATTTTGTTTACATTCTGGTTCCCAGTTATGATCTCTAGGTTTCATCATATAGAGACATAACTTGGGAATGTTACCAGTAAATATACATATGCATATTGTTTATATTGAAATCTGTGGTAATCCTACAGTCAAGGTAGGGATAGTTAAGAAATTTATTGTTAGTTTATACTCTTAGAAGTTCGGGGCATATAAACGTTGAAAATATGCCGCACAGCCCTATATTTTGACCTTTGAAAAAAATTGTAGTGCATATGAACTTTCCATTCTAGGATATGATTTTTTTCAAAACTTCATAGTAAAAGTGGTACAGTTTTAGCCGTAAAAGGAGTTCCTATGGGAAATTGCATTGTCAATATTTACAGTAATGCAGCCTATATTGAGAGAACATACAGAATTTAACCAAATTTGGTTGATCTCACAGATTTTAAAGAAATTAACTCAAATATGTATTTTATAAATATTTCATGAAGATTGAGAAAATCCTGGGCCTTAACTATGATGACTCAGCATAAATTCACAGTTTACAGTATGCATAGTTTACTTAAAGCCCTGAATGCAAAATAAAATTATAATATATGCATATTTGTAAGTTAAATTGTTTAGAAGTGCTTATATTGACTCTTTGCAGTCATTGAAACTCATAGATCCTTCCTGAATATTATCGGTGGGGTGTTTTTGTCCTGTCGATAACCCAAAAGTAAGCCGTAATGCCTAAATCTGCTTTTTTGTCACCGCGGCATAAAAAATACAAGCTAGAAATACCAAAAAATATCTCAATAAAACTTAAATAGTGTGTTCTATCCTGAATATGTACTAAATATTCCATATTGCTAGAAACAGCAGAATAATTTAGGAAGTTTGAGGCCCCAGGGGCAAAAATCAGAGAAAATTGCCTCCCCCCTGGGTCATAAAACAAATAATTTAACTTGCAAATGCTATGATTTTATGATTTTAAAGGTCTTTATAAAGAAAACAATAACTGTGCTTGGAAGTTATGCAAAAATTAGATGTTAGCAGTCATTTCTATAAAATTTTAAGTGAATTTATACATCAGACTGGTATCTGCATACATACAAATATTGCAAATATGGCTTTGTTTTAGCACTTCTAGCTCATATATTAGCTAAATTATGTCAGATATATGGTTAGAGATTATACTCTTGTGACAAGAATTCTAAAGTGACCATTTGAGGCAGAAATTGTGAACTTTCATTGACAAATAAGCATACAGTAAAATGTAGACTGGAGACACAGGCAGGATTGGATACTTTATATAATCTTGAATGTTGGAATGATTGACTGCTAAACATTATATTTACAGTATTCTGAAATGCTTTCAATATGTTATCAGAACAGTTTTAAACAGGTTCTAGGCATTTCATGTCAGAAAACATGCAAATAGGGTAAGCTGGCAATAATTAAAGTCTTGTTTTCAAATTCTTGAAAAAATTGAAACAGGGGAGGGGGTATAAAATGTACAGTAAAAGAAAACTTAGAGTTTATGCAGTGATTTCTTTAAGGCTATAATTCTGATAAATAAGTATTAATGTGAGAAAAGTGTTTTTAGAGAGTTTTCTATTGGAATAAATGTTTGTATAGGTTGCACTTTGTAAATACAGCTGTTTCTCAAACCACGCCTCTTTTGGGGGGATATAGAATATTCATAGATAATTATTTTGGTTTACATACTGGTTCCCAGTTATGATCTCTAGGTTTCATCTCATAGAGACACAAGTTGGGAATGTTACCAGTAAATATACATATGCATATTGTTTTATATTGAAATCTGTGGTAATCCTACAGTCAAGGTAAGGATAGTTAAGAAATTTAGTGTTAGTTTATACTCTTAGAAGTTCGGGGCATATAAACGTTGAAAATATGCCGCGCAGCCCTATATTTTGACCTTTGAAAAAAATTGTAGTGCATATGAACTTTCCATTCTAGGATATGATTTTTTTCAAAACTTCATAGCAAAAGTGGTACAGTTTTAGCCGTAAAAGGAGATCCTATTGGAAATTGCATTGTCAATATTTACAGAAATTCAACCTATAGACTGGCGAAGTTGGTTTTAAATAGAAGCTTGGTAACAAAAATATGCATGGATGGACTAACACAATAGACTTAGTCCATGCATACATGGACGAAGGCAACTAACGTTAATGTAGTCCATGCATGCATGGACGAAGGCAACTTACGTTAATGTATTTTATGCATGGACTAACACAATAGACTTAGTCCATGCATGCATGAACGAAGGCAACTAACGTTAATGTAGTCCATGCATGCATGGACTAACACAATAGACTTAGTCCATGCATGCATGGACAAAGGCAACTAACGTGAACGTAGTCCATGCATGCATGGACTAACACAATAGACTTAGTCCATGCATGCATGAACGAAGGCAAATAACGTACGTAGTCCATGCATGCATGGACTAACACAATAGACTTAGTCCATGCATGCATGAGCTAAACTAACTTTGTATAGAAATTTGAAATTATTCAATTATTCAAGCAGACTTAGTCCATGCAAGTATGGACTAAGTTAACATTAGTTGCCTTCGTCCATGCATGCATGGATTAAGCTTAGTTCCAAAGTTTTCATGTTTAAATAACAAGAAAAGATTTAGTCATACTATCAAGTGTTTGCAATTTATTTCTTAAGGTAAGTTATAATGCACAATATGTCGTTAAAGCATAATAAATAGGTTAAATATGAAAAAAACAACTAAGAAGAAAAAAATGAAAGTAGCATCAAATTAAAAAAATAATCTAACTAACATCATGAAATTAAAGGGTAAGAAGAAATAGAGGTTTTCTAAACTTGATGTTGATTTCCAATTTTATTTAATACCTTGTTCAGAGTTTATATCAACAGATGTCAGAATACTATAAAAAGTCTACCTAAACAATGAAACACCAAATATTTCTGAAAACTTATATCTTGAGTTTAACACAGTGTTGCATTTTTTAGCACAAACAAAGCACCAAGTTAATTCAGTTTAGTAGTAATAAAATATGTCACTTTGTTCCAAAGCACAATAAAATGTCACTAAACTTTTACAAACAATATCAAAACATATATTTTTCTCCTGAGTACCATAACAGTATAAAAGTTGGCAAATGTGAATGGATTTCCTTAAATACTGGAATGTTAAAGAAAGATTTGATTGAATTACTGACTAGACAAAAAAAAATCATATGAAAACACATGCCTTTGAGTATCACGTCCAATTATTAAAATAAAAAAATTTAAATTTAAAAACATCTATCAACTATTATGCATAAAAGTGCACTGCAATAAAAGATATATGCATAAAGTATCAAAATACTGACAAAGTATAAAAGTACCCGAGCATTAAGATAATTTCAAAAAAGCATATAAAACAAGAAGAATAAGTTCTTAATATTTACAGTTAAAACAAAAAATATTTTAGTAAATGTCACTTCCTGTCTCATATGATAGCTTTATTAGCACAGATTCTAAAAATATATGGTTTCTTTTTATACTTTTGCCTGAAAAAGGGAGATAATTTGCATCTTCAGGTTAAGAAATTGTCACTTTCGGTCATATTTGATAGCTTAATTTACACTGATTCCAAAAATATCTGGTTTCTATATACTTTTGCCTTCAATAAGGGAGATAATTAGCTACTGCAATTTTATTGAAGGTCATTTCCGGTCTCAAATAATAGGTTTATGTATGCCTATTTAAAAAAAATATATATATGGTTTCTAGGTACTTTTCCATGAAAAAAGTGAAAAAATGGCTACTTCCGGTTTACTCAAGGTCACTGCCGGATGTCATTTTCCAAGGCTTTGTACCATGTTAAAAGTGTCAGAAGAGATAATAAAACAATCAAAAGTCAAAATTTAGAATATGCCCTTGACCTTTGACCTTAACCTCAAATTCATTTCCGAACCACGGACCTCAAATCAGTTAACCTTAAATTAAAAAAAAAAAAAAGGATAATAACTCCTATAAGATGTCTTTGGATTGTTTCAGACCAAATGTGTAATATCTTTATCACATTAAGGCAAACATTTTTCACTAGTTCTTCAATATATATCTTTAAAAGTGTCAGAGAAGATATTAAAACAAGGAAAAGTCAAAATTGAGAATATAACTTTGACCTCAAATTCATTTTTGTGCACCAAGGACCAAATCAAAATACCTAAGGTCTCTACCACTTCATGCGATACATTAATCACTTATGGCAAAGGCGCATAAACGGTGCGATATCAGAAACGAAACATCTAAGCGACATCTTGCAAAACAAAAAATACACGCAAGAAATAATTGTGGCTGAAGAAAAAAATAATAATAATCAGAACAAAAGCAATAGGTCTTTCCACGGAAAAGTTCATAGACCTAATAATTAAAACAAATGCAATTGGTCTTTCCACAGAAAATTGGAAAGATCTAAAAACGTACTTTACGCATCAGTTGAGATATGCAAACGCAATACGATGGGACAGAGGGTATGTTACTGCTGAGCAATAGGACTTTTACACTGGGAAAGCTGAACTCATTAGGTTTTTCATAGATATTATTTTGAAGTTGTCCGTCTGTACAAATAAAGGAAAGGATCAAGATATTAAGTGTTTGTAGTATCACGATATTTTTTACTAGCGCTGCTGGACATACTGGCACGATTTTTATGTATCTCTTTTCTTTTGTTTTGTTTTTTTGAGTATACGAATGATGTAAATGCAAACTCGAGCGAAAATGCTTAAACAGTTGTCTTAATCACCATTTCTTCTTTATATTCTCTTCGTTTTTGTGTTTATCTTTGACCTTCCAATGTGGGCATTATTCACATGTGCATGGTTAAAAATACAATTATAGTCCTGCTGGTCATATTATTACTGGCGAACTTGGCATCGTTACCAATGAACAACTATAAGATTTGTTAGCCAATGGGCCAAAATATAGAAATCCCCAGCCCATCATCTGGAAAAAGAACTTTAGGTTACTGATAGATGCAGTTGAGGACTATGCTAGAAAATGGATAAAGCGCGAACCAGATGAACCAGAACTGGACACTTTGTCTGAATAGACCAAAGGTATTCGATCATGCATTTAGGAGCGCATTCAGAAACTACAATGTACTATGAACACAATAGTTTCTCACCCATTCAAGAACCACGGAGGTTGTGGATGACTTATCCTCTTTGCATGACAAACATGTCGTTGTACAAGCAGATAAAGCCTCAAATAATATTGTCTTCGTATGTAAAAACCATTATTTGCAATGTCTGACAAAAGAGCTTGGAATAAACAGCACAACTGGTAATCCTACATATTCTTAACATTATTTACTCAGTATGAAATTTTACAAAATCACAAATCTGTCCTTCTTTCAATTGGTATTAACATCAAAGAAAACGAAGAAAATCTACCGTCATTATACTGGATACAAAACTTCACAAAACTCCGTATAAAGAACGATACATAGCTGGATCATCAAGATGTTCGACTAAACATCTTTCTAAAGTGTTGAATACTATTCTTTCTACAGTAAAAGAAGGCCTTCAAAAATATTGTGATGAGATATATTCAACCAGTGGTGTCAATCAGATGTGGATTCTCAAAAATTCTAAAGATCTACTGCTAAATCTTAGATCACAATCTCTGCAATTTTGCAGAAACATTAAGACCTCTGATTTTTCTATGCTTTACACTACTATTCTCCATGCTAAATTGAAAGATCGACTTCACCATCTCATTAAACAGAGCTTTTTTCTAAAGAAATGAGAATCATAGATATAAATTTCTTGTTTTGGGTTATAATAATTCTTATTTTGTGAAATACCACACTAATCCTATCAGAAAATACAATGAAGATGATATTATAAAAATGCTGGACTTTTTAATCGACAATATATTTGTTGAGTTTGGAGGATTGATATTTCAACAGACAGTCGGTATTCCAATGGGTACTAATTGAGCACCCCTTCTGGCCGACTTGTTTTTGTACTCGTATGAAGCAGAATTCATTCAGAACCATCTAAAAGACAAAAAGAAAAAGCACCTTGCAAAATTCTTTAATTTTACTTTCAGATATATTGATGATGTCCTATCACCGAATAATCCATATTACAGTCAGTACTTGCATCTCATATATCCCAGTGAACTTGAAATTAAGGATACTACTGATACAACAGGACTGCTTCATACCTTGATCTTTTCCTCAATATTGACACAGATGGACGACTTCACACTAAAATCTATGACAAACGGGGTGATTTCAACTTCAAAATTATCAATTTCCCATTTCTCAGCAGTAACATACCCTTTGCTCCGTCGTATGGTGCTTACATATCTCAATTGATACGTTATGCTCGTGCATGTTCACACTATACTGACTTCATATACAAGAGTGTGCGCCTTATGCAGAAACTACAACAGAGTTATGAGGAGGAAAGATTAAAAATGACACTCCGAAAATTTTATGGACACCATCACAAATTGGTGGATCTATACGAGTTGTGTCTTAACTATTTAATGACATTTTTACCACGTCTTAGATTGTGGTTTAACATCTATGTCGTCTGTCTGCTAAGTACCGAACGTGACCTATTCCCGAATATGACTGTTATACCGAGTTTGAGTTTGCATTGCTATACGACGTGTCTCGGTATTTTGTAATCCAACATTCATGTATTTATTTATGATGTTTCTGTTATTGTTTCGGTTGGATAATGTGTTATGTCTTATCGTTTGTAGTACAAATAATTATAAAATAGCCTTTCAATACCGTCATTGTCATGAAAATTGTTTGGACTGGTATTGTAAAAATAATTGTATGAATTTCACGATTACATGTTCGTTACGTAAGTGCTTCACTGTTTGTGGTGTCCTGTGCTGTCTGTCGTTGATGAAAATGTTCGTTGTTGTTCTGCGGTTTGTGTCGACTATTATATTATTTATTTGTGCGTTTCTCTGTGATGAGTGTTCTTGCGTGTGTTAATGATGTATTTCTGTCACGTGGTGTTGTCATTTAAGCGATATTTTTTTAACATTGCTATATAAGCGGGAGGTTTGGCTAGCCATAAAACCAGGTTCAATCCACCATTTTTTTTAAATGTCCTGTACCAAATCAGGAATATAGCAGTTGTTATCAAATAGTTCGTTTCTATGTATGTTGGCTTTTGTTTTTGTTGCACTTCAGTGTTCCTGTTGTCTCTTTGTTTTCTTCTTATAGTTGATGTGTTTCCCTCGGTTTTAGTTTGTAACCCGGATTTGTTTTCTCTCAATTGATTTATGACTTTTAAAAAGTGGTATACTACTGTTGCCTTTACTTAAAACTCACATCATCTGACGTATGTACCGTCAACAAATATAATTTTCTTAACAGATTTGCAGGAAATTGTATTCCAGTTTACCAATCACATTGAAGCAGGATTTATTTTTTCTTAAGCGTTAATGTATAATCATGCCCATGGGTTCATCTATAAGGTGAAATAAAAGTACCTTATCAATCAGATACAAATTATATATCAATGTACAGTTACAATAAAAAAAAATCTGTAATTGCATGAAGCAAGAAACAAATTATTATTAACGGTGTATGAAAACTACAAGTTACTTGGTAAATAAAGGTAACAGTAGTATACCGCTGTAAGTAATTTATTATATTAACTTCATAAAAAGGGGGTAATATGCTTTTTCCTTTTGTTTCATGATATTTTTACTGCGGAAAATCAGATAAATTTTACAAAAACTTCATACGAACTATTCAGCATAATTGTATCTGGTAATGTAAATTTTTCTTCAAAAGTTGAGTAGCATGGTATAGCCTCCCCCCCATATTATGTTATGTGGCTGTTCTTCTTTAAAAATTGAAAATATATGGTAATTGGATAAAGTAAAATGTATATAATCATATAAAATCGATAACTGGCACGAAGAGAGAACAACATCGGTATGTACACGTAACACGCAAAACGGATATCATTAGTTCATTGTACGATTTCAAATGCAGTGTGAGCAACATGATATTGTAAATCTTTTTTTTTAAATTTTTCTTACATAATGTCGATTTATTTTTCGAAAGTTAAAAAGATGAAAGTTTGTAAAGTAAGACGTCCAAGAAAAATCGACAAAGCCATAACCATAACCGAAAAAGGATGAAAAGACAAGAAAAGTTTTCAAAACACTACATAAAAATTAATAATAGAAATGGAGCATACATTAGCCAACATTTGAATTTCAATTAATCTAAAACGATATAAGAAAAGGGGGAGGAAGTTCAACCACATATTTCTTTTTTTTTCCTCATTACCGTGTTTTATTTAATTCAAAATTATAAGAAAATCTCGTGTTTTATCGAGTTACAAAGTTTAACTTATTCTTTTATCTGCGATGAGAAACAACGAAACTATTTTTTACACCAATGCTGGCGTATATAGATTTGATAGCAATGTTTACCATACAGTGTAAAAAAATATGGTGTTACATAGAATTTTGATATCTCTAACTTCAACTTATCAATTATCATAGATACTTCGTCATATCTGGAAATGTTTGAAGAAACAGACAGCTTACTTAAAACACGTACAACTTATTGCAATGTTGCTGGCGAAATGGAGTTCAATATGTTTCATCTATAATGCACACCTACTTTCTGTATTAGACAGAAATCATGTAAATGAGTAAATGCAACCGTTCTATTAAAAGAAAACAGCATACAGATTAGTTTAGACAATAACACATACATATAATGATCATGAAACAATCAGAAACAACTTAGTTCATTACTTTCAACTACTTACTTGAATTCGTAGATCATATAATGTCTTCATGAATCGAACGACAACTTGATGAATTGCTAAATCCTTTATTAAATATTATGTCCAATTTGAAATGTTCAATGCGTCATTGGTAAATTTTGTTTATGATCATAATAAATGAACAGGCTGTAATCAGATTCCCCATGTTTTGTACTTATTTGAAATTAGACTCTGTGGGCTCGTAAAATAATGAAATAGTTCTGACCCTGAAACTGACCTTACAAATTAAAGAAATAACTAATATCAAATTATCTTCATATCTCTATGTGAACAATAAAGTTTAAAGATATATTACTAAACACCATGTGAGGCATGACGAGTTGACGTGTAGGGAAGTACAAAAACAAATATTCGCCGTAAAACCGGTAATGGTTTACCTTTGTTAATCTATATTTAAACTTATTTTGAATTTTACAAAAGTTTGAAGATTTTTAACTTACACATCTGACGAAAGAGTATATCCAAGCCATTCGTTTTTATGTACACAGATTAACGTAAACTGAAATAAAATTCTCGTATTTCGCATACCACGAGTGACATAAGTTCGCCGTAATCCATGATTTGAAAATATTCATTAACCTACCATTTTTAACAACATGTAAATGTGTACGATTACCTCGGAGCAATTAAATGAGGATAAAGACTGAAACTTACGTAACAAATCATATAACTCATTGCTTGAAAAGAAAAAAAATGGCAGAGACATAAATATTAACCGAACAAGACTCTCGAATGTTAATTTAAGTTTGATTCAGATTTTTTTGAATAAAGAAAGTTGTAAAAGCCTGTTAAATGTTGAGCATGAGCAATACTGTTTACTATGAATGTGTTCTTTGATGGCAGCTATCCATTTGATAAGGGGGGGGGGGGGGGAGGATGTAGGATTTTCGCGAGACATTTATATGTGAAGATGTTTGTGTTTATTTTTCTCTTGTTGTCTATAAAAATAAGAAGATGCAGTATAATTGATAATGAGACAACTCTCCACCAAAGTCCAAAATGACATAGAAGTTAACAGATATAAGTCACCGTGCGGCCTGCAACAATGAGTAAAATCCATACCGCAAAGTCAACTATTAAAGGCCCAGAAATGACAAATGTAAAACAAATCAAACAAGAAAACTAACGGCGTGATTTATGTACAAAATAATGAACGAAAAACAAATATGATATACAGCAACAAACGAAAACCACTGAATTACAGGCTCCTGACTTGGGACAAGCACACACAGAATGTGACGAGGTTAAACTAGTTTGAAGGCGCCAACCCTCCCCTAACCTGGAACAGTGCTGTAACAGTACAACATAAGAACAAACTATAAAAATCAGTTGAAAAGGACTTAACTCATCAGAAATACATTTAACAAACACACAGACATGATGTGGCAAGGTACTTATACATCCCCACAAAAAAAAAAAAAAAAAAAAACAAGTACAGATCTGAGAGTACTCGCAGTTACTGAAAGCTAGTTCAAACCAATAACAACTAATACAAAACTCATGCACCTAAGACGAAAATATCAATCAGTACACATCCAACATCCAATGGATTTAGTGTAAAGACGTCATTAACAGTCAGAGAAAAACATGACAAGTTTACCTGTTATTGTTTTATACGTATTATAAGATTGAAAAATTGTTGTTTGCTTTACTTTCGATGGCAAAACTTATAATGCATAATCAGGACAACACCAAATTGACCAGTTATAAAAAAGGTTGGTTTTACAAAAAGGTTTGACCGGCCTGATGAAGGTTTGAAAATGTAGACGGCCTCTGAAAAAAAAAAAGTGCAATGTCAATGAATTATAACAAGTGAAAAAGCACACAATGCAGGTTTGTTAGAAACAAACGTTTGCAACGATATAAACTATCAACTCTGGCTATGATAATCAATTAGTCTTCTTCAAATTCGATTATGGCCAGAATTTTACATTCGGCTCACAACTTCCATACTAAATTTTACGACAAAAGAGACGACTTTTCATTCCCTATTGTTAATTTTTCTTTTTTAGACAGCGATGTTCCTTTGGCTCCATCATACGGTGCTTATATATCCAAACTCGTTCGTTATGCCTGTGTGTAAAGTAATGTCATAGATTTTAACGAACATAATCAATGCATCACTGGTAAATTATTAAGTCAGGGATTTCGTTACCATAAATTACGAAAAACTTTTACTAAATTCTTTCATAGATACAAAGATTTGATTAGTAAATTTGGCTGTACCTGTAGAAAACTGATTAAAATTGGTATTTCACATCCTAAATTTTACGGTAATATTGTACTTAAAGCGCGGAAATCACTATGTGATCCGTGTAAACTCATCGAACCTTTAAACAAACTTATTAGTATAGGTTATCTTATCAATGTTGTAATTAGATCTTTGATTATAGTTTACATTGGCACTAATATCGATTTTGTCATCAGCAAATTAAAACATAACTAAATTTGTATTCTTTTCAAACGGGATGAATAAAGACACACCCACGTTCATTTTGATCTATAAAGAGGTTAAACTCCTAACTATCTTACTGTCTGTCGATACATTTATTTTTGGCATTGCACAAGTCATGTCTTCTTTGACTGTCCATGACGTTAAAATACTAAATCCCTGGGATGTGTTTTAGTTGATTTTAGTCTCTGATGCATGATTTTTTATTATTAATTGTTTTGGCTTTTAACTAGCTGTCAGTAACTGCGAGTACTCTCAAATCGTACTTTCTTGTTGATTTGACCTGTTGATACTAATTGTAATGTATTTTTGTTATTTAATGTTATTCAGGGTTATATCTAGTCTATATACCAGCTTTGATAAGTGTTTGGTATTACTATAAATTTTCACTTCGTACTATGAACATCAAAATTATTTATTTTGTAAAAATATTTCCTTTCTCTATTGGAACTGTACACGTATACCTAACAACAAAATTATTTTCATTTACCTGTGTTTAAAATAATTGCAAATGGCTGATACATTTGTTCGAGCATATTGTTTTTCTTAAATTGTTGAACATTTCATACCGATATAATTTGTTACTTTTATTATTCTTCCCTTAGTTTATTTATTTTGTATTTGCATTGTATCATAGGTCAAATGTATTTGTTCATTGTATGTTCATTGGTGTTAATATGTCCTTTGATTGAGTTAAGCTATTTCAGTTGATATTTTATAGTGTGTCTTTCTATGTTGTGATGTTACACTATTGTTTCAGAAAAAAAGTGAAGGTTTGGTACCATTAAAACGTTTAAACCCGCTGCATTTGTTTGCACCTGTCCTAAGTCAGGAATCTGATGTTCAGTAGTTGTTGTTTGTTGATGTGGTTCATAAGTGTTTCTCGTTTCTCGTTTTTTATATAGATCAGACCGTTGGTTTTCCCGTTTGAATGGTTTTACACTAGTAATTTTTGGGGCCCTTTATAGCTTACTGTTCGGTGTGAGCCAAGGCTTCGTGTTGAAGACCGTACTTTGACCTATAATGGTTTACCTTTTTAAATTTTGACTTGGATTGAGAGTTGTCTCATTGGCACTCATACCACATCTTCTTATATCAATTTTGTACACATTCTGGGATCATTAAACAAAAATATCAAGCAAATGAGTCCGATAGTTTTATATAGGTCAAATTATATTCGTTAAGAATATTGGCTACAAAAACTATATAAATGTCTGAATGTTTAATATTTTTTTTACCAAAATTTCATGCTCAAAAGGTCAATTTCAGATTACAGGATGGTGTACGATCCTAAATACATAGTTCGAATGGTTCACACTTGAAGTTATCTTGTAGTAGGGAATATAACAAATAATTACCTGTGTTTTATTTGACAAAAAGTTACACTTTTACACGATTAATAGTACACGGTAAAACATCTAACTTTTTATCTGTTTTTTCCAGTAAAAGTTTGTCTTTTATTTCATAAGTATTTATAAAAAAGCCATATATTTGTTTTTCTTTCCCGAAATATCAAAGTAAGAACATCATTTGAGTACAGAGATAACAGTAATCGTCAGGATATAATTGGAAGAAAAAATCGGTAATTATTAATTACTTGAATTATCATTTAAAATAAATGGAAACATGATTTAGCTTAAGTTTTTATTGTTCTTGATGTGTTTTGCATGTTAAATCAAAGTCAATCAGTATACCCACGCTCCGTGAAGAATGTATGTAGACTGTTAAGGGAAGAAGCGCTAAGGGTATGCAGGATGTCTGTTTTAACAATAACAATATACCAAAAAGGTATTTTCTGCAAAGTTGGTCGTACATGATGAAGAGTGAGAAATTCGGACTGCTACTTGAATTTGAGAGTATGCTGAATAGGGGCCGGTTTTCCTTTGCATAGGGCAATGACCTTCAAGTACCCTTCATATGTTTTCAAACAGTTCTTTAAAGTAATAGGAACATGCCATTCTCGCAAAATTACTGCGTATTTAGACATCTAGTACAGTCGACAGGCGAACCTTCATCATGTTTTTTTCCCTCCAGGATAGGAGAAATCCAAATACGTCTTTACCTTAGAATAGGTAATCATATCTGAAGGTCTGAATATAACAACGTATATAGCATGAATAAAATTGAGAATGGAAATGGGGAATGTGTCAAAAAGACAACAACCCGACCAAAGAGCAGAACATAACCCAAGGCAACCAATGGGTCTTCAACACAGCGAGAAAATCCCACAACCGGAGGCGGGCTTCGTGTGTACTAGTTCAGTGAAAATGGACGTCAGACTAAACTCCGAAACATATAAATGAACTAAAATTAAAAAAATTAATGAATACATTTTTAAATGATAGTAATATAATATATAAAAATTTCACAAAAGGTTTGAAAGATAATTACTCTTACAACAAAATTGATCTGAAAAGACCCATTTCAATCGAAACACTGTACAATGCTGTAAATGAACGTGAATTACAAGACTACGGATCAGCAAGTATTGTACTTTTAACCTCTTGCTCTAATTATAAGGTTGCACCTATTTCGTTTGTCCTTAATTGATAAACAGATGGTTAGTCAAGTTAGGTGACCTATTTGTATTAGTTTAAAACAGATATTACAAACCTATTCAAATTAAACGTTACAATTAGTGGTCATAAGGAATCTGATAAAATACTTTATCAGTTTATCTCTGTTCATTTTTTTTAAATCAGTCAGTGGTATTGCAAATGTGAAATAAAATACTAAGGTGAACGTTAGGACCGCCAATACACCAATGACGTGAATACTTTCTACTGTCAACTTTTCGTTGTTTTAATGTCTGCTTTCTTAGTAGTATATATCACTCAAATACGGACAAAAGAGATCATTCAATCTTCGGTTATAAGTAGCCATGAACAAAGTTAAAAAGACATCAAATGATTCTTTTAAATATTGTGGAAACATGTATGAACTTTCATTCAGGAAATCAATAATTTTAATTTGTTGTACATAATATATGGGTTAAAAATATAAGTGATGTGCTTTATGATGATAGAAAGTTTTTTTGAAAAACAAGTATGATAGTAAGTACAGTTTTACAGAAATTCAACTTACCATTCCAGTTTAAAAGGAAACAAATACCTGTTATATCATGGTTTTATTGACAACTTTAGACATAATATTTATGTGATAATTTAAACTAAAAATTATATCTGTCAAAGCAGAAAGGATGTTATTGAAAATAAATGTCAAGTTAACGTTTGATTGTAAATGGTGGCCTGTTTCGGTAAATAACTAATTTCATTTGACGACAGGATACTTATCGGATTTTAAGTTCACTAAGTTAACGGCTTTATTCCAAATCGAAATTGAAAATATTATCTATCATTTGATCTATCATTTCTACCATATTGATATTCTTTTTAGCAAGAATTGCATGAAACGTATTGCAAATATAATAATGCGTTTAATTACAAAGAACTTTACCTTAAGATCGTTTTAGTCATTTTGAAAAAAAAAATCATCAAAAAAGATTTCTTTCAAATGTAATAGTGAGAGACAAAAGAGGTAGAAACACAAAAGGGACATATGAAAAGGGACGAAAAGACACACCACAGTCGTCGAAAAAATAATAGAACACAAAAGACTGTGGTAATCTCATGTGAATTTAATATATCTCAATATAGTTATAAACATAACACACAAGTTGAATGTTTCTCAATACAGTTTCAACACACCAAATTTAAGATTGTATCTTACTTTTTTTATCTAGGACAAGCGTGATGATTTCAAATTTCCAATTTTCAACTTCCTATTTCAAAGCAGTTACATACCCTATGCTTCAGTTATTACGTTACGCTCGTGCATGTTCAAACTATTAGGACTTGAGGGTAAAAGTCTATAATATTATCTTGTGATTGAAATCCTTTGAAGTAATCATGTATTGTTTTCTGCACATTTTAACAGGATGCATATTTGGTGAGTGGCGATAAATTACCATGGATTACATTAAAAAATGTATACTTTAATAACCAACAGCAGGTCATAATACTTTCATAATAGTCCACTGAGCACATCTGTCGTAACATATAAAAAATCAGTTATGTTTTAGCGAACATTGATAATCATTCATTTTTAAGACAAGACAAGACAAGTTTGTCAAAACCAATAAAGTGTCCAGTTATCTGAGCTCAACAATCAAAACAAATGAATCTATGATTATATTACTTGATACAATGAAATATAAAAAAAAAGACTTATAGTATCATGAAATAATTTAACAGTGTTTATTGTAAGGCTATATAATGACATGTATGTAGAAAATATAACAAAAATACCGAACTTCAAGGCAAATTCAAAAAGGGGAAATCCATACCGGCTGACAAAATCAAACGCTATTAATCAACGGTACTTGTTAAAAACAACTGCCATATTCCTGACTTGGTACAGGCATTTCCGAAGAAAATGGTCGGTAAAACCTGGTTTATTTTAATAAGCTTACCCTCCCAATTGTTGTTTATAGTTCTGTTATATTGATACCATTTGGTGAGGAACTCAAAAAGATATACTAGAAGAATAACGTTATTTGTTTAGAAAAATACACCTTGATTGTTCTCTAAAACCCATGCAAACACATCATATTGGAAAATTCATTTTTCAGATAGAAAATAACTTACAGTATTATTTAGCATGCACCAATTGAGGATTTATAACATAGAAAATAAAGTTAAGTAGGTTAGTGTAAATCACAAACAATTGATGTTTTTGTTTTTAGTCGGAAATAATTTTGAGTTTAATCTGCAAGCAGATACATCATGTACATTGTGGGTTTACATCTACAGAATACAATCTGGGATATTCTTCAATGCATGTTAATGAGCAATTAAAAAGATTTATTGTTAATAATCAGGGATTCCAATAACCTATTACAGTGTGGTAGTGCACTTTCTAAAATTACCTTTGGTTTTCAAACATTACGTTTATTTTGGTCTTCATTAAGCTTCAAGAATCAATAAATTGTAGTTTAATACAAGAAACCATTAACCAAATTAACATGACAATGGCAATAATTAAAACCTAGTGTTAAATAGTTTCAACGTGGTCTCCGGGGATGTACATGAACAGCTGCTGGTATTACTTACCTTGTGGTGTGTGTTTGAACAAACAACTTACACAACACACAAAGAATTTTAATATTGGAAATAGGTAAAATAGATAAATAGAATAGAGTTCAACATATACAGAAAATTGAAGAAACATAATCATATTACATCGTGAATAAACAGATTTATACATTTTTGTTTACAAACTGTATTTTAAACATCGCGGTGAACTGAGGAAAACAAGTAAAAGCCGATAAATACAAATTGATTTAATATGTTTTAGACCTGACTATCCCTCTTATTTGTACGGTTCAAGCTCACCCAGGCTTGGGCCAATGTGATTGATTGCCATAACTCTGCCGTCTGTCAATTCTTAAGTTTTTTAATTTCTTAGGAACCATAGAAGGTAATGGAATCGTAATTGCCAGTAATTTTTCTTTTTCGAAATTTGTTCCGAGGAAATTTTAAAAAGCAATTGTAGTTTACTGATGTTCAAATAATGGTCTGATGGTAATCGAGTTCTTTTCTATTTATTAGATAAAAATCTGAGCACAACAAATTTTATCATTTTGTTATGAAATATCCATGAGTTCTTGTCTGTAGTCAACAGCCACCATAGACAATAACATTAATATTGAACATTTATGTACGGAAGAAGAAATATTGAATTTTTAGATCATCAATAACTTGTTAGAATGACAATTTAAAATTACCTGTACATTGACTATTTATACCTGTCGTCTAATCATAATTATTAGGATTTCATCAAGAATTTGCACATTGGAGTTTTTAGGTATCTATCGGGCATTTGATAAGCTAGAATTATAATTTATGACTATTTCCATTATCCACTGTACATGCCGACAAATACATTTTTTCCTGGTTAATACACAACTGTTTTTGAAATAACACAAGGACAGGATGTTCAATAATGTAAACGACTCCAAGCATCAAAGATCAGGTAATTATCAAAATGTCATTTACTAAATAAAGAAAAATGTTAGAATTGGTTCATCTATTGTTTGTCCTTTTAAAAAACAAAAGAGGCGGCGAGAGAGAACTCACACAACTGATCTTGTCATTTTTCCCCATATTGTTTCACTTCGAATCACATGGATAACAACAGTAATTTATAGAAAATATAGGATATACGAAAACCTAAATTCCGCCTGTACACATTATGACCATATATATATATATATATATATATATATATATATAAACAAATAATACTTCCAATGGGAACTAACTGTGCACCACTTATTGCGGACCTGTTTCTGTATTGTTATGAGTTACAATGTATGACTAAAATCAGCAAAGACCCATCAAAACAACATCTGATACAAAAATTTAATAACACTTTTAGATATTTGGATGATATATTGGCTCTCAATAATGACGACTTCACTATGTACACTAAAGAGATTTATCCTGCTGAACTGACTTTAAATAAAGCTAATACTAACAATGAACACTACCCTTTCCTGGATCTTGATATCTATATCTTTAACGGGAAGCTTAATACCAAAATATACGATAAAAGAGATGATTTTTCATTTCCTATTGTTAATTATCAATTTTTAGTTGGTGACGTTCCTTTGTCACCTTCGTATGGTGTTTATATATCTCAACTTATTCTTTTCGCTTGTGTATGTCAGAACGTATTTGATTTTAACGAAGGGAATCTATGTAAATAATCGTACACATGAGACATACATTGTTTGTAAAAAATTATAAAAAAAACTGAGTTTATTACATTTTTGTTGTGTTTTTGATGGCAAGTTTTAGTGGTTGGCAAGGAGATAATAACAGATATTTACAAAGTATTATTTTATTAAAATTTCGGAGGAAAAATATACCCAAACATGTTTAAAATAACATTGAAATCGTTCAGTGGTACATAATATTGTATTTTGTTGGCGCTTGTAGGTTAAAAGGAAGTAATTAAAGATGACTGGCGCCACCTATTTTTTACATCCAAGATAATAGGTAGAAGTACATTTATTTTCTGTTGCCCTGTTAATTAAAAAAACAAAATTGAAATAGTGAGAAATGAGTGTTGGCTATTGGTGTAGAAATAGCGAGAAATTTTGAGGCAACTCTCTGTGATGAGCAAAATTTTCTATGCAACATTAAGCAAGGGGGGTTTTTCATTCATAATATTTCGAAAGTTCCGGAACCATACAGTGCCCTTAAAAATGTTATTTTCTATCAAAAAAGCAGCGGCACTATATGTGTTTTGCAGTTTAATTTACACAAACAACTAGGTACTTCCGGTTTACAAAATTCCACTTCCGGTTTCAAATGAACCTTAATCCACAATGATTCCTAAAATATAAAGTTGTAGTAAATTTTTCATTAAGATAATTAAAAAAATAGCTACTTCAGGTTTATACAAGGCCATTTCCAGTTGACCTTTCAAGGTCATATGTTCTAAAGCCTAATGCAAAAAACCATACAACTTTATATAAAAAGTAAGTTATAATAAAGGTCAAAATCTAGAGCATCAAATTAAACTCTGACCTTGACCTAAATTCCAAGGTCATAAAGTAAGGACCTCAAATCACAAGACCCTAGGTCTCTACTACTTTACTGTGAAAGTACTTTTATTAGTGGGTACTAATTTTCATGGTTTGAGCAAAAGCTATATGTTCATGGGTTCTTAAATTCGTGGATTATAGTTTTCTGAAGAAAAAATCGAGCGAAGGCAGAAGCCATCAAAAATGATGTTCTTGAAACTAATCAACTGTTGTTTTATATTGATTTGTGATTCAATGCAAAATAAGGTAAAATTGAGAATGGAAATGGGGAATGTGTCAAAGAGACAACAACATGAACAACCCGACCATAGAATTCAGAATTTGACAGGTTTTTCAACGGATCCTTTGTAGTGAAAACGCAGAACCCAAAAAGGCTGCCATTGTCGCCTATGTAAATAATTACTTCATTTTAATCTGTAGGTAAGAAGGTTAGATCTAATGTGATTGCCGGTTAAGTCGTTTACATACAGAAATGTCCCCTGGAGAATGTCAGAAAGTTTTCCGTTGAAAAGGGAGATATAGGTATTTGTATCATGTGTATGTCATGTGTCTGAGACTGAATAAAAGAACAGGTTTACAAATTTATCATTTCAAACATATTTAATTCCAGACTGTCTGTAAATGTTAACTGTAAAAAACTATGTCTATTTATCAGAGAAATACTGAAAATGAAAAAAAAACATATTTTCAAAAATTTGCTTCCGACATTATCTCTTAATCATAAAAAAGCATCTGCCAAAATTTCATAAAATTCTGCATGCATGAAGGTTTGACAAAGTAATTGATGTGTAACAAACTTTAACCTTAGACTGTATATACTTGTTACATGTAACTGTAAGAAAAATTCCATTTATCAGTAAAATACGGAAAAACGAAAATAAATATTTTCAAAATTTTGCTCTGGATACTGTATTTTGGTCGTTAAAAACCTTCTGTCCAAATTCATTAAATTCCATGAAGGTATGAAAAATTTATTGATGACAGAGAAACTTTGAGCCTGATATTAACTGTTAAAAAAACTAAGTCCATTTATCAGTTACAATATGGAATAATGAAAATAAATATTTTCAAAATTTCGCCCTGGATACTGTCTTTTGGTCATAAACATGAAGGTTTGACAAAGTTATTGATGACCGAAAAACTTTAACCTCTGACTCAATCTGATTGTTAACTGTAAAAAAAAGAAGGCACATTACTAAAATGAAAATATTTTAAATACTGTATTTGGTCATAAACAAGCTTCTGTTAAAATTTAATAAAATTCCATTAAGGTTAGACAAAGTTATTGATGTCCAAAGAAACTTCAACCACAGACTGAACCTATATGTTGACGCCGCCGACGCCAACGCCGACGAAGGAAATTAGAATCGCTATGTCTCACTTTCGCGACGTAAATGTCGCAGGCTCGATGAAAATTGATCCGTAGACAACCATGCCTGAGGCGTATAAATATTGTGTCAAAAATGACTGTTAAAAGTCTTATAACTCTGGAAAGACAAATCATAAAATTTTCCAAATCAAAAGGGAATTTACATTCACCAATCCTGATAACAGTGTCAGGTTTGTAGTACCAATCCTGACAACAGTGTCAAGTTAGTACTAACTTGATTCCCGCAAACTAGAGCTAGCGCATTATATTGTAAAAAAGCTTTTTTTTCTGACGTTCAAAGTAAGTCCCATATAAACCATTATAACTATAATGACACAAGAGTTTACTTCTGTTTAAATCAAACAGTTTGTTATGTTCTCAAATTCTAACAATTATGTAAAGTTTCCAGTAAATCAATCTATGCAAACTCAAGTTATCGTACTATATAAGAAAATTTACTCAAATCTGACAATTAATGTCCCATAACTATGGAATGACAAACCAGAAAATAGAAAAAAAATGATAGGAAGCTTTCTTTTATCAATCCTAACAATAATATAAAGTTTGGAGGACATTCATCTAGGAATACTGGAGTTAGTGTGATAAATGAAATATGCCTTACTGTTAAAGTCCTGTATAAACTCTACTACTACTAGGGTGGGGTGGGGGTTAATGATCTTGACTACCCATGAGGGTCTTGCACGGTCGGAATAATTTCATATACTCCGAAACAACAAATCCACATGAAAAAAAAATTGAAAGCGAGCTTTCTTTCGTCAATTCTAATGTTGTAATTAAAGAACATGAGAATTGGTTAAAAAAGTTTGAGTAATCATACACTGTATGTAGTGTTGATGGAGGGACGGACATTGGTATACCATAATACGTCTGTCATCGATGGGCGTATGAGAATTGGAGACATCAGACATGACCATAGAGGAATTATTGTTTCACTCTTAACTGACCCAAATTTTTTTAAAATGCAACTTTGAAGAGGTTATACTTGGTGACCTCTATAAACACTAGTAGTCATAGGGTTTGCTTCTTTTCAATTGTTTTTAAGGTGGATTGGACCACCGTGATACAGGCTTATTTTTAGTGGTTTTTGTTTGTTGCTGTATTTCATATTTGTTGGTTTCTTGCTATTGTATATTACTCACTGTTAGGTTTCCCGTTAGGTTTGCCTTTACTTGCTTAGCGGTATGGGATTTGCTCATTGTTGAAGGATGTACTGTGGCTGTGATGCAACATCTACATCATTGGGCTACGATGTAATTGTTGTCTCATTGGAATGCATGCGGCATCTCCTTATTTTACATAAAATACAAGACCACCATATAACTAACTGAATGTTTATAGTTGTCTGACTATTTTGAACAATGATATACATGTACTTTGAAGTATTGTTTGATATGCATGACCAGTTTAAAATGCCAATTTGGCTTTAAACAGTAATTAAGACTATCTTGAACATGATGAATATACATTTTGACTTAAAGTGCAGTAAGCAGTCATTAGACACTAACCCATTAATGTGTGCACAATAAATATCGAAAATTCCACTGAAACTATGAATTCTCAATATTCCAAATTGCTACTCTAAATGAAGAATTATCCATGAAGGTATTCATGAAATTGAGATACGATGCACTATAAATATTCACTGAAACTATGACTTTTTATTATTCTAAATTGCTACAATGTATGTTAAATGAATAAATATCCAAGGTATTCATGACATTCAGAAATGATGCATTATAACTGAAATTACGAATGCTTGTTCATCCAAATTGCTATTTCAAATCGGTACGTCCAAACACCACCTAGGCCGCCTTGATGCACTAAGCTCCGGAAACTGCACTAAAATCCATGATGGAGCAGTCATATAAGCACCAAGGATATTCAGTACTATAAAGTTTTAAGTAAAGAGCATACATTGAAATTTTGGTGTAAATATATTTAGAAATAAAAGAGTTATTAATATTTACGTGGCACGCGCCGACTTTTGTGTAATGTGTCCAGTTATCACAGTGATGGTTGAATCCACTAAAGTTTGACGAATTCATAAATACTGCAGTAAGAATATGAATGAAACGTAAAATATGCACCAAGAACATTATTTCAGATTAGTTTTATAATTAAAGAAATTAATTTCAAAGTTGGTTCGAAGATATAATAGTGTAGTGAAAAATCAAGAAACAGTCGCTTATTTTAAAAGTTTAATGGACAGACACACCTCACGGCTTAAAATCAACATGATGATAGAGTAAACCTTATACTATCATTTAAGCCCTGTCGTAGAGTTATTCCACGGGTCAGTCTTTTGTAAAATCACGATAAAGTGTGACTTTCCGATTAATTTCATTTTCATTATTTAACACGGGAACGCTTATAATTACTTACCGATTAGTTTCCCGCCGAAACGGGATTTTCGGTCATTCAGCACGACAGCGCCAAAGCGATCGGTAATAAAATTACTTGGTAAATTTTTATATAATGAATTCCCCATTTTTATTATTAATAAGATAAGATTGACATGACTGGAGGGATGTTTTTCGTTTTGGTATTATGTTGTGTGCAGTATATATATGTATACATACGCGTTGTCGTGTAGCTTTACACTTAATCATGAGTTATTGTATTCTTCATACTACAACAGTGAGTTATTCTCTTTTCATGGGTTTTCAAGAGCATACATTATTAAATTTTTTTTATCATTATGTGACCTACATGAGTCTAGTATTTTGGAGTGAAGTTCTTTTAATACAATATGGAGGTTGTTACAAGAGAACAGCAACTACTTGCTATAGAATGAATAAGTAATGTATCAACTTTCATTTGATATCAAACTTAAATGTCATATGAAAATACATATTGAGTGAATTGGAAGAATTTCAATTGCATATGATATTTTTCTTTAATCTGACCGTCTGTCAAACTTAAGAATAATAAATTTCTTTCATACATCACCCGTAGTCGATTTGGAGAAAAAATAGCGGAACAACCAATTCTTAAGAAGTTTTAATATATCAAAATCAAAGTTTGACACAACATACAAGTTAACTTTTACAAACTTTTTTTTTGTAATACTTATCATTCAGCAGTTTAACTATTCAATTTTCACCTCGATAAGTCAATTTGCGCTCCCTTTTCCTCAACCCCCCCCCCCCCACCTGACTACTGACAATGAATTTGAAAAATTTTGCATTTTTTAAAATTTTGTAAATAAGAATATAGATTTGTATCAGTGTTTGTGTATAGATGTTTGACTTAGTACAGTTGTAAGGCTTAGTAACTTTTGAGGTGTTTTTATTTTTGTTGAGTTTTTCGAATAGACTAATTTTAAACCTTTACATGAAAGTTATTTGTTTACTTGTAACTGGATGTTTTTAATGTAGGTTATTGTAGTACGCATGCGTGAATTTGGTATCGGCTCGGTTGCTCGGTTCGCCCTTTTTAAATGTTCGCCCCTGGTCTGTTCGTCCTAAGTTCTTTCGCCCATAGAGTACGTTCGCCCTAAGTTCCTTCTACTTACTTTTATCAATGACGTTTTATACGTCCTTTCATTTATTGAAAAATATTAATATTAAGGGTATTCAATTTTAATAAAATTATTCAGATATTTATATGGTATAAATTCTCGAAATTCATGAAAACAAATGAAAAAAAATAATTAAAATTTGATGGCTTGTCTTGTAGCATAAATAGGTCATGATAATAATTCTCTGATTGTTGTTATAATTGTCTTTTGTAGATTAATGATTGGAACTATCGGAATAAAACAACTGGATTATTGCGGTTAATCTAAACTATGTTGGTCACATATCTGCGCATGTGTACAAATGGGAAATTTAATTGATAATTTGTGCGTACGAAAGTTTCAAAATATTGATAAACAGAATTGCATATATTCATACAATCCATCTTGTGTTAAAGTCAAGTATCTTCGTGGAGAGTACGACTTCAAATCAATGATGCTTGAAAAAATACACGGATATGGTTGTTCCGTCTACGTTTAGATATTTAATGCAATCAAGTCATATTCCAGTTTTAGACAACATGTGTTTTGTAATACGAAAGTTAGAATATTTTAGTATGTTATGGCGATAATAAAGAGTCAAGCGCACACGTGAATCTGCTGGTGTGTTGCACATCAAACGATGCACCGTCGGTCATACACCCCTTATCGCTATTCCCGCTTGACCCGAGAATCTGTCCCGCTTGAACTTCTGACGTCGTACAACAATCACTTTTCCATTGTGGCGTCAGATATTTTCTATTTTCTATTATGACGTCAAAATTTTACGGGAACTTTTGTGATGTCCAGTAATGGCGGACAAATAGCGATAAGGTGTATTGTCGAAATGTCCCCAATGATTGTCTTTATTCCCTTACGATTCAAAGTTTTATAAGTGACCAAAAACGGGATCTTAACAACTAAATAGTCCAGCTCTTTAACGTTATTCGTCATTTAGGTACACCCATTATCGAGGCTCGAGTACGGAACCAATTTGAAATGCTGATTAGTGCCCAAAACCCAATTCTTGGCCTGACGCATATCTGCATTGGATATATTTAGAATTTTTCAATATCTGTTTATAATGAAAACCCTAGTTTATGCAAACTTGACTAAAATCTTGGTAGCCAGTTTTTTTTAAGATCAACTATCTACCTTTGACAGAAAACTTTTCTTTAATGTTATAATTGCTTGGCGAATTTGCATTGCATCAAGTTGACCTTTCCGAGACGAATGTATGGAATCTAGTTATAGAAAAATTAATTTGAATCAACAGTATTTTCAGATTTTTATGTTAAGTATAGTGAGTTTTGGTTGAGTTATGAGTCTAACTATTTTTTGAAGAAAAAAATACGTCAAAAGCAATAATGGGACAAAGCAGACTGGTATGGTGGGGCTGCTCTTATGGTAATTCAAGTTACCTTTTATGCATTTTCTTCCACCTTAGAACAATCAGCTCTTTGATTAACTCCATTTGGGACGGGAAACAAGATAAAGTAAAATGATCAACTCTGATATCAGATTACAGTAAAGGGGGACTCAATATAATTGATATCGACAGTTTCTTTAACACATTTAAAATCAAATGGGTATCATGATTGATAGAGTCAAAAGATGAAAATTGGTCAATTATTCCAAGCTTCTTTTTTGATGAATACGGCACAAACTTTCTTATCTTTAAGATGAATTTAGAAATTAACAATCTGAAACCACTTGAAATTACAATTGAGTTACTAGAATTTTATCAAGATATTGTAAAATGCCGGATACTTAAAGGTGGAGTTCAAACATAATCGCACTCAAATTTTAGAGAAATTCGCAATGAAATTATATGGGGAAATAAAAACATAAAAATAAAAAAGTAAACCAGTATGATGTTATGCTGGATTAAAAGCAATATAATTAGATTAATGAACTAATTAACGAAAACAGTCAAATCGATGAAATGACCATACTGTGACAGTTAGAAATAAAACACAACTGGATAGCGGAATGATCAAAACTATACCAAGAAGTTGGATAGATATCCTAAAAACAAATGACTCTGTAAAACCCGAGTTTATAATAACGAAAAGTCTATTAGAAGGAATAAAACAGAAATCAAGTTATCAGATCTTGTTCGTGAAAGCGGTAGCAATAAGGTAATTGTAGTAGCTATAGACTAATAAATCAACTATCATTTTAAACCAAAAAATAATAAAAAAAGAAATAATAGGCAGCTTATATAATGAAAAAAAAATAAAGGAAATCAAATTAGATCACGAGTGTAATGGCTAGAAGAAAGAGAGAAAAACAAATCTTATTTTATTGGCATAAAAATAATGTACGAGGAAAACAAACAAGTAACTTATGACCAAAACAAAATACTAAATTAAGAAGTTATTTATTATACTAAATTATATAGTTCAACAAAACCAGCCACAGAATAGGTAAACAAATACATTGACAGTATCAAAGAATGTAAAAAATAAATACTGAAAATAAAAGTAATACATGTGAATGAAAAATTACTATAAGTGAATACACCGAGGATATATTTAAAATGAAATTGAACAAGGGGGTTGGATGGACTAAATGTTGAGTTTTATAGAAAATTTTAGAAGAAATTAAAGATATCATAGTACTCGTTTTTAATGATTGCCTTAAAAGGTGAATTAACCAACTCTTAAAAATTTGGAGCTATATCTATTTTGTACCTCCTTTCACTTGACAACTTTAGACCTACCCCATTATAATAAAATTATTAGTCTATGCTTTAGCACAAAGATTAACATCAGTACTTCCGGAAATCATTCATTTTGATCAAAAAGGTAACATCAAAAACAGATGAAAAGGATTCAATATTAGACAAATTCAAGACATCGTTGATTACGTTGAAAAGTTTAAAGCAGATGGTGCAACTTTATTTTTAGATTTTAAAAAGGCTTTCGTGGTATTTTATGTTTGAATCTTTAAAAAATGGATTTAAAAATAATCATTATAGGGGTTGAAGCTTTGTATACAGATATAAAAGGGTGTATTTTAAATAATGGATGAGTGTCCATCCCATTCGATACGTTTCGTGGGATTAGACCAGGGTGTCCGTTATCCGTTATCCATTTTAATTCTTGTTTTATCGATTGAAATAATGGCAATTAAATTAAGGAAAAATATGCTACTAAAGGATTAAAAAACAAATTAGATAGAAAATCTTGCTCGCTAAAAATATGCAAATTAGCAGATGATTATCAATTGTTTTTAAAGACACGCAAAGATATAAGTCTAGCCTTTAATTTTATTGAAACTTTTGGAAATCTTTCTGGACTTAAACTGAATGAAAATAAAACAGAAGGTTTGTGGCTTAGGAAACTTAAACGTTCAAAAGATAAATTTGAAAATATAAAACTGGAGACCCCATTAAAAGTCTTGGAATATATTTTGGACATAATTATCAAGAATGTCAAAAATTAATCGAAGAAAAGCAAAATGCTAAATGTGAAAAATTGATTCAAGAATGGAATAAACGAATCGTTACATTAACAGGAAAGATTATTGTAGTAAAGATTTTAATTTTACCAAACCTAACATACATTGCATCGAGTGTGATATTAACAAATGGAATAATGCGAAAGTTCAAAAAAATGTACATAAAATTCTATATGGAGTAGGAAAAAAAACCAAAGCTAAACGTATTACATTGTGTTAACCATATCGTGACGGAGGATTACAAATGATTGATTTAGAACGCTATCTTAAATCATTACATACCAGGTCGGTTTTAAAACTTATAAAAAAAGAAAATGATAGCTAGAAAATTATCCAAAGATTTTACCTTAATGAATTTGATAAAGACTCTTTTATTCAGAATGAATCTAACAAATATTAACATATCTAACAAAATAAATTTTGATCTGCACAAGAAATCTATAAACAATATTAAAACATTGATAGAGGTAAAAAGAGGTCAAACAATCAGATCAAAAACTTTCTTGAGATTAGAAAATAACTTATATGGGGAAACTATTTCATAACAGAACATGGGAAATTTCTGTTCTTTCAAAAAAGGATTGATAGTAATATTTTGTTCATTGATAACATAAAAGACGAACACGGATACTTCTCTTCAGAAACTGTACTAAGAAATTTAAAGAACAAATAAGACTGGAAAAGAGAATTTCCTTTAGTTAACAAAGTTATACCAAAGCACTGGCAAATGTTTTAAAACTAGAAAGCTCTTACAAAACTACTGTCAATACAAAAAATTGGGGAAAGTTAGAAATACTACTAAATAGATATAAGAAGATGTGGTATTAGTGCCAATGAGACAACTCTCCATCCAAGTCAAAATTTAATAGAAGTAAACCATTCTAGGTCAAAGTACGGTCTTCAACACGGAGCCTTTGCTCACACCGAACAGCAAGCTATAAAGGACTCCAAAAATTTCTAGTGTAAAACCATTCAAACGGGAAAACCAACGGTCTAATCTATATAAAAAACGAGAAACGAGAAACACTTATGAACCACATCAACAAACAACAACTACTGAACATCAGATTACTGACTTAGGACAGGTGCAAACAATTGCATCGAGTTTAAACGTTTTAATGGTACCAAACCTTCACCCTTATCTGAAATTTTGTTAGATATAAGCAAAAAAGAAATATACACACGATAAATAGATAGGAGCTTGTATGTGGGAAAGAATTCTTTGTAAAAATGACTACAAAATTTCAGTCCACATTTAACTTTATTTCTAACTTCCTTGAAATCAACAGATTTAAAACGTTTAAATGTAAAATTATACCATATATATAAGCCTGTAATGAATTACTTCATAAATGATAAAAAAGTAGTTCTTGCTTCCAGTGTAAGCAACATGATGATTATAAACATTTCTATTTTACCTGTTCATATAATTTTCATTATTGGCATACAAATGACCAACTATTAGCATTTCTAAAAATTGAGAAGCATATACTAAGTCTTGAAAGTTTAGTAACATCCTATAAAATTGAAGATGTAGCTTATTTTGAACTATTTAGTAACCATCATTTGTTTTCCATCTATAACGCATAGTATATGTCTGACAAGAAAGAGAAAGTCATTGATATCATTAAAATCTTTAAAAATGAAATCTGGGACATTATTAACATAAATAAAATCACAAATCATATAAACACAAGAGAATAATACTTAACACATGGGAATATTTCGAATCCCTCTAGTGTAGTTAAATGATAGTTATCAGATACAGTATGTACATGTACTGTTGTTCAATAGATGTGACTACGTTTATACAAGCTTTTTGTACACGACTGTATATCATGTATATTTTTCCAGTCAGTTTCGTGTGTATTAACTGGAATCCAATTTTATTTTGATCTCTTTAAAAAATTTATTACAGCTACACGGAACCAGTTTTGTATTAAATATGTTTATTCATGTTCACTACGTAAACCTATAACAAGCAGGTGATAAAGTAGATTACACACCTTGATGTAACGTTTTTGCATACTTGTATTGAAGATCACGTGTATTTTCGATACTTGATCTTAACAGATAAATAAACAGTACTAATTAAAAAAAAAATGAAGTAGTATACATAAAATGTCAAAAAACAAAAACATTCGTATCTCATCAATTTAGATTTTTTTACACTGTAGTCTTTCAAGATTAGCTATCGTTGCAAAAAATCAACTGATCAAGACACATGCATGCTATCAAAAGGTCATCAATTATGCGGTTCAGTGTAATAAATTTATAAACAATATAATGTGAAGAAACGTTTCATACTCCGGTAAATACTTGATTATGTAAAACTGTTTTAATGTATAAATATATCTAACTTTACAGATCTACTTTTATTATTGAATATTTTCACTGGATCTTCAATAACATATATATAGGGATACTTAATTGAAGCTGTAGATTACGTAAATTTTTAACAGTAAAGATGCAACAAATTGATTAAATTGTGTTAAAATAATCGTTTTCTTTTTATAATCATCAAACTAACGAATAAAGATAACATTTTAAACACAATATGTTAGTATAATGCTGTTTCTTGCGATGATATTCTTTAGTTTACATCATCTTTTTAAATAAAACATTATGCTGTCGGATGTGTCGACTGTTATTTTTGTCACAGAATACATATTTTAAACATTCATTTTCTGGACTTTTCTGTTGAATTTGAAAAGATCTTAAATATAATTTTTTTTTAACATCAAATTATCACACTGGGAATTATATATTATGAACAATGTTTTTTTTCACAATGTATTTCGCTTTCTGGACACGTATATTTTAATTTCCTTACTTATTTCTACACCTTGTTGGACTTCTTTTTCTTCATTTCTTGTTCCACTCTGTTTTGTTCTAGTGTAATATTATAAAAAAATGTATATGTTGGGGTACCCCCATGTATTACAACATGGATGTGTATAACCCCATCTTAATATATGTTGAACTATACACCCACCCAGAATGTCAGCCCCCCTTCCCCCTTTACTACTGTTAGACTGCCTGATGTTAATTGATTTATATCTCATTAGAGATTTGTTGTATAAAGAAAGTGTTTTAAAATTATTCATTTTTATCAATATTGTAACGATAAAAAGAAAGTATCTTAGCAGATTACTTAGGTTATCATTGACAATACCCAACTATACGTTATAATATTGACATTGATTCCTCTAAAAGTAAAATAATAGTTTTTGACTTAGTTTGTTATAAATGTATATCACAGTAGATTCTCCGCTACCATTTATTGTAGTAAAAAAATGAGAATGATTGTTATAATTTAACATGTTCTGCAATTGAATTTTCTCTATGTCTCTCAACAGAAGAACTTTTTCTTTTCTCTTCTTTATTAAAAAGATGCGAACCTCTCCTTAATACATGTCACTCAATTCCGGCCTGTCTCCACAATGTGCCTGTCATTGTAGAGACTGGCCGATATTGACTGACATATATTAAGGAGAGGTTTGCATCTTTTGAATAAAAAAGGAAAGAAAAAGTAGTAGCAATACAAGATAAAATACAATCTGAACTTTAATACAAATTAAAGAGCAATAATAAAAAAATTAGACAAGCATTTAGCATGATTTTTATTGATATGAAGTTAATTATATTAATTATTAAAGCTTTATTCAACATTTCAAAGTTTTAAAGTCATGAACTTACCTATAAGGGAGAGGTTCTCATTTTGGCAAGGTTTATTTCAAGCTTATGTAGTAGTATTCGTTGATGCTATAGCAACGTAACTTTCTTGGTTGCTTTAGCCAAATATCGAACTGTCCAAGTTGTATACTAACAGATGTTCATATTATGTCCAAATGTATATAATAAATGTTGACCTGCTTGGGATGTTAATTTGATTCATGTCTCAGTAGAGATTTGTTCTATCAAGAAATAGTTAATTATGCATTTGTATTAATATTGTAATGATAAAGAAAGTGTCTTAGCAGATCAATTAAATTATTATTGACAATACCTAACAATACGTTATAATATTGACATTGATTTCTCTAAAAGTGAAATAATGGTTTCTGACCTAGTGTGTTATAAATTTATATGAAGTATCTTTTCACAATAGATTCTCTGCAACCATTTATTATCGTTGCATAGACAAGCCGGAATCCACTAACACCTATTAAGGAAATGTTTTTTTTAATAAAGAAAAAGAATGAAATAGTAGAAAAAAATCAAGATATTGTTTGCATCAACTTCTAGCAAGATGAACAACAGTATCCTGACTATTTGTGTCATTCATAATATGGTTGTACCTTTTAACCTTAATAATCACGGAAACCTGTTTCGTTGAAACAAAAACACTCGGTATATATATTAACACATTTTTGTCAGTTTTTTTATCAATCGACATATCTAACTTTTTACCGTCCTTGATATTCATATCTAAGAAAAAGAAATTTCAGTTTCTAGTTATTACTGGTACCAATTCAGAGAGACTGTATTGTAGTTGCTGAATGTCCAGTGACAAATATATTTTTGGACAAGATCGAACAAATAAAAAAGAAGGTTTTGCAACGAAAGTCGACCGGGAGGAAGGGCGGATACTTAACCGTCATCCGTCATGTAATGAGGGAAGTGCCCTGAAACAAATCAAGCAAGCACCTTCAAAAGATTTTTGGCAAAGGGTTGTTAAATACTAAACACTGTTTTTTGCTAGCCGGTGTGTCAAGTTTAACTACATGCACTCGTCTCTGAAAAAAATATCCATGTATCTTAGTATTATATTAAGGTATACATGTATAGATATTTCTAAAAGTGCCCGTGAGTTTAACGTTTCCATTCAGATCATTTGATAACAATTCTAATGCAATCTTTATGCAACAAGCTTTCTTATTGGCTCTGGTCAAGCGTAAAATTTACAATGAACCCGTCAGAGCCGCTTCACAAAATTTATCGCGTATGAATATTGTGACATAAATACTTTGCATAACAATAACAATGGCTACAGCAGATGACGATTTTGACATGTCAGATCTCAATGACCTGGATCTTTTGGGACCATTAATAACAAATTTTAACTTAGAAGCAGATGTACTGGAAGGTTTAGAGTCGAGTGATGTACATGTATCTGAAGAAAATAACAGGGAAGAGTCAGACGCTGATCAACAATAGACGGCTGTGAATTTTACAGCACACGAAGTCTACACAACTGCGCTGGACATTGGTGTTTTAAATGATACAACAAAAGAGGGACAAAAGATACCAGAGGGACAGTCAACTGATGGAGTTGCTTGTAGGTTTCAAATTTACAATTTCTAAGCAGATTTTAATCTGCACAGCTAATCCCTATACCATTCCATACTTCACCATCTTTTCTCTCTCGAGAGAGACACAATACATTTTCAACAACAAGCAATAAACGGGAATCGTTCTATATTTTTGCACTTAAAACAGGCACTTCATAAATCACTTTCCCTTAAAAATGCATTATCCATGTTCTTATATTAATCACTATCAGTTGTTTCAACCTTTTTGTTACCTTCTCTGTCAAATCAAGTTAATCTGGGGAGGGGAGGAGGGCTAGGGGTGTTATTTAGGAGATAATTGTATTGTATTTTAAGCTTGACCTACGGAAATTGAGTTTACCTAGCGACGCTTAGCAGAGATAGGGATATTTGCGTCAGTTTAATCAAAATTTACGAAGGATAAGCTAAAAATACAATACAGTTATCTCCATTCTAATGCCACGTATTAAAATTAATTCCATTTTAGTCAATATTTTGGCTGAAAAATGTCATAAATAAAAAAGTCCGTAAACTGTTACATCGTCTTTGCCATTTAAACGCTCCGCGTCGCCAGGTAAACTGAATTTGCGACAGTAAAACTACCAATGAACGTCCGCAAAGCTTTAAATACAATATAGTTATCTCTTAAAGCAAGTATATTAGTAAAGGACACTCCGCTTTTCTCACACAATATAAGAAAAGTATTTTGGTATGATTTTAAAGATACACTTGTGACTGTTCTAATGTTTTAGCATATGTAATTATACCCTGCACGGGTGGACATGATTTATATGACCGACAAAATAACACTGGTTAGTGATTTTGACACAAGTAAAACTTTTTCAAACTAGAAGACATTGTTTCAAACATGGAGATTAGACCTTGTATTAATTTTGTTTAATATATTCACACTTGTATAGGTCTAGACTTTGGCTTCTTGTATTTTATAGACCCCAGTCTTTTGTTGAATTCTATATGCTGCCCTCAAGATGTTTATTTGTGGTTTTTGTCGTTTCAGTTGATGTCATACTAACGTAAGTTGTTTATGAACAGATGTTTATATTTTGTCCAAAGTTATATAATAAATGTTGACCTGCTTGGGATGTTAATTTGATTCATATCTCAGTTGAGATTTGTTCTATCAAGAAATAGTTATTTATTCATTTGTAATAATATTGTAATGATAAAGAAAGTGTCTTAGAAGATTACTTAAATTATCATTGACAATACCAACTATACATTATAATATTTACATTTATTCCTCTAAACAAGAGGTGGAAGATACCAAACGAACATTCAAACTCATCAATTGAAAATAAACTGACAACGCCATGGTTAAAAAAGAAAAAACACTAACAGACAAACAAAAGAACATAAAACACAACAAGATTGAGCAACATGAACCCCACCAAAAACTGGGGGTGATCTCAGGTGCTCCGGAAGGGTTAGCAGATCCTGCACCATATGCAGCACCCGTGGTGTTGCTATTGTAAGTACATACCCGGTAATAAGTCTAATTTGGTAGGTCAAATTCGGGGAAAAGGGACGGGATTGTAGTTACGACATTTGGAACATATCCGCTATCATCTGTAAAATGGATATTCCATAACGGTCAACCAACTCGTGATAGCGTCCGTAAAATTTACGAAGGGATCATTTCAACTTCACCACTTGGAACTCTTAGTTTAATAGCTTCCTTGTGAGCAGCAACCCTCTAGCATGAAAATCATAATAGGAAATACAAGCCCTGGAATATATCGTATCAACTTAGAGATATATGCTCCGTATGCAGGCCCTGCTGGAATGTTGCTACATAGAAATGGAACGTTCAAAATTGGGAAGCTGAAATCATCTCATGTGTCGTAATATTTTGTTTTCAACCGACCCTCATTGTCAATTTCTAGATGTAAGTCAAGATATGAAGCAGACTTAACCGTATCTGTTGTATCCTTTATCTCAAGTTCGATGGGCTAGATGCATTCAAATTTTGAATTATTTCGTGAGAGAACAAAAAACAAAGTGAAATAAACGTTTCCAACCTAGTTTGTTATAAATTGATATCAAATGTCACAATACCAACGCTAATCCGTATTCCAACACACAAAACAAACATATTTGAATCATATCAATATTTGAAGACAACATTACATTTTTATTGGGAAGTAGATCGTCCCAGATAAATGTCCTCAACACCAGTTTCAAAGTCGTTCACAGCATGTTAAAAGTCGAGCGCAACAGCTTCAAAGTTGTGTGGACCAGTTACAAAGTAATGCGGATAAGTTTCAAAGTCGTGCACATAAGTTTAAAGTTGTGTGCGCAAGATTTTGAAATCGTGCTCACGAGTTTGATATCCTTGTGCACCTAATATGAATTGGTTTGCACCAAATCAGAAGTCATGCGAACAAGGTTTAAGTTTTGCGTACTACATTGAAAGTCGTTCGCACTAGTTTGAATTTCGTATGCACCTAACAAAAAGTCATGGACATCAATTTAAAAGTATTGCGAACGAGTTTGAAAATCTGACATATGATTTTGTAAACTAGAGCACACCAGTTCAATACTTCTGAAAACTAAATATAAATTTGTCATGGTACTGAGGGTCTCCATATACTGTTTAGATCTTGATTATGAAAATATGTTTTCCAACCTAGGCTCTATTGCTCAAAATGACAAATGGGTCAGATACAAATTTTTACGACTAATTAACGTCTTCTCCATTTTTTTAACACTCAGGTCATTAACCCAATTTTGATCAGAAAAAAACGAAGATAAATCGGGACATATATATTGCATAATCAGCAATATAAAGTGCAAGTCGACATCCATTAAGTGTTTTGATGTGCATGTTGTGGTTACTGTGATTAATAGCAAGTGATTTACAATTAAAAAAAAGCCGGTTTTGAATAGATATATGTTAAAACTTTATTTTACAGAAATTTAAACCATTTCTTGGGAACTTGCAATGGGTAGCCTCTGGTATGTTCTTCTATATGTTCTTGTTCAGACAACACTATTTGCTCGCGCCCAAGGTCCAGAAGACATTTAAGCAGCAATCGCTGATGCTGTAACGGAAGTGAGTGGTAGACGACATGGTGGACCTGCACTAGCATCTGGTAATTAATTTATTGATAGATTAATATGTTGACGAATTAAGTAACAAATAAATAAATGCTTTTAATCTTTTATGCAATAATACAATAATAATTAATTCATATTCAAAGTATATATCTAAAACTACATTTGATATTTTTATTATGTATTCTAGCATTAATTTCAGATATAACATTCTCATATTAATTTAGGTGCTGGCTTTGATGGTACTGTCGGTAGACTTTGTGGTGCCGGTGATGAACTTGAAGGAGTTGCCGCACCAGGACCGGGATCTGTAGCAGATAACCCTGTATCTATGTATGCTTTGTTCAATAGAAGAAAAGAAGCCCCTGGGGCAGTTGCAGCTTTTAGCTACGCGGGAGATATATCAACTACTGCAACCGCTAATTATGCCACAAGGTTCTTATATGTTTGATTTAGATGTTTCAAATGTAATTGTTGACTGAATTTTCAATGGCCTTAATATTGAAAACTAATATATAAACCTTGTAGAAAATAATTATGAAGTATTCCATATCACATGATTTGAAAATACATAAGAACAAAATGCAAAATTTGAATATAGCAACTTCGTTTGCGACGACCAAATCATGAATCAAATTTCAAGTATCACGCTAAGCAACATTGTTGTATCGATAACTGTACATTTTATGAGATGTAACTAAGTTTTTGATTGCTACTGAATATAAAGGCGATATGGGATGGTCGTATATGAGACAGCTATACATAACGAATTCTTCAATGATATACGTTTACACTAAAACTTATCAACTGGAAATTGCAAAATCGCCAGCAAGTCCGAATAATATAATTTCAAACGCATGTTATAATACTACATAAAGCAGACAATTTTTAACTTCATGCAGCTAAAACTTGCATTTTAATAAATAAAATCGTATATTGAAACTAATCTAACACATCAGTAAAGAATTTAAGAATACTTAATGTGCAAGAAAACCCAAGAATTAGATTTATGGCATATTAGAATTATTTTCGTTTTTATGCGGTTGAAAAAAACCTTTGATTTAAATGAATATAGGTTTCCTCGAATTAAAGCATGACTATAAACTTTTATGATATCCTTATATAACTACATTTCAGTTTTCAGTAATAAACTAGCAACGTTGCTTTCAAATTTCGCATCCTCCTTGCGGGAACAAAATGTAGCAGGAACAGTTCTGTTGGGGTTTCGGGGAAAGGGACCATAGCTTATGCTAGATTATTTACCGATTGAAAACTAATGCCAAACGTAATAACGCTAAAGTAATAATCTAAAGTTAATGAAACAAAAACAATGTAAACAACATATATAATTTAATTGCCATATACAACTTTTATCTTATCAACTTCCTATTTAATCGAAATGGAGCAATAACGGAATTGTAGGTTTGTGACAGATGCACTAACCTTAGTGTGGAAAAGCTCGGCTTTCCTACAGATGGACTGATAGCCAGTCCTCAGATGATTTAATGAATTTAGTAGCTAAATACTATATATATATATAAATCTCAGAGGTTCTCTATTTTGGTTCTAAACATTTTCAAACTTTTCAAAACAAGATTAGAATATAGCAAAGTGCTCTCGACCAATGAAATTGTAGGATTTGGCGTTTCTTATTTGTGAAGAATGAATGTGAATCATGTTCTTAGTAAGGGATTATCTTATTGTTTAGGTCTATATACAGTTCAAAACAAAGAGTTTCTATAAATGAATTACAAATACCACGAAACACACTTATCATCTTGAAATGATTTGTGATGGAAACTGACAAAGTTTAATTTTAAAACAAACAACACAATCAAAATAAGTTGATTATGTTCTATAATGATTTACATTCACACTCACAATTAGAAAACTTATACAATTTTTACCATTTCATCGTACTGTTGTGTCATTTAATGTCTAAACCACAATTTATTTTAATTTCCAAAATTATATCAAAGTCCTTACATCACTCAAACTAATCCATAAATGAAACGAAATGCCTACAAAGGGAGTCATGCATTAATTATAAACTTGCATTGACATTGAAACGAATTCTTGAATACGACCAATTAAGTCAGGGATTTCGTTACCACAAATTACTTAAAACCTTTACTAAATTCTTCCATAGATAAAAAGATTTGGTCTGCAAGTTTGGTTGTACCTGTAGGAAAATTATTTCAAGCGGTATAGCACATCCTAAATTTTACGGTGATGTTGTAAACCGAACCCGGAAATTTAGATACGATCCGGGTTAACTTATCAATCCTTTAAATAAATTTATTCTAAAAGGTTACCTATTGAACACTGTAATTAAATCTTTGAATATTGTTTTATTGGTATAAATATTGATTTGTTATCAGTAAATTAAAACCATACTAAATATTACACAAATTTACTTTCATGGTACTACAATCTGTCGATACCTATAGTTTGGCATTGCACAAGGTCATGTTTTCTCTGACTGTTAATGACGTCTTTACACTAAATCCATTGGATGATGGATGTGTACTGATCGATATTTTAGTCTTAGATACATGATTTTTTTATTAGTTGTTATTGGCTTTGAACTAGTTGTCAGTAACTGCGAGTACTCTCAGACCTGTACTGATTGTCTTTTTGTTGTGGGGATATATTAGTTCCCATCCACGTCCAATCTGTGTTTTTGTTAGATGTATTTCTATTTGTATCCATCTGATGAGTTAAGCCTTTTTCAATTGATTTTAATAGTTTGTTCTTATGTTGTACTGTTACACCACTGTCCCAGGTTAGGGGGAGTGTTGAGCGCTCACAAACAAACCCCGCCATATTCTTTATGTGCCTGTTCCAAGTCCGGAGCCTGTAGTTTAGTTGTTGTCGTTGGTTCATGTCTGTCATGTTTGTTTTTCGTAAATTGTAATTCTAAAATTAGGCCGTTAGTTTTCTCAATTGAATTGTTTCATATTTTTCATGTAAGGGCCTTTTATAGCTGACCATACGGTATGGGTTTTTCTCATTGTTGAAGGCCACGAACAAATGTTCACCTGCTTAAAACCATGCAGTCAATGAATCGCCTCGTCTAATTCCTTAATTGCATTGAAATAAAAGTTCGTTTATTTCTGACCTTTTTATAACATGCTTTATGAAATTTACTAGTTGATAAGTACAGCTACCAACTCAGCTTTAGGCGATTTCATGTCTGCAAACTGATTACTTCGAGTTTACTGACAGTAACATTCTTGAATACTTTAGTATGTTATATAAATAGCCCGCCTTTTACATATTTAATGCAAGAAAAGCATATGATTTCTAATATTAAATGTGCAATGAGACAGCAAAATTTTCAGAAAATAAACATTTGTTCAAATGATTGAATGTTTTCGGTTCGACTTGTTTTACTGTTACATGTAAATGAATCGTTGCCGGAAGATTTTCATTAATGATTCTAGACCCGAGAGCAATTTATGTTTCTATAATAGTGTTCCCTCTCCGAAAATTCTTAAGGGTATAGATGCATAATCTCGTTCGATGTATACCATATTGCCTGTTTTAAAAATAATAGGACGTGTAGTTTCATAGGTTTTAAAGGAGTTAAACGTTGTGAGAAGAAGGAAACATTTAAACCCAGAGCAAAGGTATTCTTCCTTTCCCCTGTTTCCCAACAGGGGCCTCGGTGACCGAGTGGTCAAACTACTGTATCACTAGCCTGTCAACACTGAGGTTGTGAGTTCGAATCCCGCATGTGACAGGTGCATTCGACTTGAATCTTAGTTGATGAGGATTGTCAGTTTTCCAACCGAAGGTCTATAGTTCTCTCCGGGCATTCCGGCTTCCTACACAAATACAAACTGACCGCCACGAAATAGCACAATAGTGCTAGTAGTGGCGTTTAACAACAATTAATCAATCAATCAATCATTGCCAACATAAGAGGAACATCAATTAATTGAGTGGTCGTTGATTGAGTAAGGTCAAAGGATAAATATATTAAGCATGTGCAAATTCTCGAAGAAAGATCTTTATAAAGTGGAGAAAAAGAAATAAATGAACATCCAGTGATCTATATTATAGGAATATTTATTCTCTCACCATGAAAACAGGTATATATCCAACCAAAAAGGCTGGAATTTTCTTATTTTCCCTTTTAATACACTGGACAGTGTCGCTAGGAAAGCGAGAGGAAAACGAGGATATGGTCTCCCTTAAACATTCTTTATAGGTACGTGCGCCCTATTTATCTTTATTTAGGTGGTTATGAAATTTAGTGTTAGGTTTAGAAGTTTAACCGGCATTAAGGTACGAGTTAGTATAAGATCCATCTCCTTTTTTCCCCGAATTTGTTGTATTTCTTTTTTATTCTATTTAAATGTATTGCAAAATGTTATGGTCATTGAATTTACATTTTGTTTTACTCTTTCATTGTTTACTAGTCTAAGTAAGAAGGCGGAGTCAGGCAGTGCAATGACAATGTATAGATCTTACGAATTTTTGTTAAACGATACCCTGGTCTAAGCACTTCCCATTCTTTACATTTCCTATGACAAGTGGTCAACGGAGGGGCTGCATTATTGCACCTGTCTATTGTAATAATTTAAAAAAATCGTCCGGTAAATGAACTCCTCTAAAATAACAGAAATTAACTTTCTCAAAGATCAAAGGAAAAAATAGCATTCTTGTTACAATTATCATTTTTGCGCATGCACTTGTCATTTTATTGTCTATTGTAACGTAATAAGGGAAAGTTACGATCTTTTAAAGTTCTCTTATTTTTGTTGTACATTCTTTTATGTAAATCTCCATATTCTACTGTTCGAAATCAAAATTTGGGTTGGTTGAGGTCATTAAAAGTGGTTGAACCTGACATATGGTCACGCTACTGTGTAATGTCTTGAGCCATTTCGGTAGTTCTCTTATGTTTCTCTTGATCTGAATAGGCATCGATGGCAGATCCTTAATAGTCACTGTTTAAAGGGGGGGGGGACGTGACATGATTTTTTGTTTTTTTTGTTTTTTTTTACTAAATCAATAAATATAAGTCTTAAAATATATTTCGTACAATTTTGCTGGTCAAAACCTGATCAATCAGCATTTTTTAGGTCAAAGAATCTAGCGCTTGCCATAATCAATGACTTGTAATTAGATAACGATCACGTGATCGTGCTTACGTCATATGTTACAAGCTGAGAAAATATCTCAAACTGGACGATGTGGATCACTTTTTTTGCACAATTACACGATGGACGGTATTGACAACTGTTGTGCCGATTACTGGCAAACTGAAGACAATTGACCTCATCAATTTGAGCCATTGAGTGCGGAAAATAACCAAGAAAAAGACATTAATTCGTCATGCGAAGAGTCCAACCTCGTCGATTTTTCAGTCAATACCGATCGGTTTGTTACCATACATATGGATTCGTCTGACGAATAAACTTGAAAGAGCGCTTTCTGCCGTTTTTTTTTTCCAAATAAAAGTACAATCCGTCATGATCGATAGTATACATTTCTAATTATTGATGATCAAATAGTCCGTTTTTTCTCTGTCTTTGTCTCACAGTTGAATAGACAGGACACATTTTTATTGCTTTGAGGAGTCTTCAAATAACAATTTTATTACCTTTTCCCCATTATGTCAACATTTATTGGAGGCTGTTGTTTTAGTAATTACTTTTTCACACCTATAGCATACTTGACCAGAGAAAGGTTATAAGGCACCTGAAGCGTAATTTAGTCACGTGTAATGTTATTTACCTATAAAAACCATACACTTTAAAGACAAATGTCTTAAAACAATTCATATTGTCATACTACATTTTCTAAACTATGCATTTCAATAGTTATCAAAGGTACCAGGATTATAATTTAATACGCCAGACGCGCGTTTCGTCTACATAAGACTCATCAGTGACGCTCAGATCAAAATAGTTATAAAGTACAAAGTTGAAGAGCATTAAGGACCCAAAATTCCAAAAAGTTGTGCCAAATACGGCTAAGATAATCTATTCCTGGGATAAGAAAATCCGTAGTTATTTGAAAAATTCAAAGTTTTCAACTCAGATCTTTATGAATCTGACTCCAAATTATAGAAAAAAAAAGTAAATTCACATATTCACACCCTCTCCCAAATAACTATTAGTATTTAATTTGTTTATTGCTACCAAAAAAATGCTTGAGTTCCGGAAATATTTGCGACACATGATTCCCTTTTTGATATATGCGAAAAATCTTTTCTTCATATATGGGTCATTTTACCAATCGGGACTGAACATGAAAATGTATACATGTAAAATGCTTCAGTCTGGTAGATCATGACTTATTTATTAGTTGTAATTGGCTTTGGACTAGTTTTCGGTAACTGCGAGTACTCTTATCTCGGTGCTTTGTGTCTATTGTTTTTATGTTAGTACCAATCTTGTGAGTTAAGCCAATTGCAACTAATTTTAATAGTTTGTTCTCATGTTGTGCTGTTAGACTACTGTCCCACGTAAGGGGAAGGGCTGAGCGCTCACAAACATGTTTAACCCTGCCATCTTCTGTATGTGCCTGTCCCTAGCCAGGAGGCTGCAGTTCAGTGGTTGTCGATTGTTCATGTCTGTATTTTTGTTCTTCGGAAATTATGTTGTTATAAATCGTGCCGTTATTTTTCTCGTTTAAATTGCTTTACATTTTTCCTGTGGGGCCTTTGTCTAGCCGAAAATTCTGTATGGGGTTTACTCATTGTTGAAGGCAGTACGGTTATACCAAATAATTGGTTCAAACGACATTTTCTTTAATATTAAATTTCCATTTTAAAAAGAAATGGTTTTAATCATTTAATTCTATACCAACTAGACATATCGGATCTTTTTTCATATTTTAATATATCTGCCAAATCTAACTAAAAGTGGGTGTTCACTTATCTTGTTGTCAATATTTATATCAGATGTTCAATTTTAGAATGTGAAAGATATATGATTCACATTCTCCTATCATTTCCTATTTGAAAAGGGGATGGGGGCAGACAGAGATTTTCTTTTGAAATTATAGTCTTGCATGCATACAGGACATTATTTTTTCTATCTAAAGAAATCAATTCTAAAAAGTGCATACTGCAATAAACCTTTTGATATCTGCATATTCTTTTCAGCAGAGACATACATATCAAAAAATGAGATCTATATACATGTTGTGTATTAGTTATCAGAACCGGTAGGGGTTTTAAATCCCTGTGGCTTAGGGCATTGTGTGGCCATACAGGTATGCATTAAACAGCAGGTAGTTATACCTGTATTACTGTAAAAATAATACATTCCTACCTTACCTGTGCACTCGGCAAAACCTACTTCAAGGATGTACACAAAGTCAGAGCATATGAAGTTAAAAGTTAAATCACAAAAATACTGAACTCCGAGGAAAATTAAAAACGGAAAGTCCCTAACCAAATGGCAAAATCAATTAATATTGCGTAATAAACATGTCTTATCAATCACCAACTGTGGCGTGACACCTGCAGCTTTCAACTTCAAACAAGACCCGAAATTGCGAATCACCCGTACCGCACACCTGTGACCTATGGTGAACTCATGGCATGGCACTCGAGACCCCCCAACTGTGGATTCCTTGGAAAAGTGGGCGGAACAAAGTGTAGTTTAGGGTTGGTACAAAGTCCCATCTTCACGCCTTCTGAGTCTGCGGGTCATTCGAAAAACGGAAATATCATATCACTATTCTTTTTTATTATATTGTTGAATCCATTGGCATCACACAGAATCATTATTTATCACTGTCATGCGTTTTGTTGGATAATAATCAAATATAAATTTGCGCTATTCCTTACTGTTATGTAGCCTGGGGTCCTGGCTCACTAATTGCTAACGCTGAAGTACAGAGCTCTAGCTGAAGTATTAGATTGGGTCAGGATGCCAGGCTATGTCACTATGAAGAATTTGAAACCCTTGACGTAGCAGCCTTGTTCTGATTGACTTCCGGGATGGAAATAAGCATATTTATAAGGTCGATAGATCGTTGCAAATATGTGACACTTATACTGCTATTGATGTATAATTGGGGAAAGTTATGTATAAATAAACATTTTGGAACAAAAATTAAAAATCGTGTCATGTCTCCTTTAATGTATTCACAACTTATTATTAAACTCGGGAGGATTAAGAGCGGTGTCCTAGCACTCCCTTTGTGTAGATAGTTGGGTAGGGATTGTTCTTGTAAATAATACTGTTGTAAATATGTTAGTGACACATTTCCATCAATCCCGATAGAGAGTATACACGGATTCCACTGTATCCTCGCATCTCTCGAAGGGTGCTCCGAATAACAGAGAAATCAACCAGTACATACATACATTATTGCTTGACATGTTGTTTAGACACCTGTCTATTGTTGAGGAATGTACTTTGATCTATAGATGTCTATTCTTTGGTTTCAATTGTCGCAATGTTGCTACCTCATTGATGTATACCCCTAGTCTTCTTTAATGACACAAAGTTTAACTTACAAGAGGGTATGTTTAATTTCAGACTTGCTTATTTCATAACAAAATGATAAATGAGCAAATGAATGGAACAATGATAACCTTTACCGTTTGAATAAAATATTTCTAATTTGAAAATCAAATCAAATTTATTATCTGAGAACCTATAATTTCATATAAATATTCAAAGAATATTAGACACTTTAAATCCGCTTCATTCATACCAGAATGACCATAACAAAGATATTTGGTATGTGAAAATGAGACAGCAATACAAAGACACAAAAAAAAGTAATTTCGAGATAATCAAAAAAAGTTTACTCCTACATCAAACCCCAAACCCCCAACATCCTATCTGTCTCCTTCTGTCGCATGTAAAATATAATAAATTACAGATCTGGAGGTGTTGCACCTGACGCAGCTGAATTCATCAGACAGATGGCTCCATACTGTGCTGTTCGTTGCCCTGTATGTAATCCTAACGACCGCTACCGAACAGCAGATGGCTCTTGCAACAACTTAAACAATCCCTTATGGGGAGCCTCTATAACAAATCAAGCAAGATTTCTCTCCCCTTCATACGGTGATCGTAAGTTAATTATTTCAACGGGGTTGAAAAATTGAAGGATATAAAATAAGTAATCAATATTTCATCGATAATATTTCAAATATTTACTAGTAATGTCTTGCTTAGTATTGAGTTTAGCTTTATATTCTTTTATGAATTGTTTACTTTTCTGACTCTTGTTTTCAATGCGATTTGAAACATGTATACATGTAAATTGATATACATGCAGAACACAGTTTTGACCTATCTTTTTCATTGTAGCATATAACACTGGCTCTGTTCCACGTATACGCAGTGTGATTGGACCCCTCCTTCCTAGTCCACGTGACGTATCTAACGCTGTCCTGGATGGTGGTGTATCTCCTCCTAGAAGTACAATTTTTAGTGTATCCTTAACTCATTTTGGACAATTTGTCGACCACGATTTTATATCAACACCTTTACTTAAAGGTAAATTCTAATATTGTTTCGGTATAAAAGACGTATAATATTTCAAGCGAAATTTTTTTTTGCTCTATAACCTTATTTTTTTGGTAGTAATATGAACAAGTTACTCAAGTAATTTACGTCTAGACAACCTGAACAGATAATTTTAAGACAGCACTGCTACTTTAGGGTTTCCAAATTTCCTGTTTTTTTGTGTGCAAAAATAATGGAAATAAACACTTGGTGTTTACGAATTCCCTCTACAAACTGGCAAATCAAACTCGTATAAGAAACATATATCCCACATATATACCCAAAGGTTAATGTTAACGTATGTTTAGATATCATAATTGTTTGCGTAATTGAAATTTTGTTTTTACTATTATTTTGTAGATGGTGACCAAGATATATTTTGCTGCAACGGAGATGTTCCGGTTGTCAGGTAATTTCAGTGTAAAGAGCAAGCATGTAAACAAACCATTTGGTTTGGATGAAATTCAAATAATAAGTACTATAACGGCATTTTGCATTTTTCTTAATTTTTCCAATTATGTGTTAATCAAATTGAAATAATTGCATATCTCAATTTCTTTAGTTCAGTTACATCCGACTACAACATGATTCGTGTTATCAAGTGTAATATCAATGCAGAAATATAAATTTTTCCCAGTTAATGTATGAAAATACTTATTGGGATTTAACAACTTTCTTGAAATAGGGAACGATTTGCAATAGTATCTTAATCATAGTAGAACGACATTTCTCACATCCAACCTGACATCTTTCAGTTCCAACTTGGAAGTTTCGAGATTTCGTATCGCACTAAGATACCTAAAAGCTATGATTGAACATTTTAGGTATATTAGATTACACTTTACTATGTAATTACATTATGCTAACATGTCAAATTAACAAAAGTTGTAAAAACACAACAATCTACATTATTATTTTAGGGGTAATTAATAATAGACTTCAATGAATAAAGGCAACAGTAGTATACCGCTGTTCAATAGTCATAATTCAATTAAGCAAAAACAAATCCGGGTTACAAACTAAAACCGAAGGAAACACATCAACTATAAGAGGAAAACAACGGAACAACAGAAAAACTGAACTAAAACAAAAGCAAACGCCAACATACTTAGAAACGGACTTTGTGATGACAACTGCCATATTCCTGACTTGGTACAGGACCTTTTTAGAAAAAATGGTGGGTTGAACCTGGTTTTATGGCTAGCCAAACCTTCCGCTTATATGGCAATGTTAAAAATACAGCTAAAATGACAACACTACGTGACAGGAATACAGTAGAAACAAACGCAAGAACACTCAGCACAGAGAAATACACAAATAAATAATATAATAGTACATAACAACATGTAAACCGCAGAATAACAACGGACACCTCCCATGAATTTACGACAGCACACCAGGACACCACAAACGAAATATAAACTGCGCGTCACATGAATGGATCAACGTCACAAAAGGTGACGTATTTTTTGTGAATTTTATATTATTACAGCTCGCTTTCTAAAACTAAAAGAGATTTGTTTAATTTATAGACCCGTACAAGAATATAAATTGGGATTGAGTTTGTAATGGTGTTATTTTATGTATTTTTTAACCATGACAGGAATATTAAAATGAAATTGTGTTTGTAATGGTGTTATTATTTGTATTTTCTAACCATGTTGTTTTTCTTCTAAATCAAAACTTTGTATAAAAAAAAAAAAAAATTCTGTGCATATAGTTGTTTTAAACTTAAAATCATATAAATGGAGTAGCTGATTTTTTATCTTAACTTTAACATACATATAGAAAATAAAAATAAAAATAAAATAACTGTAATACAATGCAAGATCATGTAAGACCAAACAGTAAACACACACGAAAACAAACAACATAAAACAAAAACCCTGTAGACGAACCACGAGTAACTCGACTATACTGACAAATGAGACATATGTGAAATGTACCGAAAATATAGAATTCAAACCAAAAATTAAATAAACAGACAACAACTCAGCAGGACCACACGTATAAGAAAATAACAACAACATGTTCGAAAGCGGGATATATAAATACCGAACCACGTCGTCTCCAACAGCGAACAAAAGACATAACCAAATATCTAACCGGACTTACAAAAGAAACATCATAACTAAATACATGAATGTTGGATATATAAATACCGTTTTAATTGGAGATCAACATGGGAAACTAGAATGTTTTGTGTAAATAATTTTTTACAACATTTGAATAGTTTGCTATTTCTCTCATGAACCATGTAAATATTCGAGTTTTTTTAATCTATTTTGAGAGCTTGCGACAATTCTGTCTGCATATATCTCGTGTACATAGAATGTGAACAAAAGTAGACACATTGTTTAAAAACAAAGACATCTCTGTATTCACATATTTGTTTTTTGTCTTTGTTTTGTAGACCAGAGTGTTTTCCCTTTAGAACGCCGCCAGGGGATTTCAAGACTACTTGTATGCATTTTGTAAGATCGGACTTTGGTGTTAACCCAGGATGTCCACCAGGTAAGGATTTTTTAAATTCAAAGTTTTGTTAATAAAGTATAAACAAAATAAACCATTTTGACTTTTTGACTAAAGAATTCAAAGGTTATACTTGGCAATCTTACAAACATATACGTATTTCTAAATACGTATCGGAACCGCCACTTTGGTTTTGTGGGAGTGTGCTCGCTTCGAGTGCGGGAGATTACTTTATGAATAAGCCGTTAAAATCTGCATGCGGGTCTAGTACAAAGCAAGGTCCATATTCTTATCACACGAACATGTTTCCATCATGAGATTTATGCATGTTAAATATGTTGTTGTTGTTGTTGTTGTTGTCCTTCTTCTTCTTCTCCATTTTAGAATGGTGGTCTTCCATATTATGCATTTTCTGGATAAATCCGTTTCATGTACAACAAAGAACTTTCCATTTGAAATTTAAAAAAACAACACAACTCTTGCAATCTAAGATACACAGACCCTCTACTGATTTACCAATCTGTGATGGAGACCATCCAACTTGTGAAGAAATCTAAACTAAAGTGGTTCTTTCTGATATAATTATCGCTTTATTTTTGTAAAATATGAATGGTATGATGTCATTAGAACATGCACTAGAACATCAGAATAGATCTTTAAAATTTTCGAAACATTCAATAAACAAGCCATTTTTAAATAGTTAAATGACGTCAAATTAGACTCCTTAAATTGCACTTTGTGAACAATATTGCAAATTACTTCTGCTGGTCGTTTTTATATGGTACCCACAATTTGTAAACATTTGGATATGAAAAGAAAAATTATAATGCTGGGCGCATCACAGTAGTAAAGTGAATCCTCTTATGCTTAAAGATTTAAAAGGTTGATAATGATTGATGAACTCGTTCTTACAAACATTTTTATAGTTGCCAGCCCTTTTTCTGCAACACCTTTATAACTGTAGTTCGCATTTCGATGAAACATTCATAGATTTTTTTTCTTTCCTTATAGCATTATCTATCTCCTATCATATCTGATGCCAAAAGGATTTGTAAAGGTTACAAATAGCAAAATACATTTTTTTTGGTTATTCGATTGAATCATATCGGTACATGTAATTGTTCATTTTGAATTGTTTTACATTCTGCTTGTCATGGGACTTTTATTGCTCACCATACTTGATCAGTTTTTCTCATCATTGAAAGTCGTATGGTTACTTGTAATTGATTACACATTCGTTTCTTGTTCTTTGGTGGATAGTTGTCACATCATACATTGTACCACATCATATTTTCATATATTTATTATCGAGAAAAGATTACAATGTGTATATATAATCACCCTAACTTGTGATTGAATCTGAATAAATTGTTTTAAAGAATTTCTTTTTTATTTTAATTCTAATTTCTAATTTTAAACTTATGAGTTTGAATTTCCCTTTGGGATCTTTCGCCTCTTCTTTAATATGTTTTCATTTACATAGCTCAACATAGTTTTAGCAAATCTGCAAAAAGGGGTCGTGTTAATAAACCAGAATTGTGAAAATGTATCGACTAACATGTTATAAAGAAAAACACTAACTTAACATAATAAACCTTTTACATTTTCATCAGAATCTAGAAATCAAATTAATCAGAGGACATCTTTTCTTGATCTGTCTGTGACGTATGGAAACACACTCGATGGACAAAATGACCTACGCGAATTGGGAACAGGTATATACATAATGTAATGCTATTTTTATTTCGACGCTTTAAAGCATGAAAAATGTCAACTTCAAACTAAACGAAAACAATAAGGAAGTAGATAATTCATGTAGTTCATACTTCAGACCAGTACAATGATTCCAACGTTCTTAGTCTTCATAGTTACTGTAAAGTGTATGCATCGTGACAAAAAAGAGGACTTGTTCTTAAGCTCTTATCAACTTCTAACTTGCGCAACTATGATTAGATCGAGAGGAAATTGAATTGAAAGTAAAATAGTGTAGGCGGAGGGTTGGACGCCCGCTAACATCTTTAACCCCGCCACATTCTGTATGTGCCTGTCCCAATTCAGAAGCCTATAATTCAGTGGTTGTCGTTTGTTTCTGTTTCATATTTGTTTTTCGTTCATTATTTTGTACATGAATTAGGCCGTTAATTTTCTTGTTTAAATTGATTTATATTTTGTCATTTCGGGGCTTTTTATAGTTGACTATTCGGTATGGGTTTTACTCATTGTTGAAGGCCGTACGGTGACCTATAGTTGTTAATTTCTGTGTCATTTTGTCTCTTGTGGAGAGTTTTCTCGTTGGCAATTATACCACATCTTCTTATTTTTATAATTTAACCCATTACCAGTTATAAAACTTTAAGCATTCTCAATTATGTCTGAACTATTTTTGGAAAGGTAATATTATTGTATTTATGTTTGTATAGTTGTTTTTTTATATTTATTTTATAGGCAGACTTCAAGAAGGCATTAACAGACTTCTGCCTAATGGTCCCCCAGGATCTGAATGTTTATTAGGGGAAGAGTGTTTCAAATCTGGTACGCAATGACTGCAGTTTTTACTTCTTTCCCCTGGTATTCTGTTTCTTATAGTAAGCGAATTATTGAAGCGCACACAAAATTTAATGAGATATGATCGTCTGAATATTAGTGTATTACATTTGAGTTTTCGTCATTCCTTGTCGAGATATTTTCAGACGTATGAAATTCTTGTACACGAAAAGTAAAATGTAAAATCAGCCTTGCTACTATTAAGTTGTCTTCTAGTCTTTTGTATATACACGAACGAGAAATAGTACATTTTACCTTTGTGAATAGAAACAGAGGAATATTTCTTTTCTAGGGGACAATAGACCAGCAGAAGTTCCAATGCTGACAGTCGTGCATACTGCATTTCTGCGTGAGCATAACAATATTGTTGAAAGGTTGAGAGCACTTGGGTGGAATGATGGAGAAGAATTGTATCAAGAAGCCAAAAAAATTCTCACAGGAATTTATCAGCACATTATTTACACTGAATATCTTCCTGTAGTACTTGGGGAAGAAGGTATGAACATGTACGGGCTACGAAGTAATCGATTTGGGTTTAATACATTGTATAATTCTTCTGCAAATCCATCTACGAGAAATGCATTTGGAGCCGCAGCGTATCGATTTGGTCATTCTCTTGTTGGTTCTTTTGTTGAATCGTTTAACCAAGACTTCACACCACGCGCCAGGGAACCTATGAAAAACCATTTCTTCAGTACTCGTTTGATAAGAGACTTTTCTACCTTTGGTCCAGATGCAATAGCCAGATGGATGACCACACAGTTCAAGAGCAGATCAGACCGTTTTCTGACTCCTGCAATAAGGAACAGACTATTTCAAACAATGCCAGGAAACGGCTTTGACCTTGGTTCACTTAACATTCAGCGTGGTAGAGACCATGGCATTCCATCATATAACAGATGGCGACAGTTCTGTGGACTACAGCCTGCTTTACATTTTGAATCAGGACACTTAGGTTTAACCAATCAATGTGTTTCTACTGCCAGAGCATTAGCATCCGTCTACAGGTGAATTATTTTTGATTGTGTAGTTTCCCTAAGGTAGTATTGGGAGTATAAACCAAGTTAATAGATTTGAATAACTTGCCGAAAGGTGAGTGTGCTTCAAATCTCTTATTAAGCCTAACATTTGAAGTATTGCGAAATTTGATTTATAGGTGAATGCAAATTCATAACCGTGGTTCTATTAAATATTATCATAATTTGTGTATATTCTAAGGTTGTAAGATCACATACATCTTATTTTGATTAAAAATTGACAAATCTAGCAAACTGATTTAGCAATACAAAATGAACAGGTGTAACATTAAATTCCGAAGGAGAATATATGTAATATCTGAATGAAACGGACAAGAGACTACTTCAAATCGACCATACAGTCTGTAAACGTTAATGACTAAAGTTAGAGAAGCGGTAATATACGTCGCTAAACAATAGCATTAAAAAGAAATAGTAATGCATTACAATTATTTGCCAAGTAAAGAAATACATTTAAGAAATGAATGCTTCTTTTTATAATTTTATTGAGGTTTAAAAGCGTTGACCGAAGCACATTTTGTATGAAGCAAGCAATAAACGCTTTAACAACCCTATAAAATTATAAACCGGAGCATTCAATTCTTATAATTACATTTCTATGCTACAATCATGAAATTAAGAGTTTTATCAAGCTTTTCGTTTGTTTTTCAATGCATAATTTTAACATTCTCGCGGTTGACACCTGTAGTTATAGCTGTTGTATTTGTGAAGACATAGAATATTATATCGGAGTGCCTCGAGATTGTTGTCAGCCAATCAACCTTACCGATTCTAATGAAAACACATGTATTGTAATTATAAAACAATATGTTTTCATCAAATTTTAAATAAACTGTCTGTTGATAAGAAGTAATCGTGTAACCCTGTCTGTTGACAATTTGTGACCACCAAACGTTATTGTTGGGATTGATTAAAGGAAGCTCTTGTTTTTTTTTTAAATTTCTATATTGTCCTAGTTATAGGAGTTTAATTGTCAGATTTGAATAATTTTGTTCACATGTTATACAATAACTCGAGTTTGCTGGTTTGATTTACTTGAAACTTTATATAGTTGGTTGAATTAATGAACATAACGCGTTGTTCGATTAACAAAAACATTCTGATATGTCATTTCAGAGTGTTGGGACTTTGACCGTCATACAAATAAATGCACTATTTAAATGCCATGCACTAGCTAGTAGCTTTAGTATGCCTTGATTGAATTACTACAAATTTAATACCGTTGTAGGGATTGGTGAATGTAGACTCGCTTATGACTTTGATAATTTTCTGGTTTGTCAGACTTAACAGTCATATTTGATACAAGGGTATCCCTATTTAACATCACTGTCTTCTTTGGGAAGCATTAATGTCAGACCAAGCCGATCGAAATTGATATGGCAATATTTTTTATCTACCAGGGAGTCCATACACATGCACGATTATAGTTCATATGTACGGTCTATACTATTGATATTGTGGCAACCACATTAATCCCACCTCATTCTCAGATGCAATAGCCAGATGGATGACCACACAGTTCAAGAGCAGATCAGACCGTTTTCTGACTCCTGCAATAAGGAACAGACTATTTCAGACAATGCCAGGAAACGGCTTTTGACCTTGATTCACCTAACATTCAGCGTGGTAGAGACCATGGCATTCCATCATATAACAGATGGCGACAGTTCTGTGGACTACAGCCTGCTTTACATTTTGAATCAGGACACTTAGGTTTAACCAATTATTGTGTTTCTACTGCCAGAGCATTAGTATCCGTCTACAGGTGAATTATTTTGATTGTGTAGTTTCCCTAAGGTAGTATTGGGAGTATAAACCAAGTTAATAGATTTGAATACCTTGCCGAAAGGTGAATGTGCTTCAAATCTCTTATAAAGCCTAAAATGTAAAGAATTGCGAAATTTGATTCATAGATGAATGCAAATTGATAACCATGGTTCTATTAAATATTATCATAATTTGTGTATATTCTAAGGTTGAAAGATCACATACATCGTATTTTGATTAAAAATTGACAAATCTAGCAAACTGATTTAGCAATACAAAATGAACAGATGTAACATTAAATTCCGAAGGAGAATATATGTAATATCTGAATGAAACGGAAAGACGACAAGAGACTACTTCAAATCGACCATACAGTCTTTAAAACGTTAATGACTAAAGATAGAAAAGCGGTAATATACGTTGCTAAACAATAGCATTAAAAAGAAATAGTAATGCATTACAATAATTTGCCAAGTAAAGAAATACATTAAAAAAATTGAATGCTTCTTTTTATAATTTTATTGAGGTTTAAAAGCGTTGACCGAAGCACATTTTGTATGAAGCACGCGATAAACGCTTTAACAACCCTATACTATTCCAAACCGGAGCATTCAATTGTTATAATTACATTTCTATGCTACAATCATGAAATTAAGAGTTTTATCAAGCTTTTTGTTTGTTTTTCAATGCATAAATTTAACATTTTCGGGGTTGACACCTGAGTTATACCTGTTGTATTTATGAGGACATAGAATATTATATTGGAGTGCCTTGAGATTGTTGTCAGCCAATCAACCCTACCGATTCTTATGAAAACATATATGTATTGTAATTATAAAACAATGTGTTTTCATCAAATTTTAAATAAACTGTCTGTTGATAAGAAGTAATCGTGTAACCCTGTCTTTTGACAATTTGTGACCACCTAACGTTATTGTTGGGATTGATTAAAGGAAGCTCTTGTTTTTTTTTAAATTTCGATATTGTCCTAGTTAAAGGAGTTTAATTTTCAGATTTTGTTCACATGTTATACAATAAATCGAGTTACCTGGTTTGATTTACTTGAAACTTTATATAGTTGGTTAAATTAATGAACATAACGCGTTGTTCGATTATCAAAAACATTCTGATATGTCATTTCAGAGTGTTGGGACTTTGACCGTCATACAAATAAATGCACTCTTTAAATGCCATGCACTAGCTAGTAGCTTTAGTATTCCTTGGTCAAATTACTACAAATTTTATACCGTGGTTGGGATTGGTGAACATGGTGAATGTAGACTCGCTTATGACTTTGATAATTTTCTGGTTTGTCAGACTTAACAGTCATATTTGATACAAGGGTATCCCTATTTAACATCACTGTCTTCATTGGGAAGCATTAATGTCAGACCAAGCCGATAAAAATTGATATGGCAGTATTTTTTATCTACCAAGGAGTCTATACACATGCATGTTTATAGTTCATATGTACGGTCTATACTATTTATATTGTGGCAACCACATTAATCCCAATTCATTATCAGTTTTCTTTTTTTTTTACCTCCAAGCAGGACATTAAAGTCAGAATACCTAATCTAGAAAAGGTACATAGACAATGAATGGGAAGATTGAACTTTTATATTCAATTTCATCATGTGGATATTAGGAAATACATTTTCAGGTAAAGCAGTATTTGAAGTTTGCATTCCTGACAAAAGTCAATGTTACACTGCAACAATATGCATGATAAGTGTGACAGAATATTATCAATCGTAGTCGAAATCACGTTTCATTTCTTTTAGCCACCCTGATGATATTGATTTATTTGCTGGTGGACTGTCAGAGACACCAGTAGCAGGTGCCTTGGTGGGACCAACATTCAGATGTATAATTGGACTTCAGTTCAAGTTTTTTAAGATTGGTGACCGTTTCTTTTATGAAAACGAATTTGCTTCCACTGGTTTTACTGCTGGTTAGTATATATGTTGTATTAATCACAAATTATGTCTTGTCATTATTTGTTAATACAATTTAACTTTTAAAATAATATTGCAATAGCAAATATGACAAGAACAGCTGAAAATGACGATTTATTTCTCTTACGGGAATTATATTTCTTTTTATTATTCCTTTTAAATAACAATACTATGTCGAATTTACATGAACATTATATGGTCCATTTGGTTTGTTTAACAATAAAATATGTTTAAACAAACAAATAACTTTTTTGAAAGTTGATGGAAAATTTAACTGTTTTACTTCTCAATTAAATTTTTGTACATTACCCTGTTAAATTAAAATGGAGAAAAAAATTAGTACTTAAATAAACGTTTAATCCTTATATGTGAATTATTTTTGATGCACATTTGAATAAAAAAAAATGCAAGTAAAAACGTTTTCTAATATCATTTTACAAAACCGTCCTTAAACTTTCTTTACAATCGATTATTTTATATTCTAAAAGAAATGAATGCATTAATTTGTCAATAAAGGGAATTGCTAAGTGTAAACAGTTAAGATATACGTAAACTGTCAATCATCAAGTACAAGAATTACATGGAGCCAAATTGAGGTATACACAAACGTTTTATTTTTTTTTTTATTTCAGCTCAATTGCAACAGATCAAAAGACAGTCATTGTCAGCACTTTATTGTAGGACTCTGGGTGTGAATTTAATGCCTTCAAATCCGTTTGTGTCTCCGTTAACTGGGTAATACTAGATTGTAGTCTTTTATTGATTCTATTATGCATATAGAGAACTGAAAACGTCAGAAGATTTTATCAGTCCTGTTATGGCATTTATATAGATGATATAAGTCTAAAGGTCTTAAGCTTCATGGAACAGTTGAAAATCAAGTCAAAAAGCCGGCAAACAATTTGAACGAAATCGACTAAACAGCAACGTGTTTATCAACCATGTTTTGTCAAATGGCCATAATGATAAGAATTTGCAACTCAACTGGACCTTTCTTAAAAGAAAAAAAGGCTTGAGTGTTTCCCAATCCCTGTCAAATTCTGATTCCATCGTTTAATTTTCATCAAAATCGGGTTTCAATTATCTGCACACTCAGGTCCCTCAAAATGTTGAACCCCAGACATTCATATTGAAATAAATCGGATAACGAAACGTCATTATCAGGAGCTTCAGCTTCATTTTGCATTCAATGGGGTCTCTAAAGGGAATCTTTTCATTTAAGATTGTCACAAGCAGTAGCTTTCACCGACCCATATTTCAAAATAAAATGATTTTGTGAATAATTTGAAATTGGCTCCGAATCTTGAATTAATTCCAATTTTAGTTAAAGAGAAAGTCCCATTTTTGCCCTGTCCCTTTTCGGCTATGCAAATGTTAATCCTTTTTATCAATTTCAGTTTCTTGTTATGAACTGCAATTTAACTACTGTATACATGTACATTTATTTATCATTTAAACTCAATTAATTACAAGCTAATTATTTTATAAAACAACTAATCATTATATTGCACTTTAAGTATCCTCCGGAATTCTTTGCCAGCGTATGTGTGTTTAATCGATTATGCAAACAATATCAAATAGTTTCAATGTTTTGCTTACTATCGATCAATTTTGACAGGTAAACATTCAATATACATTCACTAACGAGTCTTCATAAGGCGTATGGAATTCGGTATCGGGAGGGTTCGGTTTTTTCAGTTTGAATTAACATTAATTTATAGGGAGATTTCATGGGACTTTGGAAATTGTTCGATTTAAAGTGAATTTTTTTCTACATAAGGAAATGCCTGTATCATGTCAGGAATATGACAGTTGTTTTCTATTCGTTTGAGCTTTTTAGTTTGACATTTGATAAGGGACTTTCCGTTTTGAATTTTCCTTGGAGTTCGATATTTCTGTTATTTTAACTCTTTTAATCAGAGTTCGATTTTTACAAGTTTCACTGTATATGTTTGTTCTTTTTCTCTTCATATAAAATTATACTATTTTTTCAACAGGAAATCTTATGCTCTTATATTTTTCAGTAGTACGTATTTAATTTTGAAACAACAGCTTCTATATGTATTGCTGCACTTTTACTTTAGATATGCATGTTTATCGACATTGTTATGCGATCAATTCGAATTATTTGCCAGATATAATCTTTAAATGTCCGATTGTTGATTTCATATTTGTATTGTGTCTGTAATATACGTATATCTTATAAATGAAAATGTAGATTAATCGAACATTGATACATTTCTTTGCTCGTTATTGTCTTAAAAATTAGAGATATAAAACAACATATGTTAGCTTCAATTCAAAGATGAATCAATATCAAATCTATTAAGAACCTTACTGTGAGGAGTGAGTTTGGCCACATGTGGAGCAGGATCTGCTTACCCTTTCGGAGCACCTGAGATTACTGTGAGGTGTGAGTTTTTTTTTTAGTGATAAAAGCGTCAATATTACATTAGATAGTGAACAGCAGTAAGTTTGCGCTATTCATTAGAATATGTATTTGTCGATTGTGTAGAGGAATTTTGTGCCAAGAATTAAAACACCATCTTATGCATTTCATGCTTTAAGCTGGATCAAACTAGTCTAGTGTATATACCACAATATCCGGTTCAAAATACACTGCCTTCGTAAAATTTGTTGTCATAAGTTTCTGACCTTCAATCACGTCCTCGGTTAGGGACTAATTACATGATTTTGAGAAACAATTTTTGTTTTGATGTTACACATGTATGAGAAATAATCATTTCATTAAATATATTTTTTTATGTTTTTTTTAGAGCTCCACGTTTACCTTGTCAAGATTTTTCTAGACTAGATCTAAGACCATGGAGTAAAATAAACCATTCCGGTTAACAAAGAGATAGGGATAAAAGAAACAGAAGTTGGAAAAAAATCATAATAAAGGGTTTCAAAATATAATTTGTTATTTGCTTTTTTAAATTCTATTTTTCATTATAATAGAGAAAACAAAACCAAACCAACTGAACAAATATACAGTAAATCAAGGATTCAGCAACACTAACACGATCAAAAAACTGTTAGTTGACTTCCTGTGGAACTAGTGGCAAGCGTCGCTTTGTTTTTGACTAGTCAAATCTGGTATTATATATCCGTTGTCAATTGTGTAATAGATTTGCGTTAACGGTCATGATGGGACGTGTAAGAGATGGGTCACCTTTACCGATATGAATCCTTTGTGTTGTAGCTTCATTATAAATAACTATCGTCTATAAAGGAAATATTGATGATAAAAGCAATTTTTGAAAAAATATTACTGAATAAAATACTTGACATTGAGTAGCCAAAAATATAATACCTACAATTTATAATGTTTAAATCAAATAATATTCATCATTGTGACAAATGTGTTAATGGTACAAGATAATTTGATCTACCAAAACATCAACAGTACAAACAACAACACAGAACACCATCTAAGGACACCATGGGGAAATATTATCAACCACAAACAACATAAAGTTCAGATAAAATGGACTTGTACACCCAAATGTGTTCGGAATATACCAGTTGTATGTTCACAAACCTCCCCTTGTGCTTATATAAACAATGAAATCGTAAAATTAAAACACAATAAAATACGCACAATTCAGTCTTATACAGGATGAACACTTATTTGAACAAGTACGGCCTTAAACATAGCGCAAAACACATACCGTACAAAGAGCATTTACAGAATCCCATGTGACAAATTGTAAAACAATTCATACAAGAAAACACAAAATCTGATTTATAATAAAACAATCAATGAAAAATAATTATGACAGACAGCGACAAATGACAAACCCTGAATTACAGGGTCCTGACTTTGGACCTAAACATAGAGTGGCGGGGTTAAATATGTTTCTGAGAGCTCAACGCCTAACGTGGACATTGATGTAACAGTTCAAATTAGGAACCAAATGGCAAAAAATGGTTTTTAAAGACTTTCTTTGTTATATTTGCACCAGGAATGAAATCTAGCAGCAAGAAAAACAAAAATACCAATTAAAGTGTACTCGCAGTTACTGAAAGCTAGTTGAAGTCAATTACAAATTATGAATACACCAAGATTTCCCACACTAGAATATTAATCAGTACTGAACTTACAGACGTTATAAAACAGTATGAGAAAAGATTGACCTTGCGCAATGCTAAAATATAAGTACCGGCAGGATATAATCCAAAATTGTTAATAACTGTATATCAATATATATTTAGTGATGTTTTAATTGATTAATATCATAATCATTATTTGTGTACCGATAAAGACTACATTTAAGCACTTTTTTAATTTTCCAACCTGTAAGAGTATTCAAATGATGGGTCGTATTCACATTTACAGGCTAAATAAACAACATCATAGCAAACTAGGATGTAACATCCCATCTCTACAGGTACAGTCAAACTTCTAAACCAAATTTTTGTATCTATGAAAGAATTTAGTAAATGTTTTAAATATATTTTGTGTAATGAAATCACTGTCTTTTTAAATAACCAGTTAAACCTAAAATGACGAACATAAACGCCATTACAGGCCAGATTACATTCATTGAAATTAAAAAACGTCACTTCAGACACGGACATAGCGAACGAGTTTGTCAATATAAATACACAAGGTAAAAAGGGGCAAATGACAAATCACAATAAAAAAAAAGAATTTAAAAATAGGAAACAAAACATCTCATGTGGTAAATTTTTGTAATGGATTTTTCTTTGTAAAACTGAACTACATTTATTTTTTCTTTGAGTATTTATTGTAAAATATATTTTGTCGACATTTGTTTATGCCTTAATTCTTTGTATCCATGTAATTGAAAACGAAGTTGTCATATCCTGTTTGTGTAGAGATGTATTTTGTCTAAATGAAAGGACAATCAAAGTGTAGTGAATAACACTGTGTCAATGATAAATGACAGGTTATGAGTGCAGGATGTTTGATAATGCGCATTGATGTTTGTTAAAAAATAACTATGTGTGTTTGTGTTTATGTTTATAAGTTTATTTTTTAAGTTGAAATTGGCTTTTAACTAGCTTGTACTAACTGCAAGTACTCTAAAAGTTTTACCTTGTGTTTTTTCGTCTTTATGGTTTTTGTTGTTGTGCCTTGTTTATATATGATGAGACACGCCCTTTTCAACTGATTTAACTGAAATGTTAAATTCCACCACTTTGTTTATGTTCCTGTTCCAAGTAAGGAGTCTGTTATTCAGTAGTAATCGTTGGTTTCTGTTTATCAAATATGTTTCATTTTGCATTTAGAATAAATCTGGTCATTGGTTTCATTTTTGAATTGTTTTTGATTTTTTCCTGCCGGGGCCTTGTATAGCTTACGGTATACGTGTTATTCACTGTTGAATGCCGTTCGATGGTGTTTACTTCCTCGTCCATTAGTCTCTGTTGGATAGTTGTCTCATTGGCAATCAGTAAATTTAAAATGTATCATCAAGCAGAAGGGGCGTAACTCGTAGTATCATATCTAGCATACTAAACGGATCTGAAACCGATCTGACAAAGTTGAAAGTAATTGTTTTAGATTTGGACTATACGGACTGATTTTGTCTTAAACCGTCTTAACAGATCTTAATCGCGCTATAGAACATTCCGTCTTGTTTATCTTGACATGCCTGAACGGACTGAATTACCTGTTGTGCCTATGGATCGGAACAGCGTCTTAAAGTCTAAAAAAGTCTTCACGTTTATTTCTTGCGGTAACTTCAGTCGATTAAGACTTGATCAGACAAAAATGACCGTTTCAGACTGAAATCTTGCTACTTGTGGGCCAATATCAACAAGTATGACAGTTCGCTGGAAATATTACAAGAGGTAATTTAATTCATATTTCATATTAGAAAAGGGAGATGTGGTATAATTGCCACTGAGACAACAATCTACTAGACGAAGATAAAAGCAATTACAGGTCACCATACGACCTTAAACAATGAAAAAAAAAAGCCATACCGTATAGTCATCTTTGTTAATATTCAGAAGAACATATCTTATTCAAAACAATTAGATATTAAAGGAAATATTGCCATAAAATGCAAAAGGTCATTTCTGTTTAATTTATTTAATTAATCTAATTTTTTATTTATGTTAGTTGAAAAACATCATAATATAATATTGATGACCTGACTTTAACGATACGGGCATATAATTTTATTCCAGTGTTTCCTTCTAGCATTGTTGGTTTTTAAATTCTATAAAATGGAATTATTATGTATAACTTTTTTACATGTGTTGAAAATAAATAAACAAAATTGAATATACAGATATACAGTAATAGGTTTATTTTAAAATATTGTATAAACATTCTTGATGTTATATTTTCAAAAACTTTGTGCTGCACTATTGTCTGGCGTGTTAACTGAAAAAACAAGTGCCCTATATATCACTTTCAAATCACAATATAAGAGATAATTAGCACTATATAAAAATGAACCTTTTAATACAATTTATAACCCTCCATGTTTTTCTCAGCTGGTCACATGCGTGAAAAGAAATGCGCCAAATACTTTGATGTATTATAATCATCAATAAAAATCGAAAACAGTTCATCGTGTGAATCAAATAATGATGTATTTCCCATTTGGTAATAGGGGTTAACATTTTAATTAAAGGTTAAAAGCGCAATATCTTAAATATTTGAATGGGACATAAACACGTTATATAGGAATAGGACATAAAAAGTTATATAGGAATCGGATTTTCGCACATAAAGAGTAACCCTTTCTTTGATTGGTTTTTTTAATAAGCAAGCAACTTAGATAAACAAAGCTTACCCTTTTCTGGAGGTAGAACATTTCACTACAAACAATGCTGCTTTAGATATTTATCCCTACATTTCTATAGGAATAAAACTACTAATTCATAGCCCCATTGCTAATGTTGCTTTCTATGGTAAATTCTGCAATTTCAAGCATTAATTGCTACTTTGTCTTAAGTTCAAATAAAGTGTTAGCCATTTCTTGTAAAACTATACCTTATCCTGACTTGTGCTGAAAAATTCATCATACCTTTAATTGCATATTAGAGCGTACTGGTTCCCTGAAGTTCGATAGTACAAAAACAGGTACTCCTGATCTGACAACAGGGCAAAGGTTCCCTCCTATTATAATTCTGTATACTTTTTCATTATTCAAAAGAAATTTCAAAAATTTTTTTACAGTGATCCCAAGTCCCCAAGCTTTCATTTGATACCAAAACTACTCAAATAATTCACCTATTGACAAAGATACAGCTATGCATAGGAGCTAATTTGTTTAAAACATGTACTACTTTCTTGTATGTTCTTTCTGACCGGGACCGAATTAATGGTTCTATACCTTTAATAGCACTAAACTTGTTATATTGATTTCTACGTTACTTGATTTTCTCTTATGATCTATTGTTAGCAAAGCAAAACACATAAAGCTTTTGTCGAAACACAATATCACTGAATTCAAGCTCAAATTGGACTGGTAGTTACATATGCGTTATACAAGAAAAACACTATATAGATAATGACCAATATGGTTGTTTTCAATTTTTACCAGTTCTTATTGTTAATAGCTACTCAAATAATAGTGATTTTCCCTTCAGGTCTTATTTTAACCAGAGATTGTTCATTGAATATAAATATGATGGTCCAAACATAAAATATAATTGATAATTTCTGCCCTAAAGAATAAAATAAACTAGATTTGTCGGAACGACACAAATGGCTCCGCTCGCAAAAATGTTTGAAGCCATTTTTAAGAGTGGGAATTTGAGAATGAGAGTTCGTAAAACTGTTATTTTTCACGAAATCGGAGTACAAAACCCGTAACTTCGGCACAAATTAGTGGAGCAGAACCAAACGTAAACTCGGTCTGTAACTCATCTTAGTAGACTCTATTCTGAAAATCAGCTGAATAGGTAAAGTCGTTTAGAGAAAAAGTCTGTATAACTGTTGTTGTGGGGTCATAAAAATGGAAGACATGACCATCTACGAACTATTGGATCATAGCCTTAACTGACTTAATTTTTATAAAAATTTGACTTGAGGAGCCACATGGTGACCTCTATTAACACTGGTAGTCACTGGTTTTCTTCTTTGAATCAGTTTTTGTCTCGCCTGCAAAGAAAGCAACTGCATGCAAACACATCTATTACTACCCGGCGCCAGTGGCGTACACTATAAAGCTTTATATTTCAGAATGTAGAACACATAGATGGCTAGCTGTTGTTGATTCAGAAATATATGCCCCCCCCCCCCCTCCACACACACACAATTTCAATATCTCTAAAACGACAACAGATATAATAATGATGATGATGGATGGCTGCTTAACGTCCAGCGGCAAATTAATATGAATATTCAGGGCAAGAACAAGTTAATGTAATTTTGTCAAATATGTTTCATTTTGCATTTAGCATAAATCTAGTCATTGGTTTCATTTTTTAATTGTTTTCGATTTTTTCCTGCCGGGGCCTTGTATAACTTACAGTATACGTGTTATTCACTTTTGAATGCCGTTTAATGATGTTTACTTCCTCGTCCATTAGTCTCTGTTGGATAGTTGACTCATTGGCAATCAGTAAATTTAAAATGTATCATCAAGCAGAAGGGGCGTAACTCGTATTATCATATCTAGGATACTAAACGGATCTGAAACCGATCTGACAAAGTTGAACGTAATTGTTTTAGATTTGGACTATTTGGACTGATTTTGTCTTAAACCGTCTTAACAGATCTTATTCGCTCTATAGAACATTCCGTCTTGTTTATCTTGACATGCCTGAACGGACTTAATTACCTGTTGTGCCTATGGATCGGAACAGCGTCTTAAAGTCTAAAAAAGTCTTGACGTTTATTTCTTGCGGTGAATTCAGTCGATTAAGACTTGATCAGACAAAAATGACCGTTTTAGACTGAAATCTTGCTACTTGTGGGTCAATATCAACTAGTATGACAGTTCGCTGGAAATATTACAAGAGGTAATTTAATTCATATTTCATATTAGAAAAGGGAGATGTGGTATAATTGCCACTGATACAACAGTCTACTAGACGAAGATAAAAGCAATTACAGTTCACCATACGACCTTAAACAATGAAAAAAAAAAGCCATACCGTATAGTCATCTTTGTTCATATTCAGCAGAACATATCTTGTTCAAAACGATTAGATATTAAAGGAAATATTGCCATAACATGCAATAGGTCATTTCTGTTTAATTTATTTAATTAATCTAATTTTGTATTTGTGTTAGTTGAAAAACATCATAACATAATATGGATGACCTGACTTTGGCGATCACAATACTGGTATACCAGTATTGTTAACGATACGGGCATATAATTTTATTCCAGTTTTTTCTTCCAGCATTGTTGGTTTTTAAATTTTGTATTCTATAAAATGGAATTATTATGTATAACTTTTTTACATGTGTTGAAAATTAATAAACAAAATTGAATAAACAGTAATAAGTTTATTCTAAAATATTGTATAAACATTCTTGATGTTATATTTTTAAAAACTTTGTGCTGCACTATTGTCTGGCGTATTAACTGAAAAAACAAGTGCCCTATATATCACTTTCAAATCACAATATAAGAGATAATTAGCACTATATAAAAATGAACCTTTCAAGTAATAGTTATACACCGAGGGATAGGTGTGTCTGAATAAGAAACCCCGTCGGCCGGAGGCCGGAGGGGTTTCTTATCCAGACACGCCGTATCCCGAGGTGTATAACTAACTTACACCCCATTCTAAACCCTACATTTGTTAACATTGATTATTAAAAAAAAAAAAAAAAACGATAGCATATTTATTGACAATATCAAACCATGATTTATAAGAATTTTTTTTTTAAATGAAACCCCACTAGTAACCTTTCTTAAGGTATCTTGGTTCAAACTTTGACAAGTGAGTATATTTTACAAATGTCAAAGTTGTTTTGCATATTCCCGTTAAATCCATGTGCTAAAATGGATCAGCGGGTCAAGGTTGACCGTTTCGTGTATTCTTATTACAAACAAAAAATACATCATGCTCCTTGTATACAGTTGTCAATATGGACGGGTATAAGACGGACGACATTTTGTGGCAAGCGTTGGGTTTGGTAGAAGAGAATTAAGATAAAGGCAATATTATAACCAAAGTATTTACCTGTATCAGTTTAATAAAGGTAATCATAACTGTATTTTATATCTGACGATTTTATAACCCCCCCCCCCCCCCCATCTTCTCGAGAATAAACAAACATTCATATTCGGACATACTAAGGGATATGTGTGACCCGACTATCAGACACGCTCAACATACAAAGATACAGATTTAATATTTAGGAACTCTCTTTTTGGGGGCAAACAGTAGCTGATCCAGCTGGGGGTTCCCAACTCAAGAGAAAAAAAGGGGGGGGTCTAACCATTTAAATGCATTGATCTTTTAAATAAAAGTCGGGTCCAAACCGCGGAACCCCCACCCCCAGATCGGCCAATGGGTAACCGGGGGGGGGGGGGGGGGGTCCCGGGAGTTAGAATCCCTATTTTTTTTTAAAGACCAATGCTTTAATGCTTTAGAATAGAGACATATGACTGGGATTAAAAAAAAATTACCTTCAAGCTAAGTAGTATTTAAAGGATTATTTTTGTATTCAAAATAGATGCTTAATTTTTTTTTTCGCTATTGGAATTTCATAAAATGTGTTTTTTTAATATCTTGAAACAATTTGTAGTGAACACTATTAGTAATTTCTTATGTTCATGCTATTTAAAAAATAATCAATTTCTATTGTTACGAATAACAATGGACTTTGTTTGCGGGATGTAGAAGCAGGGGTTTCCAGAAACCCCGCTCGTCACACCCTGTGGTCAAAATCCTTTGTTATTCGTAACAATAGATCTATTCAATTTACACTTGTTTCAGAAATAGAAACTATGAAGAATAACAATAGAACTGGGGTGTAATACAATTTATAACCCTCCATGTTTTTCTCAGCTGGTCACATACGTGAAAAGAAATGCGCCAAATACTTTGATGTATTATAATCATCAATAAAAATCGAAAACAGTTCATCGTGTGAATCAAATAACGATGTATTTCCCATTTGGTAATAGGTGTAAACATTTTAATTAAAGGTTAAAAGCGCAATATCTTAAATATTTGAATGGGACATAAACACGTTATATAGGAATGGGACATAAAGAGTAATATAGGAATCAGATTTTCGCACATAAAGAGTAACCCTTTGTTTGATTGTTTTGTTTTAATAAGCAAGCAATTTAGATAAATAAAGCTTCCCCTTTTCTGGAGGTAGAACATTTAACTACAAACAATGCTGTTTTAGAAATTTATCCCTAAATTTTTATAGGAATAAAACCACAAATTCATAGCCCCATCGCTTTCTATGTTAAATTCTGCAATTTCAAGCATTAATGGCTACTTTGTCTTAAGTGCAAATAAAGTGTTAGCCATTTCAAGTAAAACTATACATTATCCTGACTTGTGCTGAAAAATTCATCATACCTTTGATTGCATATTAGAGCGTACTGGTTCCCGGAAGTATGATAGTACAAAAAAGGTACTCATGATCAAACAACAGGGCAAAGGTGCCCTCCTATTATAATTCTGTATACTTTTTTTATTATTCGAAAGAAACTTTCAAAAAGGGTTTTACAGTGATCCCAAGTCCCCAAGCTTTCATTTGATATGAATTGGACTGGTAGTAACATATGCGTTATACAAGAAAAGGATAATGACCAATATGTTTTTTTTTTCAATATTTACCATTTCTTATTGTTAATAGCTACTCAAATAATAATGATTTTCCCTTCATGTCTTATTTTAACCAGAGATTGTTCATTGAATATAAATATGATGGTCCAAACATAAAATATAATTGATAATTTCTGCCCTAAAGAATAAAATAAACTAGATTTGTCGGAACGACACAAATGGCTCCGCTCGCAAAAATGTTTGAACCCATTTTTATGAGTGGGAATTTGAGAATGAGAGTTCGTAAAACTGTTATTTTTCACGAAATCGGAGTATAAAACCCGTAACTTCGGCACAAATTAGTGGAGCAGAACCAAACGTAAACTCGGTCTGTAACTCATCTTAGTAGACTCTATTCTGAAAATCAGCTCAATAGGTACCCGGACACATTATTCTGGCTCCGAACCAACCACTCCTTGCTGTCATTCCTTAACACCGCGTGCCTAATGGAGAAGCAGTAAATACCATTTTTAAGGTCTTTGGTGTGACCAGGACGGGGTTCGAGCCAACGACTTCCCGCACTCGAGGCGAACAAGCTATCACGAGACCACCGAGGCGGTTGACAACAGATATCTCAAATCTGCTTAGTGTGAGATGATGTGCAGATGAAGTACAACACTGTCACAATAAATTAGGGCTATTCCATAGTTCATTAAGGGCATAATGAATAATTAAATATATGATGCAATACCGAAATTGAGAATCGGAAGTCGTAGAGACATGGGACTACAACCATTCAACTCAAGACCACTTGACCTTCAAAAAGATCACAAGGTCAAGATTATAGTACCCTTAAAAGGTTAAGGTGAAATTTCCTCATGACCTTGACATTGAAGGTCTTAAAATAATGATCAATTTTGCAGTTTATAGTAGATTCTTATCTGTTACCATTTCAAAGATATACACAAAAACACATAAAGAATTATCTCGTCGTAACTTTTGAACAGATGATCGGACAGTTTTTATTCATGTGTATAAAATGTAGAGCTCTTCGAATGGAACATTTATTACGCTTTGTGTTACAGCTATCTCTTTTCATTTTCTTCTTAATCAGACTTGATATGAAAGCATACATTTTTTTTTGCACGATATGACCTTTGACCTTGGTGCAAATTAAAAAGGTCACATGAACTAAAGATTATTATTGAAGGTCCCATTTCTCTATGACTTTCGGTTTTCGAAATATAATTTTTCAAAAATTGTGTATAATATTTCAAGGGAAACAAATCTTATAAGGGTCGATAACAAAATAACTGTTTCTGTTTATTAACATTGATATCTGTTACTGTAAATTTTGCCATTTTCAGATCGTTTTTAAACAATATTTAAGATATATATAAAAGAAATTGGTTCAAGGGGATATAACTCTCAAAGGGGATACGGAAAACCTACGCAGTCTCATCTGGTAGTATTTCATAATGACATCTACCTATTGTCCAAATAAGGTCTTGATATCTTCCGAAACAACGAGGGTAGTGGGGTATGGGGGAAGGGGCAGTCGAAACAAACAAACAAAAGGGGATGGGATGATGAAATCCTACACAGGGTCATCTGGTAATACTTCATGATGAGGTATATCGAAGGTCTAAATTTGGTCATGATTGCATTAATAGAAACGGGGGAAGGCCATGTCAAAAAATTTAAGAACAACAATAAGGTCTTTCCCAACGTATGGGATTTCTATAGCATTTAATTCTTATGTGTTCAATCTATTTTACTTTATCACCAAGGAATCGATAAAGTCTAAATTCTCTAAAGTAAGCAATGACTGCTGAAGGATCTTTGTTGAAAATAATCTTTGGTGCTAAGTGCGTGTAGAAGTTAGCCATGGTAAGAATAACTGAAAAGATCAAGTTAAAGGGTTTTTCATTAATCATAGTATAATGCAGACTAGAGAGATCAACTAATAATTATCGAAATTATTTTTTTTCAGGTTATATTAACAACTCTAAATTTTAAAGTTATTTCAATGTTAAAATTTAATTTTTCAGTTTTAACACTAATATTTTTCCTTCTTTTAGATATACCATTACTTGTTTTAAATTTCTCAAACCAATGCATATACGTAAATTCGATTCCTATATAACTTTGTATGTCTCAGTCAAATATTTAAGATATAGCGCTTTTAGACTTTAACTGACATTTTTGCCACTATTACCAAATGGGAAATACATCATTATTGGATTCACACGATGAAGTTTGTTTTTTAATTTTGATTGATGATTATAATTTATCAAAGTGATTGGGACATTTCGTTTTACTATGTGACAAGCTTAGAAAAAACATAAAAGGTAATAAATTGCAGTAAAAGGTTCATTTCAACATAGTGCTTATTTTCTATTATCTTGTAATTTGATAGTGATATATAGGGCACGTGTCATTTCAGATATCAATCAGACAATTGTGCAACACAACTTTTTTGAAAATATAACATCAAGAATGTTTTACAATTTCTTTAGAATAAAACTATTACTGTACATTCAATTTTGTGTATTTACTTTTAACATATGGAAAAAAGTCATGACATCTTGAATCTTAACAAAATACTTCCATGATTATAGAATACAAAATATAAAAATTAACAATACTGGAAGACAATACTGGAATAAAATTTCACACAAGTATTGTTCATGTTGTTAACAATACTGGTTTATCAGTATTGTGATAGCTAAAGTCAGATGATCTATAATTTGTAGGAATGTTGCTACATAGAAATGAAAAAATCACAATTGGGAAGCTGAAATCATATCTTTTGTCGTAAAGTTTTGTTTTCAACCCACCTTCATTGTCAACTTCTAAATGTAAGTCAAGATATGAGGCAACTTTAACTGTATCTTCTGTATCCTTTATCTCAAGTTCGATGGAATAGATGCGTTCAACATAATCACTAAGTTTTGAATTGTTTAGTGAAAGAACATCATCTATATAGCGGAAAGTAAATGTTAAAGGATACTGCTAACTTCTTTTCTTTCTTCCTAAGAAGTTCCTGTATGAAATCAGCCTCATAAGAATAAAGAAACAAATCGGAAAGAACAATGGCACAGTTGGTTACCATTGGAATGCCGATTGTTTGTTAAAAAACACGTCATCCAAACGTAACAAATATATTGTCAATCAAGAAATCAGGCATCTTGATAATGTCAGTTTGAAAGAATTTTTGGTTTGAATCAGAGTGATTTTTTTTACAAAGTATGATTTATCCCTCCCTAAGACAAGATACATGTATCTATGTTGGTCACTATTTTTTATGAAACAAAGCAGGACCAACTCTTTCAATTTGTCATTTAGCTTGGAATGGGTAATACTTATGTAAAGTGTAGAAAAGTCAAATGTTTTAATGCTATTGCGAGATGAAAAAGTCTTAGATTGTATGTACTCTAAAAGATCTTTTGATTTTTTTTAGTATCAACATCTGATTCACGCCACCTCTTTAATAGGAAGTTTCACAATATCTTTGAAGCCCGGTTTTGATTGCTGATAAAATTTATGTTAATAATTTAGAAATAGGTTTCGTGGAGTACTTGGAAGACCCAAGGCAATAAGGTCTTTCCCAACGTATGGGAAAGATCTTGATTTCTATAGCATTTAATTCTTATGTTTTCAATCTATTTTACTTTATCACCAAGGAATATATACAGTTTAAATTCTCTAAAGTAGCCATGACTGTTGAAAGATCTTTGTTGAAAGTATTCTGTGGTGCTAAGTGCGTGTAGAAGTTAGCCATGTTATGAATAACTGAAGAGATCAAGTTAAGGGGCCTTATTTATTGGACTTCAAGCTTGTGCTTATTCAATTAATGAACTGAAGAGGCTTCTTGAATTGGATTAAATTTACGACTACAAAATGTAATAATTATTGAGCACAGTTAAAAATCATAGTATAATGCAGATTAAAGAGATCAACTAATAATTATCAAAATTATTTTTTTTTCAGGTTATATTAACAACTCTTAATTTTAAAGTTATTTCAACGTTAAAATTTAATTTCTCATTTTTTAACACTAATATTTTTCCTTCTATTAGATATACCATTACTTGTTTCAAATTTCTCAAACCAATGCATATACGTAAATTCGATTCCTATATAACTTTGTATGTCTCAGTCAAATATTTAAGATATAGCGCTTTTAACCTTTAACTGACATTTTTGCCACTATTACCAAATGGGAAATACATCATTATTGGATTCACACGATGAAGTTTGTTTTTTAATTTTGATTGATGATTATAATTTATCAAAGTGATTGGGACATTTCGTTTTACTATGTGACAAGCTTAGAAAAAACATAAAAGGTAATAAATTGCAGTAAAAGGTTCATTTCAACATAGTGCTTATTTTCTATTATCTTGTAATTTGATAGTGATATATAGGGCACGTGTCATTTCAGATATCAATCAGACAATTGTGCAACACAACTTTTTTGAAAATATAACATCAAGAATGTTTTACAATTTCTTTAGAAGAAAACTATTACTGTACATTCAATTTTGTGTTTTTACTTTTAACATATGGAAAAAAGTCATGACATCTTGAATCTTAACATAACACTTCCATGATTATAGAATACAAAATATAAAAACTTACAATACTGGAAGACAATACTGGAATAAAATTTCACACAAGTATTGTTCATGTTGTTAACAATACTGGTTTATCAGTATTGTGATAGCTAAAGTCAGATGATCTATAATTTGTAGGAATGTTGCTACATAGAAATGAAAAAATCACAATTGGGAAGCTGAGATCATATCTTTTGTCGTAAAGTTTTGTTTTCAACCCACCTTCATTGTCAATTTCTAAATGTAAGTCAAGATATGATGCAACTTTAACTGTATCTTCTGTATCCTTTATCTCAAGTTCGATGGAATAGATGCGTTCAACATAATCACTAAGTTTTGAATTATTTAGTGAAAGAACATCATCTATATAGCGGAAAGTAAATGTTAAAGGATACTGCTAACTTCTTTTCTTTCTTCCTAAGAAGTTCCTGTATGAAATCAGCCTCATAAGAATAAAGAAACAAATCGGAAAGAACAAGGGCACAGTTGGTTCCCATTGGAATGCCGTCTGTTTGTTAAAAAACACGTCATCCAAACGTAACAAATATATTGTCAATCAAGAAATCAAGCATCTTGATAATGTCAGTTTGAGAGAATTTTTTGTTTGAATCAGATCGATTTTTTTTACAAAGTATGATTTATCCCTCCCTAAGACAAGATACTTGTATCTATGTTGGTCACTATTTTTTATGAAACAAAGCAGGACCAACTCTTTCAATTTGTCTTTTAGCTTGGAATGGGTAATACTTACGTAAAGTGTAGAAAAGTCAAATGTTTTAATGCTATTGCGAGATGAAAAAGTCTTAGATTGTATGTACTCTAAAAGATCTTTTGATTTTTTTTAGTATCAACATCTGATTCACGCCACCTCTTTAATAGGAAGTTTCACAATATCTTTGAAGCCCGGTTTTGATTGCTGATAAAATTTATGTTAATAATTTAGAAATAGGTTTCGTGGAGTACTTGGAAGACCCAAGGCAATAAGGTCTTTCCCAACGTATGGGAAAGATCTTGATTTCTATAGCATTTAATTCTTATGTTTTCAATCTATTTTACTTTATCACCAAGGAATATATACAGTTTAAATTCTCTAAAGTAGCCATGACTGTTGAAAGATCTTTGTTGAAAATAATCTGTGGTGCTAAGTGCGTGTAGAAGTTAGCCATGTTATGAATAACTGAAGAGATCAAGTTAAGGGGCCTTATTTATTGGACTTCAAGCTTGTGCTTATTCAATTAATGAACTGAAGAGGCTTCTTGAATTGGATTAAATTTACGACTACAAAATGTAATAAGTATTGAGCACAATTAAAAATCATAGTATAATGCAGATTAAAGAGATCAACTAATAATTATCAAAATTAATTTTTTTTTCAGGTTATATTAACAACTCTTAATTTTAAAGTTATTTCAACGTTAAAATTTAATTTCTCATTTTTTAACACTAATATTTTTCCTTCTATTAGATATACCATTACTTGTTTCAAATTTCTCAAATCAATGCATATACGTAAATTCGATTCCTATATAACTTTGTATGTCTCAGTCAAATATTTAAGATATAGCGCTTTTAACCTTTAACTGACATTTTTGCCACTATTACCAAATGGGAAATACATCATTATTGGATTCACACGATGAAGTTTGTTTTTTAATTTTGATTGATGATTATAATTCATCAAAGTGATTTGGACATTTCGTTTTACTATGTGACAAGCTAAGAAAAAACATAGAAGGTAATAAATTGCAGTAAAAGGTTCATTTCAACATAGTGCTTATTTTCTATTATTTTGTAATTTGATAGTGATATATAGGGCACGTGTCATTTCAGATATCAATCAGACAATTGTGCAACACAACTTTTTTGAAAATATAACATCAAGAATGTTTTTACAATTTCTTTAGAATAAAACTATTACTGTACATTCAATTTTGTGTTTTTACTTTTAACATATGGAAAAAAGTCATGACATCTTGAATCTTAACATAACACTTCCATGATTATAGAATACAAAATATAAAAACTTACAATACTGGAAGACAATACTGGAATAAAATTTCACACAAGTATTGTTCATGTTGTTAACAATACTGGTGTATCAGTATTGTGATAGCTAAAGTCAGATGATCTATAATTTGTAGGAATGTTGCTACATAGAAATGAAAAAATCACAATTGGGAAGCTGAAATCATATCTTTTGTCGTAAAGTTTTGTTTTCAACCCACCTTCATTGTCAATTTCTAAATGTAAGTCAAGATATGAGGCAACCTTAACTGTATCTGTTGTATCCTTTATCTCAAGTTCGATGGGATAGATGCGTTCAACATAATAACTAAATTTTGAATTATTTAGTGAGAGAACATCATCTATATAGCGGAAAGTAAATGTTTAAGAATACTGCTAACTTCTTTTTTTTCTTCCTAAGAAGTTCCTGTATGAAGTCAGCCTCATAAGAATAAAGGAACAAGTCGGCAAGAAGAGGGGCACAGTTGGTTCCCATCGGAATGCCGATTGTTTGTTAAAAAAACTCGTCATCCAAACGTAACAAATATGTCGTCAATCAAAAAATCAAGCATCTTGATAATGTCCGATTAATACGATTTATCCCTCCCTTAGACAAGATACTTGTATCAATGTTGGTCATTCTTTTTTATGAAACAAAGGAAGACCAACTCTTTCAATTTTTCTTTTAGTTTGGAATGGGGAATACTTGTGTAAAGCGTAGAAGAGTCAAATGTTATAATACTATTGCAAGGTGAAAAAAGTCTTAGATTGTATGTACTCTAAAAGATTTTTCCATATCTGATTCACGCCACCTCTAGAATAAGAGTTTCACAATAACTTTGAAGCCCGGTTTTGATTGCTGATAAAATTTATGTTAATAATTTAGAAGAAGGTTTCGTGGAGCATTTGGAAGACACAGCAATATAACGTTGTTTGTAAGGACACTTATGTAGTTTAGGTATCCAATACAGTGATGGAAGATCCAGTTCTTTATCTTTGGTTAAAATTCCAAAGGAACATAGAACAGACCTATGATTATCCTGAATTTCCTCTTTGGTAAGAGTCTAGGGGGTACATGCTGAGTTTTCAAGTGAATTGTCAATACCTAATTCATTTATCAAGCAGTTTATTTAATGTGATTTACACACAAAACAATGTTGTTTGGGGCTTTATCTGCGGGGACAACAACATATTTGTCATGGAGGTAGGAAAAGTGTATTGCAACTTTTGGGTCTTTAAAGATTGATGTAGCATGGGTATTCATAGACCCATTCAGTTTCTTATTCTGATTTTCATCAACATTAATCAATTCGGAAATAGTATCTACGTCTTCTTGCTCAACCCATTACTTGGCATAATCCTCGACTGAATCCATCAGTATTTTAAAGTTGTGTTTCCAATTGATGGATTTAGGCTCACAATATTTCGGGACTTTGGAGAACATATTTCGCAGAGAAGTGTTATTGACAATATTGAGGTCACCACTAATAACGTGGCCAACCGGATTATATATGAATGGGAAAACTAACACAGGTGCAATCAGGAAGTTTAGACTTGAAGTCGTCAATATTTAAAAAATTGCAACACGTGTTTGTAATTGAAAAATTTAATTCTTAATCCACTGAATTTACCGCAAGTAATAAACGTCAAAACTTTTACAAACTTTCAGACGCCATTCCGATCAATAATCACCACAGGTAAGACAGTCCTTCAGGCATGTCGAGATATCAAGACGGAATGTTCTAACGAGCGATTAAGATCTGTTAAGACGGGTTAAGACCAAATCAGACTAAACCTAAACAAAATACATTCAAATTTGTCAGATCGTTTTCAGATCCGTTCAGTATGCTAGTTATATTACTACGAGTCTACTTGGTGATATTTATTGAATATATATATATATTATTTATATATAAAATTCTTCTTAATAACAGCCCAACAATGTTAGATCTGTAAATTTGCGAAAGCAATTTTTTTGTTCTTCCCTGTCCGGGATTCGAATTCATGCTACTGAGACACCGTGGCACCAAATCGCCTTGCACTATGCCCGACGCGTTAGACTACTCGACCACCAAGGCTCGACAAAAATCCAGCTTTCGGTGGCCGGGTGTTTCCTTTTCTCGTCAGTTTTTATCTAGCGTCGTAACACAGTACATGATATATAAGGCATAAAGATGGAATATTACAGATCAGCTGAATTATCTATCTTAGAGGACCTTACAAATTAATGTAGGATGCAGTCACAGAAATAATTATATTATAAGTACGTCTGAACCAGTGACAACTCTACGACAGATTTTATCCATCGGATCACCAGTGATGGTGATACAATGCTTAAAACACATTCTGTATACACAATTCGTCTAAATAACAGCCCAACAATGTTAGATCTGTAGCTTCCGCAAGTTTACAGATCTGACATTGTTGGGTGCATGCAAAACAAATTTCTTGGTAGAGGGGTCTAAATACAGCACAAACAACATTTTCCAAAAGACCAAATGAGTGAAAAAGTATATTTTAACAAAACGCATTTGACTAACAGGTCGAACAACTGATGTTCTTAAACCCTGCTGACTGCCATTGGCGATTGCCAAATAAACGGATCACAAGATGTAATAAAATGGATCTTAATTATAATTTAATACCAAACAGAAAACAATAAACTTGCGAAAAAGATGGTATACCGCACACATGAGGTCCAAAAATTTGTACACCATATCCGGATTTCGACAATTAATGTCTCTTCAGGGATTTTTCAAATTTTGCTGAAACTTGTAATTCATATTAAAGAATTTATACATGTATATTTCTATGTTGCGATGTTACACTATTGTTTCAGGTTAGGATGAAGGTTGGCGCCTATTAAAACGTTTAAACCCGCTGCATTTGTTTGCACCTGTCCTAAGTCAGGAACCTGATGTTCAGTGGTTGTCGTTTGTTGATGTGGTTCATAAGTGTTTCTTGTTTCTAGTTTTTTATATAGATTAGACCGTTGGTTTTCCTGTTTGAATGGTTTTACGCTAGTCATTTGTGTGGCTCTTTATAGCTTGCTGTTCGGTGTGAGCAAAGGCTCCTAGTTAAAGGCCGTACTTTGACCTATAATGGTTTACTTTTACAAATTGTGACTAGGTAGGAGAGTTGTCTCATTGGCACTCATACCACATCTTGTTATATCTATATTTACTAAGGATATTAAAGTTATCGTATTACAACAGATTTGCAATAAACGGGAATTGTATTGTATTGGAGAAATCGGTTTCCTATGCTATTGTTACTCACAAAACATGTATGTTATACACTTAAACCTAAAATGATGTTAACCTGAAGTTGCTGTAAGCAAGTTCACACGTATTAAGTTCAATTCGTTTTCTGTCGATACTTTCCTCGTTATTTTGGAGTATTTATTTGGTATTGTCGTACGAGGTTTTCTGTGAATTGAATATGGTAATCTTCTATTTTCTTAGCTTTGTATTGTACAATGTATATTCCTGAACAATTATTTACTTCACACAGTGGTGCATCTGTTCACCACAAAGGCCGCCTTAATAGTTGGTAATGCATTAATCTTCTGACCTGCAACTTATCCGTGATGAGACAGTGTCAAAATTATAAATAAAATACCATCGGATAGAGCTTTTCAATAAAACACTTTATCTTTTTTTTTATTTCAGTACCCATAGTAGTTTTGAGTAATTCAATATTTTATGTTTTTAAAGATTGATTTCAACGGCACGCGATAGTAATCAACCTGGTCAACAGAAAATAAAATCAATGATCCATTACGTATAAACTAGAGATGGCAGTTACGTGTGTGACTATGTTACAATTACACCTTTCATAGTATCATAGCAGTATGTGTATTTTAAGGTTCTAAAAATATTTGAATGGCTTCTTTCTAAACACTACAATGACAAAGTTAAACCAAAGCTATAATAGCCATTATATCTATGGTTAAACCTATACCTCGGACGCATGAAATTATTAAACGTGTTGTTTTCAATTTGTTACATCACTGGGTCGATATCTCTGCTGGTTGACTATCAGTCCCCGAGGGTATCATCAGCTCAGTAGTCAGTACTTCGGTACTGACATTATTTATAACAAACCTTTCTAAAATTGTCCGTTTATAAATTTTGAAATTATAAAGAAACTAAGGTTTCAACTCCCTCAGGCAAAGTTGATCTTAGATGAATTTGGCTATTTGTTTTATGTATTTTTGTCATATAGCTCTTCAACTGTTTCGGTACTTATACATCCTTTGGATTTCAAATGTTTGGCTTTGAGCGTTCCTGATGAAGGTAAATCCAGAAAAGCCCTTCTGACGCATGAAATTATTAAACGTGTTGTTTTCAATTTTTTACATTACTGGGTCGATACCTCTGCTGGTGGACTATCAATCCCCGAGGGTATCATCAGCTCAGTAGTCAGTACTTCGGTACTGACATGATTTATAACAAACCTTTCTAAAATTGTCCGTTTATAAATTTTGAAATTATAAAGAAACTAAGGTTTCAACTCCCTCAGCCAAAGTTGATCTTAGATGAATTTTGCTATTTTTTTATGTATTTTTGTCATATAGCTCTTCAACTGTTTCGGTACTTATACTAATATATATAAATTAAAAAAATATCATCAAGTAGAAGGGGCGTAACTCGTAGTAATATAACTAGCATACTGAACGGATCTGAAAACGATCTGACAAATTTGAACGTATTTTGTTTAGGTTTGGTCTAATTTGGTCTTAACCCGTCTTAACAGATCTTAATCGATCGTTAGAACATTCCGTCTTGTTTATCTTGACATGCCCGAACGGACTGTCTTACCTATGGTGATTATTGATCGGAATGGCGTCTGATAGTCTGAAAAAATTTTGACGTTTATTACTTGCGGTAAATTCAGTCGATTAAGAATTAAAATTTTCAATTACAAACACGTGTTGCTGTTTCTCAATATTGACGACTTCAAGTCTAAACCTCCTGATTGCACCTGTTGTAGTTTCCTATTCATATATAATCCGCCTGGCCACGTTATTACTGGAGACCTCAATATTGTCAATAACACTTCTCTGCGAAATATGTTCTCCAAAGTCCCGAAATATCGTGAGCCTAAATCCATCAATTGGAAACACAACTTCAAAATACTGATGGATTCAGTCGAGGATTATGCCAAGTAATGGGTTGAGCAAGAAGACGTAGATACTATTTCCGAATTGATTAATGCTGCGAGGTCGTTGATACAAATCAGAATAAGAAACTGAATGGGTCTATGAATACCCATGCTACATCAATCTTTAAAGATCCAAAAGTTGCAATACACTTTTCCTACCTCCATGATAAATATGTTGTTGTCCCCGCAGATAAAGCCCCAAACAACATTGTTTTGTGTGTAAATCACTTTACATAAACTGCTTGATAAATGAATTAGGTATTGACAATTCACTTGAAAACTCAGCATGTACCCTCTAGACTCTTACCAAAGAGGAAATTCAGGATAATCATAGGTCTGTTCTATGTTCCTTTGGAATTTTAACCAAAGATAAAGAACTGGATCTTCCATCACTGTATTGGATACCTAAACTACATAAGTTTCCTTACAAACAACGTTGTATTGCTGGGTCTTCCAAATGCTCCACAAAACCTCTTTCTAAATTATTAACATAAATTTTATCAGCAATCAAAACCGGGCTTCAAAGTTATTGTGAAACTACCTATTCTAGAGGTGGAAATCAGATGTGGAAAAAAAGATCCTTTAGAGTACATACAATCTAAGACTTTTTTCACCTTGCAATAGTATTAAAACATTTGACTTTTCTACACTTTACACAAGTATTCCCCATTCCAAACTAAAAGACTAATTGAAAGAGTTGGTCCTCCTTTGTTTCATAAAAAAGAATGACCAACATTGAAACAAGTATCTTGTCTAAGGGAGGGATAAATCGTACTTTGTAAAAAAAATCACTCTGATCCAAACAAAAAAATTCTCTAAAACTTACATTATCAAGATACTTGATTTCTTGATTGACGACATATTTGTTACGTTTGGATGACGTGTTTTTTAACAAACAATCGGCATTCCGATGGGAACCAACTGTGCCCCTCTTCTGGCTGACTTGTTCCTTTATTCTTATGAGGCTGACTTCCTACAGGAACTTCTTAGGAAGAAAGAAAAGAAGTTAGCAGTATCCTTTAACATTTACTTTCCGCTATATAGATGATGTTCTCTCACTAAATAATTCAAAATTTAGTTATTATGTTGAACGCATCTATCCCATCGAACTTGAGATAAAGGATACAACAGATACAGTTATGTCTGCTTCATATCTTGAACTACATCTAGAAATTGACAATGAAGGTCGGTTGAAAACAAAACTTTACGACAAAAGAGATTATTTCAGTTTCTCAATTGTGAACTTTTCATTTCTATGTAGCAACATTCCAGCAGCGCCTGCATACGGAGTATATATCTCCCAGTTGATACGATATTCCAGGGCTTGTATTTCCTATCTTGATTTCCTTGATAGAGGGTTGCTGCTCAAAAGAAAGCTATTAAACCAAGAGTTTCAAGTGGTGAAGTTGAAATCACCCGTTCATAAATTTTATGGACGCCATCACGAGTTGGTTGACCGTTATGGAATATAAGTTTTACAGATGATAGCGGATATATTCCAAATGTCGTCAATACAATCCCGTCCCCTTTTCCCTGAATGTGACCTACCGAATTAGACTTATTACCGGGTTTGTACTAACAGGAGCAACACGACGGGTGCCACATGTTGAGCAATATCTGCTTACCCTTCCAGAGCACCTGAAGTCAACTCCAGTTTTTGGTGGGGTTCTAGTTACTCAGTCTTTAGTTTTCTATGTTGTGTTGTGTGTACTATTGTTTGTCTGTTGGTCGTTTCCTTTTTTAGCCATGGCGTTGTCAGTTTATTGTCGACCTATGAGTTTGAATGTCCCTTTGGTATCTTTCGCTTCTCTTTTGCAACTAGTGGGCCAATATCAACAAGTATGACAGACCGCTGGAAATATTGCAAGAGGTAATCTAATTTCTATTTCATATTAAAATAGGGAGATGAGGTTTAATTGCCAGTGAGACAACTATCTACCAGAGTTTAATTGACGAACATGAAAGCCGACTCGGGTCAGAGTTCGCACTCAAACCATAATTAAAGTAATATCGTATGGTCCTCTTTATTTATATCCAGCAGAACATATCTTGTTCAAAACATTTAGATATTAAAGGAAATATTGCCATAAAATGCAATAGGTATTTTCTGTTTAAATGTTTTCATTAATCTAATTTAATATTTATTTTAGTTGAATTAAAACATCATTACATAATATAGATCATCTGACTTTAGATATCACAATACTGATATACTAGAATTGTTAACAACATGAACAACGAAATCTTATTCCAGTATTGTCTTCCAGTATTGTAAGTGTTTATATTTTTTTTTCTATAATCATGGAAGTATTATGTTAAGATTCAAGATGTCATGACTTTTTACATATGTTAGATGTAAATACACAAAATTGAATGTATAGTAATAATATATTCTAAAAAATTATAAAAACATTCTTGATGTTATATTTTGAAAAAAGTTGTGTTGCACAATTGTCTGATTGTTATCTGAAATGACACGTGCCCTATATATCATTATCAAATTACAAGATAATAGATAATTAGCACTATGTTAAAATGAACCTTTTACTGCAGTTTATTACCCTCTAAGTTTTTTCTTAGCTTGTCACATAGTAAAACGAAATGTCCCAATCACTTTGATAAATTATAATCATCAATCAAAATTAAAAAAAAATTTCATCGTGTGAATAAAATAATGATGTTTTTCCCATTTGGTAATAGTGGTAAAAATTTCGATTAAAGGTTAAAAGCGCTATATCTTAAATATTTGACTTAGACATACAAAGATATATAAGAATCGAATTTACGTATATGCATTGGTTTAAGAAATTTAAAACAAGTAATGGTATATCTAATAGAAGGGAAGGACGCCTCCGGGTGCGAGAGTTTCTCGCTGCATTGAAGACCCATTGGTGGCCTTCGGCTGTTGTCTGCTCTATGGTCGGGTTGTTGTCTCTTTGACACATTCCCCATTTCCATTCTCAATTTTATATTAGTGTTAAAACTGAAAAATTAAATTTTAAGATTGAAATAACTTTAAAATGATGAGTTGTTAATATAACCTGAAAAAAAAATTATTGGTACTATGTCTGCTGTGACCCTACTAACATTGAGCCACCAATATCACTTGCTATACCGTGTGACATATATCGAAATGATAACAGAAAGTTAGTATACAATTTTAAAATCAGAGCATTCCTTAACTTAAAATACTTTGTTGAAACAGCCGTATATATATATGTTTCATTTCATAGGTTTTACCGAGGCAATGATATTTTATCTAAAATGTTTATTTTTACAAAAATGATTCAGCGGTAGCATGTTCGCCTCGAGTGAAACACGCCTATTCAAGATCGATTCAAAACAATGTTTATTGATGGAACGACTGACTCTCCTAGCTGTCGAAAAATACATTGTGCGCTAAAGTGTAGAAAAGAGAATTTTGACCTAATAAAGTTGACAAATATAGAAATGAAAAATTCCCTACCCCCGTTCAAGACCCCCATAACATTATACGGATGTGTATACGGTTTATTCTATAGTATAACCTTAAAACTTATCGTCTTTAAAGCTCATGAGTATTGTAAAAAAAAAGGCGGAATTTAGTTACCAAAGTGATATTCAAACTTACAAGTCAAAGACAAACTGACTACAAACAGCATATAAGTGCCGACTTACAATATAGAATTTACACACTTCATGACTCCATGTCTATAGAAATATTCCAAAAGACCATATTAGATAACAAAATTGTCTTAAAAGTTGAATATTGTTTTTCATGTATACTATTCTAGTATTTATTGTATTTTTATGCTTGGCATATCACACATCTGTAGATCTATGACTATGACTGTCGCGACCATGACAGGTGAATCTGCTACCTCGTATTGTCATACAACTGTGACACAATATAATGATGAATCTAGGATATAAGTAAAGCCGTTGCCTTTGATATTGTGCTATTGCTTAATCATCCAATACGATTTCATGTCTAAATAATACCAATTTCGTTTTCCCACCTCAATAGATGACACCCATTAATTTTGTCGTCAAATCATTTATCATATCTGCATGTGTAATACTAGTATATATTGTGTAGGTCAAGCGCGACCAGGTGTGAGGTATTGGCCTCCTGTTTCAAATACTCTGTTTTCCACAAACAAAGACAAATTATTTGATATTATTCTTTTAAAAGAGAATGTTTCTGCATGTACATGCTTTGCTTCTAAATTTCAATTATACACTGCTGTAATTCGTAGAAATGATACTCAAATGGGGATATTACACGCATGAATTTGTAAATAGTTTAGTTTTTTTGGCTATATTGGTCAGAAATTATGAGGAACGAATAACAAGGCAAAAATGCATTTTGTTTTTAATTTTATAACCAACAAAAAGACAGAACAAGAAACCGGGACAAAAAATACGATTTTTTAATGCAAAAACCGTAAAGTTTATGTAGGACATACTATTTTTTCCATTCCCACAGTTTATACACCCTTAATGAGAAAATAACAAACGTACATGCATGAAGTTTTATTTACTCATAATGTATAGCGCTACAATTTTATTAGGTTATATTGATTGCTGATTATTAGCCGAAAGCTTCCTATGCGGTATGGGAAGTCCGTACGTCGACCTATGAGTGATAATTTCTACCATTTATGCGTTATTTGGTCTCTTGTGGAAAGTTGTCTCATTTGCAACCGCATCTTCTTATCTTTTATGACATTGAAAACATAAAGACATTTAGTTTTTGTTGTTGAACACTATATGTATTTGGGGGTCTTGAAGTGGGGTTCTTCATTTCTATATTCTTGAAATTTTTGGGCCATTTTTCTCTAATGTTTATTTTTTTCTTTGCTCATTTTTGTTATACTTAATTTTGTGGCAAATTTTCTGCAGTATTGTACCATTATTCTTCGTTCTGTAAATCCCATCTAAACCCTCGTATATGTTGACCTCTAGATGACGTTTATTTTTATTTAGTTGTTGGGTTGATGTCTCATCATAGTAGGCTAGCATACTCGATATATCCTTTTGTTATCATATTTATAGTCTTTGTGTATATTATAAGCTTTATTCACCAAGGATATCAAGGAGTTAACTCCTTTTTACGGTCTCATACTTATTGAGGCGTTTTTTTTTAAAGATCATTACTTTTGGTATTTGCTTTCTTTTGCCATAGAGACTTTCTCAGGTAATGACAAAAATTGAAAATAAAATGTGCTTTTGTCCTTAAAAAATGAAATAAACTAGATGTGTCAGAACAACACAAATGGCCTCGCTCGCAAGAAAGCTTGAAGCCATTTTTGGGAGAATAGAAATTTTGGAATGAAAGTCCGTAAAACTGTTTTTGCACGAAATCGAAGTCCCGTAGTTTCAGCATAAATCAGTGGAACGGAACTAACAATAAACTCGATCTGTAACTAATCATAGTAGACTCTTTCCTAAAAATCAGCTCAATATAGGTGAAGTCGTTAAAAGTCTGTATAACTGTTGTGGCGGGGCCATAAAAATGGGATTCATGACCATCTACGAATTATTGGATCATAGCCTTAATTGATTTAATTTTCAAATGTTATTTTAGGACGCCACATAGTGATCTCTATCAACACTGGCAGTCACTGGTTTTCTTCTTTGAATCAGTTTTTGTCTCGCCTGCAAGGAAGCCACTGAATACAAAAACATTTATTACTATCCGGAGCCAGTGGCGTACACTACTTGTATAAAGCTTAATATTTCAGAATGTAGAATTTTTAGATGCTTTATACCTTGTTTGCAGATGTCTTATGTTACCTAGTTTCTACCTGTCGCATATCCATGACCTCATTTTTATGGTTCAGCGACTTGTTGAAATATTAATTTAGCTTCTTTTATCATGTGAAATACTCACTTACTATGAAAATAAGATAACTGTGTGTTCGGTATGTAAGATCCTTGCAAGGTGAACGTGGCCATCAGACAGAGATCACCTGACCTCGACCTCATTTCATGGAATGAGAGATCAAGATTAAGTTTCCATGGTCAAGTCCATATCCCAGACACTATAAGCAATATATGTAGGTTAACTATATTTGGTATATGGCATGATTGTAAGGTGTACATGCTTGACTGACAGTTTTCATCTGACCTTGACCTCGTTTTCATTGTTCATTGGTAAAGATACGTTTTCATGGTTTTGTATATTTATTGTATACTATAAAAAATGCATTAAGGTCTACTATATTTGGTGTATGGAATTATTGTAAGCTGTACATGTGTATCTGACATGACTCATCTGACTTAATCTCATTTTCAGGGTTCATTAGTCAATCAATTATGTGATACTTGTAATACAACTTTCATAACACAGACTTTCAAAATATATTGTAAAGCAGGCGAGACATTTCGGCATGTCCACTTTTGTTTATCATGTTTATGCATAATTTCTTTTATGCTAGATTGGATTATCGTGACACTAATTCAAATACATCTTGGGGTCATATGGGGAGCACAACAAAAATAATCAAAAGGGTTTTCTAATGAAATATTATAATGTTAGCTTGTTATCGTAATTTTCCAATTGGTTACACAGACAAGATAGAAAATATCTGTAATCTTGTATCTTGTGATTATGATTACACTTTGATGTGGCATCCATGTTATTTTATTGAAGGTAATGTGCATTCCAAATTCCAAATACAAGCCAATGACATGTTCAACTTTCTGATTAAATGATTGATGATCTATACATCAAATGGCAAATAGTATGCATATTTAGGATAACATGATAGTATGCATGACACCTGCTTTGTTAGGCCGTTAGTTTTCCTGTTTGAATTGTTTTACATAATTTGTCATTTCGGGGCCTTTTATAGCGGACTATGCGGTACGGGTTTTACTCATTGTTGAAGGCCGTACGGTGACCTGTAGTTGTAAATTGTTATGTGTCATTTGGTGTCTTGTGGAGAGTTGTTTCATTGGCAATCATACCACATCTTCTTATTTTCATATTTGTGGCAGACAAATAAGTTTAACCAGATTTTTATAGTGTTGTATCTCCACTATTTTTCGGGTATTTTTGATGTAAAATAATTGTTATCAAAATTATCTCAATAGTACTATGCTTAAATTGTTTGCATTGTTTAAAACTCAATCTATGAGCAAATTCTAAGCTTATAGGAAATCCAATAGTCCATAATTTGAAATATTACACAGTTAAAAAATCCATAGTTTATCTCCTATAGTAATAGAACCCCTAATTCGAGCCAGGTCAGAAAGAACATGTATTAACATAGTACAATTTTTAAACAAAATAGTTCCTTCGCATAGCTGTATCTTTGTCAATATGTGAAATATAAGTCGGTTTGGTATCAAATGAAAGTATGGGGACTTGGGATCAATGTACAACTTTTGTTGAAAGTTTTTTTTGAATAGATAAAAAAAGTATATACAATTATCATATGAGGGCACATTTGCCCTGTTGTTCTGACCAGAAGTACATGTTTTGTATCATCAAACTTCCGTGAACCATTACGCTCTAATATGTAATTAAAGGTATGTTAAATTTTTCAGCACAAGTCAGAAATGGCTAACACTTTATTTAAATTTAGGACAAAGTAGCCATTAATGCTTGAAAAATTCAACACAGAAAGCAATGGGCTATGAATTAGTGGTTTCCAGTTTGTATAAAGAAAAACGACATCTTTAAATTATTCATTTTCTACAATTGAAAATAATTGGATATATTTCGTGTTTTTTATTCCTAACTGGAATGATCATAATCAGAGCCGTGTTTCTTGTTTTAAAAATGATTCTCTACTTTTGAGAAATATTTATTTTGTTATTCAATTTTTCTCCGCTTACAACTATCTGTCTCTTGTTTTATCTTATACATTACATTTTGAGTAACAGTAACTGTTCATTTCATTTTGTTTCGTTTCTTTTCTTTTTGTTTCGTTCGATTCGTTCCACTTTATTCCATTTCGCACTTTACAGGTACCCGATGCGCAATACTGATACGTATGTTCTCTTTTCGCCCGTTTTCTTTTTTTAATATCTTAATCAAAAATATAAAAAATAAAACTTTCAAAAAGCGAAATAATCAAAACTGCATTTTAAGTTTAGTACTTTTAAAGTTTGATAAAAATATCTAAACTATCAAATTCTCAAATGATTTTTAGAGTTTTAAAATTTTAATTATTTGGTGAAAATTTCCATTTTTCAAAAATTTCAAAAATTTGGAATTTTGATATTTTAAAACTTTGATCAAAAATCCAAAAATCTAAAATTTGAAAACTTTTTAAAATTTCGAATTGATAAGTGTTACACGGACCAAGTGCCCTATATATCAATATCAAATTACAAGATAATAGGTAGTTAGCATTATGTAAAAATGAACCTTTTGGTGCAATTTATAACCCTCTACGTTTCTCTCTGCTTGTCACATGAGTGAACGGAAATGCACAAATCACTTTGATGAATTACAATTATCAATGACAAGTAGAAATAGTTCATCGTGTAAGACATAAAAAATTATACATGTTATATGGGAATCGAGTTTACGTACATGAAGACTTACTCTTTGTTCGATTGTGTTTTTAATAGAGAAGCAACTAAGATAAATAAAGCATACCCTTTTCTAGAGATAGAACATTTCACTAAAACAAACTTTGTTTTAGAAATTTATTCCTTTTCTTTCTAAAGGGAACAGACCATGGATTTTTTAACTGAGTCTGTAATATTCCCAATTCTGGACTGCTCGATTTGTTAGGAATTTGCTCATAGATTGAGTTTTATTCATAGAAAGAAGCATAGCACTACTTAGATAATTTTGAAAACAATTATTTTACAGGAAAAATACCCGAAAAATAATAGAGATATAACACTATAAAAATATTTGTGTCTGAAATAACAAGATGAATAAGCAAATGGGAATGTGGTGATAGAACAGTGAAGTTCTGACAAAAACTTGTGAGGTGTAGAAATCTTATGTTATAGTTGTATAGGGAGATAGACCATTGCACTTGACTCTCAAATATATAGCTATTTCCATTTTTATAAAAAGTGGACATATAAGACTATAAGATTCACACGACGAACTGAGTATTCTGCTTTCCTGGAATAATAGAAGAAAAAAATATCTTCAGTGTTGAAATCAAAAGAATTATTTCTGACATTGAAATAACTTTAAAATTAAGAGGTGTTAAAATAAACTGAAAAAAAATAAAATTAATTTCGATAACAATTAGTTGATCTCTTTATTGTGCATTATCCGTTGATGTTTAATTGTGCTCAATACTTAGTAATCAATTTGATCCAATTAAAGAAGCCTGTTCTTTTTATTGTAAAAGTTATAAATCTATCTTGAATCAATCCTAATCCTATCTTATTTTTGGGAAATATTTTTACAAATTCATATGTGACGTCACTTTGTGTGTTTTTTTAGAATTTCAAATGTGACGTCACTTTGTGCGTTGAGGCTTTAGCTAACTCGGCTGTGTATTTTTATATGTTGGATTAAGTTGTTTTATGTAATGTATCCGTTTTTATTCTGTAGTTAGTCCCCACTTTGGTTTTATCATGTATATCTATTATATAGTCATTTTATAATATTCACTGTTTGCAAAATTATAAATTATTCTAAATAATAAGGATGTTCTTGTCCCAGGCAGAAAATCCTGGCCATGTTAGGCGCAACTTTTTGGAAGTTTTGGTCCTCGGTGCTCTTCAGCTTTGTACTTGTTTTGGCTTTCAAACTTTTTTTATCTGAGCGTCACTGGTTAGACTTGTGTGGACAAGACGCACGTCTGGCGTATTGAATTTTAAGCCTAGTACCTTCTGCTAGCTATTATTCGTGTGTTTCTTTGTCCTATATGTTCTCCCATTTATTTGTATTGTGGTCCTGTCATGTGATGTTGTCGTTTTGGTGTTGTGTTTGACGTTGCCATAAAAGCGGGAGGTTTGGCATGCCACAAAACCAGGTTCAACCCACCATTTTTTTCTTAAAATGTCCGGTACTAAGTAAGGAAAATGGCCATTGTTATATTATAGTTCGTTTCTGTGTGTGTTACATTTTAATGTTGTGTTTTTGTTGTGTCGTTGTTCTCTTATATTTGATGCGTTTCCCTCAGTTTTAGTTTGTAACCCGGATTTGTTTTTATCTCTATCGATTTATGAGTTTCGAACAGCGGTATACTACTGTTGCCTTTATTTATAGCCCCTTGAACCAATTTCTTTTATTTGCATATATCTTAGATATTGTTACAGATAGAATTGATCTGAAAATGACAACATATACAGTAACTGATGTCAATGTTAATAAACATTAACAATTATTTGGTATCGACTTTTAAAAGAGTTGTTTCCCTTGAAATATTATACACAATTTCTTTTTATTTGGAGAACCGAAAGTCTTAGAGACATGATATCTTCACCAATAATTTTTATTTCATGTGACCTTTCAATTGTTCCCAAGGTCAAAGATCATACAGTGCAAAAATAAAAAATAATTTCTGTCCCCCAAGAAAATGGCTAGGGTGGGGTCATTGAGTACACACCAAATCAATTGTCTTAGAAGGTGAGGTTGTCTCATATCAAATGAAAGGTCGTAATGTGTGCATTTCAAATATAAAATTCCTGTCTCTCCAAAAATAAGTTGGATGGGGTTATTAAGTGCAAAAACTCAAAATTCAGACTTTTAAGGGAAATACCCTTCAATTGTCTTACAAACAATTGAGATACTAGCTGGATATATATTTTTTACTTTTTGGAATGTGCATTGTCATACTTTAATATAAAAGAAATATATGCATTAATTCGTAATGTATATCGTTAAAGAAGAGCTTTCCAAACATACAAACATACACTATTATAAATGAATCGCCATACACTGCCTTGAGCGGATTTATGCTAGATGCACGGACAGGGTGCTATCAAACCGACTCTTCAAAGTATTACAAAATGCTAGTTTAATGACGGTTTCGATAGCATCCTTGCATTTAAGTATGGCATGACGGGCGTTTTACCTAGACAGTCATGTGCTGACGGTTTTCCCATTGCACGGACCTTAACACTCATACAGTAGTATAACAAGAATGTTGTTTTAGGTTTCCCAGTTTAAAAGGTGCAATTACAAAATACCATGTAATTGCCATGTTTCCTTATTTCTTCGCGGATCAGTGATCTTATTATCTATCGATTACTGGCACGTGCTGTCGAACAAAAACGTAGACGACAGAAAAATCAAACTATGTCAAAACTACTAAATGTACCGACAAAAAGTTAAGATATATCATTTTGATGAAAAAATTCAGCCGATGGTATGTTTTTTAAAATTCATAACACTGTCCCATCATGGGATTAAAGCAGTTTCAAGAGCTTAGTGCACCAATTCGGCCTAGGTGGTATTTAGAAGCTCCCATTTCAAATGAATATTTATCTCAGGTAGTCACAGATGTTGAGAAATGCGGTCTTTCCAGCAAATTATAAGAGTGCTATTTGTTCAATGCATTATTCCCTTCTGGTCCGGTTTAAACCTAACATCACATGGCACAATATGGTGTACTCGATATTCATTATTTCCAAAAACAATAAATAACTAACACAAAATTGTGAATTCATCCACTCTTTCACAATTTGCAACTACTTAGTAAATTCTGAAGTGATTGACATCGATATTTCCTACATGTCGACTTTACAGTCTATATATTTTATGTATGCAGCTGGATTCATTTTCTTGCTCACACTAATTAAATTTCTACAAACAAAATATATTGCCTGAGAATGCAACTTTTATTGAGAATTGTGTAATATTGTATCTAGTCTAATATCATATACCTAGAAGAAAGTTACAATTACAATAACAATTTATACCTAGAAGAAAACTTGCAATTCTAATTTGCTTGATAAATAGAAAAATATTAAAATAAAGACTTTTTCTGGTCTTAATTCTAAAAGATGGTGTCTCTGAGATGTGTCCTATTATTGTAGGGTTACACCATACTCTTTTTTTTATTAATCTAATAATAAAATAATTTCTTGTTTCAAGTAACCCCTGAAACATAACAAGTTATTTCCTTTCAATAAACACCCAACATTTGTTATAGTAAATAAATTACTTGAAAGATATGTTTAAAGGAAAAAACACAGCAATAAATGCACTACTCATTTTTTTTTTTTTTTTTGAATATATCCATATTTTGAAGAGAACAATTGCCATACATGAACATCATTATAAAATCATTTTCAGTACCCATGATAGATAATAATTCTTCCCTGAAGGCAATAAACTGTTGTGTCTTAATCTGTTTATTATCTATAGCATGTATATTAGAAATCCTGATTATTTTCTATTTAATGTTAACATCCTGATTGTGATTATTACCTATTTCATAATAGCATCCTGATTGTGATTAATACCTATTTATTAATAGCATCCTGATTGTGATTAATACCTATTTATTAATAGCATCCTGATTGTGATTAATACCTATTTATTAATAGCATCCTGATTGTGATTAATACCTATTTAATAATAGCATCCTGATTGTGATTAATACCTATTTATTAAGAGCATCCTGATTGTGATTAATACCTATTTAATAATAGCATCCTGATTGTGATTAATACCTATTTAATGTTAACATCATGATTACGATTATTACCTATAATAATTTTACATTTGCATGGTCATAAATTCATAATTAGTAAATATATTATTGATTTTCAATATGATTTATTCGTATTCCATTTTAGATCTATACAAATTTTCTTAAACATTAATTCTGAGACAGACCATGTAGTTAACTAGGTCAATTGTTTGACAACCTACTTGTTAATACAAAATTTAGATATTCTAAATTTCGTGAAATACTTATAGGTGTAATACCTTCAAATCATAGTACGTCACATCCGGTTGCATACGAAAATAGGTCGAAAAAAAATATTCCCTTGAATTTGACAGTTGTAGGTAATTGATCCTACATTTCATTGCAGTAAAACATTTCTGGGTCATAAACATATATCTTGGGTATTTCAAAGCACCATTATTTTTTTATTTGGGGTTTCTATAGAATATTTTGGAAACTTGAGGTTACATGGTTACTAAAGCTTGTACACAGGTTAAAAAAGGGGGAAAATTTGATTGGTTAACTTCCAGTGATGGTTATTTTCTTATATGCAATGAAATGTTATGTGAATTTTTTTCTATAGTACTGGACAGGATAAAACTTTACTCATGCCAAGTATTTCTTTATTTGAAACAAAGATGAATTCTGCACAATTTTTTGAAAAGTGCAAATTTAACAAAGACTAATAGGGGAAAATCAATGGTGGTATTACACCTAATAATAATTTTCACAACAAAATATGTGAATATTTGCTTTTTAGTCAAATTCAACTTGAATTTCCTCAAAAGAGAGGCGAAAGTTACAAAAGGGGCATTTAAATTCATAAGTCGAAAATAAACTGGTAACGCCATGTTCAAAAAAGAAATAGACCAACAGACAAACAACAGTACACAAAACACAACATAGAAAACTAAAGACTGAGCAACACAGAATAGCTGGGGATGATTTAAGGTGTTCCGAAGTGTAAGCAGATACTGCTCCACATATGACACCAATTGTGTTTCTCATGTATGTACAAACAATATGATATGTCTTATTCGGTAGGTCAAATTTTGGGAAGAGGGGACGAGATTGTAGTTACGACAGTTGGAACATATCCGTTGTCATCTGTGAAACAGATATTCCATAACGGTCAACTAACCCGTGATAGCTTTCGTAAAATTTACGAAGGGATGTTTTTAACTTCACAACTTCATTGTGGGCAGCAATCCTCTATCATGGACATCATGATAGGAAATACAAGCCCTGGAATATCGTACCAAAAGGGAGATATATACTCCGTATGCAAGGGCTGTTGGAATGTTGCTACATAGAAATGGAAAGTTCAAAATTAAGCTGATTCTCTTTTGTCGAAAAGTTTTGTTTTCAACCGAACCTCATTGTCAATTTCTGGATGTAAGTTAAGATATGAAGCAGACTTAAATGTATCTGTTGTATTCTTTATTTCAAATTCGAAGGAATAGATGCGTTTAACATAGTCTCCAAATTTTGAATTATTTAGTGAGTCAAAAAAAAATGTACATTGCGGAAAGTAAAGTTAAAGGATTCTTCTAACTTCTTTTCTTTCTTCCTAGAAAGTTCCTGTATAAAATCAGCCTCATATGAATAAAGGAACAAGTTCGCAAGAAGAGGAACACAACTGGTTGCCATGGGCATGCCGATTGTTCGATTAAAAATACGTCCTCCAAAAGTAACAAATATGTTGTCAATCAAAAAATCAAGCATCTTGATAATGTCAGTTTCAGAAGTAATTGTATCAACGTTGGGTATTCTTTTATAGAATCAAAGCAGAACCAACACTTTAAATCTGTTTTTTAGTTTGGAATGGGAAATACTTGTGTTAAGTGTAGAATAGTAAAATATTTTAATATTGTTGCAAGATGAAAGAGTCTGGGATTGTATGTATTCTAAAAGATCCTTGAATTATTTTAGTATCCACATCTGGTTAACACTACCTCTAGAATACGTAATTTCACAATAACTTTGAAGCCCGTTTTTGATTGCTGATAAAATTGATGTTAATATTTATGAAAGAGGTTTTGTGGAGCACTTGGAAGACTCAGCAATATCCGATATCAATTACATGGAAGGAAGATCTACCAGTTCTTTACCTTTGTTCGATATTCCAACATAGAACATTGAACAAACCTATGATTATCCAGGATTTCCTCCTTAGTAAGTGTCGTGGGGGTATATGTTGAGTTTCCAAGTGAATAATAAATGACTTATTTATTTATCAATCAGTTTATGTAATTTGACTTACACCAAAAAACGATGTTGTTAGGGGCTTTATCTTTGGGTACAACAACATATTTGACATGGAGGTAGGACAAATTTTTTGCAACATTTGGGTCTTTAAAGATTGATGTTACATAAGTATTCATAGACCCATTCATTTTTTTTTTATTCTGATTTTTATCAACTGTATCACAACCTTAATCAATTCGGAAAGTGTATCAACGTCTTCTTTCTTACATTTAACCCATTGCCTAGCATAATCTCAATAGATACAGTTTTTGTCAAATTCTATTTTGAATATTTTGCAAACTCATTCAAAATACAAATGAGCATTTTACATCATCCAAAAGTTATTTAAGTAAAACCAGGGAATTACTTCTCAACCAGAGTTAACAATACAATATATGGATATGTGAAGACTGATTGATTGTTGGTTGCTCAAACAATCCAATGATAAATATTTCATGTATGTTTCTAAAAGACAATTAACAATACTTTAACATACACTATGTAGGTCCTGTAATAGGGCATTCTCCACACTCAAACAAATGCCCCACATGGGCAAGAGTTTAACAGTCAGTCCGAAGAAGTTCAAGAGTTACCATATATTTATTCCCCAGTCACTCTTTGGGTGATATGTAAAGTTGATAGAGGATTAAAAAGCTTATTCAGATTATGTTCACAGACATAATTATTATCATGAGAATTTCACTCATAAGCAGTTTTTGAAAATCTATGCAACTTCAACAAAGATTTTAATGAAACAATTAAATATATAGGCTACATGTAGTAAAGTGCCCCACTTAGGTCACAATGTCAAGTTTTAAAATTGCCTCAGGTCACCAGCTGTAGATCACTTTAAAACGATCTACATTGTTCTTTCTGATCTGATTTTGAAAATTTTAAAATGTCATAGGTTCTGAAAATGAAACATCAAGAATTGTTACTATCGGCCAATAAAATCTATACAAAACTATAAAAAAAAATTAGCATCGGGCCTGTGGCTGCAAATTTGTATTGTGATCACTGCATATTTTCAGGTGTGCATACACATGATGTAGGGACTGTAAACGTTCTATATCAAAAAGAGAAGATTGTCAATGGGACAACTATCCACCAAAATTCATATAAAGTTGATGTTAGCATTTATAGACAATCATACGGCCTTTAACAATGAGAAAAACCATACCATATAGTCGGCTATAAAAGGCCTCGACATGAAAAATATGAAACAATTCGTTTGAAAAAAACAAACAGTTCTTTTAAACTTTATTTGTACTTAAGGTATGAACTGATGAGGATTTTCCTATTTTCGTTTTGATTTAATAAGAAATTTTTGAAGGGCAAAATAAATAAAACCGAATGTGCATATGGAAGGGGTCATACATGTATATGGATAATGCATATACTTTTGACAAGTTTCATTCCTAACGTAGTATTGGTACGTACTGTTATGTAGGAGTGCGCTGATATAGAACGGCGATTCATAACTGTAGAAAGAAAGAATATGCACATTTTCCCTTCCAAATCCTGGATCCGCAACTTGATAGATATGCTTTAGATATCGTATATTTCTACTCACTGAATACAGTTTCCAGCGCAGCTTATATTGTGGACTGACAACTGTATTTGACCTTCTACGATTTTTTGTAAGATCAAGTTTCCGACGGTTTGCCAAAAAACTTAAAGACGGTAAATCGTTTTTGGTGAAGAAATAATTTCGTTTAACTAGGCAGATTTGTCTTTAAAAAATTATAGGACCCGAAGTTGAACGGCTTTAACATCGGAAAATGTCACTTATGGATATTGTATTCCGACATATAGTAGTATTTTAAATGAAATCAGTTAGGTTAAATACTGTAGGTGGTCATATTTTATAAATATACTTCAGTTGAACCGACGAATCATTAAACTTTGTAACAATCAAGTTTACTTCCCCATCAATTATCAAAACTTTTACAAAAATAGATTTAAATGAACTAAATATCTCTTGCAATGATTTTAAACCTCATTTTTTAAGAGTTTAAATGGAAGCTTCTGGTATGATGAAAACAGGTAGTATACGACATTGAAAACACAGAAAAAAAGAAAGACGGAAGATACAAGATAGTCAAACGCACAAATTGAAAATGAAGCGACAGTGCCATGGCAATAAACCGAAAACGACGAAAAGACATACAACAGTCTACAAAAAATAAAACAATAAATGATAATAATATAGATCATTTATGATGGGTTATTTCAAAACTATAACCAACCTTGTAGACAAAACATCTTTGCCGGTTGCAACGCTAACATATTTGTATTAAACATTTACTATTGTAACATTCTTTTAAATGTTTGTTTTCAACATGTATAGACTGTGACAACCTTTGAAAAGTTGTAATAAACATTACATGATACAACATTTAAATAATTGTTACAAAATTTTATCAACTGTCAAAATTTTTTAAAGTGTTGGGACAGACATAAAGTAACTATAACAACAAAACAAGGCAACTGTCACAACCTTAACAGCTATTATCATTTGATCTTGCAGTCATTTTTGTGATTTTACTTTTTCATTTTCAGTCCTCCATCGATTAAGACAGTCGTACAAAGACTGTAACTGGTATAGGTTGCACTTCTGTATGTATAGACAATGCAGTGTTTCATAGAAACTCCTTTTACAGTTAAAACTGTACCACTTATACTATGAAGTTTTGCCAAAAAATATATCCTAGAACGGAAAGCTCATATGCACTACTATTTGTTTCCAAGGGAAAAATATAGGGCTGTGCTGCATATTTTCAACATTTATATGCCCGGAACTTCTAAGAGTTTAAACTTATACTAAAATTCTGTACTATCTCTCCCTTCACTTTGGGTCTTCCTCAGAATTCACCTTGACCGCTATCCATGTGTATCTATATTGGTAACATTCCCAAGTTATATCTCTACGAGATTAAACATAGAGATCATATATGGGAACCGGTAGTTAAACAAAACAAAATATCTATGAATATTATATATCTACACAAAAGAGACGTGGTTTGTGAAACAGCTGTATTTACAAAGTGCAACCTATAGCCAGTTGTGTTTTTGTCCAGTAGTGCATGCATTTTCAATTCATTTCTAAATATGAAAACAGCAATATATTAATTATCTAAGTTTTATTTAACATTTCAAAGTTTTTAAAGTCATGAACCTACTTAAGGAGAGGTTCGTATTTTGGCGAGCAAGCTTTATCTCAAGCGTATATAGAAGTACTCGTTGATGCTATGGCAACCGTAACTTTCTTGCATATTGTAGCCAAATATCGAACTAAAGAAAGGCTAATTGTCGAGTTGTATACAAACAAATGTTTATATTATGTCTAAAGTTTGCCTCGGATGTTAATTTGATTCATATATGATTAGAGATTTGTTCTTACTAGAAATATATATTTATTCATTTGTATTAATATTGTCTTAGCAGATTACTGAAATTATTATTGACAATACCCAACTCTACGTTATAATATTGACATAGGTTCCTCTAGAAGTGAAATTATAGTTTCCGACTTAGTTTGTTATAAACTTATATCAAATATTTTGTCACAATACCAACCCTAATCCGAATTCCAACACACAAAACAAATATATTTGAATCATATAAATATTTGGAGACAAATTTACAGTTTTATTTGGAAACAGACATGGGGCGAATTACATTGCAATGTAATGCATTATATTACAATTACTTTGACTAAAACATGCATTAAATTACAATTACAATTACATGCACTTATCAAAGTAATGCATTAAATTGCAATTACTTTTGCAAAGTAATGCATTGAATTACACATTAAATTTGTAAATTTTATTATCAAGTGAAGAAAAAACCAAACATTTTGAAAAACAACACGAAGTAACAAAAGATTCTAGCTTATGCAGTAACTGTTCCTAGTATTGAATTTAAGTATACATGTAAAAAGTCTATTCAATACAACGATCACATTTTCACATCATAAGGGTTTCATCCTTCATGCGCATTCTATGTTTCAAGGTATACATCTCTGTGTTTTCTCCAAAAAAAATTACAGAGATGAAGTTTTATACCTATTTTAACTTGATGTTAACTTTACTTTCATAAACATACATTTGTTTTTTTTTAATTTCATACAAAATATTTAATGAGAATTTCTTTCCTAAATTATATAATAAACATAGAGCTTAATCTATGACCAAGTGTCAAAATGGTGAAAAGATTGATTGTAAAACAAAGTAATTAGTGTTTTATTGTTATTTAAGGTATTCAGTAATACTTTTCAAATATCAATCTTTTAATGCAGGAAAATGTATGAAATAAAAAAAAAAGAACTCAATCTGATAAACAGTGTTGTGTTATTCATTTAGAATTGTAATTTGGTCATTCTAGTATTTATACCATTTTTTTTTCAAGTTCTACCTGGGGCAAGGCTTAATCTCCAAATTCCCTCTAGTCATTTATGCAAAGTGTGAAAAATAAATAGAAAATAGAAAATCAATATGCAAATGATTATGTTCTTAGTTAATCAAGAAATCTTAAATTCTGCTTTAGTTAAATCTCCAACAATCTGTTAAAGATATATAGTATGTGAAAAAAGAAATGCCATGTAAATTCATGAAATTACACAACTTTTTGCCGAAGTAATGCACTAAATTACAATTACATGTAATGCAAAAATTGCTGCATTACACATTACATGCAATTACTTGGAAAAATGTAATGCATTACCATGCATTACAATTACAAATTTGCATTACCCCATGCCTGATTGGAAAGTAGATCGTACCAGATAAAAGTCATCCTCATCAGTTTCAAAGTCGTGCACAGCAAATTGAAAGTCGTTCGCACAAGTTTGAATGTCGTACGCACCAAGTAAAAAGTCATGGGCATTAGTTAAAAAGTATTGCGAACGAGTTTGAAAATCTGGGGCATGATTTTGTAAACTAAAGCACATCAGTTGAAAATTTCTGCAAACAAAATATTAATTTTTCATGGTACTGAATGGCTCCATATACTGCTATGATCTTGATAATAAAAATATGCTTTCCAACCTAGGCAATTGTTACTTTTTCTTTTTGATAATTGTTTTAAACATATTCTGTTGTTCAAAATGACTAATGGACCAGCATGATTAGATACAAGTTTTACAACTTAGTATCACCTTCTCTAAGATAAGTAGTATCAATTCTTTTAAAAACATTTGACATGATTTTTTCAGCCCGCAGTGCATTTAAGCCACGTTTGATCAGAACCAAACGTAGATTAATCGGGACATACATTTGACCTTATTTATCATATTTAGCGCAAATCGAAATGAATGTGTTTTTTATGTTTTCTGTGATTGATAGCAAGTGATTTACTTAAAAAAAAAAAAAAAAAACCGATGTTGTATAAATATATGGATTTTTAAAAAGAAATTTAAACCAATTCTTAGGAACTTGCAATGGATGGCCTCTGGTATGTTGTTCTATATTTTCTTGTTCAGACGACACTATTCGCTCACGCCCAAGGTCCAGGAGATATTTCAGCAGCAATCGCTGATGCTGTAACGGAAGTGAATGGGCGACGACCTGGTAGACTTGCACTAGCATCTGGTAATTACCTTATTAATAGATTAATATGTTGAAGAATTAAGTAACATAGATATGATTTTAATCTTTTATGCAATAATACAATTATTAATTAATTCATATGTAAAACTACATTTTATATCTATATTATGTATTCTAGCATTTATTCTAGATATTAAATTCTCATATTAATTTAGGTGCTGGTCCTGCTGGAGGTGGTGCTGGATTTGATGGTACTGTCGGTGGACTTGGTGGTGCTGGCGATGGCCTTGGTGGAGTCGCCACACCAGGATCGGGATCTGTAGCAGACAACCCAGTATCTATGTATGCTTTGTTTAGTAGAAGAAGAGAAGCCCCTGCGGCAGTTGCAGCTTTTGGATTCGCAGGAGATATATCAACTACTGCAACCGCTTACTATGCCACAAGGTTCTTATATGTTTGATTTAGATGTTTCAAATGTAATTGTGGACTGAATTTTCAATGGCCTTAATATTGAAAACTAAAAGATAATTCTAGCACAAAAATAAATAAAGTATCAAATGATTTATAAAAACATAAGAACAAAATGCAAAATTTAAATATAACAACTGCGTATGCGACGTCCAAATCATGTAATCAAATGTCTTGGACGTTCAAGTACCAAGCTAAGCAACTTTTGACTCCTGGAAATATCATTCTTGTCACTAGTAGGAAGATTTCAGTCTGAAACGGTCATTTTGGTCTGATCAAGTCTTAATCGACTGAATTTACCACAATGGAAAAACGTTAAGACTTTTTCAGACTTTCAGACGCTGTTCCGATATATCGTATTCAGCTCGTTCAGTCATGTTAAGATAAACAAGACGGAAGGCTCTAGCGTTCGAATAAGATCTGTTAAGACGGTTTTGGACTAATTCAGACCAAACATAAAAAGTAACGTTCAATTTTTAGATCGGGTTAAGATCCGTTCAGTGTGTCAGTATGATACTAGGAGTTACGCCCCTTCATGCTGATGATAAATTTTAATTTAAAAAATGTATAATATAAATGCTAGAATTGAAAACGTAATTTTTGAATAATTAAACATAAAATCATTGGTTGATTTTTTATTTCTATTGTTTTTTTGTTTTTTTTTATTTTAAGAGATAACAGAATTATTATATCGAAACGTCGAGGAAATGAATTATTCGTCTATAAATGTTTCTGGTTTTATTTTTCTTATTTATGTAATTTATGTATTCATCTAGTACATATTATTGTATATTGCAATTTTTTTTTTATTTCGCAAATAATTTGTTGACGCCTGTATTTTATGGTAAAGAATGTATACATGTTTTTTAATTAAGGATTGTGAAAGTTACCGTTTATAACAGATTTACAATAAACGGATACATGTAGTGTGTGGATGTGAGAAATCTGTTTACCGTGCAATCGTTAATCAGAAAACATTTAAGTTATACACTTAATTTCAAAATGGCATTAATCTGGTAAAAAATGTAGTCCTTATCCTGAATAAAATGTGTACAGCAATTGTTTACGTCTTTGAAAAGAAGTAATTGCAAATTTTAAACATACCAACAACAAAAATGTGATAACAACACTTTATTTATTTTATGCGTCCGAAGCACTTTTCTGGATTTAACTTCATCAGGAAAGATCAACGCCGAATACAAGTATGTTTTATGTCAGATAATTCATTTCGTTAATTTCGTTATCTTTCGATACTTTCCTCTTAAACTTAATAATTACCTCGTGGCATTTAATAAACATTACCGTGCGAGTTATTTTTTTTTAAACTTAGAAAAGCGTCTATTATGTAGCTTTTTCCTCGTAGAGAGTGGTACTTCTGAACACCAAGGCCGCATCAGGGCACCAGAGACATGTCTCTGAGTGCACTAATCTTCTGATACTGCACTTAGACCGTGCGTGACGGGACGGTGTTAAAACTATAAATAACATACTATCGGATAGAGGAGGATGTGGATGGGGGTTTTACAGAAAAGAGAATGATGGGCAAAAATATAAAGAATAGAGAAAAATGAACCAAAAAATAAAAAATAGAGAATAATAAGGTGCTTGATTATAAGAATTGAGAATAATGGACAAAAAGTATAAGGAATAGAGAAAAATGGCCTAAAAAAATAAAGAATACAGAAATGAAGGACCCCCTCCCCCTTCCAGACCCTCATAGAACTTTTCATTAAAACAATATAACTTAATTTTAAGTTCAGTACCGATTGTATATCTTATAACATCTGTTTAGCAACAAACTTAAAATTTTATTTCAAAAATCATTTTCATGATTCACAATAGACTATTAGTATTAGAAATTGTATCCATCATTAGCCTATTTGACCGGCTGATTATTTTGTATTATAAAACATGTATTTATTTGTTTATTCAGGTTGCAATTTAATAAATATTTCTTCTTCATCTTTTTCTACCTCTAATAGTACATTTGGCGTTATCTAATACTTTCTGTCTTTAAAGATTAAGTTCGATGGCACGTGCCAATAATCAACAGGTAATAAAATCAATGATCCATAAAATATCAAAGAAACGTGGCAATTACATGGCCATTTTACAATTACACCATATGTACGCCTGTCATGGTATCATAGCTCCGTATTTGTAGTTTAAGGTTCTAACACATTTTATAATAGCTTCTTTCTAAACACTACAGACGACATTGTTAAAACTACACGAACATATCGCAAAACCGCAATTTGAGTAGTATTTACAAAAAATATACGATTCCCATGTATACATAGTCTGTACTTTTATTACAGCGGTATACTTGTTTTATATACAGACAATATTCTATGCAGATAAGATTTAAAAGTAATAAAATTGACAGGACAGAAATTAATATGTTTACAGTCGTTTTAAATCAATTCATTTCACAATTTAGGCAAATGTTCCTTCGCATCTTTGCCAAAAAAAAAATATCCCAAAAACCATATTTTGACGTTTTGTCCTTTAATTCTTTATTTTGACTTTCTATCCTACCTTCTAATCTGAGATATATGTATACACATGTCATAAATCGATTTAGAGAAAACAGATCCGGGTTACAAACCAAAATCGAGGGAAACACATCAACTATAAAAGGAATACCCATATGATAATTTTCAATTATTTTAGATTAAAATATGTAAAGAAATGTGTTTTTGTATTCTATTTATCTAACAAAGTTGTATCTATATTTACACCAAGATATCGATAAATGAAATTGGATACCCTGCATTTATCATGCATTTGAATAGCATATGGTCAAATTGCTGTAAGACCCCTCCTAAATTATTGAATTCTATCATTCTGCATTGTCTTTCAATTTTTTTCTTGTGACCTTCTGTCCTACCTTCTTATTGATGAATGTAGGAGGAAAAGTCACAGAAAATAAAGTCACAATAATAAATTTTTAAGTTATTGTTGAATGATTTTTTTCTCTGTATTTGTACTTTTATTTTAAGATTTTCTTTGAAAAAATCATTAAAATGTTTTCTATTTTGAACTTATTGACAAATAGATGAAAAAATGTTGAAAAAAAACTTTATTACCGGTGCGTAGAAATACTACACATTTAAACAAAATACAAGACCCATAAGATATATAAAATCAAAAACACTAGAACATGCTGAAATAATATATTCATGTACAACACGTGCGTAATAAACGGCATATTTTGGTATTAATATTGATTCACTCATAGGGTCTTTGCATCGGAGATAAACACATTTATTCTAAAACCAGCTGTTGGCATGATACGGGTTATGTTCTTCTCATATATTTTATGATGGTATGATTCTAAACCCCTAACGGGCGGGATTGTGCTTGATTTTCATATGATGAAGACATAATCTTTCAATCAGTTCAATCGAAGTCTGGAGCTGGCATGTCAGTAACTGCTAGTAGTCCCTTGTTAATTTATGTATCATTGGTATTTTGCTTAGTTTCTTAAGTTACCTTTTCTGACATCGGACTCGGACTTCTTCTCAACTGAGTTTTACTGTGCGTATTAGTGTGTGTTTGTTTATTCTACATTGGCTAGAGGTATAGGGGGAGGGTTGAGATCTCACAAAACATGTTTAACCCCGCCGCATTTTTGCGCCTGTCCCAAGTCAGGAGCTTCTGGCCTTTGTTAGTCTTGTATGTTTTTTAATTTTAGTTCATTTATATGTTTTGGAGTTTAGTGTGACGTCCGTTTTCATTGAACTAGTACACATTTTGTTTAGGGGCCAGCTGAAGCCCGCCTCCGGGTGCGGGATTTTCTCGATGTGTTGAAGACCCATTGGTGGCCGTCGGCTGTTTTCTTGTGTTTGGTTGGGTTGTTGTCTCTTTGAAATTCCCCATTTCCATTCTCAACTTTAAAATTAAAAAAAACATACAAAACTAACAAAGGCCAGAGGCTCCTGACTTGGGACAGGCGCAAAAATGCGGCAGGGTTTAACATGTTTTGTGAGATATCAACCCTCCCCCTATCCCTATAGCCAATTAGAATGGATTTATTGTGCAACGCATTTGTTTGTTTTTATTCGAATGTAGGACAAAAAATCACATGACAAAAAGTCACAGACAAAATAGTCACAGTTCATGATAGTTTTAAGTTTATTTTAACTATATCAAAAAAAGTTAATGACATTTAAATATCCTTGAATGTGTCTATCAAATTCTTTATCGGTACAGTTTAATGAAAAATCAAAACAAAATTCGATACGGGAATAAAGAGAAATTATCAACATCACGAATACATCGTGAACAAACAAATGTGTTCTTATTTTCAGATGAAAATATCTGTTGAAAACACGCCAGTGTAGAGATACAGTACACATTCTACTGAAGTTACCTAATCGATAATTTTACATTCTAAATTATTACGTAATACGACTACTTTTTAAATTTGTGCCTCGCATCCTAAAAAAATATGAAAATAATGACATACTTCGAAAATTTTATGCAATCTAATATTAATAATAAAAGTTTTCTTAATAAGATTTTAATGTCTAATAATTTAAACTATTTCAGAAAATGAGAGAGAGAGAGAGAGAGAGAGAGAGAGAGAGAGAGAGAGAGAGAGAGAGAGAGAGAGAGAGAAAGAGAGAGAGAAATGTAAATTGTATTTGTCTGCAAATAAAAACTTTCGAGACGTATTATCGTAAGGAATAGTATACGTAATAAGGCAGTATTTCCAATTTTGATGAAAATGAGAGAGAGGGAGGAGAGAGAGAGAGAGAGAGAGAGACTTATTAATTTATTATCGCAAGGAATAGTATATGTAATAAGGCAGTATTTCAAATTTTGATGAAAATGAAAGAGGGAGAGAAAGAGAGAGAGAACTATTAATGTATATAATGTAATAGCAATGAAACGACGAAAAAGTTATTGAACAAGCAAATCGTTGTATGTCATTTAATCTGCACGATTAACGTTTGGTTGACCCTACTTCTGTTTTGACACATGACGCCATCAATTTACATGATCGTTTTGGGAAATATGCGGACGATATTCAATCAATGGCTCCTGGTAAGGTTCTCTTTTAGGTTAAAGAAAGGGGAAAGTATGCCTTTACGTAATAAAAGATTGGTACATTTTAAATTATTATTCTATTTTTATATTCAGGCTTTTTCCTAAATTGTTAAATTATTTGGAGAGAGAGAGAGAGAGAGAGAGAGAGAGAGAGAGAGAGAGAGAGAGAGAGAGAAATTTAAATTGTATTTGTCTGCAAATAAAAACTTTCGAGACGTATTATCGTAGGGAATAGTATATGTAATAAGGCAGTATTTCAAATTTTGATGAAAATGAAAGAGAGAGAGAGAGAGAGAGAACTATTAATGTATATAATGTAATAGCAATGAAACGACGAAAAAGTTATTGAACAAGCAAATCGTTGTATGTCATTTAATCTGCATGATTAACGTTCGGTTGACCCTACTTCTGTTTTGACACATGACGCTATCAATTTACATTATCGTTTTGGGAAATATGCGGACGATATTCAATCCATGGCTCCTGGTAAGGTTCTCTTTTAGGTTAAAGAAAGGGGAAATTATGCCTTTACGTAATAAAACATTGGTACATTTTAAATTATTATTCTATTTTTATATTCAGGCTTTTTCCTAAATTGTTAAATTATTTGGAGACTTGCGTTTTAATGGTAGATCTTTAATAGTTTTCGATTAATGTATTCACATGGCAAAATCAAAAGCAAAAAAAAACACATCAAACGAATAGACAACAACTGTCATATTCCTGACTTGGTACAGGCATTTTCTTATGTAGAAAATGGTGGATTGAACCTGTTTTTATAGCGCTAAACCTCTTACTTGTATGACAGTCGCATTAAATTCCATTATATTGACAACGACGCGTGAATAAAACAAACAGACATAAAAGGTACAAATGTCAAAATAGGGGTACAGCAGTCAACACCGTGTCACAATCTTAATCACAACAAAAACAAACAAATATTTAACAAAGAAGCACGAAAAAGCATATATCACATTTAACAACCTCGTTCATTGCTTACTTATTTTTGTATGTTATTTATGTATGCCAAATCAACCCATAAAGGATCGAGGGATTTTAAACACTGGAACCAAATCGTAATTTTAACATTAACTCTGGCGTAGAATAAACTCGTGACGATTTAGAGCTTGACATATTGTGTAGACACCTGTTTCTTGTTGAAGACTATAAGTGTCCACTTGATATTCCTATGTTATTTTTGTCGTTTGATTGCTGTCATATTGACACATAACCCACATCTTCTACTGTTTGAGCTCCGTTTGAATACTTATAAATCAGTTTATAACAAATCATAAATGAAAAGGTTATTGAGTATAGATCAATTGTTTTTCTTTCCCTCAAGTCATGAATATACTCAGAGGAAGATTAATCGTTGAGAAATGTACCTAAATCTATAGTACATAGTTAACAAAAAAAAATTTAACTAACCAGTCTTTTACTTCTTCCCTCCTCCCACAATATTTCAACTGTATTAATTTTAAAGACATGTCACATCCAAACGAAGTCTGTTTGATTTGCAACTTATATTTTTTTCCCGTTTTGGCACATACTTGAACCTCATTAAATTCGATCTCAAAATAGTCACTATAAAGGAATAAATATTAAAAAAGCCTTAATAAATTCCATTGAGCACAAAACTAATCCAAATCCGATTTCAATTATTTGGTGATTCTAAAATATATTTTTTTATCTTGTATGACTTTGAAACACTGCTTTAAGATTTACATTGTCTACAAAATATCATGAAATGTTCCCAGTTTAAGAAATACAAAACACGCGTTCTATTTGTTTTTACAAAGTTGTTAATTGATTAACTACGCTAGGTCAGTGGCTGATTTAGGGGGCGACAGAGCGTACGCTACTCTTTTGATTGGCAAATATATCATTTTTAGCATAATTAAAATCATCAAATTTGTTTTATCCTCACTACACTCGGCGTTATTTCTTCATCTGTATATCACAGCTAGTGAATTAGTCTAAATTTCCATCAAATGTATAGAATGTATAGTGCTATTTCTTTTTCATCACTTTTTATTCTTAATATATATATATATATATATATATATTATTTGGCCATCGCCAATGGCAGTCAGTAGGATTTAAGAACATCCTTTGTTCGACCTGCTAGTCAAATGCGTTTTGTTAAAATATACTTTTTCATGCACTTTTTTTTGGTCTTTTGGAAAATGTTGTTTGTGCTGTATTTAGACCCCTCTACCAAGAAATTTGTTTTGCATGCACACGTATAAAAATTGCGGTTTTTATCCAACGCTATCATAGGTTTGAACGTTGTTTTCAATTTAGACTTGTTTATATTTATATATAAGTATATATATAAACAAGTCTAAATTGAAAACAACGTTCAAACCTATGATTAAATATATAAGCGTTGTCTACTTTTTATCTGACAAGCCCACACAGGAACGTTAGCGTTAGTATAGTAAGTCCTTGGCCCACAGTAGCAACAACATCCTTTTGATGATCAATTCATTATAAAAAAAAAACTATGTCAAGCATCATCGCACACAGAGGTTTGATTTATAAGACAGCTGGTTGGATACATGTGATAGATTGCCACGCCTTCATTAAACTGATTTCCAATCAAATGCCTCCAGAAACCTGTCAATAAAAAAATTACTGCAAGCATGGATAAGTAAGAGATTGTGTATTCGATATTTAAAAAAAAAATGTTAGATAGTAACTATTCGTTCATTATTAAATTGCGAAGAACGTGTCGTGTAACAACCCTCCCCCTTTTCCCGTTTTCGCCTTCCTATTTTTACACTTTCTTTTTAAACAGAAAAGTATAAAATACAACCACACTGCAAGTTTCAGAATTTTACAAGAATTCTATAAAGTAACGTGTGATTCCCGGGAACGTCATATTTTCAAGATTTGACACAACCGTCCGTAGAAATACCGCAAAGGACCTCCTAAGTACACCAAGAACAGGATTCCGCACCAAGGACATGATGGAATGACATAATTGACACAAAGGACATGAAATATAGAAGTTAACTAAGTTGAAATAAATAATTCCAAATTTATATCTTTAAAAATGACGATGTTATTTGATGTTTTATCGACACGTGCCACATTAAATTGATTGTCACCTGTGTGATTGATTGACATTCTTGTTCATTCAACCAGGACAAGTTTATTACGCACGTGTATACAGGTTGAACTTGTATACATGTTCTATGTTTTTGTTTTATGTGTTTTGTATTTTGTATATAAAATTAAAATTTTTGATACGGACAAACGCAAATAAAAAAAATTGTAAGTTTCACTCTGGATACTTTCTTTTGATCATCAAAAAAGCTTCTGTCTAAATTTATAAATTCTATGAGGTTTGACAAAATTGTTGACTTTTCTTAGTGTAAACTGCAAAAAAACCCCAAAAAATCCTGAGTCCATTTATCAGTAAAATACGGAATAACGAAAATTATAAAAAAAAATCCATGATCTTGTAAATTTATTTATATATATTGATTCTTGTATATAAACATGATAAAGTTGATCTCATAACTGCATTATTTATAGTTTTTTATTTTTATTTTAAACACCCAATGAAATTTAACAAGGAAAATACCAACAATTTTGTTTTTGTTTTAATAAGTATTTTCTCGGAAACTGAATTGTGACTTTTTGTCTGTGACTTTTTGTCCTGTGACTTTCTGTCCTACATTCTGTTCAACAACCCAACATATTCATTCGAGATTGATATTTATTTATTTTCCACAAGCACGCATTATTTATTCGTAATGTTGGAACATAGGTCAATTTGGCTCTGATTCACTACAATTGTCTTCTGGTAAACATGACCTTTAGTCGACACACGCTCGCCGTATCCGGCTAGAACAAATCAATACATTTAAATTTTACCTGTGTCTTTTCCTTGACTTAATGTTAATATAATATAAGTAATGGTTACAACTGTAGCGTAATGAACTGCATTTGAACCTAATCTTACTTTAATTTTCTGATTTATCAGTTGAACATCTATAAGTGGTCATCGATGTGTAATACTTGACACTGGACAATAATTTTACGATTGATACAATACAATCAATGTATTTCTATCAATCATTCACTTTAGTTATGTAACAATATGGTACAAATACATTTAATTTACTTAATTTGCAAATTTTTTTTATCGAAATGAAAATGTTATAAACTGCTCCCGGTTAATATAAATAAGAAGATGTGGATGAGTGCCAATGGGACAAATCTCCATCCAAGTCACAATATATAAAACAATTATAGGTCAAAAGTACGCCTTCAACACGGAGCCTTGGCTCACACCGAACAGCAAGCTATAAAGGGCCCAACATGACTAGTGTAAAATAATGCAATCAGAAAAACCAACGGTTTAATCAATAAGTACACGTCATTTCGTTACGTTATTTTATAGCTTTTTGGTCAATTCCGAAAAATCAAGTAAACGTCTCACTGTTTTTAAAATGAGAACATTGGTTCTATATATATATATGAAAAAAAAAAAAAAATGATACGAAACAGAATATAAACCGTACACTAGATTTATAATTTTGTACATTTTCTTTTTATCAATCGTTTCTTAACTTATGCCATTTTATAAAAAATTATTTTTTCTACAATATAATTTATTCTTTTATTAGTTCTTGCTAAAAAAAACTTGATGGTTAACAATGTCAGAGAAGTATCAAAATCGGTCTTTATAGGTATCTAATGGTAAATATAAACCGTTAACTAAATTCTTAAAATATGCTTGTATTCTTGTTGCATTTATTTTGAAAAAATAATGTTTTATTTGTAAATGTAATAATTTTACCCGGTTTATCCTTATATACACATGGAAATATATTTCATTTTACTTCCATGGATAAAGCAGCCAAAGCGTTGCATGGGTAAGTATTATTTAGATAGTTTGTGACAATCCGTTTCGGTTGACTGCTCAGATAATCGGTTTATTGAGATGTAAATAACTTTCACCAAACATCTGTCATCTGTTAAGAATTTTAAAACAATAAAGTAAATCAGATACTCAGAATATATGTTTCTTGACAATTTTATATGGATGAGAACAATTATTTTACATTACAGACGAAAATTTGTTAAAAAACAATTTTAAGATATATTACTAATCGTTATATCTTTACAGGCGGAATGAATAAATACAGGATTACTTTATGTCAGAAAGCACGACTGCAAAGTTTTTATGACTTACACATTTTCTGGTTACAACAATTATTCTTTTCTTATATAACCAATTAAATGTAAAAAAATCTATCGGAAAAAAAAAATAATTGTAAGTTTGCATACGTTATTTAATGAAATAGATATGCAGTAATACAATAAAAGAACACAAAAGAATATCCTCCAAGCTTTGCTAATTTTATTCATAATGGGGGAGCAACCCCTGATAAACACAAAGAAAGTGTCGCCCGTTTTACATCCGAATATTTAAAATCTTAACACGACTGAACACGATCTTACAAAATCGAAACAGAATTTTTAACTTTGGTCTGATTTGATCTGAACGTGGTCTGATCCAGTCTTAATCGAACGCTAGAACAATCTGTCTTGTTTATCTTGACATGACTGAACGGACTAAACACGGTATATCGGAACAGTGTCTGAAAGTCTGAAAAAGTCTTAACGTTTTCCCCTAGCAGTATTTCAGTCGATTAAGACTTGATCAGACCAAAATGACCGTTTCAGACTTAAATCTTGCCACTAGTGTGTATATATAATGATATGTGGGATGTTCGTATATGAGACAGCTATACATGACGAATTATTTAATAAAATATGTTTACACTAAAACTTCTAACCTGAAAAATTGCACAATCGCTAGCAAGTCCGATTAATACAATTTCAAACACATGTAATACTACTAAATATAAAGCTGTCAAATTTTGACTTCATGCAGCTAAGGTAGCACTCCACAGTTAGGTGTGTAGTTTCGCATTTTGGCCCCTGTGGATTTTTCAAATATGATAGTTAGTGTAGAATATAATTCATTTTTGGATAGCTGAAGATTAAAATAGCCTTCATACGGGGTTTATAGGAACATCAAGATTATGTAATGTATGTAATATGGGCTGTTTTCTGTATGACAGTCCGTATTTACATATCCATACCAAATATTGGTCCGGCAATTATTGTAATGTTTTTTTCCAACTTTTTGTCGCACGAACTTTGCAATTAAATTTTACGAAAATATGAGGCGAAAGACACCCATTTTTTATTTGATCATTTGGTAGATTAATATCAAGTTTCTGAAAAGGTATCACTTAAAGGCATTGAAATTCTAGTTTTAACCAAATTTTGGTGGAATAAGTGACTTTTTTACCCCCCTTTTTGCAATATATTATGGTAAATAAATGCAGAATGTTGCCATGGATACACTAAAAAGGAATCATATTTCACCATTTTAACTTTTAAAAATCAAATCTATGAAAGATACTGATTACATACATATACACATGTATAACACAAACAGCTTTGTTAATGTATTAGAAAGCCAGAAATAGAAGATGATAAAAGATTTTGTGGTTCAATTTTAATGTTTTTTTCTAACTGTGGAGTGCTACCTAACACGTGCACTTGCATGATCAAAAATAATTCGTATATCAAAACAAATCCAACACATCCGTCAAGATTTTAAAAATATTTAATCTGCAAGAAAACACAAGGATTACATTTATGGCATACTCGAATTATCTTCATTTTTATGCGTTGAAAAATCAATTGATTCACATGAACAGGGCTTTTCCTCGAATTGTACCATGGCTAAAAAACTTTAATGATATCCTTGCATTACTTCATTTCAGATTTTGTTAAAATATACTTTTTCACTTTTTCGGTCTTTTGGGAAATGTTGTTTGTGCTGTATTTAAACCATTCTAAAAATAAATTTGTTTTTCATGCACACGTATAAAAATTGCCGTTTTTATCTAACGCAATCATAGGTTTGAACGTTGTTTTCAATTTAGAATTGTTTATATTTTTTTGTTTGGGCTTGTATCATATTTTCCTTCGAGTTTATATGATCCTTTCATCCTATTTCGACTCTTCAAAATTCAAGAGTCTATCCTAAATTGAGGTAAATTATATGGCCTTCCAAATACCGTTTCGATTCCTAACATCACTGAAGAGACATTAATTGTCGAAATCCGGATATGGTGTACAAATTTTTGCACCTCATGTTTGCGGTATACCATCTTTTCGGTAAGTTTATTGTTTTCTGTTTGGTATAATATTAAAAATTAAGATTCATTTTGTTACATCTAGTGATCCGTTTTTTTTTTTGGCAATCGCCATTGCAGTCATCAGGGTTCAAGAACATCCGTTATTTGACCTGTTAGTCAAATGCGTTTTGTCAAATTATACTTTTTCACTTTTTTGGTCTTTTGGAAAATGTTGTTTGTGCTGTAGTTAGACCCCTCTACCAACAAATTTGTTTTGCATGCACACGTATAAAAATTGCCGTTTTTATCCAACGCAATCATAGGTTTGAATGTTGTGTTCAATTTAGACTTGTTTATATATTTTTGTTTGGGCTTGTATTATATTTTCCTTCGGGTTTATATAATCCGTTGATCTATTTCGACTCTTCAAATTTCAAGAGTCTATCCTAAATTGAGGCAAATTAATTGGTCTTCCAAATACCGTTTCAATTCCTAACATCACTGAAGAGACATTAATTGTCGAAATCCGGAAAATGTGTACAAATTTTTGCACCTCATGTTTGCGGTATAACATCTTTTCCTTATGTTTATTGTTTTCTGTTTGGTATAATATTAAAATTAAGATTCATTTTGTTACATCTGGTGATCCGTTTATTTGGCAATCGCCATGGCAGTCAGAAGGGTTTAAGAACATCCGTTGATTGTTAGTCAAATGCGTTTTGTTAAAAAATACTTTTTCACTTTTTTGGTCTTTTGGAAAATGTTGTTTGTGCTGTATTTAGACCCCTCTACCAACACATTTGTTTTGCATGCACACGTATAAAAATTGCCTTTTTTATCCAACGCAATCATAGGTTTGAAAGATGTTTCCAATTTAGACTTGTTTATATATTTATTTATATATCTCAAAGGTTTTAAATTTTGGTTAGAAACATTTTTAAACTTGTCAAAACAAGATTAGAATATCGTAAAATGCTCTCGACCAATGACATTGTAGGATTTGTTGTTTCTTAATTGTGAGGAATGAATTTAAATCATCTTCTAAGTAAGGGATTATTCTAATGTTAAGACCTATTTACTGTTCAAATAAATAATTGATATAAATGAATTACAAATGCCACGAAACACACTTATCAGCTTGAAAGGATTTGTGATGGAAATTGACTAAAAGTTTAACTTTAAAACAAACAACAAAATCAAAATAAGTTGAAGTTTGCTAGTAAGAGCAGTAAGATTGGTACCTTTAAGGATATTATCAGATTATTGATAACTTCAAACTTACCAAAAAATTAAACTAGATCAAAGCGATGCAAAAAAAGAAAAAAGTTTTAAAATTAAATATAATCTAAAATCTAATACGCTTAAGAAATCTTATATTACTGAATCCGCTGTTGGTAAGAACAGTAATTGCCAATATTCCTGTAAATTTAAGAAAAATGCAAGAATTTATTTAAAATTTTAAATATATATAAGGCATTTCATTTGAACATTTAGTTTTTGTTAATAACTTCACATAATTAGGTAGTATTTGATGTAAAGAGCTGGACTACAATATTGGCTGTGAAATAAAATTTAATTTCAACTTAAATCTTGAATTTATTTATTGGAATTGTAAATAAACAAAACAATAATTTTTCTCTAAAATATTACATGATTTACATTAATTTTATACTCACAATTTAGAAACTTATACTATTCCTACCATTTTATCGTACTGTTGTGTCATCTAATGTCTAAACCACAATTTATTATAATTTCCGAAATTATATCAAAGTCGATACATCACTCAAACTAATCCATAAATGAAATGAAACGAAATGCCATTAAAGGGAGTCATGCATTGATTATAAACTTGCATTGACAATGAAACGAATTCTTGAATCAACCATTTAAGAGATCATTGAGCCTCGAGCACTTTACAATATTCTAGCTAACGCTCGTATTTAATCATGAAGAAATAGATAATCATTCTCTTATCTATACTTAGAACGTAGTTATTCCGTCTCGTCCAATGAAAAATCTGCAATTTTCTTTCTATTTTTCAAAGTACATGGCTTTCTACGAAGTATACAAAACCCTTGGGCAATTTCCATAGGCAAAGACAAAACGAAAAAAATCACAAGCATGTTGTTTGTCTAATCATTAGAAATAAAAACAAGAAAACTTAATTATAAAAAAAAACATATTAAGGATGTACTTAGTCGAAATTCAAAAAATCTAGAATTTAAAATTTATACTATAAGTCAAAAGAGCATTAATATTACTAAAGGAACAAAATAAGCTAAATATATTGATATGTTATGGAGATATTTAATTTTTTTTAAACAAGCGGGAAAAGGCAGACTTGGACTTTTACCTTATATTTGCATTGGTATTATTTGGGTCTCAAATCGACAGAAAAGAAATCTAAAATCTGCTTAAATTTTGGTAAATGACCTGTTATGAGCTATTGAAGTCTTATATGAAAAGGAAAATGGGTGTTATGGGGCAAAATATTTTACCCTGTATCGTAGGAAAAAAACCAAGGAGTCCGAACATTTGACATAAATTCCTAAACCTCACCTAAGTACATCCTTAAGATGAGTTTTGAAGACCGCAACCGTTATACAATGGTACATAAATATAATCAAAAATAAAAAAAGACTAAATTGGGGACAAATTGAAGGTGTAGGCAAAGTAAAACTTTGTCTTTTTTTGGTTGCCTTATTCGACTTTAGATTTAATTTATTTTAAGGATTAATGACTGTTGATTAATTTATCAAAGGATGTATTTGAAAAACAGCACATTCATTAATAAAAAAAATTAAGAAACTGATTTTATTATTTATAATTTACGAAAAAGCTGATTGATATAAAATTGTGTGCTTTTAAAATGACGAAATGCCGAAATGTAAAACACATAATTTCCTGAATCAGAAAAATTTATCCTCTTAGTTCTCACAAAACTATTTCATAGCTTATTCATAATCATTCCATCTGCAGGAACTTCTTTTAAACATGATTTACATCACTGGTATTAACCATATTAACACTTAAAGTGAACTCATACAAAGTTTTGATTATTACAATTGGAAAGGATAATTTTGTAATGTCACTCGAAGGTGTGAGTATGTTCTAAATTGGTCTGGCAATACTTGGTCATGTTTTATGAGTATTTAAAACCCTCGGCTACACCTTAGGCTTTAAATATTAGTAAAGCATGACCAAGTATCGTGTAACCTCTACTAAATAAATGGGTTTTTTTTCCAAACAAATGAAAAATATCAAAGTCAATGAAATTTAACTCATTTGTAATTATTAAATATGCAATTAAATATTTATCAATAACAGTTAAATAATGAGACATGTTTAAGAGATACAACAAAAGCCAATCTGCTACTCGAGTAACGAACAAATTGATCTGCTTTGAACCATGCAGTCAATGAATCCTTAATTGCATTGTAATAAAAGTTCGTTTATTTCGGACCTTTTTATGACATGCTTTATAAAATTTACGTATTAATAAGTACAGCTACCAACTCAGCTTTAAGCGATTTCATGCCTTCAAACTGATAACTTGGAGTTAACTGACAGTTACATTCTAGAACACTTTAGTATGTTATATATATTGTTTAGACAACTGTCTATTGTTGACCTGTGGATATCTAGCCTTTGGTTTTTAGTGTCGTAATGATGCTACCTCTTTGGTGTATACCCCTATTCTTCTTCAATGACACAAAGTTTAACTTACCAGTGTGTATGTTGAAGTTCAGACTTGCTTATTTTATAGCAAAATGATAAACGAGCAAATCCGATTCATTCATACCAGAATAACCATAACAAAGATGTATGGTATGATGAGACAGAATACAAAGACATAAAAAAAAAGAAATTTAGAGGTAACTTAAAAAAAGTTTTACTCCTACACCAGACCACAAACCCCCAACATCCTATCAGTCTCCTTCTGTCGCATGTAAAATATGTTAAATTTTAGATCTGGAGGTGCTACCCCGGACACAACGGAATTCAGCAGACAGATGGCTCCATACTGTACAGAACGTCGCCCTGTGTGTAATCCTAACGACCGTTACCGAACACCAGATGGCTCTTGCAACAACTTAAACAATCCTTTATGGGGAGCCTCTATAACAAATCAAGCAAGATTTCTCTCCCCTACATACGGTGATCGTAAGTTAATATTTTCAACAGAGTTGAAAAATTGAAGGATATAAAATAAGTATGCAACATTTCATTGATTATATTTCAAATATATACCAATCATGTCTTCCTTAGTATTCTTTTAAATTTAATTTATTCTTTTTAAAATGTTTACTTTCTGACTTCTGTTTTCAATGCGATTTGAAACATGTTTACATGTTAATTGATATACATTTTCAACACAGTTTTGACCTATCTTTTTCATTGTAGCATATAACACTGGCTCTGTTCCACGTATACGTAGTGTGATTGGACCCCTCCTTCCAAGTCCACGTGACGTATCGAACGCTGTCCTGAATGGTGGTGTATCTCCTCCTAGAAGTAGAGTTTTTAGTGTATCCTTAACTCATTTTGGACAATTTGTCGACCACGATTCCATATCAACACCTATACTTCAAGGTAAATTTCGATATTGTTTCTTTATAAAAGACGAATAATATTTTAAGGGATTTTTTTTGGCTTTATAACATATTTTATTTTGGGTCTTAATATGACCACGTTATTCAGGTAATTTATATTTAGAAATCCTCAACAGATCATGTTTTGACAGCATTGCTACGTTAAGGTTTCCAAATTTCCCTTTTTTTTTATTTGGTGCAAAAATAATGGAAATGAACACTTGGTGTACTGAAGTCGGTTGTTTACAAATACCCTCTACGCTCAGGCAAATCAAACTTATAAGTATAAGAAATCTATATCCATAATTGTTTGTGTATTTAAAATTTGTTTTTACTATTATTTTGTAGATGGTGACCAAGATATAGTTTGCTGCAATGGAGATGTTCCGGTTGTAAGGTAATTTCAAAGTAATGTGCATGCATGTAAACAAACTATTTGGTCTGGATGAAATTCAAATAACAAGTACGAATTAGTTACGGCATTTTGCATTTTTCTTAACTTTTCCGATTATGTGTTAATCAAATTAAAACAATTGTAAATCTCCATGTCTTTAGTTAAGTTACATCCGCCTACAGCATGACATGTGTTTTCAAGTGTCATAACAATGCAAAATTGTAAATGTTTCTCAGTTAATGTATGAAAATACTTTTTGGGCTTAATCAACTTTCTTGAAATAAAGAACGATTTGCAATAGTATCTTTATCGTAGTAGAACGACATTTCTCACATCCAACATGACATCTCTAACTTCCAACTTGGAAGTTTCGATTTTTCGACACTTTATCATTTAATTACAATATGATAACCGAGTCAAATTAACAAAACTTGTAAAAACACAACAATCTACACTATTAAATTAGGGTTAATTAATAAAAATTTTAAATGAAAACCAATGTTTTTATTAGAGCTTTACATGGTAAACTAAAATGTTTTGTGTAAAATTTTTTTTTTACGACATTTGAATAGTTTGCTTTTCTCTCATGAACCATGTAAATCCTCTAGTTTTTCAGTCTATTTGAGAGTTTGCGACAATTCTGTCAGCATATATCTCGTGTACATGGAATGTGAAGACACTTTGAATTGATAACATTGTTTAAAAACAAACACATCTCTGTATTCACGTTTTTGTTTTATGTCTTTGTTTTGTAGACCAGAGTGTTTTCCCTTTAGAACTCCACCAGGTGATTTCCAGACGACTTGTATGCATTTTGTAAGATCGGACTTTGGTGTTGCCCCAGGATGTCCACCAGGTAAGGATTTATCATATTCAAAGTTTTGTTGATAAAGTATAAACAAAATAAACCTTTTTGACTATTTGACTAAAGAAATCAAAGGTTATACTAAGCAATCGTACAAATATATACGTATTTCTTCATATTTATCGGAACCACCTCGTTAGTCTTGTGGGAGTGTGCTCGCATCGAGTGCAGGAGACATGTCTTTCGTGAGATTTATGTATGTTAAATATCTTCTTCTTCTTCTTCTTCTTCTTCTCCGTATTAGAATGGTGATCCTCCATAGTATGCATTTTCTGGAACTATCCGTGTCATGTACAACAAGGAACTATCCGTGTCATGTACAACAAGGAACTATCCGTGTCATGTACAACAAGGAACTATTCGTGTCATGTACAACAAGGAACTATCCATTCAAAATTTAAAAAGCAAACACAACTCTAGCAATTTAAGATACACAGACCCTCTACTGGTTTACTAATCCGTGATAGCGACCATCCAACTCGTGAAAAAATCTAAACTTAGGTGGGTCTTCCTGATAAATTTGTCGCTTTTTTATAAAAAAATCAATGGCATGATGTCATTAAAACATGCACTAGAACAGCAGAATAGATCTTTCAAATTTTCGGAATATTCAACAAACAAATTAATCTCCTTAAATTGCACTTTGCAAACAGTAGTGCACATTATTTTTGCTGGCCGTTTTTAAATGATACCCACAATTTGTAAACATTTGGATATAAATAGAAAATTATAATACATGTACTAGGCGTTTGACAGCAGTTAAAGTGAATACTTATATGCTTAAAGTTTGGGAGGTAAATAATGATTGGTGAACTCGTTCTTACAATCATTTTTTTTGTCGATGCCCTTTTTCTGCAAAACCTTTATAACTGTAGACCGCATTTCGATGAAACATTCAGAGATTTTTTTCTTTCCTAATAGCATAATATATCTTCAATCATATCTGCGGCCAAAAGAATTTTTATTGGTTCCAAATAGCAAAATACAGTTTTTTGTTATTCGATTTAATCATATCGGTACATGTAATTGTTCATTTTGAATTGTTTTACATTCTGCTCTTCATGGGGCTTTTTTTGCTTACCATACTTTATGAGTTTTTCTCATCATTGAAGGTCGTACAGTAACTTGTAATTGGTTACACCCTTATTTCTTGTTCTTTGGTGGATAGTTGTCACATCATACAACAACTTATTTTGATATATTTTTATCTAGAAAAGATGTATTAGATGTGTATATATTACCACCTTAAACTTGTGATTAGATTTGAATAAATCGTTTGAAATAATTTCTAATTTAATATGTTTTCATTTAAATGTCATTATTCGCCTTTTTGTTGTTTGTTCCGTACAAGTTGTGTGGGTATATCTACAAACTGGAGCTAGGTTTCTTTATTGCACTTTCTCCAAAATTGAATGAAATCTAAAAGAATATGTTTTAGCAATATAGTTGTGCAACTCTTATTTCGAGTGTTGAATCCACGATGAACCGCTATTTTTTTCCTCATTTCAAAATTAATTTAGAAAGTCTGCAAAAAAGGCTCTTCATTTTATAAAGTTTTTCTTCCAGATTTTTGTGTAATTAAACAAGAATTGTGAAAATGTATCGATTAACATATTATAACGAAAAACGCTAACTATATTTAATAAACCATGTACATTTTTCACCAGAATCTAGAAATCAAATTAATCAGAGGACATCTTTTCTTGATCTGTCTGTGACGTATGGAAACACACTCGATGGACAAAATGACTTACGAGAATTGGGAACAGGTATACATAATATAATGCTATTTTTACTTAGACACTTTATAGCAAGAAAAATGTCAACTTCAAACTAAACGAAAACAATTAGGAAGGTCATAGTCTTCACGGTTACTGTAAAGTGTATGCATCGTGATAAAAAAAAACAGAGAACTGGTTCTTTAGCTTTCTACAACTTTTCAAATGGGCGACTTTGATTAGATCGAGAGAAAACTGAATTAAAGGTGAAATGGTGTAATTTTACCAATTACCAGTTATAAGAGTTTCAGCATTCTAAATTATGTCTGAACAATTTTTTGAAAAGGTAACATTATTATATTTTATGTTTGAATGATTGTTCATCATTATGCTTTTTAATATTGATTTTATAGGTAGACTTCAGGAAGGCGTTAACAGACTTCTGCCTACTGGTCCCCCAGGATCTGAATGTTTAGCAGGGGAAGAGTGTTTCAAATCTGGTACGCATTGACTCTAACTTTTACTTATTTCCCTCTTGTATTCTGTTCCCAATAGTAAGCGGATTATTGAACCACTAGACAATTTAATTAGATATAATCGTCTGAATAGAAGTGTATTACATTTGAGTTTTCGTCATTCCTTGTCGAGACCTTTTCAGACGTACGAAAGTCAAATGTAAAATCAGCCTTGCTACTATTAAGGTGTCTTCTATTTTTATGTTTGTACACGAACGAGAAATAGTACATTTTACTTGTGTGAATAAAAACAACTGAGTATTTCTTTTCTAGGGGACAATAGACCAGCAGAAGTTCCAATGCTGACAGTCGTGCATACTGCATTTCTGCGTGAGCATAACAATATTGTTGAAAGGTTGAGAGCACTGGGGTGGAATGATGGAGAAAAATTGTATCAAGAAGCCAAAAAAATTCTCACAGGAATTTATCAGCACATTATTTACACTGAATATCTTCCAGTAGTACTTGGGGAAGAAGGTATAAACATGTTCGGGTTACGAAGTAATCGATTAGGGTTTAATACATTGTATAATCCTTCTGCAAATCCATCTACGAGAAATGCATTTGGAGCCGCAGCGTATCGATTTGGTCATTCTCTTGTTGGTTCTTTTGTTGAATCGTTTAACCAAGACTTCACACCACGCGCCAGGGAACCTATGGAAAATCATTTCTTCAGTACTCGTTCAATAAGAGACTTTACTACATTTGGTCCAGATGCGATAGCCAGATGGATGACCACACAGTTCAAGAGCAGATCAGACCGTTTTCTGACTCCTGCAGTAAGGAACAGACTATTTCAAACAATGCCAGGAAACGGCTTTGACCTTGGTTCACTTAACATTCAACGTGGTAGAGATCATGGGATTTCATCATATAACAGATGGCGACAGTTCTGTGGATTACAGCCTGCTTTACATTTTGGATCAGGACACTTAGGTTTAACCAATCATTGTGTTTCTGCTGCCAGAGCGTTAGAATCCGTCTACAGGTGAATTAGTTTGATTATGTAGTTTCTCGAAGGTAGTATTGGGAATATAAACAAAATTAATAGATTTAAATACCTTGCCGAAAGGTGAGTGTGCTTCAAATCTCTTATAAAGCCTAAAATTTGGAAGTATTGTGATATTTGATTCATAGGTGAATGCAAATTCTTAACCATAGTTCTATTAGATATTCTTATAATTTGTGTATATTCTACGGTTGTGATATCACAAACGTCTTATTTTGATTCAGAAACTGTTTAGCAAACTGTTAAAGCATTACAAAATGAACAGGTGTAACATTAAATTCCGAAGGAGAATGTATGTAATCTCTGAATAAAACGGAAAGACGACAAGAGACTCCTTCAAATCGACCATACAGTCTTTAAAACGTCAATGACAAAAGTTAGAGAAGCGATAATATACGTCGCTTAACATGACATAGCACTAAAAAGTAAAAGTAATGTCATACAATTATTTGACAAGCAAAAAAATACATTTAAGAATGCAATGCTTCTTTTTATAATTTTATTGAGGTGTAAAAGCGTATTCATATGAAGGGCTTCATATCAAAAATGTGCGCACGATCAACGCTTTTACAACCCTATAAAATTATAAACAGGAGCATTCAATTCTTATCATTATATTTCTACAATCATAAAATTAAGAGTTATATCAAGCTTTTCATTTGTTTTTCAATGCATACAAATTTACATTTTCGCGGTTGACACCTGTAGTTATAGCTGTTGTATTTCATGAGGACATAGAATATTATATTGGATTGCCTCAAGATTGTTGTCAGCCAATCAAAATTACGGATTCTAATGGAACATAAATGTATTGTAATTATAAAACAATATGTTTTCATCAAATTTTAAATAACTGTCTGTTGATAAGAAGTATTACTGTAACCCTGTCCGTTGACAATTTGTAACCATCAGACGTTTTTGTAAGGATTGATTAAAGGAAGCTCTATTTTATCCACCATTTTCTACATAGGGAAATGCCTGTACCAAATCAAGAATATGACAGTTGTTTTCCATTCGATTGATGTGCTTGAGCTTTCGATTTTGCCATTTGATAAGAGACTCTCAGTTTTAAATTTTCCTTGGAGTTCGGAATTTTTATATTTTATTTTTTTCTTATTTACCGTCATTGACTTCCTTCAGAAACATTTATGTCAGATTAAGTCAAACAAAACGTACTATTGTGCAGATTTCTGACCGACGAGTGGCCTGTGTTCTACTCGAATTGATAAAGCAATATAATGACTCTTGTATTTATGATCTACCAAGGAGTCCATACACATGTATGTTAATAGTTCATATGTACGGTGTATACTATTGATATTGTGGCAATCACATTATTCTCACCCCCAAGTTATGTTTTTTTGCTTTTATTTAAACCTCCAATCAGGACATTAAAGTCAGAATACCTAATCTAGAAAAGGTACATGGACAATGAACTGGAAGATTGAACTTCTATGTAACATTTCATCGTTTATTTGATATGTGGATATTGGGAAATATATTTTCAGGTAAAACAGTTTTTGAAGTTTGCATTCCTGACAAAGGTCAATGTAACACTGCAATGATATACATGATTAGTGTGACAGTAAATTATTAATTGTAATCGAAGTCACGTTTCATTCCTTTTAGCCACCCTGATGATATTGATTTATTTGCTGGTGGACTGTCAGAGACCCCAGTAGAAGGTGCCCTTGTGGGACCAACATTCAGATGTATAATTGGACTTCAGTTCATGTTTTTTAAGATTGGTGACCGTTTCTTTTATGAGAACGAATTCGCTTCCACTGGTTTTACTGCTGGTTAGTATATATATTGTACAAACCACAATTTATGTCTTGTCATTATTTGTTAATACAATGTAATCTTTAAACTAATATTGCAATAGCATATAAGCCAAATACAGGTGAAGATGACCATTTATTTCTCCTACAGGAATACTATTTCTTTTTATTATTCCTTTTTTATAACAATACTATGTCGAAATTACATGAACATTGCATGGTTCATTTGGTTTGGGTTTTTTTTTACAATAAAATGTGTTTAAACAAACAAAGAACTTTTTTGACATTTGATGGAAAATTTAACTAATTCTCAATTAATTTATTGTACATTACCTTGTAAACAAAAATGGTGAACAAAATTAGTACTTAAATAAATGTTTAATCTTTATATATAAATTGTGATACACATTTGAATAAAAATATGCAAATAAAATTTGATAACTTTTTCTAATATCATTTCAGCAAAACCGTCCATATATTTTCTTTACCATCGACAATTCCATTTTTTAACAGCAATTAATGCATTTTTTGTTAATAAAGAAATTGCCAAGTGTAAACAGTTAAGTTTTACGTCTACTGTCATTCGTCAAGTGAAAGAATAACATGGAACCGAAACGAGGTACACAAACTGTAGAAAAAATGTTTTTTGCATTTATTTCAGCCCAATTGGAACAGATCAAAAGACAGTCATTGTCAGCACTTTATTGTCGGACTCTGGATGTGAATTCAATGCCTGCGAATCCGTTTGTGTCTCCGTTAACTGGGTAAAACTAGATTTTAGTTTTTTATTTATTATTCTATGTATAGAGAACTGAAAACTTCAGAAGATTGTTGAGTCCTGTTATGGATAAAGGCAACAGTAGTATACCGCTGTTCGAAATTCATAAATTGATTGAGAAAAAAACAAATCCGGGTTACAAACTAAAACTGAGGGAAACACATCAAATATAAGAGGAGAACTACGACACAACAGAAACACAACATTAAAATGTAACACACACAGAAACGAACAATAATATAACAATTACCATTTTCCTGAATTGTTACAGGACATTTTAAGAAAAAAATGGAGGGTTGAACCTGGTTTTGTGGCTAGCCAAACCTCCCGCTTATATGACAATGTTAAATGTAACATTAAAATGACAACATTACATGACAGGACTACAGTACAAATAAATGAGAGAACATATATACATACCTATATATGGCAGTTATAAAGATAATATAAGTCTAAAGGTCTTAAGCTCCATGGAACAGTTGAATTTCAAGCAAAAATTACACAGGTATTCAAACAAACATATAAAACAGAAACAATTATAGAATATAAAAATTTTTGCTGAACATTGAAATTATTTCAGTACCTTTACTTCGTTGTTGGAAGATATTGATTTTTCCAAATTGTGTTTAGAGATGTCATACAGGAATATTCTGATTTTCAAACACATTTCAAATTTTAGTTATCTATATCATGATATAGGACGAGACTGCTTTAACAAATGAATTCGGGGAATATCTCGGGACCTTAGTCAATAAGACACTCAATTCGAATTTATAATATTATATTATAAAAGTTCAAATTATGAACAGTTAACAGGAATAATCAGTATCAAGTATACAATTAAGGTAGCTGGGGTGTATAAATGTTCCACGATAGATTTTTCTTAAACTTTTGTAAAAGACTTCTTGGACTTTCAATATAAAAACTGGAGGTCACGAACCATTTTTTTTTCGTTAAATTACATTGAAAGTAACGAAATCACAATTGTTATTTTTTTATTTGTGTTATATAGCGGACATTTAAATTTTCCAATTAAACATTAAACAATACAATAGGTTCAATTTCAAACGAGAGAATTGCGTTTCATAAATACTTTCGAAATATCAAATAAAAATAGGGGGTCGAAGGCCGTTTTTTCTTGAAAAATCCCCAAAACACAAAAGTATCCTATCAAATTCAATATAATTATCTGCCCTTGATTTGAAAGGATTTGTTTCTGTAAATTTTAAATACACTGAAGTACACTTAATTTTTTCGATAGTTTAATCTTTTAATTACAAGTTTTTGATGTTTCTGTTGTATATAGAATGATATCTTGTAAAATATTTTAAACCAAAAAAGTATTTTTGCAACATGACCAGAAGGGATGCTCAGAAAAATATACCCTATTTACCTTAAATACACGGCAAAGTCAAGTATAAAAGTTTATTCGCTACGTAAACCCGTATGTAAGAATAAATTCTACGTTCGAACCTCAGGGCACCTAACTTATTTAAATTTAAATCTAATCTGAATTGCTTAAACGGAAAATAACACTTATAAATTTGATGCGTCCGAATTCCTTTTCTTGATTTACCTTCATACGGAACGTTCAAACCCAAACATTTGAAAGCCAAGGATGTATTTAAGAATTGAATGCTTCTTTTTGTAAATTCATTGGGTGTAAAAGCGTTGACCGAAGTACATTTTGATTCTAAAAATGTGCACACGGTCAAAGCTTTTACAACCTTATAAAAATTACTAAAAGAAGCATTCAATACTTATAATTACATTTTTTTGTTAGGATCATGAAAACACGATTTCTATCAAGTTTGTCTTTTTTTTTACCTGTGCACTTTATTGTGAAAGCTCGTGTCATCATGAATTTTACATTTCATTTTGAAATGAAGGTTTATTTCAGAATGACACGAGATTGCTGTTAGCCAATCAAAATAACGTATTATATTGAAACATACATGTAATGTAATTACAAGTACCTCAATTCGCGAGGAGCTTATGACCAAAAGGAAAACGAAAAGAATAACAATATCTACCTGAGTGAGTCTTTATAATTTTCAGCCTTATCAACAGCGAATTTAAGATAGTTATTCAATAAATCATATCATTACCGAAGCATTGTCTCTTGAGCCGAATATATCTTCGGGGTCTACCAATCCACCAGCACTTGTATCGACTAAGTTCTAGAAAATGAAAACAAGGCTTTATAAATTTGATGCATCCGAAGCGTTTTCCTGGATTTACCTACATCAGGAACGCTCAAATGATTATAACTGCTTGAATACAGAGAGCGTATGAACAAAATGAAATAAAAAAAGAATATCCAAATCCATCTAAGTTCAACTTTGCCTGAAAGAGTTGGAACCTTAGTTTCTTTATAATTTCCAAATATTTCAACGGATAATTTAAGAAAGATATGTGATAAATCATGTAAGTATTGAAGCACAGGCTACTGAGCTATTTATACCCTAGTTGACTTAGCTGTTCAACAGCGTTATCGACTTATTGCTTAAGAACGAAAATAATATATCAACAATTTGGTGCATCCGAAAAGCTTTAACTTCATCAACTGTTAAGAGTCACACAAATAAAACAGCGTGGAACAAACAAACAAAAACCACCAAGAAATGAACTCATTTCAGGAGAGACAATTTTTTTTAAAGTCTGATCAAGTAAAAAAAACCGGCAGACAATTTGACCGAATTCGACTAAAAATTAACGTGTTTATCAATCATGTTTGGTCAAATTGCCATAATAATAATAATAATAATAATAAAATGCAATTCAACTGGATCTTTCTTAGAAAATAAATACTTGATTGTTTCCCAGTCCCTATCAAATTACAATTTCGTAGATTAATTGTCATCAAAATCGGGTTTCTATTATCTGCACAATCAGGTTCTTCAAACTGTTGAACCCCAGACCTTTATATTGAAATAAATCAGATAACGGAACGTCATCATCAGGGTCTTTAGACTCATTTGCATTCAACGGAGTCTCTAAAGGGAATCTCAAATTACGAAAACATTGAGCATGGTGTTTTTCCATTCGTTTAAGAATTATCACAAACAGTAGCTTTTACCGACCCATATTTCAAAATTAGATCATTTTGTGAATAATTTGAAATTGCCTAGGAATCTTTAATTAATTCCATTTTTTATTTAGGGAGTAAGTCCTTTTATTGCCCTGTCCCTTTTCGGCTATGAAAATATTTATCCTTTTTATCAATTTTTGTTTCTTGTTATGAATTTCAATTTAAGCACTGCATACATGTATATTTATTTATCATTTAGATTCAATTAATTACAAGCTAATTAGTTTATAAAACAACTAATCATTGAATTAAACTTTAAACATCCCTGCCATCTTTGCCAGCATGTGTGTGTTTAATCACTCATGAAAAACAATAGTAAATACTTACAATGTTTTGCTTGCTATCGATCGATTTTGAAAGGTAAACATTCAATAAACATTCATTGACGAGCCTTCATAAAGCGTTCGGAATTCGGTATCGGGAGGGTTTGGTTTGCTCAGTTTGAAAAGGGAAATTTCATGGGATATTGGAAATTGTTTGGTTTAAAGTGAAATTCGTTTTTTCTACACAAGGAAATACCTGTACCAAGTCAGGAATATGAAAGTTGTTTTTATTTGTTTGATGTATTTGAGATTTTTAGCAGGTTTCACTGTATATGTTTGTTCTTTTTCCCTTTATATAAAATTTAACTATTTTTGTAACAATAGGCCCAGTGACAAAACAACTTTTAATATGCTCTTATATTTTATAGAAATGCGTATTTATACTCGAAAAAGCTGCTTCTGTATGTATTACTTCACTTTTCTTTTAGATATGTATGTTTATCGACATTGTTATGCGCTCAATTCGAATTATTTTCCAGATATAATCTTTATATATCCGATTGTTGATTTCATATTTGTATTGTGTCTGTATTATACGTATATCCAGTAGATGAAACAGTAGATTGATCGATTATTGATACATTCCTTTGCCCGTTATTGTCTCAAACATAAGAGTTATAACACAACATATATTAGCTTCAATTCAAAGATAGATCAATATCGACATCGAACCTGTTTTTTCCAGTTATAAAAGCGTCGATATGACTTTAAATGGAGAACAGCAGTTCGTTCGCGCTATTCATTTGAATAAGGATTTGTCGATAGTGTAGAGGAATTTTGTGTCCAGAATTGATCATCTTATGCATTTAATGCTATAAGCCGGATTTAGACAACTAATATGTATTCGACCATATCCGGTTCAAAATACACTGCCTTCGGAAAATTTATCGTCATAGGTTTCTGACCTACAATCACGCCTCGGTTAGGGACTAATTACATGATTTTGAGAAACAATTTTTGTCTTGCTGTTATACATGTATTAGAAACAATCATTTCATTAAATACATTTTTTTATGTTTTCTTTAGAGCTCCACGTTTACCTTGTCATGATTTTCCTAGACTGGATCTAAGACCATGGAGTAAAATAAATCCTTCCGGTTATTGAAGAGGTAGGGGCAGAGGAAACAGAAGTTGGAAGAAAAAGAAATCTTATTAAATTGTGTCAAAATATAATTTGTTTTTTAATTTTTTTTTTCTTCATTATAAAAGAGGAAAACAATTAAGGATGTACACCTCTGAGGAGCCAATAATTTCTAGAGTTAAACTTTTTTTCTTAATCTGATTTTTGGGTTTATATGACTTAAAAAAAAATAATTGGTGAAGAAAAAATCATATGGTTGTGCACTTCTTTTTTTTGCTACGGCCATTTGAAAGTACCCAATTCTGATGATTTTCCCATTTTTCATCAATTTTTACCCATTTTTTGGGCTATTATCATGAAAAAAATCACAGTTTCACAATTAAACTTTTTTTCATAATTTCAATAAAGATGAAGTGGACCAATCTGAAAAAATTTAACTTAAAAAAAAACTATAGGTAGGTGCTAATATAAGAAAGTTTTATAAAATGTTGTTGCTTTTTCGTGTCAAATTTATTATGCTGTCAAGTTTGTAAATTTGGGATTTTTCTCTTTTTGTAGAACAAAAAGCAAATTATGTCAACTTCTTTGTTATAAATGATTGAAAAAATACATATCTAAGAAATTTGAAAAGAAAATAATTGATATGGGATGTTCATGTTTCTGGTAAAATCATTTCTTGTACCCCTCACCCATTTTCTCAACATTTTGGCTAATGAGACTGACTTGATTGGTAATACAATTTGAAAATTTTATTACTCAAAAACTACTTATTGTAAATACACAGTTTTTTCACAGAGTTAAGTTTGATTATAATATTTTTTAAATTCTTTTATATTTTCCACTTGTATCAAATGTTTTGGAAATAATTCCAGAACGAGATTTCAACGAGACTAAAACGTCAGAAGAATACATCCTTAAACACATAAACAGAAAATCAAGGATTCAGAAATAGTAACCCGATCAAAAGACTGGGACGGAACTTAGGCACTCTGGAAGTGTTAATGGACTTCCTGTGAAACTAGTGGCAATCGTCGCTTTGCTTATGACTAGTCAAATATGGTATTATATATCCGTTGTCATTTGTGTTACAGATTTGCGTTAACGGTCATGATGGGACGTGTAAAACGTTCTTAGAAATGCCTCATCTTTAAGATAGGAACCCTTCGTGTTGTAGCCTAATTATAAATAGCAACCGTCTATGAAGGAAATCTTGACGAGTAAAGCAAGTTTTGGAAAATAATTACTGAATAAAAAAATGTACATTGAGTAGCCAAAAATATAATACCTACAATATATAATGTTTATATCAATTAATATGTATAATTGGGACAAATGTGTTAATAGTATAAAACAAGATGATTTGAGTTACCACGACAAAGAACAGAGCAAACGACCACACAGAACACCAACTAAGGACACTATGAGGAAAATATAATCAACCATAGACAACATATGTTTCAGATAACATGAATTTGTACAGACACAAATGTGGTAGGATTAAACCAGTTGTATGTTTACAAGCCTCCCCTTTTGCTTATATAAATAATAAAATCGTAAAATTAAAACACAATAAAAATACGTACAATTCAGTTTTGAACAGGATGAAAACTTACTTGAACAAGTTTTTAAAGGCTTTACTCGTTATATTTGCACGACGAACAGCAGGAAAAAACAAAAATACCAATTAAAGAGTACTCGCAGTTACTGAAAGCTAGTTTAAATCAATTACAATTAAAAAATAAACCACGATTTCCCATACTAGAATATTAATCAGTACTAAACTTACAGACGTTATAAAACAGTATGAGAAAAGATTGACCTTGCACAATGCTAAAATATAAGTATCTACAGGATATAAAACCATAAGTGTTAATAGCTGTATATCAATATATATTTAGTAATGTTTTAATTTATTAATAACAGAATTAATATGTGTGTACCGATAAAACTCTGTTTCAATTTTTCAACCTGTAAGTGTATTCAAATCATGGAGCGTATCTACTTTTATAGGCTCAATAAACAGCATCACCGTTAGTTAGGATAAAACATCCCATCTCTACAGGTACAGTCAAACTGTCAAACCAATTTTTTGTATCTAAGAAAGAATTAAGTAAATGTTTTAAATATTTTTTGTGTAACGAAATCACTGACTTTATAAATTACCAGTTAAACCTAGATTACGTTCATTGAAATAAAAACCGTCACTTCAGACACGGACATATCGAACGAGTTGGTCAATATACACAAGGTAGGAAGGGCCGAATGACAAATAATCCCAATCGAAAAAAAGAAAATTAACAATAGGAAACAAAAAATCTCTTGTGGTAAATTTTTGTATGGATTTTCTTTGTAAAACTGAACTACATTTTTTTTTTCTTTGAATATCATTGCAAAATATTTTTTGTCGATATTTGTTTATGCTTTAATTCTTTGTAACCATGTAATTGACAACGAAGTTGTCATATCTTGTTTGTGTAGAGATGTATTTTGTCTAAATGAAACGACATTCCAGGTTTAGTGAATAACACTTTGTCAATGACAAATAACATGTTATGAGAGCAGGGTATTCGATAATGCGCATTGATTTTTGTTTAACAAACTATTTGTTAATGTTTATTTTTATTGTATATTTCTAAGTTGAAACTGGCTTTGAACTAGATTTTGTTAACTGCAAGTACTCTGCAAATTGTACCTTGTGGTTTTTTTTCTTTATGGTTTTTGTTGTTGTGGTTGGTTTATATATGATGAGACAAGCCCTTTTCAAATGATTTAACTGGTAAGGAAAGTGTTTCCCGCACACCAGCCTGTTAAATTCCACCACTTTGTTTATGTTCCTGTTCCTAGTAAAGATCCGGTAAACCAGTGGTTATCATTGGTTTCTGTATGTCATATTTGTTTCGTTTTGCTTTAAGCATAAATCTAGTCATTGGTTTCATTTTTGAATTGTTTCCCATTTTGTCCTGCCGGGGCCTTATATAGCTTACAGTATAGGTTTTATTCATTGTTGAATGCCGTTCGATGGTGTTTACTTCCTCGTCTCATTGGCAATCAGTTATATATATATATATATATATATATATAACTGATTGCCAATTCCATCTTCATGCCTTATATATCATGTACTGTATAACGACGCTAGATTAAAACTGACGAGGAAAGGTAACACCCGGCCACCGAAAGCTTTATTATTGTGAAGCTTTGATGGTCGTGTGGTCTAGCGCGTCGGATACAGTGCAGGCGATTTGGTGTCACGATATCTCAGTAGCATGAGGTCGAATCCCGGCGAGGGAAGAACAAAAAATTTGCGAAAGCAAATTTACAGATCTAACACTGTTGGGCTGATCTTTAGACGAGTTGTATATACAGAATGTACACAGCCATTAGTCGGTAATGCTTATATTTTCTTCTGTTGCTCAGTCTATATCGTTTACTTAAATATGTATGATGGCTCATATTGAAGCTGAGACTTTTATACATATCTGGTTAAATGTTTGGTGTGGCACGTGATATTAGTTTTCCCACAAATTGCCGGACCCTGAAAGATGATGAAAAATCTCACTTTCCTCATGAAATAAAAAATTCTGTTCATAAAATTCGATAAAAAATGTGTCCTTTCTAATCATTTATTTAAGGTCAAATATACATATTTCTTTTCTAATCACATCAGCTCTAGAAAACAGTTCTCATAATTCAGTCATGTTTATTCTTAAAATTACAGCACCCACAATCGTATGGTGGACTAATATTTGATTTTAATTACATAATATGAGTTCCTCATCTCAAGGTCCATTAGGGATATTGGTCCATTTCTTAAAGGAACAGTGACACTTACGCCTCACTTTAAAAAGTTACCTTTCATATTGTAATTATAGCCAAACATATGTTAGTGTTCCCCAGATATATATTGAAAACATTTTATAAATACATAAACAACAAATTCAATCCATATAAGTTAAAAAAAAGAAGAAAAATCAGATAGGAAGAGGGCTGAACAGTTGACCCAAAAATTCTAACATCGGTTCAGTAAAACCACCGACTACCATAAAGATCCCCCCAAAAAAACGGTAACAAACGTTATCACACCTTAAGGTAGAGTGGCAGTAAGACCAGAATCTCAATTGAAAGATGAGAACAAAGAAAACGTACTCCAAAATAGTTCCACCAATAGGTATAAAAGGAAAGCTATTCAAGAAAAAATCCATTCGAACACCAAAAGGTTAACATCGAACAAGGAAATGAAAGAGTTGAAGAAAAAGAGAAACTGAAAAAAATTAAAATAGTCAAGGAAACTGGACATCGATTTTGATGACCAACATACTGTTTGAGACCAATCTATTAAAAAGAAGAAGAAAACAAATAAACAAAAAACAGAGAACACAACCATAATGTCTAACTTGAGTCAGGTTGATACTGAAATTGGACAACCAATGGAATTATCTATGTTTTCATCACCAGAAAATCAGGTTGCTGTCTATGATATCGTTTACACACAAGAACGTCCAATTTCATCAAATATGAATGATTCAACCTCTACGGACATTCTCATATCTAGGGAAGAGGCTGACTATATACATTTGAAAAGAAGTCGATTACATGTAAAAGCACAAATTGTCAAAGCAGACGGTATCCAACTACACCGAAGGAAGCAACTGGCATAATTAATATACCTCTTCAAAGTATGTTTTAACACATAGATGTTTACATGGATAACAAAAAGGCGTGTCTGCAAGTATTGTTATCTAGCGAGAACGATGAACAGGAATCTCAACTACAGAGTCAACTGTTCATGAAAGACGATTGTCCCATGGACTCTTTCACGTTAAACGGAAGTCTTCTTAGTAGATATCAGTACACAGAAGAGTCGAAAATGTTTGAACTAACTGGATCTTTATACGAAGACGTTTCAACCATAGATAAATGGCTTTTGAGTGGATATCTTTCTGATGTTTCACAGAGTATCATCACAGTTCCTGCTGATGTCATCCATGTCAAATCCTGATAACAAAGTAAAAATCATTGATTTTACAATGCATATTGCACGAATAAAAAATTTTCCGGGGATTTTGTTAAACCATGCTAAACTGTTAAACAGGTAGTACGGAATTTTATTGGGATTCAATTTTTCCAAGATCACTACCGTCTAAGATAGTCATAGGATAAATTACACAAAATGAAGTTAACAGGTACTACACAACAAATTCATTTGATTTTCAACATTTTTGTGTCACGAATATAACCCTTAAAATTAAAGGGAAAATTCGCGATTTTTTACTTTTAATCTTATTATGTTCATAATACCATAAAAACATATTTACTAAGTTTTATTTGGATATGAACACTAATAAAGAAGAAAATTGGGAATTAATAATTTAATTTATTCCAACTTCCTGACTTATGTGACGTAGTTTAAGTCTTTTTGCATGCCGGGAGTGAATAAATCTCATCGTAAGTCTTGTTCGTTAATCATCTAATAACGCGATTTAAAGCGCATCGACGACTTTTTGCGTAGCTATTAACCAACTAATAATTAAGAAAGTAAAGTGATCAGCCGTGCAACTTTCAAAATTAAAATGTACGATTTATTATTAAAGGATTTCTGATATGATTATAGTAATAAAAGTAAATCATACAAAAGAATATATTTTTATGGTTTTTTTTCCGACGGATATTTTGAACAAACATATATAACTGATATTGTTTTACAAATGCATGTTTGTTTTCTCACCTGAAGGCTTTTACTTCAGTCTAGCAAACATTTCCCACTAGTACTGTATAAATACAATGTGTATTGTACTGTGACACTTAGTGACTACCTGTTGAATGCGTGGTTAAATTCAAGGTAATTAAAAGATTAGCATTCTGTAATTCTATTCTTTTGATCTGCACTCAGTGAATTTCAGCCAACACGGCTCACCGTTACAGGTGTGAACAACATTTCGTATGAATGATAAAAACATTAATTATTTTGGGAGGAATATGGTGGCAAAATACCTGAATCGCCGTTATATAGATGCATATCTTTTATATTTTGCGTAAGCTTAATTTTAAAATAGATAGGTGAGTATTTTGTTGTAACATCGAAATTCTGAATTACTTACGATTAAATTATTTTATAAATAAAAACGGCCCACGAAAACGAGCGTATAAACCAAACACTGTACTTACTTTTTCAAATTATCATGGGTATTAACCTTGGATATTTCAATGTTTAGAGAAAATTATCGCGGTTACATGATTAATACAGCTTGGTCCGTCCACAGCGATCTACATTTACCTAATCGGGAATGCCATTATTAAAATATTAAAAATCTCACAACGTATACATACTTTAGCTATTTGACCAACGATGTTTAAAAAAAATAACAGAATCAATCTAAGGTCAACTTTCCTTTTTTGAATGGAGACAGACCAGCGGAATCAATTTTCAATGTGCTTTATATCTTGTTCCTTTGCAAGACTTATCATTCATTCACAAACCCACTATATACCAGAGACATATATGTCAGTCTTAACTGATAAGAATACACCTAAAGCGGACAAGCAGTATATTCTTTAAGTTTCTGTGATTTAATACCAAGAAAGAAAAAAATCCCGAAATTAATTTGATACTTTGATACTCAATATTTTTCCTGGAAAATATTCACATCCTCGTTTGGTCTGAAAATAAGATAAGAATTTGGTATACAGAATATACAGAAGTGTGAATGTCATAAAACCTTGTTATATCAGAAACCATTATAAATGTGAACCTGTATACGGAAGACCTCATGGGACGTCACCTAACCACATACATGTAATATACAAGTAGCTCTGTTATACCCTGAAATGTCAAGGTAAATCACTACCGATACAGAATGTACCAATGCAAAGAAAATTCTGATGATTGTGAGCATGACCATTCATGATTTTAGAGGAGTCTTAGGTGGAAATTGCCGGTACGATTTAAATTCTGACTAGATTTTTTTCTCTCAATTTAAATCACTGAACTTAAAAAAAAAGAAACCTACGCCCAAGATCAGAATTCTTCATGTAAATTCATAAATACAACGTTCTTATTTTGTAACTTTCGATATACTTTACCTCCAACCACCGCCCCTCCCAACCTGGGAACAGTATATCTAACATTACAATGTGTGTGTACCTGCCCAAATCAAAAAAAAAAGAAAAAGAAAGAGATGAACGGTAAGTCACATCAGATTCAAATATTTATATTGTTGATTGTCGTTAACCAGAGATGTATAGTTACATGTCTCTGCGTTAACTTATAAGAATGACAGGAAAGTATATACTTGAAATAGGTATATGATGAATAATATGCAACTGCAGCACCCCTTTTTATCAAAGTGTACATGCATGTATTTTAATGACTGTCCGTTATTTCGATTAAGAATGACAATTGTACGTGAAATTCTATAGTTGCCAGTGAGACTTTTTTTCACCAGATATGCGACTTTTCGTATTTATATTTTCTCTTATATTACTCTCATTTAATATTTCATGCATAAGTGCAATATTAGGAATGGTTTATCCACCCCTCCGTTTTAAGCTAACTAAATAAATTAACCAACCCTCTAGCTGACCAGACGTTAATACATCTACTATCAGTCTATTCGGAGTGAAGTTTCTTTATTTCTTCAAATAAGCTTTTTGGGGATCATTAATGTACGTCCAGTGGCATATATATTACATGCATGTTTGGACAGGAAAATTGACACGAGGTACTACCGGTATAATAGAACCATGTTCACATTATTATACATAATACACAACCATTGAGATGATGACGACTTTCTTAAACTGTTCAAAATAATCTAATTGAAATAAAAATCTTTGATTTTACTATGTGCATAACTTCGATGAACCAAAGCAAGTTAGATATCGACCTGTATTTAAATCAGATTGGTTTTGGATGTTTCTCTCGTATATTCAATATACATGTATATATTCTAAATTGCAACTATCTATAGTTCCGTAACCTTCTATCTAGGCGTATAATCCAATGATCGACAAGTGCGTACATTTTGTTAAATCAATATTTGTACGTTTCAAAATGTCCATAATTATTGACAAAGTGTAATTACTTACATTTTCCCCAATTTACGTTTGGAAAATATGTAAATATATTTTTATTTTATCAAATCTTTTTTTGGAGTTATTTAGATTTTCATAAATATTCTTTACACCATAAATGTTATTTATAAACAAGCGTATGAGTTTAGTCATATATATAATGGCTATTATATCTATGGTTTAGTAAAGACTAGCATATCACTATCGGACACGCAAGACAAAGATGTATATTCACCTGATAGTTTCAAAATGGAAAGTTACAAGTTATAGGCCGTGTACACTTCTCAATACTCTTAGTGGTGAAGTGATGCACGAGCTTTAAAGCCCGACAGGAAATCGCTTGAATACCTGGACGTGTCAACTCACAATACCTCTGGGAACAATTCCTTTAGCCATGCTGGTGATCAGATAAGGGAAGGTCCGAATTTATTTAAATAAGATTATTACATAAATGAATTATGAACACACTAGATTTTCGAAAACATTTTTACACGGAACACTTAATTTATCACTTTGAACCTTTTAAATAATTTCCATTAAAATTTCTTGTTTCAAAAACTTAGTTAAAAAAAAACATTTTTAAAACGACAGACCATAGTACTAGTTATTCAAAAAAAATTAAATATAATTACATTTTCCGTATAAAGTTAGTTAGGAAAGGTTGCATGCACAACCATGTCTATTATCATCTTTTTTTGTGACCCGGGAAACTGTTTAGGCTTTCCTTGTCGGGTAAAACAACCGTACGCTTGACAAGATATCGACACTCAATTACGGCTACGTTAGGTTACTGCTTGTTTTGGTCCTTTGTGGTTTATAGATATATCGTGGTTTCTATTCAGGGATGATGTCAAAATGGCCGCACGCGGAGAAGTGATACTCTAAATTTAAAATCGATGGTGATCTCTTATCTAGCAGAATTAAACTTTAATATTTATGAATTTGTGGTTTTTAATATATAATCAACATAATATCAATTTTTCATTTTTTTGCGAAGTATCCCTTTAAGGGAGTCGAAGTTAACCAGTTTGGTATGAATCTGGATTTTTCACATTTGCTTTAAATCCATGTGATTTACAAAAAGATTTTTTAAATCTCGTGAAATAAGTATCTTTAAAACTAGAAATAAAGTGTACGTCGGCTAATACAGAAAGAATAAATTGTTTGTGTTATTATCAAACACAAGCATTATTAACTTAAAACGAGGCGAGAGAGGACAAGATCTTAGAACCATGAATACAAAACAACTACACATATCATACACTCTCTCACTAAATAATTCAATGTTTGGTGACTATGTTGAACACATCTATCCCATCTAACTTGAAATAAAGGATACAACAGATACAGTTAAGTCTGCCTCATATCTTGACTTACATCTCGAAATTGACAATGAGGGTCGGTTGAAAACAAAACTGTACGACAAAATGGATGATTTCAGCTTCCAAATTGTGAACTTTCCATATCTATGTAGCAACATTCCAGCAGCCCCTGCATACGGAGTATATGTCTCCCAGTTGATACGATATTCCAGGTCTTGTGTATTCTATCATGCTTTCCTTATAAGAGGGTTGCTGCTCACAAGGCAGCTATTAAACCAAGAGTTACAAGTGGTAAAGTTGAAATCATCCCTTCGTAAATTTTACGGACGCCATCATGAGTTGGTTGACCGTTATGGAATATCTGTTTCACAGATGACGACTGATATGTTCCAATTGTCGTAACATCAATCTCGTTCCCTTTCCCCCGAATGGGACCTACCAATTTAGACATATCACCGGGTGTGTACTTACATGAGTAAGACGACGGTGCCACATGTGGAGCAGGATCTGCTAACCCTTCCGGAGCACCTGAGATCAGCCCACGTTTTTGATATGGTTCGTGTTGCTCAGTCTATGGCTTTCCGTGTTGTGTTTTGTGAACTGTTGTTTGTTTATCTTTTTCTTTTTAGCCAAGACAAAAACCACAGAAAACATCACAAAGCCAAAATCGATATGAAATAATTTTGCCTAACAACCGCCCACTTATGGACCCCCTCAAAAAGAGCTTGTTGAGAGGGATCTTCAATGTACACATAGCGTGGTACTCTTTGAACAAGGGACCTCTGAATTACCGTCCTCATCTGACGGACATACATTATTATATAAAAAAGGAAATAAGGCATAATATATAAACAATAACATACAAAAGCTTTCATAATTCTTGCAAATCTTTCTCTTCAAGAATAAACTGAAATGTCTGTATTGTCCGATCTCTTGCAAACATCCAGAGAACTTATCAGTAAAGTCTCATTTAAACAAAGCTAACTTTATTGTCATCCTGACTTAAAACGGTATGGTCCTTTCTAGCCTACTTGACTATGAGGTTTGCATGTTTTTATCGTCTGTTTTATTTACTTTTTTCCAAATTTCTATTTCTTTGACATCCTTGCCGTTTTCTTTGTATCGTCATACGACTCTTATCAATTCAGAAGTGGTAGCTGGCCTAGCAACCTGTGCTGGTACAGGGATGGTTCCTGTCGTAGTTGTCGTAAGGCACTCTACTTCCATGGGTGAGGATGAGAACAACAATGGTGTAGGTTGTGACATGGAAGACTCAGCCGAGTCTGATTCAATTATCATATGAACCAACAACGAGCTGGACATAAGAGGTGCCACAATAGTTGCAGTGGTTGCTGACACTGTGTTTGCTGGCATTATTGGAGACGTGAATTTCTTAGGCGTTATCTTCCGAGGTCCAATCGTACTATTCAACGTAGCCAATAGCCTTCTTCTTGATGAATGGGTCACCGGTGCTCAGGAAGTGGTCTTCCTGACCACTCTGCCTTGGAGGAGGAAACTTGATGACATCACTGAAGTTCTCGTTTCACTTGTCTTGGCTCTTGAGGATTCTCCAATAACATTGGACAGCGTCCCTGGATTGTGTTTCTCCCACTCGCTTCCCGTGTTCTCTATTGGTAACAATGATCTTGGATGCCTCCTTCTATGGTGTCTCATAAAATCACTTTTTTCTGCTGGTGGCGTATGGACAAATGTCACTCAGGAATTCTTCTTCAACAGACCTTTTCTTAACGCATGCTAGTACGTGGTCTTTAAAGTCCTTCTCACACACAAATCTTACTTGACACACTGGACATCTCCAGCGTGGTGTTTTTTTAGTGTTTGCCATCTGCAATGAAAACAGAAATCATCGTAAATATATAGTTTTATTACATGTATATTCAAAATTACACCTTATTTACATGATCTTACTTTACATAAGCGTTTCATTTATTCCTAATCTTGCACATAGTCATTTAACCAAGTAAGAGGCTTTCTCTCCCGTCTCAGTCTTTGTAAGTAAATGTGTTCGCCTTGTGCAATGGTACCACCTCTTTTATTAAAATCAAATTCGATAGAGGCACTTTCGCCTACATCTCGAGTCATATATTTCGGATACCGTAAATTCACTTACACCCCAGTTCTATTGTTATACTTCGTAGTTTCTTTTTCTGAAACAAGTGTAAATTGAATAGATCTATTGTTACGAATACTAATGGATTTTGCCCTCAGGGTGTGACGAGCGGGGTTTCTGGAAACACCTGCTTCTACATCCCGCAAACAAAGTCCATTGTTATTCGTAACAATAGAAATTTATTATTTTTTTAAATAGAAATTACTAATAGTTCCATTCTCAATTTTATTCACTACAAATTGTTTCAAGATATTAAAAAAACACATTTTAGGAAATTCCAATAGCGAAAAAAAAATTAAGCATCTATTTTGAATACAAAAATATCCTTTAAATACTCCTTTGCTTGAAGGTATTTTTTTTATCCCAGTCATACGTCTCTATTCTAAATTCTAAAGCATTAAAAAACGGGGATTCGAACTACCGGACCCCTCCCCCTCGGTTACCAAGTGGCCGATCAGGGGGTGGAGGTTTCGCTGGTTGGCCCAGACTTTTATTTTAAAGATCAATGCAATTTGAATGGTTGGACACCCCCCCCCCCCCCCTCTTTTTTTGGGAACCCCCGGCTGGATCAGCCCCTGATTGCCCCCAAAAAGGGAGTTCCTAAATATTAAATCTGTATCTTTGTATGTTGAGCGTGTCTGGTAGTCGGGTTTCTAATGCAGACAAACCTATCCCTTAGTATGTCCGAATATGAATGGGTTTTTTTATTCCCGAGAAGAGGGGGGAGGGGCTTTTTTTTTCTATAAAACCGTATTAAAGATATAAAATAAAGTTACGATTACCTTTATTAAACTGATACAGGTAAGTACTTTGGGTTATAATATTGTCTTCATCTTTAGTCTCTTCTACGAAACCCAACGCTTGCCACAAAATGTCGTCCGTCTTATACCCGTCCATATTGACAACTGATTACAAGGAGCATGATGTATTTTTTGTTTGTAAGAAGAATACATGAAACAGTCAACCTTGACCTGCTGATCCATATTAGCACATGGATTTAACGGGAATATGTAAAACAACTTTGACATTTGTAAAATATACTCACTTGTCAAAGTTTGAACGAAGATAACCAAAGAAAGGTTACTAGTGGGGTTTCATGTAATAAAAAAAAATCTTATAAATTATGGTTTGATATTGTCAATAAATATGCTATCGTTTTTTTTTTTTCGTTTTTTTTTTTTATTTAATAATCAATGTTAACAAATATAGGGTTTAGAATGGGGTGTAAGTTAGTTATACACCACGGGATACGGCGTGTCTGGATAAGAAACCCCTCCGGCCTCCGGTCGACGGGGGTTTCTTATCCAGACACACCTTTCCCTCGGTGTATAACTATTACTGATATTATAGCATGCATCTATTATTGCGATTTTTGAAGGATGGACAAAAATGCTAGATTAACTATTGAATTATAAGAAATTCCGGAAACAGATACTAGTAAATGTATCAGATGTCAAATGCGAGTTCTTATTATTGCGAAATCCACCCAGTCGTATTATTCGCATTTATAAAAACCTTGCAATAGTTTCTGAATTTACAGTACATGATTTTATTCCTTTGTATACGCTCACCTTGTAAACGTTAATATTTGTATTGTCTCATGCGATCAACATGAATTACCTGCTGTCGGCCTTTTTTGACGCAGTTAACTAGGTTAGTTTTATGTGAGTGTTGCTTTAAAACTTTAAAGGGACTCGCTAGTAACTTGTAAACTTAGGGGATTGCACAAGCTTACGTACACGAAAGAAACAGATATTTAGTCATTTTAATTAAATTCATTCTCAAATAGTGTCATAATATTTCTTCTGTCGAAGCATTTATCTATTAACATGTTTCTGTACAAACTGGTGGGAGTCTCCCATTCGCTCCTATAACTCCTATACCCATTTATTAGCCGGAATGGACTTAACTTCTCTTGGGAGTTCGTGCATAATATCAACAGGGTTAGCCACTTCTCTTTTAACCATCATACGGTTTTGAATGCACCCGATTGTTTCATGTACTTCTGTTCTGTAAGCTATCATCAAATAGGATAGGAGCTGGTCCCAGTTGGTATAATACATTTTATAAGCATTTTTACTAGCGTGCTCTTGAACTTCTCAACCATACCATCGGACTGTGGATGGTATGATGTTGTTAGGGTTTTGCTGATTTGGAGAGGGTTACACATTTCCGAGAATAGCTTACTTTCAAATTGTCTTCCTTGAATGGAATGAATTACTGTTTGTACACCGAATCTGCAAAGGATTTCTGTTATTAAGATATTTGCAACCGTCGATGCTTCCATATTCCCCGTAAGAAAACTCTCTGTCCATTTAGTGTAATAATCACCTTTCATCAGTATGTACTTATTGTCGCTAGCTGTTTTCGGCAACTCGCCCAAGATGTCGATTGCTATACTTTCTATAGGGAACCCTGACTTTTGGATCTGCTTTGGGGCTCTTTTTCGTTTTTGTGGGCCTTTTCGTTTAACCAATATTTCACATCCTGTTATGTAGGCCACCGCATCACGTCACATTCCAGGCTAATAAAACATATCTTTAATCTTACTAATATCTTTCGGATTCCAAACTGTCCTGATGTCTTATTGTCATGGCATTGCTGTAAAATGGCAAGCCTTTCCTTCATCGGTACATCGACGCATAGTATGCCTCCTGTGCTTTTTTCTTTACACAGTAAACCGTTATCGACTTTCAAGTTTTCGTATCGTGACTATAAACTCTTAATTGCATTATTACAGTATCCAATTTATCGGAAAAAAGTTTTATTGCCGTTTAATAACGAAGTCTTTATCAAGGAAATGTTTTCATCTTCTTGTTGTAGCACAAACAGCGTCTTCTTTTCATTAACCCCATCATTTATATTTACTGTATTGGCCTCAACTATTGGTGGTTGTGTTACATTAATTCGTAGTTTCTTATCTGAGTCGTTTTTATAGCCACATTGTTTACATCGAATTCTGATGAGCTCAGCAGCATTTCTGATTTCATGGTTGGTGCTTAATTTTCATGTTATATGAACTGAGGACTTCCAACCACCTTGCTAGTTGTCCTGCTTCATTTTAAAAATTTATCATCTACTGCAGAAAGCTATAGTAAGTTTTAACACACAAAAGTTCTTCCATACAGAAAATGCCTAAAGTGATTAACAAAATGTACTACGACAAGTAACTCTTTCCGAGTGATGCAATATTTGCGCTCTGTCTTTGAAAGTGCACGGCTCCCTTAAGCGTTAACTTTTTCCTTTCCGTCTAATTCCTGTGATAGTACTGCTCCAATTCCAGACTTACTTGCATCCGTATCGAGTATGAAAGGTGAAGAAAAACCTGGACGTGAGAGTATTGGCGCCCCGAGGAGCTTGGATTTCAATGTCTCAACGCACATTGACACTCCCCTCTCCACAGGTATTCTCGAACCTTTTCTGTTAATTTGTACAGACATTTTGCAATGCCTGAAAAATTGTCAATATACCTTCTTTGATATCCTCACAGGCCGAGAAAGAGCGCAACTCGCTTACTTCTTTCGGTTCTACCTTTTTGTGGAATCGTTGCAATACCGCGTTCTTTATCACATGTCAAAGAAAGGACACTGATTTTGCGAACAACGAGCACTTTTATGGGTTTAAATCTTAACCCAGCGTTAATCAATCGATCAAAAACGTGTCGCAAATTGGTTAACATCTCTTCGGAACTTCTCCCGACTACAATTCAAATACACCAAGCAAATGTTTCACTGCAGTCCAGCCATAACTCTTTCCATCATCCGCCTGAACGTTTAAGGAGCACAGGCAAGCCCAAACGGTATTTTACGAAATTGGAAGAGGCCACGTCGTTTGGCGAACGCAGTTTTGTGGCGGTCACTTTCTGTTACTTCTATCTGCTATAACCTATGCAAAAGTCTAGCGTTGAGAACCACTTGTTACAGGCTAGCTGCTCAAGCGAATCGTCTATGCGCGATAACTGATACGCTGTAAATAACTTGGCTAAATTGCTCAGGAGGCTTATCTCTCTGTAAGTATTAGTAAGTTGTACGTTCCCTTTATTTTTAGAAACCGGTATGAATTTTGCTTTGCATCAAGACTTTGAAAAGTGTCAATTATAGAGAACAGCGTTTCTCTGTTCAGTTTTATGTCTCGGCGTGACTTTTCAAAAAGGTTCGGCAAAAGCCATTACGGTTTCCGAAAAAAGCTCAACGCAATTGTGACGATCAGTCACGGTTTTCAAAACACGTGATTTACACGCATTTCAGATTTATACTCGTCTTTCCATTTAAGCACTGATTAAAAATCACTTTGCGGTACATTATTAGATATTTTATTTCAGATTGTCTCTTGTACAGAGTCAAATTCGTTTTGTTATGGAGTATGGTCCGAATATGTCGTAAAACTGCATACAATAAACTTTCGAATCAATTCCTGTATAATTAGATAGTCATCAATAATTCCGTTCGCACCACAGTATGTATAACTGTTTGAGTAGCCTTCTTCATGAAGTCCATAAACAATTCATAATCTGAAAGATTTGCACAGGGAGAGTAACTTTAACACCACGTGTTAACTTTCAAGGTCGGGTTTACTCTAAGAGGTAGTTGTGAATTCGCTGAATATGAAGAAAGGTCAGCAAGAAAATCCGACAAGTTATCTTCTTTTATGTAATCGATATGGGTGCTAGTCCAACTATTGATGTTCTGAATATGCATATTTAATTTTTCTGATGGTACTGAAAACATTTCGTTTCGCATTTTCGATTAATCTTCTTGTAAATAGCAAGTTTACAATCAAAACAGAACAAAGTAGAAATTATGGAAAAGAAGTATAGAAACGTATATATTCAAAGTAATATTTCGTCACCAGTGTCTGAGCAGAAAGTTGGTGAACCAGGGTTATGTCAAAGAACGTTTAATCCTTTTTTCTAAAAAAAAGTTCATCGGAAGATATCAAGACCTTATTGATAAATATTCCGTATCAACTTCACAAATAATACATTATGGTCTTGAAGTATAGATTCTAGGTACTGACGTTGTTTATCATCTCAATTGCGTGTTATAGTGTTCTTTTATTTGACATTGTAAATTATTAACCTTTACTGCTTAGTCAATTTTTGGTAATATCCTTTTAGCGAGGCTCGGTACTTATACATCACACCATCTTTTTATTCTGTTATGGTCATTTTTATATTCTTGTCTTTCATTTTTGCTTATGTTCTTTGTCTATATGCCATTTTGTTTTTCTTTGTTGACATATTTGTTTGTTTTTATAGTGATTAAGATTATAACACAATGTTGACTGCTGTACCCCTATTTTTGACATTTTAATCTATTATGTCTAGTTGTTCACACATTGTTGTCAATATAATGGAATTATATGCGACTGTCATACAAGTGAGAGGTTTAGCTAGCTAAAAACCATGTTTAATCCACCATTTTGAACATAAGGATATGCCTGTACCAAGTCAGGACTATGACAGTTGTTTTCCATTCGTTTGAAGTGTTTGAGCTTTTGATTTTGCTATTTGATAAGGGACTTTCCGTTTTGAATTTTCCTTGGAGTTCGGTATTTTTGTTATTTTACTTTTTTTCCATATAAAATCAAAGTGGCGATCCAACTTGCGCACCGTTTTAAAAGAGATTGGTGAATTGAACGACTTTAAGGTCTCACAAGAAAAACTAGTGCGAAATTTTCAACGAAATCAGTCACAATTTCATAGAAGGTAGGAATTGTCGCTTGGTGTCTGGAATGTAGGCTGTTGGTTGCACCATCTTTAAACCAAGGATGTAAGTTATCCCAGACGTTGTTTTCAGTTGATATAAACCATCTGGCAGATGAAATCAACTTATTACATTTGGGTTTACCCATAAATGCTAATAGTATGTTTTCGTTATTGTTAAACACAGATCACATTGTTCTATTGGCGCCCAACGAAGAATCCCTTCAGCAAATGTTGGATATTTTTCATAAATGGTATTCCAAATGGAGACTTTGTATAAATGTTGACAAAACTAATGTAATGCATTTCAGATGTGGGTCATCACCTCGATCTAACTTGATTTTAATTGTGGAAATACCGTTGTGAAATATGACTGTATCCTTGTTCCATATTTCAACAGTTTCAAAAAGTCTGACACATGCTGATGTGTAATTTCTGTTAACTCCAAAATCCAGTTTTATACCAGACCCGTTAACTTCGACTCCGTCAATTTTAAGGGTTACATTCGTAACACCAAAATGTTGAAAATCAAATAGATTTTTGTGTAGTCCCCGTTTACTGCATTTTGTGTAATTCATCCTATCACTAATTAGACGGTAGTGATCTTGGAAAAATAGAATCCCAATAAAATTCCATATTACCTGTAGGAATAAATGAAGTTCTGTGAAACAAGACTTCTGGTTATTACATTTTTAGCTAAGTTTTATTTTAATAGTTCAGCATGGGTTAACAAAATCCCCGGATAAATTTTTATTCGTGCAATATGCATTTTAAAATCAATGATTTATACTTTGTAATCAGGATTTGACACGGATGACATTAGCAGGAACTGTGTTGATACTCTGTGAAACATCAGAAAGATATCCACATCATTCAAAAGCCATTTGTCTAAGGTTAAAACGTCTTCGTATAAAGGTCCAATTAGTTCAAACATTTTCGACTCTTCTGTGTACTGATATCTGTTAAGTAGTCCTCCGTTTAACGTGGAAGAGTCCAAGGGACCATTGTCTTTCATTAACAGTTGACTCTGTAGTTTAGATTCCTGTTCGTCGTTCTCGCTAGATAACAATACTTTCAGATACTCCTTCCATGGGTAATTATTAGAATTAAGCGAAACCAATTTGTTATCCATGTAAACATCTATGTGCAAAACATGCTTCAAAGAGGTAAATTAGTTATACCAGTTGCTTCCTTCGGTGTAGTAGGATACCTGCTGCTTTCACAATTTGTGCTTTTACATATAATCGACTTCTTTTCAAATGTATATAGTCAGCCCCTTCCCTAGATATGAGAATGTCCGTAGAGGTTGAATCATTCATATTTGATGAAATTGGACGTTCTTGTGTGTAAACGATATCAGAGATAGCAACCTAGTCTGTTCGGGTGATGAAAACATAGATAATTCCATTGGTTGTCCAATTTCAGTATCACCCTGACTCAAGTAAGACATTATGGTCGTGTTCTCTGTTGTTGTTTTTTTTCTTTTTCCTAATAGATTGGTCCCAAACAGTGTGTTGGTCATTAAAATCGATGTCCCGTTTCCTTGACAATTTTGATTTTCTTCTCTTTCTCTTTTTCTGTATCCCTTTCTTTTTCTTGTTCGATGTTAAATGTTTGGTGTTCGAATGGATTTTATCTTGAATATCTTTCTTTTTATACCTATTTGTGGACCAATATGAAGTACGTTTACTTTTTTTTCTCATCTTTCAATTGAGATTCTGCTTTTTCTCCAAAGTAGCTAAAGATGTGATAACGTTTGTTACCGTTTTGTTTTTGGGATGTCTATGGTAGTATCTGGTTTTACTGAATCGATGTAAGAACTTTAATGTCGACTGGTCATCCCTCTTCCTATCTGATTTGTCTTCTTTTTTTTACTTATATGGATTTAATTTGTTGTTTGCCATATATTTATAAAAGGTTTTCCATATCTATCTTGGGAACACTAACATATGTTTGGCTAATCATTACAATATGAAAGGTTACTTTTTAAAGTGAGACGTAAGTGTCACTGTTCCTTTTAGAAATGGACCAATATCCCTAATAGACCTTGAGATGAGAAACTCATATTACGTAATTAAAAACAAATATCAGTCCGCCATACAATTGTTGATGCTGTGATTTTAAAAATGGATATAACTGAACTATGGATAGTTGTCTCATTGGCAATCATACCTCATCTCCTTTTTTTATATGAGAACTGTTTTATAGAGCTGATGTGATTAGAAAAGAAATATGTAGATTTGACCCTAAATAAAGATAAGAAATGGAAAAAAAAATATTGAATTTTATGATAAAAATTTTGGGATTATTTCATGAGGAAAGTGACATTTTTTACCATCTTTCGGGGTCAGGTAATTTGTGGGAAAACTAATATCACGTGCCACACCAAAAATGTAACCAGACATGTATAAAAGTTTAAGCTTCTATATGAGCCATCATACATATTCAAATTAACGATATGGACTGAGCAACAGAAGAAAAAATGAGCATTATCGCCTATTTCACATCTAAACCCAAATTGTAAAGTTTAATTTCAAAGGTGATGGCGTATTTCATGGTTCAATAACCACACATTTAGGATCATAGCTGCTGAAATCAAGGTCAGTTACACTTTTTATCAAAAATATACAAATTTTGTGCTTTTAAACAGTGAAAAGGCAGAAAATGGGACATGAAATACTTGGACAAGGGCCATTCAGAGGAGAAAAATTATATTTCAGAGCAAACCAATGTTATTTACCCAATGGAAAAAGAACTGAAATTAATGTAGCACGTTTAGCAAAAGTTTTGCAGTTGAAAAAACAGATTTAGACAAAATTTTGGATGCCTCACACCTTTGTCACAATGCATATTGTTTTAGAACCTCATGAAATCAACAACCAGCGAAAAGTATGCGAAGCTTCACACAATGCACTATACATACTGTCCATGGCACAACCTATACTAACTGCATGCTGAATCCAAAATTGTGGTTTGTCATGAATCTTATTTAACCAATTTAAGTGAACGTACAAGTAGGCCTTGCACCTTACCTCCACATTAATCATTTGAGAAAATACGAGTTTTTAACAGAGCGTGTATATTAACGACAAACATATCTTATTCTGGTTGTTAAAATTGAAAATTTTGAATTGCTCAATAGTTTTAAGTTTTTGTATGTCTTGAAAAAAAAACAATTTGAAAAATACTAAAATTTTCTTACATCAAAATTAACTGGAAGATTAAAAAAAGTTGGAAGTTAGAACAGTTATATTTACTTTTATAGCTAGAGATTTCGGGAAGAAGTAGAATTGTTATTGTTGTAGATCAATTGCATTGCTTAACATTGATACAAAAATTGAAAAAAAGAATAATTGAATTTTTCCAGAATATTTTTTTTTTACAGAAAATACAAATTCAAACAATCCACAACGGCTTGTTTCCATTTTTCTGCAAAGAAAGTAAAAAACAAAATACCCATCATTATAGCATTTCTTTTTGGTTTTATAAAGTTAAATTTGCTTTCATAAACTTCACATTACCTGTTTAAATTATCAACTAAAATATAAGAAGCCTCATAAGTACAGCATTTTTTCTGTTTGTAAATTTCTCGATGAAAAGAGAAAATGTTACATCATAGTTTATTTTTCATGTTTCAAAAATTATCACAAAAATGAAAAATGCACCTGTTTTGAGTATTTTTCATTTTTGAAATTATTTGGCAAAATGAAAAATGCATCGATGTGTATTCATTACATTTTATTAACATTGTTGATTCTCTAATTCTGACAGCGATATTGAAAAATGTTTAAAAGACATTTTTTTAATTCTATTTTACTTCTAATTAGCAGCTTAAAACATTTTTACTTGATATCACACAGAGTGCACATGTATTTATCCATAAAAAATCCTTCAAATATTTTACTTTAAGAAATGAAAATTAAGAAAGGCAATCAAAGGAGAAATTTGAAAATATTATCGACAATTAAAAATTGAAAAACCAATATTTAAACAAAATCCAATTTGTTCTACATATTTTGTGGAATCTCAATAAATACGTTGTGTTTTCTATATACGTTTAATCGTCGCGATAGCTAATGAATCTATACAATAACGTCATTCACTACAGCGTTATGGTTACAACGTTACCATAGTTCAATGTTAGTACTTCGCGTATTTTCCGACATTCTAGGGGCCGACAAAAGTGAAATATGTAACGAAAATTAAAAAGTTTAAGTTCACAATATAGCTAAAAGAAATTTAAAATTAATGTCCATCTCAAATAAAATAATTTAGTCACTTAACCTTGACTGATCACAATTAAAATTTATCTCTTAGTCCATTCATGGATGTTTCTTCTGGCACGGCAGCTTCACGAAACGGTAATTGTCTTTGTATGTTACTAGTTCCTGGTTGTTGAGTATCATGTGTGTCTCTTGAGTGAATATTGTCACACATCTCTAGGGGATTTAATTTTACGATCGGTCGAGAAAAGCACCCCGATTTTGTTCTCTCTTCTGCTGCTCTAGTAAGTCCATCGTTTCCAGTTATTAAAGAATCAACGACTCCGATTGTCCATTTTTTTCTTGGATACTTGTCTTCATGGATTTGTACAACGTCTCCCACTTGAATTTTCTGGTCGTTATCTCCTGTTCGAGTGTGGTATTCACGTAGGGATGTTATATATTCTGATTTCCATCGCGACCAAAATTGGTCAATTACGAAAGTTTGTAGTTCTGCACGTTTAGAAATGTTGTTTCTGTCTATGAACATTGTATTGTCGTCGATGTCTAGTCGTGGATATGGTGTAGTGGTAATTCTCCTCCCATATAGCAGGTGCGATGGTGTCAAAGGTTCCTGATCCTCGATGTCGGTAGACACATACGTTAAAGGCCGATCGTTCAAAACGGCTTCAATTTCGGTGACTATTGTTTGTAAATCCTCCAATGTAATGTACGATCTTCCAAGAACTTTTCGTAAGCACATTTTTGTTAGTCTTATTAAGCGCTCCCACCAACCACCGTACCAAGGAGCTCGTTTTGGTATGAATTTCCAACTCGTTCCACAGACGGATAACGCATCATTCAAGGTTTCAGATTTGGTTAGTCTCTCTGAAGTCTCGGATGCGGCCATGTATGTCGACGCATTATCAGATATCATCACTCTCGGCAAAGACTTGCGGCTTGTAAATCTTCTGAACGCTTGTAAAAAAGATCTTTCTTTAAGATCTGTGACGACCTCTAAATGCACTGCGCGCGTTGACGCACATGTAAATAAGCATATGAATACTTTGCTTCCTTGTCCGTTATTGTCTTTTACATACAACGCTCCGGTAAAATCAACACCTGTGACGGTAAACGGTGGTGCTTCCATTAATCTAGTCTTTTCTGTTGTTTCAACCACGTTGATAGCTGTCTGCTGTATTTTCGGCTCCTGTTTCGTACCTGTATTGACCTCTCTCCCTTTACATATGCTTGTATGATGCATTCCGTTACATTTTTTACACCGTTTTGTAGACTTACATGCGGCCACTCGGTGTGACCCTAGACAGTTGAAGCATAAATGTTTCTGTTTTACAATTTGGTTTCTTTTGTTTGCGTCTATTACATCAGTGCACTCCGTCGGATACTGCTCACCTGAACAAAAAATACATGCACGTGTATTTACCTTCTTCGGTGTGTCTGTTAATTTGCCCTTATTATGTGATCTTGGTTGTGTACCCGTGAAAAATGCTGTGGTGTGCAATCTGTCTGATTCCGTAACTCCTTGTCCTGCTTCGAGTATGCCAATCTCTTTAGTTATCGATTTGCGTAGAATTTCCAATATCAAATTATCTCTCCCGTGTTCTCGCGCTATAGATTTCCTTATGTCAATCGGTAATTTGTCCAAAACAACTGGTACCAAAAGCGATCCATACATCTCTGGTGTTTGACCAAGTGACTCTAATCCTCGCACATAGGAGTCTAGTTTGTCTCCGTAAGACCTCAAGCTAAATACATCATTTGTCGGTGCGGGTATGTTCATGAGTGCTTTCATGTAAGCATGGACAAGTTTGCTAGATTGTCCGTAACGATCTCTAAGAAGATTGACTGCGGTTTCGTAATTTGCATTGGTCAAAGCGAATCCCTCTACTGTTTGCGCGGCGCTTCCCTCAAGCTGAGCTTTAAGATAGTTGAACTTTTGGATTGTCTTAAAGTATCGTTATGGTGTATAGATGACTCGAAACAATCCCAAAATGTCTGCCACTTGAGAATATCTCCATTAAAATAGGGCAAATCTAACTTAGGTAGTCTGTGATAATTACTTTTTGAAGATCTCGATTCTGGCTGGACTTGAAACATGATATTCTCTGACGGACGGGTATGAACTGCAGGGATGTGAATTGAGTACTGCTGGTTCATAGAGTCTATTGCACATGTGTTCATATCAACTCTGACCTCGGGCATGAAATTATATGCGTCTGGGTTAAGTCTGCTCTTTGAAGGATCAACATTATCATGTGAAGTTTTAGTATTTGTTTCAAAGGACTTAATAAATTTGCGAATTTGTCTAATCTTGCAATCGAGTTGATACATATACTCATCTGATTCGGTGATTTCCTGTTCCAGATTTTCCTCCGATGTCTGATCTAAGAGTCTGTTATTCAGGTCAATCAATGTTTTCTGTTTCTGCGTGACGGCATCATCGAGAGCTTTCACTTCGTCAACTTCTGTGTGTGTGTTTGATTTTTACTCGTCGAATTTTACCAGTAACTTCGTGACGGCTCCTTTGTGTCCAGCACGAACTGACTTCAGCTTTGAATCCATATCCAAAGGTTACGGCACCATTAAATGCTGTGGAATCTCAATAAATACGTTGTGTTTTCTATATACGTTTAATCGTCGCGATAGCTAATGAATCTATACAATAACGTCATTCACTACAGCGTTATGGTTACAACGTTACCATAGTTCAATGTTAGTACTTCGCGTATTTTCCGACAACATATAATCAAATTGGGAAATAAGGTACATGGGAGCATTTTTCAATTTTGAATTTATAATGTCAAAATGAAAAATGCTCCAACTTGGGAGCATCTTTCAATTTTAAAAGTAAAAGGGAAAAATCTGAAAGGTGAACAATTGCAATTTTCGCTTTTCGAATAAGATTGAAAGACGTTTTTTTTTCTAAAACAAAGAAATACACTAGTTTAAATTCTTATGAAATGTTGAAAATTGAATCAATTAATGCTATAATGTTATCTTAATTTTTCAATATTCTTGCGAAATCGAAAAAGTAAATTCCGTGAACATTTTGAATTTTGAATCTTATTAAAAACATGAATTTATACAAATGACTTCACAAGTCATTTTTTTTAATTCAAAGCAGGTTACTTTAAAAATTTGCGCTCAATTTGCAAAATGTTTTTTTTTTCTAAATAAAATGACAAATGTTTGGCGTAAATGTACACGGACGTTTAACACAAGTAAACATGAAAATGGGAGAATGGCCCACCTCACACCCCAAGACACTGACACAAACATGCAAGCATGTTTATGTAGTTTATAGGCTCAAGGACAAACATTTATGTGTTGTTTTATCAGTGTTTATCATTATTTACAGTGCAAGGGGAGTAACTCTTGATGAATTCAAATTATGTGTCAGAAAATTCGGACATTCAATCAAATGAAATAAACATGCTTAAAAAAAACTAAATGAAAGTGAAACATAGAGACAAATAAATGAATAAAAAAAATAATTATTAAAATAAGACAACAAAAAACAAAATAAAGAATAACAGAATGAAACTCTTTTCGAATGAATGCATGTATTGGGTGATACGAAATGATGTTTGTGTCTGATACAAGGTTTATTTCAATGTCTTGGACCATAATCCCATTTTCATAATTGTTTGAAATAAACTTTTTAATATAAAATATACAACTAACTCAAAACATGCACATACATTCCTGAAAATATTTTTTTTTCAAAGATAAGATATATATCAATCACTGTAATAGATAAGATAAATAAATGCATTAGCTTCCTGAAAGGCTGAAAAATTGAGTAACATTTTAATACAAATGTAAACATGGACAAAAACTACAACCTGGCTGTAGAAAGAATGTTTTGGGACTTGAATTCTGACATAGCTTAAGTTCTAACTGAAGTTTTTTTTTATATAGGCTTTTTCGAGCTCTCTTGTTTAATAATGAATTGATAGCCTACTTTTTGCGAGCCTGAAGGCTGGTAAATTTGACTCGTAAACTTGTTTGATACGCACAACCAATTATTTCATGTTTACGTATTTTTTCAGAGCCACTACACCACGATACTTTTAACCTAGAGCACACCCTACAGCTTATCTTAGTTTCAAATCATTGGCCAGAGCTCTTTTAATATCATTATTTTCGCCTTTTGTAGCTCATGGGAACATACCGACACTAAATTTGGCTCTGAGTACTTCACGGAACTGACTTTATCCCCTGTGTATAGTATCTGCAAAACTATTTACTGACCATACATGATCATATATTTCTTGCATTCCTTCTTGTAAACCTAATACATAGTTTTGTATCCCCATTAGTAGTACAATAATCCACAAGTAAATAAAGTTTGGCAATTTTTTTTTTACCTATTTCATACCCAAGATTCTTCTCACTCAAAGGATCATACCTATAAGTGTTTTACTGTGCAAAACTCATTATCTGGACATTCATCAGCATAACCTTTACCGCGTTACCATGCACCAACCAAGAATAGTTTGATTTTGATTTAAGTGAAAATCTATGATATAATGATTGTCTGTTTCATTTACACAGGCTATAACAATTGCTTGTGATGCATTTGTCCCATTTCATATCTACTTTTTTTTATAAATACTCTGATAGGTACCATCCATTTGTAATTTTACATGACTATTATTATTTAAACCTAAGGTTTGATTTCTCCTTCTAAAATTCTCAACCACTTGCTTAGTTTCATTCTCAGCAAATTTTACAACCTTGTCACAAACATTATTTTTTATTTTCTGCATTGTTGCTTTTGCCATAGGAGGAGTACACGAACGAGTCATAAGTACACGCTATCATTACCAATATTAGAGATTAGAGCTATTAACGCCAGTCTGAAACCCGTAGTTAATTGTTGCGCTCTTGTGGCTAGGACGTCCTTTGCTAATTTTCTCTAAACACTTCTATTTTTCTGAATCAATGTACACTTGGTACATTTCATTTCCCAAATCCAACCGAGACCCCATTGTGTTTCTTGTACCAGTTCAAAATGTGGAACATCACAATTAGGACTTTTATTCATATGACTAATTATCAGATTATTAATCATTAAAATGTTAAGATCTCTATCTACTATTCTGTTTTTTGTACTTTTCTCATCTAAATACTCATCTAGATAATTATCAGACAATTTATTGGGTCTTAGTAGTTTGACCATAGTAGCGCCATTTTCAGTTTGTGGGGCTACATAAAATTTCTTATCATAACTCTCTTTTGAGTACAACTTGAACTTTTTTTCAGTAAGTCGGGGTAACCAGACAGATTCTGCGGTGGTTTTAGGTGTCACATTTGTAGTGGAATATGAAATATTCAAGTCTAGGTGATGCCGGTGAAACTTTCGCAGATGAAGTTTTTAAAACATGTGTAGATGGAGCTGTAGATGGAGCAACATTTTTAATAACACCACAATCTTGATGTGTTGCTAGGGATTCATAACGCAATAAATGTGCTTGGTTACCAACCTTGAATTGGTTTCTTTTCCTTTTCCTTTTCATTTTTCAAAAATAATACACTCTGTTATGTTTGTACAATTTTAAATTATGACATCATAAGGTTACGATGTTACGAAAGCTATGACGTCACAATGCACATTTCACAAAAAAAAGCTACATTTTTCCTTTTTTTGAACATGCAAACAAAATGTAGTCTAAAATGGTTTTTACTTGATGGATTTTAAAACTAAAACCAGGGTTAGAAAGGTCTGTAAATGGTCTTAACAGTTATACAAAATACAAATGTTTCTCTCTTTCAATGAAAGAAAAAAATAACAAAAACATTATTTTCTGAGTGAAAAAATCCTTAAATCAAGTAGATTTTATGTAAAAAAAAACACAAGATTTACATGATTTATCAACTAAACATGATGATTTCTACAAAGCCAGTAAGGTAATAAATGTTTTTGAAAGGCACTTTCAGCTACAAAAAAAGTAAATTAACAAAAATACCGAGCTCCAAGGAAATTTCAAAACGGAAAGTCCCTTCAACAGCTCAAACACATCAAACGAATGGAAAACAACTGTCATATTTCTGACTTGATACAGGAATTTCCTTATTTATAAAATGGTGGATTTAACCTGGTTTTATAGCTAGCTGAACCTTTCACTTGTATTACAGTCATATAGCATTCCATTATATTGACAACAATGTGTCAGCAAAACAAAATGACATAATATATGACAGGTACAATCAATGTTTTAAATGTGAATTGATAACATATGGTTTATGTGCTTTTTTCAATCACATGCATAAAAAGAGATAAGGAACAGCAATATGCATGTTTAATTTAGTATATTCAAAATAAGACTATTTTATTTCAGATGGGGTTTAAACTACACAGAATTGGTCTAAAATGTGTACCGAAGGAATACATACTACAATGTAAGTGGAATCTGATATTAGCCGATCTTATATGGGTCAATATCCCTAATGGACCTTGAGATGATGAGATGAGGAACTCAGATTACATTATTAAACAAAATATCAATCCGCCATACAATGGCGGATGCTGTGATTTAAAAAATGAACATAAACTATGAGAACTGTTTTATAGAGCTGATGTGATTAGAAAAGAAATATATAGATTTTACCTTAAATAAATGATTAGTTTTTTTTCTTTCCACCTGAAAAGACCCTTCTAAAGAAGGATATTTCTGTGTTTCGTACAAACGATTCTTTACATATATCACTGCATACAAAACCTTCTTGCATTTTTTCAGCATTTGTCCAGTCTGTTGTTGTAAATTCTGTTAATGCTACAACCCAATATTTATCAAACTGTACGGATCTGTTGAATTGAACTCTAAAATCGGAAGGAGCATGACTAAGGGAAAAACCATCACTATTAGAAAGTATGACCATTCGGATGCTCATCTTGATGTTGACTAGATATCATTAAATAATATGTGTTTATATCATAAATCTTGTTTCACCCTGACTTTTTATAAAATTCATTGTTTATACTGTTCTTACTTTCGAACGTTTGTATATATGTCTTACTTATTTTATATTTTTTCTTCTTGCAGCATAATACTTTTTTTTCCAACTTACTTACCTGGTAAAAAATGAGTCTTGTATCCATGTTAAAGTCTGACGAGATGTAGAAAATCTGAAAAATAACCGTAACCTAAGTTAGCTGATTGACAAATTATAAAATGAAAATGAAAGTGCCATAAAACACTGGCCAATGCCCTGGTATTTGTAAACTAAATAAATGTTCATTAATTATTTTTACCATATTATGATAAAGCAGAAGGCAAAAAAAATACCAGTATTTGATTTTTCCTGGAAATTAAAATAACTGTTAAACAGTTATTTTTCAATTAAAAAACAGAACTTGCTGTTTAATTTTTACAAAGATCATTGATTTTCTACCTACATGTACATGACATTTCTATTTAAACAGAAATAGTATAGCATTAAAACAATTTTCTCTTATGTGAGAAATTTTCATTTTCTCCTTTTGAACAGTTTGTTTATTTATTTAATTGTTACACAGTCAACCTGAGAGTTTTTCCTCAATGTTGTGGGCCTCACAGGGGCATGCTGGACTGTCCTTCTGATTTTTTCATGCATGCATAATAATTATGTTATAAATTGATACACCATGTCCTTTGTTTGTTAGTTTGTTTCTATGATATGTGACGTATGTGAAAAGATTTTCCTGAGCTTGAGGTGAATGCTCGTATATTTTTTCAGTAATGTCATATAATTCTTGTGATAATTTCCTTGATCATGTTTATCTTGTGTATGTGAGCCATTTCATTTTTTCACTTTTGGTCAGAGTTCTTATAAATAGAAATTGTTATCCAGTCATCAAAATATACGACACATCCATGCATAATTTCCTGCCAAGTTATATATATTATAATGTCCAATTCTTGTCACTTTGGTCTTAGTTAATTTGTTGTTTCATCAACATAGAAATAAAAGCCACTTCATCATAAAAGAATAGAACTCAATGAATGGAAGTAGAAGGGACTCAACATAACATTTTTATGTTTCCAAGAACTAGGTCGTCTAAGATCACACGTTATATTAGTTTTCCCAATCTTAATAGCACCTTGAGTAGTTGAGCTGTTCTGTTAAAGCACAAGGCAAGTGTTATATTCCAAACAATCTTCGTCTATTTTGAATGTAGTATCAAACCAGAGGCTCTAAAGAGCATGTGCTTTTGTGCATTTTCAACAACTAAGACTAGAATAAAATTCATGACCAAGGCCGCTGGAGGTCCTTTTTTTCATCTTTTATCGCTGATCATTATTCTGTGTTCAGTTTCTCTCTATCTACAATATGTTTTCCCGAAATATAAAGTATGTGTAAAATTATCATTCAAGAGCTCTCTGTAAAGACATGAAAGAAGTGGATTTACAATTTCAGCTTTTTGACGCCTTTGTAGATCTTGTCTTGCAGATCATTTATGCTGATTAAAGTTTTTCCATATCTTCTACATGTATACATGTGGTAAGAAAAGCAAAATAGGTAGGTAAAAATTGTAGTTTAGAGGCAATAACTCCTATGTGGGGTCAACTGACGATTTCACAATTGACAAATTTGTAGATCTTGTCCTGTTAATCATTTTGCTATTTAAAGTTTTTCTTTTTCTTTAATAGTTTTCCAGATGATATACAAATGTATAAAAAAAAAACAAAAAAAGTTAATTACATAAAATTGAGAATGGAAATGGGGAATGTGTCAAACAGACAACAACCCGACTATAGAGCGAGAAACTCCCGCACCCGGAGGCGTCCTTCAGCTGGCCCCTAAACAAATATGTATACTAGTTCAGTGATAATGGACGTCATACTAAACTCCAAATTATACACAGGAAACTAAAATTAAAAATGATACAAGACTAACAAAGGCCAGAGGCTCCTGACTTGAGACAGGCGCAAAAATGCGGCGGGGTTAAACATGTTTTTTGAGATCTCAACCCTCCCCTATGCCTCTAGCCAATGTAGAAAAAACAAACGCACAACAGTACGCACAGTAAAACTCAGTATAAGAGAAGTCCGAGTCCGATGTCAAAATAGGAAACAAAAGAAAATAAACAAAATGACAATAATACATAAATAACAACAGACTACTAGCAGTTACTGACATGCCAGCTCCAGACCTCAATTAAACTGATTGAAAGATTATGTCTTCATCATATGATATACATATCTTCATGTAGGGACATTATCCCCAATAAGGAGTCAACCCATAATTTCGGCCATGTAGATCTAAAGTGAATAAATATTGTATATAATGTCTCCATTTTTTAGACTTTTACTCTTATTTTTTATCAGGAGATAAAACGTTTTCTATCAATTTTGACATGATTTTATGTTGATGCATGAATTTTTTTATATTAGTACATGGGTCCTGAAGTTAGCCAAAGTTGGTAGAGTATCGGCTTTTTAGGAAGTCAATATTTGCAACATTTTGATTCAGGTGAATTTGTTTTTTCTAAACAATACTGGACTTATTGAAGTCAAATTTGGTTTTAATATAAAAAAAAAATAACCCATGAACCATACAAATTAAGACCTCTACAACTTGTCAAGTCAAAAACAAAAATTAAACTTATTTCAATAGGTTAGACTTAACCTTTCTAATGGGAATGCATTCCCCATTTAGTAACAATCCCTCAGAGGAAGAAAAATTTATTTTATTTTTCAGGAATGTGTGCCATTTCAAGGATAAATGGTAAAATAAACAAACAATTGAATAATGGAAAATAACATTCGTTTGAGGAATATACACAGTTTATATAGTTACTCTTTAGGGAACAGGTTGTTCTGTCTAATTCTTGTTTGCACCAGGTCATTTCATCTTAATTTTTGATATATATTATAAATGTATCATGATGTACATTTTTAAACGAAGTACAAAACCTGATTTGGTGTAAAGTGTTTGTTTCTATTGTTTTTGGATGGCTCTCTTAACATTTCGTTTATTTATACTTTGGCCCAATTTATTCTAATAGAGAGGATATTTTTTTTTTTTTAGCATTATGATATGCATTTGATTTATTTTAACACTGCATTGTAACAATGGAATTTAAAATCTATTCTATCATATATTGAGGTGGATAGTATTTGAACTGTAAGTGTAATCTCGTATCCCAAATTATGAGAAGTCAATTGATTTTATAATTTAAGTACTACGATATCCGATATGCGTCAGTATTATATTTTATATTAACGCTTGACTGCATAACAGTGGAAATCTTTTAGATTTTATGATCAAGAGTTTAGTGTTTGAACTGGAAACATATTTTGGCAAGAGGTCCTCTATTGGTCTGTAGAATATATAGATTCTACATAAGGATTGACTATTGGAATTATTAGGTATTAAATATTTTATATATATCTTCAAACGAATAACGTGCGTTATCATATCTGCATTCTTATATGTGGAGATGGAATACTCAGCATGCTGTAAATAAGTTATTGCATGAGTGGTGAACTATTAATTTCACGTTTAAGTACATGCACTGTATACCGACTTTTACTAAAAGTGCTCAGTGTGTTAGGGTTAAGGGTTTTAATTATTCGGCTATGAAAGCTACAGACTATGTAACAGGTACAGAAAATTATACAGATGGAAGCTTTAAATTCCAAATTCAATAACAGCATGACAATGTGTTTGGTTTTATCGTTACAAAGACGCAGAATGATCATGATTTAAAAACAATATCACTATATCTACCTGGTTCCGCCGACATTTAAATGAATAACGTCTCCTGGCATTGACACATTGGATGAGTTGGGCAAATCGCTAAAATAAAAAAACTACGGATCAAATTTTATTTAAGTACCAAGATAAAAAAAAAAAGACCAAAACGTTCGTATAAATTACTTTCCCAAACTAGCATGTTTCAGACCACCTGTACTAAAAGGACATGTGAACTTTTGTTACAACTTGGCTTTTGCCGTGAATGCGGGTCAACTCGAACCGTCTATATATGACAACTTAGACAAAGTATAAAAGTAATATCCATGTGTGGATGAATGGACGTGTGAAATACTGAGGAGCGCTGAAAAGACTTTTATCCCTTTATATATTGCTATCCGTTTTTTATGGGCTTATTGATTTAACTTGTTTGTACATAATCTTCTCTTAACGTTTTAACTGACATATCATTTAAGAATATATTGTTTAAATATAGATTCATCGATTCAAATGTGAAATGTTTTCTCGCCGTTAGTAGCCATATTAGAAAACCGTGGTCTGAACCCCACACCAAAACAAATTTGTATCAACATCAATTGTCTGACAGGTACAGCGGTATATATTTGTTCTACAATTTTGATACTTTTGCGTATCTTGGAAAAAAGGTCAAAGAAAAACAATTTATTCACGTCATTAAATCGCCTTACAAATTTTCTGACAAAATACAGACTGCCTTATGGTGATGTAAAAACCCATAACCCGGTAGTGTTAATAATAGTAAGGGGCGGTGGCTCCAGGGTAAAAAAACTCACCAAACAGAAAAGGAAATCATCTGGTGGAGTAAATCTTCTGAAAAGGTACAAAAACGGGATCAATTTTTGGAAAATAGTATTGCAGAAAAAGTGAAAACCTTTGGTTGGTATGTCTCATAAACATTAACATGACAACTTTTGGCCAAAAATCACAAATCGGCTATAGAAAACATCTAGACATAGTGTCACCCATAACTGAAATATCCAGATCTCACTCATATTCTCTTTGGTGACTTACATGGAACTCTAAAACCATCAAGTAAGAACCTCCATGATAAACTCTTAAGAACCTTCAAAACTCAAAGAAAATGGATTTTTAAAGGCAATCATTTGGAAAACGATACATTCTTCCACCACAACGGACTATCATCATCTCAAATAGATTACATACTGACTTAAAATTTATATACTCTAGATAAAATTGTTATAGAAAACAACTGTGGAAACAATTTATCATCTCATGTTCCAGTTAGTGGCGTCTGCCAGCAAACTGGTGACTTTTAAATATTGATTAATAAATAATATTACATTAGAAGTTTATAATATTATATTAGAAGAATTTATAGAAGCAGGTAAGTTCATAAAGATGTCATTGTATAATTTAGTGGATACATCCAACATGGTGACCAAAGAAATAAAAATGAGAAGACTAAAAGAGAGGATGCATACGATCCATAAATGTGTTTATTAGAAGTATATGATGAAACAGAAAAAAACCTATTTTAGTCTAAATGATCAAGAAATCCATGCATGTTTTTCTTTTACAAAAGATGTTTAGCAAAACCTTTGTCAAAAAAGTATTTTATTAAACAAACAAAAAAAGTCTTTTCAGAGAGCATTAGTCTTAACAATCAAGAAATTCATACCTTTTTTTTCTTGAACAAGATTTTAAGCAATAATTTTGTGAAAAAAAATTAATAAAAAAAACCCAATTTCAGATCGAAATAGTCTAAATAATCAATACCATAATCTAATTGCATTAATGTTTAATGATTATTTATGCATTGGGCACTTGTCATTAAACAACAATATAAAAGAGTTGTAAGGTAATAAATATGTTAGGTATTGGGCACTTGTCATTATCATCATAATTAGATTATCTAATTGACACAAAACACTTTATTTTTTACACTTACTTGAAGTATTAAAATGTAAAATAGCAATAAAATCACAAAATAAAAACGTGAATATGAAGTATAGTACATTTAGTTCCTTTAATTTTATATCTGGATTAAGAGAAAATAGTAAATAAAGTAAATTTTATATATTGCAAAGGGAAATTAAAAAAAGGAGCAAGGGAAATATAATCGAATAAGTGAAATCAGTGTGTCTTTATTTCAAAATATGTACAAAAATAATTTTATTCTTCAAGTACAATATTTCTCCTATATTAATAATACAAACACTGTGAACCCAACGATCACAACTACTGCACTAAAGTGGTGTGAATTGGCCAATACCTTATCTGTTTGAATCAAAATAATGTAATCTTAATACAATATACAACCGGAGTTGTTGAGAATGTTACTTTGAATGTGATAAAGAGTGCTTACATAATGCGTATAAATTATAGAAAAACAATTCACTATATTTTTGATAGATGTAAACTTAAAAATTGATATTTTTAAATTATGTTTTCTCATCTATCATCTAGCCTACTTTTTTTTGGCTGATTTATAGACGGCTTTTTTTTCATTTTATCATCATCGTGATCTATGAGAATTTTCTATTTTTTCTGACATTTTGATTACTGTGTATAGTTCGGCATGTTGTACACAAGGATATATAACCATTTTAAAAATGGAAGACAGCACATAAGTCTTATCTGGTTTTGAACCCAAATTTTGGTTTCTTGTAAAAACACATTTATATTTGCCAATGAAAACCTTAAATTTCGTTTTGAGAAGAATGCTATTACAACACACATACGAATAATCAAGTCAGCTGCTTTTTGTTTTTATCATTATAAAATCAAGTACTACATGTAAGTATTATCAAGTTTTTTTTTATTAAAATCGAATAAAATACGTGAAAGTTCTTGATTACATTTCATCATTAATGAGTAAATCGTTTGGAAAACTAATAAGTGATTGAAGTAATTGCAGTGCTTGATGTAGTTATTATCTTTTTAAAATTTCGCCGAAATGCAATTACTAGACAATACCCTATAAACAGTACAATAATTGATACTCTATTTTCATATCATTTCTCTTTTGAATGTATGCAACAGTCTTTTAGTCTTCAACTTTTTATTCCAATGGTCGCCACTGGGACATGATATAGGTGGCACGGTAGTATTTTCCTGTCATAAGCGACATTAGTAACATTTTACAAATTTTCATTACTTTCTAACACTCCCCAAGACCTTAAACTTACTGTAACTTGAAGTAATTTCATTCAGACATTCAGAAATAGATGAGAAACATCATCATGACCGTTTACTTTTCTAGCTGTTGTCACCAGTCTAGGGGAACAAGTCATTTACATCATTGTTAGCTGCAGTAAATGTAGATTAATTAACAAATTGTCAAAAATTTATTTCTGTAGTTATATACAAAAATAGTTTGTTAAATACTCATTATTGGTCAAAATTCTTGACCAAAATGTGTCTGGTTGATAATCCATTTCAATGTCCAATCACAGTGTTTATAAGTATTCACCTAAGTCATGTAAGTGGGTACACAAAGGAGCAACCAAAAATGTGGGAAGCAAATACTACCGTGCTAACTATATTATAATAGTCCCATGTCGCCTTGATGAATACATCTACTAAATTGTAATGACATCTTCATGAACTTACCTGCTTCTATAAATTCTTTTTATGTTATATCATAAACTTCTTATGTAATATTATTGTTAATCAATGTTTAAAAGTCACCAATATGTGCTATAGTTAAAATTTCAGGTGTCATTCGGTCATTCTAGGTGTAATTCGGATAATGACGAGTCATTCGGTCTTTCGAGCTACCTTGTTTACAGCGGAGACGGATAAAACCTCACATCTCGAAATCTTAAGATCATCAAGGAACGAAAACCTGATAAATGTGGAAGATCGCATAAGTCTAGCTCGAAGAACTTCCTATTCATTGATGTCAAAAGGAGTACATGGAACAAATAGTTCAAATCCAAGAATTTCTTATAATCTATATAATTTACATATTACCCCGCTTGCTCTACAGTCTTGAAGTTTTACCTCTTACAGCTGGTCAAATCAATGCCTTGGGTAACTTCCATTTATCCTCTTTTGATGCGCCAGTACCAATTAGAAGTATGCAATGGAACATTTCTCCACAGATCTGAAAATTTCCTACTTCAATATAGCCTACATAGACTGGAAGAGCTTCTAGTGAGTCTCCCAACAAAACAAAATGGAAACCAATTTTCAGATCGAAATAGTCTAAATAATCCAGAAATTAAGACACTTTTTTTCTTGTAGAAGATTTTAAGCAATAATTTTGTGAAAAAAAAAAAATTATTTAATAAAATAAAAAACCATTTCAGATCGAAATAGTCTAAATAATCAATACCATAATCTAATTGCTTTAATGTTTAATGATTATTTATGCATTGGGCACGTGTCATTAAACAACAATATAAAAGAGTTGTAAGGTAATAAATATGTTAGGTATTGGGCACTTGTCATTATAATCATAATTATGTTATCTCATTGACACAAAACACTTTATTATTCAACTAACTTGAAGTATTAATATGTAAAATAGCAATAAAATCACAAAATAAAAACGTGAATATGAAGTATAGTACATTTATTTCCTTGAATTGTTATTCTGGATTAAGAGAAAATAGTTAAATTAAGTAAATTTTATATATTGTCAAAGGAAAATTAAAAAAGGAACAAGGGAAATATAATCGAACGTTAAAAAACAAAAAATCCAAACTCTAAGGAAAATACCAATCGGAAAGTCCCTTATCAAATGGCAAAACCAAAAGCTCAAAAACATCAAATGAATGGAAAGCAACTGTCATATTCCTAACTTGGTACAGGCATTTCCTCATGTAGAAAATGGTGGATTAAACCTGGTTTTATAAGTAACTTAACCTCTCATTTGTATGACAGTCGCATAAAATTCCATTATATTGACAACAATGTGTGAACTAAACAGACATAATAGGTAAAAATGTCAAAAATAGGGGTACAGCAGTCAACATTGTGTTATAATCTTAATCACTATAAAAACAAACAAATATGTCAACAAAGAAAACAAATGGCATATAGACAAAGCACATAAGCAAAAATGAATGACAAGAATACAAAAAGTGACCACAGCACAACAACACAATGGCCGGATGCATAAGTGAGGGGCCACGCCAAAAGGATATTACCAAAAATGGACTAAACAGTAAAGGCTAATAATTTACAAAGACAAATAAAAGAACACTATAACACGTAATTCAGATGACAAACAACGTCAGTACCTAGAATCTATACTTCAAGACCATCATGTATTATTTTTGAAGTTGATACGGAATATTTATCAACAAGGTCTTGGTATCTTCCGATGAACATCAGTGTATCTTTATTAAAACATATGTACAAAAAATAATTTTAGAACTGTGAACCCAACGATCACAACTACTGCACTGAAATGGTGTCAACTGGCCAATACCTTATCTGTTTGAATCACAGAGTGCTTACATAATGCGTATAAATTATAGAAAAAAAATTACTATATTTATGATAGATATAAATTTAAAAAAAGCTTTTTTAACTTATATTTTCTCATCTTTCATCTACCCTACTTTTTTGGGCTGATTTAAAGATAGCTTTTGTTCACTTTATCATCATCGTGATCAATGAAAATTTTCTATTTTTTCTGACATTTTGATTACTGTGTGTAGTTCGGTATGACGTACACAAGGATATATAACCATTTTAAAAATGGAAGACAGCACATAAGTCTTATCTGGTTTTGAAAACAAATTTTGGTTTCTTGTAAAAACACATTTATATTTGCCAATGAAAACCTTAAATTTCGTTTTGAGAAGATGCTATTACAACACACATACGAATATTCTAGTCAGCTGCTTTTTGTTTTAATCATAATACAATCAAGTATTATCAAGTTTTTTGATTAAAATTAAATTAAATATGTAAATTTTTTGATTACATTTCATCATTAATGAGTAAATCGTTTGGAAAACTAATAGGTGATTGAATTAATTGCAGTGCTTGGTGTAGTTATTATCTTTTTTAAAACTTCGCCGAAATGCAATTACTAGACAATACCCTTTAAACAGTACAATAATTGATATTTTATTTGCATAGCATTTTTCTTTTGAATGTATGCAATCAGTCTTTTAGTTTTCAACTCTTGATTTCAATGGTCGCCACTGGGACATGATATAGGTGGCACGGTAGTATGTTCCTGTCATAAGCGACATTAGTAACATTTTACAAATTTTCATTACTTTTTAACACTCCCCAAGACCTTAAACTTACTGTAACTTGAAGTAATTTCATTTAGATATTCAGAAATAGATGAGAAACATCATCATGACCGTTTACATTTCTAGCTGTTGTCAACAGTCTAGGGGAACAAGTCATTTAAATCATTTTTGGCCGCAGTAAATGTAGATTGTTTAACAAATTGTCAAAAATTTATTTCTGTAGGTATATACAAAAATAGATTGTTGAATACTCATTATTTGTTAAAATTCTTGACAAAAATGTGTCTGGTTGATAATCCATTTCAATGTCCAATCACAGTGTTTATAAGTATTCACCTAAGTGGGTACACAAAGGAGCAACCAAAAACGTGGGAAGCAAATACTACCGCGCTACCTATATTATAATAGTCCCAGGTCGCCATGATGAATACATCTACTAAATTGTTATGACATCTTCATGAACTTACCTACTTCTATAAATTCTTTTTATGTTATATCATAAACTTCTAACGTAATTTTATTGTTAATCAATGTTTAAAAGTGACCAATATGTGCTATAGTTAAAATTTCAGGTTTCAATCGGTCATTCTAGGTGTAATTCGGATAATGACGCGTCATTCGGTCTTTCGAGATATCGTGTTCATAGCGGAGACGGATAAGACTTCGCATCTCGAAATCTTAAGATCATCAAGGAACGAAAACCTGATAAATGTAGAAGTCTAGCTCGAAGAACTTCCTATTCATTGATGTCAAAAGGAGTACATGGAACAAATGGTTTAAATCCAAGAATTTCTTATAATCTATATGAATTAAACAGGATTGGTCTCAATATCGCAAAAATTAGAATCGCATTTTAGTCTAAAATGACAAAATCGCAATAATAAATGCACGCAATAATTTCTGAATTTACAGTATATAATTTACATATTACCCCGCTTGCTATACAGTCTTGAAGTTTTACCTCTTACAGCTGGTCAAATCAATGCCTTGGGTAACTTCCATTTATCCTTTTTGAAAATATTCAGACTCTTTTGATGCCCCAGTACCAATTAGAAGTATGCAATGGAACTTTTCTCTACAGAACTGAAAATGTCCTACTTCAATATAGCCTACATAGACTGGAAGAGCTTCTAGTGAGTCTCCCAACAAAATTAAATGGAAACCAATTGTCAGATCGAATTAGTCTAAATAATCCAGAAATTCATACATTTTTTTTCTTGTACAAGATTTTAAGCAATAATTTTGTGAAAAAATAAAATTTAATAAAAAAAAAAACCATTTTAGATCGAAATTGTCTAAATAATCAATACCATAATCTAATTGCTTTAATGTTTAATGATTAATTATGCATTGGGCACGTGTCATTAAACAACAATATAAAAGAGTTGTAAGGTAATAAATATTTTAGGTATTGGGCACTTGTCATTATCATCATAATTAGGTTATCTAATTGACACAAAACACTTAATTATTCAACTTACTTGAAGTATTAAAATGTAAAATAGCAATAAAATCACAAAATAAAAACGTGAATATGAAGTATAGTACATTTATTTCCTTGAATTGTTATTCTGGATTAAGAGAAAATAGTAAATTAAGTAAATTTTATATATTGCCAAAGGAAAATTAAAAAAAGGAACAAGGGAAATATAATCAAAAGTAAAATAACAAAAATACCGAATTCTTAGGAAAATACAAATCGGAAAGTCCCTTATAAAATGGCAAAACCAAAAGCTCAAACACATCAAACGAATGGAAAACAACTGTCGTATTCCTAACTTGGTACAGGCATTTCCTCATGTAGAAAATGGTGGATTAAACCTGGTTTTATAAGTAACTTAACCTCTCACTTTTATGACAGTCGCATAAAATTCCATTATATTGACAACAATGTGTGAACTAAACAGACATAATAGGTAAAAATGTCAAAAATAGGGGTACAGCAGTCAACATTGTGTTAAAATCTTAATCACTATAAAAACAAACAAATATGTCAACAAAGAAAACAAATGGCATATAGACAAAGCACATAAGCAAAAATGAATGACAAGAATACAAAAAATGACCACAGCACAACAACACAATGGCCGGATGCATAAGTAACGGGCCACGCCAAAAGGATATTACCAAAAATGGACTAAACAGTAAAGGTTAATAATTTACAAAGACAAATAAAAGAACACTATAACACGTAATTAAGATGATAAACAACGTCAGTACCTAGAATCTATACTTCAAGACCATCATGTATTATTTTTGAAGTTGATACGGAATATTTATCAACAAGGTATTGGTATCTTCCGATGAACTTTGTTTAGAAAAGGACGATTCGAATTCAAAAAAGAAACAAGGGAAATATAATTCAATTAGTGAAATCAATGTATCTTCATTAAAAGATATGTACAAAAAAAATTTTAAGAACTGTGAACCCAACGATCACAACTACTGCACTGAAATGGTGTCAACTGGCCAATACCTTATCTGTTTGAATCAAAGAGTGCTTACATAATGCGTATAAATTATAGAAAAATAAATTACTATATTTTTGATAGTTGTAAATTTAAAAATTGCTTTTTTAAATCATGTTTTCTCATCTTTCATCTAGCCTACTTCTTTGGGTTGATTTAAAGATAGCTTTTGTTCACTTTATCATCATCGTGATCTATGAGAATTTTCTATTTTTTCTGATATTTTGATTACTGTGTGTAGTTCGGTATGTCGTACCCAAGGATATATAACCATTTTTAAAAATGGAAGACAGAACATAAGTCTTATCTGGTCTTAAAACCAAATTTATATTTGCCAATGAAAACCTTTAATTTCGTTTTGAAAAGATGCTATTACACCACACATACGAATATACCAGTCAGCTGCTTTTTGTTTTTATCATAATACAATCAAGTATTATCAAGTTTTTTTATTAAAATTAAATTAAACAAAAAAACCGTTTCTTGTAAAAACACATTTATATTTGCCAATGAAAACCTTTAATTTTGTTTTGAGAAGATGCCATTACAACACACATACGAATATTCCAGTCAGCTGCTTTTTGTTTTTATCATAATACAATCAAGTATTATCAAGTTTTTTGATTAAAATTAAATTAAATATGTGAAATTTCTTGATTACATTTCATCATTAATGAGTAAATCGTTTGGAAAATTGATAGACGATTGAAGTAATTGCAGTGCTTGATGTAGTTATTATCTTTTTTAAAACTTCGCCAAAATGCAATTACTAGACAATACCCTATAACCAGTACAATAATTAATATTCTATTTGCATAGCATTTCTCTTTTGAATGTATGCAATCAGTCTTTTAGTCTTCAACTCTTGATTTCATTGGTCGCCACTGGGACATGATATAGGTGGCACGGTAGTATTTTCCTGTCATAAGCGACATTAGTAACATTTTACAAATTTTCATTACTTTTTAACACTCCCCATGACCCCAAATCTACTGTAACTTGAAGTAATTTCATTCAGATATTCAGAAATAGATGAGAAACATCATCATGACTGTTTACTTTTCTAGCTGTTGTCACCAGTCTAGGGGAACAAGTCATTTACATCATTTTTGGCCGCAGTAAATGTAGATTGTTTAACAAATTGTCAAAAATTTATTTCTGTAGTTATATACAAAAATAGTTTTTAAATACTAATTATTGGTTCAAAATTCTTGACAAAAATGTATCTGGTTGATAATCCATTTCAATGTCCAATCACAGTGTTTATAAGTATTCACCTAAGTCATGTAAGTGGGTACACAAAGGAGCAACCAAAAACGTGGGAAGCAAATACTACCGTGCTACCTATGTTATAATAGTCCCAGGTCGCCATGATTGATACATCCAATAAATTGTAATGACGTCTTTATTAACTAACCTGCTTCTACAAATTCTTTTTATGCTATATCATAAACTTCTAATTCAATATTGTTTGTTAATCAATGTTTAAAAGTCACCAATATGTGCTATAGTTAAAATTTCAGGTGTCATTCGGTCATTCTAGGTGTAATTCGGATAATGACGCGTCATTCGGTCTTTCGAGCTACCGTGTTCATAGCGGAGACGGATAAGACCTCACATATCGAAATCTTAAGATCATCGAGGAACGAAAACCTGATAAATGTGGAAGACCGCATAAGTCTAGCTCGAAGAACTTCCTATTCATTGATGTCAAAAGGAGTACAAGGAACAAATGGTTTGATCCAAGAATTTCTTATAATCTATATAATTTACATATTACCCCGCTTGCTCTACAGTCTTGAAGTTTTACCTCTTACAGCTGGCCAAATCAATGCCTTGGGTGACTTCAATTTATCCTGTTTGAAAAATATATAGGCTCTACCAACAAGAACATGAAGAACGGCGTCAGTAACAGTATACTACCTCATAGGTGTCCTCCCTGTAGAAGCAGAGATTCACAAAAGACAATTAAGCCTGCTACACTCAATTCTTTCTGCCGAAAATAAAAATGTAAGGACTCTTTTGATGCCCCAGTACCAATTAAAAGTATGCAATGGAACTTTTCTCCACAGAACTGAAAATTTCCTACTTCAATATAGCCTACCAGACTGGAAGAGCTTCCAGTGAGTCTCCCAACAAAAATTAAATGGAAACCAAATGTCAGATTTGCCATAACATGCATAAATAAATTTTGAAGCAATAAATTTAGGTCACTTAGTACAGAGAAGTCAACTCTAAATCGGCTTTGTATTGGCACTATAGGTATAGGGGGAATACATCCAGTTTGGAAAACTGCAACAGAAATCCCAGGGGAAACAAAGAAAGCTGTAGCAAAAACTAGGATACTATCATGGACCTACCTCTTACAAGCAACTAAAGCAAAATTTAATAAAGGTAGTCCAGACAAATTGTCAGATCTGCCATAAATAAATTTTTGGAGCGATAAATTTAGGTAACTTAGTACAGAGAAGTCAACCCTAAATCGGCTTTGTATTAACAGTATCAACATAGGGGAAGTACACCCAGTCTGGAAACCTACGACAGAAATTTCAGGGGAAACAAAGAAAGCTATAACAAAAGCTATGCTACTAACTGGGACCTACCTCGTACAAGCAACTAAAGCCAAATTTTATATAGACAGTCAAGACCCAATTCGCCCTTTTAATATGCATACTCGAGGAAGAAAACCTCCTACATTTTCCAACTAGATGTCCAACTCTGGAAGTGGTCTGAAGGACTTTTTATTCCCAATTAAAACAGGCCGTAATCAATAAATTTGGGATTAATCAATGGAAAGCTAATTTTCAAATTAGGGACACCTTGATCCGATTAATTGTTGACTGCTGGAAACAAGTTGGCTCTAAATTTGACATTTCCAAATGAAAATAACTTCCTGAATATTGTTGAATCAATTTCTAGACTTTATGCTATATATTACATCAACAGAGATTAACTCAGCTAAATGATAAAGAATTATAGAATATGATCATTCATTACATAGGGATTTGAATTTTAATCAATACTTTTCAGATGACAAACTAGTGGTTCCTATTAAATACAGTTAGATGTGAGAAGTACATGAAGGACAGTTCTTATTTATGTGTTTAGAGATATTTTGGTATATGGAAAATGAATAGCTATACAGACATTTTATATAAACATAGTGATAGCTGATGTAATGAATAGAGAGAGTAAAACAGATATTTAATGTTGTGTCAGACCACGATTTTTATATCGCCATAATGTGAATCAGTAACATTTTAGATTTTAGATTATTGAAACTTCAGCTTACAACGAAGTAACAAAGTGAATAACTTTTAATATCTCCTGTGCAATAAAACCCCATCATTTTAACAAGCAAGTGCGTTTTATATTGTATAAATACCAAAGTGATTTTAGCTAGTTTCGTCCGTGTAGGATAAGCCCGCTGTAAACATCAAGCAATCGATGTGCTCCTTACCACAGAAGGAAGTTACAGAAAGAAGAAGAAGATAAAAGAGGATTTGAACTAAACAAATGATTAAAAATAAATAAATGTTATATTCTACATGACAATATCATTTGCATGTTGCTGAATTTGCAAAACGTAATAAAACAAATTGTTTCATTTTGTTATAAAATTTAATTTCAGCCCCAAAAAAGTCGAGGTTGAATTTGTTTTATTTATTTGTTGTAATCTTTATTTATTTTTTTAAACTCCATTCGTCTTTAAGTCTTTTATGACAATTCTAACAAAGTATCAACATACAGTTTGGGCTATAAAATCTTCATTAATTCATAAAACAGATTTAATTTATCCGTTAATCAAATCGGTATGTATTTAAACCTCATTTCATTTTACCTACAATCACAATAATTTAACAATCTATAATGTAGATTCAATTATAGACGGTCCAAGTTAACTTTATAGATGGTTAGAGTTGACTTATTGACGGTCCAAATTGTTTCCATAAAGAATCCGAGTTATATTTGTCATCCACCTTAAATTTTTTCAAAAATCTACTTCACTCTAAGACGATTATCTCAGTTGTCTACCTTCTGTTGAATTTTCAGAAAGATCGAACCCTTTTTGGAGTTAAAACCCCTGCAATGTCATTATTATGTGAATTTCGTAGTTTTTGGTTATAATCTTGAAAAATATAACAGTTATGTCGAGAACTATAATATCGACAATTAAGTCAACTTAGAGTTATTGACCTTGAATTACGATTTTTTTCTTTATGAAACTACAGTTCATAGAGAAATTGTAAAGAACAAAACTGTTCAGCAAAATTTGCATCAATTTTTAAATACCAACAAAATCTAATGTTGTAAAACGTCACCATAGTAAATCCACATTATTATTCTTACTTTATTCCTGAAAATTGTGGTCAGGTGGTTATATTTTGTTGAACATTTAAATACTAGTACATGGCTTGCCTATCAAATTGATTTTAAATGAATAAAACAAGATGAGGATCTCAAATGTTTAATTTTTTGTTAGCATGCTGCAATAACCACCATTGCAAGTCATGTACAATAAAAAAAATAATCCTGTGAATGAACAGCATTAATTGAAATTGAGCAGTTTTCTGATGTTTAATTTCTGTCTCTCGACTAATGTTTTAATCACTCTGTTTTCTTCAGTCTCATTTTCACTCCTCTTTCACTGCTTATAATATATTACATCATCAACTTGTATCTGAAAAGGGAAAACACTTATTATGCACTGCTAAAATTTCAATGTTATCATTTTGTCTAAGTCCAATAGATTTAATTAGGTCAAACGTAGGTCAACCATTACAAAATGTGTACAATATAATCATACATTCCTACAAGGGGGGAGGGGGCTGCGTGAATACAAGGTTCATATGCATTGAGAAAATGAACGAAGATTCAAATGATGTATGATTAACCTTCTTGAATACAGATTTAATACGATTTTGAGAAGAAATTTGCAACAACATCCAGTCTGGGTTAGAAAATTTGCATGTTTTTTTATGGGCTACACTCTGAAATCACACAACCCCAGCAAATTTTAAAAAGGGTGTCAGACATCAGAGCTATATTGGGGTTTCTGGTACTATGTTATTCCGCTGATGTTATTTATTTTTATTTTCATAATCTATCATTGTCTTTTATGACATTTGTACCTATGACTTTGGGTTAAGTGCTTTTCCTGAACTGATTTATACTATATGTTTTGTTATGATCATTTAATCAAAATTACTATTAATTATAAAAAGTTTAAAAACTGATTGAGGTAAAAAAAATTGAAAAAGATTGAGTTCTTCAAGGAGCCTGCAGTCCCTCAACTGGTTCACAGTTGACCAGAAATAAAACTGAAATTTCACATGTGAGATAATTTACTGACTAGAAATAAGTGAAAAATTTACAAATGACACAACATACCAGCTCAATAGAACTTGTCATTTAAAATCTTGTCAAAACCCTTTGTTTGTAATAAGTTTTAATTTTAGTGGTGGCCATCATGGTTGGCAGCCAGTGTAAAGAGGCATAATAATCAAAGAGGACCACACCAGAACTATTCCAGAAGAGTTTGGTTCTAAATTGGCAAAGTAGTGTTATGATTAAAAAAAACTAAACAATTTTCTGCTGAATTTTCAATTATTAATAACAGTCACTGTGGCTTTTCCTTAAAAAAAAACTTAAAAGCTAAAATTACCAAATTGCAATATGCCTCAACAGTGTTTTGTTGTGAATGTGGCCAACTTGGTAGGTACATGGAGGTGGTGTAATCATAATTCTATTTTTAGTAAAGGTGGCCATATTGGGTTGCATTCAGGGTCAGAGGACATAATTTTGATAATGGATTTTTTCACATAATCAGTAAAATTATTAAAAGTATATATTTTTCAAAAAAGAAAGAAACAAATGGTAAACTATTCTTTCTACAGTTGTAAAAGAGAGGCGAAAGATACCAAAGGGACATTCAAACTCATAAGTCGAAAATAAATTAACAACGCCTTGGCTACAAAAGAAAAAGACAAACAGCAAACAATAGTACACAAAACACAACACAGAAAACTAAAAACTGAGCAACACGAACCCCGCCAAAAACTGGGGGTGATCTCAGGTGCTCCGGAAGGGTAAGCAGATCCTGCTCCACATGTGGCACCCGTCGTGTTGCTCCTTTTAGTACAAACCCGGTAATAAGTCTTATTCGGTAGGCCATTTTGGATGGATGGCAGGGCTATGGGATACACTTGTGAAAGGGAATTATCCAGTACTCATCCATGACAAGTTTGCAATTGATTTCAGAGGAGAAGAATAAAATGTAAAAGTATAGGGTCCTATGTTTAACTATATAACATAGTTGCAGCCAACTTTGTGCTATAATGGTACATAGCTATTAAAATATGCCCTGACTTAAGTGTTCTGTCGATACGAAAAGTTAATCAGTCATACACTAATATCCCCCCCCCCCCCCCCCGGATTTGTTTTGAGAAACGATACTCCATGTTTATGCCTTGGCGCAACATAACAAACTGACTATAATTGTTAATTAAAACAATCAGTTTTCTGTAAAGTAAGAAAACAGAATACAATTCCCTCTGATATATTAGCAATACAGTTACATGTATGCTTTAAGCTTTAAGATATTTCTCAAAATTACTTTACATATATTTTTTTAGAATTCAATATGAAAAAGATATAATTAATTCCGATTTACAAATACAATGTATGTTCAAAATTTGACATTTCATCCCAACGATGCCTCTCGCCTGGCGCATGCACAACAATGCCTCAAGGTATCTCCTCCTTTGTCCCAACGACGCCTTCAGGCATCGTGTTTTGGTATTTATCAAATTTGCCTCTGTGCTTCGTTTTGTGCAATCGTTCCGTTTAAGCAGGAAAAATACAGTTGAACAGCGGGTGAAAATCAATGGCTTCATCCGTGGAGCAACGTAGACACATCAACCGTTTATTTCAATGTTTTACGTTTCAACTAGGATCTTCTCCGGTGATAATCACAATTTTTTATTCGATGACCTCATTTGCGCTCATTAGCATATAAATGCGGATATTTAGGGGCTTTAATCTAATGTTTCATTGAAAGTTGTTGTTTTCTGATTCTGATGCTCTAACCTTTTCGTTGCTCTATTATTTCTTCAATTCTGCCTGTAAACGGCAACGGAAAACATTTAATCAGTCCAAAAATGAGACCTCATGCGAATCTCCATTTGCTTTTTGTTTTTTGATTCTATCTTGTAAATAGATTGACCTTTGAAGATGGCCTTCAGTTGACCAATAAAAATTGGGATTCCGTTTTTATGTCGTAATATCATTTGAGATGTCATGTGCTTAAAATAAAAGAAATGTGCACGTTTTGGAAGCTGTGCACACGAAATATATTGAAAAGACGTTTTGTTGGTGAATGGGACAAGGTGTATATTGCTTCTAATTGTATTTATCCAAATAGTTAATTTGATCTTTCAAGTATAAAATTGAAAATGGAAATGGGGAATATGTCAAAGAGGCAACAACCCGACCAAAGAGTAGACATCAGCAGAAGGCCACCAATACCACAGGTAAAGTCACAACAGGCTACACAAAAAATAATAAATACACAAGACATATATCATGTTTATATGTCTAGTCATATTACATATTTCATAGAAGTACCAATCTAACTTTCATTTTCTTTCCATGCTTATATGTTGGAATACAATGGAAAAGGAGTTGAACAGATTAATAAATAAGACTGATTGTGGACATACTGACATGTATTTGTATACAAGAATGATATCACAATTGTGATGCAAATGGAAATGAACATTTTCAACCCCTTTATGTATGTTTTAAATTTAAAAGGAAAATATTAAAAGGAAACAACTTATTGATATCTTAGTCATTTTATTTTTTATGGAAAGCTTCAAGAAAAAACTTTCTGAATTTATTTAGCAAATAAACCAATATGCCCTTGCTAATCTTGGCCTAAAAAACTTTACATTTAACATTGTAGAGTATACTAAATACATCAAAGGAGTAATGTGACTAATATATACCTCTGTACTATTCAGCCTTTTCACTTTTAAACCATATAAATTAGAATTATGAATGACATATAGTGTGATATTTCATAATGAAACAAATAAAAAAATAAAATGTAATATAAAATGGAAAAAGAAAGACGTTCATTTCAATATGAAACTTTGAGACAACCCAGTATATAGCAGATTCTTATATTTTCCAACATTGGTCAACAAATAATTTGTTTTAACATAACATATGTGCAACAAATTGAAGGTATGTAAAATGCCAGTCATACCTTTTTTTTTTTAACTTTATACCAATTTAATATTATCTTAGGTAAATATGAATGAAAGGAGATGTTGGGTATACATCAATTAAATAAGCAACCCAACAGCACAAAAAGCCCATAAAATATTCAGGTGTAACCTAGAGAGATGATTAAGACATGACGCAACTCGCATGATTTACATTGATATTTACTGGGTGTATAATTCAATGCAGAACAATTTGTTCTGTTTCCCGTACCAAATGCAATGAAGAAGAAAAAAATATTGGTATTTGACAATTGTCTGTCATACTTTTATCACTCCAATCTTACCAGTAAAGAGATCTCCGCTAAAAATCGGTGCCAAAAAACTCCGTTTTGACAAATTGACGTAATTTTTTCTATAGTTTTACGCAAATGAAATGTACATTTTTCATTAAACATCGTATAAAATACGAGTGAACATTTGTTGTAACATTTACTTATCGAATTTTAATCAATGATCGGATGTCAGCTCCAGGAAAAGTGTCAACACGTCGATTAACAAAATGGCAACGAAAAACATGCACTTTCATCCGAATGTATTTTAATGAAAGTGCATTAAAATCAATTCGGATGGGTGACGGCCGTGTGCTATTTTAATAATGTCTTTGATGAGTCTTTGTCCAAACAAACAAAGGACATTTTTACCATGTGTTATATTGTGGTTTGCTATTACGTCGTCTGATCTTTTAAGTACCGAACGTGACTTATTCCCGATTGTGACTGTTTTGCTGAGTGTGAATTCGCATTGCTATAAGACGTGTCACGGTATTTTTCTATCCAAAATCCATGTATTTAGTTTTGATGTTATATTTGTTATTTTCATCGGATTTTGTCAAATGTCTTATCGTTTGTAGTTGTAAATCTTATTTTTTTCTGTTCTATTCGTGTGTTACGGTAAAGATAATTAATAACCCAGTTCATTTATAAGATTTTAGCTTTGGTCAACTAAATTTATACGATATATTTGGTTTACAGTTTGATTCAGAAGAAACACCGACATAGCTAGATAATACAATTAATTATTGTACTGTGGATTCATTTATTTTCGTGGGTACCAAATTTCGTGGATTAAGGAAAACTTACAGGTTCGTGGATATTTTATTTCGTGGTTTTGCCGAAGTCTCCATACAAGCCTACACGAAATTAGTTATTAGTTGAACATTAAATTTCGTGGTTCACCTGTACCCACGAAATCAACGAAAATTGGTATCCAACGAATAATAATGAATGCACAGTATTTGGTTTACAGTTTGATTTAGAAGAAATACCGACATAGCTTGATAATACAAATAATTATCTAATTACTACCTCAATTGTATATTAATAAGTATTGTAATTTTCATTTAATTAATACATGTTATATCAGTATAACAAACCTAATCTTGAACTCTATCCAATTTTTTTGAAATTTATAGAAGTTTATCTGTGACGTCACATTGTGTGTCGATCTCTTCGGCTAACATATAATACGTTGTTTGGCTGTGCCTTTTTATGTGCTGATTTAGGTTGTTTTACGTATTCGTTTTTATTCTGTAGTTAGTCACCACTTCGGTGTTAACATGTATATCTATTACATAGTCATTTTTATAAATTTACTGTTTGCAAAAGTATGAATTATTCTAAATACTAAGGATTTTCTTATCCCAGGCATATAACCTCAGCCGTATTTGGCACAACTTTTTGGAACTTTTGGTCCTCAATGCTCTTCAACTTTGTACTTGTTTTAGCTTTCGAACTTCTTTGATCTGAGCGTCACTGATGGGTCTGATGTAGTCGAAACGCGCGTCTGGCGTATTACATTATAAGCCTGGTACCTTTTGATAGCTATTATTTGTGTGTGTCTCTGTCCTGTATGTTCTCCCATTTATTTGTATTGTAGTCCTGTCATGTAATCTTGTCATTTTAATGTTACATTTAACATTGCCAGAAAAGAGGGAGGTTTGGCTAGCCACAAAACCAGGTTTTTTTCTAAAAATGTCCTGTACCAAGTCAGAAAAATGGCCATTGTTATATTATAGTTCGTTTCTGTGTGTGTTACATTTTAGTGTTGTGTTTCTGTTGTGTCGTTGTTCTCCTCTTATATTTGATGTGTTTCCCTCAGTTTTAGTTTGTAACCCGGATTTGTTTTTTTTCTCAATCGATTTATGAATTTCCAATAGCGGTATACTACTGTTGCCTTTATTTAGAAACGCACAATCCAGTTCAATCAGGTAAAGAAAGGTGTTAATAACTGAATCATATTCATTATAAATTCCCTATACATTTTGTATTTTTATATGTTACCTGTAAAATTAAGGTGCACAAATATCACCAAAAACTCTACGCAATCGTAATTCAAATGAAATTACTCTAGGACAAACTGAAAATTTTTACCTAAAAGAAAATCATAATTTGGTGTAAAACTATACCTACCTTTTTTGTTTCCAAATGTTCCACTGTCACCTTTCATGCCAGTGCTAGCTTAATCTCAAACAGGTATTTTATCTGTTCATTAGAGGGTTTAGTCATTAATTTAAGACTTTTTTTCTCAACAATTTATTCTTTGTGTTCTGGTGGAATAAACTTTTGGATACCATCAACATTAGTTACTGCATCAAATATCTTGCATTAATTTGTAATAAAATAATCCAAGAGGCGCAGAATGATACGGCCGCAGAGATCGAACCCTAAACAGTCTGGTCAAGTGAGGACCAATTTGATACCGGGCCTAAAATTCAAAATCTAAATACACAGTTAGATTCAGCATACCAAAGAACCACATAAATTCAAGTTTTGTTGAAATCAAACAAAGTTTATTTTTTGACCCCGATTTGGACCAACTTGAAAACTGGGCCCAAAATCAAAAATCTAAATATATGTTTAGAGTCAAGATATCAACAACCCCTTCAATTCAATGTTTTTTAAAATCAAACTAAGTTTACTTTTGGACGCTTTGGGCCTTAATAAGGACCAATTTGAAAATCAGACCCAAAATCAAAAATCTAAATTACATGGTAAGATTCAGTATATCAAAGAACCCAAAGAATTAAAAATTTCAAATTAAACCCCATTGAAATTGGTCAAGATATAATTAATATATACAAAGTATTAGCAAAGTAATGTTTTTGGTTCCTTTTTCCTAAACAGTTAAGGTCATAACTCCCAAAAAATCAATTTCAAACTTCCTTTTTTTGTATGGAACCTTGTTATACAATTTCATAGAGATCCATAGACTTTTACACAAGTTATTGTCCGGAAACATGAAACTTCAAGGTAAAAAAATGGGAAGGAGTTGACAGAGGGTCCCTAATTTTCACTTCACTACCCTTTACTTCTAGGCTGTCAAACATTTATCTCCCCCCTTCTTCTGTTACAGTACTGAAAAAATCCATACTGTCACAAGACTGATTATAAAAAATAGGTTACTGTACACATATAAGTATAAAATGCAGCAGTACTGAATTTACCTTAAGTACAACATTACTATTTTATCATGTAGCCGTTCAGTACTGATTTACAAGAGATGTAAAAATATACAAGAAAAGTGTGAGTAAATTCTTGGTAGTGTAGAAGTTATTTCACCTGATTGATGATTTTAATCGATTTTTGGCATTTTTGTCAAAAACCTTAGGAGTTAGAGAGAAACTTTAGAAAGCAAAAACAACCCCCCCCCCCCCCCCCCCCCCTCCCCCCAAACACAATGTAGGTTAAATGGAAAGAAAAATTACAAAAAAGCCTACAACATTAGTATAAAATGGTCATGAGCCATGCCCTACGGATTATTATCTATGACCTTTTAGTCTGACCATGGAAGTATTATATTGACAGGAAGTCCAACGAGAAATTAGCACATTCCCATCCCACTGATTTCTTAAAGAAATGAAAGGTTCCAACTCAGTTTGTAAAGTACGTGATAACTTGTTTGTGGGGTTTCTGCGATGCCGCTTTCGCCTGTTCTGTTTACTGAAGCTGGTCTTACCACGTGATTGGTTATCGAATGTCTTGTTATTATGTTATTATGTCAAATGCAGAGCAAAATGCACATATGTATTACACAAACACATACAAAACAAATTACAAAAATAATCAAGCCATATTTTGTCCATTCTGTTCTGTCCATAATAATGCAACATTCTGATTGGTCGGTAGGCAAGCTGATGATGCTCAAGGTTTAAGGGATGTTGAACGCGGTCCATGATAATAATACTATAATCAATCAATCTAGATTGATTATAGTATTATTCTGCAATTTTTTTATAAACAAATTGTTTATATATTATAATCCCTCCCAGGCCCTTATTTTGGTGAGTAAAATTCTTATCTTATCTTATCGCCCAAGTTGGACAGTTTCTTTTTTTAAACTTCATTGATTTTTTTGTACGGAAGTAGCTTTCGTGTCGCTTTTTTTAATGTCTCCAAAATGAAAATGACACTTTATAAGTTTGTAGCGTCCGAAGCTCTTTTATGGATTTTACCATGAAACAATTATGAGGTCCTAGTACTTCACAATTTCGACCTTAACTTTAATACAAATGTCATATAGGGTTACTTTTTTCATATATCTAGTAGTGAACAATATTTATACGGTGCAACATTCAAAATTTAGGCACAAATCCCGTTCATCATATTAAAAAGAGTCAGATATTTAAAACATGTTTTCTGACAGAATTGCAATCAACATACATGTTTATATTTATTTACTTTTCTGTTATGTACACTTTTTATTGACATGTTATGCGAATTTATAAACAATAACCTTTACACAATTGTTTCGTCAATCGCCTGGCAGCCACTTGTTACATTTGGCTTCAAATGTAAATTCTACATTGTTGTTAACAGCTTGCTTTGCCATCCTACATTTTTATCTTAACCGATGATCCCTCGGTTGGAAAAATACATAGTCTGCATATTTACCTCGAACATACTTCAACTATATGCAATGAAAACATTTCTAGAATGCTATTTGACGTTTCAACAGTGACACTGGACAACGTATGCCAACATAAGAAATGAATCACCAAAGGTCATATAATTTACGTCATTTAAACTCACAACATCAGTGTTGACTTGCTAGTGATACAGTAGTTGGAATACTTAGACCACTTGGCCACCGAAGCCCCCTATCTATACAATAGACATGTAATAAAAAAAAACTTAAAACAACTACATATAAAAACAAATGTTGTACACTTTATTTTATAATATAATTAATTTATATTATGTTGACATTAACCCAGGGAAGTGTATTGTGATTATTAAATATACACCAAGATGTCGTTAAATGAATTTGAATACTCGGCATTTATCATGCTTTTCAATAACATTTGATTAAAACGTTCAAAGACCCCCTCCAAAATTATTGAAACTATCATTCTGCATTGACAATAATATCTTATTGTAAATTAGATACACCTATTCATGCTAACGCTCTCAAGGTGTATCTAATACATACAGGGGGGCATACAGTGCTGGTGCCTTAAGGAGATATTAAAGTGAGAGAAAATACACAAATTCAACTATTAAAAGTTTGTAAAACGGCAAGAAGATTTAGTAGATAAGCTCCAAGGTTGTGTAATTACGTTGGTTGTTTGCAAAACAGTAAGCCATTAGATACAGACTATTTATATTCTGTTGGAAACGTTCGATCAAAAAAAAGAGATAACTTACAAAAACAAGAACAACATATGTTCTCATATTTGATTTATTTAAAGTAGGTCACATCTTACGTCTGACTAGGTCAGTTGTATTCTTTCTCGTATTGAAAGGTTCTTTAAGCAGTATGCACATTATGAACAGATATATTGTGAGAGCAAATTCGTAGTTTCTGACGCAATTCTTGTCGTTTACATCAGAAATGCAAACTGCAACACATTATCAGACATTTTTTAGACGCTTTATGTACACAGATGGTGCTATAGACACTTTACAAGAGGAACCTGTGGTGCACTATCACGACTTTTACTTGGAAAGATCCCATATGTTAAGAATTAAATTATGGTAAGTGCACACATATGGTACATACTTTAGACATGAACATTCAGGTACAGTTCTTATTCGTTCGAACGATATCAAAAATATACGAAACTTTGCAATTGAGACTGTTACTTCTGTGCATATTTTAGCTGACGTGGTCAAAATAGTTATTTTTAAAATAACCTACATACTGGTGATTAATTAAGGTCTTTCCACTACGATGGGAAAGACCATATTGTTTTAAGGTCTTTCCCCTTTGTGAAGAAAGACCTTATTGTTTTTCTAATGTCTTTTTTTTTTCTATCAACATTTTTTGACATGGCCTCCCCCGTTTCTATTGAAGTTATCATGACCAAATTTGGACCACCGATAGATATCTTCATGAGGTATTACCAGATGACGATGTGTAGGATTTTATCACCATCTTTTAGAATTATATATCCTTGAAATTTCTTTTATTTTGCATATATCTTAAAAATTGTTACAGATATAATCCATCTGAAAATGACAACATGTACAGGAACAGATGGCAATGTTTATAAACAGTTTGGTACCATTGAAACGTTTAAACCCGCTGCATTTGTTTGCACCTGTCCTAAGTCAGGAATCTGATGTTCAGTAGTTGTCGTTTGTTGATGTGGTTCATGAGTGTTTCTCGTTTCTCGTTTTTTATATAGATTAGACCGTTGGTTTTCCCGTTGAATGGTTTTACACTTACACTAGTAATTTTTGGAGCCTTTTATAGCTTACTGTTCGGTGTGAGCCAAAGCTCCGTGTTGAAGACCGTACTGTGACCTATAATGGTTTACTTTTATAAATTTTGACTTGGATGGAGAGTTGTCTCATTGGCACTCATACCAAATCTTCTAATATCTATAAACAATCATTTTGTTATCAACCCTTATAAGAGTTATTTACCTTGAAATATTATAAACAATTTGTGAAAAATTATATTTCGAGAAACGGAAGTCGTAGAGACATGAGACCTTCACCAAAAATCTTTAGTTCATGTGACCTTTCATTTGCACTAAATGTCAAAGGTCATAGAGTGCAAAAAAAAAAGAAGCTTATATTTCAAGCTTTAATGTTAAGAAAACGATAAGAGATAGATGCATACACACATCGTATAAAATGACCTCTCGAAGATCTACATTTTATACTTTGGACCCAAAACTGTCAAACCATCCGTTCAAAAGTTACGTCGAGATAATTCTTTTAAGTATAGTTTTTTGTGCATATCTATTAAATGGTAACAGATATCAACCTTCTTTAAACTGTAAAACTGATCAGTATGTTAAGACCTTCAATTTGGGGTTAATGTATGTTGATTGCAATTCTGTCAGAAAACATATTTTAAAAATCTGAGAGTCTTAAGTATGTTGAAAGTGATTTGTGTCTAAATTTTGAATGTTGCAACGTATATATTGTGTTCATTTACTAGATATCTGAAAAAAGTAACCCTATATGACATTTGTATTAAAGTTAAGGTCAAAACTGTGAAGTACTAGGACTTCATAATTATTTCATGGTAAATTCCAGAAAAAAGCTTCGGACGCTCCAAATTTATAAACTGTCATTTTAATTTTGGAGACATTAAAGAAACGACACGAAAAGGGATTATAACACATAAACAATTTGTTAAGAAAAAATTGCAGAACAATACTATAATTAATCTAGACAATAGATATGTTGTAAAAAAACTTAAAACAACAACATATTAAAACAAATGTTGTACACATTATGTTATAATATTATTTACTCATATTATGTTGACATTAACCCAAGTGCACCAGGGAAGTATATTGTGATTGTTAAATATACACCAAGATATTATTAAATGAAATAGGATATCCTGCATTTATCATGCCTTTCAATAACATATGATTAAATCGCTTAAAGACCCCCTCCAAAATTACCGAAAACTATCTTGGTGTAAAAAATTATCTTTGTCTAATACATACAGAAGGCATACAGTGTTGGTGCTTTAAGGAGATATTAAAGGGAGAGAGAAAAACCCAAATTTAACTATTAGAAGTTTGTAAAAAGGCAAGACGAATTGAGTAGATAAGCTCCAAGATTGTGTAATAACGTTGTCTGTTTTGAACCCGTCTGTTTGGTCTGCTTTTATGGACCACAAAGCAACTAAGTTATTAGATACAGACTCATTAAATTCTGCTGTAAACGATCGATAAAAAAAACGAGATAACTTACAAAAAACAAGAACAACATACCATCACACATTTGATTTATTTAAAGTAGGTCACATCTTACGTCTGACTAGGTCAGTTGCATTCTTTCTCACATCTGGAGGTTCTTTAAACAGTATGCACATTATAAACAGATATGTTGTAGGTGCAAATTCATAATTTCTGATGCAATTCATGTCGTTTACATTACACCGACGTCAGAAATGCAAACTGCAGCACATTATCAGACATTTTTCAGAAGCTTTATCTCCAAAAAAGATGCTATGGAAAACTGTGGTGCACTATCACGACTTTAACCTGTCAAGATCTCATATGTTTTGAATTACATTGTGGTAAACATATGATACATACTATAGATATGAACATTCAGGTACATTTCGTATTTGTTCAAACGATATCAAAAAGATACGAAACTTTGAGACTGTTACTTCTATGCATACTTTAGCTGACGTGGTCAAAATAGTTATTTCAAAAATTACCTACATACTCATGATCAATTAGGGTCTTTTAAAATCGTTGGGAAAGACCATATTGTATTTAAGGTGTTTCCCCTACTTGAGGAAAGACCTTTTTTTCTAATGTCTTTCCCCTACGTGAGGAAAGACCTAACTATTTTTTCTTTTTTTTCTTCCAACATTTTTTTCGACATGCCCTCCCCCCGTTTCTATTGGAGTTATCAAGACCAAATTTGAACCATCGATATACCTCATCATGAAATATTACCAGATGAACCTGTGTAGGATTGCATCATCCCCTTTGTAAGTTATCTCCCTTTTATTGTTTTTTTCGACATGGCCCCCTCTTTGTTTTTGAAGATATCACGACCTTATTTGGACAACAGGTAGATCTCATCATGAAGTATTACCAGATGAGGCTGCGTAGGATTTCATTATCCCATTTGAGAGTAATATTCCTTTGAAGCAATTTCTTTTATCTGCTATTTTCTTAAAAAGTATTAGAGATAGAATCGATTTGAAAATGGCAATATGTACAAGAACAGATGGCAATGTTAATAAACATAAACAATTATTTTGTTATCAACCCTTATAAGCGTAATTTCCCTTGAAATATTATACAAAATTTATGAAAAATTCAATTTCGAGAACCGGAAGTCGTGGAGACTTGGGACCTTTACTAAAAATCTTAAGTTCATGTGACCTTTGATTTGCACCCAAGGTCAAAGGTCACCGAATGCAAAAACGTTTTTAAGCTGAAATTTCAAGCTTACAATTTAAGAAAACGATAAGAGATAGCTGCATACATACAGTGTATACAGTATTCCTCCAGAAGAGCTCTACATTTTATACCGCGGCGTTTACTCGCGTGCACTTAATGTAAACGCCGTGTTAATTCTGCGTCAACTCCAACATTTTAGTAGATATAATAAGTAAACGGGCGTTTACTTTCAGGTTTACCTCCGCGTTAACGCGAAAAAGGCGCGTCTTCTAATTTTGTAAAGAGTAAACGGGCGTTAACTTCCGCGTTTACTTTCGCGTTTACTTCCGCGTTAACGTGAATGAGGCGCGACTTCTATTTTTGTAAAAAGTAAACGCACGGTTGCTGGTTGTAGTAAACGCGCTTTAACGCAGATTGGCATGTATCATTAATGCACTTACCTATCGTATCACATGACAAGCTACGTAAAAAGGTTTAGCTGCACATTTTCGACAAATAAACAGATTAACGATTACAATGCATGATATGACACGTATTAAATTTATTGAAATTTCAAAAATGTACATGATAAGTAACAAAAAGATAATTCTCCCGGAAGCTTAAAACCTTTTTAATTTATTTTTTTCTCAGTGGGCATGGATTTAAAAGCAATTACATGGTCCGCAAACAAAATTTTCAAATTCATGATATTTCTTGGAGCCTGACCAAGATAAATTTGCCGTAAAAAATGTTGTCAACAGTTGACCACTTTCTCCTTGCGCTATCTTAAATATTATTTGCACATCTACATACATTTTTGCGTAACATGTATTTAATGTTGGCATATTTTTTTTCAAAATTTTGTGTGAAGCGATAGCCATTCATTTATTATTTGCAACATAAACATTTGTAATTGAAGATACAACTTTTTATCAATATTCTTGTACTGGCATGATAATTGATTACTTTTTATACCTACGAATGGATTGTTTGTAGACATCAACAAAAGGCGCCAATATTCTCCTTTTTGTTGGAATATTATACAACTGCATTAAAATTCTGTTCTTTTGTTCCCTAACGATGAATAGTTTTACACAAAATTGAGAGCTCCATAAGTTTACAGTTACTAATATTTATGTCCATAACGATAAAAAATTGACAATATTTCTTTTTTTTTTATTATTAATATTCTTGTACTGGCCTGATAATTGAGTCCTTTCTATACTTCAGAATGGATTGTTAGACATAAAAGAGAAGAAATTTAAGTTTAAAATTGCAAAATTTGTTGGCGCATAAAAAAAGGTGCCAATATTTTCCATTTTTCTATAATATTATACAACAGAATTAAAATTCTGTTCTTTTGGTACCTCAGAATGAACAGTTTTACATAAATTGAGAGCTCTATAGGTCTACAGCTACTAATATTTAGTCAACAACAATAAAAAGTGACAATATTTTTTTTTTATCAATATTTTTGTACTGACCTGATAATTGAGTACTGTTTACACCTCAGGATGGATTGTTGGACATAAAAGTGAAGAAATTTATGTTTGAAATTGCAAAATTTGTTGTTGCATCAAAACATTGTGCAAATATTTTCTTTTTTGTTGAAAAATTATACAACGGCATTAAAATTCTGTTCTTTTGGTCGCTAAGGATGAATAGTTTTACACAAATTGAGAGCTCTATAAGTCTACGTTACTAATATTCAAGCAGATAACAATAAAAAGTGACAATATTTCTTTTTTTTTCATTAAAATTCTTGTACTGGCATCAACAAGAGGTGCCAATATTTTCTATTTTGTTTGAATATTATAAAATAACATAAACATTCTGTTCTTTTTGGTCCTAAAGGATGAATAGTTTTACATAAATTGAGAGCTCTTTAAGTCTTCCTTATTAATATTTATGTCGATAACAATAACAAGTGACAATATTTCTTTTTTTTTTAATTAAATCTTGTACTGGCCTGATAATTGAGTACTTTTTATACCTCAGAATTGATTGTTAGACATAAAAGTGAAGAAATTTAAGTTTGAAATTGCAAAATTTGTTGTTGCATAATAAAAGGTGCCAATATTTTCCATTTTTCTATAATATTATACAACAGAATTAAAATTCTGTTCTTTTGGTACCTAAGGATGAACAGTTTAACATAAAGTGAGAGCTCTATAGGTCTACAGCTACTAATATTTAGTCAACAACAATAAACGTGACAATCTTTTTTTTTATCAATATTTTTGTACTGGCCTGATAATTGAGTACTGTTTACACCTCAGGATGGATTGTTGGACATAAAAGTGAAGAAATTTATGTTTGAAATTGCAAAATTTGTTGTTGCATCAAAACATTGTGCAAATATTTTCTATTTTGTTGGAATATTATACAACGGCATTAAAATTCTGTTCTTTCGGTCGCTAAGGATGAATAGTTTTACACAAATTGAGAGCTCTATAAGTCTACGTTACTAATATTCAAGCAGATAACAATAAAAAGTGACAATATTTCTTTTTTTTTTATCAAAATTCTTGTACTGGCATCAACAAGAGGTGCCAATATTTTCTATTTTGTTTGAATATTATAAAATAACATAAACATTCTGTTCTTTTTGGTCCTAAAGGATGAATAGTTTTACACAAATTTAGAGCTCTTTAAGTCTTCCTTATTAATACTGGTTCTCTGTAACTATTTAAACTTTTACATAGGGAGTGTGGCACGCATGGTCATGGATTTTCTTCAAAATTCAAAAACTAGCTAGTTTTGATGAAACAAACAAAAAATGGCAAAATTTTGGTTGCTAAGCATATCGGTTGCCATAGCAACCGATGACCAGTTTTACCTCTTCTGGATATCTATGATCTTAAGCTGAAAATGACTATTTTCAACATAATTTTTCCTAATAAATGATTAAGAGAAAGACTAATTTTTTATGATTTTATTAAATATAAGCATTTTATTAATGTAATTTAATAACTGATATTTTCATATTCATTTTCAATCATAATCACATATACCCCCCTTTTTATGTGGTTTGCATTAGGTAAAAAATACCCTTTTGAGGTCATTTTTGAATGCTCACCATAATTTTTTGCGGACACCTCAGTTAAAGTCAACCATGAATTCATAAATACCATAGTCATATCTTATCAATGATGCGAAAAAGTAATGGGGAAGTATGTTTCATTTTTTTGTTACCATGGATACAAAATGCTTAGTTTTCATTTTTTCAGAAAAAAAAAATTTTTGAAAAATTTTGAAAAAAAATGTTTTAAAACCTAATTTTTCAGTCAGAAATAAAAATAAATATACAATTTTTGGAAATTATTGTAATCATAAAAATTTTAAACATATTCATTTATATAGGTATAATAGTTTTAACTCTGTTGCTATGGAAACAATTTCATGATGATACATAAGTTTAAAACAATTTTGAAAAAGTTTCAGTTAGTTTCTTAAATGTGCACAAAAGTAGGAAAACTAAAACACTTATTAAGTGTCACTGTATTCACACATGTGTATGTATAAATAATTTTGCTAGTATAGTATATCGATAATGGTGTTACCACTTGAAGGAAACAAATACAATTTCTCTAATGTGGATAAAATTGCTGATTATGAAGAAATTTCTGTTTTCATGATCATGAAAAATATACAAGAAAAACTAGAAAAAACAAATACTAGTAAAATCATTTAAAAAATTAAATATTCAATTGTGCAATATTTGGGGCTGGAAAGATTTTGTAAAAAAGAAATAATCGATTAGTTGTGGTTTGCTTTATGTCCAGTGTCAAACATCTCATGCATATTTCAGAAGAGAACAAAATCAATAAATTTAATAGGAACATTGTAGGTTCTGTGCTAGTCTACTGACCAAAAATTAATTAAAGTCAATAATTTGATACAATTCAACACAATAAAAAATAGAACCAAAAGAGTCAGACGTTGATCCTCTAAATAAATGATAAATGACCATCTAAACTTTCTAAAAAGGAAAAAATACCTTTATTATGAGCTGTTTATTTTCTTATTCATTCTTTTAAACTCAATGTTGAAATGGCAAAGCATGTATAGCTATACGTTTTGAATAATATTGTATTATTGGATGATGAGTATCTACATGAAGATAATTTTTGAGGTGAAGTTATAAAAAATAGAAAATTTCAAAAAGGTCCTGCAATAGGGCTAGGCTGGGATGAAGGCAGACAATTAAAAATATCACTGGAAATCGGGATCAATTGGACAAGGACAGAAATTTCAATAGGTTAACTAGGGAGCCCCTAAAAGAATAAACACGAGGGTTCTTTAGCAAACAAAGGGCGTAACAAGCAAGGGCGGTTATAGTCGGCTACTCGATGGTTCCTGCTATCCACCCGACACATTTCTTGTTTGACGTTCTGGCTGGGGAGAATTTTCGAGATTTTCAAAACAATACGGTTTCCCTACGAGGACCCTCGGACAATCTGACAGTGGGTGACTGCGGGTCTTACAACGAGCAACAGGGGGAAAATATACCATCAAGACAATTTTCATATAAGGGGTCCCACTGACTGTCTTATGAAATGGCCTGCTACATTCATGCTTCAGTGATTCCATATGTAATCAACAAAATGTTCCAATGAAAGGAGGGGGCGGGCCCTCAGGGCCCCTTGGATCCGCCTATGGTAGAACTATACACTACTAATAGGCATTGGATTATTGAAATTTGAGAAAATAACAATTATCTTCATGGATTTTTAGCAGCAAATTAAAAAATATTGACAATATGATAACTCTAGATCTTTACACAGGGTAACTTTGAAAGAATTATATACATGTACATATACTTTGATTTTCACTGAAAGCCCATTACAGAAAGATGTTTCTCAAAATAAGTATATTGTCTTTCTTTTAACAAAAAAAAACCAACATTTTACTTTGAAACAGGAGTCAATGTTTATAAATAACAAATTATACATGTGACTTTTTGTCCGCGACTTTTTGTCTGTGACTTTCTGTCCTTCATTCTGACCGTTATCATGACCAGGAAAAATGACTTGATTCCTATTTATATATAATAGGCTTTCCATCAAATTTATAGAAACACTTAGATTGAACCATTCATTTTTTCAAATAAGAAAATATAAAATGCTTACAAACATATTAGCAAACGATAAATGTATTGACTTTCGGGAACATTTAAAACTAAGACAAGGCTCTGGCAACCCTCAAGTAAAGTCCGCGAATATGTATACTTATATTTTATGAAAATATTTTAAACTACCAGGATATCGTGCATGCAGGGGCTCGGGTATACCGCAAGTAGTCCGCGAAATGTTTATTTGTTTTTTATGAAAATATTTAAAAATACCAAGATATCCAACACAAGGCTCGGGCATGCCTTAAGTAGTACGTGGAAATAATTATTTACTGTAAGAAAATATTAAAAAACAAACTATATTGGATTTATCAACTTACATGTATTTATGCATGGTCTACTTCAATCACACCTTTTGTGTGTTACTTTATATTTGTGATCAAACGTGTCAAATTATAACCAGTAACATACAACATAATTTACAACACAGTTAAATACAATATACTACTCAATACCATAAAAAGTTTAAATAATCCAGTGCTCGTCAAAGTACCCTAAACTGTTTTTCCCAGTTTTTTACCATTCAATCTTAATGTTAAATTTCATAAATTTTAAGCAAATCCTACATTTTTGTCCTATAAGATATTAATAAGTTTTAGGTAGTACAACGACCAGGACACAGTAAAACGTTGGTCAGGTCAAGTTTTTTACCCAAAAACATATTGTTTTCTCTGTTTTTTTTTAATAATATTAAATAACACAGAAATTTTCATCGGTCAGGTCATTGCTGTTGTTGGTCAGGTCATTATCAACGTTAGGAAGGTAATTTTTTATTATTTTTTTCAATATTTATTCATTAATTTATATATTAAATGATCAAGTTTTAGTATATTTCAAATTTAACATAAATCCATTAAGAAATAAAAAAGTTATTATCATTTTCATTTGGTCCTGTCATTGTCAGCGTTGGTCAGGTCACGTTTTATGAAGATTTAAAAAAAGTTTTCTATATTTTTTTTTTTATATTTATGTATTGAATGGTCTAAATTTATAACAATTTAAATTTGACATCAATCCTTTTAGAAACAAAAAAGTTATTAGCATTTTCGTTTTGGTCCAGTCATTAGAGTAACCCACCAAAGGGAGATAATTCGTATTGTGAGGAATATTGCACAATGATCATTTTTTAGAAATTAATTTCACATGTTTCTAGGTAGATTACCCGTAACTTTTTTTTATTTTTGACTAAAACAAGACTGAAATTAATTGTTTTTGTGTTTCTTTTTAATAGATGTAGCCGCATAATTTCACAACACTACACCAAATATTGTATTTTTCTCAAAAATCCCAACTTTCTCTGCTGTTACCATGGTAACCAACCAATATATATATCGGTTGGCATTATTTTTCTGACTAGTCTAATAGGATCTACATATCAGCCAATTTTCAGGAAGATCGGTGACTATGTGTGCCGAAAAAGTTTAATTGGTTACAGAGAATGAGTATTAATATTTATGTCGATAACAATTACAAGTGACAATATTTCTTTTTTTTTTAATTAAATCTTGTACTGGCCTGATAATTGAGTACTTTTTATACCTCAGAATTGATTGTTAGACATAAAAGTGAAGAAATTTAAGTTTGAAATTGCAAAATTTGTTGTTGCATAAAAAAAGGTGCCAATATTTTCCATTTTTCTATAATATTATACAACAGAATTAAAATTCTGTTCTTTTGGTACCTAAGGATGAACAGTTTTACATCAAGTGAGAGCTCCATAGGTCTACAGCTACTAATATTTAGTCAACAACAATAAAAAGTGACAATTTTTTTTTTTATCAATATTTTTGTACTGGCCTGATAATTGAGTACTGTTTACACCTCAAGATGGATTTTAGACATAAAAGAGTAGAAATTTATGTTTGAAATTGCAAAATTTGTTGTCATATCAAGAAAAGGTGCTGATATATTTCATTTTGTTAGATTATTATATAACAGTATTAAAATTCCTTTCTTTTTGGTCCCTAAGGATGAATAGTTTTACACAAATTGAGAGCTCTATAAGTCTACGGTTACTAATATTTATGTCGATAACAATAAAATAGTAACAATATTTCTTTTTTTTTTTATTAATATTCTTGTACTAGCCTGAAAATTTAGTACTTTTTATATCTCCAGATGGATAATTTGGCATTATAGGGAAGGAATTTAAGTTTAAAATAGCAAAATCTGTTTTAGCATCAACAAAAGGTGAAAATTTTTTCCATTTTGTTAAAATAATACACAACGGCATTAAAATTCTTTTCTTTTTGGTCCTTAAGGTTGAATAGTTTTGCACAAATTGAGAGCTCTATAAGTCTACGGTTACTAATATTTGTATATATATATACAAAGGTTTAGAGATAATTATGCATATTTCAATAAAAATACATAAATAACCTGCAATAACATTTTAACAAGGTGGAACAGTATTATCTTATTATTAATTAATCTTTGTAGTTTTTTATATATACATTGGTATATATATGTATCTAAATAGTCTCACATAATTCTTTTAAGAATGACACATACATATGTTTTACTTGTTTGTATATATATGTTTACTGTATAGTGTTATATATATATATATATATGTGTGTGTGTGTGTGTGTGTGTGTGTGTGTGTGTGTGTCTTTTTTTTAAATGTATGTTGTATGTGGTGAGACTTTAATAAACTATTGAATCTGGTTCTAAATAACGTACGATGGTAGATAGAGACATTTACATTAAATCACCCAGAAAAGTTCAATTCATTGTTGATCTCCTTACTTAGTTTACACAGCTCATTTAGTTATGAACATTTTTTGGATGGTTTAGACCTGTTTATCCCACTTTTATCTACCCTAATTATTATACAGTTAAATAAACACAAAAGACAATGGGCTTACTGACCATAAAACAATATAGTCTGTTCCAAATATATTTCAACATATACGTGTTTAAATAGATAAAATTTATGCAATCTACATGGGAAAATTTGAATGCTTATTTGGGTTTTTTTCTTGGAAAGAAAATGTATTTTATTGTGTCTTTATTATATAAAAAGTCAATTAATGTTTTACTTGATTATTTTCATGGTATTAGGCAATTTCGTGTGTTTTTTTATACTTTTTATACTTATTTTCCGCTTCTTGTTCTTTGTTTGAATAACAACAAGGAATACATGTGATATTTTTTTTAATTAAAGTCATATATTCACTAAAAATCATAATATACGTTGTATTGACATAATTCAAATTACATCATCATTGACAGTAAGCATTATAATGAAATAAATAAATCAGTCTTTAATTGAAACATACATTGTAATATTATAAAACATCATCTTTCAATATAACAGTATGCATAATAATATAGAACATAAACAGTTTAAATGTAGAAAGTAGGAAATTGCATCTGAGTAGTTAATACATCTATCTGGCCTTGCTTGTATCTGTCTTTGGGTTACTGTAGTCTTTTGTTGAGAACTCTGTACTTGTGTCTAGTTAACGGGCACCTCCTGTAGCATACTGGATTATAGTGCATTATGTGAAGGCCTGGGTATTTTGTAGGACTTTGATTAGGTTGTACAGGTTGGGTGGGCGTGCTGCACTTTCTTCTTTATTTGGTTGTGCCATCCTTCTGGGTGGTTGGTTGTACGGGGTCATTCAGTCTGGAAGTTGTTCCAAAAGAATCTGTGGCCTTCAACCCAATACTCTGTCACGTAGTCAGTAAAAACTGATGTGTCTGGGACGTTGTCAGCTTCACCAATGTCTTCCAATGCGTTGAGCCAAACATCTTCAACCTGTTGCTGTTGGACGAGTGGAAGGACTGCTGCTCTTCTAACTAGTTGAGTGCCGTCGTTCTTCTTGTAGTTGGCTTGAAGTCCGCACTTCAGTGCCTTTCTCCAAATACATTGAATGAAGTCGAAGAAACAACTCTTAACTGTTATTCCTGGGAAAACTGTACATGCTGCATTCTTGGTGGCTGTCCTTTAATCGATAAAAACTGTGTTAGGTTGGAATTGAAGTTGGTGTAAAATTATGATGCAATTACACATGCAGAGCTTGGTTAATCTTTCATTAACGAACTTAAAAGATGAAATTCTTAAGGGAAACTTCTTATAATTATCTATAAATGTATTGGCTTGGATGCAGATTTAAGCTCACTTCATGACACTTATTATTTCTAATTAATCTTAAATCTTAATTTTTGGTGACATTTTTTTTTGTATCATTCAACAAGAAAATGAATATAACAGAATCCTTATTTTATTATTGAACATTTCACAAATGTATTTTACTAAATAATTTAGGCAGATGTATTTTCAAATAACTTCTATAATTTTGTTTCTAAAAAATCATTAAGATTATATCATAAAGACAGTTTTTTAATGTTTACAGGTAAATTTAAACGCAAGAACGATTTAGAAACAAACTTTATTTACTAAAACAACAAATACCCAAATGTTTATATATGCATGTAATTAAAAGTGAAAAAAACAGGATGCAACCGTTTTGGAATTCATTAAACCAATGTTTTCTGCAGTCATCAAAAGCTAAACAATTAAAAAATGTAATTGTATTCATCATCATAAGCAAGACAAACAAAAAGTTGCAACTATATAATAGCTATGTGTAAGTGCCATGTTTCTTTATTTCTTCATGGATCAGTAATTTTATTACCTGGCACCTGCAGTCGAACAAAAACTTTGACGACAGATTCTAATGCAAGGTGCAAATATAATTGCAATGTAAAACATGAACAACCAAATAGAAGAAATTGTTTAATGACTATATTGAATAGCTGGGGACAGAGGCTGTTTGCAGTTTAAAAAAACACGACAGCCTTGGGATAAATCTAAGGTCTTGCTATAATACATTGTGAACGTTGGCCGACTTTTGTTCTCAATATACGACCATAAATTGCACAAGTTTGTGCTTGTGTCAATTTCAGGATCTCATGTACTTGGCGATCACAATACAATACTGGTTTACCAGGATTGTGTACAATACTTGAATACATTTTTGGATTGTACCAGCATTGTGGTTTAAAAAAGACTATATCAGGTGGCAAATGAAATATGACATGACAATTTTATCAAATTTAAGGAAAAAAATCTAAAAAAAAGTAATCATGATAATACAAATATTATGAAAATGAATTTTTTTTAGCACTAATACTCATATTTATGATTGATACGAAAAAGGGTCGATATATGTTTAAATGATAATTAATTAGCAATTTTCATCAAAGAAAGTCTCAAATCTTCAGTTTTCTTTATCTTGTGAGGACCATATTTTTCTTAAGCATGTTAACTGACAGTTTTTAAAATAAGATTGATAGATAGTTCTCCTTAATATTTATCAAATTGCCATTTTGTCTGAACTGAAATGGTTAAACTGTTAACATAAACAAAAGGATTCAATTTGTCTATTTTTATATATGGAATAAAACAAGTATTTAGAGTAAAAAAATATATAGTTCAATGTAATGAAACTGACTATTCAAAAACGTTTTATCATTGCTAAAAAGTGTAATTTTAGTGTACTAATGTGTGCATCATTAATTGATAAACTAATTTTTCAGATTTGATCATATATCAATAATTAGTATTTTAATTTATTCGAGTGTGGGGAATTTGTCTGTCCCCTTAGGTTGTTTATTCGAAAATATAATAGGAAGCAATCAAAGGAGTAAGTTCGGTAAGGGCCATATTTGGCCCCATTTATAAAGTTCAATGTTAGAAGATAAAAAATGTTTTAAGTCGACTTAAAGACATGTGAGAAAGTTAAATAGAACTTTCAATCAATTTAATTGAGGTCTGGAGCTGGCATGTCAGTAACTGCTAGTAGTCCTTTGTTAATGTATGTGTCATTGTCATTTTGCTTAGTTTCTTTTGTTACCTATTCAGACATCGGACTCGGACTTCTTTTTAACTGAGTTTTACTGTGCGTATTGCTATGTGTTTCTTTATTCTACATTGGCTAGAGGTAAAGGGGGAGGGTTGAGATCTCACAAAACATGTTTAACCCCGCCGCATTTTTGCGCCTGTCCCAAGTCAGGAGCCTCTGGCCTTTGTTAGTCTTGTATGTTTTTTTAATTTTAGTTCCTTTATATGTTTTGGAGTTTAGTGTGACGTCCATTTTCACTGAACCAGTACACAATTTTATTTAGGGGCCAGCTGAAGACCACCTCCGGGTGCGAGATTTTCTCGCTGCGTTGAAGACCCATTGGTGGCCTTCGGCTGTTATCTGCTCTTTGGTCGGGTTGTTGTTTTTTGACATATTCCCCATTTCCATTCTCAATTTTATCTATTTGTGTCAAAGTTTTCTTCTAAAGTATTGATTTTTACATCCTAAATAGGTCAAGATAAGAGATATTGGCGAAATTTGAAAACATCAGCCGGATTTCAACCAAATTTAGGACCAGGAAACATAGAGCGCAGGCGTCGACAAACTAAATATTCGAGTTAGACATGTAAGATGTCTTTACAAACATTATTTAAAAAGATCTTTTTTGTCGACGTATTCGCTCTATGTTTCCTGTCCAATAATCAATAGAAATTTACCCATTTTCATTGATTTTTCGTGGAAAATCAAAATGAGTACTATTTGTGACGTCATGAATAAAACGCAGGAACGTAAATATTCAACAAAAAGGTTTATTTCCTATCTAATCACTGTATTAGCTATGATTCATTGTGATATTGGTCAATAAATCCTGATTTGATATTTAAGCTAAAAAGGGGGGCCATTGTTGGGCCTTATCGAACCTACTCCTTTTAGAGTTCACTCATATATTAGTATTGTTCTAAAATCAAACTGCAATTTTCTAAAACTATGGATTGATTCAAACAAAGCTGAGAAATAATCAAGGTATCCCTACATGTGCAAAACTTCTTCTTAAATGAAAGTATTAGAGGAAAGGAAGAAATTAAAATTTGTATCCCCTGAACATGACTCTCAATTTATATTTGTATTAAATGTAAATATATAGCAATAATACAATGAAACTACAATATATCTGAACTATTTTGTGTTAAAGAACTTTTAAAATCGTATTGCCCGGTAAATATCCCAACCATATCATCAGTTTTGTGTACAATACCTGTTTGTACAATACTGGTTTACTGGTTTTTAATTTTTTTTTTAAATACTGAAACACAATTTATATTCTAGAATGGAAAGCTCATATGCACTACTATTTTTTTCAGAGGTCAAAACATAGGGCTGTGTGGCATTTTTCAACATAAATATGCCTCGATCTTCTAAGAGTTTAAACTTCTATTAAAATTCCGTACTACCCCTCCCTTCACTTTGGGTCTTCCTCTTAATTCAGTTTTGCCGCTATCCATGTGTATTTATACTGGTAACATTCCAAAGTTATGTTTGATGATGAGAGATGAAACATAGAGATCATATCTGGGAACCAGTATGTAAACAAAACAAAATATCTATGAATATCATATATTTCCCCAAAAGAGTGTTTTGTGAAACAGCTATATTTAAAAAGTGCAACCAAGACATTAAAAATCATGAACTTTCTGTATAGTGGTTGTCATTTTAACTTGTTTCTAGTTTTGACATTAGTTTTGTATGATCAAGCCCTGTTGGTTTAATACAGATACTAAAGAGTAGTGGTTTTTAAATTCCAGCTGGCAAGATGTAAAGTCTAACGGTGGAGATTTAAAGTAGAAAGCTGAAGATGTAAAGTAAGAGCCGTATAATTAAAGTCTAGCGCCCAGGATGTTAAGTCTAGCGCTGTATAGATATAAATTCGAGCTCTGTAGGTATAAGATAGCAATACACAGTTTCGAGTTTGGTTTTACGATTTTGCCCCTGTTACTGTTTCAAATATAAAAGTTATTGTGCAATAAAGTTTATTCTTCAATAGCTATAGTATAATATAGCCTTTAAAGGGGGTTTATACGACCATTAGAGATTGTTTTTGCATGTTTTATAGGCCATTTTCTGTTTGACAGTCCGTATTTTCACATCCTTACTGGCCATAGGTTAAGAAATTATTGAATCATGTTTTCCAATAAATGTTTTACGCTCGAACTTTTCAATTCAATTTTATTGAAAAATGAGTTGAAATGCATATGCTTTTGTTTTGACATCTTGATAGATAAGTATCAATGATTTCAGAAAAGGCATCACTAAGATGGATTGAAATTCTACTTTGGACCAAATTGTGGGAACATTTGTGACATTTTCACTTCCCATTTTGCAAAATGTGTGTATGAAATAAATCAATCTTTTTAAAATATAGACCTCTGATTTCGTTATCTTCATAAGAGATCTTACATCGATGTGTAAAAGGTTTCACTTTTGTGACCTGTTGTGACGTAACAGATGACCATCCAAAGAATTTATACCGACCAATCAGAATCGTCTTTGTTAACTTGCAAAAAAATGAATGAAAACGGGTCACGGACATCTGTTAAATTTTCTGTTTGCCTTGTGGCATCATTTTTGAAGACAAAGTATCAAACACAGCCTGGAGCTGAAATCAAGCCTGCATTCAGAGGCACAACCTTCATAAAAGTGCAAGGGTAAATAATTATAAGTTTAAATAATGCTGTGGGAAAAAATGGATTACTCAAGGGCCAGTGATTATATTCCCCCCAAAAAATATCCAAGGAGGAACTAACAGAGATAAGAAGATGTGAGTCAAAGAAATGGACTCACAATGTGAATTTATAAATTTCCTCTAACCTATCTCTATACGTTACATTTCCCCCTTAACATTCTGTCATCAACCTGAAGAACATATCAATTAAAATGTGTTTGGATAAACACTAGTATTAAGTAACGGGGTACGTAGGTAAGGAAACCCTAAACAAACATGCATGTACATTTTTCTTTGCCTTTCAGCCTGGAAAAGCTAGTAATAATTATAAAAAAATAATTTAATGACTTAAGATCCTTCTGAAATGGAAGTTAAATAATTTCCAATCGGCTTTATACATGTTATAATGAAGTCAACATTGTTTTGAACATTGTTTAAATATATTTAAATTCATATTTCAGGAGGTGATCCTGTAGACATTCTTCTCTTGTCTATTCAGCTTCATGGCAAGGAATAAGACACAGAAAGTTTAGGAAATGAACATTGAGTGTCAATGTGAGTAATTCACACACATGCCAGACATAAAGAAATGGTCAGACACAGGCTCGGCTTTAGAATCTGTATCAACTGGAAGCAACAGCATTTTCATCAGAAAACTTAGAGAATAAGGATGAACTTTTAAACACATTTTGTACCGCTGTTATAATGTTATGCAAGTAAAAAGTAAAAAAGTAAAAAGTACATGTACAAATTCTACAAGTCTGTTAAGTTATCAAAGACTATGAATGCCAAAAAAAACCAGTATGAAAATCCAATAAGTTTTTACAGTGGTTAAATAGAGGAATAACTACCTTATTGCATACATGTACATGATTTACTTTTACAAATTGTGACTTGAATGGAGAGTTGTCTCATTGGCACTCATACCACATCTTCTTATATCTATGTATGTTGTATAATTGTATGGATTTGCACAACAGTTCCATTTTTGTGATTGGATTTAATAGTTATGTGTTTCTCAGGTTCTGTGAAATATGCAGTTAGCAATGTTCGGCCACCAAATAAATAGATATGCTAAGAAATGCCAATTGTTTGTTAACAATGTCTATGAGATGTGTACAAAACGCAAAGATATAAAAGCCTTTTTCATTTATGTACTTGTACTGTAAAAGTCGTATACAGATTTTAAACCAACTGTAATTCTGAAAATCTTTGGTAGCAGTGGAACCTAGTCCAAGACATTTCATATTTTCAACTCCTTATGAAGACATATTTGACCAATCTGGTATCCAATAGAAGTTTGAAAATAAGTTTTACATGTACATGACACGATGATCATCAGCAATGAAGGCGATATAGGATTTAATATTCAAAGTTATGTTGAGGAGTATAAAGTGAAGTTGAACATTCCACCATTATAGCATTCTGCACGTTTAGGAACAGAATACAAGACATGAATGCTAATCGGGCGACAGCTGTAACTTTTTATATAAAGTTTAATATTTCAGAGGGTAGATATCCTGGATGTTTCATACTTCAAAAGTATAAAGAAACTTTATGTTAAGCCCGGATGTTTCATACTTAAAATGTATAAAGAAACCTTATGTTAAGAAGTTTCTGTCAAGTCATTTGTCTATTGTCCTCATCCTCATTTTCATGCTTCATCGACTCCTTTAAAACTACATATGTAATGATTTTATCATGTGAATTTCTGGCATATTATGCGTAATAGGATATCTATATTTGGGATACATGTATGGTATCCAAGGTTTACATGTCTGTCAGACAAGGTTAAACTTGTCTCTGATTTTTTTTACCTATAAGTCCTATATACATGTATCTAAATATAACATAAAGGGTATATACTAGGTAAAAAAATATTTTTCAAACAAATGCCAGTTTTCATCTGACCCCAATCTCATTTCACCTGTCAGTGATCAATTTGATTTTTTTGTGGTCAATTCCATTTCTCAGATTCTACAAAATGTATATAAAGCAGTAGGTCAAAGTTTACATATAAACAATAAGAGATATCATACATGTATATATATATATATGTCAATAAGACAGCAACTGAAATAGCAAAAAATAATTCAGTGACATCTAGAATGAAATCTACATGTATATATAAGTCTTCAACAGAAGGAAAGAAAATTGTCCTTACAATGTGTCAAGCTCTTAAGTATCCTGTGTCTATGAAAGTAATGAATTAATTTAGCAGAAATACATGTATCTTATTTATTGTGTCTCTGGCAATCATACATGTACCACATTATTTTTATATAGATCTGCCATATGCATTTTACACACAATTCTACAAATTACTAAAAACATAACAATATGTCATACAACATGTACAACAACAGGGTTCGTGGCTTGGGACAGGCACATGAAATGTAATAGGATTAAACTAGTTTTTGTGTCGCCTGAGATTCTCGTCACAGAATGCGATACATAGGGATTACAATTAGCATAATCAGGCGGAAGTGTACACTATTTGAATAAAGTTTAATATTTCAGAAGGTAGAAGACCTGAATGATTCATACCTTGTACACAGATACCTTACGTCAAATGTCTATTGTCCTTGACCTCATTTTTATGGTTCAGTGACTGCTTGAATAAAAATTATGCTTTTTTCTCATGTGAAATACTCACTTTTTATTGTCAGGTCTGTATCTCAGTTACTATAAGTAATAGCTCAACTATATTTTGTGTATGGAATGATTGTAAAGTGTGCATGTCTGACTGGCAGTTTCATCTGACCTTGACCTCTTTTTCATGGTTCAATGGACAATGTTTAGTTTTTGTGGTTTTGTCTATTTCTCAGATTTATAGCAATAGGGCCTCTACATTTGGCGTATGGAATGATTGTAAGGTGAACATGTCCGACCTTGACCTTTTTCATGGTACAATAGACGACATTTATTTTCTATGGTTTGGTCTATTTTTCAGATACTTGAAGCAAAATAGGCCAGTATATTTTGCATATGGAATGATAATAATGTGTTCATGTCTCATGTCACCTTTGAAAATTTCTATAATGTTTTCAAATTAACTTGGATTTTAATAAAGCTCTACAGCTATCTCATTCATATTCATTGATCTTACAATATGTCAGAATGTTTGGTATTTTGGTTTATTGCTAGCAAATCTAAGGATTTAATTAAAAGGTAAAAAAGCTAGAATTTTCAGTTCGGACTAGATTCGTGTAATCACCTTTAAACATTTCTGTTACTTAATATTCAAATCAACTTTGATTTTGATAAAACTCTACAGCTATCTCAATTATATATTGGTTTTACTAATACCTGGTTATTTGGTAGCTGTCAAATTTAAGGATTTAATTAATAGGTTTAAAAGCTAGAGTTTTCAATTCTGTCTTAATTCAGATAGTCACCTTTAAAAATGTCTATACATTTTTCAAATCAACTTGGATTTTAATAAAACTCTACAGCTATTTCAATTATATATTGATATATATATAGATAGATGTACTGATTCAGACCAAGTCAAGACCAGGCGAGACTTAATTCATAGGTCAAGAATGGTCGAGACTGGTCGGGCATTTGTCGAGACCATATTCATATTCATACTATACCAAGATTATTAAGTACAAAGTCAAGTACAGTTAAGTACATTTAAGTACTGTCGAGACTATGTTGAGTCTTTTTAAGTAAAATCTGTAAAAATATGGTCTTTTCAGACTGAGCAGGTTATATTGATGGTTCATCTGATCTTGACCTCATTTTCATGGATCATGGATAATGTTAAGTTTATATAATGCTTGTAGTTAAACCTTCATATTACAGACTTTCAACATATATTCAATCATACGTGAAGCAGGCGAGACATTTCAGCTTGTACACTGTTGTTAAATTATAGATCTTAACCTTCCCACTTTTTTTTAATCTAGATTAGAACATTAAAAATAGGTGCATACAAGAACAAATAATGAAATTTAGTTCTATTTTTTGAATTTTTGCTTGGATTTCTTCAAATGAAGGAAGGTGTCTAGCAAGCGAGCTAAAGAAGTACTTCACCCGAGCAGCTAATGGAGGACAGTTATTTATCTACTAGGTAAGCCGAGGTGGATTTAGGGGGTAAGGGGGGGGGGCTGGGCTTGTGGAGCTAAATATACATGTATGATTAATTCTAAAGACTTTTTACAGGTCACATTGCAAACGATGCTCAGTTTGAACTTTTGAGCGTAGCAAAATACGTGCGGATTCCAGTTTAAAATAAATGCAGATTGTTGCCATGGTTACACAAAAAAAAGATTATCTTTCACCATTTTAACTTTTTTGTTGTTCTCCAGCGCTGGGGAAGCAAAGTCCAACACTGGAGATGAAAAGCCCAGCTCTGTAATTCTTAAGTCTAGCCTTGTAGATGCAAAGTCTAGCGCTGAAGATATAAACTCTAGCGGACAGTAATAGTGGACGACTTTAAATCTTTAGTGCAGGAATTTGTATCTAAAGCGGCTGGACTTTGCATCTACAGCTCTGAAAGTTTAGATCTACAACACTGGACTTGACATCTTCTGCGGCGAAATTAATACGTACAGCGCTTAATCTTATATCAACTGCACTCGTCTTTACATCTTCTTCGTTGGATTATACATCTTCAGCACTTTCATTTCTTATTTTTGTTGTTGAAATAGTTATTTGTTTTTATAGTGATTAAGATTATACAACAATGTTGACTGCTGAACCCCAACTTTTGACATGTTTTCCTATTATGTCTATTTGTTTTGCTCACACATTGTTGTCAATATTTAGTAATGGAATTCTATATGACTGTATACAAGTGAGAGGTATAACTAGCTGTTAAACCAGGTTTAATCCACCATTTTTGCATAAGGAAATGCCTGTACCAAGTCCGGAATATAACAGTTGATGTGTTTGAGCTTTCGATTATGCCAATTGCATAGGGACTTTCCGTTTTAAATTTTCCTTGGAGTTCGGTATTTTTGTTATTTTACTTTTTACTTTTCCAGCGCTGGACTTTAATTCTACAGTGCTAGACTTTCCATCTCATTAGCTATAATTAAAAAAAAACATCTCTTTGGTATCTGTATAAGACCAAGGCTTCATATAAAACTAATGTCAAAACTAGAAACAAATTAAATGACCACCACTAAACATAAAGTTTATGAATTTTGACTGTTGTATCCGATTGACAATTTCTGTTACTAGTTTAAAGATTTATTCCAAAAGTAGATCTCAACATTTTTCCAGATTATAACAACCGATACCAGACAATTTCAATCTGACATACTCTATAATACATTCAGTTTAATAAAATTATATTCGTAAAGAAATAGAAAAAAAAATTGTTATTATACGTTTAGGTTGCACTTTGTAAATACAGCTGTTTCAAAAACCACGCCTCTTTTGGGGAGATATATAATATTCATAGATATTTTGTTTTGTTTACGTATTGGTTCCCAGATATGATCTCTATGTTTCATCTCATAGAAACACAATTTGGGAATGTTACCATTATAAATACACATGGATAGCGGCCTAATTGAATTCTGAGGAAGACCCAAAGTAAATGGAGGGGTAGTACAGAATTTTAGTATAAGTTTAAACTCTTAGAAGTTCTAGGTATATAAATGTTGAAAATATGCCACACAGCCCTATGTTTTGACCTTTGAAAAAATAATAGTACATAAGAACTTTCCATTCTAGGATGTAATTTTTTGGAAACTTCATAGTAAAAGTGACACTGTTTTAGCCGTAAAAGGAGTTCCTATGGAAAACTGCCTTGTCTATATTTACAGAAGTGCAACCATTATATTGATAAAGAAGAACACTAATAAACTGATGTTTACGTTACTTTATTGATGAACTCACTGTCATTTTGTCAAAAACTCACTGAGCTGGCCGCACTTACCTGCGGGAGAAAAGTGATTCCGATGTCATTTTAAATCTCATTGGTCCAAATAATAATCGAGACAAGCTATCATTCAGTTATCTATGGCATGACTTTCTCTTATTCAACAAAATATTCACTGATTGACAATAAATTGATAAAAATTCGACTTACCGTATCTATATTTTTTTATAGTTTGTACCAGAAAGGCTAACAGGAAGTGCCAGTAAAGTTTTTTTCTCGCTTAACAATTCAGTTGAGATTTGATGGTTTACCACGCGTGTTTAGGACGAGACAGTTAACAATACATCAATATACAATGTGTACGTCCTACAATAGGGCATCTCGCACAACCAAACAAATGCCCCACATGGCCAAGGGTTTAAAAGTCAGTTCGAAGAAGATCAAGAGTGACCATATTTCTATTCCGCAGTCACCCTTGGGGTGATATGTAAAGTGGATAGAGGATTGAAAAGCTTAGTCATATGTATGTTTGCAGACACATGATTATGAGAATTTCACTCATAAGCAGTACTTTGAAAATCAATACAACTTGAACAAAGATTTAAATAAAATAATTTAACATATGGGCTAGTATGGTACCCTACTTAGGTCACAAGGTCAAGTTTAAAAATTGCATCAGGTCACCAGCTATAGATCACTATAAACGATCTACACTGTTCTAAACTGATCTGATTTTTTTGAAATGTCACAGGTTCTTTAAATGAAACATCAGGAATTTCTACTATCGGCCAATACAATCTATACAAAACTATAAAAAAAATAGCATCTGGTGGCTGCAAACGTGTATTGTGATCAGTACATAGAGTCAGGTGTGCATGTACATGATGTAGGGACTGTAAATATTCTAGTTCTTTTATACTATATATGTACGTACAGTCAGGGGTAATACTTATATACAGGTTTTTTTTTTTATTTTCTGGTTCAGGTAAATTATTTTGGAGGTAGAGCTATATCCCTTGTTGTACTTGTATAAGTAAAAATGTCTTATTTTCTTCTAATCTTGATTTCTCTTGACTACATAGCTCTAATTGAGTATCTAATTGTCTGTCATTAATGGTTGTTTTTACTATTCATAGAAGTAAAATTTCATGGACAATGAAAATCTCATTTGTCTGTTATTTTTAAAATACTGCTCATTTATAAGCCTCCAGGGGTGTATTTTTGAAGGCCTTGCGCAGTTACTTAACATCAGTGCGCAATAGATTTCTTTGCTTAGTTCATGAGATAAACTGTTGAACTGTATTTAAAGATTAACTAGCAAACCAGAAAATATCTGTTGAGACATGTTTTGACCTCCCAAAACTTGAGAATTAAAGGGGTTGTAAAAAATAGTTACTTGTTAAAGAAGACTAAGGGGAGATAATTCAAACTTTGATAATAAAATAAAAAAACTTACAAATTCACTTATACTTATGTCAGTTTATTTTCGACTTATTAGTTTGAATGTCCATTTGGTATCCGTCGCCTCTCTTATACTGTAAGTAAATAGTACTTACATTTTCAAGTAAACAAAAATTACTCGTATAAGTATTACCTCTGACTGACGTAGGGCATGAACTGCTGATGATTTTCCTATTTTCGTTTTGATCTAATAAGAAGTTGAACGATGAACAGTCTTCGGACTGAATGCTTTCTTACTTCCTGGTTGGAAGATCGACTCTTTCATAGTAATAGTCTGTTGATTGGTTGGGGCATTTCGAAACCTAGTAAATGTCCTTTAATCCCACAGAGTGTCGGGTTTTAACTCTTTATTCTAGTTATTAAAGTTGCATCGTGATCAATCATGCATATCGGTACACAGGAACATGATTCTATATATAACCGAAACTCTTTGCAATTGTGTAAATGTATAAAAACGCACACGTGATCATTCCATAATCCACATTTCATCCAGTCGCTCGTTGTTATGAATGTTAAGAGTCATTATAGTTGAAACGTATATGAAAACCTGAGGACACACCGTGCATGCTTTTTTTCCTCGGTTATACATATTGATACTTAGTAAGATAATCCGAAGGTAACAATTTAATTGAAAAACGAGTATAAACAAATCCAACTGACCAAATGATTAATCAATTATTTTCGATTAAAATTAATATGGATTAATACGGGAATAATTTAGAGGAGGGTTTGTGCTGGGCTAGACGTTGCCTAGCTATCTTACTGCGGCAAGATAGCAGAATGTGAAGAACATAAAACGAGGGTATAATAACAAGAAGAAAAAACGACTCTCAGACTATAAAAGCAATTATTTGTGCATGTTAAAATATTTTAATTTCTAAATATGATTTAAAGGAGATGTCAAGTGTACATTAATAATTAAGACAGGCAACCCAATTAATTGACACACAAAACTGCTTATTAAGTACTTCTAAAGTTGAAACAGCGCATGCCTCTTACAAGTTATGAAGTCTTCTACAATGGACATATTATGTCATTACAATTTTTAGCTTTTAACCCTCCCAGGTCTAGCTAGATATAATATAGTTTTAAAAAAATGTTTAAAAAAAATTATGTCAAAAAATGAATTAATATAAATCATTGAAAACAATGAACAGAGTCAGAAAAAAACGTCTTATACTTGCTTTTGAGATTTATTGACCATTTATACTAATCATGCTATATGAAAAACAGAAAGCAAATAGATATAAATCTAAAAGACAAAAATACTGTTGGCATTAGATTATTTGAAAATGGATGTTTTCTAGAGCAATTTAAAATCATGTATACACATACAATCACTATGATAATAAAACAGAAAGACATCTTCATGTCAACATATAAACGCTCTCTCACAAAAGAATATGTTAATTCAGCATGTTTAGCTTTGAAGGGTAAGTACGATAAAGGCCTAATTTTTTTCTCAATATCAAGTCCACCATGCGACAAAGTGAAATAGAACGAATTTTGTCGAACGTTTCGAAAGTTACGTTGGAAAGTATACTCGAAAAATGGTCTAAAAAAATAATGACCCCCTCTTTTAACGATTTTTAAAACTAGAGCACACCCGTTTTAAAATTCCTGCAAACGAAAATATTCATTTTTCATGGTACTGAAGTGCTCCATACTGCTTTGATCTTGATTATAAAAATATGTTTTAAAATTCTGGGTAAACATAGTTTCCGACCTAGGCAGTTGTTGTATTTTTTCTTCTAAGTAATTAGTTTAAACATATTTTATTGATCAGAAATAAGAAATATCATTAGAGAAAACTGAGATTAAATAAATTTGAACCATACAACGGATATATATTTCTTTGTGCCATGAAGCTAGTCAACAATACCCTTTAACATTTTGTTTTCCTTGCAAAAAAACACTATTGATGTTTTAATACAAATGTATTCAAAAGTGTAAAAGTTTAAGAAGATTTTTTTTTAATCTTTACCAATTAATCATCTGAAAACTAAACTGTGACGTCTTGTCCTTCAATTTTTTCTTTTGACTTTCTTTCCTACCTTCTAATTGATGAATGTAGGGATAAAAGTTTTAGGAAAAAGTCACGGAAAAAAGTCTTTGAAAAAGGTCACAATAACAAATTTTTAATTTATAGTTAAATAATTTTACCTTGTATTTGTACTTTCTTTTATTTAAGATTTTTTTTTTAAATCATATTTTTTTTCAAAAACGGCTAATTGTGTTTAATTTGTTTTCTGTTATGGAACTTATTGGAAAATAGATGGAAAAATATTCAAAAACAACTTTATTTCAGGTGCGTAGAAATACCTCAAATATTGATTTTTTTTATACATAATACAAAACCCATAAAACAAAAAATCTAGAGCATGCTTAAATAATATACATGTTCAACCTATAAACACGTAAACTTCAACTCTTTTCACAAAAAATCGTAAGTTATACTGAAATGTGTATGACTTACGAGTATTTCTAGTCTTAAGATTTTTTGTAAAAAGAGCCACTGGTCCTGGCTACACAGGTGACAATCAATTCAGTGTGGACCATGCTGATTAAACATTAAATAACTAAAGATATGGTTACAAGATTTTGAATTATTATTCATTTATTTATTTTAACATATTCTGCTTATATATTTCGTCATTTGTGCCGACCATATCATATAATCAGGTCCCTAGAGCAAAATCTTGTTCTTAGTGCACTAAGAAGGTCCTTTGCGGTATTTCTATGGACCTTATTATTTCATCATTTTAATTTCTTTCGTATTATATTATATCATTCGTTTGATGTGTTTGTGCTTTTGATTTTGCCATTTGATTAGGGACTTTCCGTTTTGAATTTTCCTCGGAGTTTAGTTTTTTTGTGATTTAACTTTTTTTGTATCTAGGCAGTTTATATAGATGATTGACAGAAAATAAAAATAGTAATTTGAAGCCATATTATTAGTCTCTGTTGTATTGTTTTAAAAACTTGAAATAGACATGGACTAGTGATGTTTTCTGTGATTTTTTCCTAAATATACATGTACCTAAGGCCACACCAATTTGATTAATAGTACTTTGGATTTTCCCGCTCCTGTTTTGGAGAAATTATCTTTTCAATAATAAAAAAAAAAAATAACACTTCCGCAAATTTTTGGTCCGCATGCCACTCCAAAATTAGTTTCTCCTTGAAAATTTTTTTTCACTTTTATGACGCTTTTCTGTTGCATATAATGCTCCTATCGTTTTAAACGCACGTGTGATAAATCGATTTGTAAATAAAAGGTCAAAAATCGGGATGCCATCATGCAGTTGTGTCAGCTCATTGCCGTGGAAAAGTAGTTATTTAACAAACTGTTATCCGGAATGCTTCTCGTTTTACCTTTAAAGACCTATTCTAGGATGCAAAAATTAAGAATCTTTCGTTAGATGACCACAAACACATCAATATTTGTTAGAATCATCGTCACTCCCGATCCTTGTTTCAACATGCATAGACCTATCTATCTTTTGGATGAAATGAATTGTAAATTCCCATGGACTTTTCAAACAATCACAGAAGTATTTGATGTTGATGAAACCCCATATCCCCTTGTTAGTCTTTTGGATTGCAAGCAGAACTCTTCTTTTGTGTGGGGAATGTAAAGAGTTCCAACGAGACATTGTGATTGGCATGCTCATAATAATTAGGGGTGTGTAATTGGTTCAACCACTTCTAGTCAAGTTAATAGTGTTTTAAATGCATTACAGCTTTTGGGAGCAAAAGGAAAAAGTATTTTGCTCAGTAAGAAAAATGCATGTGAATGGGGTGACAGGCACTAGTAACCAGAATGTAGCTTAAACGGCCAAATAGGTATTAACCCTCTTTAAAAAAGATTACTGGAGTATTGAATCAGATTAACAAAAATTAAAAACGGTTTTCTATCTTATTCAATCCGTTTTAAACTATTTTAATACCAGTCAAATAGATTTCCTTGCGGTCATTCAAGTTATTTTAAGACCCGTTTAACCTCCGTCTTACTAATAAGCCACGCCCCCGTTAAACTAGTTCAAACTGATGTTAAGTCCTTTTAAACGAAATCACTCAAGCAGAAAAGAAGCTCCTATAAATATATCTAAAATCGTCTGTCCATTTCAAACCGACCGTGCGAGGGCTGTATAGCCAGTCAAGGTCGTTAAAAACTCCCATCATCATCCATTTCAAACGTTATTGATTTTTGTTAGATAATACATCTCCATCAAATATTCCCCTTTAAAAATACATATCAATAAATTAAGTAAATTTTAGTTGTTGATGCAAGACTTCTTTTATAATGCTACAAAAAAGAAAATTTGTAGAATAAAACTTAAATATCTAAATAATATAATTGAAATTTGTCCACATGTAGTTTAAGTATATTAAGTAACTTATAATTAAATATTCTCAGTATTTTCCAAACGAGTCAGAATTTCTCTCTGTACGTGTCAGTTACTTTCATTTCGGTCGAACCATCAACATCACTTACGTGACTTATGAATCAAACGTTAGAATTGATTTTTATACGAACTGAATATGCTTGATAAATATATATAATTGCCACTAGACGTTACATTAACATAGATAAATTCAAAGGAAGCTTTACCAACCAGGATCTTCCATGTAATTGCAATGAACTAGTTTAAAAGATAATCAGTTTCGAACTTTTAGAATTTCATATCAAAACATGCGTTTTTATTTATTTTTTTATTTTATTAATATAAAATCTGTATAGCTTTTCACAATACTAGTATTCATGTTGCCAAATATAAACTAATTATTTCGCATGAATATCTAACACAGTAAAGCCACATCATATCGTTTTAATTTATTCATCAAGACATTTACATGTCAACGCGCAACAGTTAAGATTAAACCGTATCAATTCCTCAAACCGACAATTGTGAATACGTATTTGATTGACCTGTTCTAATACACAGGAAATGGTACGAGTCTATTAAATTAGCAATCTAAAAAGTCATCACACGATAAAACTTCGTACTATATCAACACCTTTGAAGATTCTCAAACAAAAAAACTGCCACATAAAAAACTTGATTATAATGTGTTCTCTAATTATCTTTATTAATGAATTTATTGTCCATGTAGGCAGCACTTAAAAACGTAATTTTTTCAATTGTTCTGGTTTCCAGGTTCATGTTTTTCATATCAACTTTGAAACGTACCGTCTTGATATCTTTTAAACGAAAGCCGAGAAGGATCATTCAAAACCCCAAAACCCCAAAATCCTACATTCATCTATCATGATTCCCCGCGTTTACGAAAGCCAAACAAAAATCGCACTTTACACTTTAATATACTACCGAAGTCTATTTTATAAAGTTTGTTAAGAACACGAATCCATTTAAAAAAACAAAGGTTCCGTTAAACCTTCATAGGGATACATCCAACTTTACCATTTGAAACGAACTTAAATAGAGATTTATAATGTTTACAAAATTATGAGGGCACTTACTAGTCACTGACATTTTCACTGACTACACAACTACTCAGCCGTGGAAAATGCAATCAACAAAATTGATGGATTATCCTTATTGCTCATGAATATCATGTTATTAGAACAGTGTAATTTAAATTTAATTATGCAATATTTTAAAGTTTTTCGGAATTGGTTTATGTGAAGTGAATTTTAATATAATGGAGAAAAAAATCAAAAGTCCCATTCAATGTATTTTAATGTGTAGTTTATGTGTAATGAGGACGGCTTAATTAATATTGTTATTGTACGTTCTGCATGCGCAGTTCTCAATTAAAAGAAATAAGAATTGATATTGTTATATAGTTTGCCTATTACAAGTTCGTTTTAGTTTTTCAATGACATCAAATGAATAAACGATTATCAGATTTTATATTATATAAAGTTAAACATACAAAGGCAAACACGTGTTGTTGTTGTTTTTTTTTTTTTTTTTTGGCTAAGTCTAATATCTTGGCAGAGTACGTGCTTTCCTTGGTTTGGCTAACGGGCAAGTTTCTGGTTTTTTTTATTCAAAATCTGTGCACGAGGTCTTAATTGTTGTAAGAACGGACTGAGTAACATTCAACAGTCTTCGAAATAGTCTTTTTCGCTGTTCTTGAGGCTTGCAAAATCCAACATTGATGTGAAATAACATGTTTTCTGTAAGACCAAAAGTTAATAATTTACCATGAGTTCGATGTAAAACCAAATCTAACTACTTGTAAAGAACAAATACCCAAATATGATAAATGACGGGATTTCAATGTACGCTAGCATTATTTTAACCCATTTGTGAAAGGGGGTCTTGATCGGGATAGACAACTGACAGTAAAACGGAGACAAATTCATTTTAGAATTTATTTTCATATTGAAATTTGTTCAGGCCCTATTCAAATTCGTTTGAGGAATTTATTACTGGAAAAGAACGAGTGTAAATGGGGGGAATACATCTTACTCAATAAAGTTTGAAAATATGTACACGTATCGTACGTTTTTTTTACGCAATAAAGATAAAAGCTTAGAAAAAATCACAGTTTCACTCGTTAAAGAAATGTAGTACTGGACAAGTTTAAATGGCGAAAAATGTTTTTTATTAAACAAAATTTGCATACAAAAGCTGTCTATGAATAATATTAACCTATAATACATGAGGAGTTTAAAGAAATTAAGTAAAAAAAAATGAAAACGCCAAAACAACAGTGTCTTGTAAATATGTGGATACACTTTTAATAGTCAAAACGTTATTTATTTAAATGGATCTTCATTACAAGAAGTTAAAACAAAACTCGCACTTAATAAAATGATATTTATATACATATATTTCGGTATTTTTCTTTTATGTATTAGGCGCTCTATTGATGCATTATCCGGTGTTTTTTTACTATCAATGCTGAACTATACCTACGAAGTTTTATATTATAGGACTTTCATTGTATAGTTGAAACAGGGTTTTTATTCCAAAGGAAGCCACGGTTTGCAATAAAAAAGATCAATTTTTACGTTTTCAAACGAAATTAATTGAATGGAAAATTTCCAGACTATAGACAAGACAAGACGTGTGTGAAGATTTCTTAAATTTTCAACTGGCTTCACCTATTACAAACAAAACGAAAAATGTATTAAACATTTGAGCTAAAACAATAAAAATCTTTATTTTTTTTGTTTTCCCAAGGAAAGTTTTTGTTTGTTTGTTTGCAAAGCTTACTTTTATGTGGTTATTGCCATTACTGGTCACTTCTAAGATCAAAGGACCTAATCAACATGATAATTTGTATTCAGTATATAATAATCATCGGTCATGCATGACATATCCCAGGAAACGGCGCGTGCCATTTAAAACTTCAATTATTTCTTAAATATTGAATAGATTGTATCTGGAATAAAACTATAACAGATCAAAAAATTAATTATCTATCGAATGCATACCCTCAACGCTCACTAAAACATCTATTACATGTCCTGAATGCACTTTGTGTGTCCTGGGTGCACTCATGAGGTCCTGAGCGGTTTTTAGACGTACCGCGTGGTAACACAGCGTCCTTGCAAGTAGCAAGCCTCTATCAAGAAAATAGAAAAGGAAACCAGAGCCCTATACAATTGTATCGTATAGTATAGAGAATTTTATAGCTTATTCGTTATTTTTGTTTCAAAAGCAAGAAGAAAGTGATTTCCAATTCTACACAACCATCAAAGCACTAACTATTCTGAGTTTGTTGTAATTGAAATCTAATATATATGTCACGTGCACTGTATACGTACTGGTGTTGTTAAATCTTAGCATATTCTTAACGTCTGAAACTAATTAATTGCCAGTGACAATGTAAAAATAGGAAGATGCAGTTTAATCGCCAATGAGACAACTCCCCACCAGAGACCACATGACATAGAGGTTAACAACTATAGGTCATCGTACGGCCTTCAACAATGCGCAAAACCCATACTACATAGTCAGCTATTAAAGGCCCGAACTGACAAATATAAAACATTTAATAAAATAGTCTGATTTTAGTAAATAATGAACGCAAAAATGAAAAAAAAATGTTTATCTAGAAAAAAGTTATTGCTGAGTTACACAAAATGATACTGTAATCGATGAATATGTGATGATAGATTTATACTAGAACGTCATAATTTTAAACAGTCTGGTAGAACTAATACGAATCTCATTTCAGGAAACATAAGACAAACACCAAGATAAATATCATAACCCTATACTATGATACAATAAGTTCTTATAAAACTTTTCCTATATGATTTTTTTTTCGAATGTAAGCTTATCACTTGTGTTGCAGTTAATTTCGTGAACTTTCAAAAGCCGAATATGTATCTTCTTTACAAGCAGCCTGTAATTAATAGTGTTAGCCTTTTTCTTTTTCTTTTTTGTTCCGAAGTCATGTTATGTATGAAAGTTAGAAATTGGAACATAGATTATTTTAATGAAATGGATTGAGACATTCTTTTACTCTATATGAAAATATAAGGAGATGCGGAATGATTGCCAATGAGATAACGATCACCAAATGTTATGTCGGTCACCTTCCGCGGTCTGCAACAATGAGAACAACATACCAAATATTCGTAAGAACAAACAGAATAAAGAGATTTGTTATTCCAATATCTTATTATATAACTGAATATTTAGATATTAAAACATTTAAGCCATTTCAAAGATTTGTATTGTCACATTTTGGAAATTATTGATATTAAAGTAAAACTTTGACGACGGCAGTTTCTAAACATCGAATTCTATAATGATTTGGTATACTTTTGATCTTCCTTTTATTCCGAATGCATTTTTTTTTTTGCGGGGGAGGGGTAGGGAATTATCCGTATGGTATAGCCACGCTAACAAACAATAGCTTCTGCAGTTATCTTTGTAGAGGCATATATTTAGTGGAGTTGCCGTCGGTTGCTGAATCTGATACTCGAAAAACATTGACGCGTTGTAAACTATTAATACTTGACTGAGAGGAAAGTATTTGCTAACGCTCTGTCATGATTTGTAATACAGAATGATTTTTTGAATAGAAAATCTAATTACAATGAAGCGGTTAGACATATGCATGCCGCTAATTCGAAAAATTCTTTGAAAGCTGGATATTATGAAGAAAAAATGGCATGAAAATATTTTAAGTTTTACATATAAACCAATAACGCATAGTCAGCTATCATAGACCCAAATATAATATAATATGTAAAACATTTCAAGTGAGAAATCTATACAGTTACATGGAACTGTGTATTTAAGTGTGCATTTTCTTTGACTTATTTTCCAACATTCAAAATTAATATGTGTGAAACTGTCAAACAGACAAATCGGGTGTACAGTAATATAGAGCAAGGAAGTATTATACTGTATAATAAAATATTGAATCTGTAATACTTCCATGATTAGTTTAATTAGTTATGTTTTAGACTTAAGAAATTAGTTTTAAATTGGGAATGGAAAAATTGCGGGGAATTAATATATTAGAAGTATTTGTCGTATTAGTACAGTGAGTATAACGCAATAATGAATGTCCAGAAGCCACGGTGTCAAGTTTTTGATTAACGTACATATATTTGCAGACAAAACCCATTTGCTATAATTCATGCAAGACATTAAACTCTTATTTGTACAACTTTAAATATTAGAATTGAATGGCATGAAATTTGATAAGTCTCTTAATATTTCATAGGCGGATCCAGGTGGCCCTGGGGGACCGCCCCCCCCCCCCCCCTTTTCGTGGGAAAAACTTGTTTTATTATATAGGGAATCACTGAAGCATGACTGAAGCGCCCCCCCTTTTTTTTTAGGTCAGTCAGCGGGCCCCCTTATGAAAAGTTCTGGATCCGTCACTATATTTTCATCAATTTCGCGAACGACCTTAATAACGTGTACCTTCTGAATTATTTTATGACGGAATGTTATATACTCTAAAATACATCCTTCTCTATATACACTGAATTGCCCTAAAGCAGAATGTCAGCATCAGATGTATAATTGAAGATGACACACACTTAAGTATATATACCACCCGCTGCCAAACCTTACCTGGATTACCGACCGTGCAAGGGCTGTATAGCCAGTCAAGGTCGTTAAAAACTACCATCATCACCTTACCTGGACACACATCTTATTACGTAATAAGTACAAATGTAAAATTATCGACATGATAAATTCAGAGGAATATACACGGCATCTCTGGGTTTTGATTTGACAGCAAGAATACATTTGCTTATTTTTTTAGAGTTATTCGTGTTTTTGTGTCCAAACAATGCACAAAACCATCATATTTTCACAATCACTAATATGTGTTGACTTTGGAGCCTGTATCATGAATTTAGAGTTTTGATAAAGAACCTTTTAAGAACTAATTAAGTCGTGTGTTTTTTTTGTTTTTTTTTTTTTGCTTTTTATTTAATTATTGCAAATTTGAACATATACCTCAAGTGAGAATTGCCAGTAGTGCAGTCAAATGTTGACGGATTTTAGTTATTTGTGTTGTTGAGTTGTTGATGTCTCCTTGACGTATCTATCACATCTCCTTTTATTCATAAGGTGTATTCGTCTCGATTTTGTCTTGATCACAAAACTTTTTATCAACAGTTATGACGATTTTCGATTTTGTTAAATAGATTTTACTGTTGTCACGTGCCCTCAATTTTTGCGCACTCATTTTCAAAAATATTTGATAATAATTCCTGGACGTTAGAATGGTTGCAACTTCTTTAAGCCAGATTAATATTGTGTTGTTAACACATGTCTATTAAAATATTAGCAGTTAAAAATATTGATTAACGATATTTATATTATACTCAAAAAACATGATTACAGTATCTGGTACCCTGTCGACGAAAAACTAAACGAAAACATTTTTTATTTTTCCCAAAGTTAAGAGAATTTTATCATACGCACAAAAATTTAAAGTAACGGTTTCATGTAGTATATAGTTTCCATCCTTACCTTTAAATTGTTGATGGATTGCTGTATTATTGCGGGCAATCAATCGAAAGGAATTAAAAAGAACATGATGTTCTTTAACGATGTGTGGCCCTCGTGTGAAGTAAAACTGATTATACATCATCATCAATTAAAAAAAAATTGTGATATAAGTAAAAATAAACAAAATAATGATGCAACTAGATAAGCTTGCCAATTACAATCGAACAAATTTCATTATATTGTATATACTGAAGAAGAAATAAGAAATAAATCCAACAATTCAATGGGATTTGTTACTTTTGTAGGAATGGTTAAGAAATTCAAGTGCATATTCTCGCGTGTTGGATAAATAATAAATGATGTATAGTAGTTGTTTTTATATATATATGAAATGAATTTTACTTGTTAAAAACAACTACTATACATCATTTATTATTTAGCTATTTATTTGGAATGATAAATACGCAGCCTCGGATTGTCATATTTTACCAGCTTATATCGATCAGTGCTGTTCTTTTGGGAATGTATTTACACGCAGTTGTTGTAACATCTTAACTGACGTCATTTTGGAATTTTAAAGGTGTGCCAGTTCATATCTATAATTACTATTTTCATTTTAGGCATGTCTTTGAGTCGTTTTTTGGAAATTTTAAAAATTTATTAGCGTCTCTACATATGATGTTCGGGTGAAACTGTTTCACTTTTTTTATTGTATAGAATTCAAGATTGCTATAGTTTAATAATCAGAATAGATTTATCTGATTCATTTTACATCGTGCTCATATTGATGAAGGATATCTGTTATCCGAAATATTTATAGTTACATTTGTTCGTTTATTGTCATTTTTTGGTGATGTTGTACCCTTTTAGACTGGTTATATATTATATTTTGTAGTGTACTGTATCATATTTATATGATCCATCGCCCCGTAAGATTTATCGTTGGCTATTATTCAGTCATTTTATATATATATATATATATATAAGATTGCCTAACAATGAAATTTTAACACACTATTTAGTATGTAAATATTAGAATGTTTAAAATATTTACAAAACGATAAAAATAAACGCAATATTTCGCTAGACCAACTAGCTTTATCAAACGTGCATCTATCCAGGTGAAATCGGATGTAGATGATAAGAAACTTTTGCAGCTCAATGTACATGTTGCACATGAATTTAGCTGCCTTGTAAATAATACACAATTTTGATGAAGTTCAAGATTATATACAAAATTGGTGGTTGAAGTTTGCAACGTCCATTGGCCAATATTACAGGATAAAAAGGACGAAGCTGTGTACTAAATTGTTCTTTATCTTTCCTGTATCTTTTCTCGTCTTTTTCGTTAAGACCATCAGGTTCTAAAGTGTGGAGGTGGTGGATCCAAAAGTTTTCTCTTCTCCTTCTCGCCGTGGTGTCCCACTCGGTGTTGACTTCTATGATTTGGAAAGTAACATTATCAAAAGGATGTTTTTTTGTGCGAAGATGTCTTGTGAGAGGACAGTTTTTGTTGGTTTTGTACCATGAACGATGGTTATTGAGCCGAATATTGAATTTATCCATTGTTTCTCCCACATACTGAATGCCACAAGTGTTACATGTTAATATATAAATAGAGTTCTCCGTTTTACAGTTGGAATTTGAGTAGATGGTATAACTTTGTTTAGTGACGGAGCTGATGAAAGAACTGCTTGTATTGGCAGCTTTGCAACATAAGCAATTCCTTCGACCACATTGTTTGAAGCAACCGGGAGTTGGAGTAGGTTGCTTTGTTAATACAGATGTCACTAATTTGTCACGGATATTTTTAGGTCTTCTGAAGGCCATGACTGGTGGTGAGGAAAATATTTTTTTTAAATTGGAGTCATTTTCTATAATTTTCCAATGCTTCTGAACAATAGATGACACATTTTTAAAATCAGGATGGTAAGTGAGTACAAGTGGTGTTCTGTTGACTCCTTTATTCTTATCCTTGTACTCCAGAAGTTCTTGGCAACTAGTTCTGTTTGCTCTTTCGAAAGCTGTATCAATGATGTTGTTATTGTATCCTCGAACAACTAGATGTTTGCGTAGTTGTCCAAGTCTAGCATTTTGTTTATTTTCGGTAGAGCATATTCTCTTGATTCGCAATGCCTGGCTGAATGGGATACCACGGGAGCAGTGTTTAGGATTGCAACTTTTAGGAGAAAGAAACTGATGTTTGTCCGTTGTTTTCGTATGAAGGTCCGTTATAATGGTTCCGTTCTGGATGTAACTCGTAGTATCAAGGAAGTTTATTTTCTCCATAGATGTTTCGTGTGTAAATTTAATTGAATGGTGGAAAGAGTTACAGTGTTCTATAAATTCATTTAGATGGTCTTGTGAATCTGTCCATTTAAAATCAATATCGTCAATAAATCGAAACCATGATAATGGCTGGTATGGAGCACTGGCCAAGAGGCGTTTTTCAAGTTGGCCCATAAATATGTTGGCATTTATGGGCCAACTTGATTTTTTTCTTGCTGCATTTTAAAAATATATCTTGGATATAACTTTAAGTTACTTATTTTCTTATGTATTTGTCATTGAGTCATTTTAATTGTGAATATTTGTAAAGAAAACCGATAACGTATGGAATGGATTGCAGATAAATATATATCTCTCGGGGTTGCTTTTCTGCTTGAGTGATGTACCTTACAAGGAGGTGGACACATTAAAGTTTAAAAGGACTTAACATCAGTTTGAATAAGTTTAACGGGGGCGTGGCTTATTAGTTTGACGGAGGTAAACCGGGTCTTAAAATAACTTGAATGACCGCAAGGGAATCTATTTAAAATAGTTTAAGATGGATTGAATAAGATAGAAAACCGTTTTTAATTTTTGTTAATCTGATTCAATATTCCAGTAATCTTTTTTATAGAGGGTTAATACCTATTTGGCCGTTTAAGCTAAATTCTGGTTACTAGTGAGGTATTTTAATGGAATATTTATTTGGATCTACATGCATGGTAATATGATAACTATCTTACTCAGGATGTTGTTTTAGTACAAAGCAAATATTCACCTCACTCATTATTTTGATCCTAGAAAATAGTTCCAACTGGATGTCAAGCAGCCAATAAATAAAGGCAACAGTAGTATACCGATGTTCAATAGTCACAATTCGATTAAAAACAAATCCGGGTAACACACTAAAATTGAGGGAAACACATCAACTATAAGAGGAAAACAACGGAACGACAGAAACACTGAACTACAACAATAAACAATAATAACCATATAATGAAAACTATCAAATATCTTTCAGGGGCATTTTCTAGATACATACACATATTTCAATTTTTATTCAACATGTGTCATTTACCTAACTAACATACTTCCTCTTGTAAAACTGCATCTGCTATGCTTCCTAAACCCCTAACAGGAGGGATTGTGCCTGATATTCATATGATGAAGACATAATCTTTCAATCAGTTTAATTGAGGTCTGGAGCTGGCATGTCAGTAACTGCTAGTAGTCTGTTGTTATTTATGTATTATTGTCATTTTGTTTATTTTCTTTTGTTTCCTGTTCTGACATCGGACTCGGACTTCTCTTAAACTGAGTTTTACTGTGCGTACTGTTGTACGTTTGTTTTTTCCACATTGGCGAGAGGTATAGGTGGAGGGTTGAGATCTCAAAAAACATGTTTAACCCCGCCGCATTTTTGCGCCTGTCCCAAGTCAGGAGCCTCTGGCCTTTGTTAGTCTTGTATCATTTTTTAATTTTAGTTTCTTGTGTATAATTTGGAGTTTAGTATGACGTCCATTATCACTGAACTAGTATACATATTTGTTTAGGGGCCAGCTGAAGGACGCCTACGGGTGCGGGAGTTTCTCGCTGCATTGAAGACCCATTGGTGGCCTTCGGCTGTTGTCTACTCTATGGTCGGGTTGTTGTCTCTTTGACACATTCCCCATTTCCATTCTCAATTTTATTCCTAAATATATTTATGGATTTAAATGAAAATTCACATAGACAAAGCTTACTTGAAGAATATAACCCAAATGAACTAAACCACAGTGAGACAAGAAAGTCTGATATGGTACAGGCACCAATGAATCAAATTATATGCATTAGTGCATCTGTTGCTCCTCGTTTTTCAATGAAATAACCCAGTCATAACATGTACATAAATTGTACAACTTCTAAATCACACAATTTAAAAAAAAAGTATACCGCTCGCTTCACTTGTAGAGCACTCGCCTCAAAAAAACTCATTTTCAAGAAATATATAAAAACAAAAAAAAATCGCTCGCTCGCCCCATATTTTTTGGAGCTTTTGTCCGAAGAACTATTAATCAAATTGGTGTGGCATAATGTGAAAGTTTGTTACTATTTTATGTGACCTTTTTTTTTACTGTGAATAATTACCATTTACCTTGTTGATACAACGGCTCGGAGTATATCTTACAATAACTGTAGTTCTATACGTGCTTCGACCAAACAGATCTATACACATGATAAATGCCCTGTATATATTTGTTTTTGTGTGGTTGGGTTGCTATGTGTTTGACTTTTATGAACCACAAATCCTTAAATTCATTTATATAGTGTGACGTCTGTAGAAAAAAAATGAAAATCCAGGTTTAATAAATGATCATCAAAAAGCCAAACAAACAAAAGTTAAAATTGTTACAGTTTTAGTCACATCTTTCCTCAAGAATTTAAACATATTGGTTTTTATATTTTGGATTTGAGCGTTCCCGATGAAACTAAATACCGAAAAGCCCTTCGAACGCACCAAATTTATAGTGTTATTTTCATTTCACAGAGTGTGGAATCAGAGACATATAATACAATGTATTATTTGTCTTTGGTGAATATATACATTATCTGTTCCGGTAGATGGATAATTTTCCAGTAATACATTGCAAGTACTATATTATATTTCAAATGTAAACACGCGAAATTGAGTAACAATTAATTCAGTAGAACAATTATGTTGTAGCAACAGATAAACTTAATTGTCCTATCAACGTACATAACACTGGAGTACAGCAGTTCATGTGAGAGATCTTTTGTCTCAGATTTAAACTACCACCCTCTCTTTTTCCTCTTTCAAAAGGTTTGGACAGTTTAAGATTTTAAGATCCTCAATAAATTTGATCAAAATACAGATACAAAGCGAAGCGTGGACACACTGTCTGTATTTCAATCAGTTTAACTTAAAACTAATTGTAGCAACAATTGTTCTCAAAGAACCGATTGTACCGCTAAAACTGTTTCTATATTTGGTCTGTGATGTCGGAAATTCATGAATGACTTTCACAGTCAGATCATGGTGCAAGCAATTAAATCTCGACATTTTACTATGAAGCTTACAGGTATGTGTATACAACGGCCACAAATAACCTCTAAACATTAAAGATCCACGATGTAACACTCATGCATTACTGTTTTGTTAAAAGTGATCAATATGCGCTAATTGCGAAATTCTTCAAATTTCATAACACCTAAATTTTTCGAAACACATATACACATGTATTGCCATTATTTTCATCTTCAAAACTTGTTTATTAGACCAACATGACTAGAAATACGAGAAGAAACATTGGTCACGCATGACATATTCCGAAGTACGACACGTGCCGATAAAAAACCTGTATAACGTTATAAAATATTGCTTTGAAAAGCTTAATACAAACATTTCAATTTAAGACATTTTGTTTTTCTATCGAAAAATATACCTTAATTTTGAAGTTAATTTTAATTATATGTTTACGATGTAACTTTGATTTATTATTGTTTTATTGAAAGTGATCAAAACGATCTAATGAGGATCTTGATGGGGTCCTTCTTTTCTGTATTCTTTATTTTTTCAGGTCATTTTTCTGTATTCTTTATTTTTGTTGCTTATTATTCTCTATTCTTTATATTATAGCACCCTACTTTTCTCTATTCTTTACCTTTTTTTTTGTCTAGTTTTGCCTATTCTGTATTGTTTGGCCCATTTTTCTGTTGTATTGGCCCATTATTCTATATTCTTTTAGCTCCATCCAGAACCTCTCCAGTGGCGTGATACTTCTTAATTTCATAACACTTGCGATTTTTAAGGCATAAACTAGCAATTATGAATCGTTTTATAAAAGTTTATTTTTCGTTAACGTTTTCAACCTTCTGTATATCACACCTTTTGAGTAAGTTTAAATTTCCATCAAATGTGTAGTAATATTTCATTTTCAAAACTTCTGTATTCTTAATGTCTATATAATAATTTCTAATCAACATGATCATTGATATTTACAATACACATTGGTCATGCATGAAAAATACAAGAAGTATGGCATGTGTCGATAAAAACCTGCATAGCTTTATAAATCTTAAAACAAAAATTTATTATAGGTAACGTCTCTGATAACAAATAAGATTTTCTTTTGAATAGTGAACATACATTTTGAAGTTGAATTGAATTGTATGTCCTGGGTGCATTTTATTTGTTTGCGGAGTTCCCCTTTTAACGACAAGCCCACAGTAGCACCACCATCATTTTTTTATATCTTTAAAACAATAACTATTACAATGTCATTGCCAGTGTTCAAGCATCATCGCACAAGGGTTGCTGATTAGAGAAAAATGACAGATAGCCGCGCCTACATAAAACTGACGTCCAATCAACTGCCTTCAGAAACACAGATTACTGAAACAAGGATAAAGTCACAGAGATTTGGTTGCGTATTCAATATTTGTAAAAAGTTTATCTAGTCATCATTGTGTTATAAAACGTCCGAAGTTAAATTGCAGGAAATTGTTGTGTACACCCCCAATCCCCTCTTTTGAGACTCTATTTTAGCCGAGAAATACAAAATATGACCGTACTGCAAGTTTCGCTATTTTACAAAAGAAATTTTACACATCGACGTGTAAATTCTGGGATCGTCATATTAAAAGATTTGGCAGAGCTAGATAATAACATTTTTACCTACCTTTAGTGCAGAAAAAAACCACCAAATTCAATAAAAGTTCTATATCCGTACTAAAAATCACTAGCAATTATTTTAAATTAGGAAATCAAATGATTTTTTTACCTGTACTATGCAGTCGCGAAAAAAATCATTTAAGTCTTTAATCTAGTTGCAAAAGACGAATGATGCTCCTTTAAACTGTAAATTTTCAAAAGACAAGCTGAAGACAGCCTAAGGGTGAAATACATGTGTATATATACATTTGTACTATCATCCAGGGAAACAAGTTTTCCATAAAGTATTTACAGCTCTTCTATAAAAGCATGCAAAGCAAACCTTTGATCAACTTGCTTGCTATGTTTGCTTGGATGTTTGCAAACAATAAGTAGTCGGAGTTTCAGTCTGTTTTATATATACTGGAATTTGATTGGACAATAAAAATTGACATGCAATGAAGTTAATGTTTATTGTCCAATCAAATTCCATTATATAGTAAACAGACTGAAACAGATTACCTACCTTTTGTTTACAAACATCCAAACAAACATAGCAAGCAAGTTGATCAAAGGTTTGCTTTGCATGCTTTTATAGAAGAGCTGTAATCCTTAATTCACACCCGTACTTGTACGTGCAATACTGTGAATTCATTTTTGATATTTACCTGAGAGGTCATAAAAGACAGGGCTGATATGCATAAAACTACTTAAGTTAAGATTTGTTCCGAACGTACGGATTTGTTTAATAAATGAAATAAACTTTTTTTTAAATCAGTGCACATAAAGAGGCAAAAACACGCATACCGAGTTACGTAAATGAAAAAGAATAATTATATCAATATTAATTATAATGTCTATTTCATAAATTCAAGCATTATAGCTAGAAAACGACCTAAAATACGAATCAAGATTTCCCAGGTACATAAATTCATTCAGATTTATAATTTTGTTATATTTGAATTACCTTCCGAAGTACACAGACTTGGCTCTGATCGTTGGCCGTTCAACGAACAATATTGAATGAAATGCATGATGATATCAATCGAAAGCAAAAGAGACAGATTTAATATGTTAAATCAGAGCATTCCTTAAATTCAACATTCAAATTATTTTTTGGAAAACAGCAGCACACATGTTTTGATTTATGAATACGACTTATGTACTTAATATTCTGATTTTAATTTACTTCCATGATATTTCTAACAATTAGCAACGGTAGTCTCGGCAGCTTGCTCTCCCCGATTTAGGCAGTTTTTTTTTATTCAAAACCCCAACACGTTCAATCGAGATTGGTATTTTCTTCTTTTTCCCAAATCACGCAGTATTAATGAGTAAAATTGAATTTTAGGTTAATTTGGCTCGAATTCACAAAAATGTCTTCTGGTAGGCATAACATATAACATATACGCTCATCAGTCTAGAACAAAGCTATGCATATTCATGCCACTTTTATATGTTTCTCGACACAAATATTAAAAGATCTGAATTAAAGGTTACAACTGTAGCATAATGAACTGCATTTTCACTGAATCCAACTTTAATTTTCTGTTGAATCAGTTGAACATCTTAGCAGAACAAATTTGAATGAATAAGTATGATACAAATACCTATAATTTAGTATAATTGCACATTTTTTTTTATCGAAATGAAAATGTTATAAACCGCTCTCGGTCATTAGTGCACGTCAGTTCGTTACGTTACTATATAGCTCTTTTACTAATGCCAAAAAATCATAAAGAAAAAATAATTGTTCCCATGGGAAAAATATATGTTCCGATGGGAATAGTATTTTCCCGCGATTCGAATAGTAAAGCCGGAAAATAATGTATTGTCGTTACGTTTATCATAAATATTCATAAGGCATAACAAAATTGACCAATCAGGAAGTCGAATTTTGTATAACGATATACTTGGTGTTTTTCAAGCGTTACACTTTCTAGCTGTCGTTTGACATAGTAAGCTGCATGGACGCCGATATTCAACAAACAAAACGTGCCGAAGTGCATAATGCAGTGCAAAACACTCAAGAACAGTTATTGGCCAATATGACAACTTTAATAGAGTTTCATCTAGATAGTTTTCAAAGAAAAATTCAGGAGAACCAGAAATCCTTTTCGGACACACAGATAGCCAAGATAGATGAAAATATGTCAGACACCTATCAATTTCGTAAGAGAGGAAACAAAAATGCAGTTAGTACAAACATAATCATTAAGTGTTTGTAAAAATGAGGGAGGCCAGTATTGAGACGGAAGCAGATAATATAAATCAGACGAATATCAACAACGCAAAACGGAAGATAACTGAAGGTATGGACCTTATCAAGAACAGACGACGGTTAATTAAATTAGTTGATTCATCAAACGCAGGGTTGTGTGTATTAGCTGAATACATTGCTGATCCTTAAGCCGAGAATCCCGATGACAAAAGAAAAATGTACAAGGCACAATCAAGGGCAGAGATCAGGATGAAAACAGAAAAAACAGAAAAAAACGTACATACCAGAAGACAACACCATATAAAAAACAACAACAACTTCAGCGGGGAGTTCGATACCCATTTTTGTTAATAGTGAAAATGGAAGCCATTGTAGGGATGACGCTCTGTCACTTTAGCTCTTGAAAAGCGATAGATTTATCCACATAGTTTCATTACAATTCTTACATGACAGATGTATAGTAAAAGACAGATTTGTTACATCTGGTGATCCGTTTATTTGGCAATCTCTACGGCAGTCAGCAGTGTTTAAGAACATCTGTTGTTCGACCTGCTAGTCAAATGCATTTGTTAAAATATACTTTTTCATCTTTTTGGTCTTTTGGAAAATGTTGTTTGTGCTGTATTTAGACCCCTCTACCAAGAAATTTGTTTTGCATGCACACGTATAAAAAATTGCCGTTTTAATCCAACGCAATCATAGGTTTGAACGTTGTTTTCAATTTAGACTTGTTAAAAGACAGATGTATATACTAACTATTCAGCATCTTTTATGAACTTTTAGGCCTTTTGTCAACATAAAACAATTTTCTGATCGGTTGTCAGAGGGGATTTTTGAAAGTGAAAGCACTACTAAAAAAAATTCTAATTAAATATTTCGTGGAAGGGCAGACTAAATATTTATACTTATAAAGGTTGAAGACTTATTACCCTTGATACCACACACAAAAAAAATATTTTGTTTGAGGTTATGCATTTTTAAGATCCACTTGTAAAGTCTGTCGTCAAGTACTTTTAGTAAAAATTTGTTATTCAAACACACCTACACTTTTATTATGATTCATTTGAAAGGTATTTCACATAACCCATATATTTCATTTTTTAATACTGAAATTTTTAATGTTATCATATCAACTTGTAGCCTTGATATATAAAAATAATAGAATCTGAAGCGAGATGATGTATCAAACATGTTTGCTTTATACGTTTTCAACACAAAACAGTCAACCCAAACACGCCTGAACATAAAAAGGTTAACTCGACTTTCTCTTTTTGATGAGATTATTCCTCCTTTTTATGGATTTTTTTTCACATAAAACTGTCGCCAGGGGCAGAGATGCAAATTAATGCTTTCAAAGGGTCATTCATTTTTCATTCTGTGGAATTTTTTCCAGCAGAATTTGTGCTTATGCACAATAAGATCCACATATATTTGCACCTACCACAATTGACTGTTTTGTGAAAATTTGTCTCTAATTTACAAGTTTACAAATATCTAGAAGAACCATACTATAATTTAAGTAAAGACACGTATATAAGATGCAAAAAATCCTAGGTTATGCAAATATAACAAACTTTTAAAGCCCATAAAAACAGATGTAAACAGTTCAAGTATACCAACTTTGTCTTTTTCACCTTCTCTAATAAAGAGTTCCGTTACTTTTGTTTAATTTCAACTGATTATCAGCCTTAAAAGCCACAGCAAAACAAAAAAAAATAAGATAAGTACAAATGATATGTGCACTTTTAGTAACACAGCACTTCTCTAATTAACCCGGTTTTATAGCTAGCTAAACCTCTCACTTGTCTGACAGTCGCATAAAATTCCATTATATTGACAACAATGTGTGAACAAAAAAAAACAGACATAGTAGGAATAGGGGTACATCAGTCAACATTGTATAATCTTAATGACTATAAAAACAAACAAATATGTAAACAAAGAAAAACAAAATGGCATCAAGCCAAAGCACATAAGCAAGACTTAAAGACAAGAATACAAAAAATGACGATAGCACAATAACACAATGGCGGCTAAGTACCGAGCCATGCCAAGAGGATATTACCACAAGTGGACTAAACAGTAAAGTAAATAAATTGCAAAGACAAATAAAAGAATGCTATAACAGTTAATTAAGAGGATAAACAACGTCAGTACCTAGAATCTATACTTCAAGACCATCGTGTATTATTTGTGAAGTTGATACGGAATATTTATCAACTAGGTCTTGGTATCTTCGGATGAACTTTTTTAGAAAAAGGATTAGACGTTCTTTGACATAACCCTTGTTCAGCAATTTTCTGCTCAGTCACTGTGACGTTTTATAAAGACTGAGTAGCAGCTGCAAGCACTTGAATACCGAATGAGTTGGGAAATGTATATCCCATATGCAGGTGAAGTCGGTATATAGCTACGAAGGAGGGGGAAATGATAATTTCAAAATTAAAATCGTCTCGTTTGTCATAGATTCTGGTACTGAGATGACCGCTTATGTCAAATTCGAGGTATAAGTCTAAAAATGAGGCAGAGGAAGCCGTGTCTGTTTTTTCTTTAATTTCTAGTTCTTGGGGATATATTAATGGAACCCAATCAGAAAAGTTCGGATTGTTAATGGAAAGAACATCATCAATATATCTGAATGTGAAGTTAAATGATTTTGGCTTCTTTGATCTTCTTGTTTTTGACAATTGTCTGAAGAAACTTGACTCATATGAAAATAAGAAGAGGTCGACAAGTAGAGGCGCAGAGTTCGTTCCCATAGGAATGCCAACAGTTTGTTCAATAAGTCTACCTCCAAATTCAACAAATATGTTTTCATTGAGAAACTCCAGCATACTGATCATTTATTCCTCTGTGCAGCATGTTTTTACCTTTTTGTTCACTATTAACAAGATATGCCGTATGTTATCCCAAAGTAATAAATGTAAAGCGTTTGCTACCATTTTCATATTGAAAAGCATTGTGAATTATTTCTTTTAGACGATTTTTCAACTTCACATGGGGAATGGGGTCATACAGGATTAAAAAAATCAAAAGTTTTGATAGCATTGATTTCAGAGAAGGATCGAGATTTAAAATTATCAAGAAATTCTTTAGAGTTTTTTAAAATCCACATATGGTTAATACCACTAAGCGAGTAAACAGTTTCACAGTTTTTCTGAAAACCCTCTTTCACTGCGGACACAATATTTGTCAATCTGATGGACAATTCCTATGTAGAACATGCAGATGAGCCTGCAATGTACCCTTGTTTGTACGGAAGTTTGTGAAGCTTATGTTTCAAATACAAACAAGGTAAGTCCTCAGATTTGCTGTTCATTGTAATGTTCATTGAACCCATGAAGGACTTATGATTCGCCAAAATCTCATCCTTGTCAAATGATATGTTTTTGTATGTGGAATTACCTGAGTGCTCATTTATTCCCAATTCTTTTACAAGACAGTCGTAGTAGTACGATGTACATACAAAAACAATATTATTTGAAGCTTTGTCCGCAGTAACAACAACATATAATCAAGAAGAGATGATAGACATTTCACAGCTTTGTCTCTAAACACGGACTATGGTCGATCAGTCACATAGTTTTTCAAATTATGAATTTGACGTTTTATCAGAGACCTGATTGTTTTGACCCATTCTGAAAAATTGTCCAGTTCAACTTCTTCTCGTTTAGCCTATGCTCTGGCGAAGTCCTCAATGGAATCTATAATAATTTTAAAGTTATAGTTCAAAATGAAGTGTTGGTGTTCTCTGAACTTAGGACCATGAGATATCACCTTTCGGAGATGTTCATGTTGAATTATGTTTAGATCCCCAGTAAAAAAACATGGCCAGAGGGGCTGTAAATATAAGGCGAATGGGAACAGTCACATGTCAGAGGTTTTTTTTTTTAGATATTCTTCTAAATCAAGGTCCTGCAATGCTTGCTTATAGTTAAATACTTTAAGTGCAATGATTTTGGTTAAACTGTAGGACAAAATAAGAGCAGACTGGTTTTGAGAATAAAGTGGAATTTTAGATGTTACCTCTTTATGATGAAGAACGTTGCTGGTGTTGATAGCATCAATTCCGTTATATGTAAACTGAATTGGAAGGAATTTCCTATTTTCGATATGTAATGGTTCCGATCTTACTGGTTTAAAAAGACGGAAAGAGCTACTCGGAAGAGGCCTGACATCGATTTGGTTGTAGTAAATAAAGTATGTCTGGGTAACTTTACAGGCGAAGGACATTTAAAAGAAAAGGTAAACTCTTGGAAAGGTGCTACAGAGTTCGTGGTTGATATAATTGAAAACGGGTATAAGATACCATTTAGCTGCTACTCAGACTTTATAAAACGTCACCAGTGTCTGACCAGAAAGTTAATGAGCCAAAGTTATATCATAGAACGTCTCGTCCTGTTCCTGAAAAAAATCATTTGAAAATAAAACATGATGGTCTTGAAGTATAGATTCTAGGTACTGACGTTGCTTATCATCTTAATGACGTGATAAAGTTTCCCTTTTTGCGTCTTTGTATATAATTTAAACTTTAACTGTTTATCCATTTTTGATTATATGCTTATGACGTGGATCGGTAATTATACATCCTGCCATTGTTCTATGGTCAATTTTGATTACTTGTCTTTCAGTTTTACGTAATTATGTACTTTGTATATATGCCATTTTGTGTTTCTTTGTTGAAACAGTTATTTGTTTTTATAGATCCCAATGTTTGACGTCTCGTCCTTTTTCTTAACAAATGTTCATTGGAATATAACAAGACCTTGTTGATAAATATTCCGTATCAACTTCACAAATAATACATGATGGTCTTGAAATATAGATTATAGGTACTGACGTTGTTTATCATCTTAATTACATGTTATAGTGTCCTTTTGCTTGTCCTTGTATATTTTTAACCTTTACTGTTTAGTCCTTTTTTGTCATATGCTTTTGTTGTGTCGCGGTCAGGAATATGACAGTTGTTATCCGTTCGTTTGATGTGTTTGAGCTTTTGAATTTGCCATTTACTTAGGGATTTTTCTGTTAAGAATTTTCCTCGGAGTTCGGTATTTTTGTTATTTTACTTTTTTCGGTACTTATACATCTCGCCATTGTGTTATGGTGCTTTGGTCAATTTTGTATTATTGTCTTTCATTCTTGCTTTAAACTTTATCAATAGACTTTCTGTATGCCGTTTTGTTTTTGTTGAAATAGTTATTTGTTTTTAATAGAGATTAAGATCAGTCCTTGGTTTTCTATGTTGTGTTTTGTGTACTGTTGTTTGTCTTTTTCTCTTTTTTTAGCCATGGCGCTGTCAGTTTATTGAGACTTATGAGTTTGAATGTCCCTCTGGTATCTTTCGCCTCTATTTTACAATTCTGACTACTGTACCCCAATTTTTATACAGAGTCGGATGCCGAAAAACTTCATTACATGAAAACATAATGTATATTCATGAAATTTGTAGAGATCAATCGATTAAATTAAGTTGTGTTTGGATTTCATGTGAACAAAACTGACACGCTGACATGTTAAGGAGACAGTACAGGACGAATTTTGTACATATCTAGATCACTTGTGGGGTCGTCATAACGCCGATAGGTTTGCGCATGACTACAAAACGAAATGTAAGCACTTTAATTCAAATGAACATTAGGTATTAACGCTTTCACGGTTGACTGGTAGGGTAAAAATAATTGGCTTGTATCACCATCGACCTTGATTCAAACGGTGGTAAACAAATTACAACAAGTGAAATGCAAGACTACCTTAGTCTGCACCGTACTGGCCTATGATAATAGACGAGAACGAGAACATGAAAGTTTTCATAGTTGCACACAGTTTTTTTCAGGGAGAGAACTTGGCCAAAAAAAACCGCAGTCAAAGCGGCATATTTGGACAACAATTTTTAAAATCTAGATTGAATGGTATAAGAATACAATTTCAGACCGAAGTATTTATGATTCTTCTCTTTTTTTAACAGACACCAAATTAGATCGTTCAGTAGAGGAGGCCATTAGAAATACCAGCATTGATGGTGACAGTCATCTATATAGGCTTTATCCAAAAATCTGCGAACTTCTAATTAATAGCAGAAGTGACAACACAGTCAAATCTTATTGTAATGCTTTTAAAAGATGGGAAAGCTGTATATCTCTTCATGGACATGTTGCTCAAACAGTGCACGTCACACTATACCTTACCAACTTAGTTAACAACGGTTCCAATTTGCACACGAAATCAACAGTTTAAAAGATCCTACCACGAACACTTTTGTTACATCAATACTAGAAGCATCTAAAAGATTTGCGCCAAAAAAGACGAACAAGAAAGACCCAATTACTACAAACGTTTTGATAGAACTATGTGATACGTTCAAACATTTTTCTTATCTACTTGTGTTAAGAGATCTGACTTTGATGCTACTATGTTTTGCAGGTTTCCTAAGATATGACGAACGGAGTTCTTTACGTTTTTTTTTTACATTGAAATACAAGATTCCTTTCTGATTTTACATATAAATAAGAGCAAAACTGATCAATACTGGCAAAGCCATTAAGTGATAATATCAAAAGATTCTACAAACGCATGCCCCTGTAATATGTCAGTGAAATACACACGGATGGCTGGTTTTCGTAGTCATGAGAATTTTTTTTTTTAATTTCGACCTATATATAGGTCAGGAGAGTTATGTAAATTGATTGATAAGGATAAGAAATTCAGTTACATGGCGGCTAGAGAGTGTCTTCTTCAAAGAATAAGAAATCGTCCCAGTTGTAACATAGATTTTCACTCGTTCAGATCAGATGGTGCCACAGTGATTGCTAACGCAGACGTTAGCGACAGGTGTTAGACAAAATACGGCAGATGGAAATCTGACTCGAGGAAAGATGGTTTTATCGTAGACCCCACAGAGAAACGTTTGAAAATTTTTCAAGTTTTAGGTTATAGTTCATATTCTGGATCGTGTACCCTTTCTTTGAAAATTTCTGTCACGTTCGACGGACTGTCGGCACATTACAATTTAGTCCTTGAGTATTTGTCCGCGGTTCCAATAATAAAGCGGGGAAATATTGTATTATCGGTACGTTTATCATAAATATTCATAAGGCATAACAAAATTGACCATTCAGGAAGTCGAATTTTGTAAAACGATATACTTGGTGTTTTTAAGCGTTACACTTTTAGCCGTCGTTTAACATAATAAGCTTTTTTTCAAATTACTAAACCAATTAAACTTTTGATTGTTTTATTTATATACGTATTTGCTAATTAATGGTGAGGTCTGACACTTTATCCTGAGATAGGTCGAGCATTGTCATCGGATACAGGTTTCCATTCATATTTTATATAAATAATGATTTCACAGGTTTTTGCCTTGACTATCTATGACGGGAAAAAAATCAGAGATATAAGCGAATACACTATTGACACATCGATATATAATACTTTGTATATGTTTGATGTCTGTAAAATGTGTACTGCTGGACATTATTTGAGATACAATTAAAAACGGTCTTCATCACGTTTGACGGGCTGTCGGCAAATTAACATTTTGATTTAGTTTTATTTAGTCCTGGAGTATGGGTACTACATAAAAATGTTCCCATGGGAAAAAAATTCCCATGCGAGGAAAAATGAGTTCCCTTTGGAACAAAAATTACATTTGGAAATTTTTTAAATTTCCCATGGGAACAAACAATGTATTAATGTTCTTTTTCCCATGTGGACTTCTAATATTCCCATGGGAATGCCTAAATCTCCGATGGGACAGTGACAACAGTGACATGGTGGGACATATAGGAAAATCAAGTTTTCTTAATTATCTAACGCTTGGCCAAAAATATTTTTGTTATTTCGTAAAACAACAAAGTCAGATTTACCAATTCTGGAGTGGCAAATTTGTCCCGCGCAGTGTTTAACCAAAGGCAACTTAAAGAAAGAAATATGTAATGTCGATTTACTTGGTTTTCATAGATTGTTTATAGCATTATTACAATAATAGTCCTGCAGATCGGTGACAAAATTGTGGGTTTGATGATAAAATCACCAAATTTCGCATGGTAGTAGTTCTGGGTGTTTCAAACAGTATTAGCTATGGACCCACCTTGAAATTTCAATATGGCGGCTATTTCCAGGATGGCCGCCATAAATTTATCAAAATCAACATATATCACTTATATAAGGTCACATTTAATGTCAAATCTGCCATGGTAGTAGTGCTGGTTGTTTCGAAGATATTAGCTATTAACCCATCTTAAATTTCAATATGACGTTCTACATCAGGAACGGTTTAAAAGCAAACACACAACATTCTCAAAGCATGTGAAAGCGTCAGGCGAAGGAATATTTCGGCCTTTTACCCAGAGTGCTACTTCGAGTGAATGTGAATGACATATACTCTATTGGACATTTATCACAAAGGTATCAGCATTATGTAATGAGATAATAAAATGTGGTTGACAGATATAAAACGGATGCCACGGTAGGTGAAAATGTAGGACGACAATAATGTTATGTACAGTGCTGTTTAAAGTGTTGTTGGGAGTGGGACAAAGACTAAATGAGCTGTCCTTAAGAAAGATTTCGAAAACTGCATTGAAAATATGTTGTTGTTTAGAGGATAAAAAAGATAGAGAAGATATATAAGCACTAAAAAATCATTAGTAAAACAAAACCAGATAAAAAAATGGATAAAACACGCAAAAATACTAAAGCAGTCAAGAAATCACTACACAAAAATCTAAAAATTGAGCAACACTAACATCACTAAAAACCAGGGAGAATATCAGGTGCACAAGAAGGGTCAGCAGTTCCCTTTTCAATAAGTTACACCTGCCGATGTGCTCTTGTTTAAATAGATTGAAGAGTCATATCCAGTAATTAGTCATATATCATATAATAGTGGATTTATAAATGGCACTTTTCTAATCCTTAGAATCACAAAATTTAAAACATGAAAAAACCCTTGGTACATGTAAATTTTCTAAAAGTTGACAGAATGTGAACGTTTGAAATGAAAAAAAATTTCCGACGCCTGTACGATGGATAAACACAACTTTCACAGGTTGACAACACAGACATTGAAAAATAAAGATAAAATAACACAACATTGAAAGCATAAACAACACGAGTCCATTTTTAACAAAACTAGAAGTAAACGCAAGTGTTCCGGAAGGGTGTGCAATTTCTGGCCAACTGGTAGCATTCGTGATGTAACCCATTGCAAATGAAATTCGATGATAAGTCGTTTTTATTGATCATCTTGATGTTACCACCATCGAGGAAAAAGAAAGGAGAAGTGGAACATAAGCATTATCATGTGTGACTCAGATGGTACTTAGCAGTCAAACAAAGCTGATGGCGTCCTGAACACCTTCGAATGTTTCCATTTATGGGATCTTTAATTTAACTGTCATGTACGCGGCATTCATGTCTCGTGGAAATGCAATCCCAAGAATATTGTATATATGAACTGCAAAATGCAATTCGATAGAAGTAGTATCTGCAAAGCCTTGTCTTGGTTTAGTTCATTTTCACTTTTTGGCGGCCATTTTGAAATTTCCGCCATTCTAAAAAAGAATGAATAGTCAATAATAACATCATGACTTACTAAAACCTTTGGATTACATTTTATATGTTTTTAAAAGATTTGGTTTGAATATTATTTGCTTTAAATTATACATAATTGTAAAATTTGGACTGATTGGCAGACATCTTGAAAATGGCCGCCATATTGAATTTTTAAGAGTGGGTCCATAGTTTAAATTGACTACCAAATTTATATCTACAATTGTGCAAAGTTTCATGCTTTTATCATCAAACCCACATATCTTCAAAAAATATGCACGAATCAACTGGATCATAATGTATTCTACTTGATGTAAAATCAAAAATGTTTGCTGATTGCCACGTTTAACGTCTGAACGAAAGGAATTGTGCAGTTCTTTGAATTATACGTTTGGAATGATTTGTCATAAGTTTTTGTGCACATTAATATCCATCAAGTGTATTTTATGAGCATATTGTGGTTACTATGATGAATAGCAAATTATTTATATTTTTTTAGATAAACTATATGATTATTTTACATATCCTTATGTGATTGGTTAGAAAACAGTCGTTGAACAAGTGTTCAATCAAGGAAACATATTACTTCTTGAACAGCAGATTCTCTATAAGAGGCTTTCATGCATCACGAACAAGACATTTCCATGAGGTTACAGTAGATGTACTTTTCATTCTTATGCAAATATACTGACATAATTTTTATTGAGGAACGTTACCCTGGTGAGAACTATGTAACATTTAAAGAATGCGGCCCTTTTGAAATTTCCGCCATTCATAAAAAAGAATGAGTAGTCAAATATAACGTCATGACTGACTAAACACTTTGGAGTATGTTTTATATGTTTTTAAAAGAATTGGTTTGAATACTATTTTCTTTAAATAATACATAATTGTGAAATTTGGACTGATTGACAGAAATCTTGAAAATGGCCGCCATATTGAATTTTTAAGAGTGGGTCCATAGTTTAAATTGACTACCAAATATATATCCACAATTGTGCAAAGTTTCATGCTTTTATCATCAAACCCACATTTCTTCAAAAAATATGCACGAATCGACTGGATCATCATGTATTCTACTTGATGTAAAATCAAAAATGTTTGCTGATTGCCACGTTTCACCTCTGAACGAAAGGAATTGTGCAGTCCTCTGAATTATACGTTTGGCATGATTCGTCAAAAGTTTTTGTTCAAATCAAAATAGTCATCAAGTGTATTTTATGAGCATGTTGTGGTTACTATGATGAATAGCAAATTATTTACTTAAAAAAATTTAGATATATGATAATTTTACAGAAATTTAAAACCATTATTCGGAGACTAACAATGAATGGCCTCAGTTATGTTCTTCTATATATTCTTGTTCAGACGACAATATTCGTTCGCGCCCCAGGTCCAGGAGACATTGCAGCAGCAATCGCTGATGCTGTTACGGAAGTGAGTAATAGACGAAATGGTGGACCTGCACTAGCATCTGGTAATAAGTTTTTTGATAGATTAATATGTTGATGAATTAAGTGATAAAGAAATGATTTAAATCTTTAAAGCAATAATACAATAATGCATTTATTCATATTTAATGTCTATATCAAAAACTACATTTAACAATATTATGAAAATTAGCTTTCATTCCAGACATTACATTCTCATATTATTTTGGTGTTGGTCCTGCAGGAGGTGGTGCTGGCTATGGCGGTACTGTCGGTGGACCTGATGAAGATGCCGCATCAGGATCAGGATCCGTAGCACACAACCCAGTATCTATGTATGCTATGTTCAGCGGAAGAAGGGAAGCCCATGCGGCAGTTACAGCTTTTGGCTTCGCAGGAGATATATCAACTACTGCAAATGCTTACTATGCCATAAGGTTCTTATATGTTTGATTTAGATGTTTCAAACGTAATTGTTGACTGAATTTTCAATGGCCTTAATATTGAAAGCTAAAAGATAATTCTAGTAAAAAAATAAATCAAGTTTTCCATATTACATAATTTGTAAATACATAAGAACAAAATGCAAAATTTAAAGAGCACAACTTCGTATACGACGTCCAAATAATGTAATCAAATGTCTTCACGTTGAAGTATCAGGCTTAGCAGCATTTTATTCGTGGAAATATCATTCTTCTATATATGATAATATATGGGTGTTTCGTAAATGAGACAGCTATACATAACAAATAATCTTTAATAAAACATGTTTACTCTAAAACTTATTAACTGAAAAATTGCAAAATCGCTAGCAAATCCGAATAATACAATTTCAAACACATGTTATCATGGTTATACTACTACTTAAAGCAGTCAATTTTTAACTTCATGCAGCTAAAACTTGCATTATCATAAATAATTCGTATATCAAAACTAATCCAACACATCAGTAAAGAATTTAGAATTATTTGATGTGCAAGAAAACACAAGGATATCATTTATGGCATATTCGAATTATCTTCATTTTTATGAGTTGAAAAAAAACCTTTTCAAATGAACAGGGCTTTACCTCGAATTGAAGCACAACTAATAAAATTTTATGATATCCTCACGTTACTCCATTTCAGTTTTCAGTAATAACCTTCAAAGTTGCTTTCCAATTCCGCCTCCGCCGTGCGGCACCAAAATGTAGCAGGAACAATTCTGCTGGGGATTCGGGGATGCAAATCACAGATTATGCTAGATTACTGACTGACTGAAAATTAATGCCAAATGTAATGACGCTAAAGTAATAATCTAAAGTCAATGAAACACAAAGAGTGTAAACAATATATATAATTTAATTCCCAAATACAACTTTTATAATATCAACTTTCTAATTAATTGAAATGGAGCAATAGCAGAATTGGCGGTATTTGACAAATGCACCTACCTTAGTTTGGAACAGCTCGGCTTTCTTCAAGATGGACTGGTAGCCAGTCTTCAGACAATTTAATAAATTTCGTTTTTAAATACTATATATATATAAATCTCAAAGGTTCTAAATTTTGGTTATAAACAGTTTTAAACTTTTCAAAACAAGATTAAAATATCGCAAAGTGCTCTCGATTAATTAAATTGTATGATTTGGTGTTTCTTAATTTTGAAGAATGAATGTAAATCATGTTCTTAGGAAGGGATTATCCTAATATTTAGGCCTATTTACAGTTTAAAACAAAGAGTTTCTATAAATGAATTACAAATGCCACGAAACACACTTATTAGCTTGAAAGGATTTGTGATTGAAACTGACTAGAAAGTTTACTGGTGCAGTAAGATTGGTACTATTAATGATATTATGGGATTAAACTTTAGAATATTATTTTTTTAATTGCATTAACTTCAAACTTTCCAAAAAAATTATACAAGATCAAAGCGATGAAAAAAAAAAGAAAAAAGTTTTAAAACTAAATATAACCTACAATCTTATACGCTTAACAAAACTTATAAAACTGGATCCGCTGTTGGTAAGAACAGTAATTGCCAATATTCGTATAAACTTAAGAAACATTTAGTTTTAGTTGATAACTTCACATAATTAGGTAGTATTTGATGTAAAGAACTGGACTATAATACTGGCAGTGAAATACTATTTAGTTGTAACTTAAATCTTGAATTTATTGATTTGAACTGTAAATAAACAAAAAGAAAATTTTTCCTTAAAATATTACATGACTTACATTCATACTCACATATAGAAAACTTATACAGTTCCTACCATGTCATCGTACTGTAATATCATCTAACGTCTAAACCTAAATTATTTATTTTTAATTTCCAAAATTATATCAAAGTCCTTCCATCACTTAAACTAATCCATAAATGAAAAGCCTAAGTACATGAAGTGCTTGTCCTTTTATTTTCTATAAACGTAAATAGAGTGAGAGTTACGAGCTTATTCCATTTCCTTATTTTTGTTGTACATTTTTTTATTTAACTCTCCATATTCCACTGTTCGAAATCAAATTGGGGATGGTTGAGGTCATACAAAGTGGTTGAACACCGCTATATGGTCACGCCACTGTTTAATGTCGTGAGCCTCTTCAGTGGTACTCTTGTGTTTCTCTGGTGTATTGATGGCAGATTCATGATAGTCTCTGTTTAATGTATTCCCAACTCATTATGAATCTCGGGTGGATTAATAACATAAAATTTTTCTGCACCAGATGCGCATTTCGACAATCAATGACTCTTCAGTGATGTTCGAGGCCAAAATATTTGAAAATCCAAAGCTTATTAAAAAGATGAAGAATTAAGAGAGGTGTCCTAGCACTCCCTTTGTGTTAGGGTGGGAATTTTCCTTGTAAATAATACTGTTGTAAATATGTTAGTGACACATCTCCATTCATCCTGATAGGGAGTGTACACAAATTCCACTGTACCCTTGCAGCTCTCGAGGGGTGATCCGAATAACGGAGAAATCTACCAGTACAAACATACATTATTGCTTGACATGTTGTTTAGACACCTGTCTATTGTTGATGAATGTACTTTGACCTCTAGATATCTAGTCTTTGGTTTCTTGTGTCGTAATGATGCTACCTCATTGATGTATACCCCTAGTCTTCTTTAATGACACACAGTTTAACTTACCAGAGGGTATGTTTAATTTCAGACTTGCTTATTTTATAACAAAATAGTAAATAGACAAAGGAATGAAACAATGATAACCTTTACCGTTTGAATACAATATTTCTAATTTGAAAATCAAATCGAATATTTTATCTGAGAACCTAGTATTTCATATAAATATTCAGTAAACATAAGACATTTAAAATCCGCTTCATTCACATATCAGAATAACCGTAACAAAGATGTATGGTATGTGAAAAATGAGACAGCAATACAAAGATATAAAAAAAAAGAAACGTAGAGGTAACTAAAAGAATATTTACTCCTACACCAAACCTTAAACCCCTCATCCTATCTGTCTCCTTCTGTCGGATGTAAAATATATCAAATTACAGATCTGGAGGTGCTACCCCCGACACAACGGAATTCAGCAGACAGATGGCTCCATACTGTATAGATCGTCGCTCTGTGTGTAATCCTAACGACCGTTACCGTACAGCAGATGGCTCTTGCAACAACTTAAACAATCCATTATGGGGAGCCTCTATAACAAATCAAGCAAGATTTCTCTCCCCTACATACGGTGATCGTAAGTTAATTTTTTCAACAGAGTTGAAAAATTGAAGGATATAAAATAAGTATGCAACATTTCATCGATTGTATTTCAAAAATTTACCAGTAAGTAATGTATTGAATTTAGCTTTATATTCTTTTATTTATGTACAATGCTTACTTTTCTGAATGCAATACAATTTTTTGTTTTCAATGCAATTTGAAACATGTATACATGTAAATTGATATACATGTATAACACAGTTTTGACTTATCTTTTTATTGTAGCATATAACACTGGCTCTGTTCCACGTATACGTAGTGTGATTGGACCCCTCCTTCCTAGTCCACGTGACGTATCTAACGCTGTCCTGAATGGTGGTGTATCTCCTCCTAGAAGTACAATTTTTAGTGTATCCTTAACTCATTTTGGACAATTTGTCGACCACGATATCATATCAACACCTACACTTATAGGTAAATTCTAATATTGTTTCTGTATAAACGACTAAAAAAAACGTATAATATTTAAGCAAAATTTGTTTTTGCTCTATAATATAATTGTTTTAGTATTAATGTGACCACATTACTCAAATAATTTACGTCTAGACATCCTGAATACTAGTAGATCATTTTTCGACAGCACTTCTACGTTAGGGTTTCAAATTTTCTTGGTTTTTTTTGGTGCAAATATAATGAAAATGAACACTGTCTGTACTTTAGTCGGTTGTTTGCAAATACGCTCTACACACAGGCAAATCAAACATGTATAAGACACATATATCTCACATATATATCCAAGGTCATAGTAAACGTATTTTTAGGTATCTTAATTCTTTGTGTAAATGAACTTAGGCTTTACTATTATTTTGTATTTTAAATCATCCTTTCGTACATTTTACGGACGCCATCACGAGTTGGTTGACTGTTATGGAATAACCGTTTCACAGATGATATCGGATATGGTCCTAATGTCGTAACTACAATACCCTTCCCTTTTCACGAATGTGACCTACCGAATTAGAATATTTACCGGATTTGTAACAACATAAGCAACACGACGGGTACCACATGTGGAGCAGGATCTTCTTACCCTTGCGGAGCACCTGAGATCACCCCCAGTTTTTGGTTGGGTTCGTGTTGCTTAGTCTTTACTTTTCTATGTTGTGTCATCTGTACTATCATCTGTCTGTTTGTCTTTTTATTTTTGGCCATGACGTTGTCAGTTTGTTTTCAATTTGTGAGTTTGACTTTCCTTCTGGTATTGTTCGTCCCTCTTTTGTAGATGGTGACGAAGAAATGATTTGCTGCAATGAAGATGTTCCGGTTGTCAGGTAATCTCATTGTAATGTGAATGCATGTAAACAAATATTTGGTTTGGATGAAATTCAAATAACAAGTACCTGAACGGCATTTTGCATTTATCTTAATTTTTCCGATCGTGTGTTAATCAAATTGAAACAACTGCAAATTTCCATTTCTTTAATTCAGTTACATACGACTACAACATGATTCGTGTTGTCAAGTGTACCTTGACCTATAGTGGTTTACTTTTATAAATTGTAACTTGGATGGAGAGCTGTCTCATTGGCACTCATACCACATCTTCTTATATCAATATATACTTTCCCCAGTTAGTGTATGAACATACTTATTGGGATTGAACAACTTTCTTAAAACAAGGAACGATTTGCAAAAGTATCTTGATCATAGTAGAACGACATTTCTCTCATCCAACCTGACATCATTCAGTTCCAACTTGGAAGTTTCGAGTTTTTCTATCGCACTAATATACCTAAAAGCTATGATTGAACATTTCAGGTATATTAGATTACATTTTACCATTTAATAACATTATGTTAACCATGTCAAATTAACCAAAGTGGTAAAAACACAACAATATATACACAATTATTCTAGGGGTAATTGATAAAAGAAAACCTATGTTTTAATTTGAGATTAACATGGTAAACTTAAATGTTTTGTGTAGAAATGTTTTTACAACATTTAAATAGTTTGCTATTTCTCTCATGAACCATGTAAATATTCGAGTTTTTTTTTTTTAATATTTTGAGAGTTTGCGACAATTCTGTCAGCATATATCTCGTGTACAAGGAATAAGAAAAAAGTAGACACATTGTTTAAAAAAAAAAAGACAGCTGCGTATTCACATATTTGTTTTTTTTTGTCTTTGTTTTGTAGACCAGAGTGTTTTCCCTTTAGAACTCCGCCCGGTGATTTCCAGACTACTTGTATGCATTTTGTAAGATCGGACTTTGGTGTTACCCCAGGATGTCCACCAGGTAAGGATTTTTCAAATTCAAAGTTTTGTTGATAAAGTATAAACAAAATAAACCATTTTGACTATTTGACGAAAGAAATCATAGGTTATACTTAGCAATCGTACAAACATATACGTATTTCTGAAAACTTATCGGAACCACCTCGTTGGACTTGTGGAAGTGTGCTCGCCTCGGGTGCGGGAGACATGTCTTTCGTCGGGATATTACCCTATGAATAAGCCGTTAAAATCTGCATGTGGGTTTAGTACTTCTTCTTCTTCTTTTTCTTCTTCTTCTTCTTCTTCTTTTTCTTCTTCTTCTTCTTCTTCTTCTTCTTCTTCTTCTTCTTCTTCTTCTTCTTCTTCTTCTTCTTCTTCTTCTTCTTCTTCTTCTTCTTCTTCTTCTACGTAGAAGAATGGTGATCCTTCTTAGTATGTATTTTCTGGATAAATCCGTTTCAAGTACAACAAGGAACTATCCAGTCTAAGGATAAACAGCAAACGTAACTCTAGCAATTTAAGATACACAGACCCTCTACTTGTTTACTAATCCGTGATGGCGACCATCCAACTTGTGAAGAAATCTAAATTAAAGTGAGTCTTTCTGAGAAATTTGCGGCTTTTTTGTAAAACATCAATGGAATGACGTCATTAAAACATGCACTAGAACAGAAGAATAGATCTTTCAAATTTTAACAAACAAGCCATTTTTAAATAAGTTATATGTTGTCAAATTAAACCCCTTTGATTGCACTTTGCCAAAAATATTGCAAATTACTTCTGCTGGCCGTTTAAATATGGTTTTTATATGGTACCCACAATTTGTAAACATTTGGGAAAAAAATAGAAAATTAAATTACTAGGCGTGTTACAGCAGTAAAAGTGAATCATCTTATACTTAAAGTTCAGGCAGTTAATAATGATTGGTAAACTCGTTCTTACAAACATTGTTATTGTCGCCTGTCCTTTTTCTGCAACGCCTTTATAACTGTAGACTGCATTTCGATGAAACATTCAGAGATTTTTTTTTTTTCTTTCCTAATAGCATTATCTATCTCCAATCATATCTGTAGCCAAAAGGATTTTTATTGGTTTCAAATAGCAAAATATAGTTTTTTTGTTATTCGATTGAATCATATCGGTACATGTAACTGTTCATTTTGAATTGCATGTTTTACATTCTACTCTTCATGGAACTTTTATTGCTCACAATTCTCTCTGAGTTGTTCTCATCTCGTACAGTAACTTGTAATTGGTTTCAGCTTAATTGCTTGTTCTTTGGTGGATAGTTGACACATCATACCACATCTTATTCTCATATATCGAGAAAAGATGTATTAGGTGTATTTATATTATCACCCTTAACTTGTGATAAGATATGAATAAATCGTTTGAAAAAAATTCTAATTTAATATGTTTTCATTTATTAATTAATGTGATTATTCGCCTCTTCGTTGTCTTTTCCGTACGGATTGTGTGGGTATATCTACAATTGGGGGCTAGGTTTCTTTATTGTACTTTCTCCAAAATTGAACGAATTCTAAAATAACATGTTCTGCATGGTATCAATTTAGTTGTGCAACTCTTACTTCGAGTCTTGAATCACCGATGAACAGCTATTCTTTTCCATAGCCCAAAATAGATTTAGCAAATCCGCAAAAAGTCTTCGATTTTAGGTTTTGCTTCCAGATTTTTGTGTAATTAAAACAGAATTGTGAAAATGTATCGATTAACATATGATAAGGAAAAACGCTAACTATATATAATAAACTATTTACATTTTTCATTAGAATCTAGAAATCAAATTAATCAGAGGACATCTTTTCTTGATCTGTCTGTGGCGTATGGAAACACACTCGATGGACAAAATGACTTACGAGAATTGGGAACAGGTATTTACACAAAGTAATTTTGTATTTACTTCGACACTTTATAGCAAGAAAAATGTCAACTTCAAAATAAACCAAAACAGTTAGGAAGGAGATACTTCATGTAGTCCCTACTTTAACCAGTAAAATGATTCCTCCGTTCTTAGTCTTCGCAGTTACTGTAAAGTGTATGCATTGTGACAAAAAAAAAGATGACTTGTTCTTGAGCTTTCTACAACTTCTAAAATGAGCGACTGTGATTTGATCGAGAGGAAACTGAAGTAAAAGTGAATTAGTGTAATTTTACCCATTTCCAGTTATAAAAGTTTCAGCATTCTAAATTATGTCTGAACTATTTTTTGAAAAGATAATATTATTACATTTTATGTTTGAATTATTGTTTCATCACTATGCTTTTTAATATTGATTTTATAGGCAGACTCCAAGAAGGCATAAACAGACTTCTGCCTACTGGTCCCCCAGGATCTGAATGTTTAGCAGGGGAAGAGTGTTTCAAATCTGGTACGCAATGACTGTAGTTTTTACTTCTTTTCCTCTGGTATTCATTTTCCAATAGTAAGCAAGTTATTGAACCGCTAAATAATTTAATTAGATATAATCGTCTGAATAGAAGTGTATTACATTTGAGTTTTCGTCATTCCTTGTCGAGCCATTTTCAGACGTATGAAATTCGAATTTCGAATACACGAAGAGTAAAATGTAAAATCAGCCTTGCTACTATTAAGTTGTCTTCTAGTCTTCTGTATTTACACGAACGAAAAATAGTCATTTTACTTTGTGAATAGAAACAGAGGAATATTTCTTTTCTAGGGGATAATAGACCAGCAGAAGTTCCAATACTGACAGTCGTGCATATTGCATTTCTGCGTGAGCATAACAATATTGTTGAAACGTTGAGAGCACTGGGGTGGAATGATGGAGAAGAATTGTATCAAGAAGCCAAGAAAATTCTCACAGGAATTTATCAGCACATTATTTACACTGAATATCTTCCTGCAGTACTTGGAGAAGAAGGTATGAACATGTTTGGGCTACGAAGTAATCGATTTGGGTTTAATACATTGTATGATCCTTCTGCAAATCCATCTACAAGAAATGCATTTGGAGCCGCAGCATACCGATTTGGCCATTCTCTTGTTGGTTCTTTTGTTGAATCGTTTAACCAAGACTTCACACCACGTGACAAGGAACCTATGGAAGACCATTTCTTCAGTACTCGTTTAATAAGAAACTTTACTACCTTTGGTCCTGATGCAATAGCCAGATGGATGACAACACAGTTCAAGAGCAGAGCAGATCGTTTTCTGACTCCTGCAATAAGGAACAGACTATTTGAAACAATGCCAGGAAACGGCTTTGACCTTGGTTCACTTAACATTCAGCGTGGTAGAGACCATGGCATTCCATCATATAACAGATGGCGACAGTTTTGTGGATTACAGCCTGCTTTACATTTTGGATCAGGACACTTAGGTTTAACCAATCATTGTGTTTCTGCTGCTAGAGCATTACAATCCGTCTACAGGTGAATTATTTGGATTGTGCAGTTTCTCTAAGGTAGTATTGGGAGTATGAACCAAATTAATAGATTTAAAAACCTTACCGAATGGTGAGTGTGCTTCAAATCTCTTTTAAAGCCTAAAATTTGAAATATTGCGAAATTTGATTCATAGGTGAATGCAAATTCATATATTCTAAGGTTTTAAGATCACAAACATCTGATTTTGATTCAAAAATGACAAATCTAGCAAACTGATTTAGCATTACAAAATATACAGGTGTAACATTCAATTCCGAAGGAGAATGTGTGTAATCTCTGAATAAAACGGAACCACTCCTTTAAATCGACCATAGAGTCTTTAAACCGTGAAAAGTTAGAGAAGCGCTAATATACGTAGCTAACTATAGCACTAAAAAGTATTAGTAATGTCTTACAATTATATGCATATCAACATGACCAAAGAAATACATTGAAGAATTGAATGCTTCTTTTCATTATTTTATGTTAAAATATTTACCAAAGTACATTTTGCATGAACCGCGGAAGCGCTTCATATTAAAAATGTGCACACGATAAACGCTTGCTTTTACAATCCTATAAAATTATAAACAGGAGCATTCAATTCTTATAATTACATGTCTATGCTACAATCATGAAATTAAGAGTTATATCAAGCTTTTCGTTTTTTTTTTGTTTTTTTTTTTCAATACATAATTTTAACATTGTTGCAGTTGACACCTGTATTTATACCTCTTGTATTTCATAAGGACACATAATATTATATTGGAGTGCCTCAAGATTGTTGTCAGCCAACCAAAACTACGGATTCTAATATGAAACATACATGTATTGTAATTATAAAGCAATATTTTTTCATTAAATTTCAAATAAACTGTCTGTTTATAAGAAGTATTAATGTAACCCTGTCCGTTGACACAAAGATACAGGACTTTAATTGTCAGATTTGAATAATTTTGTTCAAATGTTATACCATAACTCGAGTTTGCTGGTTTGATTTTCTTGAAACCTTACATAATTGTTGGAATTTAGTGTACATAACGCGTTGTTCGATTATCAAAAGCATTCTGATATGTCATTTCAGAGGTATGGGACTTTGACCATCAGATAAATAAAGGCACTCTTTAAATGCCATGCACTAGCTAGTTGCTTTAGTATGCTTTGACCAAATTACTACAAAGTTAGTACTGTTCTTGGGATTGGTGAATGTAGACTCGTTTATGACTTTGATAATTTTCTGGTTTGTCGGATTTTTCAGTCATATTTGACACAAGGGTATCCTATTTAACGTCATTGTCTTCCTTGGGAAAAAGTTAAATAACAAAAATACCGAACTCCAAGGAAAATTCAAAACGGTAAGTTCCTTATCAAATGGCAAAATTTGGGAAGCATTTATGTCATACCAAGTCGTTTAAAATGTCCTGTGCAGATTTCTGACCAACAAGTGGCCTGTGTTGTAATCGAATTGATATGGCAATATCATGACTCCTTGTATTTCTGATCTACCAAGGAGTCCATACACATGCATGTTAATAGTTCATATGTACGTGTATACTATTGATATTGTGGCAACCACATTAATTCCATCCCATCTAATGTTCGTTATTCTCAGTTTTCTTTTCTTTTAACCTCTAAGCAGGACATTAAAGTCAGAAAAGATACAAAGACAATGAATAAGAAGATTGAACTTCTATATTCCGTTTTATCGTTTATTTGATATGTAGTTATTAGGAAATACATTTTCAGGTGAAACAGTATTTGAAGTTTGCATTCCTGACAAAGATCAATGTTACACTGCAACGATATACATATATTAGTGTGACAATATTATTAATCGTAATCGAAATCACGTTTCATTCCATTTAGCCACCCTGATGATATTGATTTATTTGCTGGTGGACTGTCAGAGACAATAGTAGCAGGTGCCTTGGTGGGACCAACATTCAGATGTATAATTGGACTTCAGTTCATGTTTTTTAAGATTGGTGACCGTTTCTTTTATGAGAACGATTTCGCTACCACTGGTTTTACTGCTGGTTAGTATATATGTTGTATAAATCACAATGTATGTCTTGTCATTATTTGTTAATACAATGTAACCTTTAAACTAATATTACAATAGCATATCAGCCAAAAACAGCTGAAGATGACCATTTATTTCTCCTATAGGAATGATGTCTCTTTTCATTATTCATTTTTTATTACAATACTATGTCGAAATTACATGAACATTATATGGGCCATTTGGTTTTTTAACAATAAAATATGTTTTAAACAAATAAATAACTTTTTGGAAAGTTGACGGAAAATTTAACTGTTTTATTTCTCAATTAAATTGTTGTTCATTACCCTGTAATGAAACAAGTGGTGAAAAAATTAGAACTTAAATAAACGTTTAATCCTTATATAAAAATTGTTTTTGATTCACATTTGAATAGTAAAATGTCAGTAAAATTTGATAACTTTTTCTACTATCATTTCAACAAAACCGTCCATATATTTTCTTCACAATCGATAATTCCATTTTTTTAACGGAAATGAATGCATTAATTTGTCTATAAAGGAAATTACCAAGTGTAAACAGTTAAAATTTACGTCAACTGTTATTCGTCACGTGCAAGAATCACATGAGGACAAAACGAGGTATACACAAACTTTAAAAACATGTTTTTTGCATTTTTTTCAGCTCAATTGCAACAGATCAAAAGACAGTCATTGTCAGCACTTTATTGTAGGACTCTGGATGTGAATTTAATGCCTGCAAATTCTTTTGTGTCTCTGTTGACTGGGTAATTTAGATTGTATTTATACATTCTACAATGTATAATGAACTGAAAACTTCAGAAAATTGTTGAGTCCTGTTATGGCATTTATAAAGATAATATTAGTCTAAAGGTTTCAAGATTGATGGAACAGTCGAATTTCAAGCAAAAATGAACAGGTACTCGAACAAACATATAAAACAGAAAAAATAATAGAATAAACACATTTTTGGTGCACATGGAAATTATTTCAGAACCTTTCCATCCTTGTTGCAAGACATTAATTCTCCTAAATTGTCTTCAGAAATGTGATACAGGAATATCCTGATTTTCTATCACATTTCAAATACTATTTATCTATAACAAGATATTGGACGATCCTGCTATAACAAATATCAACCTTGAATACACAAAGTCAAGTATAACAATTTGTTCGCTATGGAAACCCGTATGTATAAATAAATTCGACGTTCGAACCTTGTTTTGTAGGACACCTAACTAATTTGATTTTAAATCCAATCTGAATTTCATAAGCAGAAAATAACCCTTAAAAGTTTGCTCCCTTTTCTTCATTAACCTTCACCTTCAACCCCAAACTACTTCAATGCGAGAGGAACTTATGACCAAAAGGAACGTTCAACCCCAAACTACTTCAATGCGAGAGGAACTTATGACCATAAGGAACGTTCAACCCGAAACTACTTCAATGTGAGAGAAACTGATGACCATAAGAATAACAAAATCACTCTTATGCAACTTTGCCTCAGTGAGTCTTTATAAGTTTCAGCTTTTTCAACGGCGAATTTAAGATAGTTATTCAATAAATCATATCATTACCGAAGAATTACCTCTTGAGCCGTTAAAATCCTTGGGGTCTAGCAGTCCACCAACAGTGGTATCGACCCATTTCTAAAATATGAAAACAAGGCCTTATAAATTTGGTGTATCCGAAGCGCTTTCCTGGATTTACCTTCATCAGGAACGCTCAAATGATTGTAACTGAAAGTTGGAACCTTAGTTTCTTAATAATTTCCAATTTTATCAACGGTTAATTAAGGAAGATATGTTATAAATCATGTAAGTATTGAAGCACAGGCTACTGTGTAATGTATACCCTCGTTGACTAACTGTTCAACAGCGTTTTCGACCTAGTTTTTGAGAACGAAAATAATAATTTAACAATTCAACAATTTGGTGCATCCGAAAAGCTTTTACTTCATCAACTATTAAGGGTCACACCAAAATATATTGTGAAACAAGCAAACACAAACGACCAAGATATGAACTCATTTCAGGAGACAGTTTTTATTAAGTCTGATCAAGTCAAAAAGGCCTAATTCGACTAAACAGCAACGTGGCTATCAGTCATGTTTGGTCAAACGGCTATAACATTAAACATTTGCTATTCAACTGGATCTTTCTTCAAAATTGAAGACTCAAGTGTTTAAGACCTTACTTGTTCATATAAAATATACATTTATGTAAACCAAACAGTTCTGAAATGAAAATTAAATGTATAACAATACAATGGTAAATATATTATGAATTGAGGAAATATATAAACTTCATACATGATTAATCTTATAAGATTTCACACAAAAAACATTATTACACCTACCAGTAAAAGGTCAGTGTAATGTAAATCACCGAAACGCTTTCGAATTGTCCCATCCTTGATTCACATTTAATTAGTTTTGCCATAGCACTGTACATTTAGTATGAGATGTGCATCTGACTGTTCAAACATCTGCAGTAAAGATTCCCCTTTTCTCTGAAAAATATACTCAAGTGTAGGAATTCTCTTTCATCATACTTGCAATACAAAAAAAATCAAAAGGAAGACGCGAGACAAGAGGGTACATGGTACAAAAATGTCTAATGCAGAGATATTCAGAAACATAACAAGTGTCAGTATTATAGATATGTTTTCCTTTTTCTCAACTTAAATTTAACTACTTTTTTAACAACAGACCCAGTGACAAAAATTTCTTATGCTCTCATATTTTTAGTAGTGCGTATTAATACTCGAAACATCTGTTTCTATATGTTCTGCTTCACTTTTCCGTTAGATATGTATGTTCATCGACATTGTTACGCGATCTGTACTGTGTCTGTATTATATGTATATCAAGTAAATGAAAATGTAGATTTATCGAATAATGTTACATGCTTTTGCCCGGTATTGTCTTAAAAATAAGCGATATAACACCACAAATGTTAGCTTCAATTCAAAGAAGAACCAATATCTAATAAGAACCGGTAATATGAGCCATATTAACCTTACTGAGAGGTGTGAGTTTGTCCAGTCATAAAGGCGTCAATATGACTTTAAATGAAGAACAGCAGTAAGTTCGCGCTATTCATTTAAATTAGGATTTGTCGATTGTGTAGAGGAACTTTGAGTCAAGAATCAATACATCGTGTTATGCATTTCATGCTATAAGCCGGATCAAGCCAACTAGTCTAGTATGTATTCGACCATATCCGGTTCAAAATACACTGCCGTCGGAAAATTTATCGTCATAAGTGTTTGACCTACAATCACGTTCTCGGTAGAGACTTATTACCTAATTTTATGAAACAATTTTTGTTTTGATGTTTTATTAGAAATCATAATTTCATTAAATATAATTTGTTATGTTTTCTTTAGAGCTCCACGTTTACCTTGTCAAGATTTTCCTAGACTGGATTTAAGACCATGGAGTAGAATAAACTCTTCCGGTTAACAAAGAGGGATGGGTAAAAGAAACAGAAGCTGAAAGAATAAAAAATTATATTAAAGGTTGTCAAAGTATAACTTGCTTGTTTTCATTTTATTTTGCATTATAATAGAGGAAAAACAACTGAACAAATAAACAGAAAATCAAGAATCCAGCAACACAAACCCAATCAAAAGACCGGGACGGAAATTATCTACTCTGGAAGTGTTAATGGACTTCCTGTGGAACAAGAAAATATTACTGAATAAAAAAATGTACATTGAGTAGCAAAAAATATAATACCTATACTATATGATGTTTACATCAAGTAATATGTATAACTGTGACATATGTATTAATAATACATAAAAAGATAATTCGAGTTACTAAAACATTAAACAGTACAACAGCCACTCAGAACACCAACTAAAGACACCATTGGGAAAATACAATCAACAAATATGTTTCAGATAGCATGAACTGGTACAGACACTTATGTGTTAGGATTAAACCAGTTGTATGTTCACAATCCTCCCCTTTTGCAAATACAAATAATAAAATCGTAAAATTAAAACGTAATTAGCATACGCACATTTCAGTTTTTAACATTTACTTGAACAAGTACGGCTTTATTGCGCAAAACACATACCGTACAATAAGCATTAAAAGGATTCCACGTGACAAAATAAAACAATTCAGACAAGAAAACCCTAAATCTGACTTATAATAAATGAATCAACGAAAAATAAGTATGACAGACAGTGACAAATATCAAACTTTGAATTACAGGGTCCTGACGTTGGATATAAGCATAGAGTGGCGGGGTTAAATATGTTTATGAGAGTTCAACGCCCCCTGAACTAGGACAGAGGTGTATCAGTTCAACTTATGGACAAAACGATTGAAAATAGTTTTAAAGGCTTTTCTCTTATATCTGCACGACAAATAAAAACTAAAAGCAGGAAAAAAAAACTAAAATTAAGAGTACTCGCAGTTACTGAAAGCTAGTTTTAAACCAATTACGATTAATAAATAAACCAAGATTTCCCATACTAGAATATTACTCAGCACATGTCCAACATACTAAACTTACAGACGTCATTAAACAGTATGAGAAAAGATTGACTATAGCAATAGACTTTAGTATTGTTTTAATTTATTAATAACAAAATCAATATGTATGTACCGATAAAGACTAAATTTAAAGGTCTTACAATACTGTTTCAATTTGCCAACCTGTGGGTGTATTCAAATGGTGTATCGTATCTACATTTAAAGGCTATATAAATAAAGGCAACAGTAGTACACCGCTGTTCAAAAGTCATAAATCGATTAAGAGAAAACAAATCCGGGTTACAAACTAAAACCGAGAGAAACACATCAACTATAAGAGGGAAACAACGGAACAACAGAAACACTCAACTGCAACAAAAATAAACGCCAACATACATAGAAACGGACTATTTGATAACAACTGCCATATTCCTGACTTGGTACAGGACATTTTAAGCAAAAAATGGTGGGTTGAACCTGGTTTTATGGCTAGCCAAACCTCCCGCTTATATGGCAATGTTAAAAAATACCGCTAAAATGACAACACTACGTGACAAGAATACAGTACAAACAAACACAAGAACACTCAGCACAGAAAAATACATAAATATATAATATAATAGTACATTAAAACCACATGTAAAATACAGAATAACAACGGACATCTCCCATAAATTAACGCTGCATAGGACACCACAAACTGCGCGTCACAAGAATGGATCAACGCCACAAAAAGTGACGTATTTTTGTGACGTATATATTAATCTTGAAATTCATACAATTATATGGAACGAAATCCAAAAATTCACAGTTATTTTAACAATACTAGTCCAAGTTATTATCATGATTATGACGGTCTTGAAAGGCTATTTTAAATTAATGCTGTGACGACGTCATAATTATTTGGACTAACACAATATTTTATCCATGGAAAATGGAAATTAACTCGACTATACTGACAAATAAGACGTATGTGAAATGTACCGAGAATACAGAATTCAAACCACAAACGATAAGACATAACACAATATAAGCCGTACTTACAAAAGAAACATCATAACTAAATACATGAATGTTGGATTATAAATACGAGACACGTCGTATAGCAATGCGAATTCACACTCATCTCCGTAAATAAGGATGTAATATCCCGTTTCTACAGGTACAAACAAACTTCTAAACCAAATGTTTGTATCTATGAAAGAATTAAGTAAATGTTTTAAGTAATTTTGTGTAACGAATTCATTAACTTTATGAATTACCAGTTAAACCTAGACTACGTTCATTCAAAATCAAAAACGTCACTTCAGACACGGGCAAAGCGAACGAGTTGGTTAATATACTCAAGGTAAGAAGGGGCGAACGACAAATCACAATCGAAAAAGGAAAATTAACAACAGGAAACAAAAAATATCTTGTAAATTTGTATACGGATTTCGTTTGTAAAAATGAACTACATTTATTTTTTCTTTGAATATTACTGTAAGATATATTTTGTCGACATTTGTTTATGCCTTAATTCTTTGTATCCATGTAATTGACAACGAAGTTGTAATATCTTGTTTGTGTAGAGATGTATTTTGTCTAAATTAAAGGACATTCGACGTTTAGTGCATACCTCTGTGTCAATGATAAATGACAGGTATTTATAAACTTGAGAATGGTAAAAGTAACGTTACCATATTCGAACTTGATCTGTGTTTGGTAGATGTTAGCATTGTGTATAAATTTGGTTGTGGCAAGGTTAAGTCAGAGTGCGGAAACTGCAAATTTGCCAATTTTCCCATTTATAAAAGGACTTAACTCGAGAACGGCAAAAGTGACGCTACCCATATTTAAACTTGATCTGTGTTTGGTGGTAATAAGTAGTGTGTATAAATTTCATAACATTTGGTTGAGAGAAAGTAAAGTTAGAGAACGGAAACTAACTTTGGGGTATATGGACGGACAGATGTGCAGATTGACAAAGGTAAACTTAATGCCCCCTCCACCGCGGCTGGGAAATAAGTACATTAAAATTTGACTAGTGACCCATGATATTCAAGTTATCCAAATAAAGTGGTCATATATGTTCTTAATCCTTGCCATGTGAATTTTCCCCTATTTCGTGTCTATCTGTATTAAATTATTAATTTTGGCACCCAAAATGAGTGTTTACTACCAATGTGTGGTGTACCATCCATTTTTGTGTACTGTCGTCCTGAACGTGCATTAAATATTTGCCGCTAGACGTTAAACACAATCAATCAATCAATATCTGTATACCTTAAAATCCTTAGGTGATGTAAGACATTACTCATTGAATTAGATAATTTTGATATCGGAAATAAGTTTTTTTACTTCATCTAAACTTAATATTTAAATTTGAAATCACTGGTGCATGCAAATGGGTACAGGTCTTATATACTACATTATGTATCACCACGGCATGTAAGAGTAAACACTGTAATCGAATTGATACAGTTTTGATTCGAATTGTGTAGTTTTTGCTATGCTTGTAGACATGTTTATAAGCTTATTATTGGTCATCATATGGTGAAAAAAGTTTTAAAAGATAAAACTTTACAAGAAATGAGCTGCAATTGACAGGAAGCTAAGTGTTCTGTATTTTGAAGGCAACCATTGTTGAAATTAAGAAGGGGTAGGTAATTCCCTTTTGTCATCAGTAACAAAATAGCAAAATTTGAAAAGCATTGGCTATACTGTTCTTATGTAATTGCACAGAAACTACATAAGATGCCATTTTCCAATCTATCTAGAACCATAACTACTCAATGGCAAAAATAAAAAAAATCAATAAATGTATTGACCTCCATTTCTTCATCAGTAACAACATATTAAAATTTGAAAAGAATTAGTTGCAGGGCTCATAAGTTAATGCACAGAAACTGTTGGCAGCTTCCTGAGCGCCCTCCGTACTTCACTATATTAGTAACCAGATTTTTCATTCGAAAAAATTCGTAAGGGTTCCGCGGAACCCAGTGTCTCGCCTACTTTTTGCTGTTAATCACAGGCTCAGCAAAAATGAGGAAAAAAATTAATAAAAATATTCCTCTCTATACTATCTTTTGATTGTAAGTAGCTTCTGTCCAAGTTTGGTAAAAATCCAGGATAGTTTATGAATCTAATAAATGTTTTAAAAACTTAAACTGCAGACTGTATGTAATGTTAACTGGAAGAAAAACTAAGTCCATTTATAAGTAAAATACGGAAAAAATGGAACAAAATTTCCTTCTAGATACTAGCTTTTGATCATAAACAAGCTTCTGTCTAAGTTTGGTACAAATCCAGGATAGTTTAAGAAAGTTGTTAAAATTTTAAAAACTTTAACCACAGAGTGAATGTAATGTTAACTGGCAGAAAAACTAAGTCCATTTATAAGTAAAATATGGAAAAAATGGAATTTTTTTTTTACAAAATTTACTTCTGGATACTAGCTTTTAATCATAAACAAGCTTCTGTCCAAGTTTGGTACAAATCCAGGATAGTTTAAGAAAGTTGTTAAAATTTTAAAAACTTTAACCACAGAGTGAATGTAATGTTAACTGGCAGAAAAACTAAGTCCATTTATAAGTAAAATACGGAAAAAATGGAATTTTTTTTTTACAAAATTTACTTCTGGATACTATCTTATGATCATAAACAAGCTTCTTTCCAAGTTTGGTACAAATCCAGGATAGTTTAAGAAAGTTATTAAAATTTTAAAAACTTTAACAACAGAGTGAATGTAATGATTCCTGGCAGAAAAACTAAGTCCATTTATAAGTAAAATACGGAAAAAATGGAATTTTTTTTTTACAAAATTTACTTTTGAATATTATCTTATGATCATAAACAAGCTTCTGTCCAAGTTTGGTAGAAATCCAGGATAGTTTAAGAAAGTTATTAAAATTTCAAAAACTTTAACCACAGAGTGAATATTTGTGGACGCCGCCGACGACAACGACGACAACGACGACGACGCCGACGGAATGTAGGATCGCTATGTCTCGCTTTTTCGACAAAAGTCGAAGGCTCGACAAAAACCTGGATAAAAAAATTAAGCGAGGGTGCACAGAAACTCAAGGGTGGAGGAGAAAAATTATGGATTGTGCTGAGAAAATTAAGAGTGGAGGAGAAAAATTAAGGATGGTGCTGGGAAAATCAAGGGTGGAGGAGAAAAATTAAGGATGGTGCTGAGAAAATCAAGGGTGGAGGAGAAAAATTTAGAATGGTGCTGACAAAATCAATGGTGGAGGAGAAAAATTAAGGATGGTGCTGAGGAAAATCAGGGGTGGAGGACCTCCACCATTGATTAGGCTGTGGTGATCCCTGTACATGCTATTGAGATGGTTCAATTAAATATTGTTTCGCATATGGCCAGAAGACCTCAAGCTAATATTTGGAGGCTGTATGGTGAACTTTAGTTGTTTAAATTTGCATCCTTTAGGTCTATGGAAAGTTGTCTTATGGCAATCATACCACAACTCTTTATTTTATTTTGAAAATGATGATCACAGCATGGAAAAAGTAACCTCTTTGTTTTGCTTATTACATTCTTCGACAAAAGGGTAAGGGTGGTAGTTTAAAATTGAAGCACAAATGAGCATAAACGTTTTATTGACAGTAACAAGATTGCATGGTAATCTTTTGAAAAGCAAATAAAATGCTTCCCATAATGCATCATTAACATAAACAAACATGGCAGTACTCTGACCAATCAAATTATAACAAAAATGTAAACAATTGTGTTTTAGAACTTTCTTAAATCTTCAATGTAATAAGTTGTTTAGAGAAATAACCAAAGCTGCAGCCTTTCATAATATATGACTACTTAACTTATCTATAATAAATGACATCAGAAAACAATTATCGTTTTGTTAAAAGTTTTAAGACTCGAATTTGAAATCTAAAGCAAAATTAACGTCAAAATTTCAAAAGAATGAAATCAGGGTGACAAAAAAGTATGAGTGATTTCAGAAAAATTAAAGAAATGAATAAAAATTATAAAAAAATCTTGCTTTAATGATGTGTTATCAAATTTTATTTTAAATCAAAGTTATTTATGTCTTAAAAGTTATTAAAAAGTTCAAGAACACAATCTAACTACTTTCAATACTCTACCATAAGATTCACCATTCATTCTAAAGTTTTACAATAAACCATACATATTCTGAAAGCCTTACAACAGAATAATACAACATGTGATCACCAAAGCTCTGAACTGACAGTGAAATCTGTAAGTAAGAATAATATGAAACTGAGATACAGACATACTATGTTTATTACAAAGACACTTTTAAAGGCAGTCTACTGAAATATGAATTAAGGTTTGAAAAAAAATTAAAAATGAGAACAGAACCTTTTGTAGTCCTTGAATTGAAAATGCATAGGGAGATAACAATTTTAATTTTTGGAACAATTCAAAATACTTTCTTGCATATTAAGAAATATTTAAATCAATAAGAACTCTCAGGTTTCACAGACTTTCTGTCTAATTAAGACTGTTGATGCTGCAGCTTTTCAACAAAATCAGTGTGCTCAAGGAAAGACGGAATTACTTTTGGCTATAAACTTGTTCTCAAAACAATCTGGGTCATAGCTCCAAAAATGTAAAAAGATTATATATCTAAAAAGACTACACCTTAGATACAATTCTTAAAATATTGTAATAATACAAATATAAAAAAGATATACAATTCAGATTCACTGGTATGTCAACAACCAAGTACAAACAAGCCTTTGTTTATGGTCAGACATTGTACAACACAACCATACAAAAGATATCAAAACAACATCATAATCTTGTGAGAACAACCATTGCAGATCACAATACAACCATAACATATTGCCCAAGATCTAGTTATCACAAATCATACTTTCACAGAGTATTGATTTTTCATATTGCAGAATCTGGAGATCCTCCATTTTAGCTATCTGAAATGACAACAGGTCACATGGTAAATGTACAAATCATGTGATATGTAAATGATAGCACTTTGTGTCAGATGACAATGAAAAATTATACAGATCATGTTACTGTAAATTCAGAAATTATTGCGAGGTTTTTATTAATGCGAATAATGCGACTAGATGAGTATCGCAATAATAAGAACTCGCATTTTGATAACTAGAACATAGATCTGTATGTAGATTTTGCTGAAATCGCAATAATTTAACTCGCATTCTTGTCCATTTTTTAAAAATCGCAATAATAAATGCACGCAATAATTTCTGAATTTACAGTTCTTAAATGATTATCTATGTCTCAGATGTTATAGCACTGATCGTCATAATATGAATAAATGATTTAAGAATATTCGTTAAATTGTTTTTTTAATATTTGCAAATGATCCTTTTATACAGGAATTTCAGACAAAACAATACCTTTTTCACCTAAACTTCTTTAAAACCCACATATAAACATTTTGATTTCCAGTAGCACATTACTTGAGAGTTATAGAGTTTTAGTTATCTGGACAAACAGCAAATTTTGTATTTCTGCACTTTATATTCTGAAAACCAATTCTTTAAATGTATTGTGAAATTCTTCTTTTAAAACATGTTTGTTTACCTTTAGTTCAAAATAAAAAGTTCTCAATTCATTCAAAGAGTAATAAACCTTATAAAACCCCTAAAAATAACAAAAAATCTGAACTTAACCTAGACATTAAATCATATTAATTTCAAAACATGATCTGAACTGTTTTTAACCAACTGTGTAACACAGTCTGTTTGATTTTTAACTAGGGGAAGTAACTCTTCCTATTGAAAATAATAAATGGTTTTTCATTATCTTAAATATACAATGTAAACATAATTACTATGAACAAAAACAAGGAAGATCTGTTAAAAAGCATATTAGCACTTTTCTACAAACAAAATAATCACAGAATTTAGCTACTATTTCCTAAATCAGAATTTAGCAATACTTTCAAATCCTTTATTTTTCAGAAATAAATTCCTGCTTAAGGCTTGTGGTTTTCTCTTGGCAATCTGCCTTCCTCCACCAATAAAAAAAAGGCTGACAAGAGTGCTGAAAGTGGCATTAAACACCAACTATCAATCAACCAATCAATCATATATATAAAAGATAATATGAATTACCAAAATACTGGACAGTACTACCAAGACAACCACCAACCTCTACACTAAAAATAGACCAATGTTTAGAAGCCGATAAAGTAAACATTTTTATTAATGCTACTTAAATTTGTCTTTTCCAAATATCAACAAATCTTGTAAATTATTCGATTCATAACCAAATTTTTTGGGTCTTAAAAATTTTAAGTTGTAAAATGATCATTTAATTATGAGCCTTCAATTACAGTCAATCTGAATGAATAAAATTAAAATTGAAGTCATTAATCCATTCCCCTGATAAATTCAGATCTGTAGTCTAATTTTTGCAAACCACCATCAATGACTTTGCTTATCCAAAGTGCAATTGAAACTGGTTTCCCAGGTTAAAAATTGGCATTGTTTGGGGACTTTATTTGGTTTATTTTGAGGACAGATGTTTTCTATATAATTAGAATCGCAAAGAAATTTTACCCTTTAACATGTTTAAGGAAAATTACTTTCATATCTAGAAAACAATAAAAAAATAAATCCCTAGAAAATCAATTTTGAGACAAAACTATGAAATTTTAAACCCTCAAAATATAATGTTTCTAAAGTATATATACATTTTGAATTACAAAAACTGGGTTATCCCCTACATTATATACCGGTAAGTATTTTTTTGGGAGAATTAAAGAAAAGTATTGCTAAATTCTGATTGAAAAAAGAGGTAGAAGTATATAATCTATAATAAACAACCATACACAATGCTTCATTATAAACTGAAAGACATTAACACAAATTGCAAAATGAAACAAAACATGTGCATCCTACTTTGTTTGACGGTAATGAGTAATACACCATTCTTATTTGATGTAAGATATCTTGCAATTACAACTAACAGCACTGGGTTAAACATTAAGTAAACATTCATATAAAGCATATGACGTTTTAAATGAATTGTTGCATTATACATAGTATCCTTGCCAGAATTTATTTTTATTTTTCATTGCTTATAGTTCAGTCAGACGTTTTAATTTTTTTTAAAAAGGCAGCAGCTTTAATTACATGCTGAAAGAAAATTTATATTCTTTTTTTCTTTTATTATTTGAAAAATGCTGTCCTGGAATAATGACACCTTAATATGAATTTTTAACACCCTGTTGTCAAATTTATTATACTGTTCAAAACAACCCCAAGCTATTTCATCTTGAATTCGTCCCTTTCACTTTAAGTTCATGGAACTTTGATAAAACATGCTGATTTTGCTTTTTCAACTAGTCCACGTGAGAGGTGCAAAGGGTTGGTAAACTTTGACCTTTACAACTTTGACCTTCCTATAAATTGGACATGCTGACTCTACTTTTATCATTTAAATTACAAGAACAATTTAAAGCATTGGTCATCAATATTTTCTATAATGACATCAAAACTTGAGTTGAAATGTGTTGGCTGCTCGCCCACTTTTGACAGGTGAAAAATTTAACCAAGATCAACATGAGCTGTAAAGTGTTTTAATTATGGGGAAAAAAAGTAAAAAATTTTACAAGTACTATCTTTTTGAAGTATTTTAGAGTTTCTTGGTTGCAGTGGCATTTACAAATACCTTTTGTATTCATACAAAACATACAAATAGACTAGGCCTATACCAGAATGACTCATAAAATTTGATATAAAATAATACAGATCTTTCAAAACAATACTTAAAATCACTTTTACAGATCTTAATACATTGTAAATGCAGGAGTTAAAACTGAACACATGCTGTGAACATATGTCTTGCATTTTAAGGCAAGACTGGCTCAAATCAGTTTTATCACATTTTGAATTGTGATCACATATTAAGCAGAAATGGTCCACCATTTTTATTGAGCCCTGGGCGAGGAAGGTTCTCTTGGACTTGTGTTTGTGGAGGCCATTTTGTAGCGACGACGTCTGCAAAATAAAATAAAAACATGCAATAAGCAAAACATAAAAAGCAAAGCTATACAAAATATATACAGGAGAGGTACATGAGGATTTACAAGATATATGTAAATTACAAATTATGATTATTACTGTGGATTCATTTACCAATTTTTACGATTTACGAAAATTCTGTTTTAATGGATATTTTGTATCTTGGTTTTGACAAATAAATAAAGTCTTTTTGAAACATGTATTTTGTTGAATACTTAAAATTCATCGTACATCAAACCAACAAAATCCATTATAATAAGTACACCATGAATACTTATGAATCCACAGTAGCTCTTGAATGGGATTGCCGCTTTTACTTTTTAGGGGTGGGGAGTAGGGATAGTAAGGCATAAAAAAATAGCCCTTATTCAATCTCTCTATTACAGAATATACGGACACAGTGTGACTGATTAACTAATTGAAAAATAGAGAAATATAAAACCACACTTACGATTATACTTACAACGATTCAGTCGAGCTATTATATGAAATAAATTATATACTTAACATGCAGTATATATGGAATAACTTAAAAAATAAAATTTACATAGACATGAAATAGAAATAATGAGACATCCTGTTACATCTTTATTTATGATCATTAAAACTGTTTTACTTGAATATTCTTGATATAAAATAAACAAGAATGTGTCCATGGTACATGAATGCCCCACTCACACTATCATTTTCTATGTTCAGTGGACCGTGAAATTGGGAATAAAACTCTAATTTGGCTTTAAAATTAGAAAGATCATATCATAGGGAACATGTGTACTAAGTTTCAAGTTGATTGGACTTCAAATTCATGTTCATCAAAAACTACCTTGACCATGTTGACCAAAAATTCAACCTGAAGCGGTACAGACTGATGGACAGACTATGGATGAACAGATGCACAGACCGAAAAACATAATGCCCCTAGGTCGGGCATACAAAATACCATAAAACTTGGTATAAGAAAACAATTTATAATCAGTCACTGAATCGACCTCTACACCAAAATTTCAAATCACTTGCAACATGTTCAATATTTACAAGTATAAATTTACCGTTACACATTTATCATTTTATGATTGCAAATTGTCTCTCTTGAAAATTTCAGTGTGTTTTGATCCAGTTATGTCCCCTAGGTATTTTTCACATCTTTTTCTACCATGACTGATTTTGGTCAAATTTATGACGAAGATTTTGCAAAATTACAATTTCTACATTTAAAAATTGTTAACTGCACGACTCATTAAATATATATTGTTTATACTCTATGTACAGTTTAACATGCAACCCAACAGTACCATTTGATACTTACAGACTAAATAATCAACATAAGTTCAAACATTATTGCATTCCTTATTCATGCTGGAAAGCCATTGAAGCAAGGTTAAAAACATTTGATGATGTAATCCTTGATATCAACATTTCTTAAAGTCTAAATTAGAGTGACAGATAGGACATGGAAGAGGAATAAAAAGTGATAAGATGTAAATAAGGTGTACAAGTGGATCCCTAGAAAAGTGAAAGGTGTACAAGTGGATCCCTAGAAAAGTGAAAGGTGTACAAGTGGATCCCTAGAAAAGTGAAAGGTGTACAAGTGGATCCTTAGAAAAGTGATAAGGTGTACATGTGAATCCCTTGACTTAATTATATTTCTTTATCTTACCTTGCTAATACTGCAGCATTTTTTGGCGCATGGCCAGGTGGTGGTTTAGGAAGACGATCAGCATCCGGTGGGTTTGGTGATAAACTTGACAGCTTGTCTTTAACATCTTCTAAATCTTTCGTTGTGCGATCCAATCGTGATGCAGAAGAGGAACGTTTAAGTTTAACTGAATTTGAACGCTTTTGGTCTGGTGGCTTATCAGCCCTACTTAATCTCTCATTCGAGGAATCACTTTTTAATTTTTCTTTGGAGTCACTTTCTTTAGAATCTTTTTTAATTGATGTTTTTGATGAAGATGACCTAAGTTGATCCTTTACTAATTTACTTGGATCTTCCAGTATGGGGGACATGGTATTCCTGACTAATTTACCATCTTTTACTCCAAAATGAAGTTTGTTATGTTTTCTAACTTTCCCCCGTTGTGATTCAGATTTGAGATTAGAAATTACAGGCTTAGTCTCCTTTTTGTTTTTGTTTATTGCTTTATCGTCATGATGTGAACTATGTGAACTTTGACGATCGGAATCAAGATTGTCTAAATCTATCTTAGCTCCACTATCAAATAAATGTTTCGCTGATTCAAAATCGTCTAAATCTAAATGATCATCCATATCCATGATATTTAAAGTCTGATTAGAAGACTCAAATTCATCTAAATTTAATTTTATTTCTATTGCAGGTTTCTTAGGTACAGCAGGTTTAACTACCTTCCCGGGTAGTTCAAACTTTTTATGGACTAATTTTTCAGACAATTCTGTATTTTTCTTCAGGACTTTTTCTAATGATTCATCGGTTTTCTTGACTAAATTTTCAACTGAGCCACTCTTCTTACTGTTGACTTTATTAAGCAACTCACTATTTTTACTCACAGCTTTTTCTAATGACTCAGTATTTTTACTAACTGTTATTTTCCTACTTTCAGTATCTTGTTGTATTACAGGAAGTTGTCTTCTCTTTGGCGATGATGGGAGACTATTTATAATTTCTAGACTAGTGGGTATGTGTAACTGTGGTCCAGGATTTGACAAGAGATTTGATAAAGGTGACTGATATGATACATCAGTCACATGACCTACTTTGTCTGTCGGCACATTATCGTCAATACATCTTAAAATAGAATCCGTAGTTTTATCAGTAATATTAGTTCCACTTTTATTTACACTTATTTCCACTGGTTTTAAAGTGTCTGTAATATCAAATTTGACTGGATTAATTGTTTTATCGACAGATATTTTTGGTTTTGTACTAGGCTCCGAATGTTTGCCTATAGAATTGAAATCTACAAAGGTACTGTAAGGATTAGAGGTAATTTGATCCGGTTGATCTATTGCACTTTTGTGACGAGGAGGGGCAGTGATTTGTTGACTAGGTTTAATCTCAGGTTTTGGGTCTATTGTATCAATGTCCATTTGAGCAATGTCAGGCTTATCATTGTCAAACTTTACAATAGAAAACTTATCACTTTCCTCCAATAAAGACTTCATTAAATTGTCTTTTTTATCTAATTTATTCCCTTCACTTTCTGATCGTTTCATTTTAACACCTGAATTTTCTTCCCTTTTAGCTCCTTTCTTTGCTGGTGAATTGTCCCTTTTTGATTGTGGTGTTGGTGGTTTACCGTACGGACCCACTTTAAACTGGCCTAAGGAAGGTAATAAACCCTCTTTGAATGCCAGGGGTGATGACCTACCTCCTTGTTTTAATAACGACATTAGAGTATTTTTGTCTTTAAGAGCTCCTTTCCCGGGACTAGATTTCAACAAATATCTATCACCAATATGTCCCAATGATGAACTAGTTTTCATATGTGAATCTTTTCTTTTCCCTTGACTATCACTTTCATTTAATTCATCGTCTAAGAAGTTCAGAGATCCTTTAAGAAAATCAGTTTCATCCTGTATCACAAGAGAATTACGTAAAGCATTATCAGGTCGCCATTCCTCCTCATCCGCTAAAGTGTTCATTCTATGTTTAGACAACTTTTTGGCTTTAGCATTATTATCACCTTCACTCTCATCATTAGAACTATCAGAGCTAGAACCAAAGGCCGACTGCCACTGACTAGCCACTGTGTATGGTGCTGCTCGAGTAGCATTCTCATCAAGGACTCCATCATGTGTTTTATCTTCTGTTTCCATGACAGCAAAAGTAATGGCTGCCTTACTGATATGATCAATCCCAGAATCCCTTCTTTTTCCTAAAGTTTCATCCCTATGTTTATCATTATCATCATTCTCTATATCTTTTTCAGGCATTATCATAACTTTTTTGGCTGGTGTTTTTTGTGGAATACTCTCTCTATTATCTTGTGTAATTTCCACGTCCATCTTTTGTTCCTCAACTTTAACCTCAGTTTTCATAATCTTATTTAACCGTTCAGCCAGTATATCGATATTAGTTTCAGGTTTTGCGATATTTTCAACAGTTTCTTCTTTGACTAATTCTTCCACTTGATGTTTTTCCTGTATTTCCAGCACGCCTCTCGGTTCCTGGTTTTCCATAATGCCATGTTCTTCACGTAATTTGTTATCAATATTTTTACTGTCAATGATATAATCTTTGATTTTTTTGTCATCAACCTCGTCCTGACTAAGATTTTCATCCATGGCTTCTGTTGCTCCATGCCCTGGGGTGTGAGGTCCTCCTGGTTGAAGCCTTAAAAAGAAAGATACAGTGAAAATTAACATTGGTATAATAATATATATATAAACACATGTACATTTTGAAGTTTAACTTTGACCATTAACTTTGGATTTATTCTTATTTGTGAACCATGTCAATACTAATATTGTGGAATTGGAAATTTACCTTTTGAACAGTGTATATTATTATACATATACATGATATGTGTTAAAGATTGATTACTGACTGCTACATGTCTTTCGTTTATTTGTATCATTGGGTTGCTGTCTCATTGCCATATACCCAAAGTTTCCTTCTTATTATTCAAACATGTTTATGGCTGTTCTTGGGACCCATGAAAGGCACTTCAGACCTTATCTATGGATGGTAGTTTTTGTTCAGTGAAGTGTAAGAATAATTTTCAAAGTGCCTTCCCTGGGTATCATGTATGTTTTCACAGAACAGCACTAATACCCAGGGATATAATTCAAAATTTCTAATTGTAGCCCTGTCAATGTTTTAAGTGGCCCAGTGTTATATATCTTCTAGTAACTGGAAACTTAATATCAACAGAGAGCTGAACTAAATTGCACAAATAAGCAATTATTTTTTTCATGATTCAAAATACATATATACAATGATAAGTAATGCATAATGAAGGCACAACACATTTACAACTAACTGAATATAACATTCAGTCAATAAAAAATTAATATATATATATATATATATATATATCTACCCCTGTCCATGAGTCTGTTTAATTCCTATCGGAGGTGATGTTGTTATAGTCGTAGCTACCGAACCATCAGAGTAGATTTTTTCCCAGTCATAAGCATCCGATTCCTTTATTCCTTTACGCTTTATACATTGATCAAGTAACGTGTGTAACATTTGGTAATCAGGTTTGTCGAAGTATTCTAACTTAGATATGTGTTCAAGAAAGGTGGCAAATTCGTTTGGCATGTTTTTCAGAAGTGACGAGTGATCGTATTTATCTTTCATTGTCCCAACTTGTTCTTTGTCTTTGATCTTTCTCCATGGTAACTGTCCTGATAGAAATTCTACTAACATGTAAAACAGTGACCACAAATCATCATGGCGGCCCATCTCCTGCAAATAAAAATACAAAATAAACTGTAGTGAAAATGGTGTATAATAATAAAATTTAGAATGGAAACAGGGAGTGTGTCAAAAAGACAAGAAACCCGACCAAAGAGCAGAAAACAGCCCAAGGCCACCAATGGGTCTTCAACACAGTGAGAAATTCCCGCACCTGGAGGCGGGCTTGAGCGCTAGCTTGCCCCTAAACAAACATGTGTACTAGTTCATAGAAAATGGACGTCATACTAAACCTCTCCACATTATTCCGAAACCATTGAACTCCAGAACAACAGATTGAAAAATATTAAAAAGCTCAAAGGTTTTACTGATTCAAGTCTGATTGTCTGATTGAAGTAATATTTCATGGGATTATATTCAATTATGTGATAGAAAACTGGTTATGACAAAACTGTCTAAGTAAACTTGGAAAATTTTGGGTTGGGTTTATTTTTATTATTTCACAACCCCATAAAATAAGAAAAATATATCTCCCAGCACAAATAGTTTGCGAAAGTAACAATATTGGTGTGAAGGACTAACTTATTGTTCAAAGCATACATTTAACCCCATTGCGAAAAGTTTCTGCATTAAAATCAATAAAATTAACAACCCACGAAAAAAACAAGGATAAGATGTACAAATGTACATGTATATATAAAGAACCATAACTTCTAGCGTTACTTTTGTAAGCATAAACAAACATACATGAAAGGTTCAACAAAGCAAAACTAACAGATTTAATTTTTATTTACCTTATTTTTGTGAGCATTAACCGAAGCATATCTGACAGTTCCCCTGAATCCTGCTGCAGTCCTAGGAGGCCGTACTTCTCCTGTGGCTGTAGTATACTGTCGAGCTAGTCCAAAATCTAACATAAACACTTTCTTACAGTCTTTCTGGAGTCTTCCCATTGCAAAATTAGACTGCAAAATAAAATGTACTGATTAAAGAATAAATTGATATCATAAAATCAGGACAGTTATGATTCTTTTACAGTAAAACCTGTCTAAACTGTGTTCTGATTACACAGGTAGAATAATTATACTATAGGGACATTTCCTTTGAAATATACCAACATCATGAAGATGATTAATCCTTCCAGAGCACCTGTTTTAAGCCTGGTTTTGAGAGGGATTCATGTTCCTCAATCTTTACTTTTTTTTCTTTTTACCAAAAAAAACAACTTTTACCTCAGCCCCTATAAAAATCATAACCTATTACAATGCCTCACTCACTCTACAGTCTTCACGATAAACTTTTAAATCTACAGGCCCGGAACTCAATTTTTGGAAAATTTTAATAAGATTCTGTTGGCCTGTAGAGATGATTTTTACAGGCCCTGAAGCAATTTCACAAGCCTGGGCTGCTGGGCCTGTGGTTAAGCGTGAAGATCGCGCCTCAGAATGTATAACAGAAATATTTTTTTTTATTTTAAGATGTCTACTGGTTTGATGACATGAATAAAATCTTTCAGCTAATAAATCATATAACTTTCCATGTAAATAATTCAGCATAGTGCGGTGCTGATTAAATCAAATTATTTCTTCAAGAGCTGTGATAGACTAGATGAAGCTCTCACAATATCATAATTGCCAGAGCCAGGTATTTTTGCCAATTTTTTTGTTATTTTGGAGCCAAAGCAGTGTGGGTCTGTGGTCCAAATAGGTCATTTAAAGGAGACTTTTAATTTTTCGAATTACAAAAGTCAAGTAAATTGAACCTCCCATGTTGTATACTAATGTTTTATACAGGACTTTCTTAAGGGGACCATTCACTTGCAAATTTAAATGTCCTGGACCTTTCAAATTTAAATCAATTTCAACCCTTGCAAAGTATCACAATATTTCAAGATTGTCAGCATGTTTAAGTTTTAATGTTATAATCTAAACCAAACTCTAGATTTAAATACTTCCATGGGTTCACCTGTCCCTTTAGGAAGTGAAGATAATACATACTGGTTTGACATCTCTATGAAGGAAACCAACTTCATGTATAGCCTCTATTGCCTTTAATATCTGTGCTCCAAGTCTCAGTGTAGTACTCAGTGAGAAACATCCACGAGATTGACTCCGTCTCAGTTCCGCTAAGTTCTTCCCTTGTAATGTCATCACTACATAGTTGTATTTATCATTCCTACCACAGCCAATAAATCGACATACATGATCTCGACCTATAAATATGTCAACAAAATTATAAAAATTGTTTTAAAACATATTTCTAAATAAGTCACAAAAAATAAAATGTAGGTCCACTGAGGAATTAAATCTGTGACACATGGTACATAAGCTACAAGCTGATTACAATCATTGATCTATGGAATAACACCCTTTAGTTGTGACACTTTAAATAATTTCTGGAGTGACTTGAGGATTACTTAGGATGTTAGGTGAGGTTAGGAATTATTGTCAGATGTTGGGACTCCTTGTTTTTTTTCCTACGATAGTGTAAAATAATTTCCCCCATAACACCCATTTTTCTTTTCATATAAGTCTTCAATATAGCTAATAAACATGATAAAAGCTAGGTCATTTACCAAAATTTAAGCAGAATCTAGATTTCTTTTCTTTCAATTTGAAACTCAAATAAAACCAATGCAAATATAAGGTAAAAGTCTGAATCAGCTTTTTCCCGCCATTTTTAAACCTTTAATATCTCGAAAAGGAGCTCCATTATTTTTAGCTTATTTTGTTCCATAAGTAATTAATGTTCTTCTGACTTATAGTATCAATCTTAAATTCTAGATTTTTTTTAATTTCACCTAAGTACATTCTTAACATGCTTAATATAACATTGTTCATTAAGAATTTTGTTCAAGACAGTATTTATCTTTCAACTAGATAAGTCTTTTGTGGTTTGTTTTTTATGCTTTGGCTTATCAAGCACTTTCCAACAGATTTTCAAAGTTTGATCTTGTGTTACAGTTATACCACTGTCTCTGGTTTTGGGAAAGTAGAGCTCTAGCAAATATATTTAACTCTGCCATGTTCTGTATGTGCCTGTCCACAGTCAGACTGTATATTAAGTGGTTGCCATCTGTCATACTCTCTGATTTTCCTTTAATGTTTTATCATTAATCAGGATATTGGATTTCTCGTTTGATACATGTATGTATGTTGTACATTTTGTGATGTCAGGCCTTTAATAGTTTATGGTATTGATTTTGCTCATTGGTTAAGGTCGTACATTGACCTATAGTTTCTTACATCAACGTCTTTTGGTCTCTGCTGAAAAGTTTGGCAATCATTCCACATCTCCTGATTTTTATACTTTATGGATAAATTCAATGACACTTGAGGAAAGCACACACAATTTGAAACTATAAACTGGCTTTGATGTAACTGAAGAATGTTTGACCTATAAACTGTTTCCTTACCCTGAAGCTTTTTTAATACAGCAACTTCCATTTTAAGGACTTGTTTTGCCTGTTGAGAAGATTCCAGTTTAAGGGCCACAGACTCCTTGGTAATTAGATCAATCCCTTCATAGATCTCACCAAAACCACCACCACCAATCTTCTTGGTCTGAAAAAAATATAATATATGGTTCATTTATCTCCCTTTACTTATGGCTCCTTGGTTACTAGTTCATCTCCTTCATATATCTCCTCAAACACATTGGCACCAATCTTGATTGCTTGGCAAAAATCATGAAATACATAACAGTATTACTGTGGATTTTCATGTTTTTGTTGGTACCAATTTTCATGGATTTATTAAAAGCATATTTTTGTAAACAAATTTATTTTGTAGTTTTGACAATTTCTGCATACAAGTTAAATGAAATTTGTATTTTGCTGAATATTTAAATTTGAGATTCACCAATACCTACAAATCCTTAATGATTTATTTAATCACTTTTGCAGCATTGAACATTGCACATTTTCTATCAGAGGCACATCAGTTATTGTATTGCTGACTTCATGGATTAGGCAGATCTTCCAAAGTCGTTATCTTAATACTTTTACTTTATACATGTGAAAAGAAAATTGGCAAGATGATGTAATATGGGTATAAAACATTCTAAGGTTGATGAATACTAACCACTTTCCATCTTTCTTTGATGACCACACCTGGAATAAGTAGATCTTCAGTGGTCATGTTGTCCTACTGTTACACCTATATGTGTATTTAACCCATCTTTAAGATTTTGTGGACCTGAAGTTAAAATAAAATTTACTAAATGTTAAATTCACAAATTAACTTTTGTAAAGTAAGCTTAAGATATGGTAGCATGTATGTTCAGCACTTAGGATATTTTGTTTTCTTTGCAGGAGTATTATAAAATAAGATTTGGTATTATTGCCAATGAGAACTATCCACCATTTGGTTTGTTGAGAAATAAAGATATATACCATTGTCCACTATTGTCAACTAGAGACCAATTGAGGTAGATTTGGTGTCAGACCACCAATTCACACCCTCCAATTTGGAACGTATGGAACGTATGTAAAAGTAGCCCTACTCGGACAAAAAATAGTGCTTTTGATGTCATTATTCATGTTATTTACTTAAACTAACCAACAAATTTGTAGAAATGAAACTTTTGGTGAAAGAGAAATATTTTTAGACCATTTTGAGCCAAAATTTACTTGTCATTGAGTTTGAATTAAAAATTGAGGATTAATGCACTCCATAGTATACTAATTTAAGATTTCCAGAAAACCAGGGGTTATTTTTAATAGTACTTGTGTTCTGAAGGGCAGTTCTTTCTTATATTTTTTTTTGTGTCAGATTTTGTATTTTCTCTATTTCTATGTATACATACTGTTGCAAAAAAATCAGTGAATTTCTGAGTTGAATAAATTCTGTTCATTAACATATGATTTAATCATGTGTTAATCAAAATAATATTTTTTCTTTCCATTTCTTCTTTCTTTTAATGATATTGAATGGAACATTGTTTGTGGAATGCACTATAAAAAGCAAGCAAAAGGAAAATAACTCAAATTTCCAACTAATAATAATTAATTCTAGTTATATTTTTTAATGTGAAGATTTTTAATATAATGAAGAATCTATTTCTAAATCAAATTGTTCTGATTTTTTTTTTTATTCTGAGTTTGACTTGAGCCTGTTGAAATGAAAATTTCTTAGATTAAAGTAAATCTAAGGTCCAGCAGCTGATCCATATTAAATTGAAGGGCTAAAGTTCATTGAAGAAGTCTTCTGAACAATGTTAAAAGACCTTGGCTAACAGAAGAATGGTTTATGTTGTAAATGAAAAGTTCTTTTCTTTCTTCATGTTCTTGGACAGATTGGTTGTTGGTCATTTATCAAGTTTTCTGTGGTGTCAAGTATATTTAGTAAGCCATGTCCCAATCTGTCTTTTTGAGTTTTTCTCTATGTTTTATGCAAAGTCAGAGAGATTTTTTATTGTCAAGCAAATTTGTACATTCACATAGTATTATTACTATTAAAGAATATTATCATGACATTATCCAATTACTAATGAAGACAAATATTACGAATCAATCTAAAAATAAACCTGTCCATTGACATTAGAATCAATAAGGTTAAAAATAAACCTGTCCATTGACATTAGAATCAATAAGATTAATGTAGAACACCTGAAGAAATCAATCAATATTAGTCATCAAGAGATTCCAGTCTACACTGGCTGTGACAGACCAATATTATATAATTCATATAGTCTTGTTTCCCTGTCTCTTTGTTTATCATGAATTATAAAAAACCTGATGTCAAAATTAGTTCTTGATCATGTTGATTGTTTACAGTTGATATGATTTCAATATTTATTGATATTTAATTTTGTCCTAACTGCAAATACATGTAGTATACAAATGTGACAATATAAGGATGGAATGCACATATACATGTATATATAAAATATTTCTGGTAATACCTTATTAATAAATGTTGGTTTGCTGTCTTAACATCCCTTATTAATGTGCATTTTCATCTAATCAATACTTAACTTTAATAACCTTAATTTCAAAACTAGAGGCTGCCAAGTGCCTGAATTGCTTACCTAATTATTTTATTAACACAAAAAAACAGGTACAAAATTGTATGAAATAAGGGCTTTTAGAAATTTACAACAAAATGTAACAAGCCCCCTGCCCCCTGCCACCGAGGTCTTCTATTTAAAAATTGTCTTTATTAAAAAGCTTCTTGACTTTCAAGTTTGGTCACAAGTGTACACTGAACAATTTCAATTTTAAACACGAAACATTAAATAGTGGTTAAAACTATCTGTAAATAATGTTTGACACGTTTATTGCAGTAAAACATTTTATTCCACTGTATGTAGACATTGATAGCAAAATCAACATTTGATTGGTTGAGACATTGAACAAAACTTTATATTCCTCTCTAAACATCAGGACTACCTTGTGTGACATTGTGCCCAGTTAATGTACATGTAATTTTAAATGGGAAATACAAATTATTAGGGGTGAACAAATCTTTTTATTATACTTCACGTAAAAATGCCATATTTTGATTGGCTAATACGAGGGTGTAAATTTACTCTATCACATGGCTGAGCGGGTGACAATTTTTTTGAATGTCACCCTCTCGTCCAGACCAATCAAAAATTGATAATTTAAAGGACAATGAATTGAAATTACACCAAGTTATTTATATTAAGACAATGCTTAAGTTCTACGTTTTGGCTCAGATTCTAGTATTTGACTGTCAAAATAAAAAACAAAACATCTTGCTTCACTTCTAATCCCCGTAACGTTGTTATGTATGTGACGTCATAGAAAATACTTTTGAATAAAATTCATCTGTAAAAGACAATAATTATAGGACATTCAGTAAAATAAATTAAATAACACATAGCTGAGAGGGTGATAGAGCAGATTGGTACCCCTTGAAAAAGCAAATGTCAACCTTGGCTTCGCCGCAGCTGACAATGTTTTCTCGGGTACCAATCTGCTCTATCACCCTCTCAGCTATGTGTTATTTATATAATATCTCCCTGAGGGAAGGGAAATAAATGTGTTATATTGCCTTCTTATTCATGTTATTGATCTGCTGTGTTTCAAAAGTTTCTAAATTACATGTGCACTCAGGAAAATTTTGTAAGCCATCAATGATCATTTGCAAAATTTTTAAGTTAACGACGAATCTGATGCAGGTATGATTTGAACTAAAACCTCACTGTACAATGAAAACAGTAATGAATTCAGCTGATGCAAGTGAAGGAAGAATAATGAAAAGAAAATGAATTAAATTGCATACAACCTGTATATTCAAATGTTTTGTTAAAATCAATTAGTTACAAACATTTACTCAGTATATATACTATAGAATTTAATGCAAATGCATTGTTTTATTTGTCTAATTATAAATTAACCTAGTAAACATGGTAAAACTAATATCATTTATTCATTTACTATTAATAGTCAGTTTTAGCTATTTAATGTGACATATATTTATTTATCAATAGTTCTGAGAGAAAAAAATGTTAATCTCATTATACATGTTATATAATTTCAGAATGCATTTTTTGTACTTTCATGTAGAGAACCTTCCACACATTGCATTGGGGTGCTTACATCTGAAACGCATTATAAGCATAATGCATAATTATATTTCATGCTTTGTGCTTTGTACATGTATAGTTCAAATACATGTATGTGAAATTCAAGATCCATTTATTATTTCTATATTTTCTGTTTTAACTGCTTATGTTTAATGTCTCTGTCATGTCTTTGTGCATATTTTGTTTTTTACATTTGCTTTATCATGTTTTTAAAAAGTATGCTTTATTATTTAAACTGTGTTGATGGTTTTGTATTTGGTGATCTCTAATGGTTACACATGGACATGCATTGATCAGATCTCTAATGGTTACACATGGACATGCATTAATCCAATATTGTAAGACGCATATATAATCAGTGCATTATTTTTTACATAAATTAGGTCGTTAGTTTTCTCGTTTGAATTGTTTTACATTTGTCATTTCGAGGCCTTTTATAGCATGTATAGCTGAGTATGGGGTATGGGTTTTGCTCTTTGTTGAAGGCCGTACAGTGACCTATAGTTGCTAATTTCTGTGTCATTTGGGTCTCTTGTGGAGAGTTGTCTCATTGGCAATCATACCACATCTTCTTATTTTTATATTTGAGCATGTTGAATATTTTAGATGTGCTTTTTGTCTCTCTTGTTGTGACATCACTGTATTTTTACATTGCTCTTATCATGAACAAGATGATGGAACAGCTCAAAGGGCATCTGATGTCACTCATAGATTTTTCTTAAAGGGTTCATGTTACTTTTGCCTTAGTTTTCAGTGTTGAATTGTATTTTTCTAGGTCTGTGTTGTCTAAAAGTGTGTTTGTCGTCCTGGAAAATCTAGTTTGCATGTAAACTTTTTCATTTGGTTAAGTCTAAATAGGGTTAGAGATTTAAAATGTGCTGAAGGTTTTGTATTTGGTGATTTCATAGGGTTAGACATAGACATGTATTGATCAATCCATTATTGTATTGTAAGATGCATAATCAATGGATTTGTCTTGTTCTTATTTTTGTTTTTTTCAGGGGTGGTGGGGGCTAAATTTTAAAAGTAAGTACTCATGATCAACATAAGTCACAGGTAGAGAGGTTCTGCTGACCTTTCTGGTGCATCTGAGATCACCCCCAGTTTTTGGTGGATTCCTGTTTCTTTGGTTTTCTAAAAAGTGGTTGTATATGATTGTCTTTTCAAAATCTTTTTTTTTTGTCATGGTGTTATCAGCTTCTCCTTTTCTCTTTCAAGCCTCTTTGGCCATGTTGAATTGATGAATCTTTAGCTGCTCTTTTTAAGTGCTTTGTTTGAGATACGTGCTGTGCATTCTTTATACGAGCTTAAATTATCTTAATATTCATAATACATGTAGTGTGCTTTATATTTGCCTTGTAGATGCTGTACATGCATGTCAATGCATGTGTTGTCTCCTTTGTATTGTTTTCATGAGAAGAGTTTTTGCATGAATGTCTTACATCATGTACATATCATGAATGTATGGAATTATAGTCATTTGGTGCCCTAACCATTTCGTACCTCATGGAATATTTATATGTACATGATGTATGCCATTTTGTACCTAATGGAATTTTCATATGCATGCCATTTTGTACCTTATGGAATATTTATACATGTACATGATCATTGATGTATGTAATTTCATATCTCATGGAATAATACATGTATGTATGCCATTTCATAGCTCATGGAATTTTTGTACATGTATGTATACCAATTTGTACCTCATGGGATATTTATTTGCATGTCATGTTGTACCTTAATAAAAAAAAGTCCATATGACAGATTTATATGTACATGATGTATGCCATTTCGTACCTCACAGAAGGTTTGTTTATATGCCATTTTGTGGCTTTTTTCGTGTGTGAATATCAGCTTGTGTCCCTTACTATTTTTCACTACACTTCCTGGTAAAAAACCAATGTTAGTACATTGTAACTATAAAACAGTAGCAGATAATTATTCCATTGTTGGTTAATCAGCCTCATATTTTTAGAGCTCAAAAAACTGCTGGAAGAGTTTACTTATGCTATAATATTTTTTTTTAAATTAAAATCATCTCAAAATGTTTTATAATTTTATAAACATGATAAATAACATATCGTTACCTACATGTATTTACATATACTCTAAAACATGTAAAAAAGAATAGCTTTTTTTTAGTTTTTTGAATGGACCAGTATGCATGGTATGCATTAAATATAAAACATTTAAAAAAAATTATAATGGGCCAGTATAACCAGTCTTTCCTTTTTCTAATTATATATTTTTGTTTAACAAAATCTCCAATACCGATGTTGGGGAAAAATTTCAAAGATTTGCAAATATATGATTAAAAATACTAATAAGGTCTTTCCACTTTTCTGTGGAAAGACCTATTGTATTTGTTCTGATTATTATCCGCCAAATTTTGTTATCGCGTAAAATTTTTGTTTCACAATATGTCGCTAAGATATTTCTTATATAGTATCATACAGTTTCTGCGCTTTCTATTTTCACCCATTCTAAGCCGAACAATTTTCTTTGTAAGAGTTATCTCCCTATTCACTGTTTATCAAGTGTGTGCATCTCCTTCGTAACAAAAAAAGATATCTACAAAATTCTTTTTCTAAATTGTTCGTTACATCCTCAGGAATTTTTGGCTAATTTGGATCAAAGTGATCCGATGAAATTTTAAAGGAGTTATCTACCTTTAAGAAATAAATTTGTCTTTATGTTTTTTTAACTCATTAACCGTTAACGGTATCACCCTGGAATCTTTTTATTTGAAGTCCCTAGGTCCTAACTTAGAAAATGAGGTCAAGGTCAAGTCAAGGTCAAGTTCTCAATTTTGACTTTTCCTTGTTTTTGCATTTTCTCAAACACTTTTAAAGATATATATGAAACAACAAGTGCAAAATGTTTGCTTTATTGTAATGAAGATATTTTACATTTGGTCTGAAACAATCTAATGGCATCTTATAGGAGTAAGTGCCCCTGAAATGTCCAATTATAAGGTTAATTGATTTTTACTTCAACTTGGTTCATTATATAATTATAAAGCCATATGACCTTTTACAAAAGGTTGGATGACACATGACCTTGAAAAATGACAACCGGAAGTGACCTTGAGAAAACCGGAAGTAGCCATTTTTGCACTTTCTTCATGGAAAAGTACTAGGAATCCATATATTTTGTTATTTTAATACATTAACTTATCACTGAAGACTAGAAATAACTTTCGATAAACCGGAAGTGGCCAATTATCTCCTGGTTTACAAGCAAAAGTATATAGAAACTATATATTTTTGGAATCAGTGTGAAAGAAACTATTATATGAGACCGGAAGTGACATTAAGTTCACCGGAAGTAGCTAATTATCTCCCTTATTTCACTCAGAAGTATATAGAAACCACGTATTTATCGCATCAGTATGAAGAAACTGATGATAAGATGCCAATTTAACTTTGAGTAAACATGAACTAGCTTCTTTTCAATAAATTTAAAAATTGCTGTGGAAAGACTTTAATTGTTCTCTGAACAATTGGTTTTTAATTATATATTATAGTCTATGAGGTACACAATGGTTAATACAGTTGCCGATAGGGTACAAATGGTTTTGATCATTACGAAATGGTAATGTGGGGTACGAAATGACTTGCTACCAACATGACCAAGGTATTAGACTAAATAATTATGACGTCTTGAAAGGCTATTTTAATTTTTTTTTTCTGTGACGCCTTCCTACGAAGTCACAGAAAAAAAATTGAAAAAACCTTTCAACACGTCATAATCAATGATAATTATTTGGACTACCAATGTATGTACATGTACCTTCAAGCTCAATGTATTATTATTTATCCTGCTGACTTTATCAATAAAGCTTTCATTTGTTTATTGGTTAAGTTTGAAAAACTTTCATGATTTTTGGTATTATGCATTCCAAAGGACATATAATTTCCAGCAAAATTGTGTCCAATTACATTGTACATCTTTTTAAACATGTTTAACAGTAAGGAGTGTACAATTTCTTATATAATTGTATACAAGCTAGATGAAATAAGCAATCATATAATTTTTGATTTAAGAATTCGATGTGTATACTTTTAATTACATCTTCAATGGTCTTGGGATTTTACAGTCATCATCTATCGGTTCGCCGTCTGCTGTGTAATTATTTTGTCTTAGTAACCATCTGCATGTCTTATTCCTATCTTTACATGCGTAATTTCCAGTAACCAATAATGGTGTGAGTGTAAGACAGGGAGAAAACTTTCATGTGTTACCTTATTTATATCAAATTTGTATTTCTGTAGATGATAAAGGTGAAACATCCTTATTTATCACATCTTTTTGGCTGGTCAAAACATTCCAATCCAAAAATCAACTTCCGGCGATATAATTAACATATGGCAAAAGTCCGAGAAATCCTATTTTTTATATTCCCGGAAGTTCTTCAGACTTGTCGTAACTGTTACATAATGAACTTTTGAGATCCAGAGAACTTTTTAAATTTTCTGGTAATCTAACTATTTAATTTTACATAATATAAATAATATAAGATAAAAGACAGAAGACCACGAAATAATGTAAAAGTTAATCATTTTGAAAAAGCTTAAAATTGAGAATGGAAATGGGGAAATTATATGTCAAAGAGGAATCCATGACAAATCGCCCCACTGGCAAATCGCCCCACACCTAATCGCCCCACTTTTTCACCAACTCGCCCCACTTTCTAAAAAATCGCCCCACTCTTGTTTACCAACTCGCCCCACTTATGAAAAAGGGTAAAATCCCATTGAAAATAGGTTGGATAACTTGCCCCACTTATGAAAATTAACCCGCTAAATAAGGTATGCCAACTCGCCCCACTCATGACAAATAGATAAACCACGATGAATTCAGTATTGCCAACTCGCCCCACTTATGAAAAAAAGATGCAATCCCGTTGTATATCTATGTTCCTGCCCCACTTATAAATAAAATCAACAGTGGCGGATCCAGAAATTTTCATAAGTGGGGGCCCACTGACTGCTTAAGAGGGGGCCCGCTCCAGTCATGTTTCAGTGATTCCCTATATAATCAACCAATCAATTTTTTCCACATAAGGGAGGGCCCGGGCCCCCTGAAAATCCCTCTAAATCTGCCTCTGATCAATACCTATAAAAACCTTAGATAAACAAGTTTTTGTAGTTTTTTTCTTTTTGTTGAAATAAAGCAGAAAGAAGTGAGTATCAGTATTTCTGCGACTTGAATGCCACTTGTGAAAAATAGAAAAATCCTGTTCAATTGAGTCATGCCAACTCGCCCCACTTATGAAAAATAGAAAAATCCTGAATTGAGTCATGCCAACTCGCTCCACTTATGAAAAAGGAAGTAATGCCGTTGAATTTATGTCTGCCAACTCACCCCACTGATAAATAAAAGTATGTACAGAATTAAAGCCTACCAACTAGCCCCACTTATGAATAAAATTTCCTTTATTCTTGTAGCTGAGAGTAATAATTCCAGTTTTCATCGAGGCTACTTTACTTTTTATAATTTTGAAACCAAGCCATAAATTTCTCAATTTTTATTGTTTTCAAACCATAAACAAAACTTACCAATCAATTTTTCAACAACAACAAAACCTGCTTTGACTAGAATGAATGGACATTCTCTTTGATATTTACTTGAAAGTAACATTTGCCTTTCACTGATTGCTCGTTAGTGTTTAATTATTCTTAATTCAAAGACAAAAGTAACCAATCCGTTTAGTGATATAAAAACAAATTGAAATCCCTCAATTGTTATGATAAAATATCGGATTATGAAACAATTAACAGGTTTCTTTTCAAGTGTATGCAAATAACTAAGCTTACAAGAATAAAGTTATTCTCCATTAATACGAAAATTACATGATAATGAATAATGTATTTACAATTATATTTTTAGAAAGTAAAACATCATTTAATTTCAATAATAATAATCTAATAAATTTTCGTTTTTATGTATTCTGTGTAGATAAGTTTTCATTTAAGTGGGGCGAGTTGGCAGACCTGAAAATTATATATTCATCTAGATTTTACCTTTTTTTTTCATTAAGTGGGACGAGTTGGCAGGAGTAAAATTAACGGAATTTAACCCTTTTCACAAGTTGGGCGATTTTTTTTTAAAGTGGGGCGATTTTTTAAAAAGTGGGGAGAGTTGGTAAACCAGTTTGGGGCGATATTTTTTAAAGTGGGGCGAGTTGGTGAAAAAGTGGGGCGATTTGGTGTGGGGCGATTTGCCAGTGGGGCGATTTGTCCTGCTTCCGTCAAAGAGACATACAACCCGACCAAAGAGCAGACAACAGCCGAAGTCAACCAATGGGTCTTCAACGCAGCGAGAAAATCCCACACCTGGAGGTGGTCCTCAGAAGGCCCGTACATAAAATTGTGTACTAGTTCAGTGTAAATGGACGTCAAACTAAACTCCAAAACATATAAATGAACTAAAATTAAAAAACATACAAGACTAACACCTATACCTTCAGCCAATGTAGAATAAAGAAACATAGCAATACGCACAGTAAAACTCAGTTCTAAAAAAGTCCAAGTCCGATGTCGGAATAGGTAACAAAAGAAACTATCATTTGAAAATCAAGTACAATCCCTCCCGTAAGGGGTTTAGTATCATACCATCATAAAATATATGAGAAGAGTCATAACCCGTATCATATGCCAATAACTGGTTTTAGAATAAATGTGTTTATTTCCTATGCAAAGACCCTGGCTATGAGTGAATCAATATTAATACCAAAGTATGCAATCCTTAATGACTTGACAACGGTATCGTAACTATATATATGTAAACATCAGATGTCGATTGAATATCATTTTTGTATATATATATACCCAAAGAAGAAGAAGAAGAGTATCCTGGAAATAAACAAAAATATTGGACAAAACAACTGACAGGCCTGAGGCTGAGACTTCAATATATATAGAAAACTTTATTTTGAATTGGCATACAAACAAAAGTCCTGGTGAGCTTTTTACTGAATATAAAAGCATACAGGGGTTAAAAAATTTTGTTACAGCTCACTAGCCCAGGACTTATTGGTAGCAGGAGTTACTGGTCCTGTTGATAGAACTGCTAGCCCAGCAAATCAAACCTGATAGCCCGGACTTCCAATAAGTGTTTGAATCAGTTGGATATTTTCTTTTGATTCAAATTTCAATCCTGTAAGACTTAGTTACAAAGGCAATCATTGTCATGATTGTTAAAATTCTGGCATCATCACAATGCCTGAATAATTGACATTAAAACGATACTAAACTTCAGAAGATTTTTGATATAATTTTGATGTTCTGATGTAAACTGTTAAATTGACAGTCCACATACATATGTACATGTAAGAAATGTTAAAAATTAGTGAACTAAAATCTGCCTTAAACTCTTTATTATTGCAATATCACGCTGTCAGAGCTGTGCTTTCTTTTTTCAAAAAGCATTTTTCTTATTACCGGATGTTGACTTGTCAATGGTAAAACACGGACCAAAGATGGGACACAAAACTCCGTGTACGCTGTCAAAGTTGTTTATTCAGTTTATGTAGTTCTCACTCTTTTTTATTTGAGCATTAATTTAGAATTTTATGTTCATATGTATTTCCGAACAGGCTAAATCATTCTTACAAGTAACAGTTCACATCAATCAATGCACCCAGTACCGTTAATTGAAAGTCTCCGATTGAGCAATGTACAATACGCTAAGTACGGAGAAATTGATAATGATTATAAGTACAGGAATTGCAATCAATACTTGATACCGGTCCACCCAGAGTGATTTGTTCTATTTTTAAAACATACAAAATCAAAATCAAATTCTTGGAATCCCTGATGATGTAATTGAATTTGATTGGCTAAGATAGAATAGAGATAAAGGGATTTTCCACTTTGTATTTTGGAAACGCCAAGAATATTTTGTTACTAGTCCTTCGGGCATATTTAGTTACAATTAAGAGGTTAAACTCCTAACTATCCTACTGTCTGTCGATACATTTATTTTTGGCATTGCACAAGTCATGTCTTCTTTGACTGTCCATGACGTTAAAATACTAAATCCTTGGGATGTGTTTTAGTTGATTTTAGTCTCTGATTCATGATTTTTTATTATTAATTGTTTTGGCTTTTAACTAGCTGTCAGTAACTGCGAGTACTCTCAAATCGTACTTTCTTGTTTATTTGACCTGTTGATACTAATTGTAATGCTTTTTTGTTATTTAATGTTAATCAGGGTTATATCTGGTCTATATACCAGCTTTGATAAGTGTTTGGTACTACTATAAATTTTCACTTCGTACTATGAACATCAAAATTATTTATTTTGTAAAAATATTTCCTTTCTCTTTTGGAACTGTACACGTATACCTGTAAACAACAAAATTATTTTCATTTACCTGTGTTTAAAGTTATTGCAAATGGCTGATATTTTTGTTCGAGCATATTGTTTTTCTTAAATTGTTTAACATTTCATACCGATATAACATGTTACTTTTATTATTCTTCCCTTAGTTTATTTATTTTGTATAGGTGAAATTTATTTGTTCAGTGTATGTTCACTCGTGTTAATATGTCCTTTGATTGAGTTAAGCTATTAAATCAGTTGATATTTTATAGTGTGTCTTTCTATGTTGTGATGTTACACTATTGTTTCAGAAAAAGGGTGAAGGTTTGGTACCATTAAAACGTTTAAACCCGCTACATTTGTTTGCACCTGTCCTAAGTCAGGAATCTGATGTTCAGTAGTTGTCGTTTGTTGATGTGGTTCATGAGTGTTTCTTGTTTCTCGTTTTTTATATAGATTAGACCGTTGGTTTTCCCGTTTGAATGGTTTTACACTAGTAATTTTTGGGGCCCTTTATAGCTTACTGTTCGGTGTAAGCCAAGGCTCCAAGTTGAAGACCGTACTTTGACCTATAATGGTTTAATTTTATAAATTTTGACTTGGATGGAGAGTTGTCTCATTGGCACTCATACCACATCTTCTTATATCTATGACATGTAAACAAAACACACAACTGAATAAAGTCTAGCAATGTTCAACAAATTTCAGATTTCTAGAAATCTTATAAAAAACTGTTAAACAAATATGAATACAATTATAATCTCAAGTGGCTCCAACCACAGATTTTGTAAATACATGAATATTGTAAAGTACTTCAGCATTTTCTCTGTTCCCCATTTTTGGAACTGTTCCATTCTTAGACAGGTCATGTTCAGTAGAATCCAGGTCCATTCTCTCAAAATCATGTTCGCCCTTGGGTCCATTCACACCCTTTTTTTTCAAAGGTTTTGTTTTGATTAATTTTTTAATTGTGTTTTACATTGTTTTAGTAAGTGTATAAAATAAAGATAAGTTTTTTATATTGTTTTTAAATAAAGTGACATACTAAAAACATAACCAGGGTTCCTTTAGTGTTTTGTGAGTTATTTTGACGAAATGATTAAATGAATATTGTCAGTCCGGGGTATTACTTGTACAAGTTATCTTTATTTACTTGAAGAAGTAAATAATAATATACTTATATAAGTAAATTTATTATATTAATATTTTCTTCTAAAGTTTGAATAATCTCTCCTTAATTTTCTCAAAAAATTTACTTGTACATGTATAAGTAATTTTTTTTTACAATCCCTAAAATTCTCAAGTTTTGGGATGTAAAAACATGCCTAATAAACAATTTTTTTCTGGTAAGCTCATAATTTTTTATTAGATTTCAACGTTTCATCTCATTAATTCATCAAAGAAACTAATTGCGCAAAGATCTTAAGTAATTGCGTGCACGCTTCAAAAATTGCCCCTTGGAGGCTTGTAAATGAGCAGTGTCCTGAAGATAACAGACAAATGAGATTTTTATTGTCCATGAAATTACACTTAAATGATTAGTAAAGACATCTGCAAAGGACAGACCATTAAAAATTCTATTAGAGCAAAGAAGTCCTGAGAAATTCAAGAAAAGAAGATAGTATCACTTTTTTACTTGTATAAGTAAAAAAATCTGAATGTCTAAGGGACATAACTAAGCCATTAGAATAATAAACCTTTCACTTGTTAATCCACTGGCTGGACCAGGAAGATTAATAGGATATTTTGTAACTCAAAACTCTGAACACGTAGAGGACAGAATATCAGAGTTGTCTTTAATTTCTTGAGTTAGCTGTGTGAGAAAAGAATTTGTTTATGAATCAAAATTTAGACCTCTAACACATGGTTAATGGTAATCCTGCTATCGACCTTTCTACTACACAAATACTGTTTGACAGATAACATGAAGTGATAAAAAAAATTGAGAATGGAAATGGAGAATGTGGCAAAGAGACAACAACCCGACCAAAGAGCAGAAAATAGCCCAAGGCCACCAATGGGTCTTCATCACAGTGAGAAAATCCCTCAGCCTAAGAGGCAGGCTTCATCTGGCTGACCTTATAAATGTTGTGTAAAGTAGATAAATGTGTTGTGTATAGATGGTGTTTATTCAACGTCTAGCCATTCCTTTACCGAAAAATAAGCTCTGCGGCAAACATTTGCCGCAAGTTTGCAGCAAACATTGCCGCAAGCTTGCAGCAAACATTTGCTGCAAACTTGCCGCAACCATTTTACCATGCAAATGAAGGTTGCGGCAAGCTTGCTGCAAACATAATTATGCAAATTAGATTTGCCGCAAGCTTGCGGCAATTGTTTGCTGCAAGCTTGCGGCAATTGTTTGTTGCAAACTTGCGGCAAACTTGCAGGAACTACACATTATATCAATGTCATGTGTGTAGACATATTCAATTTATCTCTTTCAAATTACACAGCAACATTTTTAAAAAATCAATTCATGCCTGTATACAAACAGTCATTGAAAGAGTTCTTGCAAACTTACGAGATTTAAGGAAATACATACATGCATTTGAGTTTTGAAAAAGGGGGCAGGGGTCATTCTCAAATGACATCATATACCTGTATTAAGAAATGAAAAAGGATAAATCTCAAATGTGTATTGAGAATAAAGCTAGGTAACAATTGCATAACAGAATTGAACTTAGTTTTAATAAACATGGTACAGTACATCAGTTACAAAATTCAAACTTATAATAGCTAAAGTTTTTCATTACACACATACATGTATATATAGTTGCTTACTTTATTATGTATGATGATAACATTAATTATTTTATTAAAACATTCTATGAATAATTTGTACTTACAAAATTACATACTGAATATCTTTATCTATTGAACCAAAATGCCTCCTTGATCTCTTATTTGTGAAATGCATTTTCCAAACACAACCAACATGACCTAGCCACAATTTCAAATTGATAACTTCCAGGAAGTGCCAACTAGGCATGCCCAGTCAATATTGTGTAATTCTTGCAATGTTCTGGCAAACATATAGAATGGTCAAAGTTTTCAGCAATCTTGCGGCAAACATATAGAATGGTCAAAGTTTTCTGCAATCTTGCGGCAAACATTCTTTATAATTTTAAACTTTCTGGCAATCTTACGGCAAACATTGATGTTTCTGCAAACTTGCCGCAAGCTTGCAGCAAAAAGCTGCAATGTTTGCCAGAAGTTTGCAGCTAGCGGCAAACATCTGCAAACACTATTTTCTGTGTTCCTGCAAACTTTTTGTTTGCCGCAAGCTTGCAGCAAGTCTGCTGCAAGTTTGCGGCAAACAATTCAGTTCCATAAGGGTTGCTATATACAGTCAAGGGTCTAACTTAAATAAGTTATTAAAGAAAAATAACATACATGTGTTATTACATATACTTTCAAGAGTTGTCTGCTCTTTTTTTCTCAATCTGTAGTAACATATGTTTGTTATTAGTTAATACACCAAAAATATTTTTATTTTTAGTGGGCTCTTGGGATTTCTTGAAACTTTGAGCAGAAACTTAATACATAACCTTAATAATTAATTTTCCAATTCAATTAATACATTTTTGATCAACCATGGTAAATCAATGAGACAAGGCTTTTAAGGGATACACTTAAGCTGTAATAACAAGGCTTAGTTATTACAGGCATGTAACTTATAAAATGAGACACTAGGGAATTACTTGGAATCTTGCGCAGAACCTCATTGCATGCTCTGATCATTATTTCTTACAATGAATTAAAATATATTGTGATATATGTCTGAGAAACGGCTTTGAAGAGATGTAGAGAAGCTGTAATAACACCCTTTAGTTATTACAGGCATATATTTTCTGTAATAACATAGGTGTACTATACATGATTGGCAAACTATGAACTGTTATATCTTTCTAAAGCTTAGTATACATAAAGACAATAATAATACCTATAGAACTTGTATACAATTTAACAAAGTAAAGGAAGTATATTGCCTCTTTGAAACATGTAACATACATATGTTATCACAGTTTTTTTATATTTTAGCCCACAATAACGACATGTATGTTACTTTTCTCTAATAACTTATTTAAGATAGACCCTTGACTGATATACTGTATAATAAAACGTCATAATACATAAGTGTCAGGTAGCAACGATAAAATCCTGACACCCCTAAACAAAAATGTGTACTAGTTCAGTGAAAATGTACGTCAAGATAGTGTACGTTTATAGTCTCCTGGTATCTTGCTTCTAGCTGTTGTGAGCGATCGGTTATGTCCAAATTACTGTTAACATAACCATGATAACAGTTCAATATCAGCCAGGGGTACTACTTGTACAAGTAATTTTTATTTACTCTTTGAAACCAATTCTAACAAGCAATCGTTTTTTTTAAGATTTTTTGCCTCTTTTTAAACAGTCAGGGGACTTACTTAAATGAGTGATTTTCTAAATCACTGATTCAAGTAACATTTTGTCCATAAAGGTTGGAAGTAAGAGTTGTCTTTCTTTAATAATCACCTATTTAAGTAGTACAAATTAATCACTAGACTAAGTGATTTAATTTTATTGTAGCTTTAAATATAGAATTCTAATGATCCAGGGACTAATTATGTTGCTAAAATTATCAGAACCAACATCTGTGTTGATAGGATGACCGAGTCATGTCAGGTGATGACCTTGTACTAAATCTAGGATAATGACATAAAAATCACTTGTTTAAGTATCATACCTCAATTTCCTTCCAAAATATCACTTCTTTCAGTATCATTATTTTAATAACCCCCAATAATTTCAACACCCCCCGAACAGTGAAATTTTGATGGGAACAGTAGAATTTTATAACATAATCTATAAGATGAAACCGTGAATTTTACAGGAAAAATACACCCACTGCTGGGAAAAATCTGTTAAGAAAGTATCAGTTCATTATGTAAAGCCATTTTTATAGCATTTTTTCAACTAAAATAGAATTTGCAGCTAAATGATTGCACCAAAGGCATAAACCTTGCTGCTTAAAAGAAGCAAAAAGTTCATTTTTTTTCAATTTTACTAATGAAAAGATATTATCTAAACCTATGTGTTTAAAATTTTGGTAAAACTACACAATCACAATTTGTGACAAAACTTCGAATTTGCTACCTAAATAAGTGATTTAAAAATCACTTATTTCAATAAGTCCCCTGGCTGTTAAATATAATTAATGCAACATGCAGATTTGTTAATGAAATTGATTGATATGCTTCAAAGGAATGAATAGATCTGACAATGAAACAGACACGATTTCAGCACCATGTCTCCTCGAACTTTGTCCAATATGGAGTCCATAAACTTCTGAATAAACTGGAAGAAATATAACAGTATTTCAAATTTTGTTCCCTTCAGAATAAAGGCTATAGAACATTTATTCCAAAAAGAACAGACATTATAGCATTATTAATATCACAAAGTTTCCAGAGCAATTAGAAGGAACAATTGTCATGATTGTACTTTGGCATCAATACCATAATACATGTATTACATGTATATGATAATTAATAGAATATTTTTTTTTTTTTTTGTAGAACGAGATGAACTTTATTGATGATGATTTTTTATTGGCACTTGAACTACAAGAACAACTAGACAGAGACTCATGGCAGCCCTCACAATCAGTAGCTAAACCCAGTGCTAACCTGTCTATAGTGGATGAGAGTTGGGAAACAATTGACCCTAACCCTGACATCAGGGAACTCTTCTTACAATTTAATGAAGAATTCTTCTGGGGAAGATTAGCAGGAATAGAGGTGAAATGGAGCCCAAGAATGACCCTGTATGTATACTTGTGGACTGTTAGTCTGAGAGGGTATTACTATATCAAAGTTCTGTGATATTGCCATGAGAATATTGTGTTACGGAAGCAGTGATAACATATATATTTGAAATGACACAAATGAAGCAAAGTTTCTCCCTTATGCAGAGCACTGATTCACTGTCTGGGTTTGGCAATACTTTGGATTTTTTTTAGGTTTTGTCATCTCTTCAGCATTTGTATTGGATGTTTGGGTTTACAAATATTTTGGTTCAAGCATCATTAAGAAAAACTATTTGTGGAATTACCTTAAATTCACAAGGTTTGTTTAATCCATGATGAGATTTTTTGTGTCAGGGACAAATGATAAGGAATGGTGAAATCGGATTCCCCTGAATGCAATAGTACATATAGATATAAGAAGATGTGGTATGAGTGCCAATGAGACAACTCTCCATCCATAAATATACATATTAAAGAAAAACCATGGAAGTAGGACAGATGTTGATTGAAGATAACAGCAATTGCAAAGGAATCATTAATGTCTCTTTGCAAAGGAGAGAAATTAAGGTTGCTGGTCTTTGTGTATATGATGAGGTATTATATATTTCAGATGTGCTGGACTTTGTGTTTATGATGAGGTTTTATATATTTCAGATTTGCTGGACTTTGTGTTTATGGTGAGGTTTTATGTATTTCAGATGTGCTGGACTTTGTGTTTATGACGAGGTTTTATATATTTCAGATGTGCTGGACTTTGTGTTTATGATGAGGTTTTATATATTTCAGGTGTGCTGGACTTTGTGTTTATGATGAGGTTTTTATATATTTCAGATGTGCTGGACTTTGTGTTGATGATGAGGTTTTATATATTTCAGATGTGCTGGACTTTGTGTTTATGATGAGGATTTTGTCTCACCTTGAAGGAGTCAAAAAGGGAGACATAGGTATGCCATTGTCTGCGTCTGCGGCGGCGTCAAAATGTATTAATAGTTTGTGATTAGGTCTAGTTCATGGTGAACCACTAGTGATAGGTCAATGATATTTGGTATGCAGTTGTATTAGCATTGGTACATCTCATTACCATGGAGATTATTTGGCCCCGCCCCCTCAGTCAAGGTCTATTGACTTTGAAACTTTGCTTAGTTGACATGTATTAGTTTGTGATTAGGTCAGTTTATGGGGAACCACTAGTGGTAGGTCAATGATATTTGGTATGCAGTTGTGTAAGCATTGGCATATCTCATTTCCATGGAGATTATTTGGCCCCGCCCCCTCATTCATGGTCTATTGACTTTGAAACTTTTGCTTAGTTTTCATGTATTAGTTTGTGATTAGGTCAGTTTAAGGGTAACTGTTAGTGGTAGGTCAATGATAATTGGTATGCAGTTGTAAACATTAGCACATCTCATTTCCATGGAGAATATTTGGTCCTTACCCCTCAGTCATGATCTATTGACTTTGAAACTTTTGCTTAGTTTACATGTATTGGTTTGTGATTAGGTCAGTTTAAGATGAACCACTAATGTTAAGTCAATGATATTCGGTATTCAAATGTATTGGCATTTGCAAGTTTCATTTCCATGGAGATTATATAACCCCACCCCCTAATTATGGTTCATTGACTTTGAAACTTTTACATAGTTTACAAGTTAATGTTTGTGTTTAGGTTTGTTTAAAGGGAACGACTTACGAAAAGTCAGTGGTATTTGGTTTGCAGTTGTATTAGCATTGGCACATCTCATTTCCATGGAGATTGTTTAGCCCTGTACCTTCAGTCATGGTTCATTGACTTTGAATATTTGCATAACTTACATGTTAAAGTATTGCTATTTTAATTTCAACATTTGCATTATCAAAATAACAAATAGGCGAGACATATCTCTGTGTTAACAGTTTATTATATATTTCAGATGTGCTGGACTTTGTGTTGATGATGATGTTTTATATATTTCAGATGTGCTGGTCTTTGTGTTGATGATGATGTTTTATATATTTCAGATGTGCTGGACTTTGTGTTTATGAAAGAAGAGGAGGTTTATGTTCTGTCAGGTTGAGCTTACCTTTGTTAAAGTTACGACCTAGAAGAGATCTGGTAGAAACATTACTGGTTTGTTTATATTGATATGAATAAATTGATATGTGGGATATATGTCACAAAGATACTAACCAAATAGCACAAATATCCAGAAGACATCTAGAGGTCAACATACAGACTTATGTATAGTGTTTTATCCTGATATAAAAGTTGGTCCTTTTGGATTTAATTCAAAGTTAAAGAATGTGAAACATTGAAATTTGAAAAAAAAGTATTTGAAATGAAATTGTATGATATCTTGCCATTTCAACATTAACTTTACATGCAGTGTTAATGACATTTAGGAACTGGACTAATGCAAAAGGCTCTAGAAGTGCATTTAAATGGAGATAAATGTACTGCATTGAGCTTGTGTAAGACTTGATTTTACTGTCCCAATTTTTTATTTACTCATCTCTGCTATGCAAGGCAGCAATGTAGTAAACAAATATGAGACTTAAAATTTAAAAATTTACATTTGCAAAGAAAAGCACAATACAGATATCCCCTTATTGCCAGCAGTCTAAAACTAATATTTCATTACTAGAAAGCAATTTCTAAAAATGAGTATTTTATACTGAGTTAAGATATTTAACATTTGTCTACTTCCTGTTTTTATTGATTTGTTTGTTTATTACAGCATGAGATGATACACGCCTACCTTTTTATTACAGATAACAATAAGGTTAGTTATTACATACACTTATTACAGCATGAGATGATACATGCCTACCTGTTTATTACAGATAACAATAAGGTTAGTTATTACATACACTTATTACAGTATGAGATGATACACGCCTACCTGTTTATAACAGTTAACAATAAGGTTAGTTATTACATACACTTATTACAGCATGAGATTATACATGCCTACCTGTTTATTACAGATAACAATAAGGTTAGTTATTACATACACTTATTACAGCATAGATGATACATGCCTACCTGTTTATTACAGATAACAATAAGGTTAGTTATTACATACACTTATTACAGCATGAGATGATACATGTCTACCTGTTTATAACAGTTAACAATAAGGTTAGTTATTACATACACTTATTACAGCATGAGATGATACACGCCTACCTGTTTATTACAGATAACAATAAGGTTAGTTATTACATACACTTATTACAGCATAGATGATACATGCCTACATATTTATTACAGATAACAATAAGGTTAGTTATTACATACACTTATTACAGAATGAGATGATACATGCCTACACTTATTAGATGATGTCAGATTCATTGATTTTCATGGAAAACTTATATTTTCTTTAAGGTAGATAGGGTGTCTTCCTCCATCTTGGATTTTGAAATACCAGAAAACAATCGGTCTTGATCTTTAATAAAATGTGCAAATTTTGAGAGTAGTCGGTAATTCATGTGTAAGAATTTTCATTTCAATATAGAAAATGACATATTTTATCATATTTATGGTTGTAATTTACAAAAAACAGAATACTTTTGTTTGATTCAATTTTTTCCAACTTTGTCACATAAGGGGAGGCAACTCAAATGTAAGGGCAGATAATTCAGATAAAGTTACTTTTACAATAGAATGTGTTAGGAATTTACCTATTTTATTATGTAGCAAGAAAACGGGTCCCATGACCCCATTTTTTCGTTTTCTTATCTGAAAGCATTATATTAGAGCTATTTTCACATTTTTTATCTCAAAATTCTATGGTGTAGTTTACGTTTTATGGCAGAAAATTGGGTTTTGCATGCATAATCTATACAAAAATCTGTCAATTTTGCACAACCTGTAGCGTGAAAATAAGCCCAGTGACCCATTTTTTTATTATTTTTTTTAAAAAAGCATGAAATAAACTACATTTTGGCAAATTATTAAAAAATTCTATGGATTATAATTTAGACACCCCATCTACCTTAATATTTGATTTTGTGGATTTGTACAAACATTTAAAACCCTGATAAATCCAGATTTCTATTTTTAAACATTTTCTAAATGACTGCAATTTCCCTTTTCCATCTGCTGTTTTCAGTCTACCTTTAAAAATATAACTTTTTAGTTAGAATAGATACAAAATAATTATATAACTATATATCAAGAACATCATTTTCTTTGAAAAATACTACAGAATATCTGTTGTATCAACAATTATTGACAAAGGCAGTCTTCACTCTTAACCACAGGCCAGGTGGCCCAGGGTTGTAAAATTGCTTTTGGGCCTGTAAAATCATCTTTACAGGCCAATAGAAATCTTAACTAAATTTCCCAAAATATTGAGCATGGGGTTTGTAGATTTAAAAGTTTATTGTGAAGACTGCAAAGGGAGGTAACTCAAACAAAATATATTAGACATAATAATTTGATTTTGATTTTTGGTATTTTAAGTTTTAACGCCACTTTTAAGCACCGCTTTTGGGCTATTTCGTGGCGGCCAGCTTTTATTGGTGGAGGAAGCCGGAGTGCCCGGAGAAAACCACCGACCTTCGATAGGAAAACTGACAATTCTAGTCAATTAAGATTTAAACATAATAAGATGTGGTATGAATGCAAATGAAATAACTATCCTTAAGAGACTAAAATGACGTAGATGTACATGTAAGCAACTATTGGTCACCAAAGAAAGTAGCGTTCAACAATAATCATACCATAAATTAAACTTCAACAGGCCTTAAAATGATATTAAAATGTAAAGCAATTTAAATGAGAAAAAACTAAAACCCTGATTTCTGTAAAAGACAATTACATAAAACAGTAAAAAAAATAATTGACAGATGACAACAAACTAAATTACAGGCTCATGACTTGGGGGAGTCACATACAGAATGTGGCATGGTTAAACATGTTTGCAACACTAATCTCTCCCCTTATCTATGTCAGTGGTGACACAACTCAACATGAACTGTAAAAATCAGTTGAAAATGCATTACTCATCAGATTGACTTAAGGCACCAAAAACATCTAACAAAAAGACAAAATATGCACAAAGTACTGAAAGAGTGTTGCCAAAATATATTTCTTTTCTCAATATAATGTAATGTTTGGTTGTAATAGAATTGGTTGTAATAGAAAAACAAAGGATATGGGGTATATCCAGGACACAAAATAAGTACATCCACAGCAAAAAAGCACACAAAAAGCAAAGGAACATCGCTTTTATTGCAGTTCCTCATCATAGTCACAGTGAGACTTTCAACTTGGAGCAAAAAAAAACAAAACCAAACTCTCTTTTTGGAACTTTGGGTCCTCAACGCTCTTCAACTTTGTACTTGTTTGGCTTTATAACTAGTTTGATCTGAGCTTCACTGATGAGTCTTATGTAGGCGAAACGCGCGTCTGGCGTATTAAATTATAATCCTGGTACCTTTGATAACTATTCTCACCTCACTGTAAGTTTGCAATGCAAATTGAAAGCAATTCAACCACTCAGCATGTTTGCATTCACTTTGAATCTATATATTTTCTGATCTGTTTACTGTCTGTTAGTGAGTCCTCTTTATCTGTAGGGTTAACACTAAATATATATATATTTACCAAAATTGTACAACAAAAAGATAAGTATTGCACAATATTAATGGAGAGGAGATAACTTTGTTCCTTGTATGTAATGCTTGTATTGTATTTAATGTGTTTGTTCACAGGACCATGATGGACATGGGCCAGAATTCCATAAACACATGTATAGGATTAATGATGCCACAGGAACTAAAATATCAGTGAGTATAGCTATGTTAGGAGGGTAAAGGTTAAATGATTCAACGGGGAGCATCATTATTGATAATACCATTATATATATAATTGAAGTTGGTATTTTTTTTCTTTTTGCTTCAATTTCAAAGTTCATAAGAAGGATAAATCAGAGATTTATTATATGCTCATTTTAAGATATGATCTATAACTGTCACTTGGTGTTTTTTCTGGTCATCAAAGTTGTTTTTGTTAACTATAAAAAATGTTCTATGAATATAAAAATAAGGAGATGTGGTATGATTGCCAATGAGAAATTTATCAACCAGAGATTAAATGATGGAGATGCAAGCAACTATAGGTTACTGTATGTCTTTCAACAAATAGCTAAAGCCATTCTGTTTAGTAATATATAAAAAAGCTTGAAATGACAAAATGTATAACAATTTAAATGATAAAAACCTAATTTATGTGCAAAAAAAAAGACAACATACAAAATGTGGTGGGTTCACCTTTTTTAGAACGCCAGAAATTATGTGATTATTTTCAAACAAACAGGAGCTTATATGAAATTGTATACTGTGGATTCATTATTATTCGTTGGATACCAATTTTCGTGGATTTCGTGGGTACAGGTTAACCACGAAATTAAATGTTCAACGAATAACAAATGTTCTATAGGCTTGTATGCAGACTTCAGCAAAACCACGAAATTAAATATCCACGAACATGTAAGTTTTCCTTAATCCACGAAAATTGGTACCCACGAAAATAAATGAATCCACAGTAATTCTTGTTTGCTTCTTGTTCCTGCCAATGAACAACCATGGCTCTTGTTCCTGCCAATGAACAACCATGCTTCTTGTTCCTGCCAATGAACAACCATGGCTCTTGTTCCTGCCAATGAACAACCATGCTTCTTGTTCCTGCCAATGAACAACCATGGCTCTTGTTCCTGCCAATGAACAACCATGCTTCTTGTTCCTGCCAATGAACAACCATGGCTCTTGTTCCTGCCAATGAACAACCATGGCTCTTGTTCCTGCCAATGAACAACCATGGCTAGCACTGCCATGGCTAATTATAGAACATCAGGGTAAAATGCAAGTATGTGTTTAAAATCTGATAGTGTAAAAATGCTCAGAATGTTCAGTTCTATCTACTTTCCCCCTAACACTATAGCAGATTCCATTAGTAATGGTGTCTTCTCATTCTTTACAGGTATATCATAATTTCCATGACGAGGTGGACCATTTCAGACAACACTGGTGGAGATGTAACGGACCATGTCAAACTCGAAAACCATACTTTGGTTATGTAAAGCGAGCCATGAACCGAGCTCCGTCAGAGAGAGACCCCTGGTGGAAGGACCATAAGAACATGTGTAATGGAACTTATGTTAAGATAAAGGAACCAGAAGGGTATGGGAAAAAGAAGTCAAAAGATAAAAGTGAAAACAAGGAGAAGAAAGAGACAAACAAGGAGAGAAAAGAGACAGGTTTGTAGATTACCTTAGCCGTATTTGGCACAACTTTTTTGAATTTTTTGGTCCTCAATGCTCTTCAACTTTGTACTTGTATGCAGTGAAATAGTCCTTACAAGTTCATTTATGCTGTGATTCCTGGTTTTAAAAGAAATTGATCCCAACTTTTGCTGATTAGGAATGTACCCTGAAACTAACTGAAGTGAAATTGTGAACTAGATTTCTAGATCTTATATCCTAATCTTCTTATATAAAGTGCCACATCAGTCAAATCATGCAGTAACTGCCTAGTATGCCTAAGTCCTTCAAAGTCTGACAAAGATGTATAGATAGTAATAAACATCCTAGGTCCTTTGCTGCTTCCCAAAATAAGGTTGATTTTCATCTCGCGGAAAAGTGACTAAAGTCCTCAAAATCCTAGCTTAAACCCTGAGTTTGGCTTTATAACTATTTTGATCTGAGCATCACTGATGAGTCTTATGTAGACGAAACGCGCATCTGGCGTATTAAATTATAATCCTGGTACCTTTGATAACTATTTGTACTGATGATTGTTCTGTCAGATTATATAGTTTAAAAGAAAAAAATCTTTCCCATTTGGATATGATGGATCCATTTTAAGAGGATGAAACAGCTTATCCCAAAATGGTTCAAACTAAAATCTTGGTATGACATATAAGAAAATCTAACTTATTGTAAAGGGCTTTGAACATAGGTTTTTGTTCTAAAAATTTTGTAAGTGCTAACATTAGCAGATCTATATATAGATTTGTTTTTATCGTTAATCTTTACATTTTTATTTTTATGAACACAAGCCCAGCGGACAATGCGTTATCATTTCTGTTTATGTTTAAACACGATACATGTAAAATAATTCAAAAACATTTTTGGTAAATACTACTTTGCAGATATTTTAATTTATTTTCAGGAATAATGAATTTTGTAGAAAAGGCAGAAATAAAAAAAGCATGAAATTTCAAATTCTTTTTTCTTCTTCTGAAAATCAGAAAAATTTGGTAGGCAGATCAGTAAACCAACAAATTAAAAAACCCTCACCTAATTCAGAATAATTTATATACAGAAATATTTTGCAAAAAAAAAATCACAAATAAATTCTTTATTTCACGATAAACACTTCTTTTTAATTATACCCCCGCTTAAAAAAAGGGGGGTATACTGTTTTACCTCTGTCTGTCCTTCCGTCAGTCCATCCGTCAGTCCATCGGTCAGTCCGTCCGTCTGTCTCATGAATATTTTCATTTCATTTTTCTCAGGAACTACTAGACAAGGATTTCTGAAATTTGGTGTCAGGGTTTATATAAGTAAGTTACACCGTGTGATGCGTTTTCAGATTCATCACTCAACAACTTCCTGTTTACCAAACACTCTTATTATTTTACACATGATAGCCAAGTTTCTCAGGAACTACTGGACAAGGATTTCTGAAATTTGGTTTCAGGGTTTATATAAGTCAGCTATACCATGTGATGCGTTTTCAGATTCATCACTCAACAACTTCCTGTTTACTGAAATATTTCGGCGGGGGTATCATCAGTGAGCAGTAGCTCACAGTTTTACTTGTTAGCTCACATCAACAACTTATCATAAATCACTACGGTAATAGAAAATATTTGTGTGATTATACTTGAACAAGTGTGGGAAAAGTTGGCAAACATCTTTGGGGCCTGTTTTTGGATGTGCATTAAGTTTAATACCCATACCTTATAATCAACTATAAAAGGCCCTGACATGACAAAATGTGAAACAATTTAAATGAAAAAACCAATCGTCTGATTTACATTCAATAAAGTAAAGTCTTTAATATTACAAATCACAAATGTAAAAGTAAATGTGTCAGAATGTTGGAATTCATTTTATCATATATTTTTTTCAGATTTGGGTAAAGCAGGAAAAAAGACAAATCCTGATATAAGGTCATTTCTTGGTAAAGGGCAAAGGTTACAATCAGAAGGTTCACAGAAAAAGATGGTTATTAATGGGGTCTTGACAACAGTTGATAAAACTGGTAAACCATCAACATCAAAGCCAGATAATGATAACCATGGTAATAAACACATTACTTCTAAGTCTGTTGTAAAAGACTCGCCAAAAAAGACTGTGAGGACAAGTGTTAACGCAATCACAACATCAGGGGAAATCTCTGATAAAGAATTATTACGGCAGAAAAAATTTGCAGAATTGATGTTATCTGACTCCGATGATGATGACCTTATTCTATGTGATGGGCCAGAAATAAGGGAAAAATCTAATGAATCAAACGGGAAATATGACAATGCAGATGTAAAACAGAAGAATTATCTGAACAATTCTACAAATGAAAAATGTTTTGATGAAAGTAATTATGATTCAAACTCTTCAGCAAATATGGATCATACTGAAAGTATAAAAACTAAGGATTTAATGACGCAGGTGAATTCGAAACAAAATAATGATAAAAGTTTACCAAAATTAAATTCTGACCCAATAAGTCAACTAACTAGAACTTCTTCAGTGGACAGTGAGGTAGCTTCTAAAGTACGCAGTGTCTGGGCAAATAAACAGTTTGGGTCATCATTGAAAATATTAGATCCAAAAGCAGACAGTCCTTCATTAATACCTAATATATCCCTAAGCCAGGTTTTAGTGAACAGTCAAAATAAATCTCAAGGTCATTCATTCAGAAACGATCATTATCAAGGTCATTCATCAGAGAACAGTAATTATATATCTCAAAGTTATCCATCAGGAAACGGACAAAATAAATCTGAAAAATATTCATCAGGAAAGAGATTATCAGGCGATGATATGACTGGGAGCAGGAAGAAACAGAAAATTGATCAGGAATCAAAAATCGATGAAGTTTTTAGAAAAATAAACAACAAACAAAATGAGAATTGTGATCCTAGTAATGCCAATTGTCCGGTGTGTAATAAATCTGTACCCTCTGTCAATATAAACCAACACTTAGATCAATGTTTAGGGATGAACTAGCTTTCATTAAAACATTTGTTTTTCTACCTCTGCTATGGTACATGTTTAGAGTTATTATGTACATTCCTGATCTATGTGATGGTTGAACATGGGACATAAATGCAATATAAATTAACATGATTAATGAGATATTAATTTTAATGTGAGTTCTACATTTTCTAATAAATGTGATACTGGTCCCAGGGCATTTGTACTGAATAGTGTAGGTTATGCAAGATAAAGAAATGAAAAAAATGTTCATTAAACCTGCAACATGTCATCAGTATGTGTCAATATAGTTAATATGGATATTTTAGCTGTAGTCATATTTTGGCTTTAATAATCAGTGATGAAAATGCCATCATTGAACACAGTAAAATAAAGCATTGATCAAAGTAATTAAGTAGAAGGTATGATAAGGCCACGTTTTTGGCCCTTTGAATTCGCAAAAATCAAAAATCCTTTATATTGTCATTAACAGTTAGATATGAGCAACCGTTTTACCCATTTTACCTAGAAAGATATTTTTCTACAAATGTATTTTACAAAGATATTTATATGTGTAAAATATCTTTTTGGTAAAGTTGCTGCACACCAATATATAATATAAGACATGTTTATGATGTCATAGTGGCATCATAATTGACCTTTCTACACTTAAGTGTCTAGATTATATTAATCTGTATTTATCAATGCTTGAATAGTTTCCTATTTTTGCAAATTCAGCGGCCAAATAATGGCTCTTATTGGGGATTGGTTAAACACCATCAAGTGGTGACTCCCTTTGGATCCGTTGGGGTTCAGAAAAATGTTCAGTAGATTAATGGTGACATCATCTATTAATGTTAATGGATTTCATTGTTTATTTTTATACAAAACTTGGCAGGAAAAGTCTGGTGTAAGATAAATTCATTATACAGTTCACTACTGATCTCCTAAAGATTCGTAGGAAGTCATTAGCAAACCGTTCAACTTATCTTATCCCCGGCTTAGTATATTTCTAGGATTTTGATTGGTTAACACACGTCGTTACAAAACCCATAGCCCCTGGGTGTTGCTAACCCATATCCCAGGACGTTGCTACCCATTACATCGGGGAACTTCACACGTGTTTTCCTTAGTTCCATGGTTGTTCCTTATGAAATATCGAATTATGTAGATTATCCATGATGTCTGTGTAATTAGATACTTAATCCACTAACGATATTATCTTATTATATGTCGATTATTTGCACTCATTTAAGTAAATGCATCACTATGCTGCCACATTGTCAATGAATGGGACTACTGACCTAGCTATGCAAATGACCCACGTTGACGTCACGCTGTCTATGATGTAACTCTCACAACATTGAGCGCCAAATTCAACCCATTTCAGTTTCTCTGTCTCTAGATTAAAAACGTCTTATATTTGTCTACCTGTAGGGTTCTACCGAAAATTATGTCAAATTCCCAAATTTCAATAAAAGATATTTAAAAAATGAAAAAAACGTTGTTTTCACGTTAAACTTTGTGGACGAACTTCTCTAAAAATTGCCAGATTTAGACTAAGATCGGGGATAAATTCGTTATCTTCGTTCATATCCGTAGATATGGATATTTTAATACCCTTCAGTACCCTGTACACCCTTCGGCTGCGCTTCAGGGTGTACTTGGATACTTTAGGGTGTTAAAATATCCATATCTACAGATATGAACGTAGATAACTTATAATATCTCCTCTTATCAATTAGCATAGTAAAATGTAATGTTATGTAATACATGTATGTGATTTAATTTGATGAGAAAAACCTTCAACAATTGCATTTGATATAATTAAAATGATCAAAACGTCAAAAGGGCCTCGGTGGCTGAGTGGTCTAAGTAGTTGAACTACTGTATCACTAGCCAGTCAACCCTGAGGTTGTGAGTTCGAATCCCGCACAGGGCAGGTGCCCTAGACTCCAATCTTAATTGACAAGGATTGTCAGTTTTCCTACAGAAGGTCGTGGTATAACCGCCATCAAATTAATTAAATATAACATGCAATTTATCGTCATTTTAATATACTGCACACATTTGATTTTATACATTATTTTTATGTATTATCATAAAGGAGTAAGTTTGGTAAGGGTCATATTTGGCACCGATTTTTATGTTTAATGTTTCAAGATAATAAATGTTTTAAAAGTGATAAAAAGACATGTGAGAAAGTTGAATAGAACTTTTCTTGTCAAAGTTTTAGTTTTAAAGTATTGATTTTTACATCCCTCTTAGATCAAAATAAGAGATTTTTGCGAAATTTAACAAAATCGTCCAAATTTCAACCAAATTAAGGCCTTGGAAACATAGAGTGCAGGCGTCGACAAACTAAATATTCAAGTCGGATATGTAAAAAGTGATAACAAACATTTTGTTAAAAAAAGCTTTTTTGTCGACGCATGCACTCTATGTTTCCTGTCCAAAAAATCATCAGAAATTGACCCGTTTTCATTGAATTTTTGTTGAAAATCAAAATGAGTGCTATTTGTGACATCATGAATAGAACGCAAGTTCGTAAATTTTCAACAAAAAGACTTATTTTCTATCTAGTCATTGTATTAGCTATGATTCATTGTGATATTGGTCAAGAAATCCTAATTTAAAATTGCAGCTAGAAATAGGGGCCGTTTTAGGGTGTTATCCAACATACTCCTTTGCTTGTCTTAACTAGTCAGCAGCAACTGATTGAACTATGAATTCCTCTATCTTAAAATCAAAATATGATCACAAAGGTCCAATATTTGAAATCAAAATTTTACATCTACTTTTTGGGTAAAACAAGAAATATTTATACTCCTTACAAGTTATTGATGTCTAAAAAAAATAACTACAGACTGAACCTAAATGTTGACGCCGACGATGGAATATAGGATCGCTATGTCTCGACAAAGTCTGTCCATGGGACTCCATGTGCCTCTTGCAAAAATTGTAGTTAGTTTGTATATTGATGAAACTTTACACAGTTGTACAACACTACCATCACTTCCTGCAGATGTACGTAAAGAAATATAAATCAGCATTTTAAAGGGGAGATAATCAAATTTATTTACTTCAATATGTGCAAATAACTGTATTGCTGGGTAGGGATATCGTTTTGTGAGTTCACTCATGGTGCTATTTTCTGTAGCCATATGTGCATCTTTTATGAATATTTATTTGAAGTTCGTCCACAGATTGTGTAAGTTATATGGTTTGTTACTGACCCCCTAAGGATCCATAGGGGATCAGTAGTGAATCGTATAACCAATTTATAGTACACAGGACTTTTCCTGACAAGTTATGTATAAAAATGAACAATGAAATACAATAACTATAATAGATCACCATTAAAAGAAGAGGTGAGGTCATGATACCCATATGAAATCAACTGACCCCCTACAGTTCCCTAGGGGGCCACCAGGTGATGGCGCTAAACCAATTGACGTTGCTAATTTACTTGAGGCGCGATAAAAAGAAGTATGTTAAGGTTAATAAATCTTTTGTTAGATATTTTGTACATTTTTGTAAAGAAATTCTAATAGAAAAATACAAAACACATGAAACATGCAAAATGTCTAACAAATAAAATGTATTGAACTTTTAGTAAATATTATTTTGTATGTAGAAAATATACATTAACCCATAAATTTGGTAAAAGGGGCTAGTTTTTGTTTTATGTTATTTGTGTTATTAATGTCAATACCTATCTACACGTGTATATCTCTATATCTATATGTCATGTATCATGTACACAAGGAATACATAAATTTGAATTGAATTGCTGAATAAATAAAAGGAGATGAATGAGTTATGTTTTCTTACTAGTTTACACTATGAAATTACGATTTTTAATTTTTTTAGTTTTGAGATCTTAATTGGAACTGTTATTTTGTTTTTTCTTCACAAATTTTGTATGCAGATTTCTTCATATATTGCCATGTTTAATTTTTCATAGATGATCAATATTATGTATGAATAAAACTACCTCCAAATATTTTCTTGTTTATATGTGAATATACGTAGAGCTGATTATGATATTTTTCATTAAACGCTAAAAGAATGTTGATGTTTTTTTTTTATTTAAAGTAAAATGCCTTGATTTTTGTTAGTACTCTTCAGGGCCCAATAATTAAAGCAAGTGACACAATAGTTGCTGAAGTAAAGTAGATTCAAAGTAGACAAGTTTAAAGAGTAAAAAGCCTGCTGAATACAAAGTAACAAAGCAGTAGGTCAACTAGATTTGGTGCATGGTATGATTGGAAGGTGTACATGTTAGACTGACAGGTTTCATCTGACCTTGATCTTGTTGTTCAATGATAGGTTTTTGGTGGTTTGGAGTCTTTGGACCGTACTCAGATACTATAAGCAATAGATCAGTCTGGCAGGCTTTATCTGACCTTTACCTTTTCTTCATGGTTCATTGGACAATGGTAAGTTTTTTCAGTTTGGTCTCATTCTCAGATACTATAAGCAATTGGTCCAATATATTTGGTGTATGAAAAGATTGAATGGTGTTCATGTCTGGCAGGTTTCATCTGACCGTGACCTCATTTTCATGGTTCATTGGGCAATTTTTAGTTGTCATGATTTTTTCCATTTATCCGATACTATAAGCAATAGGTCAACTATATTTGGTGTATGGAATTATTGTAAGGTGTACATGTCTGTCTGGCAGAGTTCATCTGAACTTGATCTTGTTTTCATGGTTCATTAGTCCGTATTCTTAGATACTTTAAACAATAGGTCAACTTCATCTGGCCTTTTCTCGTTTGAATGTTTTACATTTGTCATTTCGGGGCCTTTTATAGCTGACTATGTGGTACGTGTTTTCATCATTGTTGAAGGCTGTACGATGACCTTTAGTTGTTAACTTCTATGTCATTTAGTCTCTGGTGGAAAGTTGTCTCATTGGCAATCATACCACATCTCCTTATTTGTATATTGACCTCAATTTTACACAACCGTAAAAAAATTTGCGGTCGTATAATGTTATGACGTTGTCAGTGTCGTCCGAAGACATTTGGTTTCCAGACAATAACTTGATTGATTGATTGATTTTTGGTGTTTTAACGCCACTTTTAAGCACCGCTTTTGGGCTATTTTGTGGCGGCCAGTTTTTATTGGTGGAGGAAGCCAGAGTGCCTGGAGAAAACCACCGACCTTCGATAGGAAAACTGACAATCCTAGTCAATTAAGATTGCAGTCGAGTGCACCCGCACGAGCGGGGTTCGAACTCACAACCTCAGTGTTGACTGGCTAGTGATTACAGTAGTAACTACTTAGACCACTCGGCCACCGAGGCCCCGACAATAACTTGAGTATAAGTGTATGGATCTCTATAAAACTAATGAATATATGGCCATATAAAATCAATAATTTTGTGAGCTGATTCATCAAAAGATTTCAAAGCTAGGATCTTTTACTAATGCAGTGGTTGTCATTAGTTACTGTCTGCCATTTATTTTGTTTATTGTTGTAGTATGAATCAGGCAGTCGGTTTTCTCTTTGAGTGGTTTCACTTTTGTCATACTGGGGCCTTAGCTTACTTTATTGTATAGTTTTTGCTTATTATTGGAGGCTTTTTGGTGATCTGCAATTGTTCACAACTGGGTCTTTATAGATAGTTAAATCTTTAGCAATCATACCACATTTTTTATTTGTATGCCCCACAAACAGTAACAGGGGAGCATTATGTTATCTGGTCAGGTCTGTGTGTCCATAAGTTGTTCCTTTCTACATTAGGTTAAAGTTTTTGGCTAAGGTAGTTTAAAGTGAAGTTGTGGTCACATCAACTTGAAACTTGGTACAATAATGTTCATTATGATTTGAACTTTTAAATTACGGTAACTGATTTCAGATTTCACGAAAAATTATTGTAAAATAAGTTCATTGTCAGGTTATTTTGGTTAAGGTAGTTTATAATAAAGTTTAGGTCATCTCAAAACTTTGTACGTTTATGTTTATAGTGAGACAAACATAAATTTTTTTATGCCACATTAAAATTTTAACCCAATTTCACGGAACATGGACACCTGATAGTGTGTGTGGGGCACCGTGAGTGTCCTATACATGTATATGGCATAATGGACACATATTCTTTTTATATCAATATTTTAAGAACTTATTTTCCAGTACTACTAAACTTAATGACTTCATATATATGGCCAGCACCTTGAAAGCGATGTGTTTGGGTTAGCTGCAGAACCGTAGCTCATAGGACCTTATATTTTTTTACAACTTGTGGACAGTCCGCAGCTATGTTTGGGTATGCTAAGCATGACAATGTGTAACCTTTTGTTGAAAAAAAATTCTAGAAATGACTTGAAAAGTCATGTAAAATATTTAAAGAACAAAAGATGACTTTCTCCACAACAAGGATACTATGTAACATGCAGGGGTAAATTTCAATTACATGTAAATTCAATGAAAAATGTCTCACCGCAATACCATTCCTTTGAAAAACTTATGAGTACTAATTTTGAGCTTTCATTTGGAAATTTAAAACCAAGTAATACACTATCAGAAAACAGTTAATTTGCCACATTCTGCATGTGTCTGTCCCAAGTCAGGAGTCTGTAATTTAATGGTTGGTTGCTGTCTGTTATATTTTTTTTGGTCATAAATATGGCAATCGTTTTTTTTTTGTTTCAATTGTACACGTACCACATTTTGTCATCTTCATGATCTTAGGGCCTTTTATAGCTATATATATATATATAGTTGACTATACAATGTGGGTTTGTTCATTTGTTGAACTCTGTATAGTGACCATGGTGACCTATAGATGCTTAAATTCATTTTATTTGGACTCTGTTGGATATATTGTTGTCTCATTGGCAATCATACCACATCTCTTTTAACATGTTTAACATGTTTAATAATTTTAGAATGATCATTAATTCCCTTGGATGTTATTTGGAGTACAGAACAATGCATGTCGTTTCGTAACCTGATCGTTTCGTACCTGGTCGATTCGTAACTACGTAATTTTGTAACTGAGACGTTTCATACCTGGTGTAATTATATATGGTTATAAAGTGTTAGTTTAAATTAATTAGTTTAAATGAAAAAGTACTTGTGATCGGTCACAGTTTCATCTGAAGATTGGAAAATTAGATGTTAAGAACGCAATCTGACTTATCAAGTTCTGTTGAAACAAAGCTTCATGGCCACGGTAGGCGGGAGAAAAGTACAGTCATTGAGACATTTTGATCTCCACATAGTGAAGAAATTTAAAACAGACTTTGATTTCATACAGAATGACATCTGTGATAATTATCTGCATCACAAACAGCATCAGAGATTGTACAACTCGCAAAAGATGTCAAGCGCTTAGGTGTTCCTTCTGTAGTTATAGGCTCCAACATCGTCAGACTAAAAACAAGAAACATGAAAGAAACAACTTATGATAGAAAAAAAAGAAGATAAATAAAGAACTAAGCAATATAAAGATGAGTGGTGTCAAGCTATGCAATGAATCTGAAGAAACCTTGGAACATTTCCTACTACATTGCTTAAGTCTAACTGATGTTAGGCAGCGATATACGGATAAATTATTCAAAATGCTACGAGAAATAGAAAGGGGTGGTACAACAAATGTTATTAATAATGAACTATTACTCAAAATTATATTAGACTGCTCAGCACTAGACATAATGAGTAATCAGCCAATAGACAAGTTGCTAGATATAGAAAGGAAGACACAAGATCTATGCTCCCATTTACACATGAAGCGTACACAACTTTTACGTGATATCAAGTGACATGAAAATATAACAGTAATATTAAATATAGTCTGAACAGTCTGCATGGGATGCCAAGCTAACTGGTTCAGTCTATAAATATCTGCATACAAGATAATGCTATATAATTTTAACATTTTCCTTGGCAGGGCACCTACCGACTAGAAATCATTAGGTGTTTTTTTTTTTTTTTTATTTATTCATATTGGTGAATCAAAGTGCCGTAATTTGTGATGTGTGCATAATATATTTTTATTAATATCTTTTAATATATCATCAAAGACATTTTAAAGTTTTATTTTATTCACCTTAACTAACTAATTTTATTTTTAAATTATATTTTTCATATCGTAAATATAAAAATATCCGCTTTTTCGGTTAAGTATTTGAAATTTTAATACTCATTCGATAAGTGGAGTGCTCCGATAAAACGGAGGAATATACCAGAACAGAGCAGAACATCAATAAGTCTTTTACGTAACCTACTACTCATATTGTTATTATATATTATATTGATATTATATATTGATATAAGGTTACAAAAGGTCTCAGGTACCAAACGACCTAGTAAGTTACGGATCGACTAGTTACGAAACGACCTGCACCCGTACAGAAAATATGATGTTCTTATTAGGGTAAAGAAATTAAAACGTGATACAAGGAAGTCTGACAAGAGAATCTTACCTGCTTACTCATGTTACTAGATCACAGTGATGAAACATACAACATGTACAAGGCTTACACAAACTTATAGATCTAGATAACATGTATTTATTAGAAGTTTTTAATGAATGAGAAAAAAGAACTAAATAAAATTACATTGTAAATGTACATGCATATAAAATAATGTTAAACTCGAAACTAAATGTTGTTTTGTATATATCATTGTATATCATTTATATACATTTGTATATTTGAATTTGTATATTATTTTTTTGAAAATGAAAGGTTCTTTTCAGTTACATATTCTGTACATTGAGGTAGCTAGATGTCACTCGTGTGTCTTCTTAAGATATTTGGCTGGATGGCTTATGTCAGAATTAATGATAGTAGTAAAATGTCCATCTTCATCTGTTCCATGAATTAGATGTCACTCGTGTGTCTTCTTAAGATATTTGGCTGGATGGCTTATGTCAGAATTAATGATAGTAGTAAAATGTCCATCTTCATCTGTTCCATGAATTAGTGAAACATAAATGAAAAATTGACAAAAATATTCATAAATAATTTCTAAAGATGTAAGATTATGTCTCTGTTTGGTTGGATTCTTTTAACAAAATCTGTTGGCATGGTTCGTAGGTTTGTATGAAGAAAAATGTTAGCATAAATAATCACTGAGGTACATGTACAACACATATTTTTTGGGAAAGTCCAGGTGTCCTGTATTTCTATCTGTAACCTATTTTCACATCTGGTCTACTTTTTTCGCGAACAGTGTTATTTGTTTTGAAAGTTCCTTTGTCACTTCTTCCTTTGTGGCCTTTGGATGCTCCTTAACCCATTTCGCAATCTTAGCTATGGTTTCGTTTCTCATTGCATCCATCTCATTTTCTCCTGTAAGACGTTGATAAAGTTCGTACACGATTCTTGCACTTGTAACTTTCTTCATTAGATCATCTTCGCCTTTCTCAACCCAAAGTAAGGTTGCGAATTCTTGAATAAGATCAGCATTTCCAAGTCTCCAAGACTCGTCAGGTTCAATCAATCCTTTCAGGTCCATTTTGTTTGTTTACGGAAATGTCTGTTCCTTAAATAAACACCTGGAGAGTTTAGGGACAAGTGAATTTGGAACCAGTCAAATCAAAACCATGCCATCTGACGGATTTGAGTGCTTCCGGTTGAGGAAACAACAACAAGCGAAGTCGATGGTTGAATGGCACAATTAAACAAAACTCAATAGTTCTATAAGAAGAAATGGAAAATATCAAAATACAAACTGGCTTGTAAAATAATGAATGGTAAAAGTGAACTTAACAATAATCCCAAAACAAATCTTTAATCACCTGAAAATTTGAGAAATTGAACAAATCACAAAAGACTCCTCAACATAAGTTATAATTTTCCAGGCTTCTCATAAATCAAAAGTTACTTAATTTTATTACGGAACAATTAATATTTTTACCAGGCATACAAACAAATATGTTTCACAGACCATAATTTTTAATATAACTAGTAAAATTAAACTAGCAGGTAACCAAAAAAATAAAACAAAGCCAAACGACAAATGAACCAATATTTCCTGGATGCATTAATAATAATTTTTTTTTTATTAGTTGTTAGTGGCTTTGAACTAGCTGTCAGTAACTGCGAGTACTCTCAGATCTGTACTTAGTGTCTTTTTGTTGTTTGGATGTACAAGTACCCGGCCACGGGTATCGGGTCCGTTCGCGCCCAATACACGTTCGCACCCTACACGTTCCCACCCCACACGTTCGCCCCCTAGATCCGTTCGCACCCTACACGTTCGCACCCTTTTTTTATTCAAAAACCTGATAAATTTTTAGATGTTTTGTAAAATATTTTTATTTTCATAAATAAAAATTCGGGAATTTTTAAATGAAATATTGTTTTAAATTGATTTGATGATTAATTATTAAATGTTAATTATGTATGATTACTGCTAATTGGTATTTATACACAGCCTAATATTATGTTATTGTTGGGTGTTTAAAAATCATGATTGTTGTCATGGTTGTTTTAACTTGCTTAAATGTAAATACTGCATGTATTTAGCTTGGTATGAGTAAAACTTTGAAGATTTTAAATAAAAAACATGAAAGATAATCAGTGTTTTTAACAGCTTGGCTCCTTTGATCTCATGTGTGTCAGAATCTCACTTTATTCATAAACAATGAAAAAAAATATTTATAGCAATACACTATCCAAAACATGATTACGAATTATTCAACATATAAAAAAAAAACGTTGTCAGAATCCCATTTCCTTTTGAAACAATAAAAAAGAAATATTTATAGCAATACACTAACCAAAACATGATTAAGATTTTATCAACACCTAAAAAAACGTTGTCAGAATCTCACTTTATTTAGAAACAATGAAAAAAAAAAATTTATATATATATATATATATATATTTGTTTTACATGCATACGTATAAAAATTGCGGTTTTTATCCAACGCAATCATAGGTTTGAACGTTGTTTTCAATTTAGACTTGTATATATATATAGATATATATAGAGCAATACACTTACCTAAACATGATTAAAAATTATTCAACACAAAACTAAAATACTGGTCGTCAGAATCTCACTTAATTTAAAAACAATGAAAAAAAAATGTTAATAGCAATACATTTACCATTTACCATGACACAAAAAAAACCTTGTCAGAATCTCACTTTATTTAGAAACAATGAAAAAATATATATTTATAGCAATACACTTACCAAAACTCGTTTACAAATTATTAAACACAAAACCAATAAAAATTGGGCGCGAACGGACTTTGGGTGCGAACGTGTAGGGTGTGAAAGTGAAAGGGGGGTGTTTGGGTTTATTTGGTTAGTACTTCGCTTGTGTAAATAGAATACGTGTGAACAGTTCTAATTGCTTTTAATGACTCTACTTGCTTGTATGACTACAATAACGTAATAAACGTGTTGACGTTACAAAGGTAACGTTAGTTACAGTCCGTGAAAGAATAGCGGCAAAATACTTGACACTGGGGGCGCCGAGAAGTGAAAATGATAAAAATTCTTAATAAATACATAGATATCGCAAATATTCACAGTTTAACTTAAAGTCAATGTATGTAGAAAATAAAAATCATTTGAAAAATTAAAGTCTGTATAAGTATAAAATTAAGACATCAACTGGCGAATCTTTTCCCTGGCGACCTTCTTCGATTTACGTTCTTTGGTGTCAAGTGTTGATTGAAACAAATCGCAAGAAACCTCTATCGGGTATAACTTTGAAATTGGACGATTTGTATGTCCATTGTTTGTACACAAATTCACTGCTCTAACGAGTCCATCCTTGCTAACCAATAGTTCATCTACAATGGCTAGCTTCCAATTAATTCTAGGCGAATCTTCATGTATTTGAACCACATCACCAACTTTGATAGTCTGATTATTGTGTCCTAAAGCCGTGTGGTATTCCCTTAATGATGTAAGATATTCATTTTTCCATCTTCGTCGAAAATGTTGAATAATGTTGTGCTGATCCTGTAGACGTTGATTCAAGTTGTTATGTGTACTTGGTTCAAAATTAATCAAATTGTTCATGTTTGTAGACGGATACGGTAAACATCTTATTCTCCGGCCACAAAGAAGATGAGAAGGTGTCAATGGTTCAGGTTCGTTGACATCTGATGACATGTACGTGATTGGTCGGTCGTTCAATGTAGATTCAATCTCAGTGATGACTGTCTGTAATGTTTCCATGCGTATACATTTACTCCCTATTACTTTCTTTAAAGTTGTTTTGGTTAGTCCGATCATACGCTCCCAGAATCCTCCGTACCAAGGTGCTCCTTTTGGAATAAATTTCCATTCTGTTCCTTGATCTTGTATTTTTTCTAATAAAGATTGCGAATTCGTTAGCCGTTGAATTTCATTACTGGCGGCTATGTAAGTTGATGCATTGTCTGAAATCATTGTTTTTGGTAACGATCTACGACTTACAAATCTTCTGAAGGCTAAAATAAAAGACTCCTCTGTCAAGTTTGAAACGATCTCTAAATGTACGGCTCTAGTAGAGGCGCAAGTAAATAAACAGATGTAAACTTTAGCTCTAGAGTTGTCGGAATCTTTTACATAAAGTGGTCCTGCAAAGTCTACGCCTGTCACGGTAAATGGAAATGTATCTTGAACTCTATCTACTGGTAGTGGTGGCGGGTCCGGTTTCTGATAAGCCTTCCCTATAACTTTACGGCAGGTGACACATTTGCGTAATACTGCATTGACGCATTGACGAATTCTCGAAATCCAATATGTCTGACGTAATAAAGTCACTGTACTAGTTACTCCTCCGTGAAGTTGTTTCACATGTGCATCTTTTATAACCAAAGTTGTGAAACTATGTTTTGTTGGCAACAAATATGGAAATTTAGCGGTTTCGCTCAAAGGTGCATTGTTAATTCTGCCTCCGCATCTCCAAATGTTCTGATCGTCTTTATAAAGTTTCAACTGTTTTAATATTGACGGACTTTTAGTCGAATTGATGTGATGAAATGAATTATCCTGAGTGCTCTTGATCCATAATAATGTTGAATGGTTAATTTCCTCTACCGTAAGGGCTGATGTGTTCCTTTGATTCTTTTGTAGTTTACAATTCTTGATAAATCTTAGTATATATGCGGTAATTCTCAAAAGTCTTCTTAAACTACTGAACTGGTCTAAATTAATAATCCGGTGAAGTCCCGATTCTTCATTCTGATTCTGTGTTGATGTGAGTAGTGACAAATTTGGCTCAATGTCATATTCAGCATTTGTTAGCAATGCCATTTTGTTTCCGTTCCAAGTAGGCCATTCAGTTTCGTTGATAATCCACTTCATTCCTTGTGTCCATAATTCGTTGTTCAGAAATTTATCTGCAGATGTGCCTCTAGTTTGTAAATCTGCAGGGTTCATGTCCGTTGGACAATATTTCCATCGCTGATTTTTAACCAGTTCTTTGATTTCAGTCACTCGGTTAGCAGGTTAGCAATAAATTTCTTCAGTGGTTTCATCGACGCAATCCATGATAAAACAATTTGGCTATCGGACCAAAATGTTACTTCCATGTCTCCTAAATTTTCCAGTAAATGATTAGCTAGCCTCGCTCCTGTTTACGCTCCCATTAATTCAAGTCTTGGCAATGTTATTTGCTTTAAAGGGGCCACTCTGTTTTTCGCCATAACCAGCGTTGATTCATCTCCGGCCACAATGTAGGCGCATGCTCCGTATGCACTTTGACTAGCATCGGTAAATACATGTAGTTTCCTTACCTTGGTGTTGATATTTGCAGATGATTCATTGGTGAAATAAAATCTCGGTATTTCAAGTGTGACTGCTTGTTGTAAGTCCTCCAATAAAGCGTACCATTTACTCTTTATATCATCTGGTAAGAGCTCATCCCAGTCAAATGTCCTCTCCCATATAGTCTGCATCAAAATCTTAGCTCTGACGGTGATTGGGCTTAATACTCCTAACGGGTCAAATATCCTTGACGACTGTTGAAGAATTTCTCTCTTGGTAACATATATCTCCTTATCAATTTTAATGCTGTTTTGAAACGATATCGTATCAGTTTCAGTGTTCCATCGAAGTCCCAAAATTTTAATAGTTTTGTCCTTGTCCATGCAGTCCTCCGACTCTGCCATATTGCGCAGTTTCCTATTGTTTGTTGTCCAAGACCTAAGATTAAATCCTCCTTTGGATAAAAGTTGACGTGATTCTTTATAAAATGATAGTAAATTCTCCTCGCTATGAAAGCTCGACAAAACGTTGTCCACATACAGGTCTCTCTTCAATGCTCTAGCAGTATCTGACAAATTATTTTTCAGATGTTTCATGATTGTGGCATTCAATATGAATGGAGAACAAGTTGTTCCGAAAAGAACTACTCGGAAACGATAGGTGATTAGTGGACTAGTAGGGTCGCTCGAATCGCTCAACCAAAGAAATCTTGTTACATCTCGGTCTTCTTCGTCTAATTGGATCTGTAAAAACGCCTTCTCGATATCCGTTGTTACTGCGAACTTGTGTAGTCTGAATCTTGTGATAATTCCTGTCAAATCATTTATAAGTGGTGGAACTGACATGAGACAATCATTCAAGCTGGCTTTGTCTGGTGATTCTCTACAGCTACAATCGTAAACTATGCGTATTGGTGTTGTTGTTGAGTCTTTTTTAACAGCATGATGTGGAATGTAATGAATTCTTGTACTTCTGTCGGTTTCCTCATTAACCTTCTCAACAAATCCACGCTTTTCTTGATCTTTAATTATACTTCCGTATATTTTTAGCGTGTCTTGGTCCTTACTGAGCTTGTTTATTAAATTTTCAGTACGACATTTTGTTATATTGTAGTTAGTTGGTAAGTCCTGAAAATCGTCTTTCCACGGTAATTTGGCAATATATCGATTATCTTTGTACATAATACTAGATTTCTGATATGTTTCATAAAAATCTATGTCTGTCTGTGTTGACTCATCGTCTGCTGTAACTCCCATGGATTCCAGTTTCCAAAAACGCTCTAAATCAATCTCCTCCTTCTTATGTTGTACCAAAATATTCATCATTGAAGCTGCAACTGTATTACCTGTTGTGTTGATCATCGGTCCCGATAATAAATACCCAATTTTTGATTTCACAGCTGTTGGACCATTTCCGCGGATTATATTGTTTTCAACAATGTCCCAATAATAGTCTGCGCCTATTAACAAAGATATCTCAAATTTATCGTCTTCACATACGGGGTGTGCTAATCTTAAACCTTTTAAATACGGAAGTTTAGATGCTTCGTAATTCATTCGGTTCTGAAGAGGGGCAGCTATTGTGGGTACAATAAGCACCTCCATTGGTATTCTTTCTCCTTGTTGGGTTTCCAACTCAATAACGGCTTTATCAAGGTTACGCACGTTCCTGTTTGCGTCTCCAAATGCAGCTAGACTGACTGTGGTGGTTCCCTTTGTTGTAATTTGTAATTTTGTAGCTGAATTTTCTGAAATGAAAGATTTCTGTGAGCCTTCGTCTAGCAGTATATTTGCAGATACGGTCTGGTTTCCTGTCCAAACTGGTGAAATTGCTGTTTTCAGTAGTACATCAGTTCTAGATTGCATGGGCAATGTTGACGAAGTGTAAAATATACATGTGTTACTATTTCCCTCTTCAATATCAACTGTACTAACAGATGCGGTTGTCTGCTCATCGTGTAATTTTGTCTTGTCTTTATTACATAGGCTTGTGTGATGTTTGTTATTACATTTACTGCATTTAAATTTAGAACGGCATTCTGAAACTTTATGATTTCCGAGACAATTGAAACAAAGGTTTTTCTGTTTAACTATGGTAAAGCGTTTTTCGTGGTCTACAATGTTTGTACAATCTACTGACGAATGCGACTGTTTGCAATATACACATGGTTTAGTTGTCAAGCGTGTATTCATGGTCTTGATCTGATTTCCCCTAAATTGTTGTTTATTTGTGCTTGTCTTAGGAACGGCTCCCGTGTGAAAAGACGCAGTTGATGTCATATTATCGGACATACATGTATTAACATTACCAGCCTCTTGTACATACATCTCTTTTGCTAAAGCTTCACGCAGCGATATTATATCCCAGCTATTTTTTCTGTGTTCCCGTGTTAAGTTTTTCCTCATTTCTGCGGGTAGTTTCCGGAAAATTATGGGTACAAGAAGGGATCCATATGTATCTTGCGTCTGACCTAGGGATTCAAGTCCCCTGATATTCGCTTCCAATCTGTCATAAAATGACAATACTACTGAGGGTAAATGAAGGACTTGGTAAATCAAGAAGATTTTGCATGTGTGCGTTGATAATTTTCTGTTGTTGACCGTAACGCTCCTTCAGTAAATTAATTGCTTGATCATAGTTTGCGTTGGTTAGGGCTAACCCTGTAATACACTGTGCTGCTTCGTAATGGAGTTGTGAATTTAAATAACTAAACTTTTGTATGTTTGTAAGAGCAGGGTTCTGGTGTACGGTTGATTCAAACGAATCCCAAAATGTCTGCCAGTGTAAAATATCTCCCGAAAATGAAGGCAAGTCTAACTTTGGTAGTCTATGATAGAAATTAGGAGAAGGGTTATAAGTTGCGTTTGCTCCGTGATTTACAAAAGTGCTTTGAAAAGCATCCTGTGTCTGATTTGTGTTGTGATTAATATTGCTTGTTGTTGGAAGTGTTGAAATATGTGCTGCTGGACCTTGATTTAAAAAATCACTCACCGTAGGTTTTAGAACGCTAGCTCCTGAGTTTGATGTAATGTCCTTGAATTTGTGAATTGACACTTCCAAATGTAAATTGAATTCATCACTATCCAAAATTTCCTGTTCCATATCTCCGACTTCTGTTCCATCTAAAATCTGTGTGTCCAAAGTTTCAAGTAAGTTCCTCTTCTTCATCAGAGTGTCTGTGGCTGCCGAAAGTTCTTGGTTCTCGATTTCATTTTCTGAAATTTTCTGGTTAGTTCTATTGATTAGTCTTGTGACGGCGCTTCTGTGTCCACCACGAATTGCTTTCAGCTTCTCCATGAGTCACGGCACCAATGTTTGGATTTATTTGGTTAGTACTTCGCTTGTGTAAATAGAATACGTGTGAACAGTTCTAATTGCTTTTAATGACTCTACTTGCTTGTATGACTACAATAACGTAATAAACGTGTTGACGTTACAAAGGTAACGTTAGTTACAGTCCGTGAAAGAATAGCGGCAAAATACTTGACAGGGGGCGAACGTGATTGGGCGCGAACGGACCCGGATTCCCGGCCACGTCCACTTGTATTTGTAGTATTTGTATTTTTATCCATCTGATGAGTTAAGCCTCTTTCAACTGAATCCGGGTCCGTTCGCCTGATTCGCGTTCGCCCTAGTACCTGTTCGCCCTGGGTCCCTTCGCCCTAATTCCTGTTCGCACTGAGTCCGTTCGCCCTGATTTCTATTTTATTTTGTCTTGTATAATATAAATTAATTGAATTAATTGTGTTAAAGTTTGTTGAAAATTCCGCCGAAATATTTATGTTGTATTAATGCTACCAGATAATTTTTTTCTTTTGATTTGCATTGAATATTCTTGCCAGAATATTCATCATGTTGAATGTGGACAGTATTTTGAAGAAGAAGAAGTGTTCAGGAACTAGAGTCTAAGTTATCTGTTTGAATTTATATTTTTTGAAACCTTGTAACAATTTCAAAACAATCCAAAAAGGTATAACAAGATCCAACTCACTCAAAACCTTGAGATCAAAGAAGCCAAGCGGTGAAAACAATTTCCCTTTAAAGTCATGCAATTCTTACATCATTGTTTAACTCATTCCAAGCTGACTTGTTTATTTAAAAAAAACCATTTCATTATTAATCCATCAAAAACAATAACTACAACAATCAGTGAGATCAAAGACATCGTAATCATATCTAATTAGCATTCTAAATTACAAAACTTTGAATTTTCGGAATACTAAAGCTTTTCCACCTCAGAAATATATTACCTTAGCTGTATTTGGCAAAACTTTTAGGAATTTTGGGTCATCAATGCTCTTCAACTTCGTATTTTATTTGGCCTTATTAACTTTTTTGATTTGAGAGTCACTCATGAGTCTTTGGTAGACTAAACGTGTGTCTGGCGTACAAAATTTTAATCTTGGTATCTATGATGAGTTTATTTACAATCAACAGTCATTAAAAGTAATTCTGAATAAAAACAAATGTAACAATGAAGCCAATTAGCCTGATTAATGCTCCAAAACAAAAACTTTTTTTTTAATTTCAATGTTTATTCATGAATTTGGAGATATACATTTTTAATATTTACCATTTAAATATCTGAATAAGATTACAAAACTTTAAATTAAACCATTAATATTATTTTTTTATATAAAAATTAGGGCGAACGGACTCTATGGGCCAATGGACTCAGGTCGAACGGACCCAGGGCGAACATGTAATTAGGGCGAACGGACCCGATACCCTTTCAACTGATTTTTATACGTCCGTTTACGGGACGTATTATGGTATACCGTTGACCGTCTGTCCGTCAGTCTGTCCGTCCGTCGTCAACATGTCGGACATTAACTCAAAAAAGCTTTAACTTTGGTGAATTGTTAATATCTATTGACGTGAGCTCCCTTTGGTTTTTTTTAAATTTCAGATTTACCGTTTCCTAGTTTTGGGGTTTTATTCATTAAAAAAGGGGGGATTTTCCAGTTTTCCGACAATAACTCAAGAATGCTTTCACCAACTTGCAAGAAATTTTGGTGAATTGTTTATATCTATTGACATGAGCTCCCTTTTGGATTTTTATAAATTTTAGATTTAACGTTTCCGAGTTACAGGGTTTTATTCATAAAAAAAGGGGGATTTTCCAGTTTTCGGACAATAACTAAAAAATGCTTTCAGCAGTTCTCATGAAACTTTGGTGAATTGTTTATATCTGTTGATGTAAGCTCCCTTTAGAATTTTATAAATTTTAGATTTTACGTTTCTGAGTTATGGGGTTTTATTCATTAAAAAAGGGGGGATTTTCCAGTTTTTGGACAATAACTCAAAAATGCTATCAGCAGTTCTCATGAAACTTTGGTGAATTATTTATAGCTATTAATGTAATCTCCCTATTGATTTTAATAAATTTCAAATATGACATTGAGAAGAAATTGAACTTTATTTGTTTATAGTCTGACAACAGATTTACTAAGTATTGCGCAACAGCACAGTGTATTGCACAACAGCAAGAAATTTTTAATTGAATATAAATTCAATTCATATAACCAATTTCAAGTTCTTTGACTACATTTATTCAGAAACTTATAATATGTCAAATATTTAATTACAATCCAAATTCAGACCTGTATCAAGCTTGAATATGGTGTCCATTTTTGCCCCAACTGTTCAGGGTTGGACCTCTGTGGGCGTATCCAGCTGCGCTCAGCGAAGCAGTTTATTATAGTTTGTTCTAATGTTGTACTGTTACACCACTGTCCAAGGTTAGGGGGAGGGTTGGGATCCCGCTAACATGTTAAAACCTGCCACATTCTGTATGTATGTGCCTGTCCCAAGTCAGGAGCCTGTAATTCAGTGGTTGTCGTTTGTTTATGTGTTACATATTTGTTATTTGTTCATTTTTTGTACATAAATTAGCCTATAGGCCGTTAGTTTTCTCGTTTGAATTGTTTTACGTTGTCATTTCAGGCCTTTTATAGCTGACTGTGCGGTATGGTCTTTGCTCATTGTTGAAGGCCGTACAGTGACCTATAGTTGTTAATTTCTGTGTCATTTGGTCTCTTGTGGCATCTGTGGAGAGTTGTCTAATTGGCAATCATACCACATCTTCTTTTTTATATAAAATAAATAAAAAACAATTGACACAAAGCACTGAAGTAAGAGTACTCACAACAGATACGAGGAATAAAACCAATTAACATAAAAACAATTTGACACAAAGCACTAAAGTAAGAGTACTCACAATAGATACGAGTAATAAAACCAACTAACATGACTAACATAAAAAAAATTGACACAAAGTACTAAAGTAAGAGTACTCACAGATAATGCAAGCTAGTTCAAAGCCAATTACAACTAATAAATAAATCATATTCTCCCAGACTTAAGTATTTTTCCTTTTCTTTTCTTTTTTCCTATCCATGTATGATTTTTGTTCATATTATTTCAGCTGCCATTGCTGATATATCAAGTGAAAAACTGGTTCATACAGGAACACCTGTACAAAGTTCCCCATCAAGAGCCCCTAGATCTTTCACCAAATATGGAGAGTTAGTTGTCTTAGGGTAAGGTCTTTATTTACAAATATATTATTTATATTATAATACCATATGAAATTTCCCTTTGTATGTTCAACAGGTTAAAACAACCTACAGATTTAACAAGTAGTCCAAACTGGGTAGTTTTTTTTTTAAGGCCATCATGATGGCACTACAGTTATAACTTTGGGACATTTAGTGTATGACCACTGCATGTTGTAAGTGATGAAGGTAAATTCTGAAAAGCACTTCAGACTCGTGGAATTAATTTGAAGTCCCCATTAAATAATCATTTTACTATTTCTGTTTTGGAGATTTAGGGAAAAAGTAAGACTTTCTGCATACATGTATGAAAGAATAAAGTTTTGTATTTTACTGAAAATTATTTAAGACCAATTATTCTAATTATCATGATTAGACATGCATGACGTGTAGGATTTAGAGAGTACAAATTACATCAGAATTTGTAAATGAGACAAGTATGTTTAAGTTCAATATTTTATCATGTTTATTGGAAATTAAAGACACTCATTACAGGCAGAATAATCAAGTTAGATTTGGTACATATGATTACAATGATTTTGTTACAATTATATTTTTGAAAAAAAAAGTGGAAAGAAAAAGAAAATAAGACAATAATGTATATTAATATATACATATGTTTTATTTTAACATTGACAAATACAGTAATCCTAAAATATAGAAAACTGAATAACAATGTTTCAGTATGTGATTAATTTATACAGGCTCACCATGATTTTATTTAAAAAGGTGACAAACACATTTATTCTGATACTTGTCAATTAGATAATAAATACAATTTCTTTTCTGGTTTTAGCAGGTGTAAAAGTTTTGGTGAAATAAGACTATTCATTAATATCATCAGAAGGAATAGTATAGTGGCTTTTCTCTTACGTTAAATTTTCTGTTGTTGTATAATATGAAGATGTAATAAGATTGTCAATGAGACAACTCTCCACCAGAGACCAAATGATGTAGAAGTTAAATTTTATAAGAGGAATCACAATCACTAGCATACCCTATGCAAAAACAAAATTAGATATTCACTGAATCCTGTACACGTAATTTACATTTACCAGTAATGACTGGTTGAGAGATATGTTGTAAGATTCATGGACTGTTGATGAAAATTTGATATGATTGATTTAAAATTTATATTTTAGGTACAACGGACACTTACCTAGTGGTGACAAAGGAAGAAGAAAGAGTAAATTTATCTTGCATAAAAGACAGACAGGAAATGGAGTCAAACCATTCCGTAAACATATTGTTAAAAACCCGCATTCCGCTAAGGTAATTAAAGTACACACATGGTGTTAACAGATCACTCAAGCTGGTTCTTTAAGTGAATCAATCACTCAAGTTTACATGCCTATGTAAGATATATTGATTATATACATAGTTAGACTAAAGCACCAGCTATCGCCAGAATTCATCTAGAAAAACTTAGGACTTCAGACTGTCCTCAACCGTGTACTGTAAATTCAGAAATTTTTGTGATGGTTTTATTATTGTGAAAATCGCAACTGAATATTTGTAGCCAAAATAAAAATTTTAATTTTAAATTTTACAAGCATTACATGTATTTGTATTTCCTGAAAAGGAGGGGGGATACGAATCTATGTGCAAGGTGCCGATGGAATAGGTCACATTTTCCAGCTTGAATATATGTGAATAGGTGGGGAAAACTATCAGAAAGATATGAAAGGTCAATAAAGTTCCCATTACTTGTTAACATAAGAAAAGCCCTGTAATTTTCTTGGTCCTCCTGGCTGTGTTTTTATCCACAAATTTCGCTCTTTTGACACTGGTATTCAACTTTTCAAACACACCACACAAAACCCAACCAATATGGGAAACGGTTACATTTTTACCTACACAATATATGAAAAGGTATACATTTTTAAAATCTAAAATTTTAGAAAATTATGTGTGTAACAGAACCCCAGCGGCACCCCCTATCAATTAAGTATTAAAGTAGCCTCCTGAGAATAATTTAGATCACATTTTGTTCTTAGTTCAACAATCTCAATAAATGCACACATAATTTTCTAAATTTACAGTATGTACTTTATAAAGGTTAATTATATGTAACAAACAGGAATTTTATTTTTATATTGCATAGCTAAATTTATGAGGAAACGTTTTATAAAAAGAAATTCTAGTAAGAACATGAATAAAATATGTGGTGTTTGAGCCAGTGAAACAGCAACACAACCACAAAAATACTCAAAGGACATCTAGAGGGCAACATACAAGATTTAAAACAATGTGTAGGTGTCTATATACACTTTGTCTTCTTTTGGTTTGTAAACAAAGCCATTTTACACTTCTGTAGTTGTAATTGAGATATATAAATGAAGAGGTAATTATTCCAAATGTATATTCTTTTGGTTGCACTTAATTTTGAATTCTCTTTTTATATAAAGTCTAACATGTCTAACTAAATAAAATGCAAAAGTGCATTATACCAGCCATACATTAATTAAGATCACTTGTACAAATAGTTGTAGAATAGCTATATACATACTCAACAACTGGAACATGCATATTTTTTTCACATTTAAGGCAGTACAAGATTTACACCAGCACTCTGTGACATACACCTTGTCTAGAAACCAGGCTGTCATAGTGGAATACAAGCATGATGGTGATACAGATATGTTTCAGGTTAGTTGAATGTTTTCTACTAGACTTTAAAATAACTACTTTGTTACAATAATACAGGGTTTAAGCTAGGATTTTGAGGGCTTTAGTCACTTTTGTGCGGGATGAAAATCAACCTTATTTTGGGTAGCAGCAAGGGATCTAGGATGTATATTACTATCTATACATCTTTGTCAGACTTTGAAGGACTTAGGCATACTAGGCAGTTACTGCATGATTTGACTGATGTGGCACTTTAATACGAAGATTAAGATATAAGATCTAGAAATCTAGTTCACAATTTCACTTCAGTTAGTTTTAGGGTACATTCCTAACCAGCAAAAGTTGGGAACCATTTTTTTTAAACCAGGAATCACAGCATAAATGAACTTGTAAGGACTATTTCACTGCATTATTCATACTCATTATCCTTAAAAACGTTTTAAAGCGATATTTAGAATTAATTCTATAAAGTTGGAACCAAGGATTTGTACAAATTCTTATTGGAACAATTCTAATGACTTTAAATTGTAAATTTATCATGAATAGATCACGTTTACTTTCGATTTCCAAATGAAATGAAAACGGGAAGTGACAAGTGGATAATAAATTCAGAATGAATCCGGATTCATCTAAGGATTGGTTCGTGTTTAAAAAAGGCAGTAAAATTATCATTTTTTAAATTAAATTGGCTAAATAAGAACTATATTTGTCACTCTCGTTTAGTTTGTTACTTAATTATTTCGTATTTTACGTTTTAGTGTCTTTAAATTCATAGAATACTTTCGCGCATGCGCAGTTCATTGTAAAGGAAGCACCTGTTTGACTCGTGAAAACATTTCTGAATGATATGAATAAAGTTCTATCTTTTTAATAGAAATTGTCAAAAGTTTTTGATTAAAAGTTATATCAAATATGACGAAAATACGTTCATTTGACGAAACTACGACAAGCGAACTGCAAATTGTGATCGTTTGAGAAATATTGTATTAAAAATGTGAACTGTCCGAGGGAAAACTCAAATGACGAAACTACGACAAACAAACTGCAAATTGTGCTCGTTTGATAAATATTGAAATTGAAATGCCGACTGACTGATTTTACTGGGGAAAATAATTATGATGATCAATTATGAGGTTGATAAATAATTAAGGGATTAGTGACACATCGGATGGCGATAAGCGGATTATCTGTAATCACAACTTATAACACCTGTTGTAAATGTTAATTAGTTGAGGGTCATAAACTTGTCAGAAACAATAAGACAGGTAGAATTATAGTATTTCTTGCGAAAATATTTTTACTCTTTCCAAATTTAAGTGACGAAATTGATTTGGAATACTTTCGTCATTTTAAAAACCGTTTCGTAAATGACGAAAATGACGAGCACTAGCAAAATCACTGCAATAAATACATGAATTTGTAATCTTGTGTTAGTTAACCTGACCAACTTCTAATTGCACAATATACTTAAAACAAGAATGTGTCCATAGTACACGGATGCCCCACTCGCACTATCATTTTCTATGTTCAGTGGACCGTGAAATTGGGGTCAAAACTCTAATTTGGCATTAAAATTAGAAAGATCAGATCATAGGGAACATGTGTACTAAGTTTCAAGTTGATTGGACTTCAACTTCATCAAAAACTACCTTGACCAAAAACTTTAACCTGAAGCGGGACAGACCGGCAAACAGACGGACAAACGGAGGAACGCACGCACAGACGGAAAAACATAATGCCCTAGGTGAGGCTTAAAATAGACCAAAACAGTTTTATTAAGTTGTAATTAATGTATTTTATAAATTTTCTAAAAACTAAAATAACTTTTCTTTCTTTATAATCAGTCAGGGGAACTACTGAAATAAGTAAATCACTCATTTAAGTAGCAAATTATAAATTCTGTGATTTTGTAATTTTACCAAAATTTTAAACATACAGGTTTAGATTATATCTAATTAGTAAAATTGAATAAAATGAACCTTTTTCTTCTTTTAAGTAGCAAGATTTATGCCTTTGATGCAATAATTCATCTGTACATGACCGGTCATCCTATAAACACAGATGTTGGTTCTGATCATTTTAGCAACATAATTAGTCCTTGGATCATTAGTATTATATATTTAAAGCTACAATAAAATTAAATCACTTAGTCTAGTGATTTATTTGTACTACTTAAATATGTGATTATTAAAGAAAGACAACTCATACTTCCAACATTTCTGGACAAAATCACTCATTTAAGTAATTCCCCTGACTGATAATCAGAGAATAAACACATTGAATAAAAGTATGTAATGTTTTGGTCACTTTATGATTATTATTGATACTAACCTGGACTATATATTTCTTTTGCAGATTGGAAGATCATCAGAAACACCGATTGATTTTGTTGTCATGGATACCATTCCTGGAAATGAGAGGCTGGCTACAGATAATATAACACAGAGTACAATATCACGGTTTTCTTGTAGAATTGTAGTTGATAGAGATCCACCATACACTGCTAGAATCTATGCTGCAGGGTTCGATTCTGGCAAAAATATTTTCTTAGGGGTAGGTTTACTTCTGAATCATATTAGGTCGAGTACTTTTCTATGAAAAGTTGTTGTGAGCATGGAAATCTGTACTATCATCCTTCCCTTTGCCTATATCAGGCTGATCAGTTGCTCCGTAATTCTTGTAACACAGCATTGATTTGAACAGAAATTTTGAGCGACATCACAATATCTGAGTAGAAGTTATCAGCAATGTCAGAATGAGATGTTATCAAGCTTACTTTCTTCAAGCATATAACTAAGGTAGGGGAAATGACCAGTGATAGAACGATAAACAGATTATTGGGTTTTCTATGGATAGATATTGTAATATATCAATGTGTACCATCAGATAATCTATACACATACATTAATATTCTGTTGCCCCAGCTGATGTTATGGCTTCTACAAGGTTAATAAGTTCTGTATTTGCCAGAGTAGAGCCTGGGGGGATCATGTAAAATGACCTTGAATATCTAACACTTTTAAGTTAAAGATATCACTTTGGTGGGATCATGTAAAAAGACCTTGAATATCTAACACTTGTAAGTTAAAGATATCACTTTGGTGGGATCATGTAAAAAGACCTTGAATATCTAACACTTGTAAGTTAAAGATATCACTTTGGTGGGATCATGTAAAAAGACCTTGAATATCTAACACTTGTAAGTTAAAGATATCAGTTTGATGGGATCATGTAAAAAGACCTTGAATATCTAACACTTGTAAGTTAAAGATATCACTTTGGTGGGATCATGTAAAAAGACCTTGAATATCTAACACGTGTAAGTTAAAGATATCAGTTTGATGGGATCATGTAAAAAGACCTTGAATATCTAACACTTGTAAGTTAAAGATATCACTTTGGTGGGATCATGTAAAAAGACCTTGAATATCTAACACTTGTAAGTTAAAGATATCACTTTGGTGGGATCATGTAAAAAGACCTTGAATATCTAACACTTGTAAGTTAAAGATATCACTTTGGTGGGATCATGTAAAAAGACCTTGAATATCTAACACTTGTAAGTTAAAGATATCACTTTGGTGGGATCATGTAAAAAGACCTTGAATATCTAACACTTGTAAGTTAAAGATATCACTGCTACAAATTTTAGACAATCTCACGTAAATTTGATTATAAGTAAGATTAGAATAAGGAACAAAAAATACAATATATAAAACTGAAAAAAAGTTTGGCCTTAGAAGATTTCATTTAAAATAATAATTCTTACAAAATTCTAAGGAAAGTGCAAGCACTCATATTTAATGAATTTTTAATTCCACCCATACTCTCCATCCAATAAATATTTGAATAGCCCTAATGTACTCATCATACTCAATTTCAGGAAAAAGCAGTAAAGTGGTACTTGGGAGAACAGATAGACGGCTTAACAACAAATGGTGTATTTATTATGAAGCCTCATGGTGGGTTTAATGCCATTGCCTCCCCTGGTGTGTGGAGGGAGATATCTGTTGGTGGTGCTGTGTATCCACTCAGAGAGTCAAGATCGGCTCCTTTAAAGAGTAATCAGGTTAGAAATTGACACTCTTCATCAAGAGTAATGAATAAAACTAGTTGCAGACGCACACAAACAAGTTAGAATGAATAATATTTTTTGGGAAAATTTTAGATCAGTATTGTTATCAAATAAAAAAAAATTACAAATTATTTGGTATTTTAAAATTTAAGTATTTGAAGAGGATGAGAACTTTTTTGTCATGCCTACAACATTTATGTAGTGGAAATATGATATCGCGATACTTCATTCTGTCTTTGTTGGCAGCGTCAATGTTTATGTTATAGTCTATGGTTAAAGTTTTTTTTAGACATCAATAACTTTGTCAAACCTTCATGCAATTTCTGAAATTTGAACAGGAGCATTTTTATGACCAAAAGACAGTACATGAAAAAATTGTGTTTAATTGTTTAGCAAGGAGATTAAACAATGGGTAATTGCTTGGAAAATAGTAAAATGAATTGATTTTTGGAATGATAAATAAATTTAAATTTTTTTTTGCAAGAGCCAAATGATAGTGAATGACCTTTATGCACACAAGTATATTCAATCAAAAGGCATGAATAAAAGATGTGAGACAGAAACAAACATCTTTACAGACCAACACAGTCTTCAACAATAGAGCAATATCTATACAAACTCTAAATCATCCAGAGTGAAAAGCTTCAACAATAGAGCAATATCTATACAAACTCTAAATCATCCAGAGTGAAATAAACTTAAGGATGTTTGCTACTCTGTATTAAAATAACAAGCTTTTTAAAAGACTGTTATAAATTGATAGTATATAAATAAAGGAATTAAAAAAGTAGAAAAAAATTAAGGGTCTGTGTGCTTGTTTTTCGAGATATAAGCCATTGAAAATTTGGCGGGATGTAATTCTCTCTAGACTTTTCATACATTTAACATTGGCACCCTTTTCCTTTTGAAAATTATGAAAAAATAACAAGGATTTTATAGGATTTTCAAATATGGTTTTTGTCTCGCCTGCGACGAAAGTCGCAGAAAGTGAGACATAGGTAGTACTATCCGGCGGCGGCGGCGACGACGGCGGCGTAAACTATTTGTATAAAGCTTTATATTTCAGAAGGTAGAAGACCTGGATGCTTCATACTTTGTATGCAGATACCTTATGTTACGAACTTTCCGTCTGTCATATGTCCAATGTCCTTGACCTTATTTTCATGGTTCAGCAACTGCTTGAAAAAAAAGTTTAGTTTTTTTGTTATGTAAATTTCTCACTTATTATGAGTAATAGGATAACTATATTTGGTATATGGGTTCCTTGCAACGTCTACATGTCCATCAGACAGGGTTCACCTGACCTCAGCCTCATTTCATGGATCAGTGATCAAGGTTAAAGTTACGTGATTAGGTCCGTTTCTCAGATACTACAAGCAGTAGGTCAGCTATATGTGGTGTATGGAATGATTATAAGGGATACATGTCAGTCTGGCAGGTTTCATCTGACCTTGACCTCATTTTCACGGTTCATTGGTCAATGTTAAGTTTTTGTGTTTTGGTCTGTTTTTCTAATACTATAAGCCATTGGTCAACTATATTTGGTGTATGGAATGATTGTAAGGTGTACATGTCTGTCTGGCAGGTGTCATTTGTCCTTGACCTATTTTCATGGTTCATTGGTCAATGTTAAGTTTTTGTGTTTTGGTCTGTTTTTCTAATACTATAAGCAATAGGTCAACTATATTTGGTGTATGGAATGATTGTAAGGTGTACATGTCTGACTGGCAGGTGTCATTTGTCCTTGACCTCATTTTCATGGTTCATTGGTCATTGTTAAGTTTTTGTGTTTTGGTCTGTTTTTCTAATACTATAAGCAATAGGTCAACTATATTTGGTGTATGGAATGATTGTAAGGTGTACATGTCTGTCTGGCAGGTGTCATTTGTCCTTGACCTCATTTTCATGGTTCATTGGTCAATGTTAAGTTGCTCTTGTTTGGTCCTCTCCTCAGATACTATAGGTTATAGGTCAACTATATGTGGTGTATGGAATGATTGTAAGGTGTGCACGTCTGTCTGATAGGTTTCATCTGACCTTGAGCTTATTTTCATGGTTCATTGGTCAATGTTAAGTTTCTGTTGTTTGGTCTTCTTCTCAGATGCTATAAGTAATAGGTCAACTATATTTGGTGTATGGAATGTATTTTATTATTTAACTGCTGATTACTTACATTGAAATAGATTATTTTATAAAAATCTTTAAATAACACTAATAATGAAAATAAATAATAAAAACTTTTAAGGGATCATTACTAAACCGTGATTAACAAAAACATTGGAAGGTGTGAAAATGTTAAAATAAGGTCACTCATGCATGAATGTTTAACATAGAATACAGTTCACTCCAGTCCCTTCATAAAGATTAATTGGCTGAATATGTACAGATTGAAGAACTTTTGAAATTTTGTTTGCACAACAGAATCACATTTACTGATTTTTGATACATATGAAATAAGATAAGTATTGAGATAAGTAAAAAATATTTTAGCATAGCAACATAAATAGATAAATAGATAATATGAAAATATGACTTTTTACAATATTTTGATCAAAGATTGAAGATAATTTTAGGTTTTTTTTTTTTTGGGGTGGGGGGGTCTTTCAGGTTCATCTCAAGGAATTGACAAATATTTATCCAGTTTCTGCAATGCCTTAAAACTTTTCCTTGTGCACAGGTTTGTCTGTACTCAAGAGGAAATAAAAAAAAAATGGCCATATTTGTCAATCCCTTCTGATGAACCTTAAATCTAGATGAAAAATTATTTCATAAGAAATTTCAAAGTTTGCTTTTAGTAGTCATTTGACTTAATGTTTCAAAAAAAAAATTTGTATAATGAGATTTTATTTACTCAAATGTTGTTACTATATTTGCCTGTGATTTATTAGCCAAAAGTAGTATGAAGACACTATGATAGTGATCTTCGGCAGGGGCGGTGGCAGGGGCGGTGGCAGGGGCGGCAGCAGCAGCGTTGGCAGGGGCATCGGCAGCAGCAGCGTCATTATCTCATTACTTACAGCTTAATATTTCTAATGCCTTATGTGACAAAGTTTCTGTCAGTCATATGTCCATTGTCCTTGACCTCATTTTCTTGGTCCAGCAACTACTTGGAAAAAAAACTGTATGGTTTTTGTAATGTGATTTTCTCAATTATTATGAGTAAAATGATAACTTTATTTGGCATGTGCGTACCTTGCATGGTTCACATATCTGTCAGACATATTTCATTTGACCTTGACATCATTTAATGGATCAGTGAACAAGATTTAGTTTTCATGATAAAGTCCATATCTCAAATTCTATCACCAATAGGTCTTCTATATTTGGTGTATAGAATGATCGTAAGGTTCACATTTCCAACTGGCAGATAAGTGATAAGTTCATAAAATTTTCTGTATGGAATGAATGTTATGTGTATATGTCTGTCTGACAGGTGTCATCTTACCTTGACCTCATTTTATGGTTCATTGGTCAAAGTTCAGTTTCCTCAATGCGGTTTGTTTCTAAGATACTTTAGGCAATATATGTTAAATAAATTTGGTGTATGGAATGATTGTACGGCCTACATGTTTGTCTGATAGGGTTTATCTCACCTTGACTTCATGTTCATTCATCATTAAAATGTTAATTTAATGTAAAGCTTATATAAACTTATTTTTTTTACTTTCAACATAAATTCAATTATGAACACTAAAACAGGCGAGACATTTCAGTGTGTCCACTCTTGTTTAAACTATATGTAATATAGTTATGAAAAGAAAAGTAGGGGTAAGCGGGCAAAATTTTTTAAGGCATTCAAATGGATAAAATCAGAGGATTCCGAAAATCTGACAAAAATTCAAAAACATGACAAGCGAACATCCTTAACAGAAACAATCCAAAATCTTTCATGAACATCTTGTTCTTCATATAACAACAACACAAAGATATAAACAAAAGTAGTTCTCAGTGTGCTTATAAAATGGAAAAGTCTTTCTGTATCACATCTCCTTCAACCCCGTAGCTGTTTTTGCTGCTGTACTGAAAATTGTAAGAAGTCGTAAATACTGTAAATTTTAATAAATGCATCCACACAGAATTTATGCAAGTATGCATATACCATTGCTATTAAGATTTGAATTACATAGCTATGTATAACTGTTAATAGATTACTGAAGAAGATAATATATTATATGACGGTACTCTCATTGATCTTTGTGGAGCTACATTACTCTGGAGATCTGCCATGGGGTTGGTTGCATCACCGGTTAGTATTTTTATGACAGTTTATCTTTAAAAAGTATTTCTGAATCAACAACTGAAGCATGACCATAATTTTGAACGTCTACAGTGATGTCCACCTGTATGATAAATCTGTATGTTAATGTCAAATGCAGGGACTAATGGAACAGGTAAAATTATTGGTCTACATTGTGATAAAACCTGTATTTGTATGTGTAGTCCACCGTGTCTTTTTGCTTATAAGGTTTTAAATGAAGTGGTTTTGCATTATAGATAACTTTAATAGTCATAGTAGAAGATTAATCATAGTCCCCTTAGAAAACAAAAAGGGGCATAGCACCATCATTGTCTATCAAAAAGGGCAGGTTGTCAAGTGAGTGCAGCAACATGTAAAATACTGCCAAGACCTCCTGTAGGAAACACTGCTATATTTTAACAATATAGAAATTATTAAATTGGAAGTGTGTTTTTAAATTAAATGAAAATTGATTTTGAAAACCTTGTCAAGGCCGTACATACTTTTTGTAGATGTATTTACAATTTTATACTTTTTTCAGAGCGAACACGAGTTTGAAAACCTAGTGGAGACTATAAACGCTGGCCGTCCTCAGTGTCCTGTAGGTTTAATGACTCTTGTTTTACCAAGTAAAGGAACATTGGGTGCTGCAGATAAACAACCATATGTTTATCTCAAATGTGGTCATGTCCATGGCCAACATGAATGGGGACAGAAAGATGATAGTAGGACCTGTCCTCTTTGTCTAATGGTATGTTTATGGTTTACTTGTAAAATGATTTGTTTCTTTCTTCAACTTCCCTCCCTTGTTATTGTCTCCTTTTTTGTCCCCGTTGCTATTTTACCAGAAATTAAACTTATAGAGTCATTTCTTCTGTCAAGTTTTTGTAAGAGATATTTAAGGTATTGTTGTATACAGGGTGTATATTAAATTTCCTACATATATTCAATTTGTTTCTAGGAGTAGGTCGTCAAATGTAAAATAATGGCATAGAGAAAAGTTAGACATTCTAACAACAATGTCTGTTATTAAAAGGTCTGAACCATGGCCAGTAGAGTTGCAAATTTAAATTATTTTCTTCCTGACAAATTTTATTTTTGAAGTCATTTAAGGAATGACTGTATTATTTTTTCTGTCTATGAAGAAATAACCTCAAAAATGTGGTGCACACTGAATAACTCACGTAGTCTATGAGCTGATAGACAAAAAACTTTCAGCCAACCAGAAGACGTGGTACATCTAAAATTAAATTATTTATGATTATATAAATTTTGTGTATGCTATCAGTTTTGAGATGTTTTTATTTACAAATTAGACTTTGAGCAAGTTATCTCTGTTGCTAATATGTTTCTATATGTGGTTCTACTGTTTTGAATACAGACTTTCTCTGTGTGTTTTGTATGTCTTAATGCTAAAATCTTAATGTTGATAAAAATTTCAAATGTATAAATTCAGGTCTGTTTAATTTTTTCAAGCCATCTAGGTCTGCGATGTCAACATTTAGATTCAGTCTTGTGTTGAAATATTTTTAGGCATCAGTAACTTTGTAAAACCTACATGAAATTTTATGAAACCCGGACAAAAGCTTTTTTATGATCAAAAGAAAGTATCCAGAATTTTCTATTGAATATCTTCTTCATTTTTTGGTATTTTGCAGATAAATGGACTTATATTATTTACAGTTTCCATTGAATTACAGTCTAAGGTTAAAGTTTTTCAGATATTAATAATTTTGTCATACCTTCATGGAATTTTAATAAACTTGAAACAGAAGTTTCTTCAAGATCAAGAAATGGCATCTAAATTGAAAAAAAAGAGAGTTTTTCACAATCAACATTACACTTTGACACTAACAGTAGCAATCATAGGCAAGACACAGGAACCCTTTACAATTTTTTTGGAATGTAATTTCAGGATTTTCCATTGATGATGTCATGTAATCTGTAATTACTATTGTAGGATGGTCCATTTATAAAATTAAAGATGGGATGTGAACTAAGTGTGTATGTAGATTCTGACCTTCCTACTCATTGCTTTAATCCATGTGGTCACATGTCATCTAAAAACACTGCAAAGTAAGTAAATAGATTGAAAAGATACTGACCAAACGGTCTTGATATATAAATCAGTAATTGAGATACATTGGAGTGAGAAAGTAAATTTTATTTAAAGTCTGCATATATATATATACACAATAACAACGAGACATAATCTCTGATGAACTCTCTAATTGACTATCAAATAAAAATGATATGCTGAATTTAAAAACAACACATGAGAATGTTCACTGCTGAAATACACATACATCTCCATTGACAGATTATATATTATGTTACCCTTGTACTGTGCATATACACAGTTCAGTAATTACCACAGTCTTATGACTATTGCAGTTTAAACCCACTGCATTCAAACAGCTACCCCTATCCAATTAACACATAAGTATAACTACCTTAGTTAGATTTCTACTGCAGTCCAAAAATTACCCTAGTGATATTACTACTGCAGTCCAAAAATTACCTAAGTGATATTACTACTGCAGTCCAAAAATTACCACTACTGCAGTCCAAAAATTACCTAAGTGATATTACTACTGCAGTCCAAAAATTACCAAAGTGATATTACTACTGCAGTCCAAAAATTACCCAAGTGATATTACTACTGCAGTCCAAAAATTACCCAAGTGGTATTACTACTGCAGTCCAAAAATTACAGGTCATATTACTACTGCACTCCAAAAATTACCTTAGTGATATTACTACTGCAGTCCAAAAATTACCCAAGTGGTATTACTACTGCAGTCCAAAAACTATCGCTGTCAATTTTATACTGCTGTTCAATGATTAGCGCAGTCTTATACCTTCTTCAGTCCAAAAAGTTAACCAGCCCAATAACAGTGAACAGGGACTTCAGTGTAGTTATTGCTGTCACCAGATGGGCATTAAGTGTTCCCTTGTCCCTCTGTCTGTACGTACATCCCAAAAATGTTACGAAACTTGTACACAATGCTTTAATATTTCCACAACACACAGATCAAGTTCAAATTTGAGTGGCTTTACTTTTACCGTTCTCGAGTGATGCCCCTTTATAACGTAATATGCAAGCGAGGGCATCATCTGTGTCCCATGTTCACCAGAATTATTTGCTCATTCATACAGTTCTCCTGCAAAGTTATTTAACAAAAATCTTCTATATTCATTTCCTGCCTAAAAAATCCCTTTTTATGAATGATACTTAATTATATAAATATGTCACACAAAAAAAGAAGCAAGGAATAGTGATAAATATACCAAGCACAATTCATAAGTTTGATACACAAAAAATATTCATTTAGTTTCTAGGCTGCTATCCAAAAATGTCTTGAGGTAAACATTGATTATGTATTTATTGTGTTTGTTTCAGATACTGGTCACAAGTTCCTGTCCCTCATGGTTGTCAAGGTTTCCAGACAGTTTGTCCATTCTGTGCGACGCCATTATTGGATCCTCCATTTATTAAGTTGATATTCCAGGACAACACTGAATAATCAGACAACTCTCTCTCTTCATTCCACTTGCTCTGTATAGGCAGGGATACATTTAATCCTACCATGTTTCCCTTTGCAAAAAATTCTGAAATAGGAACACAGTTGGAAAAGGGAAAATTAATTACTTCCCAAGTTAGACTTTGATGAAGATATTAAAGAATATTCAGTTGTTAGCTCACAATCAATGCAATTTTAAAACAGGAGGATAATGAAATCAGAATTTTAAAATTTATTTATTTCTTCAATATGGTTTGAGGTGGCCTCAGTGGCAGAATGGTCTGAGAGATTGATTTACTGTATCACTAGTTTATCAACACTGAGGTTGTGAGTTTGAACCCTGCACATAGCAGGTCCTTTGTACTCCAATCCTTATTGACTAGAATTTTCGGTTTTCCTGCTGAAGGTTGTGGTTCTCTCCTGGCATTGCGGCTTCTTCCTCTGACCGCCATGATATAGCCAATAGTGATCAAAGTGGCACTAAAACACCAACAATCAATCAATCAATTGATTTGACGCTTTTAATGTAGCTGTCTCTTGCCCAATGAGATTCTTCCCGCCATTTTTATGTCAGCCAATCTATTGTCTTAGTTCTTATTTTGTACACATTGTCAGTGATTTAATACATTACGTTGTGATTTTCATTCATATCTTATTGTAACTTACATGTATTTGTTAAATACCATCTATTACTTGTCATATTTTTCACTTTCTTAGAAGTAAGTTTTTCTTCAATGTTATGACAATGAATTATAATATTATCAAGTACTAATATTTGTGAACAACAAGTTTTGTAATTTGTGGAGAGAAAAAAATACATCCACGCAGGTCATTGTGTTGTGACTTCAGATCTTGCACAAACAAATTGATGGAAACATTTATTTCTATTTGGTAGAAAAATTAAATCAAAGAATCTGTAACAATTGGTACTACATGAGAACATTTTTTAGTATTGTCATAGTAATTGTGCTTTTTCTAATACACCTTATCGCTATTTGTCCGCCATTACTGGACATCACAAAAGTTCCCGTAAAATGTTGACGTCATAATCATGATAATAGAAAATATCTGACGCCACAATGGAAAAGTGATTGTTGTATGACGTCAAAAGTTCAAGCGGGACAGATTCTCGGGTCAAGCGGGAATAGCGATAAGGTGTATCAGTATAGTACAGTATATCATACAGATATATTTTTATATTGTTTGCCAGGGTAAACACATTGCTCTTAATGGTATGTTATATTTTAAATATTTTTAAATGCATAATATTCCTTAAAAAAACATTGAAAAAATTGATTATAAATCACCTGTCTTATATGTCCGCATTGAGAGACTCTTTATAAAATGTCTATAACTTGTTTGTGTAGTTTCAAAATCAAGAACTATTTATATCTTCTTATGTGAGTAGCTATAGTGATTTGTCCTTTCTCTCTCGTGGGCCTCGGTGATCGAGTGATCTAAGTAGTCGAACTACTGTATATGTGTCACTAGCCCGTCAACACTGAGGTTGTGAGTTTGCATCTGGCAAGTGGCAGGTGCGCTTGACTCCAATCATAATTGACTAGGATTGTCAGTTTTGCTACTGAAGTTTTGTGATTCTCTCTGGGGACTCCGGCTTCCTCCACAAGTAAAAAAAAATGACCGTCACAAAATAGCACAACAGTGCTGAAAGTGGCGTTAAACACCATCAATTGATCAATCAATCAATCAATCCTCAAGTCTCAGTCCATTGAACAAGTTGCCAAACCAAACATCACACAGTTAACAAAAAAAATGGAATGAAACTCAACATATAGACTTCATACTATTGACCAAAAACTTCATACTATAGTCATCCCTCTTTTGTTCATTGCTCTGACCACATGAGTTTTGAAGTTCCTATTTGTATGACTCTAAGTGTTGAAAATGTTTAAATGTTTCTTATCACAGAATGACAAATTTGAAATAATTAAGGGTCACGCCATGTCATTTCATCATAACATTTAATGGTGCAATTTCATATAGTATGAAAGCTAGTTACATAACCATGTATCAGTAATAGAAAATGTATTTTAAGCTGTAAGCAATAGATAGCATTTAAGCTTAAAGTCATCACGTTTAAAGACATTTATCTGTCTCAGATATGAATTGTTGATGCATAATACAATGAATAGTATTCATTTATATAAAAACGTTAACATTAAAATTCATTGACATTTCTTATGATTTAAATAATTAATATTTCTCTGCAATAGTATTTAACACATCTGAAGGAATGCGAGTCTTGGCATTTGTATTCCCTGTGAACAATATACCTCTTAACTTTTGTACTCCTTGGGAAAATGTTAGTCATGGCATTTGGTTTCCCTGTGAACAATGTACATCTTAACTCTTGTACACCGTATGGAAAATGTAAGTCTTGAAACTTTAAAACCCTGTGAACAATGTTAATATTTACATTTTCATCTATAAACTTGTACACCCTGTAACATTGAAAGTCTTGTACACCCTGTGAAAACTGTTAATTTCCCTGTTTGTCACGTACTGTATTATATTCCTGTTAAAAAAATAAAATTTTACGGGAAATTCTGGTAAAAATAAAAAGAAAAGAAATTTGTTCTTAGTTTTTAAAAAGCACTCCTACTTCCAATACAGATTTTTGTAGAGCCTTGCAAAGGAAAGGGTATATAGCAATTCTGTTAGTTTTCGTCAATATTTATTTTCAGTCTGTGGCTGAGGATTTTTTAAACATCAATGGCTTTATGAAAATTTTATGGAATGTTATGAAACGTGATAAAAAAAAAGATTAGATTAGAGTGTGTTACTTTACTTGGACAGAAGCTTTTCTTAATAAAAAATAGCATCTGTAAAACAAATTGAACGTTTTTTTTATATTTATCCTTATTTACTGGTATATATCAATAAATTCACCTAGTTTTTGGCAGTCAACATTACACTTTTATACTGACAGCAGCAATCCCAGGTGAGACACAGGGTTCTATGGAACTCTTTACAAGTTCACTAATGTCCTCTTGATCTATACTCATCTCTTTCATAAGGATATAGGTTGTTACTTCAACACATTGCAAAGGATATTAAACTCAATCTCTGAGTTTTAATTCTCACCTTGACCTCAAAATCAATAAGACTTATATTGTCTTATAAAATACTTTTACCAAATGAGATTAGATCTAATTTCCTAATGCTTGTAAAGAAAAACTTTGGTTGGCTTGCTTGCTTTATTTGTATAAACGTTTACCCAAGCTTTGTAATTAAGATTGACATCTTCAGACAATATATATAGGCAAAGTTAAACCTGTATATATTATATTTAAATTTGATTGGACGTTATCCCAATTACAATTGTACAATATACAAACAAAGCAAGCAAGCTAACCAAACCCTTGCTCTGCATGCATTAGGAAATTAGCTCTAAAAAGTCTATGAATTTAACATGATATGCCAATGGATATATCAAAGCTATCTAAAATTATGTGACTTATTTATTAAGAGTTTGTAAATAATGAGATAACTATCTTGTTTGTGCTGTGAATAAATGTTAACTGTATGTATTAAAACAAGTGTTTTTGAATTGCTTTGTGTAGATGTTGGAATTGGGTTTAGTGTAATTGGTTACTTTCTATGAAAGTAAGCTTTGAATATTAGCATCTTGTTGCTAAGCATAAATGTAATTATTGTAATCTTAAAGTTTTATTGATGATCTGAATGTTAACACATAGTTATGGGTACTTTGTTGCTTTGTTTGAATGTTACATTGCATTCTGGGTATTTTCATTGTAAGCCAGTAAATATGATCATTGTGCAATTTAGATATCAGGTATTGTTGTTTGTTGTTTTTTCATTGTTATTTTTCAATAATTTTATTTTATTTTTTCCATTTCTTTTTTTGTATCATTTTTTAATTCTAGAAAAAAATCTGAAATATGTATTCATTTGTTGGAGTAATTGTTGTGTTTTATAAATAATGTTATTCAAAAATTATAAAGTATGTTTTTTCCACAGTGGGGAAGGGGTGTAGTCAGCTCTTCTTATATAAAGGTATGGGTCACATTTTTGGAATGTCAGATACATCAATGGAGTGCAATTTTAACCCCAGCCAAAGTCTGTCGCCAAATTTGTATGTTAAAACTGACCCCCCCCCCCCCCCCCCCAAACTATGTTTTTTTTCAAAAAGGGTTATGCATTTGTTTTTGTTTTGGAATTGATATCTTGGGATATTTGTTTTTAATTTGAGCATGTCATGGGGAATGTATATTGAGCCTCTATGAAATAGCTCAAGCAGGAAGGGTTTCAGGTTAAAAAAAAATCCATTGTTTAGGATACTGATAACCTTTTACAACATGTACAAGTTTTTGATTAACATTTTGTCTGGTCTGCAACATTTTGTCGCAGAATAGAGACCTAGTGATCCTACACTCTGTCGTCTGCATTGGTGTCAGTATCAACATTTAGGTTCAGTAATAAACTTTTGTTAGATATCAATAACTTGGTCAACATTTGATGGAATTATTCCTGTATTTTACTTATAAATCTACTTAGTTTTTTGGCAATTAACATTACAATTGTACACTGACAGCAGCAATTGCAAGTGAAACAACAGGTTCCGTGGAAACCTTTACAATTTTTTTTGAAAATATTACCCAGGATGCTTCAGAATATGAATGCTAAATAGAGTGCATGATTTGTTATTTCCTCTTTAGAAATAATTATGTTTAGAACTAATAAAAAGAACAGCATATGATATAGAAGTTTATACATAAAAGTGCTACAATAATAATACTTAAAACTAGTGTTCAGATGGATAGACTAGTCAGTTTATTTATTAACGTTTATAGAGTTTAGAAGTTTTGCTCTATTTTTTTATGATAAATGTATTATAACTTATTATTATTTATATATATTCATTTATCAGAGTCAGATTAAATATTCATAACTGAAACAGAAAAATAAAACAACATATGATTAAGAATCTACAGTATATTGAATTTATGTTTTTCATCATTTTCATACAAATATATGTAAGTTATTTTAGTTATTGCAGGCAGTATGTGTATTCATGTATATGATGATAAAAATGTTAAAACTTATGAAGAAACTTTTAAATGTTCAATGAAAAATGTACCAATATTTTGAAAATATGAAAAACATTGACTTAAGACACTTTACAGAATACAATTTTTGTGTCAGAGTGAACTAAAACTATATATTAACTCATTTAAGGGTCTGGATGGGGCATTTCTGTATTCTTTAATGCATTAGTTAATATTTCTCTATTGTTAATAATTTTTGCCCATTGTTCTCTATTTTGATTTTTTTGGCCTATGTTCTCTATACTTTATTTTTGTTCCATTTATCTGCAATATTGGTCTATTATTCTATATTCTGTAAACTTCATCCAGACCATCTTATGTATATTGTGACAACAATTTAATGCAAAACAGTTAAAGGGGTAAAAAAAAAGACAAAATTAAAAATGCAGGCCAATTGTTTTTCCAGTAACCCTGATCATTATTCATAGGCAAGAGAACCAATTACAATTCAGATAAATATTTCACAAATAATAAGTATTTCTTTTTAAATTTTTTGTGTATAGATGATGCAAACAAGTTTAAGATGTACTGAATGTATACTTTTTTAATTAATTAAACTTAGAATTTGAGATTGGCATTATAAACTATAACTTCAAGTGATTGTCCCTTTTATGCTTGATTGAGATGTATACTTTAAGCCAGAAATATATCAGGTTTTTATGAGTCTGATCATTCCATGAAATCTGTCCATACCTTTTTTGCTAGTCTTCATTTACAAGATATATGCAGTTATGCGTACTTAAGTAAAAGACAGTTGTAATAACTAAACAGAAAGTAGAAATATCAAATTAAATGTTGAAATGTGAAAAGTCTTACTTTTGTATTTTAATATGAATAGCAGGAAAAGTTAGTGGTTGAGACTTGCACAATTAAATTAGAAAAGAGAAGAGGTCAACATACATTTATCAACAAAAGACAAGTGTTGGTAACATATGTCAAGCTCTTGTTTATTTATATCTCTTGTTCTGCACTGACCTTGTCTGTGTCATTGTCCAGTCATGTCAGAAATGCAGACTGTTGTATGAAACTCTGACACAGTATATTTTATCTTGTATTTAGTGAAAGGAGTAAAAAAGTATCACAAAAATACTCCAAGGCAAATTCAAAAAGGGGAATTCCATAAAAATTTACAGAATCAAATGCTTTCAATCAACAGTACAAGTGAAAAAAAAATCTGCCATATTCCTAACTTTGTTCTGAAGAAAATGGTGGGTTAAACCTGGTTTTATAGCTAGCTTAATCTCCCTCTGGTATGACAGTTGTTTATTGTTCCGTTATATTGACAAAATTGGTTACACAACCCAAACAGACATAATAAGTTAATGTGACAATAATTGGGATCCAGCAGTCAAAACTGTGTAAACATACATCACAGACATACAACACAAAACTAAAATATTCAAACAAACATAAAAATTAATCTAACAAAGACTCCAACAAAAGAGGTGAAGTAAAAAGTAAATACTCTTTTAGATGCCAAGAGTAAGTTGGATAAGGGTCCTATTTGGCTCCGAATATAAAAAGTTGTACAAAATAAAAAAGGGTCAACACAAAAAAGGGGGGAGCATAAAAATAATTTAAAGTTGAAAAATATTTATAAATTGTATACCTTTTTGACATTTTTTTAGATACATACATGTACATTGTACATGTGTATATATTTTACTGTGTACAGATGTCAGTGGAACATACCAATTTCTCTTTAAGGTACATTTTTATATATAGTCAGGTAGTTTAGAGTGGTTCAGGGGAAAATAAAAACAAAGTCATCATAAGGGGGTGTAGTATAAAAAGTAAAACAACAAAAATACCGAACTACAAGGAAAATTTAAAACGGAAAATCCCTAATCAAATGGCAAATCAAAAGCTTAAACACATCAAACGAATGGTAAACAACTGTCCCACATTCCTGACTAGGTACTGGCATTTCCTTATGTAGACAATGGTGGATTAAGCCTGGTTTTTGTGTCCGATTATCCGACCTGCCAACAAAAATGACAGACATGGCTAAATTAATATAAGAACATAGGGGTAAAATGCAAGTTATGTTTGTTCTATTGACAAAGCTGTAGATAGAGAGAATTTGACAGGGGAAGCTATGTTTAAAATATTAGTTTATTGGACAATATCAAGTTTCTATGGTTTGATATGTTTTAGATACTACATGTATAAGCAAGTTTATGTGATACTTGTGGTAAAACTTTCATATTAAAGACTTGTGTCATGGTTTAATGTGTTTGCCTATGTAAATATCTGTTCTACAAATCGTAAAGATGTTTAAGGGGAGGAGCCCGCCTGTACTACAACTTCCGCTCAGTGACGTCATACCGTACATTAACTTCCATTTTTCGGAAGTTACAGTACCTGAAGGAATTCCCATTGAAAAAAAGACGAAGAATTGTGTCATATGTACAAACTCTTTCAAATGAATCTCTATTCCGAACAACGGTCATCTAAAACAAGTTAACATTAAACATTATGAATCATATACAAACGTTTGAAAACATGCATTTTCTTTAAATTCACGAAAATTACCAATGACCACTTATCATAATTACATCTGTTATCAATTCTTTCAAAACAACAGACTGCCAAACCACGGCAAACCCGGACTTATCGTAAAAATCAAACTTTACATAGATATTCTATGTGCCGACCGATACCCCGTCTGCCCGACCGCCGTACTATATAGAATTGATCACAATCATAAAAAAACAGTGAAAACTTGAATTTCATCATGGCGATTCTATTTTGACACGGAGTTTTATTATTAAACTATGCAGTAGTATTTCCACTGAATTTGTCCCGCTCAGTCACTGAAGTAATTACAGAAAATAGTTAAAACCAAGTGGAATTTTCGTATTAAGCAATAATTTCCCCAAATGTCCATATCATATGCATATAACATTAAAATTCCAACGATTGAAATTGCTGTTGTAGACTATTTTGATAATAGAAAATTGTACATGTTTTAGTTAAATTTCAATTGCAGAATTCATTTTTGCGTAAACACCTGGTGGCAAATATTCGATGTATTATATTCAAGACAAACGTTAAGGGCATATGATACAGTTAAGGTAAGGTTTGCATGATACCTGGATTTTTTTCTTAGTGATATTAAACCAATATGATATATCATTTTTTCAGGGAGGAGTACCCGATCATTTAATGAAAAAAAATCGAATATCGCCCGTCCCGTTTTTTTTGTGTGAAAAGCTCAATATTGAGATTTTTGACGTTTTTTAGGGAAAATTTTATTTGAACTCTTCTTAATAGATAATGTATCTAGTCATCTTTGATAGCATCTTTTTTCAAAGAATCATTTTGTCTTGTAACACTTTGGGATTGATCATAACCAATGAGAGGAAATAGTGATTAACTTACCTTTTATGCCCACATCTATCAGTCGGAAGGGGAGGTGTTTAACTTTGGTCATACTTGTGTATTACATGTACAAGTCTATGATTTGAAGGAAACACTTATTTTCTTTCAGTGCTTCAAGATGTTATATTTTTAATCTTAGGATAACATTCTGATTGCCATTAAAAGTAATGAAAATTTCTTTATTGCCCCATGTTTGGTAAATTGTTTGTATGCAGCAATTGGGTGAAAAGACATCAGTTTTGACTATTAAAATTATGTACAACAGCCGTGTTTATTACATTAATTTCAATCTGGACACCAACAAATATTATACAAATATGTATGACTATGCAGGATAAAGCCCTGCAGGAGAAAGATAGATTACATGTATGATTTGTCCAATTGTTACACCATGTTCTGATTTGGAGTCTTTGACCAAACAAACAAACAACTGATTTTTATAGTTCGTTCTTGTGTTGTACTGTTACACCACTGTCCCAGGTTAGGGGATGGTTGGGATCCCGCTAACATGTTTAACCCCGCCATATTCTGTATGTTTATGCCTGTCCCAAGTCAGGAGCCTGTAATTCAGTGGTTGTCGTTTGTTGCTGTGTTACGTATTTGTTTTTTGTTCATTTTTGTCGAGCCTTCGACTTTTGTCGAAAAAGCGAGACATAGCGATCCTACATTCCGTTGGCGTCGTCGGGGCGGCGTCCACAAATATTCACTCTGTGGTTAAAGTTTTTGAAATTTTAATAACTTTCTTAAACTATCCTGGATTTTTACCAAACTTGGACAGAAGCTTGTTTATGATCATAACATAATATTCAAAAGTAAATTTTAGAAAAAAAAAATCCATTTTTTCCGTATTTTACTTATAAATGGACTTAGTTTTTCTGCCAGTTAACATTACATTCACTCTGTGGTTAAAGTTTTTAAAATTTTAACAACTTTCTTAAACTATCCTGGATTTGTACCAAACTTGGACAGAAGCTTGTTTATGATCATAAGATAGTATCCAGAAGTAAATTTTGTAAAAAAATTTAAGTTTATCCGTATTTTACTTATAAATGGTCTTAGTTTTTCTGCCAGTTTACATTACATTCACTCTGTGGTTAACGTTTTTTTAAATTTTAACAACTTTCTTAAACTATCCTGGATTTTTACCAAACTTGGACAGTAGCTTGTTTATGATTAAAAGCTAGTATCTAGAAGGAAATTTTGTTAAAATTTTGTTCCATTTTTTCCGTATTTTATAAATGGACTTAGTTTTTCTTCCAGTTAACATTACTTACAGTCTGCAGTTTAAGTTTTTAAAACATTTATTAGATTCATAAACTATCCTGGATTTTTACCAAACTTGGACAGAAGCTACTTACAATCAAAAGATAGTATAGAGAGGAATATTTTTATTAATTTTTTTCTTCATTTTTGTTGAGCCTGCGATTAACAGCAAAAGTATAGGCGAGACACTGGGTTCCGCGGAACCCTTACGATTTTTTTTGTACATTAATGAGGCCGTTAGTTTTCTCGTTTGAATTAATTGTTTTACATTTGTCATTTCGGGGCCTTTTATAGCTGACTCTTCGGTATGGGCTTTGCTCATTGTTGAAGGCCGTACGGTGACCTATAGTTGTCAATTTCTGTGTCATTTGGTCTCTTGTGAAGAGTTGTCTCATTGGCAATCACACCACATCTTCTTTTTTATATGCATGCTCCTATACATGAGGATAGACGAAACAGAAGATGGTCAGGAACACAAATGACCAGCTGTACATGTATTGTTCATATATAAAATAAGTACTGTGGTTATGAAGACCTGTAATATGAAAATCTTTCACATACTTTAATAAATTAAAAATCAGTTCTATGAAGTTAACTTAAGGAATAACAGTACTGTAGTTGAAAAGTTGCCACCGTCAATTGGCGATTTGATGGTCGCAAATGCAGTTTTACTGGCGACGCTTAGCAGAGACAGTAAAACGAAAATTTGCGGCCGTCAAATCAAAGTTAACGGCGACAACTCTGCAACTACAGTACTGTTATTCCGATTATAATGCATTACAAAAAGAAATAATACGTTAGAGCTTGAAAAAATGTATAAATTTGAAATAAAATAAATTCCGCAAAACTTCATGAATGATTTTGGCGCAAAGACGTCATGGGCTAAACGTGACGTCATACAAATGAAAACTTACAAACTGGAGGTTATTACGTTACTTCTACGATTCAAATTTGGTTAAAATCACATGAAAACGGCGATTTTGAGGTAGGTGATGTTTTATTTTCGATAATATTGTAGTAATCGAACATTTGTTGATCCAAGCAATTCAAAATGGCGGGTCCCTCCTTAGTTTAATTAGTTGAATTCAAGTTAACTGTGTACGCAAATCTTACCTTAAATGGGAGGTAATGACGTCGCTAACGTAAAATGTAATTTTTCGCGACGTCAAACTGTGACATATCGGGAAAAGATGTATGTTTCGACTGATTTTTATCATTCAGACTGATTTAACTTGGAAAACAGATCATGGTGGGTCTCATTGGGGTCTAAGTGTGACGCGGAATTGCCGATTTTTTGTAAGCGTGACACGTGAAAGTCAAATTATTGTGCCGTGAAAACGGGAAATGAAGTCTAGCGGGACACGGGAAATTACAAAAAAATGAGAATTGCTTACGTACATAGTGTAAGCGGGATGCGGGAATCTGACAAAACAGTAAGCGGGATCCGGGATCAGAACCCCCCAATGAGACCCCCTTCATGGTACCCTCTTTTTAAAAATGACATTTGGCTTGATTATGCGTGAAAATTATTTGTTTATCTTTTGAAACAAAAGAGTAAGGTATGTCTTTCCAAAAGATAGAAATGTCCAAGAAACCAAAATTCCATTAAATGTCTAAATGTCGACCCCATATACCTCTAAAAGTAGCACATGAAGGTACATTTTTTAATTACATATTTGAATTGACTAGGTGAAAAATAGCTTGTATGCAAACTTTCGTCAAAAATTCACCGTGGGATCAAATCTGTATCGTATGCCCTTAAATACGGCGTCAACCATTTATTGTTTTTTGCACATATCTGTATTTACCACTAAGTATATAATAAAGGTTATAATAAATGTCTGAATAATTGCCAACAATAAATCTTACGGGGCGATGAATCACATAATTATTTTAGGATTAAACGCCTTTTTAAAGGAATTTATTGGTGTATAAACTCGACCAATTCACTCACAAACAAGTAAAAGTCCGAAGGACTATTATGATATGTTTGTGAGTGACTTGGTACAGTTTATACACCAATAAATTCCTTTAAAAAGGCGTTTAATCCTTATAATTCTTTAAAATTGGAGATAAGGAATTTATTTTTCCACACTCGTAACCTCTATCACACGTAAATTGTATATTTGTGTCATTGAATAGGCCTGGCGCATGAATATATTTGTTGGTTAACGCATAAATATGTACTCCATGAAATTTGCAATCTGATAAAAAATAAACTACAAAAACTCTTATTATCATTTAAACGAATGTTTTGTGTTTATTATTTAATTTAGCTATTAAGACCTATTAACGCGAATTGAAAATAAATTTTGTTAACGTCGATCCGGATTGTGTCATTATCGCCGCCATCTTGTTAACATTGGTTACGAAAAGAAGTTCGGTCAACGTCGTCTATCGAAAAATAAACAACGTCAAGAACAACTACCGGAAGTCCTCTCAACCAATCATATCAACGTATTCTCTAATATGCAAATCATATAAGAATTATGATACAGTACACTACAAAATAAAATATATAATAAGCAAGTCTAAAAGGGTACAACATCACAAAAAAAAAAATAAAATCATGAATAAATGTTAATTATTTCGGATAACTAATATCCTTCATCAGTAAGATGTCAAATGGTTCTTATCTTGACATGTGGTAGTAATAAAGGTTATATGTTTATTTTGTATTTGCATTGTATCATAGATCAAATTTATTTGTTCAGTGTATGTTCACTGGTGTTAATGTCTTTTGATTGAGTTAAGCCATTTCAATTGATATTTTATAGTGTGTCTTTCTATGTTGTGATGTTACACTATTGTTTCAGATAAGGGTGAAGGTTTGGTACCATTAAAATGTTTAAACCCGCTGCAATTGTTTGCACCTGTCCTAAGTCAGGAATCTGATGTTCAGTAGTTGTCGTTTGTTGATGTGGTTCATAAGTGTTTCTCGTTTCTCGTTTTTTATATAGATTAGACCGTTGGTTTTCCAGTTTGAATGGTTTTACACTAGTAATTTTTGGGGCCCTTTATAGCTTGCTGTTCGGTGTGAGCCAAGACACCGTGTTGAAGACCGTACTTTGACCTATAATGGTTTACTTTTATAAATTTTGACTTGGAGGGAGATTGTCTCATTGGCACTCATACCACATCTTCTTATATCTATATATAAACATTGGTGGTAAATTTCAAACTAACGAACATCTGTATGAAATATATGACATATATCAAATTTCAATATGAACAGGAATGAAAAAGAATGGTATTTTCTTTGTTCAAAACAAAAATCAGAATATATTATAATTATTATTTTTAGTGTCATTATTAATATGATCATCATCGTTGTTATTATTATTGATAATATCATTATGATTATTATTATTCTAATACTAACATTTCTGATTCTGAATTTCAGCATTTTACTTGAGTGTACTAATTATTTTACTTTAAAATTAATATTTTTTTTCGTGAGAACAAGAATAACAGTTTTGTTTTGGGGGGTAATAACTAGGTCTTTCCACTTTTCCGTGGAAAGACCTATTGTTTTCCTTCTGATTATTTTTTTTTTCTTCCGCCTAATATTTTTCCTTCGCTGTTTTGTTGTTTCGCAAGATGTTGCTTAGTTATTTGGTATATGATATCGAACAGTTTATACGCTTTTGAAACTGACAATGCGTAACCGATTACTCTTCCATGTAAGAGTTATCTCCCCGATCACTATTTTCCTTGTTATTTCTAAAACTTCGCAACCGTATATAAAGAAACCGACAAATTTATTTTTCAAAAATTGCTTGTTATATCTTCAGGATGTTTCGTTTAATTTTGACAGAAGCTGTTTAGAGATTCCATGTGAGATTTATTTCCACATTTGTATTTGATATAAGTAAAATGCATTTGTAACTGGAAAACCATAAGTGATAGAGACCTAGGGTCTTTTGATTTGAGGTCCTTGGTCCATAAAAATGAAAATGAGGTCAAGGTCAAAGGTCAAGGTCACGTTAAAAATTTTGGTTTTGGCTTGTTATCACTAATTTTCAGAAATCTTATAAGATATTCACAATATATTTTTACAGATTTGTTAGTTGAGACATGTCGTAACACCTAAATTTTAGTTGAAAGGTTATGTAGACATTAATTGGGAGTTTTCTCCCCTATTATATTTAAAATTACACGTATGGTGATATAACTCATTTATCATATGTAATTAAGACCTAGGGTCTTTTGATTTGAGGTCTTCGATTTATGACCTTGAAATTGAGCTCAAGGTCATAGGTAAATTTAACGTTCTAGATTTTGACCTTTGCTTTTACCTCATATGTATACATGATAAAGCCATGGGACTTTTAAGCATTAGGTTGCAATCCATTTGACCTTGAAAAAGCCAACTGGAAGTGACCTTGTGTAAACCGGAAGTAGCTATTTTTTGTACTGAATTAATGTTAAAGTATATAGAACCATATATTTTTGGAATCAGTGTCAAGTAAACTATCAAACAATACCGGAAGTGACATTTTTCTAACCGGAAGTAACACATTATCTCCCTTATTTATATTTTTTGTATAGAAACCATATATTTTTGGAATCAGCGTACAATAAGCTGTCATATGACGCTGGAAGTGACAATTAAAACCAAATTTTAATATTTTCATATCAAAATAGATCCTTACTGGTGAAAAGACCTTCAACTGTTCTCTGAACAATTGGTTTTTAATATTGTATTTACATCTCTTCTGAAAAAAAAATCCACATGCATGTAATCTGATCTTCTCTGAAATTACATGTCCAATTGACCTCAAAATTTGCAGTCATCAGGGTATACATGTATTACATCTTCATAGAACAACGTGGTGCAGCTACCTCCCAAGAATTTCCGTAGAGAAAAGAAATTGCAATGCTGTGAAAATCGCTTGCTAGGTCCGTGAATCTCAGTGAAATCCTACAATAAAATGTCTGCTCCTAGATTAAAATACAAATCTGTGTTACAAACTGCTGCAGAAAAATGTACATTGTATGAAAATAATCGATAAACGTGTTTTAAAGTTACACAGGATCAATTAAATCCAAAAGCATGCACTGCTCGTGAACTGTGATCAAAACATCAATTACCTACAATGACAAAATAAATACATTGTGTGTATTCCGTCTCTATACATGTTGTCTGTACAACGTCTCCACCTAAAAAGAAATAAACATAAAAGTTTTCGCTATTATAAAGCTTCGTCACGTGACGCCACAATCTGGCGCGAGACAAATACGCGCGCGGGACCTGAAATAGAATAAAAACTTTCCAACTAACGAAATATAGAAACTTAACCAACACACTAATATAGACCCTTTAAAGAAAGAAAGAAAGAAACAAACAAATAAACAAACAAACAAACATATCAATCAATCATGTTTCAGAAGGGGGAAAGACCGTTTGCACTTGCTTTTTTAAAGCAATTCATTTATATTTGTAATTTGTTTTCTTTTAAAGCCTAATTGTTGACACTTTAATTTAAATTTTATCTATCTTTAAATATTAAATATCTTTCATTAAAACTTTTGATCATATCTTGATTTCTACATGTTATAATAAATGAATTCCATTCATAGATTGAATCAAGTACAAATCCTCGTTCATACAACTCGGGCCACTTTTAAAGACGACTCCGAACAGTTTAAAAGACTATTCGGACCACTTATGAACACAGAAAAGTTTGAAAGAGGGCCGTAATGGAGGTACCTTCATGACGAATAACGTTAAAAATCTTGCCAAATAACGTTAACAGTATTTTTTTCCCTTATCATCTCTGGGTCACGATCGTAACATGCCTTGGAAAAGAGGGCGGCTTGGGGCTGGTACGAAGTCCCATCTCAACGCCTTCTTGGTCTGCGGGTCATTCGAAAAACGGAAAAAACTCATGTCACTACTCTTTGTACTATTGTTGCATCCAACGGCAGCACACAGAACCATTGGTTATGTGTATTATCGAAAATAAATTTGCGCCATTTCTGTCCGTCAATATGACTGATAGGAACCTGTGACGTGGCAGCCTCGTTCTTTGAGCATGACTTTCGGGATTGAAATATGTATATTGATCAGGTTGATAGATCGATACATTTAAATACATATTTTAACAATTACTTGACACTTATACTGCTATCGATGTATTTTTGGGGAAAGTTATGTATAATTAAAAAAAAACCGTGTCACGTCTCCTTTAACGATACATGTTGGGGCGTGAAGATAAAGAATAACTTGTGAAATAATTTCGATGTAACTATTTGGAAAAGATACACTGAAAGATAGTACCAATTCGTCCGTTAGGTCCTACTAGGTCCAAATAAGGTAATCGCAGAGAACATTATTACTTCTTCTACTACTGTAAAAAATAGAAACAGCAGAGAGATTTGTTCATCAGCTCATTTAAATATATATATATATTAGACGATTAACCTCTTGTTAAAGAGATTTTTAACTTGTAAGGTCGCGCGCCATATTCCTGTAATGTTCTGCACTCATGACGCGATTTGATCACATGAAATTACATAATTTGATTTTGCTGTAAAGAGTACAGTGATACCTGAGGGTATGAATGCCCTTTACCGTCAGGCGTCAAACGGTCATTTTCGGCTACCGTTAGCGTCAAATTGGTTAAATTTTACCGTGATTCGTCAGCATATCCTTATCGTGATTCGTCAGAGGTCTCAAATAATTATCGTTACCGTTATTTTTGGAAAAAAATTAACGTGATTCGTCAAAATCTGTCGATTTTTTTTATCGTCTTGAAGAAAGTCTTCATTTTATCGTCATGCACCAAAAATTACCGTTAACGTCATTTGGCAAGATTTTTTACCGTTATTCGTCATGAAGGTACCCCCATTACCACCCTCTTACCTACACTGGCAACAAAGGAGGATGGAAAAGGTTTGATAAGAGCAAATAAAATCGTTGTCTCTGAAATTGCAGAATAATCATATTTAATAAATTCTTTCAGTTATGTTAATATTTTGTTAATTTCATCTGTCTTGACAAAGTAAAACGGAAAATATTAAGGCTGTCACAGTGTTTTTTTTTTTTTTTTTTTTTAATTCTAACATTAAATGCTGATCAACACAGATTTTTGTTTTACATACAGTAGTAAATTATGCGTTGGTACGTTGGCGATTTTTTCTAAATAAGCTAATAATTTATTCCTAATGAAACATAAAAAATATCTCGTTATAAATCATGATTGAGATACGGATCCAATTGATGTCCGTGTTCATTAAAATATATATACAAGCAAAGAGAAAATTTCAGTCAAGAATGATGTAATATAATTCTATTTGATAACATATAACTACTTTATTTCTAAAGAAATATCTAAAATTTTCATCGTTAAAAATGGTTTGATTTGCATTGAATCTAAAAATTGGGTTCACAGACATCCGTGTACTTCAAAAGATAACCCGGGTGCTTTAAGAATATCCATACCAAATTATTGGGGGTTTATACTTTGAAATGTTCGAATTAATTTAAAATGAAATACATGCATATGAACAATGCAACTTCAGTTATTTTTAATTAATTTTTTTTAACGAGGAAACGATGTAAAGGGGCATTAAAAACCCATAAGTCAAAGAAAAAAAGACTCCACCATGGTCAAAAGAAAAACGACGAAAATATAAACAAAAGTTCACAAAAACCCCACAAAGAAACACAGATTGAATTTCTCCATGACGAATCACGGTATATTTTTAACAATTATAACGGTAACGATTAATTAATTGAGACCTCGGACGAATCATGATAAGGGTAATTTGACGAATCACAACATAGAATTATTCAAGAAGACGCCTGCCGGTAAAAGGCATTCCGACCCTCTTGAACTCACCACCAGTTGGTCGATCGTTACGTAATATCTGCTTCACAGATGATAGCGGATATGTTCCTTATGTCGTAACTACAATCCCGCCCCCTTTTCCCGAATGTGACCTACCGAATAAGACTTATTACCGGGTTTGTACTAACATGAGCAACACGACGGGTGCCACATGTGGAGCAAGATCTGCTTACCCTTCCAGAGCACCTGAGATCACCCCCAGTTTTTGGTGGGGTTCGTGTTGCTCAGTCTTTAGTTTTCTATGTTGTGTTTTGTGTACTATTGTTTGTCTGTTGGCCTTTTTCTTTTTTAGCCATGGCGTTGTCAGTTTATTTTCGACTTATGAGTTTGAGTGTCCCTTTGGTATCTTTCGCCTCTCTTTTTGAAAGACTATTATGATCATTTATTACAACGCACAACATGGAGGCGATCTGGCATATGAAAAGACGAACATATATCTGTTTTATATTTTCGTTGCATTTAAAAAAAGATATTTGTTGTTTTAATTTTTTATGGATGTATCAGTTCATGAAACTGTGTATCTCGTAATTTAGTGACAAATTTCGTAAAAATCATCATTATGGATATTTTGATCATATACACGTATACAACGTTAAATTACTTTTCAAACACATGATATGATACAACCAGTTAACTCATTAATCGGCAATCAAAAACAATGAAACTAAATTAATTGTTTTCAATGAAATTATGAGAGGATCATCTGGTATTAATTGATCTCGTTAGGCCGTGAAATAACATTAGTAACAGAAATATTGTAAAATCCAACACGCTAACTAAAATGCATCAAACTGACAAGTTGTCACAGCAAGTTAAGATGGTCAGTAAGGGGAAACTGAGAAGAAAAAAATATCGACAAAAACAAACAAAAATCATATAAAACGTTGAAGAGCCACTGGTCTGGCAAGTGTTTCAAACTGGTCCGAGTTGTCTTTCAAACTTGGATGTCTGTTTAGTGTTGTGCCTCTTTATAATGTTTTAGACTATTATATAAAATACTGAAGAAAAATTATTATCGCAGATACAATATTTATAGCATCGATTGTATCTTGATGGTGCAGTTATTGAAAAACAAGAATTGAAACTGATGTCACTTTCGCAACTATGAATGAATTTTACTCAAAACAAAATCAGCCGACAAATTTTTTTAACTAATAAATTGTCTAGCAATACATTTTTTAATCCAAATTTAAATTGTACCGAAAAATTTGCTATTTAAAGGATATTAAACTTATTTTGAAATGCAACTATACAGCTGAAACAACTGTGAACCACATGTAAATAGTTTAAAAAATTATGACCGAACATAGAAAGGAAGCGCTGATTTACCATGATTTTTTTTCACATCGGGGCCATTTTTTAAAAGAACATTTTTCTTTTCTCTATTTTACAGTACGTAGTACCATATATACATATGTGCACTTCAAAGTTTTATAACAACTTTGTGTCGAACACGTGACAAGACAATAATTGTCTATAGATGGTTCAGAACCTCTGTTTTGATACATTTGGGCTTATTGTGACCCCTCGTCCAAAAAACCAAATTAACTAGTGTCATGTTTTGCCATACAAAAAAAGTTCACTTTGACTAGGGATGTCTTTTATGATCCACATTTTTTGCAAAAGCAACCATAATATGCAATACTGTTTTACAACAGAATCCAACCGCATTGAGTAGCGTTAAGAGAGCATTTTGAAATAAATGGATCGATGTCAAAAATTAAAAGAATACCAGTAGACTTCGTCTCTCCCAATCTTCGGTATTCTGCGAAAGTCGTCTGTTCCTCTTTTGTCTTTTGGACATGGCGTTCTCTGTCTTTCCTCAACAATCTTTTCTCTCTTATTTTGTTTATTTTTACATAACAGTTGGAATTTGTCGTATGCGAATAATTTTGAATAACATGTAGATTTATTTTCAAATGATCCATACGAATCAGTGATGTTAATTCTGTCTTCCATCCAATATTTTTTCTGCAATAAAACATTCCACTATCCAATTGCAACTGTACAAATAAACTTATGAGATATTCATATAGAGCAACTATATATAGAATAACCATACATTGTCTAGAAATATAAATTTTATTTGTACAAGACTTAGAAACAGGTAGAAAACGAGGCTTATACTGCAACTCCAGGCCTACAACTGTTCCAAATGAAGTATTTAGGGTAAAAACCATCATTTATTTTGTATTTGGAGAGAACAACTTAAAAATTCCGCGAACCTGTACTTTTAATGTCATAAATAAAACTCTACGGAAACGCACTGTCAACGTCATAAACAAGGCGATATACGGTCAATGACTGTATATCACAAATGATTATACGGTCATTGCAATTTGACTGCGCAAATAGCACAGCTGCAGTATATATAAAAATATCGTTTACTCGTATCCTGCCTCTATAATCATAACTTAGGAGCAAACATCAAATTGCAATTGACGTCACAGTTTATTTTGGTGTACATGTAACAGGTCGGGAACACTACCTTATATGGATATGCATAAATTAGCATACTTATGTCTTCGCACATGTTTAATTGTTTATTTACGTATGACGCATTTTTTGTTAACCTGGATTTTTGACCAATCCATTAAACGAGTAACAATGCATGATGGACTACAACGTGTTTACAATCAATCGAGAACACGTGTTATTTACTGAAATACAACACATTTTTGTCATGCATTGCGGGATTAACAATTTCGCTTAGTTTTTCATTTTTAGCTCACCTGACCTGAAAGGTCAAGTGAGCTTTTCTCATCACTTTGCGTCCGTCGTCCGTCGTCCTGCGTCCGTCGTCCTGCGTCCGTCGTCCGTCGTCCGTAAACTTTTACAAAAATCTTCTCCTCTGAAACTACTGGGCCAAATTTGACCAAACTTGGCCACAATCATCATTGGGGTATCTAGTTTAAAAAATGTGTCCGGTGACCCGGCCAACCAACCAAGATGGCCGCCATGGCTAAAAATAGAACATAGGGGTAAAATGTAGATTTTGGCTTATATCTCTGAAACCAAAGCATTTAGAGCAAATCTGACATGGGGTAAAATTGTTTATTAGGTCAAGATCTATCTGCCCTGAAATTTTCAGATGAATCGGACAACCTGTTGTTGGGTTGCTGCCCCTGAATTGGTAATTTTAAGGAAATTTTGCCGTTTTTGGTTATCATCTTGAATATTATTATAGATAGAGATAAACTGTAAACAGCAATAATGTTCAGCAAAGTAAGATCTACAAATAAGTCAAACTTGACCAAAATGGTCAGTTGACCCCTTAAGGAGTTATTGCCCTTTATAGTCAATTTTTAACCATTTTTCGTAAATTTTTGTAATCTTTTACAAAAATCTTCTCCTCTGAAACTACTAAGACAAATTTAACCAAACTTGTCCACAATCATCATTAGGGTATCTTGTTTAAAAATGTGTCCGATGACCCCGCCCGTGAACCAAGATGGCCGACATGGCTAAAAAATAGTACATAGGGTAAAATGCAGTTTTTGGCTCATATCTCTGAAACCAAAGCATTTAGAGCAAATCTGATGAGTATAAAATTGTTCTTTAGGTCAAGATCTATCTGCCCTGAAATTTTCTTACCAATCAGGCAACCCGTTGTTGGGTTGCTGCCCCTGAATTGGTAATTTTAAGGAAATTTTGCCGTTTTTGGTTATTATCTTGAATATTATTATAGATAGAGATAAACTGTAAACAGCAATAATGTTCAGCAAAGTAAGATCTACAAATAAGTCAACTTGACCAAAATTGTCAGTTGACCCCTTAAGGAGTTATTGCCCTTTATAGTCAATTTTTAACCATTTTTCGTAAATTTTTGTAATCTTTTACAAAAATCTTCTCCTCTGAAACTACTAAGACAAATTTAACCAAACTTGTCCACAATCATCATTAGGGTATCTAGTTTAAAAAATATGTCCGATGACCCCGCCCGCGAACCAAGATGGCCGACATGGCTAAAAAATAGTACATAGGGTAAAATGCAGTTTTTGGCTCATATCTCTGAAACCAAAGCATTTAGAGCAAATCTGATGAGTATAAAATTGTTCATTAGGTCAAGATCTATCTGCCCTGAAATTTTCAGACCAATCAGGCAACACATTGTTGGGTTGCTGCCCCTGAATTGGTAATTTTAAGAAAATTTTGCAGCTTTTGGTTATTATCTTGAATATTATTATAGATAGAGATAAACTGTAAACAGCAATAATGTACAGCAAAGTTAGATCTACAATTAAGGCAACATGACCAAAATTGTCAATTGACCCCTTAAGGAGTTATTGCCCTTTATAGTCAATTTTTTACAATTTTCATAAATTTTGTAAATTATTGTAAATTTTTACAAAGTATTTTCCACTGTATCTACCGGGCCAAGTCCATTATAGATAGAGATAATAGTAAGGAGCAAGAATGTTCAGTAAAGTAAGATCTACAAACACATCACCATCACCAAAACACATCACCATCACCAAAACACAATTTTGTCATGAATCCATCTGTGTCCTTTGTTTAATATGCACATAGACCAAGGTGAGCGACACAGGCTCTTTAGAGCCTCTAGTTTGTAGATACCCCGATAGTTTGATGATAATACTATATATATGTCATGTTGGGCAATTCCGTGTGCGTGCTTATATATATATATGTTTATATATATATATATATATATATATAAAACGTCTGAATAATAGTCAACGATTTTTCCCACGAGGGCGCTGGATCGTTACGAGTAACGATGCATGTACACAATAAATAAATTATATAAACGCTTAAAAATTGTACACAACAACACCAATAACAAAAAAAAAGGAACTATAAATGTAGTTATTTATAAATATTTCGGATAACAGATATCCTTCATCAGTAAATATGATTGTGATGTTGAATGAATCATATATCAGTCTACTTAAATTAAACTATAACAATCTTGAAATTTATACAATAAAAAAGTCAAACCGAACATCAGGTAAGACGCTTGCACAATTCTAAATATGTGTTAAACACGACATAGGTTATATGACTAATTACAGCAGAGAGTTCAAATATATGCTTTAAATAAAAATAATAATGTGCGATATGAACTAGCACAATTCTAAAGCTTTAACGGTGACGACAGTTATGATGTTACAAGAACGATTGCGTCAATAAGAATTCCAAATAAACAGCACTGAACGATCTAAATTTGTAAATATTTCAAATTTGACAACGGTAGAGTAGTTACAACAGAGTCTGCGTATTTAAACATCGCAAACAAACGGCCGTTAAAATATGATAATACATTTTGACTAAGGTTAACTAGTTGAACGTGACTTGGCACTTTTACATCCCTCAAAAAATTAAGCAATTTAAATTGGTATATTCAACAGATTTTAGAGATGAGTAAAGTAAAGAAATAGAAACAGAGACTGCAATAATAAGTAATATAACCCAAATGTGAAGCACTGCATGGTGTCGAACTACATCTTTTCATTTATCCCATTTGGTGCCAAAGTTGTTAATTTTCTTATCCAAAATCACACTAAGGCAGATCTCAATCGACTGACCATTACAATCGTTGACCACAACTCTGCTTGGTCTAGGGAGGATAGACTCACTCGGGAAAGATTTTGGATAAGAAAATTAACAACTTTGGCACCAAATGGGATAAATGAAAAGATGTAGTTCGACACCATGCAGTGCTTCACATTTGGGTTATATTACTTATTATTGCAGTCTCTGTTTCTATTTCTTTACTTTACTCATCTCTAAAATCTGCTGAATATACCAATTTAAATTGCTTAATTTTTTGAGGGATGTAAAAGTGCCAAGCCACGTTCAACTAGTTAACCTTAGTCAAAATGTATTATCATATTTTAACGGCCGTTTGTTTGCGATGTTTAAATACGCAGACTCTGTTGTAACTACTCTACCGTTGTCAAATTTGAAATATTTACAAATTTAGATCGTTCAGTGCTGTTTATTTGGAATTCTTATTGACGCAATCGTTCTTGTAACATCATAACTGTCGTCACCGTTAAAGCTTTAGAATTGTGCTAGTTCATATCGCACATTATTATTTTTATTTAAAGCATATATTTGAACTCTCTGCTGTAATTAGTCATATAACCTATGTCGTGTTTAACACATATTTAGAATTGTGCAAGCGTCTTACCTGATGTTCGGTTTGACTTTTTTATTGTATAAATTTCAAGATTGTTATAGTTTAATCTAAGTAGACTGATATATGATTCATTCAACATCACAATCATATTTACTGATGAAGGATATCTGTTATCCGAAATATTTATAAATAATTACATTTATAGTTCCTTTTTTTGTTATTGGTGTTGTTGTGTACACTTTTTAGGCGTTTATATATATATATATATATATATATATATATATAAGTGCCTATAAATAGCAGCACATGACATACAAATCTATGGGAGTGTGGATTAGTCAGTACAGAGATTAATTCAATTACACAAATAAAATTATAGATTGCCTAACAATGTAATTTTAACACACTATTTAGTATGTAAATATAAGAATGTTTAAAATATTTACAAAATTATGAAAATAAACGCAATATTTCGCAAGACTAACTAGCTTTATCAAGCGTGCATCTATCCAGGTGAAATCGGATGTAGATGATAAGAAACTTTTGCAGCTCAATGTATATGTTGCACTTGAATTTAGCTGCCTTGAAAATAATACATAATTTGGATGAAGTTCAAGATTTTTACAAAATTGGTAGTTGAAGTTAGCAACGTCCATTGGCCAATATTACAGCATAAAAAGGACGATGCTGTGTACTAAATTAATCTTTATCTTTCCTGTATCTTTTCTCATCTTTTTCGTTAAGACCATCAGGTTCTAAAGTGTGGAGTTGGTGGATCCAAAAATTTTCTCTTCTCCTTCTCGCCGTGGTGTTCCACTCGGTGTTGACTTCTATGATTTGGAAGGTAACATTATCAAAAGAATGTTTCGTTGAACGAAGATGTCTTGTGAGAGGACAGTTTTTGTTGGTTTTGTACCATGAACGATGGTTATTGAGCCGAATATTAAATTTGTCCATTGTTTCTCCCACATACTGAATGCCACATGTGTCACATGTTAATATATAAATTGAGTTCTCCGTTTTACAGTTGGAATTTGAGTAGATGGTATAATTTTGTTTAGTAACGGAGCTGATGAAAGAACTGCTTGAATTGGCAGCTTTACAACACAAGCAGTTCCTTCGACCACATTGTTTGTAGCAACCGGGAGATGGAGTAGGCTGCTTTGCTAATACAGATGTCACTAATTTGTCACGGATGTTTTTAGGTCTTCTGAAGGCCATGACTGGTGGTGAGGAAAAATATTTTTTTAAGATTTGAATCATTTTCTATAATTTTCCAATGCTTCTGAACAATGGAAGACACATTTTTAAAATCAGGATGGTAAGTGAGTACAAGGGGTGTTCTGTTAGCTGCTTTATTCTTATCTTTGTACTCTAGAAGTTCTTGGCGACTAGTTTTGTTTGCTCTTTCGAAAGCGCTTTCAATGATGTTGTTATTGTATCCTCGAACAACTAGATGTTTACGTAGTTGTCCTAGTCTAGCATTTTGCGTATTTTCAGTAGAGCAAACAAACGGACAAACATCAATTCCTTTCTCCTAAAAGTTGCCATCCTAAACACTGCTCCCGTGGCATCCCATTCAGCCAGGCATTGCGAATCAAGACAATATGTTCTACTGAAAATACGCAAAATGCTAGACTAGGACAACTACGTAAACATCTAGTTGTTCGAGGATACAATAACAACATCATTGATAGCGCTTTCGAAAGAGCAAACAAAACTAGTCGCCAAGAACTTCTAGAGTACAAAGATAAGAATAAAGCAGCTAACAGAACACCCCTTGTACTCACTTACCATCCTGATTTTAAAAATGTGTCTTCCATTGTTCAGAAGCATTTGAAAATTATAGAAAATGATTCAAATCTTAAAAAAGTATTTTCCTCACCACCAGTCATGGCCTTCAGAAGACCTAAAAACATCCGTGACAAATTAGTGACATCTGTATTAGCAAAGCAGCCTACTCCATCTTCCGGTTGCTACAAACAATGTGGTCGAAGGAACTGCTTGTGTTGTAAAGCTGCCAATACAAGCAGTTCTTTCATCAGCTCCGTTACTAAACAAAATTATACCATCTACTCAAATTCCAACTGTAAAACGGAGAACTCAATTTATATATTAACATGTGACACATGTGGCATTCAGTATGTGGGAGAAACAATGGACAAATTTAATATTCGGCTCAATAACCATCGTTCATGGTACAAAACCAACAAAAACTGTCCTCTCACAAGACATCTTCGTTCAACGAAACATTCTTTTGATAATGTTACCTTCCAAATCATAGAAGTCAACACCGAGTGGAACACCACGGCGAGAAGGAGAAGAGAAAATTTTTGAATCCACCAACTCCACACTTTAGAACCTGATGGTCTTAACGAAAAAGATGAGAAAAGATACAGGAAAGATAAAGAATAATTTAGTACACAGCATCGTCCATTTTATCCTGTAATATTGGCCAATGGACGTTGCTAACTTCAACTACCAATTTTGTAAAAATCTTGAACTTCATCCAAATTATGTATTATTTTCAAGGCAGCTAAATTCAAGTGCAACATATACATTGAGCTGCAAAAGTTTCTTATCATCTACATCCGATTTCACCTGGATAGATGCACGCTTGATAAAGCTAGTTAGTCTTGCGAAATATTGCGTTTATTTTCATAATTTTGTAAATATTTTAAACATTCTTATATTTACATACTAAATAGTGTGTTAAAATTACATTGTTAGGCAATCTATATATATATATATATATATATATGGATATTTAATATTCACAATACATTTCCCTAAAGTCAATTTCAACATGATATTAATTTTATCATCAAAGAATGTCCACACTTGTTTTAATACATTTTAATAACTTGTAAGCGAAGCCTGGTAACACGATCTGTATTTTGATAACAAAAAAAAGGGGGGGATTGTATATTTAAATATTCAACTCCTTTATCCTGTTCTTTGTGGTATTGAATGTGTTTGACATTGCACAATATATGCAAAGACCAACTTTAATTTGCATAATATTGATTTGATTAGATTATTCATTACGTATTTACAATTATGATTCTGAGTTGAATAAAATCTGCTGAACACTAATTGATGACTGTAATCAACGACTGCATATTGTATGCAGTTATACGACAAAACAAAACAGAAAACTGGTTACAAATTAAGATAAAGCTTAAAGTACACTATTATGATTGAAAAAAGTTTTGGATATAATCTTATTAAGTGTTTGTTAATTTCAGATGGGGCATGGTTATACATGTCGCAATTGATGGGTATAGTAGAATGGTGACATATTTGAATGTAGTCCTTGACAACAGTGCAAGGACGGCGCTGAAACCTTTTTTGAAAGCTTGTGATGAATATGGGGTTCTTTCAAGGGTTAGAACAGATCATGGATAAGAAAATTTAGATATTGCTACTTTTGTGATATTAACATAGGAGTTGGAAGAGGCTCGATCATAATGGGTAGGAGTGCCAATAACCAGCGCATAGAACGTTTGTGGAGAGACATGTTTCAGTCTTGTACTTTTGTTTCTATAAGTTATTTTATTTTATTTTTTTGAAGGAGAATGGTCATTTAAATGTGAATAATGCATTACATTTATGGTGTCTTCAGTATATATTATATCTCGTATTCAAGCCGCTCTGTCTGTTTTCAAGGAAGCCTGGAATAATCATAGATTGAGGACTGAGCATAGCCATATTTTCAGTTGAGGAAGGAGAACAAAATTTTCAGAACTATGGGGTTGATTGGAATGGTCCTGTTCCTAAAGCAACAAATAATGAAATTGTTATTGTTTCACCGTTACCCTGCCCTCTATCCCAGGAACGTTTGAACGAACTGTATTCAACAATAAATCCACTTGAAAACGAAGAAGAACTTGAAATAGATTTGTACATTAGAACTATAATTTTCTGTTTATACGAAGTATGAAACTTTGTGAGCAGTCCGGTGCGTTTATTAAACACTATATTTTTATTATGTAATATTTCAAGAACACTACTCAATAGAGTTACTTTGAATTTCAATTGAAGCATGGACTTTATGTAATTTTTATGAATTTTTATGCGGCCGTTTACTGGATGTATTATGGTATATCTTTGTCCGTTCGTTTGTCTGTCTGTCGTCAACATGTCGGACAATAACTCAAAAAGGCTTCAACAAATTTTCATGAAACTTTGGTGAATTATATTTATATATATCTATTGACGTAAACTCACGTTCGATTTTTGTAAATTTTAGCTTTTACGTTTCCGAGTTATGGGATTTCATTCATAAAAAAGGGGAAGTTTCCAGTTTTCGGACAATAACTCAGAAATGCTTTGAGTAGTTTTTACGAAACTTTGGTGACTGGTTTATATCTATTAAAATAAGCTTTCTTTACTTTTTTTTAAATAAATTTCGGATATGACATTGAGGAACATATGTATTTGTTGAGGATTACAATTTCTTCAAGTCTAAATCGAATTGCGTTAAACAAGCTTAGAGAAATAAGAAGTTGTGTTATGATGGCCAATGAGACAACTCTCCACAAGGGATCAAGAGATTTTTTATCAGATTTTTCCCGTTCGTATCAATATTTACAATACAATGAAAGAACGTATTTTGTGACATGACGACACTGTTTCCAATCTTTTTTTGACTGAGGACGATATTTTGGACCTTTTTTCAAAAAGTTTTTAACGTTTGGTCTTGAACGATATTGAGGTCCCACGTAATAACATGACCAAAGGGATCATATCTAAAATTCATATTTGGAATGCGTTATTTTTTTGGCGCGTGAATATCCTCGAAGGAGTGGTGTATTTCATTATGCCGCACATTGGCTTTCCAAATGTTTGGACTTGATTGTTCCGGGTGATGGTAAATCCATAAAAGAGGTTAGGAAGCATAAAATTTACAATGAGTTATTATCATTTGCACTTCGTCGAGTGAGATCGAAATAAAACAGTTATAGACAGGTTTTTCCAATTATCTGCCTTAGTTTGTGACGCGACTCCTAGGCGTCGTCGTAGACGCGATCGCCATTACAACTGAGAAAAAAATATAAACAAGATATACATCTACTTCCCATACCGCATATAATTAAATGTAAACACAAGAATGTGAAGTCGTACTTGACCTCGGCAAAATTTAAAATGCTATAAATATAATTAAATAATTAGATAAGGATTCTTAGTGTATTGCAGGACAGGTTTCGTGTTCTTAAAATATAACTGTATTTGATACGTTACACGCGGGACATAATACATTATATACGAATACTAATCCCAGGTTACATATCGATTATAATCATTTGGTAATCATAATATTGATTATTATAACGCATACATAAATAAACATAAATTGTCTTGCCCGGTCGAATGTGATATATCAGAAAAACCAGGTGCAATTTTATCAAATCATAGAAATTGCTGTGGTCAGACCTATAATGAGACAGTCCTAAAATTTAACAATCCTCTAATCCGACACTCCCACAGAGACGAGAGTTTTGTGCTTTTGGTTCGACTCACGTATAATGCTCAAAATTGAGTGACGTTTTCGTATACTTTGATGTCCGCATGACTTGCGCTATATGCTATCGATGCGTCGGGCCATATGTATAGATATAACTTTGCGGTTAGAATGTGCTTGAGAAGTTTTGAACTTTCACGGCCCATGTAATCCTATAGTTATTAGGTGTTCGGTTCCAATTTCTTTTGCAGAAAATTACTCGACATACAACTACTACATGTAGCTAGTATGCATAGTATATAGCACCATGCTCCAGTCCATGCTTAAAATAAATGAATGCCATTAAACCACCAAAGACTCCAACATGTAAAATCAAAGCGATGATTAGTTATGTTTTACAAGCGTCAATTAAGGTTTTGCCAACTCCCCTCCCCACCACCCCAAAACAGAGGTCTCGTAGATTTTCATCCTTAATCTGTATTCGACTCTTATATAAGTCCCCGATGTATATAATATAGTGAAATACAGTATTACAGTATAACATAAGGGATAAATATCGGACCAACGGACTACTGAACTGTCGGAATTTCGATTTGTCGGATTATAGCTACGCTTTCGTAGGTTCTAATAAACTATTTGATTACCAAGACGTTTGAAAAATCCTTTCTAATGTATAAAATTTTATAAATCATGCACAGAATAATCTACTGATGAAAGTTCAAATCAACAGAAGTAAATGTATACGTCGTATAAAGTAAATGAAGTGAATATATATTATAAGCACACAGGCCTACATATATGGACCATTAAGACGAGGCTTATAGGGAAGGGCCCTTATTAGTTAGTTTTGCTGGGATTTGTCTATGGATGCAGCTGTTTGTAAAACCTTTTTTCAGCAAGAACTGCACCTAGGAATAAAATATTTTACAAGCCTTACTTTAAGAAATATGAAAGTGCCGTCCAAAAATAAAAACTATATCAAACTAAGTGTTAACCTCATCAGTACGATCGAGCAACAGCTGATCTGCGATATCGCATTTGAAAATTAAATTATGTAGTAATTCCACTTAAGTAAAGAAATCTTAGTTATATTAGTATACAATAAGGCGTCACTGTCTTTCATGATATTTCTTTACCGGCTGATTTATTTAATTTTGAACTCACTACTCCTCTGTTAACAATATTTTTGACTGAGTTAATGTTGACGGAATGTCTGTCCATTTTGCAGCATAAAGATAGTCGTCACGATGGAAAAAGTTCCGTCTCTTCATACTGGGTTGAATTGCTTGCAATTATAACTACATGTAGCCTTGGTCGGGGTAGGTTTCATTGTTATTAGCTTCATTTATGGTTAATCCAGACATTTTAGTCTAGTTTGGGGGCCCGCAACCCCCCTTTTTTCAAAGTCCTTGATCCGCATCTGATGTGTGGATCTTCTATACAAAAAACGGCAGATGAACTGCAGTCAACTATTACCTGCACAAGAAATACCTCCATGTTTTTTATAACTTTCGGCAGTATCAATAGGAAAATAAACCAGAAAATGAAAGGAATACAAATGTAAACAGAAAATCAATAATATTTTGATCAATACACGTGCGTTATTTTTCGCGGTTGAAATGGCGGATCTGCAACGTGAGAGGTTAATGGATGCGCCCATATTTTCTAGGTCAATTACAGATAAACCCGTCTATAGTTTAAGAATATATGTTAATCATCGTTTTTTCCTGTATAAGAATGAGTTTTTGTGAATCGAATCGGTCAATCAAATGGTTTACTCTTGTTTCACTTTCAATGTTGACATTTTTTTCCTTTTAATAACTGAACACGACTAATTCATGCGTAACCCATCTCTAACCAAACGGTTAAATTGAAGTTCACATGAATACGGATTCAATGAAGTCGAATTATTCACTTGCAAGTGAATAATTCATCAGCGCTTAACTTATTTTGACAAAATTGAACCAAATTGGCTTCTAAAAGCGAATTATTATTAATTTTTACCATTTCGCTTTCATTCATGACTGAAAGAAAAATTGTATTTTATTTTTTTGTATATCGCTCAGCTAAAGCCCCTTTAAACTTACATGCTGGTTGTAGTTGCCTTTTAAAATACGTCAATATTGAATAACACTAACATGCATAAAATAAGGAGATGTGGTATGATTGTCAATGAGACGACTTTCCAAATGAAGCGGATTTAAGCATGGTCACCGTGCGGCCTTCACAAATGAGAAAATCTCATACCGTATAGTCAGCTGTGACAAAACGATAAACGAAAAACAAATATGACAGACAGCAACCTACAACTACTTAATAACAGGCTTCTGACTATGGACAGGCACATATAGAATGTGGCGCTCAATTTTCTACTCTCATACGAGACAGTGAACAGCACAACATAAGAACAAATCGTTTTTTTTTTAAGAAAAAGACATCCAACTAGAAATTCAAGTAAACTGTGTTTTAAATATAAAACTATATTTTGCGACCTGGTCCTTGTTTGACAAACTGAATAACTGTTTAAAGCAAGCATACGGGGAAAAGTGCAAGACGAGTCATTCTTAAGTGTGTATAAAAAGATTTTCTCACTAGGATAACAGTGTTCAAATAGTCTATAGTTTACCATGTTTACATAAAATGTGTATATACAGTATCATAATTTGAATTTGCTTTTTAATGACAACTGTCATTTAACCATACGAATACCCTGTCAAAGGCACAGCAAAAGTGTAAACGAAAGTCAAAGCAATTATCCGCTGTTGTATGTATCGAATTCAAATTGTAAATGCTTAATTCATATTTTTTTTATATCAAAAGTTTATGAGTGGGAGAAAAGATCAACTGATTTGTCATTTGTTCAATATATTAAAATTGACTACATTACTTTGCGTCTCATATCTGATGTCTCGAATATATAATAAATATATTGCATAACTAGATATTTGAACTTATAGCCCTATTTCTTGAAAATGACGAGATATAAACTTTATAAAACTAGCAAGTTGCCATACAGTTGGAAAATAAGTTGCCGTACTTTAAATCTGTAAACACGAGCAAGTTGCTGTACCCCAGGCAAGATTTGTTTTTACCAATATTCTTTAGAAAACATCTTTTGATAGGGACTTTCAGTAAATATGATGTACTACTATCATAATCCAAAAACATTGTCTGGAAAAAAGAACGAAAAACTGTTGAATATCTAGTCAGCTGGAGGGACGTCGGAGGGCGATCAACCTCGAAATTTTCTGGTACCAAGTGCACAGTTTTGAAGTACAAATGTATAACACAAAATGTTTTCATTGTTCGTTACTTGTTGGTATAAAGAATTAAAGCACTATATATCAGAAAATCGTTTCCTAAGCGGTAACCTCATCAACATGGTAGACATGGCTTTTTTTAAAGGATTTCTTACCTTGTTTATTTTTTTTATCAGTTCTCTCTGATTCATTGGTACCCAAATCCCGGTAGCGATAATACACAGTGAATAAGTTGAGTATATTTATAAAGACTGTCGGAGGAGGTGGTACTTTTTCCAAGTAAAACATATGAACCTATATGAGTACTGTATCATTTCTAAATATAAAAACTTTACTGTATCATTCTAAATATAAAAACTTTAAAATAATTATTTAATTAAAACAAAACAAAACATTCATACATACATATATGTAATAGTAAAATGCATACATATATATTGTACTTATTTTCACTTCAAAATAATGTCATCACAAAAAAAAAATTTCTTACCTCTGTCTTTCTTCGACATAATTGATTAAGCGTTGAAGTAAAAGAATAAGACTATCACATTGGGGGTAGGACCGGGTCATCCTCCCAATATTACGCCACAAAGCATTCAGTCTGCACGCCGAAGTTTCAACCAAATCGGCGAACATGTCGTCATTGTTGAGGGCACGTACAACATCATTTATAACAGTTCTGCAAACTTCAATAAATCCTCTAAAATTGACGTCGTAAACCATATTTTAAAAAGAAACGAAATCCCTATTTATATACATGATGGAAAAATCTCTCTAAAAACGACAATTTACAACCATCAAAGAGACAAAAGCACACAGTCAGCATTTGTTATTTACTTTAAAAGGTTAAAAAAAAAGTCTTAATTTTAGAGAGAAGGAAGCACCCAAGCAGATTAGATAGGATCTCATATTACAGAGTGGATAGACACACAGCTTGAATTGCTTGTAATTACGTAGATAATTATTTGAAGATATGTATGATCATGGAAGTATTATATTGACAGGAATAACCACAACGCCACTTCAAAGTTTCATCTACGTTACCGCTTATCTTCCGATAACTAGTTAATGGAAAGGAAAACAGAGGCAATAACGGGTTATCGAGACCTGCTATTTCATTGTTAACAATTACATTATATTATAGACTTATTGAACAACTGTATTTTATTATGTTTATAATTTTGGATTGTTCTCCAAAATTTGATTTTTTAGATATCGGTGTTTTGAATGAATTTGTATTGTTGTTACAAATTGTAATTTCCATCTTATCTATACCATTGATATAATGGCTAGTAGACGTGTTACGAAAAGGTATATGTTGACAAATTAGACTTCAAATTAGACTGTGTCAAAACATTGATTATCGATTTAAACCGGTAAAATTCTATTTGCGTGATGTTGACCAGGTATCCTACACACTTCTTGATTCATTTAAAATTAAATTAATTTAGAATAATCATTTTCTGATATCATTGCTAATGATTATAGGACGGGAAAGGTGTACGTGTGTGCGTGGGGAGGGGGTTGGTTCTTCAATTATGCACTTCTAGATTTTAAAAAAGTCACATAATAAGTCACTTTGATTTTTTTATATTAATAATTGTTCTTCGAACATATCAATTTGTCACTCCACTACTGAACCTCGTCAATGCATGAAATATTTGTCACTGGACGATAAACATAAAACAATCAAGCAATCTCTACTAAACCCGCACAAAGCTCTACAGTCTGGTTGATTTTTTTTTCGGATGTCTCTATACACGCTTCCATTAACTTTGAAAGTTTTTAAGCGTCTAATAGCGTGTTCCGCATATACCCGACACCCGAACGATAATCACAAGTAAATTTCTTACCTTATATTCTTTCTGCTCTTGGTCTACATGTAGCTCTAAGTTTATGACGCCTATAGAGGGTAACGAGCGGAGAACGACATGCAATATATTTTTTTTTTACCTAAAATGACAAAATCCTGGGGAAAATCTATTATATAATAAGTCGATTCTGCATTGAGTGCAACCCGTCCAAAAGTTCTGACCTCGGTAAACACCCCTTTAAGTCAAATGGTCTGTCGCCATTAATATCGAAATCATAAAAAAAAAAGATTGGCAAGTACATATTGCTTTAATTTTTAAGGGATGGCGGGGGATTTGTTTCTCTCATCCATTACTCCTTTTTCTCGGCTTTCTTCTGGATTTTATATCTTTTCTACAATACCCTTGCCTCCTGCAAGGATTTGTATAGTGAGAAGGATTGGAATCTCGTGAACTATTTGCATTGCCTGTATTGAAATAAGCTGCGTATGATGAGATTTTGCGAGATTTACCGTGATGCATCTCGTTCGTCGTTTTTCGTCCACCATTACAAGTTGAATTTATGTCGTTTCCAGATAAACTCGACGTTTTGTAAGTATACTATAACAAAATTACATGATGTGATACTTTTAAGTGTAAGTTTATGACAGTTCTGATTCAAAAAACAGTTTATATCTTTACAAAACACATTGTCTGCATCTAAATATACTATGCATTTTATCTATTGGTCATCGTAATAAACCCGCCCAAATAGGCGGTCCAAACCACAACTTTAATCTCAATCTCCTCCTTCATAATACGGAATTGTGTTCAGAAACTTGAATTATATGAAATAAATGTGTGTGGTGCGTGCATATTATAAACTATATAGTGTAAGGAGCTTTCGTTGTTGTTATTTTAATGGTTATTTCAGACCAACCGTCAAAAATCGTCCCGCGTCAGTGCAAAAAAGGATGGACTGATAAAATATCAATAAAGTGCCACAATCGGTCGATTTCAACACTAAAACGTAATTATATCAATTTATCATAGTTTATTTGTTGTACTTTCTAAAACATTTGGCTTGCAAAATGATAACGTGTGATATTATCATATTTTCAAAATACCGCTACGGTTACTAGATGCATCCAAAAGTCGTTATAATGGGCGGGACTAAATTAACATAAATAAACTTCCTGTAGTCCCTCGAACGTGATGAAAAATGTTCACAGTAGAATACATAGTTTGCATCTGTCGTTTCATGGACATTTACACCAAAAGGTATTGTTTTTTCCTTTCGAATTGATATGAAAATGTACTGGGAAATACCTTTTTGCCATCAAGGGTTTACAGAACCCTGCATGCTTACGTTCACCACATCAACTGAGTATATCATACAGTCATACTGCACATAGGCTACTGTCATAGGTGATGGTGAAAATATAGGGACACTATTAATTTACAAGTTAAAGGGGTGTTCTTACTATCATATATTAAGACTGTCTATCTCTCCAATTTTTTGGTATACCTCAGGCCTGTACCAAAGATAACAGGAGATAGTTACATTTGTATATGTGTATATATGTGCTTAAAAGTGTGGGGGATAAGGGTATGATTTCAGTGCGACTAATTCAGTTAATGAAATAAAAAATATAAATTGCCGTCTTCAGGATAAATCACAAGCCCTCGTCCCAGACGAGTATAATTTTTCTAACTGCCCAAATGAATAAAAAGAAATTTTATGAAAGACTATTTTTCAGGCTTTGTTGTCAAAAAGTGTTCCACAAAACACAAAATTTCTTAACACTCATAAACAAAAACCAAAAAGAAAAGAACGGTCCATTCACTTGTACATGTATGGAGAATTTGAAAGTAAAATTAGGCACTTCATCAAGGAGCAGTTATAAACTCTCAGCTCACTACTAAAAACTCTTCATACATGTATTGTCAGGACTCTTGGGCGTCTGGGTTCATCATTTGAAATATAAAGAAATACCAAAATAGTCAAAAATTTTATGTCATGGTCAAACATTTGATATTCTTGGGATGGATACATGTCTACTAAAGTACATAATTAATCCTTGTTACCCCAATACAATCAACCGGTTATGTACTTGTATAGGATGTATAATGTGCCAATGCGGACTTTAAAATTCTGAACTTTTTCTGACCAGACTCCATATTCTACATAAATTCATGTCTTGTATTTTATTATTTTTGTGATGTATTATGAACTGTACACGTGTTACTTTGTTAATGTTCACATATATATATATATATATGTATACCATAAAACCCACGATAACTGGATTAATTTCAATAAAATACATATCCCAGCATTATTATAGTGAACATGTAAATTACATCTGTTTACATGGTTTAAACAGTAACAGATTATACATAACCCAGCAGTGACGAGTGCCCAATTATTCGTTTTTAAATTACTGCAAAATTCTCTAAATGTTATTTGATAAAAAATAATTATTTAACTTTTATATATGGACAGCTAGGAGAGTAGCTTACTCTTGATACATAAGTAATAAAATTTCAGTTACTGTGTATAAGTGTTTAACATCATATTTGCATTAAGTTTTTTACTTTCAGATGTAAAAGATATTTTGTGTTCTAATAGTACTTCTCTCTGAAGACAATAGTTGATTATGGCTGTGGATAATAATCAGATAACTGCATTATTATATATATAAAATAATACTGATACCAGAATTACTTTAAAATCATTATATTCAGAATTTGTGCAAGAATCATACCAGTGTGCCACATCTCTTAATATTTTTTACAGAAATTCTTAGTTGAATTAATTCTAGCCAGCTCTGACAGCTTTCAGCACTAGTACTAGTACTGCCACAAAATGTAATTTTTAGATTCTTATTCGTAGGCAGGTGTATTTTGTTTTACATGTAATGTTTTATTTTTTTTTGCTTTGAAATTAAATGGATTAATATTATAATTTTAAAATATGGAAAATGTCAGGGAAACCCTAATTATATTTTATGTATTTTAGTCTTACAAAAAAAAATGTTTGTTATTTTCAGGATACCAAAGTTAAAGAAAGGAGATATGTTTCTTTGTGGTGAAAGTGCAAGAAATAACACCATATTCTGACTTACAAAATGATCACTCATACTGCATGCAATACAGGGAAAGGCATCAAACCAAGCCTCTAGAAGACATACATTTGTAGAATGTATTTTCTATGATGTACACGTCGCAGAGGATACTTTATGTTCCAAAAATTCAAATACAAATTGTGTCAGCTCCTGTGACCAACTTAAGACGGAAGTTAACCAGAGTATGAAATCACCATTATCAATATGTAAAATCCAACCAGTGACTATATATTTATTCAAATAGTGTCATGAATGGAATTAAAAAAGGACTTGGAAAATTAACATGTTTTAATATTGCTTTGTGTGTTAATAAAATTTGTTAGCAAGAACTAACTTCTTTTATTACAAGACATCCAGAATACATGTCTTCATACATATCATAGCGGGTACCAGCATTTCTGTGGTTGGGTGTTCCCAGATTGTAGTTTAGTTTGTAACAATGTTCCATTTTTTGGTCTTTCATGCTTGGTTCATAAGGAATGTTTTAAAATATTTCATGTGGGTATAAAAATAAGGAGATGTGGTACGATTGCTATTAAGACAATTATCAGGAGATCAAAGGACAAGGATGTAAATGAAGACAGGTCAGTGTTCACTAAGATAGGTTTTCTAGGTACAATGTAGGTACTTTTTGAAAGTGGATAACCAATGGATTTATTGGGTCAATGGGATGAAGGTGGGGTGATGTGGGAATGAATATTTTAGCTTGGTGAGAATAAGTAGAAGAAATAATGTTGCCCGTTCAAGATGAAAATGAATAAGCTGCTGCATTTCTGCCTCACATTAAGCATGAAAAATTTTGTAAAAAAGTGAAAATGAAGCTATGTGACAAAAACAATCTGAGCAACAGATAAAAATGAAATAATATTGACTATTTGTGAATAGTCTGTCCAAGAGAAATCCTCCTGCCTTACCCCCTAAAAATGAAATGATTGTCCACTTATATATGCTCTTAATGCTAATAAAAAATGTCAAATCTTTACCAATATAAAAATAAGGAGATGTATGAATGCCAATGAGACAACTATCCATCAAATTCAAATGAAGTGGATGTAAGCAATTATAGGCAACTGTACAGCCTTCAACAATGAGAAAAACCCATATTGTATAGTTGTCTCTAAAAGGCCACAACGTGAAAAATGTGAAACAAATTATCAATATGAGTAGGGTGTATGACACAATAAGCAGATAACCCATCAAAGTTATTCGTAAAATGCTATTAGTTGCTTGTGTTACTAATGTTTTTCACAAGGGAAATTTACTTGTACTTGCCATGGGTACAACCATTGATTTTAGGATATGAATGATACATTCATTGTTGAAGACCCTACATCAACTGTCAAGATGAAGAACAGGAATAAAAGCCATGTTCATTGATAATTTTCTATGTTTTCTATGTATTGGGTGCGATTTAGTTCTATGTACATGTACATTTACTCCATATCATTTCAGTTTCTATTTTACTGTTGTTTATAATCATGAACTTATTTTTAACAACCTGCCAGTCCTTCAATGAACTCAAACCTCTATAGTTCCAGTTGCAACTCATGTATTTGCAGTTTGAACAGACGAGAATTCTTGAAAATCAATGAATTCATTTAATTTCTCATTTGTTGCGGACCTTACATTTGTACATGTATATTGATTCTGTTAAATTTATTCATAACTTAACTATGATAAAAAATCAACATACAGATATTGTATGGAGACTGACTATTCTTGAAGACTGTATGATTTCCTCTAACTGTCAACATGGTCAATGCTCTTGTGGTAGTTGGGTCAGTTTCATATACTAGAAGAAAGGACAAAGACAAGCTGCGAAAATAAATAATTGTTTTGACCTTCTCTTTGGGGTTATCTTAAACAGCTATTACTAGTATCATAAAGATGTGTTGGGCTACTCAAATTAAGATCACAAGAAAAACAACAACATAATTACGATAATTTTCGGCAACTGCCAAATGTAAACGACTATCAAAGTTTATTTTCCAGCTTGAGAGAGGTCCTCAATATGACATACTCAGAAGGAATCGTGATATCTTTGCGAATTAAAACAAAATATTGATCAAAGATGCTAAAACAAACTAAACCTAACAACAAACAAGTCAGAAATGATTATCTTGCAATACACGCTGTTCGACCGGATATTTACTAACAGGCGCGTATAAATTTATAGTGGCGAGTACGGAAGAATCCGGGTCCGTTCGCGCCCATTCACGTTCGCCCCCTTTCACGTTCGCACCCCGGGTCCGTTCGCACCCTACACGTTCGCACCCTTTTTATTGATTTTGTCTTAAATAATTTTTCAATCGTATTTTGGTTAACTTTCTAAAAACGATTTTTGTGTTGAATAATTTTTTAATCGTGTTTTGGTTATTGTATTGCTATAAATAAGTTTTTTTTCATTGTTTCAAAACATGCAAAATAAAGTGACGTTTTTTGTGTTGAATATCTTTTTAATCGTGTTTTGGTAAGTGTATTGCTGTATTTTTTTTTTTTTCATTGTTTCAAAATAAAGTGACTTTCTAAAAAAGGTTTTTTGTGTTGAATATTTTTTAAATGTTAAGATACCAAACCGCTTTAAACTCAACAACAATAACATTTTGAATCTTAATTGTTTTTACTCATACCAAGTTAAATACATGCTAATATAACTACATGCAGAATTTACATCAAGTTTAGCTGTGTAAACACCTTATATAATTAACAGTAATCATAAATAATTAATCATCAAATCAATTTAAAACAATATTTCATTTAAAAAATTCAAAAATTGCCGAATTTTTCTTTATTTTGAGATAAATATCTTAAAAAACATCTTATAATTCATCGGGTTTTTGAATAAAAAAAAGGGTGCGAACGGACCCAGGGGGCGAACGTGTGGGGTGCGAACGAGTAGGGTGCGAACGTGTATTGGGCGCGAACGGACCCGATACCAGTACGGAACATCTCACGATACGCGAGAAGTGTCGATATACCGCGAGATTCCAATCCTTCTCACTATACAAATCCTTGCCTCCTGTCAGTGTTCCAAAAGGAAGAAATAGTTTGGGATTTATCATTTTTATTTATCGAGCATCACTGAAGAGACATTTATTGTCGAAATGCGCATCTGGTACAGAAAATTGTAACCGTCAATGTTATTCATTCCCAACGAAATAATTATTATGGAATATTAATTTTGTTCCATAATGAAAATTCATATAATGAAATTGTATATAATAAAGTTTTCAAAGGGACGTCTGTTATAAGGAACAAATATACGTGGACATCAGTACTATGCGTTTTAAACACAAGATTCAATTGCTACAGAGGTAATTTATATCTTTAAATCACTGTTGTGTTTTGATACCCGCATTTAATGTCTTATTTGTCAACATCAGCGTCGAGTATATACCATTTCGTAACACGTCTAATATATCTATGTCTATACATTCTTAATTACTTCTTTGTATTCCCCTGAGTGTTTATTTATCATTCTTAATTATGACTGACAGCTGGACATTAATTTTCTGATTCGATGATCTATATAACATCATTTTTACTAGCTGCTGCTAGTCCAGCCCTGGCCTCAGTGACCAACTTGGGCGATATTCCCATTGTTATTAATCAGAATGTTATTTTAACAAATTAAAACTATGGTGTATTATGTAGAAAATAGAGACATTTGATTCAAAACAGATCCCTTTACCATGGCAGTTTATGGAAATACTATTACGAAATGCTTGAGATATCAAATTTACATATAACAATAATATGTTAAACTTTGTCGAATTAGAGTTCTCGAGATTCAATTTAAACATTATCTTGGTTGTCATGAAGTTTGTATTTTAATTCATCTATAATATACATATATATGCGTACCATTCCGATGCGCCTCATCAAAACAAATCATACATAAACTGTTCTTCCACACATCTCGTATCACATTAAACTATTCAGATTGCACCAATGCCTCGGGTGAACAAAAGACAAACTGTCATTTCTCTTTTTAATATCTGTAAAAATTCTTTCTCAAATCTCAGTAAGTAAAGTCTATTACTAATAGTATGTGATATGATTTTCATTTTAAAGTCTAATTACAGTTAAGGAGCTTTCTCACAGTTAAAAGAAACTTCAAATCCAAAAATTATTGAGTCAATGATGATTAATAACACGGACATGAGTTATCAATGAAAAAAATAAAGTCTTTGCAAATCTTTATCGATACATAAAATTCGTTTCGTCTACGTTATAGCGTAGAAACGTCATGTTCCGTAATATAGCGTTACTGATGTAAACAAGATTTCCACCGCTCCGACTGCAAGGGATTTCCTCCTGTTAAGATGAGTTTCCATACAGTGTACAAGTATTTAAGGTATGTAACTTGTTTATTTTATCAAGTTTTACCATTTGTTTTACATATCTCGTATTTAAGCGCTCTGGCATTGTCCCAATCGTCCTGGGTAATCTACTAGGCAGGGAGCTTGCACCATTGAATGTAATGGAGGGCGACCTGGCCCCGGCGCCATAAAACTATTTGAGTATTTTTTTTTTTGCTCAGCCTGAGAATTTTCTCATTTTTTTATTCTCAGCAAAAAACACCGCCATAAAAAAATTCTCAGATATTTTTTTACTCAAAGTTTAAAGAATATTCTTAAATATTTGAGTATAGCCAAAACCATACTTAAGTATAAAAAAAAATTCTAACATGTTGCTATTGAGGGTATTTTGATATAAAAAATTACACTGTTAATATGGTTTTTGTTCAAATTTTGTTAAAATTTGCATTGAAGAACGTCACTAATCTGCACAAATAAAAATGTATCCGAAAAAAAACATACACATCTTTACTCAGTCCAACATTTTTTGTTTGGTTAACGTTGTCTTTTTCATATATTTTTTAAGGATAAATACTCAATATCAATTTTGTCAATAACAGTAAAAATTGAGGTTTCAGGCTTATTCCAGGGTTCATAATTTGTTGATTTATTTAAAACAATCAATCATACTATTGTTAGAACAATAAAAAAGTACATACGGTGCTGTGATACTATGAATTTTAGAAAAGATTGAAAGACTTTTTAAAACTAGTGTGAAATAGCTTCACTGCTCCTTTGTTGTTGTATGAAATCACCCACATTTTAGTGGGCATCGGATATTTGAGCGAAAATAATGATGTGATGGGATGCCAGAATCTAAAAATAATTGGAAGCCAACATCCAAATGCTGAGGTATTCAATATAGAATTGAAAGAATTACATCAGCATCTATCAAAGGAGAAAATGCCATTTTAATATTTTTCTTCATTTTCTCTAAAATATGCTATAAACAGAAATGATAATGTTTTTTAAAACAAAACAATCTAACAACTACAAAAGTTATTTAATATAATCATGAGAGCATCCAATATCTTTTATAACCAATAAAATCCATATGCAGCATCTGCTATTCATAGAAATAAATGAATAAGTATGATTTTTGTAAAATGAGCATAAGTATGTTGATACTATCAAAAAATGCAATACAGTAGAAATATTCCAAATATGGCCGTAACATTTTCTTTGAACATTGAAAAATTTAGTAGCATACAATATAATTTGACCTTTAGAAATCAAAATATGTCTTATAATTCTGTGATAGCATATGAGAATTAAAAATTTGTTGGTTGTAGCATATTAATCTTACCAAATTTTAAAAAGGAGATCACAAAAAAGCGACCAATTAAACAGCTTCTCATTGTAGATACTCCTACTCTGGTAGTATTATGCATTATATATCCCGCTTGAGTATCAGGGGATCTTAATTTGAAATTACCCAAGATAGACGAGGTGATTTACAGAATAGAAAATACCCCCCCCCCCAAAAAAAAATAAAGAAAAAAAAGTGCAAAAAAAAATTAAAGAAAAAAGACTGAATAATTGGGTGCTAAAATGTATAATTTTTTTATATAAAAATTAAGAATAAGGTAAAACGAATGAAATATTGAACTGGTCGTAATCGGAATTGGTCAATTGATGTACGTAAGCGATGCAATTTCTGTACATTCGTAAGCATCAGTATTTGCTCCAAAATCACGATCTTGCATGAGGAGCTAACAAATCTTGACGTATCATTTCGTCCCCTATTGCAGTCAAAGTCAACCTTGCATCCTTCTCATGTATTGTGTCAGAAATGATTACGCATTACAACACTGATAAAACAGTTCGTGACAGAGGTCAGACCAAGATGACCATTGACAACAAATAGCTCTGCAATAGTGGAAAACAAATTGAAAACAACAAATCAGAAATATGACCAAAAGCCTTAAGGACTTTAAAATAATACTAGCCAATTAAATGAGTCGAAGGTCAACTTTGCCCGATGGAGTTGAAATCTCAGTTTCTTTATATTTTCAAAATTTATAAATGAACAATTAACGGGAATTAGATAGAATTGCAGAATCAAAAAGTCTCTTTCGCCAGCATGCTTACTACGTCTTCGGTTTCAGATTTGTAAGATCCATAATTCATTGCAATTTAAAAACTTCAATTGTTTGGTAAGGGCTATTTGACTGATACTCGAGGACGGATAACTTTGTCTTTGAATTTTTGGGGGGTATAGCATTTTTTGTTCATTACCAATAAATGTTAAATATATTTTAATATTCTCCCAAATAGTTGATAAATAGGCAATATTTTATATTTTGTTGGACAGTTGGTCTATCAAGGATACAATATAGTTCAGGAGGTCGATTTTTTTCCATTAGTTTTCAGATCTCTCTTAAAAAAACTACTTTTTACAAATTACTACAGCTACCTTAATTAGATTGCAGTACTGGTACCTCATGTCTACAAACCAAATACATGTAATGCCACCCTATCTACTGATTATTATCTCAGATATCCAAATTATTACAAAGAAAGTAAAATAATTTCCCCCGTTTGGTTTTAAACAGATATTAGTCAAAATTGATAAATGTATCATTTTTGCAGTACAGTGACAGATTCGGGGCAGGGGAAAAGGGGGGTGGGTGGGTTGTATTACGGGGTAGTGTCGTCATACATATGTCTTTGATACAGTGACAAAAAAAAAAAAAAAAAAGTCACTGAGGCCAGGGCTAGACTACAGCTGCTGCTAACCACAAACTATTTAGACAAACGGTAACTGAGGTGTCATGATAAGTAACAGTATTTATACCAGGATTCAAAGTACATGAAGCACTACAGTCCTTCTTTGCATACTCCAAACAACAGTCTTCAAAGATGAATTTAAAAAAAAAATACAATCGATTTTCAAAATATTTAACTCATTTTAACTCATTACAAAGCTAAAATATTCCTCTTTCTTAATCTATTATAAAGTTTTTAGTATGATCAATTAAAAAGTAAATCTCATTAACTGCCAAAATAGTGCTATTCCAACTTGAATGAAAATAGTACATTCAGGTCATATTATAGAATACAATTGTTTTCGTCCCTTTAATTGACCAGTCACATACTACAAAACAGTATCTAAGAATATCTATATATGCCTATGGTTAGATGATATATTGTTTTAACTGCTTGCCAAACCACATTTCACCTAGAAACAAATTACCCAAATACAGTATTGTACATGTATCTCTTTAGCTAAATTTAGAAAAGCTAAACCGAAGGAAGTACCAATAAAGTTTCTTTTTTCAAATTTTGAAAACTATTCTCATGAAAAATTGTCAAAAAATTCCCTCAAAGTTGCATTCCCCTTTGAAACCACATAAATGCAACATAAATATCAAAATTCTACGGTAAATCAGTATTAAAAAATGGCAAATAAAAGGAAATGTGGACACTGTAGATTAAATGGACATTGTAAATAAAAACAAATGGGAAAATTACATGCCCAGCATTGCCTTAACAATAAGTTATGAGGATTATTAAATATATATAATTCAAATCCTTTACTTCATTATTTATTAAAGAGATATGTTGACAGGGTATCATTTCTTTGTGTTAATTGTTTAACCTAGATATATAAAAATAATTTTCACCAAATACCAGAAACAAGGGCAAAATTGTCACTGTTCACTATTGAGATGGAACATTACAAAAGGCCATTTCTTGTATAAAACTACAGCCCGTATCACTCTGAAATTTTGAAGTAATGTTTCTCTTACACATAGGTACTTATTGCATAAAAAAAATCTCATTTTTCACCATACACATCATCATCTAAGTTCATTTGTTTTTTATTATTGTTTTGTTTTGTTTTTTTTTTATTTGTTTTGTTTTCTTGTTTTGTTTTCTTGTTTTGTTTAGGTTTTTTTTTTATTTATTAATCTATTTCCTTGTAGTTTCTTGTTTTCTTTTGTTCCACTTAATTTTTCCGTCCAATTTATGCAAATGTTGAAATATGTAATGCATGTATGCCCTTATATATTATATTGTTAAATATGTTAATGGAGCTCCAGAAGATTTCATATTTCTGTTTGACTTGTTTCTCATCCAAATTGTGTTTATGCAAATAACATATGTTTAAACTAAATCAACTCAAGACCAAATGACATGGATGTTTGATGATTGATTACTTTTAAACGTCCAGTGGCAAGTTAAATGCAAATTCAGAACGATACATATCAATAGGATATATAAATAAGACGGTAACGCCCAGTCGGACTTTAAACGTGCTAGTACATCCTCCCTTAACCTAGCATAAAACATCGATTATTGTATAAGGGTAAAAGCGCAAATTTAAATGTGCGAGTTGTGAAATACGTTACTTGTGTTCCACATATTAATCGACTGTTGCATCAAGTAATCAATAAACCAAAACTACTTTGCTGTTGATCTTGTTAAAGAATTGTTAGATCCACAGGGACAAAAAGAAAAAAGAAAATTAATCCGTGATCACGGATTCCCAATCCTAACTTATTACATATATCGGTCATAAATCGGAAGAGGATGCTGAATCCACATTTGCAATAATACAATTATAAGGAAATTTACATTGTTCACGTAATTTATTAAAAAATATTGAATCAAAGGATTGAATATTTGAATAACATCAACAAGTTCATTTAATTATATAGAAAATGTATAATAGATTTCATGTCTGTCTTATGGGAGAAATATGGAAGAGGACAATTTTCCTTTTCTTATTTGGAAATTAGACAAAAATATTTATTAAAGAGATCACTTGTCTCGGGTTTCACCAATCGAATAGTCAGTTATAAAGTCTTGTAGGAGTGGAATATATATATAATTGCCGTGTGTTCAAAACTCGAAACATGTAGGCGTTTGTCAAACAAATATATAACTTGGGTGGGAATGATTGACCAAAATAGTTATATGGGAGGAGTAAACAATTCAAATTACTGTTTTAACAGGTTTAGCGATAAACTTTATCCATCAATCACTTACGCATTTCGAATACTAGTATTAAGTTGTTATCTGCATAATCGATAAATAAGAAGTGATTAGCCATTTTAAATAGCGATTGACATATGATAATAGCGGTTAACCGGTATAGAAATAACGATTAACTGACAAAAATAGCGGTTAACCGTTAAAATAGTGGTTAACCGATAAAAATAGCGGTTAACCGTTATATAAATAGCGATTAACCGATCAAAATAGTGGTTAACCGTTACATAAATAGCGATTAACCGATAAAAATACCTTTTGGACCAAATGGTACACCATAGTAACTTGCAAAATCCAGAATGTTGAATACCTTTTTCAGTGTCGATGTGGCATGCAGTATGTTGGCGAGACAGAACAGCCATTCAACAAACGCATGAATGGTCATCGAAGTGACTACACCTGCAAGCCCGATCTCCCCATAAGTCGTTATTTGAGATCACCTGGACACGCCCAAGCTGATATCAAAAACCTTACCATCACTATCATAGACCACAACGAGGGTTGGTCAAGGGCCGACTGACTTGCTCGGGAAAGTTTTTGGATAAGAAAGTTAAGGACAGTTTCCCCAGAGGGCATTAATGAAAAAACATAGAATGAGTCCCTACCATCACTTGTTTCCTGTAACTCAGGCTTCAGTACAGGACTCTTACAGTTTTAAGAGATTTATTCCTCCTCCCAAACACCAATATTGAAAAAAATGACCAGCGTATTTATTCGTGATAATTTGTATAACGATCAAGATTATTATTTCAGTTCGACTACCACATGTCAAGATAAGAATCATTTGACATCTTAAAGATGAAGGATATTAGTTATCCGAAATATTTAACATTTGTTCATGATTTTATTTTTTTTGGGGATGTACCCTTTTAGACTTGCTTATTATATATTATATTTTGTAGTGTACTGTATCATAATTATATGATCCATCACCCCGTAAGATTTATCGTTGGCTATTATTCAGACATTTTATATATACATATAGATTCTACCACTGCATCGAGTGTGATACGATCTTTATCCACTCGAGACAGTTAAATTTTCAAATTTAAAACGCGAAGCTCGCCGAGCGTTTTAAATATTTAAAATTTAACTGTCGAGAGTGAATAAATATCGTATTACACGAGATTTGGTGGTGGAATCTGTTTCTCTAATGATTTTCAAACAATACGCAGGCAAATTTATTCCTTCTTTTCAAATGATCTGCAAAAAGATGTGTTCTTTCTATGTGACGTCATCAGGCATGGTCGCCTTTTTTCATGCCGTCACAATGGGAAATTCAGAGGAAAGCAAGAAAATTCGACGTCATAATCGGATTTTAACCAATGAAGAACTGAGATCAAACGAACCACACGTTGATTAAATTTTTTTATACAATGGGTGCAGAAAGGGATAAATTGACGAAAAATTAGAGAAATATATATATATATACGAACAGGCGCGAAAATACATAATTGAATAATATACATTATATGTCCTTTTATCTTCATCCTGTCTGTATAAATTATATGTAACAAATTTTAATACAGCTATGCATTTTTTTAAAGTTTATTTTCATTTTTATCCATCTATAAACTTCCTTTTTTAAATTAATTGTGTATGCACTGTTTAAAGGAAAAGAGTCATCATTTAGAGAATCTACAAATCTTTTCCTACAAGATCTGAAAATATGAAAAAGATAAACCAGTAAGCAAAGAAATGTCATTTTTTATATGCATGTTTGTTGCAATTGTCTTTATCAAAGATAAAAAGTGAAAACCTAGTCATTACCTGTAAACAATTGATTCAATATTATTTTTGCTGAAATAAAACAAAAATAACAAGTTTCACAAAATTTATATTGAATATTATGCCATGTTACTTTTTAGTTGCTATACTAAGACTATGCTTATTTTTCATGTATGTCTGAATGCTTGCAATAGTCCTCTTCATGCAGCCTGTATATTACCAGGCTGAAACTAGCGAACAATAAGGCGATATAACTAAAAACCAAAAAATTGAAAAAGAAAGCAACGGTCGTTCGAAAAAAAATATTTAAAAAGGCAGAAATTCTGTCCACAAATTGCAGTTTACAGCTCTATCATGAAATGGGATTTACGATATCTATTTATAAAATAAGCCACACCCCTTCAGTACCACAGTAAATCCGCACCTGTCAACGGATTGGTTGTAGGTGTTAGACCACCAATGCACCCACTTCAATTTAGAACGTATGTAAAAGTGGTCCTTCCCTGAAAATAAATAGCACCGTTGATGTCTTTGTTTAATTGAACTAAAAAACAAATTTGCAGAGATGTAACTTTTAATGATAGAAAAAAATATAAAGACCATTTTGAGCCAAATTTACTTACCCTTGATTTTTTGCCTATACAGGTCTTGTAGAGGAGAAACAGCCGCATCGTTGGCGCAAGGTTTCGAGTGGCGGTATGTTCAAAAATCTGAAACTAGTCTCGAAATTTGAAAAATTGGGGCAAAAACTGGGGGATTTGCCTATTCCATGGCTTCTAGAGAAAAATAATAAGGGGTGTCACGGGGTATGGCTATATAGGTCTTGTAGAGGAGAAACAGGCGCATCGTAGGGCGCCTGTTTCTTTTCTACAAGACCTATATAGCCATACCCCGTGACACTCCTCATTTTTTCTGTCCACATTTTTCAAATTTCGAGCCCGTTTTAGATTTTTTAACATAGCGCCACTCGAAACCTTGCGCCAACGATGCGCCTGTTTCTCCTCTACAAGACTCATATGGTAAAATCCCGTGACACCCCTCATTATTTTTCTCTAGAAGCCATGGAATAGGCCAAACCCCCCGTTTTTGTCCACATTTTTCAAAAATTTCGAGCCCTAGTTTCAGATTTTTGAACATAGCGCCTCTCGAAACCTTGCACCAACGATACGCCTTTTTCTCCTCATCAAGACCTATAAAGCCATACCCTGTGACACCTCTCATTATTTTTTTCTCTAGAAGCCATAGAATAGGCCAACCCCCCTGTTTTTGTCCACATTTTTCAAATTTCGAGCCCTAGTTTCAGGTTTTTAAACATAGCGCCACTCGAAACTAGGAAATATCACGATTTTTTCAAGAGTAAGAAGAGATTTACAAATAATGTGATTTCACAGAACCCCGATCGAATCCGTCTGTTGCTTAAACGTTACATTTTTAATTGTTTTTACTGTCTAAACGCGTCTCAATTTTGTATAATTTCCATTTAAAATCTGGAAACCCTCATCTTTTAATACATTAAAATGACATTATTGTAAAATTAAAAGCCCGATGATTGGACTGATGGATTGGATGATTTTACTTTTCGGAACGCATTGAATGTATTTTCGGAATAACCTCAAATGACAGAAATAAATAGGTCATCGCTTCACAAGTATTAATCTAACCAACTTGAAACTAACGTATCGGTGAGAACATTTTTCTTACAATTCTGAAGTAATTTACAAAATTATATCTAGGACAGACTTGTAAGTAGAACGAAACAAGGACACACCAATTAATGTCCAAAACAGTTTATTTGAAGTCCTTTTAAGAAATACTCTTGTTTAACCATATAAAAAGAAATAATCTACCAAAAACATTTTTCTTAATCTTATAACCAGATCGTGAACCAACATTTTATCCTAGATATAATTAAAAGTTTTAAATTAGATATTTTGCCATTTTGTTGTGCCCTTGAATTTGATTGCTCTTAATATGTTTGTGACTGCCTGTTGGCGTGTAGTTTCTGCTGCATTGAAGATGGTGTTTGGAGCTCTGGGAGTTGTTTTGGGTATTTCTTTACGGGTGATTTAGAGATGTCTGACTTCATGCCATATCCCATGTAATTTCTTTTTCATATTTCCAAAATTATTTGTTTTTAAACGAAATGCCAAATTTTTGTTAAAATATAAGAGGGTAGGAATGCCCTTTACCGTCAGGCGTTTAACAGTCATTTTCGGCTACCGTTAGCGTCAAATTGGTTAAAATTTTACCGTGATTCGTCAAAATATCGTTATCGTGATTCGTCAGAGGCCTCAAATAATTATCGTTACCGTTATTTTTGGAAAAATATTAACGTGATTCGTCAAAATCAGTCGATCTTTTTATCGTCATAAAGCGGAAAGTGTACATTTTATCGTCATGCATCAAAAATTACCGTTAACGTCATTTGGCAAGATTTTTTACCGTTATTCGTCATGAACATACCCCCATTACGACCCTCATATAACGTTTACGTGTTTCCATTGATGGTACTTAAAGGGACATAAGCTTTCAAATCCATGTTCACCGATTTGACTCAAATTCTCACATTTGATTTTTAACATACTAAAACATATCTCCAAATTACAAAAAGTAAAACATGTAAAAGAAACAATTAACAATGCATGGACTCGATAATATGTATCAACATTTCGTGTGTATTTTTGTTTAGACGTCATCTACTTAACCATCAAAATGATCCCCGAAGACTACCGACGGTCATATAACCCGATATAAACATACATAAAAATACAAACAGATAGCGACTACGTCAATTGGATTTTTCTACGTCTGTTTGATCTCGTATTGTAGGTTAAAAAGAATGTTTATCATCGTTTTTTCCTGTATAAGAATGATTCTTTTGTGGATCGAATCTGCCAACCAAACGGTTCATCCTTGTTTCACTTTCATTGTTTCAATGTTGACATTCTTTTCCTTTTAATAGCTGATTACATGCGTAACCCATCTCCTGTTAAGGGGTTAAATTGAAGGTCACATGAATACGGAATCAGTGAGGTCGAATTATTTACTTGCAAGTGATTAAATTATCAGCGATATTTCTTAGCTTATTTTAACAAAATTGAACCAAATTGGCTGCTAACAGCGAATTATATTTTCACTTTTTCACTTTCATTTAAGATTGAACAAAATAAATCATATTTTAATTTTTTTATATGTCGTAGCTAATGCCTCTTTAGGCCAAACGTGACGTGTTTGGGTTGTCCTTTGTCTGTCTGTTTTAATTTTATACTATAATTAGTTGATTTTTTTATTTAAACATTTCGCCTCTAAGGTAGTATTTCAATAATCTTTAAGAAACGCATGTTGTTTTTTTTTAAATCATGTGGATAAGGATCTTAGATACAGTCACATATACTTAAAAGAAAGTATTTATAGCAAAAGTTTGGAAAACATACATGTAGACATATTGGTTGCTTTGTTAAGTTAAATCCGATAACACTCACATATACTTCCTTTATATCTGGTTCCTCTTTATCGAAATTGAACAAATTTGTTCTAAGTGGGGATCTACATGCAGGACGCCAGCATCTCCAATGCAGTTTATCAAGTCTTGTTTTTTCTGGTGCTTAAAACCATTGTAGACAAGAATTTGTCCACCTCGGATTCCGCGAGTTACATATGCCATCCTTCACAGTCGGAGTAACTGGAAGGAAATGCCACGAGAAAGACGAATTTCGGACGATTATAATGATTTAAGCTGATTGGGTGATCTCGATTAAGATACTGTACAACGTAACTGTAAGATTTGAAATATTCAAATTTTAAATATAAGTTTATTATTTATTAATTGTTTAACTAACGTATTCATTTATTCTTGTAAGAATACGAAACACAGTTTTTACTATTTATTTATGAAAGCGCTAATGTAACGTTGCGCTCTTTTGAATAACACATTTTCCCGTTTCTGTTTTATGACGTTACGCCTTTGACGTGCGCTTCGTCGTCTAGACTTTATTTGATTACATACGGATGCACATTGTTTTTTATTAGACAGATTATAGTTGGTAAGAAATCCTTTATGTAAACTATCTTTTTATTACATCAAAACTTATTTAAAGAGAGAAAACATTGTATACTATTTATTAGAAATATGCGTAACTTTTAATTATTATTTTAAACGTAATTTAACTTATGAGAGAACTTATGAGAGAACTTATGATACATGAATGAAATGGTTTTTATTGTTTGTTTAGTTTAATGTGAACACTTAAACATGTATCTTATTATAATTTATGTATTTTTACTTATGTGAAATTATTCTTTATTTGTAGAGAATCGATTGTTAGCGACCATATGATATTATATATGAATAAAAGATAGATACATGGTGCAAACTCGCATACTCATCTCTTCGCCCTTAGGTTAACCGATGTGTTTCGTACAGTAACATTGGCTGCTTTTTTTTTTTTGGAAATCACCTGTAGTCCACCAAAGAACATTTCTAAGATTTCCATCAATTGGTCATTACCATAAAATTTGCAAAATAAGGGGATCACTGCATACAATCTATTTTAGGAAAAATAAAGGGGCTCTGGATCTTTATAATAGATCGAAAACCCTGAAATTTCCAGAGGAAGTTGAAACTACATGCGAGTCATGAATATTGTTTGAAACGTTCACAAAGATTGTGAAGGCCTCTTAAAAGAAAAACTACAGACCACATCAAACTCATTTATGTTTTACTTTGTATTGTTGTTTTACACTCACTTCATCAGGACCCTCGCCCACATTTGACTATTTGATATCCCTGTTGTACATGCAATTGTTCGCGTGTATCTTGATGTCCTTCGACAACTTCCCAGGTGTCGTTTTAATCATTTACATTTGTGTTTGAAATGGAACTAAAATCATTGAGAACGGAGAAAATCTTAAACGTTTTTACCCCATCCTCCTCCCCTTCCCCAACCCCAAACTGCATTATAAAAGTGGCATGTTTTTCTAGATTTTAAAATAAGCTCGGGATATAAAATCGGTATCCCCACATATATATTGAGTGTCATCTCTATGTCTGATCGACCGTTTGGGAAGTGCCGCGTACTGTCTCCGTATTTCGTGGATTCATTTCCCGAACCTGACATTCATTAAACGCACGGTGGTATCTTGGTAGAAGCAGAAGTTGTTTATCTTTTCGGAGTACCTAGTTCGTCCTATTTGTCATCTTTTTGTCTGGGCCCTGGGTTTGTATTTGTCTCGTGATTTTCCTCATTTTTGACTGTCGCTTCATTTGTCGCCATTTTCCGCGACAAAATTAAATAAAACTTAGTTGAGTGATACAAGGAGTTGAAAGTGTTCAGAGAGGGCTGGTAGGGTTATCCAACTCTGATATATTTATTTATGTAGTTAATAGTGGTGAAACCTCACTCTCTTGATACGAAAGGGGGTAAACCGAAGATCTAATAAATAGAAGGTAAATCAAGTGACAAAAACAAAACCGGGGACTAGAACAGCACAGAATGACAATGGACAAACAAACACCGAAATCTAAAAACAAATAAAATACCCGGACCCGTAAAACGAAAAGAGGGGACGAGGGTAAGGACTCAGAAATTGCAATAAGCACGTGTATGAACTCCAAGCACTGCGACAATTATCCCGCATGAGAAGAATAATCAGAATCTAAACGGATAACCAAAAATATTATCGAGAACGGAGTTAATCTTTTTGAGAAAATTTATCCATACACTTATGACAGATGCATTGTCGGAATAATGAGCTGTCGGAAAATGGGATGTCGGAATAATGGGATGTCGGAGTAATGGGCTGTCGGACTAACGGGATGTCACCGACTAGCCGAATCATAAATCCTAGCCTCCTTACTTTTATGATGATTTAATCCGAAATTAAGCTTATCAGGTAAAAAACCAACGCTTTGGTTTAGGACTAGAGTTGAAAAGTAGCATTTGCTAACAATCTATGCAAAATAGTAAGACGTATATTCCCGAGAGTATAATGCGCAAAAATAGGATTGTTATGTACTCTTTAACTTCGTTAGGTGGTATATCGTATCCATGCACCTACCTGTTATAGCAGATATGATCGACGTGCACTACAGCGGAATTACGGCTTCAGTTGTTATAGTACACACAAAAAATAATTGGGCTAATTTGGTCTCTGCTGCATAGTTTATTGCCTTGGCAATAATATCCCACATCTTTTTATTAAAAAAAAAGTCGTAAATCTTGAATATTCTGTAATCAATTTATGAAGCTTGATTGAGACGTAGATTCTGTTATCTTTTCTTCTAGATCTATTTCACAAATTAACCGCTGAAGTCAGGGATTCGGAATATGGCAGTTATATATTTTCTCAGTTTGTATATAATTCGAGGCATTATCGAACTATGTCAGCCTATTGGACTTTCATCTATAAAATTCCCTTCAATTAAATATCTAAATGAGATAACATAGGAATAACTTGGAGTGTATACTTGTACATGTAAAAAAAAAAAAAGAAATCAACAGCAATATTTGAAGAAGATGATACTGATGGTCCAGTGACATATATAACATGGATGTCGGAACAGAACTTGAAATTGACAATAAGCATTAATAGAAAGGTCGCTTTTACAAGGTAGTCACGCTTAGTTGTAATTTCGCGTGCTATTTCACAAGGTTCACATTATAGTTATACAATATAACTAACGATTGTGATGACGAATTTCTTAAACTGTTCTAGAACAATCTAATTGAAATATAAATCTGTGATTTTACTATTTTCATAACTTCGACGAAGCAAACCAGGTTAGATATAGTTCTGGACTGATATGCATAAAACCATTTTAGTTACGATAACCTATTGTAGTATTAATTTATCGTAGAACATGTAGAAAAATCCGCCCGTCACAGTCGGAATAAATCTTAAGTAGCTTTATGCATACGGGCCCTGAATTTGAATCAGATTGGTTCTGTAGGTTTCACTCTTATTTTCAAAATATTTATTTTAAATTGCGACTATTTATAGTTCCGTAACTTTCTATCTGTATAAACCAACAATCGACACGTGCATATATTTTGGTGAAATAAATATTCAGTATATGTTTCAAAATGTCCATAATTATTGACAACCAGTACATACTTACATTTTCCAAATTTTACCAATGAAAAATATCTAAATAAATTTTATTCATAAACAAGTGGTAGTAAAATTGACTACACGTATGAGTTTAGTAATGTACAGTGTATCACTGTCGGACTCAAGACACAAATAAAAATGAACACGTGATGTATATTATACCTGATAATTTTAAAATATAAAGTTCCAAATTACCGGCCATGTACACTGATCTATACGTTCAGCAGTAAAGCGATGCATGAACCTGCATTACGTGTAATAAGAGTTTCTAAGACCGACTGGAAATCGCTTGAATACCTGGAAGTATCACTTCACAATACCTCTGGCAATAACTCCATTAGCCATGCTGATGGTCAAATTAGGGAATTAAATAAATGTATTATATAAAAACTGGGACATAATATATTGTATAATAGTCCCAGATAAAAGAATTATGAACAAATTAGATTATTGAAAACAATTTTACACGGAATACCTCTAGTTAATTATGACTTTAAACTATGAGAGAATCCATAAAAGAAATTGCACTAAAATAATTCCTCTATATTTACTTGTTTCATAAATTTAGTTAAAACAAAACAGTTTAAAAATGACAGATCATAGTTATTTAAAAAATTTAGATATCCAATCGGCAATCCTTTCCGATTCTTAAACTGTTTTAAAAATTGTTCCTTTTCAAGGTACTAGTAGTTAAAAAAAAGTTTGCCGATGTCTGGTACAATTCTTTTTTTAGGATCCGTGAATATGTGTATGCGTTTGTCATTATCTTGTCGGGTTAAACAACCGTACGATTGACTCCCTGCTTGTTTAAGTACTTTTTGGTTTAAAGAAATCACGTGTTTTTTTTTACCCGTGAAGCCGTCAGGATGGCTACTTTTAGAGAATTGATATTCTGAATTTAAGATCGTATATTGAAGAATGCGTAGTGTATATAAAGATGAAAAAGACGTTTATACAAATGAAAAATTTAATGATGGAATGACAATGACATTTACACATAGATACCATGGCGTTACATAAAGTCAGCGCTAACGCGTAAAGGGACATGTATAATTCCCGCGGTACTATGATAGTTTCTACTTATCCTCAAAGTTATGCATACACATGTTTATGGATTACAGCTTAGTAGTAAAAAGAAGATTTACCTTCACCAGTACAAAGAGTTTCAATCAAAATATATTCGTTGTAATTAAACAGATATATCATGTTATGGAGGGATCTTTGCGAAAAATACCAGTCTTGGGACCAAATTTCCCTCACCTAACGGCTCGGGAAATTTCACAGTTCCTTGACTGGTATTTATCGCAAATACCCCTCCATAACATGATATATCTGTTCAAAACTCCGACCCGGAATATGTACAGAATGTATCAACAAGGAAATTGCATACACATATAGAAAACACAATGAATTGTGCAAGCACACCATTAAATGTTCTTAAAAAAATGAAATATGTATTGAATAGAAATGATCTTGCTCGTATAATTAAACTTAACATTTAATAGACCAATTATAGAATATGCATGTGCGTTATGGGATAGTTGTACTCAACAAGATTTTAATGATTTAGAACATGTTAAGTTTGAAGTAGGAAGAATAGTAACTGGGTTGCCCGTGTATGTTAGTCGGGAAGCTACATATTTCGAAACAGGCTGGAAATTGCTAGTAGACAGAGAAAGTCAAGAAAGCTCAATGTGTTATATTTTCTACATAACGAGACTGCCCTTGATTATCTCTGCGATTTAATGCTACCACTTGCTGGTCAAATATCTAATTATGATTTGCGAAATAGTAACAACTATGTAGTACCCCGTTAAAGACTAGATATAACCAGAACATCTTTTTTCCCCCATCTACTACAATTGAATGGAATCGTCTAAACCCCGACATACGGACTTCCAGAAATATAAATACAGCCACCCTCCTACTTTAATTGTGATGTTAGAAAACTCCCGCATGCAGCTGTAGCCATTCTAATTTCAATATTTGCATATTACTATCAAAATTTAAAAAACCAAAACATATCTATGTTTCAACAGTTTATTAATACAAGGTTTTCATAACTTATTATAAATCATTTAAGGTTGCTCAAAACATTCAATCTGATACTATTTTCTGCATATTTGTATCTATATTAGGAATATGAAGAACCAACACAATATCTATTGCTTCCATTTAAAAGTACATTCTATTCTAATAGCATACTATAACCACCTAGGCCTATTTTAATAGCATAAGTTTGAACCCTAAGGCGTATTCTAATATCATAGTGTTACCCATATTTTGTTTATGGCTCCTTTTGCGCCTTTTTCTTGCAGACATAGTTGAATTTAAAATTACAATCCAGTTGTTTTTGCCAGTCATATAGTATATATGTTGCTAAACAATTCCCATGGTCAGGATGACCTTTCCCTATAGCTATATAACTTAGTCGCAATGCTATTTCTGGAACTTCTCCATGGTTATTTCCCCAATACCATTTGTCTTTGTCTTTGTCTCTGTATCCACTTGTCCAGATATAATGAGTTCTTATCTGTAATTGATAAAAATTTAAATGTAAGAACAAATGTATCATTAACACTTTCTCTCCTGATTTTATTTTTTTCGCGGGATTCCCTGGCCGAAATTTATTTACACGAGCCTTTAACGGTTTGCCTAACCGGAATTAATTTAACATGTGCTACAGCAAAAACGATCTCGTAGTTTTGGTCACTGAAATCTCAGGAACCGTAGCGAAGAATGCGGTCAAACTTTGATAAAATGTAGATTTTAAAATAACACAGGTTTTATTGTCCATAAACTTTTCATAGAGTAATAAGCAGTTTACCTTTAAAACGTGTGTTAATAAAGTAGGTTAATTGAGTCGGAAGATAATTTTTGGCATTGTGTATCGTATATCGCTTTGACTTACATTCAGGCAAATTTGCTATGCAAACGAGTGTTTCAAAATGCTATTTCTATGGACACTGAATTATTTTCCTTCAAAAACCGTTTCCGTTTTCGTTTTCTTGGCAAAAAAAACTTGTAAATCTACACTGTCGTTCACGTAGATTTTGGCCGCCATTTGTTTACGGTTTGGAAAGAATAAAGATAACTCGAGCTCGATAACGGACAATAACCCTTCCAGACGAGTTATATAATATTCCGCACGTTGATGGGCCAATTAAAAATAAATTTTAACTGCAGTAATAATTGATGGGACTTCTTTACTTTATGACTTCACGCCAGTAATGCCTTTTAAAATTCTTCCACAAGTGAATGAGATGAAGCTTTCCAATATAAATCTCAAATATAAAACAAAAGCAAAGAGCAAATGAAGCCAAGAAGTGCATTTTTTAAAATTAGTCCATGAAATTTCCAATGAATGTGATCTGTGTCATGGGGCTAGTATAATATAAAAAACATTTAAACATAAATAAATGTACTACAGAGAAGCAAACATTCAGCTGGTTCTCAAGAAAAAAAGCCTACTGAAAAAAAAATTGACTGAAATAAAAAAATCTTAACTATATAGTCAACATTTATGATGTATAAGACAAAATAATATTGATAACTACATAGACTAATGTTTCTTATAGCAACACAAATAAATACCAAAGGCTGACAATTCAAGTTTTTTTTATAATTTCAACTAAAGTTAAATTAATTAATCACATGCAATAGAATTCAAGAAGATGATACTAATGATATGCAAACAACTACTGGGTACACAATTATTGATACTCGTGATATGCACACAGGCAGCTGCAAGTCACTGAAAACTATTGTCAAAAAAGGAAAAGGATAGACATTTGAAATATATGTTTTACTGCAGAATACTTCAGTTTTAGAATACATTTATGGAAAGCTACATCAGTAAGTAGGTGAGCTGATAATGTGTGATAACATTTGGAAGCAGTGAAATTTGTTTTATTTTTAGTTTATTATGATGGGGTGAATGGGAGGATTCATATCAAAAATCAATTTTTAAATTGAGTGAGAATAATAGAAACAGATTTCTTTTTTTTATTTTCTGTTTATATTGTTGGGTTGAATGGGAGGGTCTGCCAAAAAAATAAATAGAATTACTTGAGTGAGGTTGTTATATACTATTTCCAGTCTATTGATTAATCTATTGTTTGCCTTACATCCAACAGCAAGTATTACTTACATATAAGCCTAGATATTAATATGGTATGAAGATACCTGCTTAAATGTACTAGTCCAATAAACAGTTTAAATTTGACAAGCTGGCTCACAAGGTAACAGTCACAAGAAGACACTACTCTGGTCCAATTATTCCGACTCCAAATTGATCAGTATTTTCTCTTACTCCTTACTGCTATATCTTGGCTTCTGAGGGAAGCAGCAAATACCATTTTGAAGTCTTTTTTTACACAAAAGATGTGTTTTTCTAGTGTCAAAAATGGTAGTTTATATTAGCATAAACCAAGTGAAAAATTTTCAAAAATGTGGCAATATTTGCATATCAAATGCATAAATGAACACGACATCTAGGATATAGTAGCGATATACATGTGTTATATCCAGAACACTCAGTAGACCCCAAAACCTCTTGCCAAAGAAAATGTGCAACCTCCAAAAAAGTGTGGGAACAGGCCTTGATCTGGATATCCATTTACATGTACAATTAAGATTTATGCAGTATTTATTTATAGAGATGCCAGTTTAACGTTATTTGGCCGCCATTTTGTTTTCCGGTGACTGATAGCACTGGAAAATGACCATTGTTATTGTCAGATTTCCCCCTTTTGCTAATCTGTTATCTTTCTTATGTAGCATTTCTTTTGTAATAAATTATTATAATTTCTTTTCCTCTCTTTGTTTTTACTAAACATCGTTTCGTTTGTATTTTATCGAGTCGAAATAAAACCTACGTGAACGACTTTTTGAACTGCGCGGCACGGTTTTTTTTCTGGGGATGTCTAGTTTGGAGTCAAAAATAAATATGTTCCTGACGTTATACGTTTATATAATTATTATCCAAATGAAAGCGGAGATTCCCATCTACTGCAAAAACGAGGTCGCTTTCCGGTTCCTGTTTACGCTCACCAGCAAAAGAATTTGACAAAACTTCAAAGATAATTTTCAAGTAGAAATATTGAGATTTTTTTAAAACGACTACGATTTTTAAATTCCTCGATGGCATATTAGTCTATTTAAAGTTATTTTAAAACGATTTATAACCAGGAACATATTTATTTTCAGGCATTTTTAACTGCCCCTCAACATGACAGAGCAGTGTCAACAGACATCGTTCGAAATCAGCGATCGTGTTAATATCGGTTAGCATAAATATAATAACCGTATATCCGAGATTGGTTTAATTAAAATTTAAGGTTATTCTATATGTTTCTAGCGTTTTACTTGCATGCAATTGTAGATGAACATGAATTGTAAGACTCCACCCTTTTATAATTTTCAATAAAGCAAATCAAATTATGTCAAAATTGTCATAATATTAAATAAATGAGAAAAAGTAAATGTGACCCAACCTTTCTTAGTACCAAAAAACCTATTGAACTTTAAATATCAACTTCTTTTAAAGACTTTTTTAATTTAAATTCAGGATCCCCATCTCCTGTGGCCCAACTGATAGAAGAGACAGATGTTTGGAATTATTTATCCTGCATGGGAGTTGATAGACATATGATTCATTCTCTGCTCATCAATTGCATGTATACCGGTTAGTATTATATATAGTAAGATTAACCACATTTCATTGTAAATCCACCAGTAATTTGCATTTCGTTGTCGGATTTATCAGTCGGTATTAAAATGACAGGATTATACTGAAAACATTATCAGCTTCAAATATATATATATATATATATATATATATATTGTATATTTATAATCAATATAACAATTTTCATCACATGAAACATTTTGATATTTGCAAAATTTAACTCGATGAAAAAATGCTTTCACTATAAAGACGAGACAGATTCCATGAAAAGAAAAGAGCAATTAATACTGTACTATTCAACATCTCTTTTATTTTTTAAATTTACTGGTATTTAGTAATACATTTGTTATATGCAGATTCATTACGTCATATATAAATGTGTAAACATACACAATTTTTCAACATGTTAACTAGAACTGTTTCTTTGTGGTCTCTCTGTTTTTTTTCAGTATATGATCTCTGCACATTGCTGGTCAGTGGTGAGATGGATTGAAGACATCGCGGGACGATTGTGGTCCCTATGGAACAATACTTTGATGCCTAATCCTATATGTTTATGATGTTTAAAAAAAGGCCACTTAAAAATAAGTGCCAACTGAATAGGTGACTCTTGAGTTTGATGCATATAATGATGTGTAATTTAAAAAACTTTATCAGAAATGCAATCAACTCAAAAGTCCCTTATCATTTAAATGTTGCTGGTCAACGTTTAAACAAATAATTAGAAGCACACCAAAGTCACATTTAAAACTCATGAAATTTTGGTGCCTTTTTTTTTTAGATGATTGGAGTTTAGACAAGTTAAAGCAGAATGTATGGCAAGAATATCTGTTTTGGCATTGTGTGATAGCGGTAGTTGAAGATCGTGTAGAAATCTCTTTTTTAATAAAATATGCCCATTATATTTGAAAATCTTAATTTTAGTAGTGTAAATGTATCGGTATTTCTAAGAAAAATTCGAAACACAATGAAGTCAGTTTTTAAGAAAAAAGACCTATCTATTGGTAAAGAGCAAGCCATAGGGATTGTTTTAAAAGATGTTGGTCCAATATGTAAAAAAGAGGGTATAAGTTTGGATTGGTTAGAAAATCCGGCTCCTATACCAAATCAAATCCATGTTACAAATGGTCTCATTGCTGAGTTAAGAAAATTAAAACTGCAACATAATATAATACACAAAACAGTTGCATTGTGGGTACAATTTTTATGTAATTTAAATTACACCCCCGACTCAGACGGGTTAAAACGTAACATCGAATTAGTAAACAAAAAGCTGTCAAAGTTTTCTTTAAATGATAGGCAAAATCTCAGTACCTACTTGAAAGAACAATATATCCCCTCAGAAAAGAAATACCCTATGTAATTTTGCCTCAAATGAAAAGAGGAATAGTTCTGACAAAGTTGACAATAAAAGGTTTCAAGAATACATCGATAACGCTTCTCTTAAGTTTGCCGAACAAAAAAGTATTATAACCGACCTGGAAAAAAAACTAGAAAAATCAAGACAACAGAAATTTAGTACAAACTTGAGGTTATTCAAAATTAGAAATGAACATAAAAAAGTAACAGCTAAATATACTGATAGTCTGTCCAAAATGTCTCTACTATCGACAAGAAATGTAAACAAAAGGCTGAAGCGTAAACAAACACGTATAACACAACTTACATCAGAAAAAAACAAACACGAAAAAGACATGAAATATTTAAAACAAAGAACGGAGAACTTAAAAAGAAAGTATAAAGGGCAATCAGCACTTCTGAGATATTACCGGAACAAAAACTTCAAAAAAGAAAAAAATAATGAAACTGTTGACACAATAAAAAAAATCAGGTATACGGATAGTTAGACAATATACGTATTGTGTCTTGAAATATGAAATTTATTTGTATGAGGCTAAGAAACGGGGGGAAATGCGAGGTTTACCGAGCTTTTCTCCCTGTTTCGTGCCGAATACAAATAAATTTCATATTTCAAGACACTATACGTATATTGTCTTTATACTGAAATCGATAAAAAAAAAAAAAAAAAAAAAAAAAAATACGTAACAAATTTATTGTTAAAAAAAAAGTGTTTGGAATTTCCCTCTTGGGGTACCATTGTTGAGTATTTCCCTATAAGCGTAGTAACTCATAAAGTCCAGGCGATAAGACATTGACATTTTTAGGAATTAGAAAGAGAAAATAAACTAATTTAATAATATTTAATAAACATGGTATGTAAATTACGAATTTCAAGACATAACAAGTTTAAATTTACAAAAGTTTGACAATTGTTACTACACGTTGTCATGGTTGTGACGTGACATTGTTGATGAAATACAGTAGTTCCGGTAAGTAGGCGTGGCTAATAGGTTAGTTGAGGTCATTGACGTATAAAGCTAACGTTTATACGTATAGCTTTATCTGTATAGTAAAATAGCTGATTGCAGTATAAATTTAGATATGGTTAACAAAGTGAAAAATTTGGAAAATGAAAATGAAATATTGAAAGAAAATATTGAAGAATTAATGAAGTCACAAATAGTTAAAACATTTCATGGGGGAAAATATGATGACTCTGTATAATAAGGGAGGTATATGCATCACTTCTGTCAATGAATGTTGGAGTATGTAATATCGAAAAAATTGTTCGTACTGTTCTAGAAAAAATGGGGGGGGGGTTAAAGGTTGAACGTTTACAAAAAAAAACATTTGCAGAAACTATGTTGGTTTGACACTAACTAAATGTATGTACTAGCCTGCAGGGCTAGTGAAATTATTTTTCTACAACTCTCTTAAGAAATCACTAGCCCTCCAAGTGTAAAAGGCATGACCCTATCTAGGAGGGTCTAGGGGCATGCCCCCCCCCCCCCCCCCCCAGAAAATTTTGATACAAATGAAGCAAAATTCTGTGTTCTGGAGCATTTCCAGAGGGTTTTGAACATGTTTTGTTTCATGAAATTTCAAAGTCTAAATAATTATGACGTCTTGAAAGGCTATTATATTTTTTTTCTTTGATGTATGGCGTCAAAGAAAAAAATATAATAGCCTTTTCTAGACGTCATAATTATTTGGACTAGAAATTTCACTGGTTTGCCAATAAAAAATACAAAAAAAAAAATCATATTTTAATCATCTATATTAAGAATGTGTTCGACTTATTTTATTTTGAAGACCCCTTTAGATCATTACTTCATCATCCTCATTTTACTTACCATTATTACTAGTGTCATTAATGAAGATGGGTAAGTAAGGGATTTACAAATACATCAACAAAAGAGGAAAGGTTTGCCCTTGCTGTTTTTGTCATAATTCTTCATGGACTCTTTCTTTTCCCTTGTTGTTTGTCAGTTTTTTTTTTTTGCAGGACGAAATTTTATTCCTAAAAATCTGTATATGTTTACCAGAGACCTATAATTTAGTATATATTATATGTCAGTGATATTGTTTGCCTCAAATTACATCCAAAATACAGCTTAATTCCCTAAAGAAAATTCCCAATTACTAAAAAAAAAAAACGCTTAAAATTCCTCCCAATAAGGTGTACAATTTTCCCAAACAGTGATGGCAACGGTAGTAATGTATATAAATTTCGTATTCATGTTATTATTTTTATATTCTGAAAGCACTTTTGAGATCCAGGTTTTTGATCAGAATCATCACGGCGTTTCAAGTTTGTAACACACATGGTTTTCAATGTATAAGTACCATCATTGTTTCAGTTTCTTTCCCCTCTCCAAAAAGTACCTTTCATGTTAAAAATGTCTGACAATCAAAATATACGTGAATAAACTGTACAATAAAGACAGCAAAGGTCAGCAAAAAATGTGGGATTTGTTGACAATTAAAATTTTATATAGTTATAAACAAAACTTTGACTAGCCCGTCGGACTACTGTGATGAAAACTTTACTAGCCCTCCTTAGTTTTTACTAGCCTCGGGCTAGCGGACTAGCGTTAGTGTCGAACCCTGAATTATTATTATTGGGTAATTTTCCGGTATCTGTAAGTAGGTAAATGTTACCAGTGTTTAGATGTCGGACCTTTTTGCTCTCATTTGTGTCACCAAATCCTGACAAGTTTACGGTCTCCTGTCCGGTAATGACCAAATTCAGCTCTGTAGCTAATTTGTCTGTGATGAAGGACCTCTGTGCGCCCTCGTCAAATAATATGTTTGCGTTAGTACATTGAATGCCTGAACTTACTTGCGCTACGGCAGTTTTAAGTAAAACATTGGTCTGTGCCTGTGAGTGAAGAACTGTGCCCGTTTCCTTCGCGTTGTGTTGTGTTTCATGAATTGTGCTAATATTTACCTTAGTGTTACTCTGTTTTTCTTCTTGTTGTACCTCGTCTTTGCATAAACTAGTATGATGCCGTTTTTTACATTTTCTGCAACTTTGGTGTGATTTGCAATCAGCTACAATGTGATGTCTTAGACAGTTAAAACAAACGATCCCGTTTAACAATGGAAATTCTTGCTTTGTGTTCAATAATCGTAGTACAGTTAACGGCGGCGTGTGATTCGTGACAAAATGCGCATGACTTTACTTTCATTTGTCTGTTGACTGGTTTAGTACGTACCTTTGCATTGGTATGAAATGCTGCAGTAGCGGTATGATTTTCCGTAAAATCAGCGGAATTGCCTTCCTCCATAATATTGAGTTCGTGAAATATCACTTGTCGTAGGTCAGATAATTGCCAACTGGTTGAACCATGGTGTCTTGTTAAATTTATACGTACGTCTCCCGGTAACTTTTTCAATATGATAGGGACCAATAATGAGCCATAGGTATCCTCTGTCTGACCAAGGGATTCTAAACCAAGTACATATTCTTAAAACGGCGCTTCTATGTCCTGCACGTATCGATTTCGGCTTCAAATTCATCCTGGTCGCTTGGCACCAATATCGTGCAGTGGGTAAATCGGGCAACTATAAGGCTAACAATAACAAAGGCATCTAGCATGTATGGATCTCTATTCAAACTCTGATGTCAATACGTCACACTTAGGTGACGTTACAATGAATAGCGGCAGCGAGAACGTTACGTTTATGAGTTACTTCCAACAATATCATCAAAGTTTGCTGCTGGAAAAAGTGGCTGCTATCTTGATTGCCTGCTAAAAGTGGCTGCCAGCTTGATTCTGGTTAATTAAACGGATGGTTGAACTTTCCCATCTCTTTTAAGTTCAGTCTTTATCGTCAGCGAGATGACCTCATATCACATCTACCAACATCTCTAGTGCACATTAGTTTACATTTAGAACGAGTGTACCCAGACCACTGCTACTGAAAGATTCCTTCTCATCAATGATGGTACCTACGATAAAATATTTGTATTCCCAACTGACAACAACTTAGCAAACAACAACAACACAATCTACGCAGATGGTACTTTCTACCCCTTTTCGTCACTCTTTGAACAGCTGTACACTCTACATGCACTGGTTGATGGAGAAAAATTTCCAATAGTATTTACACTTTTACCAGGGAAGTTAAAGGACATTTACAGAAAAATTCTTTACACTACTGCTTGCACCCAACGTCAAATTCACCTGAACCCAGCAACTATCTTCAATGATTACATAGCTGTTGTCCAGAATTCAGTCAGATCATTCCCTCCAGAAATCACAGTTAAAGGTGTTTTTGGCGAAAAGTGCAGTCAGCTGGACTCGTCCCCATCTAAAATGGAGAGCTAGACATTCAGCAACTTATACGCAGGGCAGCAGTTTTTCCTTTGGCAAAACATGTAGAAATAGAAGACGTCTGGTTCCATGGATTTTGAGACCTTGAAAATTCGGACTAAACAGCAAATATTACTACGTTTACTGACTACGTCACATCATATTGGGTTGAAAGCAACACGCAGGTATAGAACCAGTACCAAACAGAAGGACTAAGGACGACGACCCGCATCAAAGGATGGTACTTCAGCATGAAGAAGATGATTCAAGTACTACAGCCAAGCATATACAATCTACCCAACTACCTAAAGGTAGAGCAGATAGCAAACAAAGTGACAATCATTCAATACCAAGCTGGGAGAGTACGACAAACAAAAAAAAAAAAGAAAATACACAAAACTCAATCAACGTCTACAGGAACTAAAAGAACGTCTTCATTATGGTTAGTTTGTTTCAGTATGCTATCATTGCCTCTTATTTGTTACACTTGACTAAAGTTGTTTCAATTATATGATGTGTTTACTGTTGTGATGGTAATGTTGTTTTATGTGAGTGTGCTTCATTGTTGAACTTCTGCATTCATTGTGTGTGCTTTATGATATCTGTTTTTTATAGTGCTTAATATGTTCTGTTTTACGACTTGATATCATAATCCATGTTTGCTGATACTTCTACTTCAATTGTACCTGATATGTGCAAAATAAAATATTTAAATATTATTATTATTTTATGTTTATTTCATATTCTATTTATACAAGTTACATTGATTAGTTAACTCTAATTACGTGAAACGAACTATAAAAACAAGTCAATTACTATTAAAACAATTCCCGATTGTCCTACACAATTTCATTACTTTTTTACCTATAATTTCAAAAAGTGGGACAATCAGGAAAACACCCCAACAGATACCATGATGGAAGCCAAATGATGTCAAAGGATCACACTTGTACTGTGGGTAATGTGAGCTTAAAGTAACTAGCAAATGAGCATGCTTTACTAGGCTCCTCGATAACACACACAAAAAAATGATTTAAAACAAAAATATGCATATCAATTTTTTCGGTGGAATTTATGCTTATGCACATTAAAGATCCAAATGTATTTACTTTACCTACTTATGCCCTTAGCCTCTGCGGGGAGCATATGCTATTGTGGGCTGTAGTTTGTAACACAGGATTGTGTATGCGTGTAATGTGGTTTGGAGCCATAGGCTCATTTACCACTGCTGGCAAGCCTGCTTTGCAGGTGAGAAGAAAGCCGAGTGAGTAAGACTTTTTTGCCAGTACATAGCCTCTACACTATTCAAGACTTCTGCGATGCCTCCTCGCGAGAGCACATGGTAACTAGGGTCCAGCATCCTAGACATAATTGTAGAGGATCTCGGAACAGCAAGGGCCCCAGGGATGCAGTGTTTAGGCCCACCGGCGCGTGGACACGCCCTTGAACTCATCAACCTTGCCCCAGATATGGGAAAATAGCCGGACAGATGGGAGTCGTAAGCCAAAAAAAGCAACCCATCTAGGAGAAGGAATCACTCCAAAATCAAATCGGTAAGAAAGGTAGAAATAAGATGTGATACAAGTGCCAATGAGACAATTCTCAATCCAAGTCACAAAGTACGGCCTTCAACACGGAGCCTTGGCTCACATCGAACAGCAAGCTATAAAGGACCCCAAAAGGCCTGTAAGTCTTGGCAGACAGCTTTTCAAGATCACGGATACCTCGAGAACAAATTAAAAGTACTGACCCTCCAGGTTTGGGGTTGAACGCAAAACCAACTATCTCGCCTTGTTAAAAAAATACAGTAACAGAAACATTGACGAAATGAATATGCACCAACCATAATCAACTGTTCTGTGAACATTTGTCCTTACAATTTACAAAGTTTACAAAGATCTCGAAGCTCCATACTTTAATTTAAGTGTAAACGCGTATATAAGGTGCAACAAATTCTTAATTTACACTGTACATTAAACTTTTAAAGGCTATCGAAACAGATGTAAACAATTCAAATATACAAACTTAGCCATTTTTACCTTCTCTAATAAAGAGATCCATTTCTTTTGTTTAATTTCAACTGGATATAAGCCTAAATTAAACATACCAATCAGTACACATCCAATTGAATGAGTATAAATACGGCACCAACAGCCCGAGGAAAGAATGCTTTTGCAATGCCAACATATAAGTATCGACATGACATAGAACAATAAGTGTTCAAAACTGTGAAGCTATACATATTAAGATTGTTTTGATTAAATCGAAACAAAATCAATGCTACTTGTAGTAAGCATAACTCTTCCTTTGTATAAATATAGGATTGGACCCTTTTTTGTCTGAAACTACTAGATATTTCAACCAAATATAAATTCCATTACACCAAAATGTAACAAAATTTACCATTTCTCACTTCTTGTAATACAGCTGAAGTGTTTGAAATTTTGTCAGAGTATACTTGTTTTATGATATCAATATGCAGAAAACCCGATAGTCCATAGTTTTTGGTACAGTTCAAGAATATGATATCGCCACCAAAAGAAACATACTTTGACTATTGCAACAAAAATGTCTAACTATGTATTTTTTTTATTTTGTAATGAATTATCCTTGATAGATAATTTCAATTTCCCGCAACATTTTTTACGATTAACCAGTTACCACAAGCCATAAGCCAGGCCAGTAAAATATTCCCGAAAAGAGATCAAACTACTAAGTAGCCAGTGAAATTTGATCTGGTTAGAAAATAAAAAAAACTATTTCAGCAGGATCTGTTAATGGAGTTTTATATTTTCCAGCTAATACGATATTCCAGCGCTTGCATTTCATATCATTCAAAAATAATTAATTTCCTTGATGCACGATTCCTGCTGTCTATGGAAAAATTTAACCAAAAGGTTTTTAATAGTAAAGTTAAATTAATTCCTACGAAATATTTAGAGGCCACGGATAACTTCTAACTTCCGTCCTCCATTTTTCGATTGTAACGTCACCGAATCAATGCGGCTTATCACCAGGAGTCGGTTTCTTACGTCTAAGATTGATCGTAAGTCATGAACAATTCAGTTTACTAACAATCAATCTTAGTTTTTTTTTGTGAAACGACTACTGATTTTTATTTTTATGAGCAACATTTTGTGTACACGATGAGTGTATTACCCTTCGGAAGCACTAAGGCTATCACTTGGGAGGGGTTCATGTTGCTTAATATTTTGTGATATGGATTGAGGACTGTTGTTTGTCTTTTCGCCATTTTTTTAGCCATGAATGTTAATTATTATCTTCTCTTTGTTTTTATAGATTGATATAGATTGTCACTGAATGTTGTCATGAATGCTATCAGAGATAACATGAAATCAGAATAGACAAGTATATTTGATCATATTGTTGTTCCTCCGTGTCCTGTTAAAACAAACGTTATATATTTCTTTCAACCTGTTAAAACTGTCTGATATACATATACGTTGTTATAACCTTAATTTACAATAATGGTGTGTCTTTTTATACGTACCTTGCTATGATTTGCATACATTGCCGCTATAGGAAGTTCCCATTCAGGAAAAAAATTAGAGTATAACAACTCTGCTCCTATGTTTTTGCATGCTTTCTGTAAGGGAAAAAAATACAACCGTAAATACCCTCATATGCCTCAAACGATTTTGACTCGAGATATTATTGTAAATTATCAACTAAAATAATTGTGACGTGCAGAAATTATCAATCATGCACATTTTATTATTTTTTTTAATAAATTTCTGTTAAGTAGCTAGTATACATTAATTTATAAAATGACATTAATGGTACTGTAAAATGGAAAAATCATACTGAGTCTAATTTTATCACATTATGTACAATAAATTGCTTCGCCGAACGCAGCTGGATACGACCGCAAAGGTCCAACCTAAAAAATGGACACAATATTCGCGCTTGATACAGGTCTGAATTTGGATTGTAATTAAATATTTGACACATAATAGGTTTCTGACACAGAATAACTGTAGTCAAAGAACTTAGAATTAGTTATATTATTTGAATTTATATTCATTTTTTTTGCTTTTGTGCAATACACTATGCTGTTGCGAATTGACCCACTCCCCCCCCCCCCCCCAAAAAAAAAATTAAAAAAATTACCCCCCTTTTTTTTTGCTTTTGTGAAATATACTATGCTGTTGCGAATTGACCCCCCCCAAAATAAATTAAAAAAAAAAAGAAAAATAATTACCCCCTCCCTTTTTTTTTTGCAACAAATATTTGAATAAATTTTCTTTTTAATTTCTGAAATCTGAAATGAGAAAAAATTGTGCCCCCATCACAATTTCGTTTTTACACCCCCCTCCCCCCTTCCAATTATTTTTCACCTCCCCCCCTTTTTCCAAAAAAAAACTTGTTTCCCTCAAGATATGGTCACAATCTCAATTCAAAGGAGAAGGACCGGTAAGGGCTTATTTTGGCCTAAAAATTGAAATAAATCTGATGAAAGATTTTTGACATTTTTTAAACACTTAAGTGTCTTCTTCAATCGATTCAATTAGTTAATGTTTTGGATTTGAACTGATTTGGTCATTAAAGACGCCTAAATTCAAACTTAAATATGAAATTGTATCAAATATGCCGCAAAACGTCACTTTTCAGATGTTTTTTTGTCTAAAATTGGAAGTGGCTGCATTCGTGTTCAGTCTAAACCTTTGTTATGTATAATCATCAAATACAACATATAATTAAGAGTGAACACAAGTGCGGCCACTTCCAATTTAGACAAAAAACGTCAAAAATTAGCACAAATGATAAGATAGTGATGATTTTATTATTTTTGCATGAATTAATGATGCTAGTACCTGATGCATGTGATAGCCAAAAGTTTTCGTTTTCAACAATTTTTTTAAATGCTATATTTTGAAGCCAAAAAGAGGCCTTACCGAGCTTTCTCCTTTCCAAAGGAGTTTGCAACCATAACTACCCCTTTGAATACATCATAAAAGTCTTAAAATAGAAAATGAGATACATAATCATAGCTAAAATTAATATTCCTTAATCAGCATTTTTAAATAGTAACTTCTAAAAATAAATTGACAGCTAATCACCTCAAGACAATACAACATTTCTTTATACATAATTTAAAAGCAGTGTAAGGGAGGTATTCCAAACATAACATTGTACTTTTTTGAATTGTCCATTAACCAGGAAACCCTTGTTTTCCTCCTAATTCCTAAACGGTTTGAGCCATAACCCCCAAAAGCCAATCCTAACTATCCCTTTGTGGTATAATTTCAGAGAGATCCACACACCGTTCCACAAGTTATTGTCTGGAAACTAGAAAAAATGCTTATTTGGACCCTTTTTGGCCACTAATTCCTAAACTGTTAGGACTATAACCCCCAACCTTCCTTTTGTGGTTATAAACCTTGTGTTTAAATTTCATAGATTTCTATTTAGATTTACTAAAGTTATTGTCCGGAAACCAAATGTCTTCGGACGACGCTGACGACGACGACGACGACGACGTGATACCAATATACGACCGCAAATTGTTTTTGCGGTCGTATAACAAAATCATACATAAAAAAGAAATATGAAGGCTAAAGTGTTTCGATAAGTACCTAAATGGCCCCATTTCTTGCTACCTTTCAATTAGTATTTATATTTAGAGTTATTATCACATTTAACAGTATTAAAGTTAAAGCAACGACAAGATAGAAAAAAAAATGTCAAAATACAATATACATGAAAAATATTACCAGTATCAATTGTTCACCTATTCAATGAAATGGACGAATTTCTCATTCTTATCAATACTAGAAACATACAACACTTGCATCAACAAAAAGATATCGTATCTTTTTGTTTTTTTCATAACAAATAACATATCTGACCTGAATATTAAGGATGTCGAACCCTGCGGTGGTGTATGTTTCCTAGGGCTAAATATGCTTAGAATTAAGAAGACTTTGACAAGTTTCGCATAAATGTCTTTTGTTGGCCTCTTTCGGCTGAAAATGTCAACGTTTCATTCATTGTCATTAGAAAATTTTTGACAAAAATTGCTCTTTTTCACTTTCTTATATCTCTTGAAATAATTGTCTTGTTTTTTCCTCTTTTTTTTTTCGTTTGAATTGGTTCACGTGTTGTCATGTTGAGGCGATTTATATAGCTGACTGTACTGTATGGGTTTTGCTAATTGTTAAAGCCTATGGTGACCAATAGATGCTTAAATTCACGTCATTTGGACTCATTTTTAATTGATATTCTGGGGCCAAAATAAGGCCCTTGATATTATTGATTTGGATGCAAATTTATGTCGCTTCTTAGTAATGTATTTTCTGTACAGAGAATACAAATATATTTTTTATTTAAAAGTTTTATACATTATCTAGATCTTTTCAAATAATTATTCAAATTATCCATCTGAATTTATAATCCTTTCTAATACCACATTAAAATATATCCGTTTAACAGAACCTGCCTGGATATAAATAGAACTTGTTTTAAAACAAAAGGGTTCCTATTGTTGTTTTTTCTTTCTTTGTGGCAATGTTCTGTTTGCTATTTCGGATGGAATTTAATAGTACAATTCTAAGTGGATTTGCTCCTTTTAGCACTGACTTCCCATATATTAATGAATGTAATAATTTTATAGTAGAAAACTGTGTTTCACATGGATGTTGATATTATAAATTGATAAAAACGACAACTGCTGTTGAAGGCATTTGTGTTGAAATCAGAAATAAAATTTTAAATCAGATTTGATGCAATTTTACAAAGGAGTAGGTCCAGTAAGACCCTTTTTTGGCCCCAAAATATAGCAGTTTTACCAAATTGTTAAAATGTAAACTTTTAGCTATTTATGGGAAAGTAGAATACTTCTGTTACATAAATATGGGCTGTTTTCGACAATACAATGCACATATATCGGGTACTAGCATCATTCAGTCATGCTAAATTACTGAAATCTTCACAATTTTAGCATTTGAGTTAAATTTCAGACGGTTTCCGTCTTAAATGGAAGTGGCCGCAATTGTATTCATTCTTAATTAACACTTACCATGCTGAATTGTTTTCAGAAAAAGTCTAATTTTCGTTTATTTGCAAAAATATGTAAATTATATGCAAATGAGCTTTACCCTGCTGCTGAAGCATATTGATTTCTTTAAATCTAAGGTAGGGGATCACGGGGCGGGGTATTTGGGGTGATTTTTGACGATTTGTCGTCCTATTTGTGACCCCAAAGACCGATGGATGCTGATATAGGTATCCAGCTATAGTCTGCATGTACAATGGACCCCAGTTAACACATTAACCCCAACAGTTCTTAGGTTGTATTGAAACTGATCTGGGAACACCAGTCTAAAGAAGGCAATTTGGACAAAAAATACGGAATTTCACGATTTTTCCGATTTTGGACTTCAAATAGACCTGAAATCGGAAGTTGTAGTTTCCTCTGCGTATTTCAATAATAATTATGATCAGTAGATATATGCCTGCGGGTTTACACTATTTTTGAAAGTTTTAGGCCTCTGAACTTCCTGTGTAAGACACAAAAGGGAAGCCCACCCCTCTAGAAAAACCAGTTTTATCCGATTTCAATTTTCCAAGTTCGTATTTGAGCTCAAAATGCAACTTAAACATGAGAAACATGACAATAGATAGCCTCAGGTTGAGGGAACATGCATCAATTTCGAAATAAGTATCACAAAGTTGACCTCTAAAAGTATGGAGAGCCATTGGAGTCGAATAACGGTGGTTTGGGTCATCCCGTCATATGACGGGCTCAGCATGGTAAGGGTTAATAAACAACAAAAATGAAAATTAACTTAAAAGTATTTTTGAGCAAATCCGTCTATCTGGAGATCTTGATAACCTATTCTGACCTAAAATAAGATGAAAAAACATACAAATTGAGGCTAAAACTGGAAAAATGGATTTCTACCACCAATGGCCTTAACACTTACCATGCTGAACTATTTTCAGAAAAAGTCTAATTTTCGTTTAATTGCAAAAATATGCAAATTATATGCAAATGAGCTTTACCCTGCTGCTGAAGCATATTGATTTCTTTAAATCTAAGGTAGGGGATCACGGGGCGGGGTGGTTGGGGTGAGGAGGTGGGGGTGGATGGGCGGCAATTTGCCCAAAAGTTGTTCATCAGGTGCAAAAAGCGTCATTTTTGACGATTTTTTGTCCTATTTCTTGACCCCAAAGACCGAGGGATGCTGATATAGGTATCCAGCTGTAGTCTGCATGTACAGTGAACCCCAGTAAACACATTAACCCCAACAGTTCTCAGGTTGGAGTGAAACTGACCTGGGAACACCAGTCTGAAGAAGGTCATTGGAAAAAAAATACGGAATTTCACGATTTTTTCCGATTTTGGACTTCAAATCGACCTGAAACCGGAAGTAGTCGTTTCCTCTGCGTATTTCAATACTAATTATGATCAGTAGATATATGCCTGCGGGTTCACACTATTTTTGAAAGTTTTAGGCCTCTGAACGTCCTATGTAAGACACAGAAGGGAAGCCCACCCCTCCAGAAAAACCAGTTTTATCCGATTTCAATTTTCCAAGTTCGTATTTGAGCTCAAAATGCAACTTAAACATGAGAAACATGACAATAGATAGTCTCAGGTTGAGGGAACATGCATCAATTTCGAAATAAGTATCACATGGTTGACCTCTAAAAGTATGGAGAGCCATTGGAGCCAAATAACGGTGGTTTGGGTCATCCCGTCATATGACGGGCTCAACATGGTAAGGGTTAATATTTAAATGTAAGTTGTATTTGATGATAATACATAACATATATAAAAGTTGAGAGTGAACACGGATGCGGCCACTTTCATTTTTGACAAAAACCATCTGAAAAGTGACATATTATGGCAAATTTGATAGATTTTTCATATTCAAACTTGAATTTGAGCGTCTTTAATGACTAAATCAGTTCCAATCTTTCACATAAACTAATTGAATTGAGTGAAGTAGACACTTACGTATTTAAAAAGTGTCCAAAATTTTTCATCAGATGAACCTGAAATTTGAGGCCAAAATCGGCCCTTACCGGACCTACTCCTTTTACTTGGCATGCTTGTCTAAAATTTTGCATTAGAAGAATAGGCCCTATCTATGAAAAAATAATTACATTAATCAGGCCGCTTGTTTCCTCTTTCGAATTGTTTTATATTTGTTATATATCAGCCCTTCATAGCTTAATTGTTATACGGTTATTTATTTTGCTCATAGTTGAAGGCCTTACGGTCACCTAGTAGTGCAAATTTTACGTCATTTAGTCTCTTGTGGAGAGTTGTCTCATAGTCAACCATACCACATCTTCTTATTTTTAGATTGTAACGATCCCTTTAATCATTTTATTTGCATATATAATGCACAAATCTACTTACAGCAGCCTCACATTGGGTTTTCGTATCATTAAAAGCAGAAACTTTGTAACAGGTGCCTCCCCCTTGCCAATTATACCAGCCATCTTCGCAACCTGAAATAAAGTTTTATACGGCTTAGTTGTTCATTCTAAAATGACACTCTTCATTTGCTTTGTAAACGACGACATATTCTTATCCAAATAAACCATGGGGTTCAAGTGCATGACGTCCCGTTTTATCCGAAACTTACGCGACCCGAAAGAAAAACGTCAAATCGGATTTATCAGTGTAAAGGGACGATATAAAGCATTGCACTTTCTTATAGAAGCCGTACAACAAGAAACATCTAAGGTTGAACATATAGCTTGACGATTCCATTTATAGACATACAACGATACAGTTAGTTAGAAATAGCAATAAGAGATACAGTCAGCTAGTTGTTACGTCTTATGTTTTATCCAAAACTTGCGCGATCCTAAAGAAAAACGACAAATCGAATTAATCAGTGTAAAGGAACGATATAAAGCATTACACTATCTTATAGGAGCCGTACAACAGGAGACATGTAAGGATGAAATTGATAGCTTGAGTTTACCTTCACAGAAAGAAGTGCCACTAAGTCTTGACCGACAACTTAAATTGTGTTTAGATAATAATGGATTACTACGATGTATCGGGAGAATACATAACGCACCTGTAGAGGAGGATACAAAATATCCGTTATTATGCCACCACAGTTTTACGTCGTTAAAAAGAAAGCCGAAGGATACCAAAGGGACAATCAAACTCATAAGTCGAAAGTTAACGGACAATGCCACGGCTAAAAAAGAAAAAGACAAACCAACAAACAATAATACACAAAACACTACATAGAAAACCAAAAACTGAGCAACACGAACCCCTCCAAAAACTGAGGGTGATCTCAGGTGCTCCGGAAGGGTAAGCAGATCATGTCCACATGTGGCACCCGTCGTGTTGCTCATGTTAGTACAAACCCGGTGATAAGTCTAATTCGGTACATGTAGGTCACATTCGGGAAAGAGGGACGGGATTGCAGTTACGACAATTGAAACATATCCGTTGTCATTCGTGAAACGGATATTCCATAACGGTCAACCAACTGGTGATGGCGTTCGTAAAATTTACGAAGGGACGATTTCAACTTCACTACTTGGAAATCTTGCTTGCATTTAAATGATTTGTTGTCATACGATCTATTTCAATAATTTTGTGGTCCGATAACGCAACAACATTCAAGGCAGCCGCCGAAAAGATAACAAGACCGAACCGAGACAACCGTATCTAAGAAACACTTGTCGATAATGGAACTGAATGAAAATTCATACCTAATAGAGAACCATGGTTTGTAGGCGTCTGGGAACTTCTAATAGAACTCACGAAAAAGTCAATTATTAAGGTGTAAAACCACAAAGTCATAGCTTCATGCTTTCTATGTTAAATTCTGCAATTTCAAGCATTAATAGCTATTTTGTCTTATATTCAAATAAAGTGGCAGTCATTTCATGTCAAAACTATACCTTATCCTGACTTGTGCTGAAAAATTTAACATACCTTTAATTGTATATTAGAGCGCACTGTTTCGCGGAAGTTTGATAGTACAAAAACAGGTACTTTTGATCTGAACAACAGGGCAAATGTGTCCTATTAAAATTGCATATTTATTATTAAAAAAACGGTTTCTACAGCAGCCTTCACGCTTAAGGTGGCTCACCCCAATATGGACCCCCGGTAGAATTTTTTTATTTTCACATATTTTGTAGATTTTTTTATGCTGAATCCAAAAATGCAAAGAAAAAAAGGGGGTCACTAGGCTCGTTTTCCCCTCAAATGGAAGCGAAATGTGCGATTTTGACCCTATTTCCAAACTTTTACACCCTTTCAACAATAACGACTACATCAAAGACTTTTAGAACCATGTCAGTATGATTATTATGTGAAAAAACAATTAAATTTGAAATGTAAACGTTCCCCTTGGTTGTTTTAGACTTAAAAATCCTTTTATTTTCAGATTTATGTCTAAATTTGGCATTTTTTAATTTCAGTTTAAGGCTAAAAATATTGGTTAAATCGATTTTTCGTAAAATTTCCCGGGTAGATTTTTTTTAAAAACGGATATGTCAAAGCTATGAAGTTTTCGAGCATTTTAAGGTAAAATAAAATGGGGGTCACCAGGTTTTTAAAAAAGTTACGAGCTTTTGCTTAACCCCTTTACCCCATGAGGTCTGATTTCAATGCACTCCATTAATTACTTTATTGTGATCTTTTTTTTATTGATGTCTTTAAATAAATAATGTTTGTAATTATATCAATGGACGAAAGCTGAATATAAATGTGATGAACATTTTACTGTTTGTTATAAAAAAGCGAAATTTTGATTATTTTGGTGAAATACGGTAATTTTGTCTGGCGCGAGTTGCTTCCCTCTAATCTGGCGCCATAATCGGACAACATAAATTTCAGGGTCGCCATTGCTGAGCAGCATACTGCACTGATAAATACGACCATGTGCATGAATAACAGACATAGTGGCGAATAGACAACGATGAAGGTAGAGTCATTACATAAGAAAACATAGATTTTAATATATTAGACAGCCAAATGTTATCAGTATCACGAAAAATACAAAGTGGGGGGTTATCTCAAAATACTCGCTACTGTAGAAAATCACTGCGGCTGAAACCTTGCATGGGCTAAATATCTGTTCTATGTATAATCGTTATGGTTGGTATCTTATTTATGTATTTACTTGACCCTTAATCTGTTAACTGGCAAGTTGTGAACATGTATAGCCTGTTTTGAAAAATATCCGTGAACCAGAATTTACATACAAAGCTGGCGCAGATTTTATGCTGATGAGAGCACCAAGCTACTGGAGTCGACTTGGTAGTTCAAAGAACAGAACTGCAGAACAAACTGTTGAAAGTAAAGAGGTTGTAAAGGACCTACTAGGAGACAGTACCGACTCAACTATAGTGGCATTCACTGACGGCTCTTGTCAGGGTAATCCAGGACCGTGTAGAGCGGGGGCTGTAGTATATTCCGGAAATAGCCATGGCGTAAGCTTAAAAAGGCCAGTAGCTAACAGAGGATCAATACTACTTGCCAAACTTGTAGCTATTCTTATGGTTCTGGAGCACTGTATTACGTCAATTAAGGACCAGTGTTCTGAGGTCAAAATATTATCAGATAGCCAGACTGCTGTAGGCATCTCGACTTTGCACTGGAAATCTTCAAACTACCTAGATACCATAACAGACATTAAAGAAAGTATGGGGACACTCTTGAGAGAAGGCATACTAACAACCCTATCTTGGATCCCAGGCCATGCTAATATAGCCGGGAACGAGATAGCGGACCAGTTGGCGAAAGATGCTGCAAAAGAGGCCTCATCACTAAATGAACAATATAATGTCATAACTATGTCGGATGTCAGAAGTGCAGTCAAGATGTCTACAAAACTGAAATGGCAAAGCAGATGGACAATTGGTGAAACAGGAAGACACCTTTATGATCTGGTACCTATTGTTGGAAAAAGAGTTCAACTAGACTTCCCTAACACTCAAATTGGAAGAATACTATCGGAATTAAGAACAGGCTACAGCAGACTAAACAAATACAGAAACCAATTAGGTCAATCCCTCACGCCATATTGTGAATGCAGAGAAGAAGAAACAACAGAACACTATTTGATATACTGTCCTAGATACCACCAAGAAAGAGAGGACTTAAAAAAGACAACTGGAAATAGTTAACATTCCACTGGACACTCAATCACTACTTTCACCATCAAAGAGAGAAACATATGAAAAAACTGCACAAATTACAGGGGAATATATATCTAAATCAGGGCGTTTTCAGGAACTAGCAAGTCCTGATACCCGATCCTGCGCCTAAACTAACTTTTCAAAGTACTACATGAAAAATTACCAGGAGAAATGGTGCATCGTATGAGGAATATTCTGTACAAGAGAGACAAGTCGTGTCAATTTTTGACCTTAGGATCAGGATCAGGAAACAGTCAAAGAGGAGGGGATGGTCATTTTCAGCATCTCATGATCTGCGCTATCATTAGCGTCAAATGAGTCCTGATTTTATATCGTCATTCGTAAAATCTAATTTCGTAGCCACGTTAGGGTCAAATGAAGTTAAATATTTATTGTTTGCGTCTATAATGACTAGTAAAACAGGTTGGGAACAAACCCTCTATATGGTGACAGAACTTGCAATCTATTGTATACCTATCTGAACACCTGATCTACAACAAAAGGGACATGCAGTTGACCTTTAAATTTTTTGTTAAATCTAACAATAGAAATTCTGTTCAGTGAGGCATAACTGAGTGGAATTTACCTGATCATCACAGCTTTCAATTATGGTGTACAATAGATTGTATATTCAGTCATATGCAGTAAACTGGGCATGTGAAATGAAATTAAGTACATCAATTGGTGCATCAAATGTAGCAGGTTACTGCCATAATAAGTAGAAAATGCCATTCTGCCCTATTTTGCTTTAAATCCAGTCTAAAACAAAAATACCCCTCTACAGAGGGATTATACCCCCCCCCCCCTTTTTTTTTTTGACGATCAATGCATTTGAATGGGGATATATAGTTGGAACCCCCCTTTATCCTGGGTTAGGAACCCCCCCTTTTATAAATGGCTGGATCCGCCCCTGAACACCATATAGAGGGTTTGTTCCCAACCTGTAAAATGGGGGTACCCCATAACTTCCCTCGGGCAGGGGTTCATGATTACCACTCCCTATCCCCAACTCCCATTTCTCTTCCCTTTTACTCTAAAATTTTCTCCTTTAACTTCTACTTCCATCCCCCTTGCCTCCAGACAAAAAAATTGCAAAATATATTTCCCAGATTATTCATCCCCCCCTCTTTTTGAATTCTTGTCCTTTCACCCAAAACCATGTTCGCTCCAATACACGTTCATCCCTTTTACATTCCCACCCTGAGTTTGTTTGTACCAATCATTTTTATCTAAATCATGCTTTTGTTAGTATAGTTCTATAACAATAAAATAAAGTGACTCACACGAGATCAAAGGGTTCTTTTCTATTTATAATCTTCATAAGATTTACTTCTACCAAATTGGTTACTTTTATTTTCACTTCAGACCAGGCTAACTAACGGTAACGGACCTGCACATGATACCCCCTTTTCTCGCTTCCTGATCCCTCATTCCCATGTTCCCTTACTCCTGTCCACCCGCTCAAGGGGTTCGATTGTTTCGTTTGTTTTCTTGAGAATATAAATGGCCTGATTTGTAAATTATAACCACTACAGTACGAGGCAATACATGTTATTGGTGGATTCGTCTTGATCACAATTTGTTTACAATTAAACACACACCACCCCCCTGTCTCTCTTTTGTATAAAAAAAATTCTATAACGTCAAGTATCAGGTTTAAACATACACGTAGGGCTTATCTTGTTTACCAAATAACACATACATTTGAGTTGAAAAATTCATTATTGTTTTGTGCTTAGTATTTTTAAACACAAAATTTGTATATCCCATATTCCAAACAGGTTACAAGACACCTCAGCATAATTTGGTTGACGAGGAGTACAAATGTAGCTCCGCTGCATTTTAGAATTTTTAGGCATAGAAATAACTTGTCCCTGGCATCGAAACAGCAAGCCCCGAGAAGTCTGTATTCAACATATATATATATAAAAACAAAATCACTATTTACACTTGCTGTGCATGTAATTTTATTTTGTTTGCTCATTATTGTTGCCACAAATTCTTCATTTATTTACGCCGTAGTGGAGTGGGCATTAAGTTTTACCCTTGTCTGTCTGAACGTATGTCCCAAAATTGGTGTCCGTTCTCTAACTTCAGTTTGCCTCAACCAAATGTTATGAGACTTATACACAATGCTTATTACCAAGAAACACAGATCAAGTTTGAATTTTTTTGGTGGTGTCACTTTTACTGTTCTAGAGTTATGCCCCTTTACAAATGGAAAAATTGCTGAATTTTTTTGTTTCCGTTCTCTAACTTTAGTTTGCCTCATCCAAATAAAATTGAGAATGGAAATGGGGAATGTGTCAAAGTGACAACTACCCGACCATAGAACAGACAACAGCAGAAGGTCACTAACAGGTCTTCAATGCAGCGAGAAATTCCCGCACCCGGAGGCGTCCTTCAGCTGGCCCCTAAACAAATATATATACTAGTTCAGTGATAATGAACGCCATACTAAACTCCAAATTGTACACAAGAAACTAAAATTAAAAATAATACAAGACTAACAAAGGCTAGATGCTCCTGACTTGGGACAGGCGCAAAAATGCGGCGGGGTTAAACATGTTTGTGAGATCTCAACCCTCCCCCCACACCCCCAGCCAATGTAGAAAAGTAAACGCATAACAATACGCACATTAAAATTCAGTTCAAGAGAAGTCCGAGTCTGATGTCAGAAGATGTAACCAAAGAAAATAAACAAAATGACAATAATACATAAATAACAACAGACTACTAGCAGTTAACTGACATGCCAGCTCCAGACTTCAATTAAACTGATTGAAAGATTATGTCTTCATCATATGAATATCAGGCACAATCCTTCCCGTTAGGGGTTTAGTATCATACCATCATAACATATATGAGAAGAACATAACCCGTGTCATGCCAACAACTGGTTTTTAAATAAATGTGTTTAGTGCCGATGCAAAGACCCTATAAGTGAATCAATATTAACGCCAAAATATGCAATCTTTAATGACCTGACAACAGTATCGTAACTATATCCCTTCTTAATAAGTCTATTTAAAGGTTTTGTTAGCTTCAGAGGTGAATACTGACATTTTTGTGCTTTATAAAGAATATTTTCATAAAAATTGGATGTAAAATACCTGAACGTATAAGAAGTCTGCATGTTGAGCTATATTTACGAATGATGTCCTTATACCGATGATAAAATTTAGTAAATGTTTTGACTAGTTTGTGATATCGAAAACCCTGGTGTAATAATTTTTCAGTAATACATAAATTTCTCTCGTTAAAATCTAAAACATTGTTACATATACGAGCGAATCGTACAAGTTGAGATATATAAACACCGTAAGATGGTGACAAGGGAACGTCACCATCTAAAAATGGATAATTAACGATAGGAAATGAAAAATCATCTCTTTTATCAGATATTTATAGAAAAATAATGGTTAAATTGTACCCCTTGATAAACTATTACTTGTACATATTTATTCATTAAATTTGAAGAATTGTCTTTGCCGTGTGATATGACTTTTGTTATCAACTGCTTCCGGTTGTTATCAACTGTTTCCGGTTTTTATCACACGCTCAATCCGTATTCGCCTTATCAGTCATTTCCGTAATCGACTCACTACTTACGAAACATAAACAAAAAACATGTCAGACGACAGCGGTGACGAAACTACAGATTACATTAATTCATTGAAAAATGCAAACACAATTAGAAAAACACTCAGTGATATCAATGTTTTTACCAGACGGATAAGGGATAATATTGATATTAGAAGTTTGGATGATATTCCCGTCATGGAATTGGACAAAATATTGGCAAGGTTTTTTTATGAAAATCACGAAAGATGATGGCAGTCCTTATGAACCTAGTACTATTAAATCCTTTCAAAGTAGTATTTCAAGACACCTAATGGATACAAGGAACATAAGTATTGTAAAAGACAAGGAGTTCCATCACTCCAGAGAGGTTTTATCAGCAAAGACAAAGGACCTGAAATCTATGGGCATGGGATAAAAAAAAAGACGTGCAGGTCCATTCACGGCAGAGGAAATTGATGTACTTTATGAGAAGAATTTTCTTGGCCCAGGTAAACAGCCAAATTTCTATTTTATTGAATTGTAGATGAGTATATGGGGAAATATTTGTAGTGTCAGTGCAATATAATATAGTCTTGTCTGAATGCTATCTTCTCAACCGTCACTCAAACTTTTGCTATGCTATTTTACAAATTTGTACCACATGTATGAAGTCTTTTGTAGGCAAATTCATTCATGAAAGTATCCTTGTACATATATAACTCTGTGTTGTTTGTAAAAGACATTTATATTAAGTTATATTATTTTCAGCAAATGGCAAATCCTTGATTCGAACAGTTTGGTTGAACAACAGTCTGCATTTTGGCTTGAGGTCTCGTGAAGAACATTCTACACTAAGATGGGGTGATCTGCAGATGAAATCTACAACTGATGGGCTTCAGTATCTGGAGCACACGGAAAGGGTAACCAAGACGAGAACTGGTGCTAATGTCAGGGAAACAAGGGCTTTTCAAGCAAAGATGTTTGCAGATCCAGGTACATACATATTTTATATATTATATAAAGGCAGTATTCATATTTTGGTTGTAAAAAAATAACATTCATGAATAATGTGCTATGAATACTAAATATCAATCTTTACACTGTAGATATATGCAAAGGTAACATGATCTTTGTTTATCAATTGTTACTCATATTTTGTTTTGGTGGATTTACACTTTGGACATGTTGTATGCAAACAGATGATACATTCAAATGCAATACATACATTTCATGCAGTATGATTATGCTTTCTAATTATATATATCAATGCCAGAATTAAATATGTATATTTTTTTCAGGATACCAGATGTCCAGTGGAAGTTTATAAGCAGTATATTAAACACAGACCTGAAGATATGTTGGAAACGAGAGTCCTTTTTATTTGGGCATTAGCAGGAATATAAAAGATGATATTTGGTATTCACGGCAACCAATGGGAAAGAACACTTTATATAACTTTGTTAAAGTAATGTGTGAAGAAGCAGGAATACAGGGCAGAAAAACAAATCACAGTGCACGTAAAACGACTGCGAGTGCTTTAGTACACCAAAACATCCCTGATACTCGTATAATACAGCTCAGTGGGCACAAAAATGTTCAGTCAATAAATTCTTATAGTGTTGCCTCAATAGAACAACAACGAGAAATGTCGAACATTTTATCAATTGTTGGAACCGGAATGACTGTTGAAAACAAAAAACGCAAATCTAACAAGTTACATGATGAAAACATGAATGAAATTGTTGAAATGCCAGATGACGAGGATGAAGTATTGATGTCCGCATCTCAGGAAGCAGAGTTAGATGTTGTCTTAAAAGACATTACAAACTTTGAGAAAACAGTAACTGATGAGCCAAATCCTGCTCAAATGTCTAATGATATGCCAGAGATTATTCACGATAATTATAAAGGGAGGGCCGTACAGATGTTTGCTGGGGCGACGATCACGGGAAATGTTACTATTAACTTTCCAGCATAACAACTAATACTCACATATTGAAAATTGTTACAATAAAATGTGTTGTTATTATAAATTTGTTTCATGTTAAACTTGTTTAATAAATTTTCAATCATGACTGTATCAATATATTGACCCAATGACATAAAAATCACTTTTCATCCTTTTTTGTATCAGGCAATTTACCAAAATTTAACTCGGACATTTTATACACTAATATTGAAATATATGATAAAAAGATCATAACATGTCATTTTTCATATCAGACCCCTTATCAGCCCTCGGTCATATCAGCCCTCGAGCCTGCGGCTCTTGGGCTGATAAGGGGTTTGATATGAAAAATGCCATGTTATAATCTATATTTATCATATATTTTAGTATTAAGCTTTCCATTAATGATATAGATATCAAGATCGAGGAAAGGGCAGTGGTCATTGTTAGTATTAGCTTTATTTAAAGTAAGTTCAACAGGATAAATTTCTTTAGTATACATGAGGAAGTCGTCATTATTGAGAGCAAAAATATCATCCAAATATCTAAAAGTATTATTAAATTTGTGTATCAGATGTTGTTTCGATGGGTCTTTGCTGATTTTTGTCATAAATTGTAACTCATAGCAATACAAAAAAAGGTCCGCAATAAGTGGTGCACAGTTAGTCCCCATTGGAATTCCGATAACCTGACGATATACGGAATCTCCAAAGCAAACAAAAATGTTATCTAGTAAAAATTCAAGGGCATATATAGTATCAAAGCATGTCCAATTGACATAGTTTTTTTGTTTATTGCTACTAAAAAATGACCTAAAAGAGTTTGAACATATATATTCACATTCTGACTTTTTAAATGCCCATTTAATTAGGTGTGTGAATTTTTTCTTAATGAGAATGTGGGGCAATGTGGTATATAGGGTAGAAAAATCAAAACTTTGAACAGATTAAAAATCACCAATATATGCATGTAATTTATCAAGTACTTCCAACGAGTTCTTGACACTCCAAAAGTAATTAATTCCACTATTTTCAAATGTTATGAAACTTATACACATTACTTATTACAACAAAATTCAGATCAAGTAAAACTTTGGGTAGTGTCACTCTTACCGTTCTTTAGTTATGCTTCTTTATAACTTTATATGCAAGTGGGGGGCATCATCTGTGTCCCATGGACACATTCCCCGTTTATTATAATTAAAATATGAACTACATTATGCTTTTAAATGTCAATCATGGTTGATTTTCTGACAGAATTACTCTGACATTTAATTTCAGGCTTCAAGTACATGTAAGAGGAAGGAGTGATTTGTTGTGAAAGATCCTGGAATGTTCCAATTTTACTTGGAAACTATTGGCAAAGAACTGACAGAATTTACACGAGAAACCAGTATCATTTTGTCTTGCAATTGAGAACTATATGTAAAGTGCAGAAACTTAGAAACAACATTAGAAGCCAAGATCAACAATACTTGGAACTTCATGTATAATAAAAGTACTGTCAGAATCCATATGAGAGAACCCAAGATCATCTAAACTTGGTGTCTATATGCAAAGTGTTGTCAGAATCCACTTAAGAAGCCAAGATCAACTATAATTTGGAACTGTATGCTTTAGTGCTGTCAAAATCCATTAAAAAAAATCCAAGATCAAAAGGACCTACTTTACCTACCTGTCCCAATGATGAATACAGATTATTGAGTCTTATAAAAAAACACTGATGAAGAATATTGATATAAAAATAATGAAAATATAGAGCTGATCAGCTAATGATTGTACATGTACATGATGTATACATGTCAACAATTACTAGTATATTGAAATTTACAATGCTAATAAATGTTTTATAAATTTGATCTCATAGACATTTTAGGAATAAAAATCAAAAATGTTTCAAAAAATGAATTTAAATAGAGTTGAATTAATTTTTTGTTTGTCTGTAGTGAATTTTGCTGCAAACACAATTCATGATATGCAAACTGCAATATATGCAGTTGTCTTTAATACAGAAGGTAGCTATGAGATTTGTAAATTTTGGAAATCATAATACCAAGTGGCAGTTGTGGTAAATGCACATGCCTTTGCCTCATCTTTTACCTCACCAACCCCTGACCTAAATGGCCACTTGAATTATTTTACATCATTTGGCATTTGTTTTCCATCCATATGCTATTCAGTTTCTATTTCAAAAGTTATATTTTCTGGATAAAAGGAGAAATAAAATACAGTTTTGTTCAATGAGACAGCAACCAAACAAAACAACCAAAATAATTATATTTTGTCTGGGAAAACTTGTGTCTCACTATTAACTGACAACATTTTTACCTACTGTAAATTCAGAAATTATTGCACGCATTTATTATTGCAATTTTTGACGAATGGACTAAATTGCGAGTTTAATTATTGCGATTACAAAAAAAATCTGCATAAAGATCTATAATTCAGTTATCAGAATGCAAGTTCTTATTATTGCGATATTCACCCTGTCGCATTATTTGCATTAATAATAACCTCTCAATAATTTCTAAATTTACAGTATCACAATGATCCAGATTAATATTGTTTTGTAAATTTAGATATGCACTCAAATTAATACAGATTGCTACAAAGATCTCAAGCACATTTCATGGATCAGTGATCAAGGTTAAAGTTACCTGATTAGGGTTGTTTATCAGATACTGTTAGCAATAGGTCATTTGTCAATGTCATGTTTTTGTCTGTTTTTTCTAATACTAAAAGTACATGTAGTAGATAAACTATATGTATGCAATGATTCACAAATGTAAGGAGTACATGTCTGTCTGGCAGTTGTCATTGACCACATTTGCATGGTTCATTGGTCAATGGTAAGTCCTCTTTTAACATGCTACATTGTGTAATCAATTGGTTATTATATTTGGTGTATGGTATGGTTATTAAATGTATATATTGAAATATTAAGTAAAAAGATGTGATATGAGAGACCAAATGACACAGAAATAAACAACTAAATGTCACCATACGACCTTCGACAATGAGTAAAACCTATACTGCATAGTTGGGTATAAAAGGCCTCCAAATGACAAATGTACAATTTAAAACAATTCAAATGAGAAAACTAACGGCATGATTTATGTACAAAATAATGAATAAAAAACAAATATGCCTGTCTTGCAGGGTCTATCTGAACTTAACCTTATGTTCATGGTTTGGTCTGTTACTGGCATACTATTTATATGTTTAAAATATTTGGTTGATGGGGTGATTGTAACAGAGGCGGATTTAGGGGGAGGGCCCATTGGTTGATTATATAGGGAATCACCGAAGCATTACTGGAGCAGGCCTCTCTTAGGCAGTCAGCCCCCCCCCCCCCCCCTTTCATGAAAAATTCTGGCTCTGCCACTGTGTAAGGCTGGCTTGGATTGGTTTATCTGATCATTTTCATGATCATTGATAATATTATTTTTTCTGATACTTGTAGTGAAACTTTATCTTTAGGAATATCAACATAAAACCAATCATGAATGATGATTAGTAAAGCAGGTGAGACATTTCAGCTTGTGCACTCTTGTTAACACAAAAATTATATGGACTGCCGCTAGAAAATAAATGGACAATGCATGCTTGGTATGGACAAAATTCCTCCTTTTTACCATACGAGGCTGCGTATATATCTCGGGTGGGGGCGGGGAGGGGGCACTTCCTATATTCAAGGTGATGGGACGTGTCACTGGAATTGGTCACCTTTTCAAGCTTGAAAATATGTGAATAGGTTGGGAAAATTATCAAAAATATATGATAAGGTCAATATATAAAGTTTCCATAACTTCTTCGTCTGTCATCTTTCTTGGTGTTCCCGGGCGTGATTTTATCAACCAAATTTTCTCTTTTAAGACTTTGGTATTCTAGTCTTACATTACACTACATGAAACCCAAGCATTATAGGGAAAAGGTTACATTTTTACCTATGCAATATATAAAAAGGTATAAATTTTTGAAATATAAATTTTTGAAAAAGGTGGGCCCCAGCGGCACCCCCTATCAATTAAGTATTGAAGTGCCCCCCCCCCCCCCCCCCCCCCCCCGAGGTATTTATACATCCAGCTGTATGAACAACCTGTCATAGCAAGGGATTATCTGTCAGATTGGGGAAGTCATATTTCTACACCCTACGATATGAAAATAAGGAGATGTGGTATGATTGCCAATGAGACAACTATCCACCAAAGTTCAAATTTAAAAGTCAATATTAAAAAAAATTGCATCTCCATATTATCACCATAGGCCGATAATTACGTTTCTTTGCAGCTAGCAGGTGGTTCAAACCAGTGTTCACACATCATTAAAAAAGTTGTCATGCATATTTCTTGCCGCAATGACACACTCCACTTTAATTTTTTTAAATCAAGAACTTTCCTTATTAGCTTCCCTTTTGAAAAAAAAAGTAAGACAGAATTTAAAGTTTGCCAATATCACCGACTATTATAGCGTTCCTGTGTACTGGGCGGAGTTTTAAAATTACAATCCCAACTTTTCCTGAACCTAGTAAGTAGTATAGATTTTGTGTATATATAATGTCTTTAACTGGTAGTGTTTGGAACTGCCCGGTAGACTGCGGATGTGTGTCCTAGGCAAAATCCCGACTTGGTCAAGCCAAATATTTTGCGCCGCAAAGCATGTGGTATTGAGGGATAATAGCATATACCGATATATAAGGCCGGAATACTTGTAAGGTCCCAGTTGCCACTGACCAATTTTCATCTACATGATCAAAGGTTGAAAACTGCAAATTATTGAAATGTCCGGTTTTATTCTGCGTAACACAAAAAATGTATTGCTCGAGTTCCGTTAGTCTATGACCCCGTTCACACTAGGACATTTAGATCGATTTAAACTAGATCGGTTCACTTTATATCGATTTAAGGGCCAATGTGAACGCGTTGAATCGATCTTCAATCGGTCTAAACTAAAACACCAAAAGAGGTAGTTTAGATCTTACTTTAAATGTGAACGCAGAGATCGGTTTAAACTAGTACGATTGAATCGAAAATAATGTATGCGCATGTATAGCGGCACAACTATATCAATGAGGGGCGTAAAGGGGGGTATCTCCACGTAAGAACGCGAAATAAAATTGCCATTTCACGATGAACGAACAATTAAAAATTCATGCACGTTGATCTTTTTACCGATTTCACGAAACACGGTGAATAAAGAACCTTTTTCACGGCTGCACGTGAAATAAAAATGGAAAAACACGTTGCACGAAAACAACCCTTTACCAACCTCATCAATGATTCATTGTTTATTAACCCATATTTCTCTGTTAACAGACCTTTGTGTACATGCATGTAAAAACAAACTGAAAACATGTTGTCTTCGCCGTAGCATAAATTTGCGAAATCTGTGTCTTCTTTTTTTAGTTGATTTTTTTTATTTTCAGGAACCGCAGTAAATCGTCGTGTTGTAACTTCGTTGCTAGTTTTTTTGTTTCAAAATCAAAGAAAACTGCAAGAACACCAGTATCAAAATTTGAACTTGTGATTCAAAAGAAACAATAACTTCATCTTGCATTTTTTTTTTTGCAAGTGTGTGTATCAACACATCAATTTGATAAATTAGTTCTATTTATACACAATGTTTACAGTTTCACTGGTAATAAAGTCAGATCAATTGCATTTTAATTGTAGTGTGAACGCACTGGTTCAGATTAGACCGATAGAGATCGTTATGATTAAAGATAATGTGAACGCTTACTGGTTTTATTTAGATCGATTCAAATTAGATCGATTAAAGAAAAATGCTAGTATGAACGGGGTCTATTATAATAGCTCATTCTTAATCAATTATTTTAGTTTTTACGCTGATATTTCCTCTTTTTTTTAATGCGAACTCTGTTGGCATATTGATAGATACAACAGAAAATAGAAAATTAACAAATAGCAAAATAAGTAAAAGGAAAATATTATAAATAGAAAACATTGGCCCCGAGGTCTCATGTTATAGGACTAGAGTTCCAAATTTCATAGAATCATGATACGAGAAAATTTGTTAGATATTTTCGTGCCCATTATTTGATAAAGTATATAAATCTTTAAATAAAAATGTTTTGTGTGACTGTCAAGTATTTAGTCTTTGTTTGAAAATTGTAATGTCCAAAAAAAATTTTGGAAAATAAAAATACTTAACTATAATTTATCAAAATTTTGCAGTGTTAAAATATTTCACATACTCCGGAATTGTTATGTTCAAAAAATTTTGGCAAATAAAAAATACGTAACTATATATATTATCAAAATTTTGCAGTGGGAAAATATTTCACATACTCCGGAATAAGATCCTACCAATACTTGGAAATGAAGATATTTCAAGTAAAAAAGAGATTTATGACAGTAACAAAATGTTATAATACGCCAAACGGATAAAACGGCTTAAAGCTCATTAGAGCTTATGTTGACTCTGTTTGTATACTTTGCCGACTCTAAATAAAGCTCATTTATTATTATTTATTTATTTATTATTTATAGCGTGCAGATGCACCCCGATGCCTTTATACTATATCATACTATATGGGTTTTACTTGTTTTTGAAAGCCGAAAGGTGACATGCAGTTGTTTACATCGCTATCCTTTGTTTACGGTTAAACATTGCGTCAATCTCATTGGCAAAATATTTTCATATATATACTAATACATCTAAAAGACATCTTTTGAATATATTCAACCAGTATTTAAATGAAAATAGGGTGCGAACAGATCCAAGGGGCGAACGTGTAGGGTGAGAATGTGTTTTTGGAGCGAACGCACCAGATACTGTCGTACAAGTCAATATTTATATTTTCTTTTTTTTAATGTTATGCTTTAATATATCGTGTATAATTCTGTCCTTATTATGTGAAAAATGAACAAACCAATCTGTAGTCCTGACCGTACGTATTTCCTGTTTTGTGGATTTTGTAGAACGTTTTGCATGGTTTGTTGACATCGGGAAAGGGTGCTTTCATACACGCCCGCGTTCCAATGTCGTCAAAACTATTTTTGAGAAAACCCCTCAAAGCGACCATTTCCAAGGCGCTCGTCGTTAGTAACATGCGTTAAAATATGCGCACTGTTAAAGGGCCGAGCCACCTTAACTTTTGAGTCCACAAGCCGGAAGCTTAATTTTTTATACATTTTAGTTGGATTCTGTTGGCTTATAGAGTAGAATTTTACAAGCCCGAAAGCAATTTTACAAGCCAATGCCGTAGGACTTGTGGTTAAGCGTGAAGACTGCTACAGTGATCCCAAGTCCTTAAGCTTTCATTTGATACCAAAATACCGTTCTTTCTGACCGGGCCCGAATTAGTGGTTCTATACAGTAAGAGCTACACTAGGAAAATCGTGTGTTTCTACTGAAATGTTGAATACAATTGCATTGAAATCGAAAAAAAACTTTAAACAATTGTCCGACAAAATATATTTCTACTGACATTAAAGATCCTGTGCCGCTAACTCCAGCGCACCTGTTATATGGCCGTCGACTTGACACCGATCGGAATTCGAACAAAAAACATTGACAGTGTTACATCTGAAGATTTGCACGTTAAACTAAAAAGAAATCTACAGAGACAAAACGAACTAATCAACCACTTTAGATAAAGGGCATACGATACAGTTTTGATCCCACGGTGATATTTTTTACGAAAATTTGCATACAAGATATTTTTACCAATACCATTCAAATATGCAATAAAAAATATACCTTCATGTGCTAAATGCAGAGATAAATGGGGTCGAAATTTTGGACATTTACTTAGAATTTTGATTTCTTGGACATTTCAATCCTTTGGACAGACATACTTAACTTTTTTGTTTCAAAAGATAAATACATGAGGATATTTGTAAAAAGGTTTGGAATATCTTCGTTACAAAAGTAGGCTCTTGATTTGTGTAACAATTCTTTGTAAATAATTCATTTTATTAAATTTTCATGATTTTAGAAAATTTTTGCTGTATATCTATCTAATTTAAAAAAATTCCATCAGTGATTTTTTTAGAAAAATTGGAACACATAATCTATATATAGTATCAAGTCAAATGTCATTTAAAAAAAGATGGTTCCATGTACTCGTTTTCAAGCTAATGATTAAAATCCCACGAAAAATCCATCTTTTCCCGATATGTTGCAGTTTGACGTCGCGAAAAATAACATTTTATGTTAGCAACGTCATTATCTCCCCTGTAGCTGCATCGTATGCTCTTAACACTTTCGCTCCTAAATTTATTTTTATCGCGGGATTCCCTGGCCAAAATTTATTTGCACGAGCCGTTTGTCTGACCGGAATTATTTCAACATGTGCTACAGCAAAAACGACCTCGTAGTTTTGGTCATTGAAATCTCAGAAACCGTAGCGAATTATGCGGTCAAACTTTGATAAAATGTAGATAAATAACCCAGGTTGAGCGTCCATAAACTTTTTATAGAGTTATAAGCAGTTTACCTTTAAAATGTGTGTCGATAACGTAGTTTGATTGAGTCGGAAGATAATTTTTGGCATTGCGTACCGTATATCGCATTGACTTACATTCGGCAATATTTTTCAAGCAAACGAGTGTTTCAAAATGCTATTTTTATGAGCCACTGAATTATTTTCCTTCAAAAACCGTTTCCGTTTTTGTTTTCTTGGCAAAAATACTTGTAAATCTAGACTGTTGTTCACGTAGATGTTGGCCGCCATTTGTTTACGGTTTGGAAAGACGAAAGATAACTCGAGCTCGATAACGGACAATAACTCTTCCAGACGAGTTATATAACATTCCGCACGTTGATAAACCAATTAAAAATAAATTTTAACTACAGTAATAATTGATGGGACTTCTTTACTTTATAACTTCACTCCAGTAATGCCTTAGGATGCTATAAACAGGTTCGTATAAAAAAAAATAGGGGTTTTTCCCCGACTAAAAATAGCCATGGAGGGAAATCCCTTTTTATTTACATAATTGGTGAAAAAGTATAATGTTTTTTGTAATTGGTGGTAAACATTAGTTAGTTAGCTTTCAATAAAAACAGGTTGAATGATAATTAATTTTAAAAATTAGATTAAATACACACATGTTTTAAGGGGAGACAACACTGTAACAGTAAACTTCCTGTTTTTTTGGTAGTGAAAATTGAAAACTTATTAGTAGCTACTGTAGCTCTTTCCGAAGCAGGAGAACGTACCCTGAAGCAAGAATTTTTTAAAAGACCAGTTAAAAACCTATGAAATTCATAGTTTTGATTATCTGAAATGTGCCTGTATCATGTCTACATTGGTATACACATGACCTGATTTCAGGTTTTTCATGCTGAAATTGGGCATTTTTCTTTTCATTTTCTCTGGATAGAACTTTTTTTTATGTTAACATTACACTTTTTTTTATTTCTTTATAAACTAGAGAAAATTCTGATTCCAGTGATATCTAGTTTTATACAAGTATCTTTATTAACAATACCACCACTTAGGGTCACTTATGCATGGTCCCTCAAAATATGACGTCATAGAAAAAAAACTGTAGATTGCACCCTTAATTCTTCCACAAGTGATTGAGCTGAAGCTTTCCAATAAAAATCTCAAATAAAACAAAAGCAAATTAAGCCAAGAAGTGCATGAAATTTCCAATGAATGTGATCTGTGTCATGGGGTAGTATAATATATAAAAAAAAAACATTTAAACATAAATAAATGTACTACAGATAAGCAAACATTCAGTTGTATTTCAAGAAAAAAGCCTACTAAAAAAAATCTAAAATAAAATCTAAACTATATAGTCAAAATTTAGTAATAGTAAAAGTTCAATGATAAGTATATATTGATATTAAAAGACCGTCAAACAAAAAGGGATGTTGAGATCCCCGGGCCCGAAGGGCGAGGGGATTTGGACAGACCTTTTAAGTTTTTGTGAACTTTACTGACTTACAAACCGTCAAAAACATAAGAAAGTACACAAAAAACCACGTGAAGAAGCCTTATTCCCCTGAATTGGACGAGTCTAAATACATTCAACTTTAATGATAGTTACAGTACTCAGACTGATATATACAAATAACAGTTACCTAATTGCTTTGGAAACGGACCGATTAAATGGCAGTACATCATTTAATTATCTATTTATTTCAACTTTTTTAGCATCAAAATAACACCATAGGATAGTTTTATAAGACTAAGGGGTAAATTTATATTTTTGAATTCCAACTTTTCAAAATAACGATTTTTTTATTTTATAAATGAGTATAAAATCAAAACCCTTTACAGACCTCATTTACAACTGACCAATGAATGTTCTGCACAAAAACTTCTTGTTATATATATTTGATGTTTTTAATCTGTCAGTAGTCATGAAATAGATTCGTAAAGACAAGACCATATGAAAACAGTAAATAAACTCTTCCAACAATTAGTTATTTAAACAGCTTGTTTCACAACTTCTAATCGAACAGACCTAAATGCATAAGATCCTTCACAATATTCAGGTAAATATAATAATCATATATTATAAATCGTAATAATGCAGTAGATAATAGCCATAGTAAAGAAATATTTAAAAACAAAAATTATAAGTGTTCAGTTATGTAGTAAATTGCAAAAAAATAACAAAAAACATCAACAAACATAAACATTTTTGCACTATTGTTGAGTGATTTAAATGAAAATTTTACATTATAGTATTTTACAGGATCTTGTCTTCGTGTACTATGTACATGGAATAATTTTTGAAGTTGATTGATTGTTGTTTGCTTTACGCACAGTGGCAAATATTTCATGCATGTTCATGACGAGAACACATAAATTTTAAATACCATAGGTAGGTCTTACAATAGGAGGTCGACAGTGAGGTTGGACGTGAAACTTGGAATACCACTGGAAAATGAGGGTGCTCCGTGTTGAAGGCCGTACCTTGACCTATAAATTGTAACTTGGATGGAGAGTTGTCTCATTGGCACTCATACCACATCTTCCTATATCTATGTATATTGAATAAGGACAGCTGGCCACATCCGAGTGTGTTTGTCTCAAAAGCGGGAGGTCGATGGTTCGAATCCCGACCGGGTCAAACAAAGACCTAACAATTGGTATTTGCTGTTTCAAAGCTAAACACGCCGCATTTAAGAGTAAGAGCTCTGACTGGTCGGCTCAGAGTCAGAAATGTGTCCGGGTAGGGTGACTTTTTTTTCCCTGCGAACTGTAAGCTTTTAAACTTACATGTTAAAAATCCGGCTCAGCGTGTCGGTCTTGTACAAATCAGGGTTAATATTCATATTATATTTACATGTTTTGTCCTGAATATGAATTTTATTTGCCGCTGGACGTCATCCATAACATCAATTACTTTCACCGTTACTGCAGAGTGAAGTGTTTTTCTTCTCCTGGTTTATATTACACCTTTAATTTCCACCGATCGAAATTAAAAAAGGGCTGGTGATATTTTTCAACCAAACACTTGTGCCTGTTGGGATATCTTTGACGGTAAATGATATTATACAAAATGTGCCTGTTGGGATATCTTTGACGGTAAATATTATAAAATTAACTCCTTATTTTTTAGTCATGGGACGGTTTGGAGCTTATTATTCTGTATAAGCATCTTTCTATTACAAAACACTGTATGTTGACTCTTAATGTTTTGATTTGTCTGTGTCGTTGGGTTGTTATCGCATTAATGGATACCTTTATCTCTTTTCATTAAAAAACCAAAGGATTGACTTGGGTATAGAAATATTGACATCTCTGGACTTCTCCCGTCCGACAGTACCTTGTATACCTGCTAAAGGGGTGCGTCCGTTTGGCTGTTCGGATGTATAAATACGCAGCTTCGTCCGGTCGAAATAGAAATGTCGTATATCCGATGCCTGGTGTAGTGAGAGTTTCACGCTATCTATACTCGAATAACTCTTTGAGGGGGGAAATACGATCTACGCACAAGTTAAATGCTTGAAATCTCTAAACAACAACAAAGGTCAGCTAAATCTTCAAATAAGTCGCGTTGCTGATATTTACTCATTTTTGCGCCTTTTGCAAGGACAATTTAGAGATAACTGTATTGTATTTGAAGCTTTGCGGACGTCCATCGGTAGTTTTACTGTCGCAAATTTAGTTTACCTGGCGACGCGTAGCGGAGACAGGCAAACGGATATTTGCGACAGTAAAACTACCGATGGACGTCCACAAAGCTTCAAATACAATACAGTTATTTTTATTCTAATGCAAAATAAACGAATCATTCAACTTTAGTCAGTGTTTCAGTGTAAAATTTTCATTAAACGAAAATTCCGCGAAATGATGTTATCTTCTTTGGCGCCATAACTAGGTGACGTCATAGGTATGCTTCCGGCATCAAACGTAAACACCGGGCGCTTTCTGGCTTCTTGTTCACTTCAAAATGTAATAACAGTTGGAAAGCAAGTCTTTGGAAACGTCCGTTGTCGTCAAGCTCTATCAGCAACAATAGCAGGGGGAATTAATTAGGTGGCGCTACAGTTGTCGGTGACCTCAAAAAGTCCGCGAAATAAATCGGCTAAAAATCGACGTTTTAACTATTTTTTTTAACTTGTCATGCTTTTATTATAATTGATTTTTAAAGTTTGTAGATTTTGTGAACAATATAGTTTCAATACGAAATTGAAACATTGTCGAAAATAACTTTTATTTGCTATTACTTTTATCCTGTCCGTTCTAAAAATTATCAGCCATCTTTTTTGTTCGCCAAAAACATCGAATTTATATAACTTGACGTTTGCGTATCCAAATACGGAATAGAACGTTAAAAATCTTAACCATACGATACCTCCATTTCAAAGTGACTAAAACTCTTCTTGATCCCCTACACAAATTGACGGTGACATTGTTTTCTTTTTTCAACATACGTCATATAACGTTAACAAAATGTGTGTCAGGATCATGTGCATAGTGAAAATTTACACATTGGAAAAGTGAAACAAAGATCATCTTTATTTTGTTTGAAACTGTACGTCTTAGAAAATTTCTTTCATACTGAAAACCAATCTGACAAATCAATGAATGGACAAAAACACAAAAAATAGCAAGAGAAGATGCCTTGCAAAATTTCTGGAGGAAAAAACATATGGAAAAGGAAATGAAGGTCAGTCAATTATACTTATAAGTTAAAAACCTTGCTTATTTGATTATCTCTGACTTTATCAAATAAGCTACAGTAATAAGTGCAAAAACTAGCATATCAAGTCATACAAGTCAAGAAATTTAATTCATAGAGATGTTTTCTTACAAAATTTAATTTATTCAAATGGCAAATTCTTATCTTTCACAATCATTAAATAAAAGGCACAAGATTTGTTTTACCAACTATCATTTGTGATATAAATTTCCAATTATTAGTTAGATAAAAATATCCAATAGTTTGTTTTAAAATATGTATACCAGCTGATACAGCAACCTAAAGAGTAGAACTAAGAAGCCCCATTTTTTTTCAAAAAGTTTACTTGCTTAATCTATAAAATACCCTCAGAAATTTGGCAAGGGCTACTAGCTGTGCTTGCTAATCTAATAATATTGAATTTTACAATAATAATGATTTTAAAATTCAAAATTATGTCACTTATAATTTTAAGTTTTATTTTTTACAGACTGTCTTTCAAATTTTTAGGTAAACAGATCTTTTTTCTGTAGGATATTTTCTAGGCAGTACTGTACTGTTCAACTAAGAAACATAGGATTGACCTAAAAGGTTTTTTTACTTAGAAGAAACTATTGTGACTCATGGTCCCACTTTTTAGAATATAACATTTAAATGATCAGTATTATTTATTATTTTTATTTCAGAAAGATTAATTAAATTATATAAAGTATGTTTTATTGCATTAAACATAATTAGAAGTATTTAAAAAATTTCTACTAGGAGTTATCCCATATCCCATTATAAAAATTACAAAGTAAATTTCATCAGCCAGAGCTAATTTATATCAATTCAGCTAGGTTTCTGGGTGACATTTCTAAATTTTTACCAATTTTTTGTCTTCTAATTTTTTCCACTAATCCTTCTCTGAAAAGTAGGAAAGTATCTCTTCGTAATATTATAATAACATACTTGTAAATCAAATTTCATTTATTTTCTTCTTGATTTTTGTAAAGTAAACTCCTTTTTATTTTTTTTTTGCTGGGTTCATCAAGGGGAGATAACAACTTGCATAAATCGGCAAAAAACCACCGCTTCGTGTTGAAAATAACTTGACGTTTGCGTATCCAAAACGCTATTGCCTAGATATTCATATCGAGTGTTTGTCTTAATGAGATGCTTTATCAAATTTAAATTCAGCCCATCATTTTTAGTTTCCTCGAAAATATTTAGATTTTTCGATAGACTTGACAATTTTCACGCAAATTTCAAGTTTGAAGGTAAAATTAAGAAAGAAGGACTTTTAGTTGACCTGTAAGTTTTGACGAGTGAAAACTATGTATATTCAAGATTATTTAGATCAAAAAGTTTTTATCATGACAGTGGCATTTTGTTGAGTAAAAATGAGGTTTGTTTCAGTCGTTGTTTTACAGAATTTTCACGGTCACGTGACTCTATTGTAGCTGATAGACTTGGGGTCAAACCGTGACCTGCTTTCCAACTGGAAAGTTGTAATGGCAGACGCATTTGTATCTATAACGCCTTAACCAAGCTAGAGATTACGATTTACAATACACAACGCAATCCATTAATTTACATCATATTAACCCTTTGATCACGCTAGGTACATTTGTACATACATGTATACATGCATGTCCCTTTTTCGAACACGGCAGAAAAGTTTTCCATGTAAAATACAGAATAATTACAAAATTTTACTACCTGAAAAGAAATTATAAATCAGGACATATATTCTAGAAAAAAAAATGGTTTACATATACTGACTTCTTGACAGTGGTAACTATATTAAAGCTTCAGATCATCCAAGACTGAAGTTGTATGTAATGTTCGTTATAGTTCGAACATTTTTATTTTTCATCGTCTAAACATGTCTTACATTATGCAACGCGACAACCGCCCTTAGAGTAACGATAGGTTTCCGACAGGTTAGACAACACGCTCATATAGCGTTTGAAATTCACAGGCGATATGCGATTATCACAAAGAACGATTGTTTTATGAAACGGAATTATTGCGATGTTTCGTTAAACGAATGGGCACCGTTAATATTATTGAGGTTATTTATTGCCTCATCTGGATCCGCCCCTGAATTTTGGAATGTGCAGTACGCAGTAAATATAACCTGTATTTTCCAAGGGAAATTGCGTGTAGGCATAATCATGTTTTGGAAACGTGCACATAGTAAAAATTCACCACTTAAATTTGCGATCTTTTGCACATGGAAGAAATGATTAGTTGTCGTCTGATGAAAATGGCAACGATCACAATATATGGTTGTAGTTCTCATTTAGATATAGAAAATCTTTTACTACCAACAGACTTTAAAAACACAAAACATGTAACTAATGTAAGATTTCAACAATCACAATATCACTAAATACATAAAGATTTTTGTCGTTACTGTTGAATAAAGATATTAATTTAAGCTTATATTTAACTACTAATTCTGAAAAACAAAGATTTCAACAAAAATTCTAAAAAAAGAAGCCAGTAACCCCAATTAACGGTCCTGTAAAGGTGATTTTTTTAAAACTTTAGTTGAGTAAATCTAATGTGCATGTATTGCTCAATGCAGTATTTTTGAAAGTATGATAAAAACAAATTGTATGTCTGCTTCATATATTATAAACATATTAGTCTGATATAGGAACAGATTTCACTTTAGTTAATTTTCCAGGTTGCGCCACTGTTAAATTTGCAAAAAACTGTCATAAATTCTGCCAAATTATGATAAAAATCTAGTTAAATGAAAGTCACCTACATTACTGACGTCACAAATATATCACTAATGCGCAATTGGTTAATATCTTTTCTTTCTGAAACAATTGGATATTTTAACATACGTTTTCACCAAGTTTTCACAACATTATCGCAGTTTAAAACATTCAGTTTTATTGGGCCAAAATTATAGGTAATTGAATCAAACTTGAACTCATTTGTATAGAAAACAAGAATTATTTCTGAGTTAAATGATTAAAATATCATGAAAATCGGTAAAGATATTAGTTGTTGTAAGAACCTAAAGGTGGTAGATGTAAAATTAAATGCATTGAATAGAACACCTTGTGAGGAAAATACAACAGTGTATGGTATAAACATTGATTTAACTGGCAAACTTTTTTCTGATTTTTTTTTATTTTTGTTTGTTTGAAATGAAGTATAGAATAAAACCTGCTCATATACTCACCACCTACGTTCCAATCTCCTGTTACTGGTACTGGGGCTGGTATTTTTAGATCCTCAGGCCCTAGCAATTAAATATTATACATTAGATCTTAGAATGATTTCTCAATCGCTAGCATTTTAGCTGCAATGTTCTGAAATTTCGTGCTGAGAATCTTTTCAAAGATATATAATTTGTATTGTTTTAATTAGTTGTTTGGCATTAACTTAACTGGTTAAATCAAACCAAGTAGTATACTAGATAGGAAGACAGTTTTATTCTGTATATGCTGGATCATAAGCTTTTTAGCTAGGTGTCATATGAGCTATGGGGTATCTAGACTATCATAACTGATTGTTTTTGTGGATTTCTTTTGGTATGATTTATAAATGACAACAGAATGGTTTTTTGTGCAAATATTTTTGGATATAAATGAAAAGAGATGTGGTTTTTTGCGTGTATGCCAATGAAGCAGCAATAACAGGACATAAATAATCAGTAGACACGTATGTACCTACTTTTTCAATCAATCAAGTTTTAAAATGAAAAAAAGCAAATCTTATAATCCCGGTGCCCTTTTCCCCCTCGAAGAAAAATCCACCGAAAAGACCAACCTTATTGTGATGTCCTTTCCCTCATTAAAAGCTAAATCCAACAAAAAGTAAAGACCTTGCATTAGATCAAGGAAACTATTACTAAAACATTACACTAATGAAACTATTACTGACACATTACACTCATCCGTCAGTCAGCATTGACCTTGTTTGACATCATGACAACTATTACTGAAATATTGCACTCATTCGTCATAGTCAGCATTGACCTTGGTTGACAGCATGACAACTGTTACTGAAATATTGAAGTCATTCGTCAAAGTCAGCATTGACCTTGGTTGACATCATGACAACTTTTACTCATGACAACTTTTACTGAAATATTGCACTCATACGTCAAAGTCAGCAATTACAATTTTTTACATCACAGAAACTATTACTGAAATATTTTGTTCTCATTCGTCACAGTCAGCATTGACCTTGGTTGACATCATGACAACTATTACTGAAATATTGCACTCATTCGTCAAAGTCAGCAATGACCATGTTTGACAACATGACAACTATTACTGAAGTATTACACTCATCCACCTAAATCAGCATTGACCTTGGTTGACATCACGACAAAAATTACGGAAATATTACACTAAATCGTTTAAGTCAGTATTAACCTTAGTTTACATCACGGAAATTATTATTGAAATATTGCATTCATTCGTCATAGTCAGCATTAATCTTGGTTGACATTATCACAACTATTACTGAAATATTTCACTCATTCGTCATAGTCAGTAATGGCCATGTTTGACATCAAGACAACCATAACTGAAATATTATATTGCACTCATTCGTCATAGTCAGCAATGACCATTATATTTTTGACATCATGACAACTACTTCTGAAATATTGCACTCATTCTTCACAGTAAGCATTGACCTTGGTTGACATCATGACAACTATTACTGAAATATTGCACTCATTCGTCATTATCAGCATTGACCTCGGTTGACATCATGGAAACTTTTACTGGAATATTGCACTCATCCGTCATAGTCAGCATTGACTTTGGCTGACATCATGACAACTATTACTGAATTATTGCACTCATTCGTCATAGTCATCATTGACCTTGGTTGACAATCAGATATCATGGAAACTCTTACTGAAATACACTCATTCGTCATAGTCAGCAATGGCCATGTTTGACATCAAGACAACCATAACTGAAATATTATATTGCACTCATTCGTCATAGTTAGCAATGACCATTATATTTTTGACATCATGACAACTACTTCTGAAATATTGCACTCATTCTTCAAAGTTAGCATTGACCTTGGTTGACATCATGACAACTATTACTGAATATTGCACTCATTCTTCATAGTCAGCATTGACCTGGCCTCGGTTGACATCATTGAAACTTTTACAGAAATATTGCACTCATCCGTCACAGTCAGCATTGTTCTTGGCTGACATCATGACAACTACTACTGAAATATTGCACTCATTCGTCATAGTCAGCAATGACCATGTTTGATATCATGACAACTATTTCTGAAATATTGCACTCATTCGTCATAGTCAGCAATGACCATTTTTTACATCATGACAACTATAACTGAAATATTGCTCATTCGTCAAAGTCAGCATTGACCTTGACAGGGTTCGACACTAACGCTAGTCCGCTAGCCCGAGGCTAGTAAAAATTAGGGAGGGCTAGTTAAGTTATCATCACAGTAGTCCGACGGGCTAGTCAAAGTTTGGTTTAAAACTAGGAATTTCACAAAATTTAAATTGTCATCAAATCCCAGATTTTTTGCTGACCTTTGCTGTCTTTATTGTACAGTTTATTCACGTATATTTTTGGTCAGATATTTTTTAACATGAAAGGTACTTTTTGGGGAGGGGAAAGAAACGGAAACAATGATGGTACTTAATTCATTGAAAAACACGTGTGTTACAAACGCCGTGATGATTCTAATCAGAAACCTGGATCTCAAAAGTGCTTTCATAATATCAAAATAATAACATGAATACGAAATTTACATACATTACTACCGATACCATCACTGTTTGGGAAAAATGTACAACTTATTGCGAGGAATTTTAAGCCATTTTTTTTTAGTAATTGGGAATTTTCTCTAGGGGAAAAAGCTGTATTTCGAATGTAATTTGAGGCAAACAATATCACTGATAATTGTCATAAAAACAAAATTATAGGTCTCTGCAAGAATTTGTGTACTATACAATTCCTTGGTCTCTGGTAAAAATATACAGATTTTTAGGAATAAAATCTTGTCCTGCAAAAAAAAAAATAAACTGAAACAACAAGGGAAAAGAAGGAGTCCATGAAGAATTATGACAAAAAACAGCAAGGGCAAACCTTTCCTCTTGTGGGTGTATTTTTAAATCCCTAACTTATCCATCTTCATTAGAGACACTAGTAATAATGATAAGTAAAATGAGGATGAGGATGAAGTAATGATCTAAAGGGGTCTTCAAAATAAGTCGAACACATTCTTAATGTATATGAAGATGATTAAAATATGAATTTTTTTTTTTTGGTATTTTTATTAGCAAACCAGTGAAATTTCATGAAACAAAACCTGTTCAAAACCCTCTGGAAATGCTCCAGATCACAGGATTTAGCTTCATTTGTACCAAAATTTTCTGGGGGGGCATGCCCCCACACCCTCCTAGATAGGGCCGTGCCGGTGGCACGACCGTCCAAGTGCCTTCGGCACATGGAGGGCTAGTAAATTGACAAGAGGACTAGTAGAAAAATAATTTCACTAGCCCTGCAGGCTAGTACATACATTTAGTTAGTGTCAAACCCTGAGCCTTGGTTGACACCATGACAACTACTGAAATATTGCACTCATTTGTCATAGTCAGCAATGACCATGTTTGACATCATGACAACAATTAATGAAATATTGCACTCGTTTGTCATAGTCAGCAATGACCATATTTGACATCATGACAACTATTAATGAAATATTACACTCATCCACCAAAATCATCATTGACCTTGGTTCAAATCATGGAAACTCTTACTGAAATATTGCAAGCAATCGTCATAGTCAGCAATTACAATTTTTGACATCACGGAAACTATTACTTAAATGTTGCACTCATTCGTCATAGTCAGCAATGACCATGTTTGACATCATGACAACTATTTCTGAAATATTGCACTCATTCGTCATAGTCAGCAATGACCATTTTTTACATCATGACAACTATAACTGAAATATTGCACTCATTCGTGAAGTCAGCATTGACCTTGGTTGACACCATGACAACTACTTCTGAAATATTGCACTCATTTGTCATAGTCAGCAATGACCATGTTTGACATCATGACAACTATTAATGAAATATTGCACTCATTTGTCATAGTCAGAATGACCATGTTTGACATCATGACAACTATTAATGAAATATTGCAATCATCCACCAAAATCAGCATTGACCTTGGTCCACATCATGGAAACTCTTACTGAAATATTGCAAGCAATCGTCATAGTCAGCAATTACAATTTTTGACATCACGGAAACTATTACTGAAATGTTGCACTCATTCGTCATAGTCAGCAATGATCATGTTTGACATCAAGACAACCATTACTGAAATATTGCACTCATTCGTCAAAGTCAGCAATGACCTTGGTTGACATCATGACAACTATTACTGTTATATTGCACTCATTCGTCAAAGTCAGCATTGACCTTGGTTGACATCATGATAACTACTACTGAAATATTGCACTCATTAGTCATAGTCAGCATTGACCTCGGTTGACATTATGGAACTCTTACTGAAATATTGCACTCATTCGTCATAGTCAGCAATGACCATGTTTGACATCATGACAACTATTACTGTTATATTGCACTCATTCGTCAAAGTCAGCATTGACCTTGGTTGACATCATGACAACTACTACTGAAATATTGTACTCATTAGTCATAGTCAGCATTGACCTCGGTTGACATGATGGAAACTCTTACTGAAATATTGTACTCATTCGTCATAGTCAGCAATGACCATGTTTGACATCATGACAACTATTACTGAAATATTGCACTCATTCACCAAAATAGGATTTGATCTTGGTTGACATCATGACAACTATTACTGTAATATCGCACTCATTCGTCAAAGTCATCACTGACCTTTGTTGAAATCATGAAAACTATTACTGTAATATTGCACTAATTCGTCAAAGTCAGCATTGACCTTGGTTGAAATCATGACAACTACTACTGAAATATTGCACTCATTCGTCATAGTCAGCATTGACCTTGGTTGAAATCATGACAACTACTTCTGAAATATTGCACTCATTCGTCATAGTCAGCATTGACCTCGGTTGATATGTTGGAAACTCTTACTGAAATATTGCACTCATTCGTCATAGTCAGCATTGACCTTGGTTGACATCATCAGAACAATTACTGAATTATTGCACTCATTCGTCATAGTCAGCAATGACAAAGTTTGACATCATGACAACTATTACTGAAATATTGCACTCATTTGTTATAGTCAGTAATGACCATGTTTGACATCATCCAAACTATTACTGAAATATTGCACTCATCCACCAAAAATAAGCATTGACCTTGGTTGACATCATGACAACTATAAGTGAAATATTACACTCATCCACCAAAATCAGCATTGACCTTAGTTGACATCATGACAACTTTAACTGAAGTATTGCTCTCTTTCGTCATAGTCAGAAATGACAACTTTTTACATCATTACAACTATTACTGAAATATTGTACTCATTCGTCATAGTCAGCATTGACCTTGGTTGACATAACAAAAACAATTACTGAAATATTACAATTAATCGTTAAATTCAGAAATGACGTTGGTTGACATCAGGGAAACTGTTTCTTAATTATTTCTCATTCGTCAAAGTCAGCAATGACTTTGATTGAAATCATGACAACTACTACTGAAATATTGCACTCATTCGTCAAAGTCAGCATTGACCTCGGTTGATATGATGGAAACTCTTACTGAAATATTGCACTCATTCGTCATAGTCAGCATTGACCTTGGTTGACATCATGAGAACGAACAATTAAAGAATTATTGCACTCATTCGTCATAGTCAATAATGACCATGTTTGACATCATGCAAACTATTACTGAAATATTGCACTCATTCGTCATAGTCAGCAATGACAAAATTTGACATCATGACAACTATTACTGAAATATTGCACTCATTTGTCAAAGTCAGTAATGAACATGTTTGACATCATCCAAACTATTACTGAAATATTGCACTCATCCACCAAAAATAAGCATTGACCTTGGTTGACATCATGACAACTATAAGTGAAATATTACACTCATCCACCAAAATCAGCATTGACCTTAGTTGACATCATGACAACTTTAACTGAAGTATTGCTCTCTTTCGTCATAGTCAGAAATGACAACTTTTTACATCATGACAACTCTTACTGAAATATTGTACTCATTCGTCATAGTCAGCATTGACATTGGTTGACATAACGAAAACAATTACTGACATATTACACTTTATCGTTAAATTCAGAAATGACGTTGGTTGACATCAGGGAAACTGTTTCTTAATTATTACTCATTCGTCAAAGTCAGCAATGACCTTGGTTGAAATCATGGAAACTATTACTTAAATATTTTTATTATTGAGTCAGTCAGCAATCACCTTCGTTGACATCATGACAATTATTACTGAAATATTACACTCCTTCATTAAAGTCAGTAATGACCTTGTTTGAGGTAAACTACTACTGACTCAGGTCTTAAACTTACCTATGTGGACATTTGGCTTGGAACGTTCATATAACTTTCCTGTCCTATGGTTCAAAAAAATATAATCACAGTATTCAGGTCCGTTAATAGTAAATGTATAACAACAGGAACATATTACCTCCCAGTAATATGGAAATTCACTTTTTAATTTTTCATGTGAACCTACAACAATGAAATTACTATTGAATAAAAGCATAATCTATTCTTCTGTTTAATTCTAGCGGGCTCCAAAGGTCAATTCCACTTTATTCAAGATAAAAAAAATAATTTTTAATGTATCTCCTTTTTTAAAGACAATTGCACACTGACATAATATTGTATTCTTTTGAAAAAAATCATAGATTTTGTGCCTGTTCGAATTGGTCTGTCTGTCCCATGTGTTTTGTGCCTGCTCAAATCGGTCTACCTGGACCATGTCTTTTGTGCCTATTTGAAGCGGTCAGACTGGCCCATGTGTTTTGTGCATGTTCAAATCGGTCTGTGTTGACCATGTGTTGACCATGTGTTAAGTGCCTGTTCGAATCTGTCTATCTGGACCATGTGTTTTGTGCCTGTTCGAATCGGTCTGTCTTGACCAAGTGTTTTCTGCCTGTTCGAATCGGTCTGTCCGGGCCATGTGTGTTGTGCCTGTTCGAATCGGTCTGTCTGGATCATGTGTTTTGTGCCTGTTCAAATCGTTCTGTCTGGACCATGTGTGTTGTGCCTGTTCGAATCGGTCTGTCTGGACCATGTGTTTTGTGCCTGTTCGAATCGGTCTGTCTTGATCATGTGTGTTGTGCCTGTTCGAATCGGTCTGTCTGGATCATGTGTTTTTGCCTGTTCAAATCGGTTTGTCTGGACCATGTGTTTTGTGCCTGTTCGAATCGGTCTGTCTGGACCATGTATTTTGTGCCTGTTCGAATCGGTCTGTCTGGATCATGTATTTTGTTCCTCTTCAAATCAGTCTGTCTGGGCCATGTGTGTTGTGCCTCCTAAAATTAGTCTGTCTTGACCATGTGTTTTGTGCCTGTTCGATTATGTCTTTCTGGACTATGTTTTTGTGCCAGTTCAATTCGGTCTGTCTAGATCGTGTGATTGTGCCTGTTTGAATCGGTCTGTCTACAAATATGTTATGTGACTGTTCGAATCAGCCTGTCTGGACCATTTGTTTTGTAGCAGTTGAATCGGTCTGTCTGGACCATATTTTTTGTGCCTGTTCGATTCTGTCTGTCTGGACTATATGTTTTGTGTCTGTTCAAAACGGTCTGTCTATACCATGTGTTTTATTACTGTTTGAATCGGTCTGTCTGGACTATGTGTTTTGTGTCTTTTCGAATCGGTCTGTCTGGACCATGTGTTTTATGCCTGTTCAAATCGGTCTGTCTTGACCATGTGTTTCGTGCCTGTTTATATCGGTCAGTCTGGACCATGTGTTTTGTGGCTGTTCAAATCGGTCTGCCTGGACTATGTGATTGTGCTGTTTAAATCGGTCCGTCTGGACTATGTGTTTTGTGTGTGTGAATCTGTCTGTCTGGACCACGTGTTTTGTGACTGTTTAAATTGGTCTGTCTGGACCATGTGTTTTGTTCTTGTTCGGATCGATCTGTACGGGCTATGTGTTTTTGTTTGTGATCATGTGGTTTGCTATCTGAACCATTTGTTTCTTTGTCTGGACCATGTGTTTTGTTGTCTCAACCATGTATTTTGATGTCTGGACCATGTGTTTTGTTGTCTGAACCATATAAAATTGAGAATGGAAATGGGGAAAATGTCGAAAAGACAACAACCCGACAAAAGAGCAGATAACAGCCAAAGGCCACCAATGGGTCTTCATGTGTTTGTTGTCTTGTGTTTTGTGTTTGTTCGAATCGTTTTGTCTGGACCATGTGTTTTGGTTTTGACCATTGGATTTGCCATGTATTTTGTTGTCTGGACCATGTGTTTTGTTGTCTTAAACATGTGTTTTAATGTCTTAACCATGTATTTTGGTTTGACCATGCGTTTAGCTGTCTGAACGATGTGTTTTGTTGTCTGGAATATGTGTTTTGTTGTCTGAACCATGTGTTTGGTTGTCTGAACCATGTGTTTTGCTGTCTGAACCATGTGTTTGGCGTCGTTGTTTGTCGTTAATTTTGATCTGTTAGTCTTTTTCAGGAGTTGAGTATTAGCGATTGTTATGGTCTATGGTACTGTCAATTACGTTTTTGGTAATTACAGTCACATAGCTTGCTGTTCGGTGTGAGCCAATGCTCCGTGTTGAAAGCCGTACCTTGACCTATAATGGTTTACTTTTATAAATTGTAACTTGGATGGAGAGTTTTCTCATTGGCACTCATACCACATCTTCCTATATCTATATACATAGATATGTCTGGACTATGTGTTTCATGTCTTTTCAAATCGTTCTGTAGTGATCATGTGTTTTGCGTCGTTGTTGGTCTTAATCTTTTTCAGGAGTTGAGTATTACTGATTGTTATTGTCTTTGGTTCTGTCAATCATTTATATTTTTAAAAATTACGTTATTCTTGCAATCAGAATGGATTTAAGTTTAAAAAAGAACTTTTAACATTCTGTATGAACTTGTGTTTATTTGATAGATGTTTAATTTTGTTATTCAACATGAGTATTGCTGAAAGTTATGTTAGTATGATAATGTACAATAAATTTTGCTAAAAACAGAGTGTAAATAATGCGTACTTTTCGTTGTTGGTTCTTCCAGAAAAAAAACAGCTTCCACAATAATTGTACAAATCATGACTAAAAATGTAATCATAGCAACACGTGCCATGATGGTTTACTGTCTCCAGGTACGGTCGTGGTGATATTGTCTGAAAAATAGAGAATAAACATTTCAAATTATACTAGTAGTTTTCTGTTTTTTGTATGAGTAAATAGAATATCTATAAAAGAGGTAAAATTTTTCTCCGGAAGCTTGTTAGTGTCAGGGTGTAGTTTTAAGTCGTTATGAACTCATCATGACTTATTAACTCGTTATAACTTAGCTTACTCGATATAAAGACTAAGCTAACTAGTTATAATGCCTTAGTCCAACTTGCTATAACTACTAAGTAACTCGGTATATAACGACTAAGTTACTCGTTATACCAACTTAGCTAACTCATTATAACAGTTTACTACTTACAGTGGTTCAAAAGGCTTTGAGAAATCGACTAGACATTTGGTCCAGTAAATCATTTGGTCCACTAAAACATATCACTTAACTAGACCAAACCAAATTTTACTGGACTTTACCCAATGTCCAGCGACTTTTGGAATGACTGCTACTTAGTTAATATACAATTATGGCCCGTTGAAAAGGTGAATATCCAAAATTGTCAACACGAGAAGGTTATTTCACTGAGGGCGCAGCCCGAAGTGAAATAACTTTTAAGGGTTGACAATTTTGGATATTCATCGTTCTAAGGGGCCACAATTGTTTTATTATACCGAACTAACAGTGGAAGGGCATTTTGAATCATTGTAAAAGCACTTACTCTTACTTGAGTCAGTAACAAACACAAGTTGACGTTCAAAAATACATGTAATTTGTGTCTTAGAATTCTCGTATGTACAACAAAGGTATATTCTTTTTGTAAAATATTGATGGCCCTGAAAAGGACCGTTATTAGAGATATCATCGACACAAGATGCACGTCAAAAGCCTTATTTCCGCTTCTCTCGATCAATGGGCTTCCTGTAACTTGAACGTTGCCATTTTGTTTATTCACGTTTGTGACGTCATTTTCATGAGTACAAATCAACAAACTAAAAAGGTTATTCGCCGGTGAATAATAGGGTTATTCAACGCTGGTGTAAATTTTTAGGGTTATTCGTTCTTCCTTGCAATTGAATGAAAATTAACTGAATTATTCCATGTCACGTGATAACGTTTTACCCAATAGAATTGTTTGAAATATATGTAAGGTATAATAATTCGTTATAACGATTGCTAAGTCGAGCATTTAAAATTGTTGGGGGAACGGATTTTGATAATAAATATTCTGGCTTAAAGCAAAACTGAAAATAAAAAACCATGCCTTAAGCAAAATGAAAATGAATATTTTACCCAATAAAATGCAGGATAGAATAATGTTTATTGTTTAGCTGACACAATGCAATAATTACATTAAATAAGATACCATGTGTTGAGAATATACTGCAAATGTTAACGTTATGTTTCCCGTATTTACGTCATGTTTTTGACGTTAATTTGTACCTTTGTATGGTCGCCTTCGATATAGATTTTGATCATAAAAGTAACACAACGCAAAGTATAGAGTTTTCTTCGTTTATAACAATACATTTTGGTGCCGCGACGCCATGGAAAGTAAACTGAAAGCGGTGAGAGCAGGCCATAAAAGTGCTGTAACAAGACTTTTGAGAAAATCTGAAGAAGAGCAGAATTTAGACAGAGAAGAAAGTACAGAATTATTAGAAACACTTTCGCAAAAACAGAAGATTATTAGTGCTTTGGATAAAGAAATTCTAAATTTAACAAAGGATGAGGATGTTGAGGATGAAATTCTACAGACAGATGAGTATAAATTCTTTCTGAACAGTCGGAAAGCAAGCCCTGAGAAACGACCGTTGTTGCTACTTTCTTAAGACAACAATGGGACTGATGTTAAAGCCCGCCATTCTGAAATTGCGTTAATTTCGCGGAAAAAATAAATTGGCGCCAATTTGGAAAATTTTTCTATTTTCTGTTTTTACTTGCCATTGGAGTCAGAAATAGATGTCTTTCTATCTTTTAAGCATGTGTCTGATTTTTAAATAAAACTGAGACTACTATAACCTAAATTGGCCGTCCTTTAACAAATACGGTAAAATGTAGTCTGTTAGTTTTTTCTTCTTTTTTTCACAGATAAACAAAGATTATAACGTTATATATATAATCTATAGATAAAAAAAATAATACGTATCTCAAAGTTATAAAAATATTTATTTCACCCCTTAGGAAACCCCGTTTGAACTAAATTCCAAAAGAAAAACATTTTTTTGACATTGTAGTTTTTTGGTCTTACACATCGATGTCAACATGCATCTGAACAGAATGTACACACATTTAGTGTGCTTGTTTGAAAAAAGCAATGGCAAGTTCAGCTGTGAATTTGACTGGATTAATTATTCTTTTTAAGTGAAATGTTTGAAGTTACCTAATAAAATTGAGAATGGAAATAGGGAATGTGTCAAAGAGACAACAACCCGACCATAGAACAGACAACAGCAGAAGGTCACTAACAGGTCTTCAATGCAGCGAGAAACACTATAAGGTAAGGAAATTTTATACTGTCTGTGCAACCTTGATGGCTATATTATTATTCATTGTTGATTTTATTTTTTTATGATGAAGGAATCCTGTAATGGCTGTAAAAATAAATGCAAATAGTGCATGTACAATGGAAACATACAAGTTTTGTCCTTTAAAATTAAAACAATCTCTTTCAGACTTTTCAATTTTATTTTAATCACCCTTATTCAAAGCATTTTCATCATTACATGAAGGGTAACTTACTTGTGATCTAAAACATAATTATTGACTTAGCACTCAGTAGTGAGTAACTGCACTGAAATACTTTTATAATGCAGTTTTTTTTTTAATAGAAGAAGAAAATATGAGATTAAATCTTTCTCGTTGTTATTTATTCGGAAGTTCATGGTTATAAACCTTTAAATAATTATCCATTGGTTTAGGCTTTTTTTATAAGTTGAGTCCATTCAGTAGAACATGTAGGCTGTAATCTGCATGGAATCCAGGAGACAAAATTTATTGCTATATTTATAATTCAATATAATTATACATAGATTTTAAACCAATTTCCTTTTATTTCAAATTATGAAGACTTTATATTGAGAATACTTTGATTCTTATTTCCTTTTAATGAATAGATTGTATATGAAAAAGGTAGGATCAGGTATCAGGATTGAAAGAGAATTCAATATTTCAACCCTGTTAGATCCAGTTTTATGCATATTTAGGCTAGCTCTGGCCTTTAAGTAGTGAAAATTTAATAATTTGTTGATATTATTTGGTTAAAGCAGTAAAATGTTTACCAAAATACTAAAGTAACTCATGGAATAATGTATTTTGAAATTTACTGTAATGATTAAAGCCCTATATCAGTTCTGAAACTGTTTCAAAAATAATAAAATGTGTTTACCTGATTGTTATACATATGTCTGTAGTATCAAAATATATTTAGTAAAAATATAATTAATTATTTTTTTTTACTAGTAAATAACAGCATGTATGGTGCTTAATATATGAAAAGTACAAATAAGTTTGTTCATGAAAAAGTGTCAACAAAGGACGTAACTCGTAAATGTATGATTACTATCGGAACTGCTTCGTCATAATATATCGACACATCGAAGTGGCACATTTGCGTATTACAGCGTATTAACCCTTTCGCCGATGAGTCCCGGTTTACCGGGATTCACGCTTCAGACAGCTGACGATGAGTCCCGTTTTACCGGGATCGGAATACCTCTTTTATATTTCCCGCTCAGAACAGTGCAAACACGAGTTATCTTTCTTTGTTGATACCCGGATGAAAGTGTAAACATGCCCCCAAAAAAAAAATGAGGAACAAATCATGGTAACAAATGATAACCAAATCGTATGATTTCTTTATGATTTGAAAGTGATAAAATTTCACATGCAAATGAGCTAACAAATCACAACAACAAATCACGAACAAATTGCTTCCATTTCGTAAGCAAATCACAAACAAATTGTCAAGAAATTGTTTTGAAATCATTAACAAATCAGAGATCATTGCTTTCCTACTTCAAGCAAATCACAAACAAATTGTTTTCAAATTGTAAAGAAATTGTAAAGACATTGTTATCAAATCTTTAACAAATCAGAAGTAAATCATATTCCTACCTCAAGCAAATCACAAACAAATTGTTTTCAAATTATGAAGAAATTATAAACAAATTGTTATCAGATCTTTAACAAATCACAAGTAAATCATATATTTCTACCTCAAGCAAATCACAAGCAAATCGTCAATAAATTTGCATCAATCATCAGTTCACAGATTAAATCATTTACATCCAGATCAAAAATATTTTCTGCCCCTGACCACCCCCAAACTTTGAAGTGCATTTGTCTTCATTTTACCTTAGCTACTCCTCTAATTGTAAAAAGGAATACTATCTTTGGTTGCGATGAGGGACGAATCGTTCCCTCTGTTTATGTTTCTCTTACTTCTCTTCCGAATTTGACTCTAACGAGATTTGACAAAACTTGGGCAACCACGTGTACTAAAAGGATGCATGTCGAATATATATAGGTGATGAGTCTTAGTCTTGGTCCAAATTTGCTAATGTAGCTTTGCCCCTACTGCCCGGGATCTGGCCAGTAAACATGAAAAATTAAAACATGAAACTTGGCAGTGAATTCTGTCTGCTGGCTCGGGAAGCTAGTCTTTAATTGCATGTCTCGATCTGTTTACACATCTTTTACACATTTTGAAAATGAGTCCTGACAGTACAAAATTAAATCGAGATACTTAAATGCACACTTTCTGAATTTAAAAATTTCACACCTTTTACATGTTAAATAGTATTAATTGAATGTGTGAAATTATAAATAAATAACTGAGATTCCTTACCACTCTCATCATTGATAGTACAACTCCTCATCTTGCAACCTTCTTTGTTCAGTTAATATAGAACAGTATTTGAAATTTGAATTTGATCTCAACCGGAAGTCAGAGAGATAGATAAACAAAGAAAATTCGAATGCATTAACATTTTATTCATTGTAGCAAATCATCAATGAATCACATCATGATAGCTAACAAAGTTAACAAATCATTTTCAAATCATTTCATATGATATTCTAAGTAAACAAATCATAACGAAATCACATCATTTTAGCTAACAAAGTTAACAAATCTCTTTCAAATCACTGCATACAATATTCTAAGTAAACAAATCATAAAGAAATCACGCAAAAACAGAAACAAATTGCTTACAAATCATACAATTGAAAGAAATCACAAAGAAATCAGTTTTAGGGAATTTGGCAAATTCTGATTTGTTTATAATTTGTTTAATGAATCACAAGCAAATGGTACTAACAAATCGCAGAATCATGATTTGAAAGAGATTTGAATACGATTTGAAAGCAATTTGTTCATTTAATTTTCTGTTTGGGTGGCGCTTCCGTTTGTTGAAAACCGTGTCAAAATCAGAGGAAATTTACGGAATTTACGAGAATTTAAAATGAGGGAACATTTTTTTTGAAAGAATATGGAAGAATTGAAGCCAAACTAGTATACTTTTTTGACATAAAATGTCGTTTTATGTACAAAACACTTGGAATGGACATTGTTCAGTGTAAGGAATTTGTACAGCCTCATAAAATATTTCTAATTTTTGCCGTTTTGGGTTAAAAAATTACGATTTTGGGTCAAAAAGTAGAATTTTGAGAATTTCACCTAGATAATGCCGAAAATTTGAAAATTTGAATATTTTATGAAGAAAAAATTATCAAAACATGAACAAAACTGTGCACATGGTGTTAGTGAATGAAATAAAGACACAAAATACTACAGACAAGTTTTTATTGACATTTATTATGAAGATCTCCCACTTGAGTAATAGTAGCCAGGGAAGCCATCGTCTCAGAGTAGCCTCTGTCTGGGCAGCTATCGGTGAAAGGGTTAAGTGGCACAAATTTGACACGGGCTAGTTCATAAAAAGCCTCATCACATATTTTAAATTCAGCATAGGTTTCCGAGAAGTTAAGAAAGAAATTTCAACTGATGTGTTGAAAAAACTTGACGCGACGAGTGACGACCTTTGGTTTGAAGGCTTCGTATTCTAATTCAGTACGCTTAATCAAAACAATTTTTATGTGAGAACTTCTAAAAAGTATACACAATTGGCATTTGTAATGTACAGCATGCTTTGGTTTCATTTGATACGACTTTTTGGAGGAAATAGAGTCGTTTCAGTTGAAGAAAAAATGACCCAAAAAATGCCCAAATATGGTAGTCACATGACTTCCATTGTTGCTTTAAGAAATGGGGTCAAACCGGGGTCAGCTTTCCGACTGTGAATACTAAAATTAGACACATTCGTAAAAAATACTCAAATTCACCAACTTCGAATATTACCACCTTACCTAATCTCAGTAATCAATCAACGGAAAATACGAATCAGCATAGTTCAGTAGGAAATACATATAGCTCTGTTCAACAACAAATGTACCATGTTCCGCCCAACGTTATGCAGAATCACCAACTTCCGAAACTCGCCTTACCTACATTTACAGGAGAAACACTCATGTGGCAAACTTTTTGGGACTCGTTCGAATCATCTGTACACTATAATCCCACACTTACCGACATACAGAAATTCACATATTTTAAATCGCAACTTAGTAATGAAGCCGTTCGATGTATTGATGGACTACAGCTCACAAACAATAATTATACGGAAGCTATAAAATTATTAAAAGAACGTTTTGGTCAGCCACATAAAATCACAAATGCCTACATGCAAGCCCTATTAGAACTTCCTGCACCGCAATACAACATTATTAGCCTCCGAAATTATCACGACAAACAAGAAGCATATATAAGAGGTGTAGAATCGTTAGGTAGATCGGGAGATTCATATGGCGCACTGCTCATCCCAATCATCTTGAATAAGCTACCGTCAGCTGTAAGACAGAACTTAGCCAGGGAAAACGGAACTGATAATTGGGAATTAAAAGAATTGAGACACGGGATATTGAAAGAAATTACAATTTTGTAAGCAGGAAAACGCACCGATGTAGTTATTGAAAATGTACCGTCTACAGGGTCATTTTTGACAAGCACCAATAAACAAGATTACCCGCAAATGCAAGATAGATATTAAAACCGCCAGAAACAAAGTACGAATATTCGTCAGAAACCTTGCATATATTGCTACGATATGCATGACCCCGCAAAATGCTTAAAAGTTCCAGATTATTAACACCGTATAACAATTGTAAAACACAAGAAATTATGTTTTAATTGCTTAGGAACGCACCGCGCAAGTGAATGTAGATCTCAATTTCGTTGCCGACTCTGTAACAAGAAGCACCATACTAGTTTATGTACCAAACATACCGATAGATCGTACTTTGATAAAGCGTCAAATGGAAATAAATATGACACGTCAGTCAACACCGTAGTCAACAATGAAATTGTTGCCACTGCCACAAGTTTTCATTCGTCCACGATACAACCCCGTTCAAGCGTATTATTGAAAACCGCCGTAGCATCTAAGAATGAATACGAATATTGTTCGATGAAGGAGCACAGCGTTTTTTCCTGACCGAGGAATTAGCTCAAAACTAGACATAAAGGCAGTAGGTACAGAAGTTATTCACCTTTCTGCATTTGGAAATACTAGTACTAAAGTTCGACATTTACCGCAAGCAATTGTATACGTTGAGTTAATAGAAGGAGTAATTAAAGAACCTTAGTGAGCGCGCTCACATACCCCACGTCCCCACATTGTCACTGGAGAAATAAAATAACTGTAAGAAAAAAAATTGTATAAGAAAAAAAAATTGTATCATAATTTCCTATCGATATGCAAATCTACATAGTATGTCCTTATTATCTACAAAGTTTCATGAAATTCTGTTGTGTGGTTTTAGAGGAGTTGCGATGACAAACTGTTGCAGAGGTATATTGCAGCAAATAAGTTCAAAGGGGCGTAACTCCTAGAAAAAAAATTGAATCGTAATTTCCTGTCGATATGCACATCTACGTAGTATGTCCTTATTATCTGAAAAGGTTTCATGAAATTCTATTGTGTGGTTTGAGAGGAGTTGCGATGACAAAAGGTTGCAGTAGTATATTGGGCAAATAAGTTCAAAGGGGCGTAACTCCTGGAAAAAAAATTGAATCATAATTTCCTGTCGATATGCACATCTACGTAGTATGTCCTTATTATCTACAAAGTTTCATGAAATTTTGTTGTGTGGTTTCAGAGGAGTTGAGATGACAAACTGTTGCAGTAGTACATTAAAGTAAATAAGTTCAAAGGGGCGTTACTCCTAGAAAAAGAATTGAATCGTAATTTCCTGTTGATATGCACAACTACATAGTATGTCCTTATTATCTAAAAAGGTTTCGTGAAATTATGTTGTGTGGTTTGAGAGGAGTTGCGATGACAAGAAACAGGACTGACGGACTGGCGGACGGACAGACGGACGGACGGACAGACGGACGGACGGACGGGTCAAAAACATTGCACCTCCGCAACTCGTTGCGTGGGGTATAAAAATACCCATTGAAGTCTTAGTAGTCCCAACTATAGCAAGTCCGATTACAAGTTATAGTGAAAATGATACCCGAGATTGCAAACATCTCAAATGATTACGATTAGCACACCCGATCACAAACGACGACAAGTTTAGTATATCTTTACTGATAGGAGCAAATTTTTACTGGGATTTTATAGAAGATACCGTTATAAGAGGAAAAGGTCCGACAGCAGTTAAGTCTAAACTTGGTTACCTGTTGTCTGGTCCGACATCAACAGATTTGAATCGTAAATCGGGAGCCGTAGGAATGTTCAACATTTTGACAAATCACAAACCGGAAGAGTTTAATTTAGAAGTATTTTGGAAATTGGAGTCATTAGGAGTAGTCGACGTAGAACCGGGCCCCGGCGCCATAAAACTTTTTTTTTCTGAGTAAAAAAATATTCTCAGAATGAATTATTTTACTCAGCTAAGAATGAGCACTATTTTATCCGCCATAAAAAAATATTCTCAACGTTGAGAATATTCTCAGCTGAGAATTTTTTTCTCGGTGATGTAAGCGGTAAAATAAATGTTTGGAAACTAAAAAGTGTACCAAACTTCGCTAAAACGCAGTTTGATCTCTTTAGCAATAATGTAAAACATAAAAAGTATCTATGATACTGATAGATACAATGACAAGACCGTAAATGGCGTAATGACATTTTACATTTTGTAAGCATCTGTTACCACAGTTTACCTACATTTACAGGAGAAACACTCATGTGGCAAACTTTTTGGGACTCGTTCGAATCATCTGTACACTATAATCCCACACTTACCGACATACAGAAATTCACATATTTTAAATCGCAACTTAGTAATGAAGCCGTTCGATGTATTGATGGACTACAGCTCACAAACAATAATTATACGGAAGCTATAAAATTATTAAAAGAACGTTTTGGTCAGCCACATAAAATCACAAATGCCTACATGCAAGCCCTATTAGAACTTCCTGCACCGCAATACAACATTATTAGCCTCCGAAATTATCACGACAAACAAGAAGCATATATAAGAGGTGTAGAATCGTTAGGTAGATCGGGAGATTCATATGGCGCACTGCTCATCCCAATCATCTTGAATAAGCTACCGTCAGCTGTAAGACAGAACTTAGCCAGGGAAAACGGAACTGATAATTGGGAATTAAAAGAATTGAGACACGGGATATTGAAAGAAATTACAATTTTGTAAGCAGGAAAACGCACCGATGTAGTTATTGAAAATGTACCGTCTACAGGGTCATTTTTGACAAGCACCAATAAACAAGATTACCCGCAAATGCAAGATAGATATTAAAACCGCCAGAAACAAAGTACGAATATTCGTCAGAAACCTTGCATATATTGCTACGATATGCATGACCCCGCAAAATGCTTAAAAGTTCCAGATTATTAACACCGTATAACAATTGTAAAACACAAGAAATTATGTTTTAATTGCTTAGGAACGCACCGCGCAAGTGAATGTAGATCTCAATTTCGTTGCCGACTCTGTAACAAGAAGCACCATACTAGTTTATGTACCAAACATACCGATAGATCGTACTTTGATAAAGCGTCAAATGGAAATAAATATGACACGTCAGTCAACACCGTAGTCAACAATGAAATTGTTGCCACTGCCACAAGTTTTCATTCGTCCACGATACAACCCCGTTCAAGCGTATTATTGAAAACCGCCGTAGCATCTAAGAATGAATACGAATATATTGTTCGATGAAGGAGCACAGCGTTTTTTCCTGACCGAGGAATTAGCTCAAAACTAGACATAAAGGCAGTAGGTACAGAAGTTATTCACCTTTCTGCATTTGGAAATACTAGTACTAAAGTTCGACATTTACCGCAAGCAATTGTATACGTTGAGTTAATAGAAGGAGTAATTAAAGAACCTTAGTGAGCGCGCTCACATACCCCACGTCCCCACATTGTCACTGGAGAAATAAAATAACTGTAAGAAAAAAAATTGTATAAGAAAAAAAAATTGTATCATAATTTCCTATCGATATGCAAATCTACATAGTATGTCCTTATTATCTACAAAGTTTCATGAAATTCTGTTGTGTGGTTTTAGAGGAGTTGCGATGACAAACTGTTGCAGAGGTATATTGCAGCAAATAAGTTCAAAGGGGCGTAACTCCTAGAAAAAAAATTGAATCGTAATTTCCTGTCGATATGCACATCTACGTAGTATGTCCTTATTATCTGAAAAGGTTTCATGAAATTCTATTGTGTGGTTTGAGAGGAGTTGCGATGACAAAAGGTTGCAGTAGTATATTGGGCAAATAAGTTCAAAGGGGCGTAACTCCTGGAAAAAAAATTGAATCATAATTTCCTGTCGATATGCACATCTACGTAGTATGTCCTTATTATCTACAAAGTTTCATGAAATTTTGTTGTGTGGTTTCAGAGGAGTTGAGATGACAAACTGTTGCAGTAGTACATTAAAGTAAATAAGTTCAAAGGGGCGTTACTCCTAGAAAAAGAATTGAATCGTAATTTCCTGTTGATATGCACAACTACATAGTATGTCCTTATTATCTAAAAAGGTTTCGTGAAATTATGTTGTGTGGTTTGAGAGGAGTTGCGATGACAAGAAACAGGACTGACGGACTGGCGGACGGACAGACGGACGGACGGACAGACGGACGGACGGACGGGTCAAAAACATTGCACCTCCGCAACTCGTTGCGTGGGGTATAAAAATACCCATTGAAGTCTTAGTAGTCCCAACTATAGCAAGTCCGATTACAAGTTATAGTGAAAATGATACCCGAGATTGCAAACATCTCAAATGATTACGATTAGCACATCCGATCACAAACGACGACAAGTTTAGTATATCTTTACTGATAGGAGCAAATTTTTACTGGGATTTTATAGAAGATACCGTTATAAGAGGAAAAGGTCCGACAGCAGTTAAGTCTAAACTTGGTTACCTGTTGTCTGGTCCGACATCAACAGATTTGAATCGTAAATCGGGAGCCGTAGGAATGTTCAACATTTTGACAAATCACAAACCGGAAGAGTTTAATTTAGAAGCATTTTGGAAATTGGAGTCATTAGTAGTCGACGTAGAACCGGGCCCCGGCGCCATAAAACTTTTTTTTTCTGAGTAAAAAAATATTCTCAGAATGAATTATTTTACTCAGCTAAGAATGAGCACTATTTTATCCGCCATAAAAAAATATTCTCAACGTTGAGAATATTCTCAGCTGAGAATTTTTTTTCTCAGCTGAGAATTTTTTTCTCGGTGATGTAAGCGGTAAAATAAATGTTTGGAAACTAAAAAGTGTACCAAACTTCGCTAAAACGCAGTTTGATCTCTTTAGCAATAATGTAAAACATAAAAAGTATCTATGATACTGATAGATACAATGACAAGACCGTAAATGGCGTAATGACATTTTACATTTTGTAAGCATCTGTTACCACAGTCCTGACAAAAAGTCACAGGATATAAAGTTTGAATTTATAAGAGAAAGATCTTGAAATATTTGAGTTATTTACCCGTAGCTTCTTATAAATATATATTACTTTTTATATTTCTTTATTTATTTATATTTAATTTTTTATAAAGATTAAATGTAATCCTCGTTGACGTTTACGTGAAGAGTGCTTTCTTTCACGTCCGCACTTCTACCGAGTATGGCATGCCAAATAAACATTTAAAATAGTTATTACGGATCAATAACATACATTATGTATTCAGACGACATAAGAAGATACCATGTGACAATTTTAACTTTTAAGTCAATTGTTTATTAAAGTGAAACAGAGCTGCTTTTTTCTTAGATCTACAAACAAACAAAAAAAAACAAAACATAAAAAAAACCCCAAACAAACCGGATATTTTTATATCAATATGAAAGCCAGTAAATAATTTTAATAATTTTAAATTTCATATTTTCCGACAATGTACATGTATATATTGTTTTTATCCTGAAATTTACACTCAACACTTGGAACTTTAGTTGTTAAAAATCTAAATCATTGTCTCTAACTTTTCAAAGAAATCGACATAGTTTAAAAGCGGACCGCGAAGAGGACCCCAAAATGAACTGGTACTCAAGAAGAAATATCCACATTACCGCTTGCTCAACATGGAAGAGGGGTAACAGGAGACTTTATTTGTACAAGTACAAATACAAATAAAGCAAAAAATTATTTGTGTACCTGTTATTTGTACAATAGTTAGCTGATTGCAGGATATGTAATTTTAATACGTTTTCAATATTCAAGAAATGTAACTTTTAATATTAATATAAATTTGATACAGAATTAAATACGATTTGACAATTATGCAAGTAGTCAAAAAAATTGCTCTGGATTATGAGTTTAATATCATATTGCACAGGAAGAGAAAATGAAAGTACGACATCGTGTGAGAAGGCATGCATGGCATATATTGTCCATTACATTTATTAACAACACCTTGTACAAATATTCTCTTAAAAAATAAAAACAGTTTAATAGAACAAACAAAACTATCCGTCACAATGATACAGTCGTCCGCCATAAGTATTCGTAAAAACAAAATGGCCGCCAGTCAAGGTAAATCTACACATGAAAAAACTTGGAACTATTGAACAAGTAACAAAATAAAAAAAAATCCTACCTTAAAAGGCTTAATACTTTGTAATGTTTCCTTTGTCAGGGGCGTAGCTGGACTTAAATAAAGTGCAATCATAACTATTGCCGAGCGGAGCGAGGTGAAATTTTTTTTTGGACCATTTTATGCAGAAAATGATAACTTTTTTCGGGCATTTTCCCGGTATGCCATGCTTATGAAATTCACATCACATTCACGCCCAAACTCCTATTTTGTGAATACTTGTGGACTTTATAGTGATTCGGCAAGGGAGGAGGCTATGGACCGCTCAAAGTCCCCAGCTGGTCCAGGATAGCACCCTAGTCGGGGATTCAGGGCAGCACCGTAGACGGTTGTCCAGGTAAGCGAATCCCCATGAAGCTCCGGGCATATGAGTAATTACAGTGATTGCTTTCAACATGAAAAATACCCTATCTGTTTCTTACTATACCATATTTTCATGAAACAATAGTAAAAGTCTAGTGAGTTCCGTAATTTGCTGCTTATATTATTAACATGGTTATTTTCAAATATAAAAAAAAATTTATAAAACGGGAAGATCAGGAAGAGTCGACAACCGAAGCGTTAATCAATGGACAATTGACAAACCTGGGAACAGATAAGACACAAAAGGAGAAACAAAAACATTCAACATTGAAAACTAAATACAGATGAAAAACACGGACCCAGAAAACAATGTTGCGACCTCCGGTGCTCCGGCCAAAAGGGTAAGCAGTTCCTGCTTCTTGCAAGACACACGTAGTGTGTCTCACGAAGGTCATTCTCAAATCAAAGGAGAGGTTTCTACGACAACGGTAGAAGGTCATTTGGGACACAGATACCCCAGGTGAATCAATAGTCTTTTGGACGAACGGCAGGGTAGGAAACTCACTGGAAATGTCTACCAGACCACAGGGCTGGCTGCATAAAAAAATTACCTGTCCTGATCAAAATTTACCAGCCCTGAAAATTAATGCAATAAAAATCAAACCCATTTTCCTTCAAGATTCTAAATTATGTTTTTGTGTTTTGAGATGTTTTAATGACTAGAAGTATTATTAGATAAACTTGAGGATTTTTTTGTGATGAAAGTGACTTATGACTGCTTTTGTAAATACACACTGCAACAAGACTTACAAGTGCACATTTAAGCAGACACTGCTAAGCCTAATTACCATTTGTTCAGAAGCTAGTGTGATTTAAATTTTAGAATATGGGGTGGGCACTGGGGGTGTTAGTTTGTCTTCAGTGTAATTCAGCATGCCTTTGTTTGTACCTTTGTTCCACAAAATTACTTTTAAGCAAATAAAAATAAAATTTTGGTTTCATTTATAATTTTATTATAAATCATTTACACAATATTTGAAACTCAACCACTCGAACTCCGTTTTCCAACAAGGAACAATTGTCCGCTTCCTCTTAGACTGATCGTACAATTTATTTTTTCCTGTTGAGTCAACAGCAGTTCGCTTTTTCGGCGACGAAAGGCCCAAGTACTGTCGTAAAGACATGAGTTTACCAAAACAAATTTGTACTTTTGATTTCCTCTAATATTTATTTTTTATTTAATAAACGCGATCGCGATTGGACGATTCGATACCAAGTAGCCAATGAGTGCGGATCTTACAAACAACAGGTATCACCATGTTCCCTGCAGAAATCGCGTGGAAACACGTGGTAGTAAAAGGTTAATTGGCAGTCATGATTCTTACGTGCTGTTATGAATGGGGTAATACTGAGAACTCATTCCAAAAATAGAAAAAGGTAATCCCAACCACCTGCAAAAAATAGACCGTCCACCGGACTGTTGAAATTTAATTTTTGACTGCCCGATCGTAAAAGAGGCCGTCTCGGGCGGTCGGGCGGGCTATAATTTCCAACTCTGCGAACGGACAATGGGAATACGAAATCTAACGGCCACTTTTAAGTCTTGACTTATAAGTAAGGGATATAAATCTAAGATGTTTTCAAGGTGATTGTATTGAGCCTGTATTATTAAATGTTAATACTGCATGTAAGACTTAAAGTATAGTTAATATCGAAAGTCCATATATCTATTTTTTGCCAAGGCAAATGATCGCAGAACTCTCTCGGTGTTAATATCCATTTCTTTGTGAACATGTATGAGCGCCAACGAAGATAGTCTGTCCTGTACCATGGTTGAACGGAGATAAGTTTTCGGTCGCCTTAATCAGAGACATATATATACACAGTGTATATATGTCTCTGCCTTAATGCACTTAATGACCGTTCAGTAGTTGATGTAGTTACTGGCATTGTAATTAGAATTGAGAAGATTGCGAATATTGAAGGATTTATAGTTCCTTATTAGTCACTGCTACAGACGACATCAAAGATTTGGGCTTTAAACACCGCCCGACACGATAATCTGTAAAGAATGAAGACTATCCGTAATTCAATTTCAGATTTTTTTTTTGGTGAAAAAAATGTGCAAGCAAATGATTTTTTGCGTAAAGGCAGCTCCGCGCCTGTTTGTTCCTCATTACTCGTAAAATCCTCCTAGGAATGCTGTTATACAACGATTTCAGGTAAGTTACAGTTAAAGTGTCCCATATATGTCACGAATTTCACGTTCCAGGTCTTTGGTATTATACATCTTATCGCTATTCCCGCTTGACCCGAGAATCTGTCCCGCTCAAACTTTTGACGTCATACAACAATCACTTTTCCATTGTGGCGTCAGACATTTTCTATTATGACGTCAACATTTTACGGGAACTTGTGTGATGTCCAATAATGGCGGACAAATAGCGATAAGGTGTATTTATGTTCTGAGTTCGTTTTTGCAGTTCCCTTTTTAATACCCACCAACAATTCTCAATAATATTGAGGTCAGGACTCTGAGCTGGCCAGTTCATGCTTTTTAAACCCGTTTCCCTTCTAAAATCTTGAACGGATCGGGCTCGATGGACGGGGGCATTATCATCTTGAAAAACGTAGTCATTATCTGGAAAATGACGAACAACCACTGGCCACACGTTATTGTCAATAATGTCAATGTATTTTAAGGCATTTATGTTCCCTTCAACAACAGATATAGTTCCGACACCATGGTAAGTAATACATCCCCAGATCATTAAACTATACTTGCGCCGAGATGGAGGGCAAATACAATCCGTCAACCACTCTTCTCCGACCTTTCTCCAGATACTGACACGAGAATCCTGCCCAATGACTACCTTGCACTCATCGCTGAAAATTACTTTACTCCAGTGTGCATTAACAGTTTTATGTAAATTTCCTCTGCAATATGCCACTCGTTTTTTCTTGTTGACTTCACGGATACGAATTTTCTTCTTTACTGAACGCTTGTGGAACCCATCAGAATGTACTTTACGTTCAACAGTTCTTTTTGAGAAAGGTCGATCAATACTCTCATTAAAAATATTAGTAATTTCAGATAAAGATTTACGGCGATGTTTTTTTACACAACGGGAAAGTTTTCTCATGTCCCGGTCATGAAAGGATTTTGGTCTGCCTGATCTCCGAATGTTTTCTATATCACCCCGATGTTCATACCTCTTCAAAAAACTGTAAACGGTACTCTGTTTGATGCCTGTCAATTTGACAATATCACTTTTTCTGTAACCTGCATCATTTAATGCAGCGAGACGACATTTTTGATCAGATGTTAGTTCTTTTCCCTTGCGACCCATTTTGTTTACATTGGCTACAACGTAAGTGCAGACGAATCTGACGTCATCACGCACGTGTCACATGACAACCACATGTTTTTCTACAGAACCATCTATATATAGATTCATTGTCATCCCGATTGTGACATGGAGACGACAGCAAAAACTTGTTTACCCTTCCGTGACGTGACCGCCATTGTTGTTTTTACGAATATTTATGGCGGAGTACTGTATATGAGGGTCTTGATAAAGGGGAGGGTGTTCTATTTTTCTGTATCCTGTAATACACCTTATTGCTATTTGTCCGCCATTACTGGACATCACAAAAGTTCCCGTAAAAATTTGACGTCATAATAGAAAATATCTGACGCCACAATGGAAAAGTGATTGTTGTATGACGTCAAAAGTTCAAGCGGGACAGATTCTCGGGTCAAGCGGGAATAGCGATAAGGTGTATTCTATTGGCCATTTTTCTCTATTCAGTAAGAAATGTTTTCTGTAAAATTCGTGTGTTCTAATGGTGCATATGGAAATTTCCTTCTCTATAATGATTTTGATATGATAGATGTTTTGTCTATGTAAACGACATAGGTATGACGACACTACCCAGTAACCCCCCCCCCCCCCCCCCCCCCCCTTTTCCCCTCCCCCGAATCTCTCACTGTACTGCACAAATGATACATTTATCAATTTTGACTAATATCTGTTCAAAACCAAACAGGGGAAAATTATTTTACTTTCATTGTAATAATTTGGATATCAGAGATAATAAACAGTAGATAGGGTGAAGTTAGGTATATTTGATTATACATGTATTTGGTTTGTAGATGAGGTACCAGTACTGCAAAAAAAGTAAAAAGTAGAGAGATAAATCTAATAGAAAAAAAAATCGACCACCTGCACTAGATTTTATTCTTGATAAGCCCAACTGTCCAACAAAATATAAAATATTGCCTATTATTAATCAACTATTTTGGAGAATATTAAAATATATTTAACATTTATTGGTAGTGAAAAAAAAATGCTATAACCCTAAAAATTCAAAGACAATTGTTATTCGTCCTCGAGTATCAGTCAAATAGCCCTTACCAAAAAAATTGTTGTTTTAAATTGCAATGAATTATGGATCTTACAAATATGAAACCGAAGACGTAATAAGCATGCTGGCGAACGAGAATTTTTGATTCTGCAATTCGCAATTCTATTTAATTCCCGTTGATTGTTCATTTATAATTTTGAAAATATAAAGAAACTGAGATTTCAACTCGGGCAAATTTGACCTTCAACTCATTTAATTGGCTATGATTTTAAAGTCTTTTTGGTCATATTTCTGATTTGTTGTTTTCACTTTGTTTTCCACTATCGCAGAGTTTTTTTGTTGTCAATGGTCATGTTGGTCTGACCTCTGACACGAACTGTTTTATCAGTGTTGTAATGTGTAATCATTTCTGACGCAATACATGAGAAGTATGTAAGGTTGACTTTGTCTGCAATAGTGGACGAAATGGGAAGTCAAGATTTGTTAACTCCTCATGCAAGATCGTGATTTTGGAGCAAAATACTGATGCTTACGAATCAGAATCAGAATCAGAATAATTTATTATAGTGTCACATACCAATATAAAACACAATGAATACATAATTACATAATATGCAATTAAAAATTAAATATTACAATTAGAATATTGGTACCCAGCCAAATAACTGACTTATGAGACACTTTAAAAATATAACACATATTATAAAACAATTAAAACTAATGTACTAAAATATTATTACACACAATACCTCCTTCGATAAAACATGTGATATAAAGTTTTTGCTGGTTGAATTGCATCATTTGACATTAAGAAAATAAATTTGTCCTGTAAATCAAGATCGTTAAAAGTCTCACAAATATCACCAGATTTCTTCATTAAATCATATCTTAAATCTGCATAAAAATCGCACCCTAACAAAAAATTTTTTCATCCTCAACACAATTATCTGTACAATATATACAAGTACGCTCATTTAAAGGAATTTTCTTTTACGGATGTACAGAAATTGCATCGCTTCCGTACATCAATTGACCAATTCCGTATTCAATATGTCATTCGATTTACCTTATTTTTAATTTTTATATAAAAAAAATGTACATTTTAGCACCCCACTATTCAGTCTTTTTTCTTTCTTTTTTTTTTGCACATGTTTTTCTTTTTTTGGGGGGGGGGGGGGGCGGATATTTTCTATTCTGTAAATCACCTCATATATCTTGGTATTCAAGCGGGATATATAATGCATATACAGTCTTCACGACGAACTGCTAAATCTACAGGCCCGGAGCTCAATTTTTGAAAATTTTTAGTTAGATTCTGTTGGCTTGTAGATATGATTTTTACAGGCCCGAGAGCAATATTACAAGCCTGGTCTGCCTGGGCTGCCACTCAGCGTGAAGACTGCATATAACTACTAGTGTAGGAGTATCTACAATGAGAAGCTGTTTAACTGGTCGCTTTTTTGTGGTCTCTTTTAAAATTCGGTAAGATTAATATGCTACAACCAACTAACAAAGATGGGGTTATCAACTTAAATTTTTAATTCTCATATGCTATCACAGAATAGTAAGACATATTTTGATTTCTAAAGGTCAAATTATGTTGTATGCCACTTAATTTTTCAATGTTCAAAGAAAATGTTACGGCCATATTTGGAATATTTCAACTATATTGCGTTTTTGATAGTATCAACATATTTATGCTCATTTTACAAAAATCATACTTATTTTCATTTATTTCTATGAATAGAAGATGCTGCTCAAAGGATTTTGTTGGGTTTAAAAGATATTGGATGATTATATTAAATATCTTTTGTAGTTGTTAGATTGTTTTGTTTAAAAAAACAAACTTTCATTTATGTTTATAGCATATTTTAGAAAAGTGTCTACAGAAAATGAAAAAAAATATTAAAATGGCATTTTCACCATTGATAGATGCTGATGTAATTCTTTTAATTCTATATTGAATACCTCAGCATTTGGATGTTGACTTTTTATCATTTTGAGATTCTGGCATCCCATCACATCATTATTTTCGCTCAAATATCCGATGCCCACTAAAATGTGGGTGATTTCATACAACAACAAAGGAGCAGTGAAGCTATTTCACACTAGATTTAATTAACAAAAACCCTATTGACAGTTGTAATTTTATATCAAAATACCCTCAATAAGATTTTTTTTTTATACTTAAGTATGGTTTTGGCTATACTCAAATATTTAAGAATATTCTTAACTTTGAGTAAAAAAATATCTGAGAATTTGTTTATGGCGGTGTATTTTGCTGAGAATAAAAAAATTGAGAAAATTCTCAGGCTGAGTAAAAAAAATTTACTCAAAAAGTTTTATGGTGCCGGGGCCGGGAACAACAATAATTAGTGACTGTTGGAAAGCATATGATTGTCTAGGTTCAGAGGGATTTGATCATTTGAAAGTCAATCATTCCGTGAATTTTGTAGACCCAGAAACAGGAGCGCATACAAACACCATTGAAAGTACCTGGCGTGCACTTAAAAAATCACTACCAAAATACGGCACGGTAAAATCACTTTATGATACTTATTTCAGTCAATATTGTGTACGAAAGAAATATATAATCGGCTCTGAAGACCCTTTCATAGCATTTATAACCCTCATTAAAATAGTGTATAATCCAGAAAAACAAAAACAGACATTGATTACGACAGAAATTATCACCATCAGTGAACCGCAACCTGCAACTAAAAAACCCAGAGTATTACACGAAATAACAAACACATTAAATACACCTTATCGCTATTCCCGCTTGACCCGAGAATCTGTCCCGCTCGAACTTTTGACGTCACACAACAATCACTTTTCCATTGTGGCGTCAGATATTTTCTATTATGACGTCAAAATTTTACGGGAACTTGTGTGATGTCCAGTAATGGCGGACAAATAGCGATAAGGTGTATTCTAGTCTGGATGATGTTCAAGCTTAAATGGGTAAGTGCTTTAGATTTATTATAAATTGTTAAGTTACACTAGTTAAAATCAATCTTTAAAAATCATTTGCATCTTCGTCTTTTGAAGCGTTAACAAAAATGGCCGCTGTTTATATTCTAGCATAGCAACGTAAATTGGGGTTATCGGTCATGCGCATAAATTGTGCATCTTCCAACTTCCGGGTCCGCTAAAACAGATTCTACCCCATTTTTTTACCAAAAAAAGTGAAGCCCGTTTTTTTTTGAATTTGTAGATTTTTGCATGAATTGAAACTAATTTGCTTTTAAGTGAACATTCTTGAGTATATAAGAAATATATTGATCCACTAAAATATGGATTAAACTAATTTTCTCTCTCAAAATGTGTCTTCAAAGTGAAGGTGTTGACCAAAAAAATCGGTCACTGGAAATTAAAATCGTAATTTTCTTTCTTAACTTCTCGGGAAGCTATGCTGAATTCAAATTATGTTATGTAACATAACTTTGACTATGATATGTCAAATTTGTGCCACTTAATACGCTGTAATACGCAAATGTGCCACTTCGATGTGTCGATATTTCTGACGAAGCGGGGCCGATAGTAATTTACGAGTTACGGCCCTTTGTTTGACACTCTCATGATCAAACTATTATTATATTAACCACCATATGCTGTTATTTACATGAGGATATAATTAAAATAATTTTATTGAATATATTTTGATACTAAAGACATGTGCAAAAAAATTAGCGAAACACATTTTATCACTTTTCAGAACTCAGTCTCAGTGAAATACTCAAATAGGCCCTATGTCAGTATGTGCCATAATATTATTATTCCAAGAGTTAATTTAATATTTATATTTTGGTAAGTATTTATACTGCTGTAACCAAATTATTTCAACACAGAAATAAATTTCTACTTTAATCATACAGGGGGTAGCCAAAATATTCATGAATAATGGATCAAGACAGGATTAAAATGATCAAATACAGGAACTCCTTTTCATTTCTGATACCTGTTCCTACCTTTTTCATTTAAACTTAAACGAGACCATAATGAAAGTATTCTGAATGTAAATTCTTCATTATTTGAAATAAAAGGAAATTAGTTTGCAATTCTTGTATGAACAAACTAAATATAACAATAAATTTTGTCTCACTGATTCCATGCAGATTCTAATGAATGGACTCAAATTATATATATAAAAAAAAACCACTAAACCAATAAAATAAATGGTTCTAATCATGAACTTGAAAATAGATAAGAACAAAAAAGACTGGGTCTAATATTTTTCTTCTTCTATTTAATTTTTTTAACAATTATGCATTTTTATATTTATATAAAAGTATTTCAGAGCAGATTCTGAGTGCTAAGTCAACAATATTATGTTTTAGATCACAAGTCATAAGTAAGTCACACTTCATGTCAGTATGAACATGCTTTGAATAAGAGTGATTAAAATGCTAGTCTGAAAGAGATTGTTTTAAGTTCATATTTAGGACAAGACTTTTTCATTTACCTTTGGCAGTTTTGCAGGATTACTTCATCACAATTTTTTTTATAATATTATAAACGATGAATGAGTTTTGGTTAAGGTTGTGTAAAGACAGTATACGATTTCCTTACCTTGTTTTAGTTAAGTTAAACAATTCACTGACTTAAAGAGAATAATTAATCCAGTCAAATATTCACAGCTGAACTCGCCATTGCTTATTCAAACAAACACACTAAATGTGTGTACATTGTGTAAAGATGCAAGTTGACATCGAAGTGTAAGATAAAAAAACTACAATGTCAAAAAATGTCTTTCGTTTGGAGTTTAGTTCGAACAGGGTTTCCTAAGGGGTGAAAGAACGTTAGACTTGATTTTTGTTTTAACTTTGAGATACTTATTATTAATTTTTTATATAGTTTGTATAATCTTTGTTTATCTGGAAAAAAAAAGAAGAAAAAAATAACAGACAATTTCGCATAATTCTTAAACGACGATCAAAGGCATTACGTTATTTTTAAAAGACGGACAATCTATAACATGTTTAAGTATTATTTTCTTTGATAATAAGAACCATGCTTGAAAAATCGAACGAAATCTATTTTTGACTCTAATGGCAAGTAAGAAACAGAAAAAAGAAAAAAATCCAAATTGGCGCCAAATTATTTTTTCCGCGAAATTAACGCAATTTCAGAATGGCGGGTTTTAATATCAGTCCCATTGTTGTCTTAAGAAAGTAGCAACAACGGTCGTTTCTACGGGCTTGCTTTCCGACTGGAAATATATCATATGATATGAACTGCAAACGGAAATAGATATTCTTGTAAACGAATGCAATAACAATAATCATACAATACATCTCTTAAAATCAAAATTATGCCGAATTGAATCAAAATACAAAACTCAAAGTGTTAAGCTAGAGGAAAATAATAAACGTTTTAACTATCATGAACTTAGAAAAATTTCAAAAACGGCAAAGCTATCACAAGAGAGTAATTTGTTCACAGAAATATGAAATAAAGAAATTAAAACTTGACACAAACAAAATTAAAACTGTAGAAACAGAAAAAAGGAAGACAGTAAAAAACTTAACTTACTATATAAGAGGCAAAATAATGAATACACCTTATCGCTATTTGGAAAGCTGTCCCGCTTGACCCGATAATCTGTCCCGCTTGAACTTTTGACGTCATACAACAATCACTTTTCCATTGTGGCATCAGATATTTCTATTATGACGTCAAAATTTTACGGGAACTTTTGTGATGTCCAGTAATGGCGGACAAATAGCGATAAGGTGTATTAAAACAAAACGACTCGGAACAAAAACAACTTATATCAAAACTCCAAAAAAAAGTTTCCGAAAGAAACAGGAACGTTGTTAGTTTGACGGAACAGGTTACTGTAACTGGTAGCTGTTCTTCTTGATGAACAAATTTTGATTGATACATTTTCGGATGGGAAGTATCATGGTGTAAAAATCCTTAAAACATCACAAAATACAAGCCATTTGTTAAGAGAGTTCAGTGTTTTATCTTCAAAGAGATGAGTACCCATGTACATTTGATATTTTACACAATACCTGTGTTGCAAATATATCCAAACTATGTTGAAGATCTATAGTACGTTGCATTCAAACCTGCATATCAATGTCGTTTACGGTGTCCATTATCAAGTGCAGTGGGAGCAGTGACGTCGGTATGACGTCAGAACTGTAACTGTGCAGTCGGAAAGCTGACCCCGGTTTAACCCCATTTATTAAGGCGTATTTGTTACAGAAAAACTGGTTTTAGTTTTAGGTTTTGGTTTAAAACTGGTTTGGTTTGGTTTTGGGTTAGGTTTCAAAACTGGTTAAGGTTTAGATATTTTTCAACAAATGTAAAGTTTATTTAAAACTTGTAATATTATGGTTCTAAATATATCTTGTTACCTTTGTTTTTTGTATCATATTTATTGTTATAGTTTCATATTTACCGTATCAAGAACTGTAATAGGCTATCAGAGCCAGTTTACAGATACTTGCCTCGAATTTATACCACCAATTATGTACAATTTACAGTAGGGTATAAGTTTGATAGTGGAAAATGCGGGACAAGTGTGTGTGGTCAACGCTTCATTTAAAAATAACACACATTTTTACACTTAAATAAAGCACAAAGAGTGGAATCTAGTCACTGTCTGTGAATGCTAGTTCGAACTTTCTGTGCCACTAAGATCCCATCGTCTGACTACTTTAAAAAAAGTTACAGTTGGAATTGTATCTATGATTTAATCTATTTTGCTAATGTTATTTTATAAATGCATAACACCCGAATCAATAATGATACAAATTATATGCTCTCTAGTCACCTTTACCATAGTTAATTGTGCGACCGTTTTTTTTTCGCAAGCCCGAAGTACTCCCACAATACTCTGTGGAAATTATAAGTATCAAGCAATCAAATTGTTAGTTTGTCAAGGTCTTCTCCTTTCCAATTAACATTCGAAAGGAATGATCACAAAACCTGCTCTCTATTATATAGCTGAAAGACAGCCAACTTATTGTTAAACCAAACAAACAACAGCCAGGTTTGTAGCAAAACATTTGAAAATGCCTCAAATCTTCCTTTTATTTGAAAGAGAACTACACACAAAGTGTGGGATGCTTTGGTATTCATGTGTGATCTGTGAATGCTTCTTTATTAGTATTGACCTAGCAAGTTAAAGAATTCAAACCATTTAAATTTTTATTTACTTTGCGCACTGATAATGTGGGAAATATCCATTATCAATAATTCATTTTCGCGATTATTTAATAATTGCAGAACCAAATGTTGGTTTACTGGCAATGGTATTCAGATACAGAGAGTTTGATACCTTACGTTGAAATAAAAGTACAGAAGCTGCACGTCAACATAAGTTACTATTCGAAGTATGCATTACTTAATTCTTGATGTAAGAATTCAAAGATGTGTTCTACCCTCTGCATGCCTAACTTTCTCCAAAATTTGTTCTTTATTAAAATCATTATTTTTTTGCCAGAAATTCAGACGAGGCTCATCGGTAGTTACGGCCCGGTTTAAAGATTTAGGTGTATTTGACGGGACACACATTCCTATTAGCGCACCTAGAGAGTTCCACGGGAACTACATTAATCGCAAATCTTTCCATTCAGTAAATCTACAGGGTATACGTGATAGCAATAGGCATTTCTTGTATAATTTTTTATGTATTTTGTGGATGGCCTGACTCCGTTCATTTCTCTCCAGTATTCAACAACGCAACGAGGTGTTCCCAGGTAATACACATTTACTTGGTGATTCCGCGTATAATCTAATTAAAATATAGATCTCTGATTTCGTTAAACTACATGTGCTTTTGATTTTTGTATGTACATTGTATCATAGATCAAATTTATTCGTTCAGTGTATGTTCACTAGTGTTAATATGTCTTTTGATTGAGTTCAGCCATTTCAATTGAAAATTTATAGTGTGTCTTTCTATGTTGTGATGTTACACTATTGTTTCAGATTAGGATGAAGGTTGGTACCTATTAAAAGTAGCTTTGAGCTGTTGCTTGCTACACGAGTTATGCCTCTTACAAAATGTACATGAATGAGTACATTGAAGAGGGGGTTAGGGAGATTGAAGAAAGAAATAATTTTTGTGATGTACATAGTCCGTCTGACACTTCAGAGTCGAAGATGTGATGTTTACCTGAAATTAAAGCATAAAATTAAACTTAACCAATCTCTGAATTCATTATTGGTAAGGCAGCAACCATTTGATTTTTTTGGGGGGGGGGGGGTGGCTATGGATTTTTTTTCCGGACAAACTTTTTTTTCGCCTTCGGCGAAAAACAATCTATTTTTTGGCGACAAGTCGAAAACAATAGGAATCATTCACGACTTTTCACGCGTGGCGGCGCTGCGGTTCCATAAGTGGTTACTTGAACGCTTCAATCACGTAAAACGCTTGCATCTGTTTTTACAACGTAAACAATGGCATCCGATGATTACAATACCTGGTCTGTTCCAGAACTAACGTTACGTGGAGCTGTCACAAGAGACAGAAATATAGATCTTATTGAAAGGTAAACGATGTATTTAAAAAATATTGAGATTTCTTCTATTATAAGCGGAAACGCCGCTACAGTACATTGCCAAAAAGCTTTCGTCACCTACATTTTTGGGCTATATATTTCATATAAAAAGACGTTTATTGGAGGCATTTATGGTTGTATTTTTACAAATAATGTGTTGAAAAACGCTGAATTGTATATAAAGAGTATTTGTTTGTTTTGTCATAGCTCTGTCATCTGTCAATGTCTGTTGTTTTTATTTTCTCCTGATGTGAACACATATACTATTTTTTACAATTTAATTTGGTTGAAATATAAATATATAGCAAGATTGTTTATAATAGACAATAATATTTATGTTTATCTCAGAAGAAAATGAAAATAAACAAATAATTATTCTGCTGTTGGTACCAAGTTGCATAAAATCAAATCAGAAATGTCCCCTAAATAATCTTTTGAAATGCAATTTTATATGAAATATTTAGTGTGAAATACCAAGTGACAAATACATGTACCCCAAGTTAGAAAAAAGCAAAATAAAAACCCCACTGATCATATAAATAGTCATGAATATATAATTAAACTTTCTAGGATACATTTAAATGATTTTGTATAATAATAATTAAAAATAGGGGTTCTATACAGATATTATCTATTGGCCATGAAATGTGATACAGACCATGCAGACTGGGCAAGGGAAAATTAAATTTAACTTGTTATATACTGGGACTATTATACTAATAGTCTATTAGTCCCAGTTATATATAAACAATTTATTACTTTTGAAAATGGACAATTACACAAGGAAAGTATTAAATCCTCCCAATATCACTTTTAAACAAGACATGATTCTCAATTTTTAAGCTTTATATCTTTTAATATGTCTCAGCTTCAACTTAAAAAAAAAAGACACTGTAAAAAAATATAAAGGCCCTTCTCTGCAAACTTTTTATATATAACATGAAATTTTAAAAGATATGTACATCTATAATGAAGTTTTATTTGCAATTCAAGTTCAAACAAGGAATTATTTAAATATGGAATAATTTCAAATTCTGCAAAATTGATTAGAACATAATTATGAAAACTAACCCAACTAAATATTTTTTAAACTTAGAAATGTGGTCCCTATACATGTAGTTCTACGTCCTTTTTGAATCCTATCTGTTCTTGGCAGATAATCTTATAACATTCTAAATAGTTTTCTAAACTATTATACTGTAGAAAAAAATGTTCCTAAACTAGTAAAAAGGGTTATACCTCTGTTGTTTGAAGGGCTATTAAAACATCTTCCTTTGAATATGGGTTAAATAAATTTTCTCTCCAATAAGAACTTCTTGCTAGAGAGAAAATTTTATTAATTTTTAAGAAAAAAGTAATGTTTTATAATTTTATATACATATCATGCCCAACATTCAGCATACAAGAATTTTTCAAAATTTCATTAGTTATACCATTAAATCCACATGATATCTTGTTTTTCAAATATTTCATGGCAAGCAGAATTTAATCTATGTAATAGTACTTTAAAAAATCTTTACCTACATGTTTTAAAAAAAATCAAACCATTCCTTAGCTTGTTTAATTAAACTTTGGCTGGAACATGCATTAAATATTTGTCACTGGACATTAAGATTCCAACAATCAATCAATATATTTGAACTTGATCATTGATTTCTTTCCTTTCTGTCTTGACAGAGTCCAAAAGCAAGACATAGCATATATTAGGTATGCTGTTTTCAGCGTCATCAACAATGTATTATAGTTAGTAAAGTAATATAAAATAGTGAAATAGTGTAGACATTTTCTACTGGTAGATACTTGTAACCATGAAAGACAATATATTCATTATACAGTTTTCATGATTAATCGCACAGGCACTTGTCTCAAAAAAAAAATTCCTATATACCTTAATATAACACCTGTTATAGGAAATGTTTTCCGGAGACAAGTGCCTGTGATTAATCGCTAGCCCTTCAAGGCCAGGCCAGATATATTTTTTGTAAGTATAGATTGTTAATGTGTCAATCCTAGTCAGGAGCCTTTAATTTAGTAGTTATAGTTGGTTAATTTCTGATATATATACATATATATTTGTTTTTTTATTGTCTTATTTTATAATTTAAAATCAAGCCATTAGTTTTCTTGTTTGAATTTTCTTTCATTTTTGAATGTTGTGACCTTTGTAGCTGACTAGTACTATGTGATTTTTTCTTGACTGTATTTTATTTAATATTTTGACTTTTTTTTATCTTTTGTAGAATCAATTAGAAGAGCCAAAATTTATAAGCTTAGATTCAAAACATTCTGGAGGAGCAGATTGTGTGAAGGTATTTATCCTTTTATAGCCTCAATCTATATCACAAAAATGTATTTGTGTTAAAATATACAATAACCATTAAGAGAGTTGATTTTTTTGTAAGACCAAGTAAAGGTTACAGGTCCTAATCTCAGTTGGGAAAATGGTACTGTACAGTTTTATTTTAGTACTGGTGAACTCTACCGTTACAGACTCGTATGATAATAATACACCTGAAACTCCACAGATGTACGTGTATATCTTCCGAATCCAGCCACACTGATTAGATGTCGCTTTTCAATATAAATTTTTATGAAACCAGACTGGATTAAAATAAAATTTTCTTGTGTAATTTGATGAAATTTAAATTATCTCCACTAGTTTACTCACTAAACAACAGGACTAATCTGTTAACATTTTCTTTACAGAAGCCAGCAGAAGTCAAGAGAAATAAAAAGAATGGAACAAAAGAAAAATTGAAAAAGAACAGTGAAATGACAAAATTAAATAAAAATTTTGCATTTCTTATTGTTGTTATCTTGTGTATTGTTGACCAAGACCAGGGGCGGATCCAGGATTTTGGAAAGGGGGGGCGTAGTATTTAAAGTTCGGCGAGCGGAGCGAGGCGAAATTTTTTTTTACCTTTTTTGGTCTAAAAAACATAAAAGAAGTGTAAAATGCACATTTTTAACGATTCCTGACGTGGGGCATGTATATTTTATAGTTAAAGTGTAAGCTAGGGTTGGACATTTTTGATGCCGCATTCTCCCCATTAATTGTCTATTATAAAATGATTGAATGGATCCAAAGCTATGTACTAATTTATTTGATGTGGGATTTGTCAGTAAAAAATGGACATGGAAAATTCTCGTTTGTTGTATGGTTAATAAGCATAACCTCACAGATTTCTTGCTGTAAACATGATATACGGCTATTCAATGAAGTTTATAATACGACCGACACGAACAAAGACAAACAAGCAACTTTTATCCAAATGTTTGGTTGAAATGTTTCACCCACAAGGGAAGTGAGGGGTTCCAAATCAACCAAAGGCTACGAATGAATATGAAAATCAAATGACAACGAAGTTGTGAATGACGGTCGACAAATGGAGACATAAAGGCCACACCCAGCAGGCAGGTTCAAAGCGGCAGTTGGGCCTTGAAAAAAGTATTCAGTATATCAGTTCGGCGAAACATACATTCCGGTCAGATATGGGATTTACATGCAACCCCCCCAAAAAAAATTACGCCCGTTTTTTATTCACCATGTTCATTTAATGCTGAATAATTTTGTTGGATTTTTTTTTCTTATTGCAAAAAAGGGGACACGATAATTGTTTTCAATACAGATACGGCCAGAATTTTTGTTTAAGGCAAAAACCAGGGTCAAATTTTTTTCTCTAAAATATCTCAGACTGCCCTATCAAATCAAATGGTCCGTACCTTAGACTTTAAATCTATCTAGAGCTTACTGACTGGGGATCATTATTCAGCAATGTTATCAATTGGCTGGGGCGTGTGGGGTTACACATATTTTCGTAGGTGAATAATATTGCTTTGGAACTTTTTTTTTCATGAGACTCAGAGTGTAATAGAGTTTTACTTTCTGTTGAGTGGAATTGTGAAATAGAAGTCAATACGTTCTTGCTCAATCCTTTGTCGCTTTGAAGGCGTCATGCTTGTCATCTCCCGCCTAAGCAATGTGTTACTGTAATTTGAATTTCAAAGTGCATGACTGAGTCTTTTTTTTCGACGTACTGATCAACTCCACCGTAGCGAATCACATGAATTCAATATAATCAATAATATATAACAGTAAATACGAGCGAAAAATATCTTTATAAGTAAAGAATTGTCGCATAAAAATTAAATACACTGCCGGGAAATGGCAAAGTTCACTAAGTCTAGTCTGATTAATAATTTTACAAAAAAAAAAAAAAAAAAAGTTCAAGCAAAAGGGGGGGGGGGGGGCGTACGCCCTCTACGCCCCCCTCTGGATCCGCCACTGATTAGACAGCAAAGAAAACCATCGAAAAGCTGTTCAGACAGAAAATGACAGATGCTACACATGATCAAACAAAAGATAAAAAACATTTCTAAGAAAAAATTTGTTCAATGCTGGACCAAATGAAATGCATGAGAATATTTATATTCTGAAATAAAATGCTTTGCCGAGCGCAGCCTGATACGACTGCTGAGGTCGAACCCTATACAGTGGGGGCAAATTTGGACACAATATTCAAGCTTGATACTGTCTGAATTTGGATTGTAATCAAACTTTTGACATAATATAGGTTTGTGACACAAAATAAATGTGGTCAAAGATCTTATAAATCCATTGCGCAATACTGTGCAATTGAAGATTTCTTCTTGAAACTTTTCAAAAATTTGAAATTTTTAAAATTTAAAAAAAAAAATATGAATCCCTTAAAACAAAATTGTGAAAAAATTCCCCCCCCCCAACTTTTTGAACTCCCCCCCCCCCCCTTGGAGCAAAACTCAATCCCAGCCTTCCCTTTGTTATATGGAACCTTGTGGTACAATGTCAGAGAGATCCATACTTACACACAAGTCATTGTCTGGAAACTAGAAAAATGCTTCTTTTTGGCCCTTAATTCCTAAACTGTTGGCCCTATAACCCCTAAAATGAATCCCAACCTTCTACTTGTGGTATTAAACATTGTGGTACAATTTCAGAGCAGTCGTTATACTTATACACAAGTTATTATCCTGAAACTAGAAAAATGCTTGTTTTGGGCCCCAAATTCCTAAACGGTTGGGACCGTCATCCCCAAAATCAATCCTAACCTTCCTTTTGTGGTATTAAACAATCTTAAAAAATTTCATAAAGATCCATTCACATAAACTAAAGTAATTGTCCGGAAACCAATGTGTCTTCGGACGATGACGCAGACGACATCATACCATTATACGATCCCAAAAAAAATTTTGCGGTCGTATAAAAATTAATACCTCTATGTAAGTGAAACAAATTATGCGGTATGGGCTTACGGTGACCCATAGTTGTAATTATTTCTGTGTCATTTGGTCTCTTGTGGAGAGTTGTCTCATTGGCAATCATACCACATCTTCTTTTTCATATGTGTTCAGTGCAAAATACAAAAAAATGGACTATTCAATAAAATTGATATCTAAGACAGGAAATATTGGGGTTTGTCAATGAGACATTACACCCGACAAAAATAGACAAAATATATATAGATTAAGCCAGCATCAACAGCATGCAGACAAATGTAAAAGGAGATGTGGGGTAAAGATCAGTATGACGGCAGTTGTTTTCTCAAATGTGGATCCAGGATTTTGAATCTAGATAAAGTGACCCCCCCCCCTCCCCCACTCCACTCTGAAGTAACTGTATTAAAACAAAGTCAATGTAGGACTTTCTTTGAGATATTATTGTGTCTGGGAGACACAATTGATGCCCCTGTAGATGCAAAGTGTTATTTTAAAATAACTATAACATTTAACTGCTTATACCCCAAAAATGACAAAGTTCAACTATCTCCCAAAAGGGCAAATATCAATAAAATCAAAAACATAACCACATGCACATCTTCAATATATGTACAAACAGACAGCAAAGTTAAAACTTCCTAGGATTCTAACTGTAGGAGGAGTTGTGCTGAATAACTATATAACCATAATGGGACGAACAGACAGACAGACAGAAGGACAGACAGGGGTAAAATAATATGCCCCCAACTTTCAGCTGCGGGGGCATTAAAAAGGGTCATCAGACCCCAAACTAGACAAAGTTTTGAGAGTAATGATTTTTTGAGAATATGAAGATTATTAAAACATTTTGTTAAAAAATATTTTTTGAACTTTTTCAAAACATTTTATCCTGCAGAAATGAATTTTTATATGTTTTAAAAATTTTTCAGGTGATATTTGATTAACAAACACATTCAAATCATTTATAAGACATTTTACAAACATTGTCGTCAAAATTCAGTAACATTTTAATGATGTTTTAAAAGTATCATGAAAATGTTTTGAAAATATTTTTAACGCCATACATTTTTGCATGATTTTGATATTTTTCTACAATATTTTTTCAACATTTTTCTATTTTTTTTGGTGCTAACTGGGAAAGCAGTGGGGAAACAGCACCACATTAGAACAAATAATTAAATCAATTGCATGTAAATCCGTTTCATCTTTTATGCATATTTATTTACAATGTATGTTTATGAAATTAGAAAGAACACAGCAAACACAGATAATTCTGGAACCAAGTTGAATTAGAAGTTTCCACGTGGAATTACATGTTTCAGATTGTTTATTCCCCTGCCACAGCGGAGGAGGGGCATTAAGTTTTACCCTTGTGTAACTTTTAGACAATACAAGGACTCTTTTAATGTGAATTCGGTTGGACGACACTTTTCTATCACAAACTACTTTCTTCTGATCTAGTTGGAATTTCCCTTTCAGAAAAGTTTGTGTGTTAATATAAGGAACTGTCTTGGCTAGTAAATAAATCCTGTTCCATAATTCCACTATTTGCCATTTGTTGTCACCTTTGTCAAATTTTTTTTTACATCTGGTTCTGACAGAAGTATTGATCCTCGCACTTGCAGCCACTTGGATTTTAACCATGAATTCATTTCAAACATAAAGATGTATCCCATTCATCACTTCATGGTTGGGTAAAAAGTCTGTTATCCATGATGGCTTCTGAAATATTAAAACAGGAAAACACAAAGCATCATGTTATTTAATAAACTGCAGGTTCAGAAATTTTTCTTATCATTCATAAAGGACAAGCCTTTAATGCAGGGATGTGTGTGATGTTTTTTTCTAACAAAAATACTCTTGATTTCCAACTTTGAAGAATTAAAAAAAATTGTTCTGACAGCTTTTGCCATAAGTTTAATGTAAAGTCCTTAGAAAATTCAGACTTTATTGCGACATACAAATAGAAAAATTATGCTCATATGTACCATGTTTTTTTTTAGAATGCAATATAGGGATTGTCATATTTCCCAATACATGTAGTTCTCTTCCTTTCATGCATTGTTTTGTCAGGGAAATATATTTCACTTGCTATAATTAAGTGCACAACATAATTATTATTTCTTATTTACAATGCAAACAAAGGTAAAAGGGTGAAAAAATGTGAAGAGTAGGAAAAAACTTACAAAGTGTGAGGGTATATTTGAAGAATAAAATACATCCCTGTGTCATCCCCCTATTTTAATAAATAATAAACTGTCAAATCATTAATTATTGGGCTGTTTAATCGAGAAAAAATAAAACAAAGAGGTTAAATACTGTACTAAATATAAGAAAATTATAAATACATAATTACCTAATCCTGTTGTTATATAATCTCCTGGCATGACATGGTTATCAGCTGGTTATGGCAAACTTGGTCGAATATTTTCCGCCGGGTTTCCCTAGATATTTTTGATGGGTGGATCAACTCTCTTGATGCCTTCTCTCCATTTTAAAAGAATTTCATGGTCTTTTGGGAATCTGTGGTCCCCGTTCAGAATAATTGCAGCCGGGGACACAACAATTTTGGAGCTTAGTTTGGTGAAATTAGCGAGTGTCGATTGTGGTTACTAATGTAAACATGTGCAACGTAATGCGATTCAAGCGTCAAATTGATTAAAACGTTTCCGACAACCACTTATGGAACACCAGCGACGTCTACAGGAAGAAATATTACGAATGATCCCTATTGACAGACGCACCAAGTCAAATTATAAAAATCTCTGTTAAAATGAGATGTGCAAACTGCATACCAATATCAATGGTGGTTTCCCATCAACATACCTAATCATAAACTCTTACATGTTACCTGTCAAATGTTTCAGTGTTCATAGACCAATTGGAGAATAAAGCCATTTTTTAAATTTAACATGACAATGAGTTATGCTTTATGCTTAATTTAATTTAATGCAACAACATATAGACCAAATATCACGGACCTAGAAATGTAGACCTAATCACAAATTTTAACAATTCTAACTATTTCATTTGCTCTTGTTTTCATAGGCTATTTCCATTTAATTCCCAGTTTTGAATCATAGCATGTATAGAAAGGTTTACATATTTTTGTTTTGTTTTATCGGATTGTTATCTCATAAACATTTATTCGTCATCTCAGTATTTTCCAATTCACAACAAATAAAAATTAACAATTTAAAACGTTTTTTTTTTAATTGTCAATTCATACAAAAAGACAACTGTCAGACTAGAAAAAATAGCAATAACAGAAACAAATGAATTGTGTTTATAATGAACATTTATTATCTATATAAAACGATGTGTAGCTAAAAAAACACCAAACACAAAAAGGTTATACATATAAGTATTGAAAATCCATTAAAAAAAATCAATTTGACCATAGAATCTGCATAATTTTTTTCGCGACTACTACACTGCATCAACATTGCCTCCATTTAAATCCTAAACCGAAACCACAAACCGCCCATGAACGTAGTTTGAATAGTTTCTTGAACCAGTTTCGGTTTGAGAATAACAAACGGCAAACCAGTTTCAGTTCGAAACCAGTTTAAAACCGGTTCTCATTAACAAATGGAAAGTTTATCAAACTAAAACTGGTTTTGCACTAACAAATACGCCTTTAAAGCAACAATGGAAGTCATGTGATTACCATATATGGGCATATTTTTTTACCAAAAAAAGTGAAGCCCGTTTTTTTTTTTTTCTAGTTTTTTGCATGAATTAAAACTAATTTGCTTTTAAGTGAACATTCTTAAGTATATAAGAAATATTATAACGCTGTCTCCCTGGTGTTATAGTCGGCCACCAGAGATCACAGGTTACACAGAAAAGGGATTTTTTAACTGGTATTATTTATAACTGTAAAATGTAAGGTCCAACGTCTAATTGGAATACCGTCGAACCAACACTTTACAGCTTCGTTTAACCTAGATTCTAGGGGTCTATCTATTGTATATATGATTGAGAAATAAAACAAATAGCATATATAACAGTTTTGATTATTTATTTGACAATTATAAACGCGGATAAGCTGGCTGGTCAGGCTCTGTCATTGGTCTGGTTGGGTCCCAGGGTATGGTTGGTCTATCTTATTTAATCTATATATATATTTTAATCATATATACAACAATCCAGAGTCACCACTCTGTTAACCACAACTTATTTCCAAACTACTGAGGCAGCGTATAGCTCGAACAGGCTTACAAAGGTGCTTCAATAAAAGAACACTTGTAAAAGTATGTAGTCTTAAATCAACAACATCTATTTCAAATAACTACTTAAAATATTGGTACAATTTACACCCTAAATTGTCACCAAGTATTTACACCCAAATAAATCACCGACTATTTACACCTAGCAAAGTCACCGACTATTTATACATAAACTTCTCACCCAACCATTTACACCTAGAAAATGTCACCAACTTGCATCCGTAATAAATCATTGTTAATATAGGTGCAACTTCCTTACTTTTCCTATCATACTTAAATTCTCAGACTGTTAAATTTGGCGCTCCGTATCTTTCAAACCACAAACACTCACTGCCCTCCGTAGTTGATCTTTTCAGTTTTATTTGACTGTCAGCCAATCACAGACGCTTTTACATGTGTTGGGACAATCAGCAGCCATCTCTCTGTTTAGGGAAATTCCCGAAATGGCAAATCAAAATGTAAACATTGGAAGTTTAATGTAAATAAAGATGTTTTCCAGCTTAATATCAATAAGAACCAACATATTTATTCATCGTGAAAGTTACTACACATACAGGATAACTTAGGAACAAGTGAAACAGGTTAATATCTCAAATAAAACAACAGAAATAAAGGTACCGGCACTCCGGGATCAAACTTGCAAATTTGTCACCGCGAGTAAATTCCAATCATAACATCATTTGAAACACAATAGAATTAAATCTTGATAATCAATATAAGTACAATCAGTATATTAAATAGACTCATTTGCATAGCATATCATCTCACAGACATCTCCGTATTATTATTTGTACTTAATAACAGAGCATATTCAAAAAGAGGGGTGGACGGCATTACAATATATTGATCCACTCAAATATGGATTAAACTAATTTTTTCTCTCAAAATGTGTCTTCAAAGTGTAGGTGTTGACCAAAAAAATCGGTCACTGGAAATTAAAATCGTAATTTTGTTTCTTAACTTCTCCGGAAGCTATGCTGAATTTAAATTATGTTATGTAACATAACTTTGACTATGATAATTGATATGTCAAATTTGTGCCACTTAATACGCTGTAATACGCAAATGTGCCACTTCGATGTGTCGATATTTCTGATGAAGCGGGGCCGATAGTAATTTACGAGTTACGTCCCTTTGTTTGACACTCTCATGATCAAACTATTATTATATTAACCACCATATGCTGTTATTTACATGAGGATATTATTAAAATAATTTTATTGAATATATTTTGATACTAAAGACATGTGCAAAAAAAATAGCGAAACACATTTTATCACTTTTCAGAACTCAGTCTCAGTGAAATACTCAAATAGCCTGGGCCCTATGTCAGTATGTGCCATAATATTATTATTCCAAGAGTTAATTTAATATTTATATTTTGGTAAGTATTTATACTGCTGTAACCAAATTATTTCAACACAGAAAAAAATTTCTACTTTAATCATACAAGGGGTAGCCAAAATATTCATGAATAATGGATCAAGACAGGATTAAAATGATCAAATACAGGAACTCCTTTTCATTTCTGATACCTGTTCCTACCTTTTTCATTTAAACTTAAACGAGACCATAATGAAAGTATTCTGAATGTAAATTCTTCATTATTTGAAATAAAAGGAAATTAGTTTGCAATTCTTGTATGAACAAACTAAATATAACAATAAATTTTGTCTCACTGATTCCATGCAGATTCTAATGAATGGCCTCAAATTATATAAAAAAAACACTAAACCAATGAATAAATGGTTCTAATCATGAACTTGAAAATAGATAAGAACAAAAAAGACTGGGTCTAATATTTTTCTTCTTCTATTTAATTTTTTTTAACAATTATGCATTTTTATATTTTTATAAAAGTATTTCAGAGCAGAAATGCCAGATTCTGAGTGCTAAGTCAACAATATTATGTTTTAGATCACAAGTCATAAGTAAGTCACACTTCATGTCAGTATGAACATGCTTTGAATAAGAGTGATTAAAATGCTAGTCTGAAAGAGATTGTTTTAAGTTCATATTTAGGACAAGACCTTTGGCAGTTTTGCAGGATTACTTCATCACAAATTTTTTTATAATATTATAAACGATGAATGAGTTTTGGTTAAGGTTGTGTAAAGACAGTATACGATTTTCTTACCTTGTTATAGTTAAGTCAAACAATTCACTGACTTAAAGAGAATAATTAATCCAGTCAAATATTCACAACTGAACTCGCCATTGCTTTTTCAAACAAACACACTAAATGTGTGTACATTGTGTAAAGATGCAAGTTGACATCGATGTGTAAGATAACAAAACTACAATGTCAAAAAATGTCTTTCGTTTGGAATTTAGTTCGAACGGGGTTTCCTAAGGGGTGATAGAACGTTAGACTTGATTTTTGTTTTAACTTTGAGATACATATTATTAATTTTTTATATAGTTTGTATATTCTTTGTTTATCTGAAAAAAAAGAAGAATGTTTAAGTATTATTTTCTTTGATAATGAGAACCATGCTTGAAAAATCGAAAGAAATCTATTTCTGACCCTAATGGCAAGTAAGAAACAGAAAAAAGAAAAAATTCCTAATTGGCGCCAAATTATTTTTTTCCGCGAAATTAACGCAATTTCAGAATGGCGGGTTTTAATATCAGTCCCATTGTTGTCTTAAGAAAGTAGCAACAACGGTCGTGTCTGATAGGTTGGTCCCCTCCGTAAAATATTCAGTATGCCTTCGGAATATACAAATATTAACGGTCGGTATGAGCTAATGATGGCCTTGAACGTTTTGGTTCCCGGTTTGTCGAACGTCCACATACGGTACCAGTTGAAAATGGCGTTAAACGTCAGATTGAATAAAATTGAGAATGGAAATGGGGAATGTGTCAAAGAGACAACAACCCGACCACAGAACAGACAACAGCAGAAGGCCACCAACAGGTCTTCAATGCAGCGAGAAATTCCCGCACCCGGAGGCGTCCTTCAGCTGGCCCCTAAACAAATATATATACTAGTTCAGTGATAATGAACGCCATACTAAACTCCAAATTGTACACAAGAAACTAAAATTAAAAATAATACAAGACTAACAAAGGCTAGAGGCTCCTGACTTGGGACAGGCGCAAAAATGCGGCGGGGTTAAACATGTTTATGAGATCTCAACCCTCCCCCTATACCTCTAGCCAATACACCTTATCGCTAATCCCGCTTGACCCGAGAATCAGTCCCGCTCGAACTTTTGACGTCATACAACAATCACTTTTCCATTGTGGCGTCAGATATTTTCTATTATGACGTCAAAATTTTACGGGAACTTGTGTGATGTCCAGTAATGGCGGACAAATAGCGATAAGGTGTATGTAGAAAGGTAAACGCATAACAATACGCACATTAAAATTCAGTTCAAGAGAAGTCCGAGTCTGATGTCAGAAGATGTAACCAAAGAAAATAAACAAAATGACAATAATACATAAATAACAACAGACTACTAGCAGTTAACTGACATGCCAGCTCCAGACTTCTGGGTTGCGTTCAATATCGTAGCGGCCTCATAGGGCCTCATAGGGCTACGTAGATTTATGACTATTGAACGTGTAGCTAGCCTAGCTGCTGCATAGATATTGATAGCAGCTAGGCTAGCTACTCGTGAAGTAGGCAAAAATCTACGTAGCACTATGACATAGTATGTAGCTGCTACGATATACACCTTATCGCTAATCCCGCTTGACCCGAGAATCAGTCCCGCTCGAACTTTTGACGTCATACAACAATCACTTTTCCATTGTGGCGTCAGATATTTTCTATTATGACGTCAAAATTTTACGGGAACTTGTGTGATGTCCAGTAATGGCGGACAAATAGCGATAAGGTGTATTGAATGCAACCTAGCTGTTCTTGATGGAAACAAATATACCAAACTCATTGATTCTTGATTTAATAACAGGGGAAACATGCATATAAACAGCAAAGAAAAATAGATTGTCGACTGTTTTCCTCATTCCATTATGCATATGATAATCCATGATTCATGAACCAATCATTTCGGGCTTGTGGATTCAAAAGTTTATCGTGAAGACTGCAACAGTAGGCTGTTGTTTGATAAAAATGAGTGGGTGTGTCGTTTCCTAAATCGCTGTTTTGTGATTTGAATAGTTAAATGGTGTTGTTTGTTTTTTTATGAGGATTACAATTTTTGATTCATATTTTTACAGAAGGGAAGTGTCAACATAATCTGTTCCTAGTAAAGTATTGAAATAATTAAAAATAAATCTCTGTGCTCCTATTAATTGGTGTATTGTCGGTTTTTTATTCCCAAAAATTATAAAATTATGAAGCCTATTCTTGTTTTGAAGCATCCCAACTAGACAATTATAAAGTACATGTAGTTCTTTCAACTTCCAATATTATTACAGTGCATTATTTTTTATTAATAAAGTGAAGCTAGATCATGATTTTCTTAATATAGGGTTGTTTGTCACATACTGTTTCTAAAGTTTGCATAAATGGCCAAAATTATCAGAAAATAATCAATTAAGGCATTGCTATTTATTTTCTTCCCGCTGTTAGACTCGCTATGGCAAAATTGGGATGTTCCTACTCCCCATGACCAACAATATTGAGTCCATTGATTTGCCTATAAAATTCTTGATGAGTACCAAGTGTTACATTCAATTTTTACTTTTACTGCACATTAACCAATATCAATTATTTAATATACATGATTGGGGACTGGGTTTTAAGCTAACAGTTACCTTTGTAGCTATTACACTCAAATTTTGTCCTGATACTCTTGGCATTAACAATAATTGTTATTGAAGTTATGTGCATTGAACCAGAGATGAATTCGTGAATAGGAAATCAATTGCAACTAGTTAAGTTGAAAATTACTTGGGGCCAATGGCTCTTTCATCACGGGTGCAATATTGTCTCATTGTCATAGATTAGCAAATAATGGCGGTTTTCACCTCATTCCTCTTTTAATCACCTTTCTAATATATCAATAACAATTTCACCTTAAAATAAATCATCAAAAAATTATATTGTTTTTCCTTGTTCTATTTAGTGGTCATCCCATTGGTAGCTGCACATGCACTGTGCATGTTTTTATTGTGTTTGTTCTAGTATTATGACACATGGTGCAGATCTGCAAAAGAGGAGGCGTGTGTGCGAACATAAAACTGGTTAAACCCCACCTTAGTTTGTGACGTTGTTGAAATTTAAATCCTATCAAAACGGGTTTTTCACAAAATTTGCCATTTTTTCACATAAAACAAGGTTTTACCACACTGTTGACCCCTGGGAACAATTCAGGATGACCTTAATACATTGTACCTATATATCGGTTTTGTTAAATTCCAGTGCAAGAAGATATTTCTCAAAATTTGAGATTTTAAACGAGAAATAAGTTTATACCAATTTTATTTCAAATTGGTTTTCTATTTTTTGAAATACTTATTTACACTTACATATCAATCATTGTTGAAATCTTAGCATAATAAGACAATTTCACTGTATCCTCCAATTTAACTGCAAATCTTGAACCAAGATTACATGGAAAAGCATATTATACATTTTACATAGATCTTGAGTTTTGTTGTAATTGAAGCAAAAAGTTGTTTGTTCAAATCTGTAAAATTTTTAACAAACATATATTTTTACTCCAATCTTTTCCCAATTTTTATAATAATCATTCGAGAATGTGACACTTTTGGATAGCGTAGTATACACCTTTATATATTTTTGTTGAAAACTTAGCACAAAAAAGATGCTTTTCAAAATTTCTGATTTTTAACACAAGACATCTTCGTTAGCCAAGGGTTACGATCCTGTCCGAGGGGACTGGATCGTAGGCCTTGGATAGCGAAAATGATCAGAAGAGTACAGACACTGAAATGTCTTGCCTGCTTTACTTACTATTGTGACTGAATTTATGTTGAAATTTGAAAATATAAAAATAAGATGTGATATGATTGCCAATGAGACAAATCTTCACAAGAGACCAAATTACTCAGAAATTAACAACTGAAGGTACGGCCTTCAACAATGAGCAAAACCCATACCGAAATGTCAGTTGTTAAAGGCCCCGAAATGACAAATGTAAAACAATTCAGAACATGAATGTGTCCATAGTACACGGATGCACCACTCGCACTATCATTTTCTATGTTCAGTGGACAGTGAAATTTGAGGTCAAAACTCTAATTTGGCATTACAATTAGAAAGATCATATCATAGGAAACGTGTCCTAAGTTTCAAGTTCATTTGACTTCAACTTCATCAAAAACTACCATGACCAAAAACTTTAACCTGAAGCAGACTGGACGGACGAACAGACACACAGACCGAAAAACATAATGCCTAGGTGGGGCATAAAAATTACGGCCTGGTTTATATACAAAATAATGAACAAACAAAAAAATAAGATATAAAGCAACAAACAACAAAAACTGAATTACTCATTGGCGTAGCTTACGCTGAGGCAACCGAGGCAAAAAAAAATCCTTTATAATCTTTTAAAAGATTTCCACCTAATGCAGCAGACTAGCTACTAAACGCTAATATATATACTGACTTGTTTTGTCTTGTTGCCGCTATTGATTCATACCCTTTGCGAATTCAAGACTTATGGAAAAATTTCCCTCCTATTCTTGGAAATCCCCTAACGGTAGTTTTTTGTAATCTAAATTTATCGGAGTGAAAAAAAAAATCGACAACAGATTTATTTAGTCCTACCCCATTGCAAGCAAAATCAGTAGAATTATAAATGATGATCCAACTTACGAGTCTTCCCCGATCGAATCACTTTACCATTGAATCGGGTAAATTACCCGATTCAATGGTAACTACATAATGAATTATTTAACTTTGTGTTTTGTGTGAGAATAATTCTAGTATATGAGGGTCTGGATGAGTTTTATAGAAAACAGAAAAATGCCCTGAAATTAATTTAAACTTAAAAGACTAGAGATTTAAAATGGTGCTTAAATATTAGAGAAAAGAAAATTGAAACATCGTTGTGTGTTGACATTTCCCCCTACGTGTAGAACTTCAAACCCTCATTTATAACCGCGACGTCTAAAATTGAAACATCGTTGTGTGTTGACATTCCCCCCTACGTGTAGAACTTCAAATACACAGAGTTTCATTGACTTTTGTTACAATCAAAATAAAATATGCATCAATCAACATACACAGAAAATAATTTATTTGTTGCGGTTCTCAAGTTTTATTCTCGCTATTTTAAATTTATAGTTTTCACTAGCAGGGAATTTAAAATATTTAAAGGAGTCACTAATTCCAGAGAAATATTTATTATATGTCTGTTAGTTAATACATAATGTCAGTTTATATATATAAAAATTTCAACCAAATACTGTTTTCATTTATCATGAAGACTTCAGAATAACGTAAATGTTAGTACCTCGCCAGTTGTCATTTTCATCTTTCATCGTGAATGTAAAAAAGTTCAAAACCATTTAATAATTTGAAGACCTTCCAAGGAATACCAGGACGAAACACAACCACTACAAGTGCCGTGGTGCACTTTACATGTAGCATGTGTTTATCTCCTAGTTTATCAAGAAATTCTGCTGTTCAATCCGTCCGTCGTTTTGGGATGATTATCTATAATTCGTTGATTCGTGACCCACGACCAAGCGAGTAAATGATCATCACAAAAATTATTTCAAACAAACCTTAATCGTTGCGTTTGTTTTTCTGTTTTGAAAATTCTGTACAAGTTTCTTCTGTCATAATTTCTTTTGATATGGCGTTAAATCCAGCCACCTATATTAGAGTGTACGAAGTCTTGGAAATATATTGGGAGATTATAGGCTTTGCGCTGGCTTTCAGCTACTGCTATCAAGTCAGGAAACTGACTTGTCAGTGGCTGTCTTATGTGATATCTTCACGTGTCAGAGGCGTAGCTGGCCTAAAATAAAGTGCAAGCATAAGTCTTGTATCGCCGGGCGGAGCGAGGCCAAAAATATTTTGGGACCTTTTTATGCAGAAAATGATAATTTTTCGGTCATTTTCCAGGTATGCCATGCTTATGAAATTCACATTACTCCTTATTAACATGGTTGTTTTCAAATATAAAATAAATTTTATAAAACGGGAAGATCAGTCGACAAGTCAACCGAAGCGTTTATCAATAGAAGGGCAATCAATGGACACATGACCAACCCGGGAACAGATAAGACACAAAAGAACAAACAAAAACATTCAATATTGAAAACTAAATACAGATAAAAAAACACGAACCCCGAAAAAAAATGTGGCGACCTCCAGTGCTCCGGAAGGGTAAGCAGGTCCTGCTTCTTGCAAGACATCCGACCGTAGCGTTTCTCACTAAGGTCATTTTCGAATCAAAGGAGCCTGAGGTTTCTACGACAACGGTAGAAGGTCACTTGGGACACAGATACCCAAGGTGAATTAATAGTCTTTTGGACGAACGGACAATGGGAATACGAAATCAAACGGCGACTTTTAAGTCTTGACTTATAAGTGAGGGATATAAATCTTAGATGTTTTCAAGGTTATTGTATTGAGCCTGTATTATTAAATGTTAATACTCATGTAAGACTTAAAGTAAAGTTAATATCCAAAGTCCATATATCTATTTTTTGCCAAGGCAAAAGATCGCAGAACTCTCTCGGTGTCGATATTCATTTCTCTGTGAACATGTATGAGCGCCAACGAAGATAGTCTGTCCTATACCATGGTTGAACGGGGATAAGTTTTAAGTCGCCGTAATGCACTAAATGACCGTTCAGTAGTTGATGTAGTTACTGGCATTGTAACTAAGATTGACACGATTGCAAACTATTGAAGGATATAGTTTCTTTTTAGTCACTGCTAGAGACGACATCAGAGATTTGGGCTACTCTATAACATCTGGACCCGACCAGCGTCTCTGCCATCTCTTTACCTCAGAGTTGAAGGTTTCTTGATTGTCCGTCAAGTCGTGTCTAAATGTTTCGTATATTTTGTCTATACACTCTGCTGTCAAAGATTCCAAACGTGCAGGTATTTAATTGAAATTAAGGTTCTGGCCTTGAAAACGATCAGAATTATCCAGTAAACGTCCTGTGAGTTCTTCAATGAAATAGTCAAGAAAGGAGAAATACAAGGGTCGCTTCCAATATTGACTTGGAGTGTCAGCTGGATAGTTAGCCCGGTTGACCTGTCTTCCTACTCATTCGTAATTTAATTTCAGAATTATTTTTTTTTGTGAAAAAAATGTGCAAGCAAATGATTTTTTGCGTAAAGGCAGCTACGCGCCTGATATAGATCTATATAATAAAGTGAAAATATTATGGTCAGTTTTGGTTGATGAGTTAAATAATTTTGTTATATGAGTCAGCCTGAGGTATCAAAATTACTGAAATTTTGTAGCGAGACAATATTTTTAATAAAAGGAGGGCAAAAATATTTCCAAATTTTTTATCCCTATATAAATTAACAGATTGACACACTCCCCATTTCCATTCTCAATTTTATAATTATAAGTGCAAATATGGTCAGTTTTGGTTGATGCTTAAAATAATTTTGTTGTACATGTTGTACATGTACCAGTCATCCTGAAGTATTCATTTTTGGCATTGTTTGTCGATTTTATCTGAAAACCAAGTTTATAAGATTTACGATACATGTTAAAACCGATAATAATAGCATTGTAACCAATATCGTTTTTAATTTATAGATAGGTAGATCGCGGATAAATTTGCATTACAAGCAAAGTTTTATGCGTACTTTATTTACAAATACATGTATATATATTTAATCTGTATATAGGCATGACCACGGAGATTTTAATTTTATACATTAATTTACAATATTGTGATCAAAATTCGTTTTTTAAATCAAATAAATAATTTTGTAGTCGCACGCTTTCTTTGAAATTTAATTGCATTATGGGTAATTTCGGATCGTGTAGATAGAATGGGGAATGGTGTATGGTGTAATGTGTAAGGTGTATGGTGCAAAGGTGTCACGTGTATGGTGTAATGGCACAAGGTGTATGGTGTAATGGTGTATGGTGAATGGTGTAATGGTGTATGGTGTGAGTGGGAAGTTTACACCATCCAAGGACTGTACTATGCTGTTGCGAAATGACCCCCCCCCCCCCCCCACAAAAAAAAAAATAACCCCCCCCCCCTTTTTTTGGCTTTTGTGCAATACACTAAGCTGTTGCGAATTGACCTCCCCCCCCCAAATTTCTGATATCTGAAATGAGAAAAAAATGCCCCCCCCCCTCACAATTTCTTTCTTACCAAATGGACTTTGCAACCATAATTACCCATTTAAGTACATCATAAAAGTCTTAAAATAGAAAATGACATACATAATCATGGCTTAAATTAATATATTAAATACTCCTTAATCAGCATTTTTAAATATTAACTTCTAAAAATAAATTGACAGCTAATCACCTCAAGACAATACAACATTTCTTTATACATAATGTAAAAGCAGTGTAAGGGAGGTAATCCAAACTTAACATTGTACTTTTTTTTAATTGTCCATTAACCAGGAAACCCTTGTTTTTCCCTTATTCCTTAACGGTTTGAGCCACCCCCCCAAAGTCAATCCTAACCATCCCTTTGTGGTATGGAAACTTGTGGTATAATTTCAGAGAGATCCATACGCCGTTATTGTCTCGAACTAGAAAAATGCTTATTTGGGTCCCTTTCTGGCCCCTAATTCCTAAACTGTTAGGACTATTACCCCCAACTCAATCCTAACCTTCCTTCTGTGGTTATAAACCTTGTGTTTAAATTTCATAGATTTCTATTTACATTAACTTGAGTTATTGTCCGGAAACCAAATGTCTTCGAACGACACTGACGACGTGATACCAGTATAAAAATGGTTGATAGAATCACACCCAGAAACACCAAGAAAGATGACAGACGAAGAAGTTATGGAAACTTTATTGACCTTATCATATATTTCTGATAGTTTTCCCCGACCTATTCACATGTTTTCAAGCTTGACCTATTCCAGCGGTACATCCTATCACCTTGAATATAGGATGTGCCCCCTATCCCTCCCCCCCCCCCCCCACCGAGATAAATACGCAGCCTTGTAGGGTAAAAAGGAGGAATGTTGTCCATACCAAGCATACATTGTCCATTCATTTTCTAGTGACAGTCCATATATTTATTGTGTTAACAAGAGTGCTCGAGCTGAAATGTCTCACCTGCTTTACTAATCACCATTCATGATTGGTTTTATGTTGATATTCCAAAAGACAAAGTTTTACTACAATTACGAGAAAAAAATAATATTATCAATGATCATGAAAATAAAGTCAAAGTCAGATAAACCAATCCAAGCCAGCCTTACACAGTTGCAGAACCAGAATTTTTCATAAAAAGGGGGGGAGGGGGGCTGACTGCCTAAGAGAGGCCTGCTCCAGTCATGCTTTAGTAATTTCCTATATAATCAACCAATGGACCCTCCCCCTAAATCCGGCTCTGTTACAATCATCCCATCAACCAAATATTTTGAAACATATATATAGTATGCAAGTAACAGACAAAACCATGAAAATGAGGTTCAGATAAACCCTGCAAGACAGGCTTATTTGTTTTTCATTCATTATTTTATACATAAATCATGCCGTTAGTTTTCTCATTTGAATTGTTTTAAATTGTACATTTGTCATTTGGAGGCCTTTTATATCCCAACTATGCAGTATAGGTTTTACTCATTGTCGAAGGTCGTATGGTGACCTATAGTTGTTTATTTCTGTGTTATTTGGTTTCTTGTGGAGTGTCTCATTTACAATTATATCACATCTTTTTACTTAATATTTCAATATATACATTTAATAATCATACCATATACCAAATATAATGACCTACTGATTACACAATGTAGCATTTTAAAAGAGGACTTACCATTGACCAATAAACCATGCAAATGTGGTCAATGACAACTGCCAGACAGACATGTACTCCTTACATTTGTGAATCATTACATACATATAGTTTATCTACTACATGTACTTTTAGTATTAGAAAAAACAGACATAAACACAAAAAACATGACATTGACAAATGACCTATTGCTAACAGTATCTGATAAACAACCCTAATCAGGTAACTTTAACATTGATCACTGATCCATGAAATGAGGTTGAGATCTTTGTTGCAATATGTATCAATTTGAGTGCATATTTAATTTTACAAAATAATATTAATCTGGATCATTGTGATACTGTAAATTTAGAAATCATTGTGAGGTTTTTTTTTATGCAAATAATACAACAGGGTGAATATAGCAATAATTAGAACTTGCATTGTGATAACTGAATTAAAGATCGTTATGCAGATTTTTTTGTTATCGCAATAATTAAACTTGCAATTTAGTCCATTTGTGAAAAATCGCAATAATAAATGCACGCAATAATTTCTGAATTTACAGTAGGTAAAAATGTTGTCGGTTAGTGAGACACAAATTTTCCCAGACAATATATAATTCTTTTGGTTGTTTTGTTTGGTTGCTGTCTCATTGAACACAACTGTATTTTATTGATCCTTTTATCCAGAAAATATAACTTTCGAAATAGAAACTGAATAGCATATGGATGGAAAACAAATGCCAAATGATGTAAAATAATCCAAATGGCCATTTAGGTCAGGGGTTGGTGAGGTAAAAGATGAGGCAAAGGCATGTGCATTTACCACAACTGCCACTTGGTATTATGATTTCCAAAATTTACAAATCTCATAGCTACCTTCTGTATTAAAGACAACTGCATATAATGCAGTTTGCATATCATGAATCGTGTTTGCAGCAAAATTCACTACAGACAGCAAAAAAAAAAAAAATTATTTCAGCTCTATTAAAATTCATTTTTTAAAACATTTTTGATTCTTATTCCTAAAATGTCTACGAGATCAAATTTATAAAACATTTATTTGCATTGTTAATTTCAATATACTAGTAATTGTTGACTTGTATACATCATGTACATTGTACATGTGTACAATCATTAACTGATCAGCTCAATATTTTCACTATTTTCATATCAATATTCTTCTTCAGTGTTTTTTTTTTATTAACTCAATAATCTGTATTCATCATTTGGACAGGTAGGTAAAGTAGGTCCTTATGATCTTGGATTTTTTTAATGAATTTTGACAGTACTAAAGCATATAGTTCGAAATTATAGTTGATCTTGGCTTCTTAAGTAGATTCTGACAACACATTGCATATAGACACCAAGTGTAGATGATCTTGGGTTCTCTCATATGGATTCTGACAGTACTTTGATTATACATGTAGTTCCAAGTTTTGTTGATCTTGTCTTCTAATGTTGTTCTTAAGTTTCAGCACTTTACATATAGTTCCCAATTGTAAGATAAGATGATACTGGCTTCTCGTGTAAATTCTGTCAGTTCTTTGACAACAGTTTCCAAGTAAAATTGAACATTCCAGGATCTTTCACAACAAATCACTCCTTCCTCTTACATGTACATTTTGTACGTGAAGCCTGAAATTAAATGTCAGAGTAATTCTGTCAGAAAATCAACCATGATTGACATTCAAAAGCATAATGTAGTAAATATTTTAAATAAATGGGGAATGTGTCCATTTGGACACAGATGATGCCCACGCTTACATATAAAGTTATAAAGGAAATAACTAAAGAACGGTAAGAGTAACAATACCCAACTTTTTACTTGATCTGAGTATTGTTGTAATACATTGTAAGCTAGTAATGTGTATAAGTTTCATAACATTTGGATGAGGCAAACTAAAGTTAGAGAACGGAAACAAAATATTTAGCAATTTTTCCATTTGTAAAGGGGCATAACTCTAAAACAGTAAAAGTGACACCACCAAAAAAAAATTCAAACTTGATCTGTGTTTGTTGATAATAAGCACTGTGTATAAGTTTCATAACATTTGGTTGAGGCAAACTTAAGTTGGAGAACGAAAACCAATTTTGGGACTCATGTACAGACAGACAAATAGTGATTTTGTTTTTATATATATGTTGAATACAGACTTCTCGGGGCATGCTGGTTTGCTGCCAGGGACAAGTTATTTCTTTGCCTAAAAATTCGGAAATGCAGCTGACCTACATGTGTACTCCTCGTCAACCAAATTATGCTGAGGTGTCTTGTAACCTGTTTGGAATATGGGATACACAAGTTTTGTATTTAAAATTAAAAATACTAAGCACAAAACAATAATGAATTTTTCAACTCAAATCATTTAATGTATGTGTTATTTGGTACACAAGATAAGCTCTACGTGTATGTTTAAACCTGATACTTGATGTTATGAAATTTTTTATACAAAAGAGAGACTGGGGAAGGGGGGAGGGGTTAATTGTAAACAAATTGTGATCAAGACGAATCCATCAATAAAATGTAATGCCTCGTACTGTAGGGGTTATAATTTACAAATTCGACCATTTAAATTCTCAAGAAAACAAACAAAACAATTGAACCCCTTGAGGGGTTAGACAGGGGTAAGGGAACATGAGAATGAGGGATCAGGAAGCGGGAAAAGGGGGTACCATGTGCAGGTCCGTGATTTGCCTTGTCTGAAGTAAAAATGAAAGTAACTAGTTTGCTAGAAGTAAATCTTATGAAGGTTATAAATAGAAAAGACCCTTTGATCTCGTGTGAGTCACTTTATTTTTAAACAATTAAAATAAACTTAATATATCTTTATTTTATCATGTTATAGAACTTATAATACTAACAAAAGCCTGATTTAGAATTAAAGGAAGGGTACACACAGACCGAGGGTGCGAATTTCGAAGGTGTGGGGTGTGAATATAAAAGGGATGAACCTGAATTGGAACGAACATGATTTTGGGTGAAAGGACAAAAAGTCGAAAAGAGGGGGGATGAATAATCTTGGAAATATATTTTGCCATTTTTTTGTCTGGGAGCAAGGGGGATGGAAGTAGAAGTAAGGGGAGAAAATTTTAGAATAAAAGGGAAGGGAAATGGGAGTTTGGGATAGGGAGTGGAAATCATGTAGTCCAAATAATTATGATGTCTTGGAATGCTATTTTAAATTTTTGTTTTGACGCCTTACAGGCGTCAAAGAAAAAAAAATATAACAGCCTTTCTAGACGTCAAAATTATTTGGACTAGGAATCATGGATCCCTGTCCGAGGGAAGTTATGGGATACCGCACATTACTAGTCATTAGACGTTAACGATAAATATTTTACTCCATTTGACCCTAACTTGGCTACGAAACTAGATTTTACGAATGACGATATAAAATCAAGACTCATTTGACGCTAACGGTAGCGCATAAAGGACATTGTTGATGCTGAAAATGACCATCCCTCCTCTTTGACTGTTTGACACGGATATTTTTCAAAACAGGCTATACATGTTCACAACTTGCCAGTTAAAGGTCAAATAAACACATAAATAAGATACCAGCCATAACGATTATACATAGAACAGAAATTTAGCCCATGCAAGGTTTCAGCCGCAGTGATTTTCAACAGTAGCGAGTATTTTGAGATAACCCTACTTTGTATAACGTGATACTGATAACATTTGGCTGTCTAATACATTAAAATCTATGTTTTCTTATGTAATGACTCTACCTTCATCGTTGTCTATTCGCCACTATGTCTATTATTCATGTACATGGTCGTATTTATCAGTGCAGTATGCTGCTCAGCAATGGCGACCCTGAAACTTCTGTTGTCCGATTACGGCGCCAAATTAGAGGGAAGCAACTCGCGCCAGACAAAATTACCGTATTTCACCAAAATAATAACAATTTCGCTTTTTTATAACAAACAGTAAAATGTTAATCACAGGTATATTCAGCTATCGTCCATTGATATAATTACAAACAGTATTTTATCAAAGACATCAATAAAAAATTCACAAGAAAGTAATTAATGGAGTGCATTGAAATCAGACCTCATGGGGTAGAAGGGTTAAACAAAAGCTCGTAACTTTTTAAAAAGCCTGGTGACCCCCATTTTATTTTACCTTAAAATGCTCGAAAAGTTCATAGCTTTGACATATCCGTTTTTTTTTAAAATCTACCGGGGAAATTTTACGAAAATCGATTTAACCAATATTTTTAGCCTTAAACTGAAATTAGAAAAATGCCAAATTTAGACATAAATCTGAAAATAAAAGGATTTTTAAGTCTTAAACAACCAAGGGGAACGTTTACATTTCAAATTTAATTGTTTTTTCACATAATAATCATACTGACACGGTTCTAAAAGTCTTTGAATTTGATGTAGTCGTTATTGTTGAAAGGGTAGAAAAGTTTGAAAGAAAGGTCAAATCGCACATTTCGCTTCCATTTGAGGGGAAAACGAGCCAAGTGACCCCTTTTTTCTTTTCATTTTTGGATTCAGCATAAAAAAATCTACAAAATGTGTGAAAATAAAAAAAATTCTACCGGGGGTCCTTATTGGGGTGAACGACCTTAAAAGATGAAATATCGTATAGTCAGCCACTTTTTGTTTCTTACAAGAAAATACCTAGCTGGTTGTGTTTTTGAGATCATTATTGGGCTCGCAATTTATTCCCCGTCAAAAATGAAAAAAAAAAAAACTCATTAAGCAACAACGGTTTAACTTCCTCCGGTAAGTTAAAACTACACTAATGTTATGCTCTCTTTGGTAAAATAGTTCGTCACATTTACAAAGGAATTATGTAGCCTGTTTTTCTTTTCTTTTTTATTTTATTTTGACGTTTCAGAAACATGCATCAGAAGCAGACATGTCTATGTTGTATGTTTATACAGTGTTGGCTGATGGATCCCAATTATTGCCACATTAATCTTTTATGTCTATTCGGGTAGCTCTCCAAATTTTGTCAATATAACAGAACTGTTAAAAACGTTCATCAAAGTAGAAGACTACAATAGGTTTAAACCAGGTTCAAAGACAATCTCATAAGGACACTGAACGTTTTAGACATAAACGGTAACTCAGACGTTTCGTCTGTCAACCAAAAAAAACTTTTGATTCAAGAAATTCCGTGGTTTTGTAAGGTCTAGCGTTTGATTTTGTCCGTTTGTATGGACTTCCCCTTACTGAATAGTTGAAGCTTGGAATTAAGAGATAACTGCATTGTATTTTAAGCTTTGCGGACGTCCAACGGAACCTTTACTGTCGCAAATTTAGTTTACCTGGCGACGTGTAGTTGGTGAGTTGGTGAAATACGGTAATTTTGTCTGGCGCGAGTTGCTTCCCTCTAATTTGGCGCCGTAATCGGACAACAGAAATTTCAGGGTCGCCATTGCTGAGCAGCATACTGCACTGAAAAATACAACCATGTACATGAATAACAGACATCGTGGCGAATAGACAACGATGAAGGTAGAGTCATTACATAAGAAAACATAGATTTTAATGTATTAGACAGCCAAATGTTATCAGTATCACGTAAAATACAAAGTGGGGATTTTCTCAAAATACTCGCTACTGTAGAAAATCACTGCGGCTGAAACCTTGCATGGGATAAATTTCTGTTCTATGTATAATCGTTATGGCTGGTATCTTATTTATGTGTTTATTTGACCCTTAACTGGCAAGTTGTGAACATGTATAGCCTGTTTTGAAAAATATCCGTGTCAAACAGTCAAAGAGGAGGGATGGTCATTTTCAGCATCAACAATGTCCTTTATGCGCTACCGTTAGCGTCAAATGAGTCTTGATTTTATATCGTCATTCGTAAAATCTAGTTTCGTAGCCAAGTTAGGGTCAAATGGAGTAAAATATTTATCGTTAACGTCTAATGACTAGTAATGTGCGGTATCCCATAACTTCCCTCGGACAGGGGTCCATGATTCCTAGTCCAAATAATTTTGACGTCTAGAAAGTCTGTTATATTTTTTTTCTTTGACGCCTGTAAGGCGTCAAAACAAAAATTTAAAATAGCATTCCAAGACATCATAATTATTTGGACTACATGATTTCCAATCCCTATCCCCAACTCCCATTTCCCTTCCCTTTTACTCTAAAATGTTCTCCCCTTACTTCTACTTCCATCCCCCTTGCTCCCAGACTTCTTGTCCTTTCACCCAAAATCATGTTCGTTCCAATTCAGGTTCATCCCTTTTACATTCACACCCCACACCTTCGAAATTCGCACCCTCAGTCTGTTTGTACCCTTCCTTTAATTCTAAATCAGGCTGTTGTTAGTATTATAAGTTCTATAACATGATAAAATAAAGATATATTAAGTTTATCTTAATTGTTTAAAAATAAAGTGATTCACACGAGATGATATGCAGACGTATTAGCATTGGCACATCTAATTTCCATGGAGATTGTTTGGCGACCCCTCAGTCATGGTTCATTAACTTTGACTGTTTTGCATTATTTACATGTTAGGGTGTGTGATTAGATCAGTTTAAGATGAACAACTAATGTTAAGTAAATGATATTTTGTATGCTGTTGTATTGGCATTTAAAGTCTAATTTCCATTGAGATTATATGCCCCAGTCCCTCATCATGGGTCATTGACTTTGAAACTCTTACATAGTTTACAAGTTAAAGTTTTTGTTTAGGTTATTTTAGAAGGAACCACTAATTTGATAAGTCAATGGTATTTGGTATATGCAGTCTTATATGCATTGGCATCTCACATTTTCATGGAGGTGTTTTGGCCCTGCACCATCAGTCATAGTTCATTGACTTTGAATAATTTGCATATAAAACATAAGGAGATGTGGTGTGATTGCAAATAAGACAATAATCTATCAAAGTTCAAATGAAGTGAATGTAAGCAATTATAGGCAACTGAACGGCATTCAGCAATGAAAAAAAAACATACGGACATGAAAAATATGAAAACAATTCAATATAGAAAACTAACGGTCTAATTGATAGCAAAACAATTTTTGAAAAACAAATATGACAGAGATGAACAAAATTGTTAGTGTGGTTCATAGGTGTTTCTCGTTTCTCGTTTTTTTATATAGATTAGACCTTGGTTTTACTGTTTGAATTGTTTTACACTAGTCATTTTGGGGCCCTTTATAGCTTGCTGTTCGGTGTGAGCCAAGGCTCCGTGTTGAAGGCCATACGTTGACCTATAATTGTTAACTTTTTTATATATTGTGACTTGGATTGAGAGTTGTCTCATTGGCTCTCATATCACATCTTCTTTATTTACAATGACACCCACTGAACTTCAGGCATATACAGTTTGTACCGGGGTTAAACATGTTTGTGAGCGCTCAATCCTCCCCTTACCTGGGACATATTGTTTTATATGTTTAAATAATGTCTTTTTAATGTCAACATGTGCATTATACCATCAAAAAAACAAAACGTTACAACCAGTTTATTTCAATACTAGGCACAAAAATAGCAAAGTCCACAAAAAGTTTTGGATATACTAGGCAAAATAATTACTTGGACTATGGATATGCATCATCAGTCACATATTTCTAGCATAGATCTACCTTAACCACCATAATCCCTGAAGAACAAATACATTGAAATGAAAGACATGCAAACAGTGATGAGATTCCTGATTTCGGATAGTAACATGAAACTGAGGATTCTCTTTTTTTTTTAATGTTCTCTCTTTTATTTTTATCTTGAGGAGTGGTATAACAAATTGAAAAAAGTACATAAAAATCATACATATACAGTTCAATATTAAAAAGCACTTAACCCTTCAATAACGGAATAATACTCAATAGATACAAAAACACTGTTTGTGAAATGGGAATGCCTACAGTTTCAAAGAGCTTGACCTGTGAGAAGAACAGTCATCCACACTGTTTTAATGGTGACTTTACTATGGAGTTGATTTCATACAGCAAGAACATGACAGATAAAGTACAGGAAGACCCGTTCTTTTGTAAATCTGTACAAAACTGCAATGCCGAAAAAGCGACCACATTTTGTCCAGTTTAAACCTATATTAGAATTATCAAATTGATATAAATCTCCCAAAATACCAGACTAATATGAACATAAGGAGATGCAGTATGATTTCCAATGAGACAACTATCCACCTGATGGTCACATCAACTTGATACTTGGTACACATGTGTTCTCCATGTAAGATTTAAGTCAATTATTCATATCTTACACTAGATAGAGTATGCTGAGATAGATTTGATGTAAAAGGTAAACATTATTGTTGGGACTGGTAAAAATATCAGTAAGCCACTATTTTGTTTTGAAAATTTTGCAGATAATGCCAATTATTTGTAAATGCATTAAAATAGTTTTTAACGTTTGTAGTTTTTCAGTGCCAATCAATCTTCCAGCAACTGAAATTGGTAATTAATAATGTGTTGAAGTAAACAATTATAAGCAGCAGCTATCAGTTTATCATGTAAATTCTCATTTCCGCTTTTCAATTGAAAAATTTATGACATTTTTTGCCTCGCATCTGAGAAGTGGGGGAAAGCAAATTTAATTATAAGGCATGCTGTATCTGGCTTTGTCCGGGAGTTGGCAGGTCAACAATGTTTTAGCTAGTGATGAGGTAAGTTCAAATTATCAAATAGAACTACTGGTGGTAGTTCAATAATATTTGGTATGCAGTTGAATTAGCATTATGACATCTCATTTCCATGGAGATTGTTTTACCCCCACCTCCTCAGTCATAGTCTATTGACTTTGAAACTTTTGCTGAGACATTTTAAAGTCAGTTTAAGATTAACCACTTTAATGAGTGACTTATGAAAGTAAGTCAATGGTATTTGGTATGTATTTGCAATAGCATTTGCAGGTCTCATCTCCAGTGAGATAATGATTATATGGCCTCACTCCCTCATCACTGTTCATTTACTGTGAATCTTTTGAATTGTTGCAAGGCTAAACAGCAAGTATTGTATTGTCTTTGATTGTGAAAACCATTATCATTGATAATAGACGGAAGCATTTTGTTAAGATCTGCTTTGTATCTTTTTGACCAAAATTGTCAGACAACTCTGTATAAGATTTAGTGCCCTTTCATGTAAGTAACGATTTTAACTGATTATTTTGGTTTTTGACCATTTTCAGACAACTTCTTATAGGATTTATTACCATTTAATCATATTTTTTGCATTTTTGGCGAATATTATAGTAGATCGTTAGACTTTAAATACAGAAAAAACTGTTGTTTAAACATCAAAATTGATCAGAAAGCAAGATCTACAATAACTTTCTATAACAAAAACTGTCTTTCAATTCTTTCTACAAGGAGCTATTTATACTAAAAAGAATGCCACATAAGAAATGAAGGGTATATTCAAAATGCAAAAGTGGAAGAAAACTGATGGCTTGCCCAAAATAAGACAAGTCCGAAAAGCACTTTTTAGAAAACTAATGACTGAACAACATTAACTCTACCAAAAACCAGGGAATGAAAGGTTAGAAGATGCACAATGATCCAAAGCCACACATACTATTTAGAGGTTGTAGCCAGTGTTAGGGGTGGTGGTGGTTGGGGGGGATTGGGAGAGAGGGATGTGGGTTGGGTGTAAATAGCATGATGACTTATAGGATATATGGAGTTGTTCATAGACGTTGGGTTTTGCATAAATTTATGTAATAACCTCAAAATACCCGGGGCAAAAAAGAGGTTATTAGTTATTGTGCCCTGATTCCAAATGACGTGACGTCATTGCGTCCTTAACGACAATAGTTAACAATGACGGTGTTTGTATTGAAAATTATAAGAATTTTGCAACAATAGTTACTTTTTACAATGTGCAACTAACTTTTATTGATTTAGCCTCAGTCAAATTATTGCTTTTGTGTAGAACCATATTCAAAAATAAGGGGAATGTTACAATAAATGTGTATACAGTACATGATAAATTTTTTTTTATGGAAAATGTGATAAATCTGTTTAGATTTACCTTTTGTAGTTAATCAGATAGTCATAATTGAACATTTTTTTCTCTTTTCTGTAGAACTTAAATATGTGATAAATAGATTATAACATGTCTTTTCCATATTGGCCCTGGTATCATCCCTCGACCCATATCGGCCCTCGGCTAAAGCCTCGAGGCCGAAATGGGAGTCTCGGGATGATATCAGGGCCAATATGGAAAAGGGCATGTTATAATCTGTACTTATTGGTAAAATTTGGGGCAATATTAAAAATAAAACATACATATTTTCTTTGTTATTAAAGAAGTTTATCTGACAATCCACTAGACTGCAACAATTGTGAAATGAAACATTTACAGTTATTTTTACAAAGACAGATTCTTGGGAATGCAGGTGCAATGTGTAATGGGACAAGGATAGTTGACTTTCATTAGTTATCACTTACAGAATAATAACAAAAACAATCAGTTAACTCTTCAATATATAGATATAATATGCGGTATGATTGCCAATTAGACAACTCTCCATTCAGGTCACAATTTGAAAAAAAGTAAATCATTATAGGTCATGGTACGGCCTTCAACTTCGAGCCTTGGCTCAAACCGAACTGCAAGCTATAATAGGCCTCACAAATTACAAGTTTGAAACCATTCAAACAGGAAAACCAATGGTCTAATCTATATATATATATATATATATATATAAAAACGAGAAACGAAAAACACTTATGAATTACATCTACAAACGCCAACCACTGAACAACGTGTTCCTGACTAAGAGAAGGTGCAAAAAATGCAACGGGTTTAAACTTCATGTTTATAAAATTGAGAATGGAAATGGGGAATGTGTCAAAGAGACAACAACCCGACCATAGAACAGACAACAGCAGAAGGTCACCAACAGGTCTGCTTACTTTAGTATTATTGCTATACATATCATGTTTATACTATAGAATATATTATAACACATATAGAATAATGGCATTTTGTTTTTGATACTTACTTTATCAGTAAGAATATCAAGCGAGCCCGCTAGGGCGAGCTAATATTCGAGCTGATGAAGTCAGTATCAAAAAAAAAAAAATGTCCTAATTTTTTTTATCGGCAATTTGTCATAACTGTAGGTTTTATTGGTTTAGATTATGAAGTGGAATGAAAAAGTTAGTAAAACTACTTTTACGCGTACAAAACGTTGGGACGCATGTAGTTGTTCGGTTGTATGAATGACATCGCATGCATTTCATTGATAAATTGACGCGGATGGACTTGAGCACTCGACGTCGCTTCACATATACATGACGTCATTGCCTAATATTTTCGAGTATCAAACCTTGTCCAGGATCTTAAAAATATTAGGCAGTAAGACCAAAGGGAAAATGTACGAATTGCCGATAAACACAGATATCCTTACATGAAATGAATTGATACACAAAGGAAGTTTTATGTATAAACCAGACAGCTACTAACCATAAGAAACCAAGACAACATTACTCTTGTGCAAAATACAGTTTCACGAAGACATTAAATGTTCAACGAATATCTGTTGTATATTTTGTGTGTATGTGTCTGTGGATTTTTGCCAATAAGATTCATATTTGTGACACAAACTCAAAAACAACGTTCTGTCGATTGTCAACTACTAATTGAGTTACCGGCCTTGTCATTCACAAAAAACTTTTCGTAATGTTCGATTTCATTAGCTATGTTGACAGAAAGCAAAATTGAAATGAAAATGAAATCTGTTTTAAAGTCTACATTGGTATAAGTCTAGGGTTTACTTTTATAAATCAGTAGTTAAGGAAATGCGTTTATTGAATAAAGTTATAAGCCCAACTGTCACTACTGGACAAAAAAAAAAAAAAAAATAAAAAAAAAAAAAAAAAAAAAAATAAAAAAAAAAAAAAAAAAAAAATAAAAAAAAAAAAAAAAAAAAAAAAACTATCATTGCCAGTAACGTTCTACGACTGAAAATATTTGTCAAAGTTGTAATAGTTGGCAGTTCGCAGTTGTTTTGTGTTAGTCTTTACATAAATCGACTTAAACAACTCTGAAGATATTGTTACAGTTAAAATGTGTTTGCTACAACCAGTTTATAGTCAAAGTAAATTTCTAAAAGTCACGACTTCCAAAACCTTGAAACAGTCATTAAAACTAGTAATAGTCATGGATACAAAATATCAATCCAGAATAGGTTGAATCATTTAAATTGATTTGTTTTCATTGTAAATAAGAAGATATGGTATGAGGGCCAATGATACAACTCTCAATCCAAGTCATAATGTATCAAAAGTTAACAATTACGGGTCAAAGTACGGCCTTCAACACGGAGCCTTGCTCGCAACGAACAGCAAGCTATAAAGGGCCCCAAAATGACTAGTGTAAAACAATTCAAACAGGAAAACCAACGGCCTAATCTATATAAAAATCGATAAACGTGAAACACATATGAACCACACTAACAATTTTGTTCATCTCTGTCATATTTGTTTTTCAAAAATTGTTTTGCTATCAATAAGACCGTTAGTTTTCTATATTGGATTGCTTTCCTATTTTTCATGTCCGTATGTATTTTTTTCATTGCTGAATGGCGTTCAGTTGCCTATAATTGCTTACATCCACTTCATTTGAACTTTGATAGATTATTGTCTTATTTGCAATCACACCACATCTCCTTATGTTTTATATGCAAATTATTCAAAGTCAATGAACCATGACTGATGGTGCAGGGCCAAAACACCTCCATAAAAATGTGAGATGCCAATGCATATAAGACTGCATATACCAAATACCATTGACTTATCAAATTAGTGGTTCCTTCTAAAATAACCTAAACAAAAACTTTAACTTGTAAACTATGTAAGAGTTTCAAAGTCAATGACCCATGATGAGGGACTGGGGCATATAATCTCAATGGAAATGAGACTTTAAATGCCAATACAACAGCATACAAAATACCATTTACTTAACATTAGTTGTTCATCTTAAACTGATCTAATCACACACCTTAACATGTAAATAATGCAAAACATTCAAAGTTAATGAACCATGACTGAGGGGAAGCCAAACAATCTCCATGGAAATTAGATGTGTAAATGCTAATACGTCTGCATATCAAATATCATTGACCTACCACTTATAGTTCCCTTTAAACTGACCTAATCACAAACTCATACATGTAAACTAAGCAAAAGTCTCAAAATCAACAGAATTGTTTTAATACTGCACTTATAACGAATATCTAATCTGAAACAGAAAATACTACCTTGTTCTGCATGTAAAATGTGAATTAGTGGTTCTTTCATCTCAAACATCATCAATCACAGAGCTTTTGAGTAGAGGCAGAACTGATGAATACAATCCAAAAATTAGTTTCAAATATCTCCTTTCCATCAAAAGTTTCTTTACTATTCTCATCTTTCTAGCTTTACCATCCGAAGTCAAACTTTGCTTAAGAAATTCATAGAAAAAATATTATTACATTTTTTGAATAAACAAACTAAGCTTTCTGTAACATTAATATATAAAAAATATAATTGATCATTGTGTAATAACCTTTAAACAGTATATTAAACTGAACAATTTAACTGTAATACAAGACCTAAACAGTTATCATTTGTTTACATACTATAAACATATGAGTATTATGAGGTATTTCCTGGTGTAGTGTTGAATAGCTAAACATTTGTCTCTTCATTTAGCCAGGTGATGAAATTAATTAACAGAAGTCTAAGCATTACTGTAAATAATGGTACATTGCAGAAAACTGGTTGCTTATAGTTGTTAGATTTTCATGGACATCCCCATGTACTCAATTTTTAATGGAAATGTCAAAATATTTAGTGTATAAAAGAAACATTCAATAACATTATGTGTATCAATAAAATGTCATTTACTCTGACTCTGTGATGGCAGGAAATCAGATTCGCTAAATGCAATATAAAAAATAAGAAACCACATGCATTTTTGAAATATGGATAACATAAATTAAGGTCAACAGTCCTTGCCTTCAGACTATTCACTTACAAGCGCCATTCACTACAAACAATGTATGTATTCTTTTAGGTTAAGGTGTTTTGAGTTTCAGATTACACAAACAGGTACCTTAATTAATCTATTACAAAAATACAGACAGGGTGACCAGACATCAAGACCTGATTTCGACTTTAGCGATTCAGATAAAAATATAAAGAGGGGCAAGTTTCAGAAAGGTTAGTCTTTGTTAGCTTTAATTATTTATTCAATAAAGTACATGTGTCTTTAGTAAGAGTTGTGTAGATATGCACACCATTATGCTTGAAAAAAAATCCTGAAAAATTCCAACCAAATTGGCAGGAGTTCACCTTAAGAAAGGTACTTGTTCAACCCTCATACCCCATCACAGGCCTGCAATTTAGGCAACAAAAAAAAAAAAAAAAAAAAGAAAGAAGTAGAGGGAAAGTGCTGGACAGGTCCATTTATATGACATGAATCATCAACCATCAACTTTCCCTTGCCTAATAGTGACTTAAAAATAACGAAAACAATAACTGATTAGCTGTAGTTTGTTTTCTGTAATGTTATATTGTCCTAATGAACTTTCAATCCGACGTGCTGCTCTAAAGCTTTCAAACCACGGTGAGTGTACAATAAATATTTATTGCGAGTTGGCAGTGGGCCTTTCCTTTCTCTACAAGCTTGCGTATGTGAAGTCCAACAAGCTCACCATACACCTCCCGTTCTAACTTTTCCCACTTCCAACTATTTCTAGCTCCATTGTCAATTTCTAGAGGAATCTTCTTTCCACAATTATTCTTACTATCACATGGCATTACCATTACTCCAAGCGCAATTTAAAAAGCACGTTTCTGATTGGATACTGGAATCAACTTCGAGCAATCAAAACTTTCGTATCCCACTAAACAACAAAATTGGAAACAACAACTGATCCAAAATCCGTGATTTGATCCAATGATTTCGGTAATTTCCACGCAGATTTCGACCTTCTCAAACTTTTCTCAACGGATTTATACGTTTCATAAAATCGATCATGATTTTGATTTCCTTTGCTATCTTCAGTATACTGTGACACAAAGATATATAGAATTCTTTTGATACCATCAATGAAATACTCAGTTATTAGTGAGACTATACGCCATAAACAATACTTTGATTTATTTTAGATATTTCATACTAATCTCCATTCCATGCTTAAGTATATGTCATATTTTGTTTTAAAATTTCAGAGCTTGTTATAAAATCCATTATTCAACCTTGAGATGATAAAGACAAAATGCTGGACCCTTAAAACATTAAAACGTTAAATAAGCAACAAAAGGCCAACCTAAAGCCGGGAAATTGTAATACTACTTTTTCCTTCTAGATCTTTCAGGCGTTTGAAAATGGAAACCGAATCTGGACTTAATTTCCCGATAACTGAGCTTCACGAACGCGTGACGAATATTTTTTTTATCATTTCTGCATGAATTAGTTCAGCTTACTGTATCATATTCTCGAGATCACAGCATACAGACTCGATGTATCTTTCTTTATTATTCAAGTCTCCATAATTTCAGTATTATACATACTGACAATAAAGTCCGGAATCGGTGATATTAATAGGTAATCTCGAACAAAAATAACCTATATCATTAAACGTTATATGTACCAAAAAAATGCTGATTTACAAAATGTATTATGCGGCTATATAAATTTTCATAATAAAGTGCAAATTTTGTAAGTTTTGGTTGATGCGGTCAAATATTTTTGTTATACAAGCCGGTCTGAGATATCAAAGCTTTACTACTGACTTTTTGTGATGCGTCAGTATTTTTGAATAAAGAGAGGACATGCTGCCACTCAAAATTGATGCAATAAAAAAAATTGTAGTCATTGTGTTCCAATATTGCTGTCATTTGTAATAAACAATCTATCTTGACATAAAACAATATACTGATTTATTATGCGGCCATATAAATTTACATAATAAAGTGCAAACATTGTAAGTTTTAGATGACGCGGTCAAATATTGTTGTTATACAAGCCTGCCTGAGATATCAAAACTACTGTTTTTTTGTAAGGAGTCAATATTTGGAATAAAAAGAGGACATGCTGGCACTTTAAATTGATGCAGACAAAATTTTGTAGTCATTGTGTTCCAATACTGCTGTCGTTTGTATTATAAAATCTATCCTGACATAAACAAAAATGCTGATGTATTATGAGGCTATAGAAATCAACATAATAAAGTGCAAATATGGTCAGTTTTGGTTGATGCTGTCAACTATTGATAGACGAGCTAGCCTGAGATATAAAAGCTATTGTTTTTTTTTGTGACGAGTTAATATTTTGAATAAAAAGAGGACATGCTGGCTCTCTAAATTGATGCAGACATATTTTTGTAGTAATCGTGTCCCAATACTGCTGTCATTTATATTATACAACCCCCCCAAAAAAATACGCATTGCATTACGACGTGTCTCAGTATTAATACATCCAAAATTCATGTATTTAGTTATGATGTTTATTTTGTAAGTCTGGTTGAATATTGTGTTATGTCTTATTGTTTAAGATATACATTCTGTAATGTCGGTTCATTTCACATATGTCTTATTTGCCAGTTAAGTCGAGTTACTCGTGGTTTGTCTACAGTGTTTTTGGTTGATGTTGTTTGTTTTCAAGTGTGTTTTCTGTTTAGTCTTACATCATCTTGTCTCATATTACAGTTATTTTATATTTATTTTTTATATGTATGTAAAAGTTAAGATAATGAATCAGCTATTTCATTTATCTGATTTTAAGTTTAAAGCTACTTTATGCACAGAATTTTTTTGTTTATTCACAGTTTTGATTTATAAGAAAAACCGACATGGTTAAAAAATACAAATAATAAAACCATTACAAACACAAATCCATTTTAATATTCTTGTCATGGTTAGAAAATACATAAAATTAAACACTTACAAACTCAATCCTAATTCTATATTCTTATACCTGTCTACAATAAAACAAATCTATTCTTTTTTTTTAGAAATTTACATGTGATAATACAAACGTCACAAAAAAAGGTCACTTTTTGTGGCGTTGATACATACGTGTGATGCGCAGTTTATGTTTACATGTTTTAATGTACTATTATATTATTCATTTATGTATTTCTCTGTGCTGTGTGTTCTTGCGTTTATGTGTACTGTATTCCTGTCACGTAATGTTGTCATTTTAGCGGTATTTTTAACATTGCCATATAAGCGGGAGGTTTGGCTAGCCATAAAACCAGGTTCAACCCACCATTTTTTCTTCAAATGTCCTGTACTAAGTCAGGAATATGGCAGTTGTTATCAAATAGTCCGTTTCTATGTATATTGACGTTTGTTTTTGTTGCAGAAAAAAGTAAAATAACAAAAATACCGAACTCCGAGGAAAATTCAAAACGGAAAGTCCGTAGTGAAATGGCACAATCAAAAGCTCAAACACATAAAAAAATGGATAACAACTGTCATATTTCTGACTTGGTACAGGCATTTTCTTATATAGAAAATGGTGGATTTTTGCAGTTAAGTGTTTCTGTTGTTCCGTTATTTTCCTCTTGTAGTTGATATGTTTCCCTCGGTTTTAGTTTGTAACCAGGATTTGTTTTCGCTTAATCGATTTATGACAATTGAACAGCGGTATATTACTGTTGCATTTACTTATTCAGTAGTTCCATCTAACATTAAGTGGAAATGACTTCATAAAGGATATACTAGTATCAGAGACTATGGCAGTTGTTATCAAATAGTCCGTATTTATGTATGTTGGCGTTTGTTTTTGTTGCAGTTCAGTGTTTTTATTTTTCCGTTGTTTTCCTCTTGTGATTGATGTGTTTCCCTCGGTTTCAGTTTGTAACCCGGATTTGTTTTCGCTTAATCGATTTATGGCTAATGAACAGCGGTATACTTCTGTTGCCTTTATTTATTCAGTAGTTCCATTTAACATTAAGTGGATATGACAAAAATCAGAGACATATAGTTATGATACTGTTGTCAGGTCATGAAAGATTGCATATTTTGGCTTTAATATTGATTCACTTATAGGGTCTTTGCATCGGAATTAAACATATTTATTCTAAAACCAGTTGTTGGCATGACACGGGTTATGTTCTTCTCATATATTTTATGATGGTATAATACTAAACCCCTAACAGGAGGGATTGTGCCTGATATTCATATGATGAAGACATAATCTTTCAATCAGTTTAATTGAGGTCTGGAGCTTGCATGTCAGTAACTGCTAGTAGTCTGTTGTTATTTATGTATTATTGTCATTTTGTTTATTTTCTTTTGTTTCCTATTCTGACATCGGACTCGGACTTCTCTTAAACTGAGTTTTACTGTGCGTACTGTTGTACGTTTGTTTTTTCTACATTGGCTAGAGGTATAGGGGAGGGTTGAGATCTCAAAAAAACATGTTTAACCCCGCCGCATTTTTGCGCCTGTCCCAAGTCAGGAGCCTCTGGCCTTTGTTAGTCTTGTATCATTTTTAATTTTAATTTCTTTTGTATAATTTGGAGTTTAGTATGACGTCTATTATCACTGAACTAGTATACATATTTGTTTAGGGGCCAGCTGAAGGACGCCTCCGGGTGCGGGAGTTTCTCGCTGCATTGAAGACCCATTGGTGGCCTTCGGCTGTTGTCTGCCCTATGGTCGGGTTGTTGTCTCTTTGACACATTCCCCATTTCCATTCTCAATTTTATTGTAATACAATTTTACGTTATACATGTATGTCTCTGTAAGTAAACCTTTCTGTACAATAAAATAAATCTTAAGAAACAAGGACAGTTTGAAAAGATACTTTTTTTAATTGTGGAATAAATATTGGTAATTAAGTTTAAAATTAGTGTGAAATTTCTCTTGTGAAATGAATGTTTTACTTTTTCACATTAATTTCTTCGATTCATGTTTACTTTTATATATAATACCTGAAAATTTTCACATGCATTTCTATATTTCTTGATTCACATGCATGTAATATGTTAAAGTCAAGTTAATATACTTAAAGGTTTGGGATGAAAAGATAAACCTTTATGCATATATGTATGTTTACAGCATGCTGTTGTAATTTTTTTATGAGCTTAGACACCATTTACATATAGGCTCTCTTAAAAATGAGAAACAATTGAAAATAATTTCTGTGAAAAAAATAACATGACCAATTTGACGTGAAATTTATGTGAAATTAAATGTTTAATTGATTAAGTTGACTAATAAAATTGAGAATGGAAATGGGGAATATGTCAAAGAGACAACAACCCGACCAAAGAGCAGACAACAGCCGAAGGCCACCAATGGGTCTTTAATGCAGCGAGAAAATCCCGCACCCGGAGGTGGTCCTCAGCTGGCTCCTAAATAAAATAGTGTGCTAGTTCAGTGAAAATGGACGTCACACTAAACTCCAAAACATATAAATGAACTCAAATTAAAAAATATACAAGACTAACAAAGGCCAAAGGCTCCTGACTTGGGACAGGCGCAAAAAATGCGGCGGGGTTAAACATGTTTTGTGAAATCTCACCCCCTCCTCCCTATACCTCTAGTCAATGTAGAAAAAAGAAACACAGAGCAATACGCACAGTAAAACTCAGTTTAAAAGAAGTCCGAGTCCGATGTAAGAATAGGTAACAAAAGAAACTAAGCAAAATGACAATGATACATAAATGAACAAAGGACTACTAGCAGTTACTGACATGCCAGCTCCAAACCTCAATTGAACTGATTGAAAGATTATGTCTTCATCATATCAAAATCAAGTACAATCCCACCCGTTAGGGGTTTAGTATCATACCATCATAAAATATATGAGAAGAACATAACCCGTATCATGCAAACAACTGGTTTTAGAATAAATGTGCTTATTTCCGATGCAAAGACCCTATGAGTGAATCAGTATTAATACCAAAATATGCAATCCTTAATGACTTGACAACAGTATTGTAACTATATCTTTTCCGAAAAAGTCTGTTTAAAGGTTTGGTTAGCTTTTGAAGTGAATGCCGACATTTTTGTGCTTTGTAAAGAATATTACCATAAAATATTGGATGTGAAATACCTAAACGTATAAAATGTCAGAATGTTGATTTATATTTACGAATGATGTCCTTGTACCGATGATAAAATTTAGTAATTGTTTTGACTAGTTTGTGATATCGAAAACCCTGGTGTAATAATTTTTCAGTAATACAGAGATTTCTTTCGTTGAAATAAAATACGTTGTTGCATACACGAGCGAATCGTATAAGTTGAGATATATAAACACCATAAGACGGCGTCAATGGAACGTCACCATCTAAAAATGGATAATTAACAATAGGAAATGAAAAATTATCTCTTTTATCATAAATTTTGTTATTAAGTTTCCCGTTAAAGATAAAGATATCAAGATCCAGGAATAGGCAGTGTTCATTGTTAGTATTAGCTTTATCTCAAATCAGTTCGGCAGGAAAAATCTCTTTAGTGTACATACTGAAGTCGTCATTATTGAGAGCCAAAATATCATCTAAATATCTAAAAGTGTTATTAAATTTATGAATCAGATTAGTTTATTTTGAAAAAGAATAGGCTGCGTAACACAAACAGTTATAAAGAAAACGCACGTAAAATAGTTGTTTTATCTACGTTTTCAAAACATACGTTTAACGTACGTGATGTATTTTGCCTGTTTCTAAACAGACGTTTACACCCGTTTGTTACAGCCGTTAAACGCATGTTTGCTAATACAACATGCGTTTCACTTTTTGCTGTGTAGTCCAGTGACTTTAAATAACACGTAATACCTCTCAGTTTGACGATTATGTTGACGCGCTGCCCACTATCTCATGGACCAGCAACTTTGATTTGGCCATTTTCATAGGAAATGTCAATTGCGTTGGATTATGATGTCACCGTGTTCTTACTCTATTCGACTGAGAAAAACTGTTCTCAGTGTGTAGCTTGATATGAAAAATTATACAAAAAAAGATCAAAGCAAAATTTAAGAAAATGGCGTACATAATAAATATCAAACTTAACCAAGGTCAACCTCTCTAAAAGCTTCTTCTGACCTGATTGGTAATGATCCTGATGATCTTCGACTTATTAATATTATAAAAGTGGAAGATTAGATTTATAAAAAGAAAAGATATTATCATTACATTGATTGCAGTAAAATACCATGATTTCCCAGTGAAATAAAAACCAATAATGTCACATGTGAAATAAATCTGATAAGTTTACAGTCATACACCAATGGGAGATGCTAAACTGTTGTCGATGACGTAGTATCAAAAACAAATAGAGAATGTATAGACAAAAATATGGTTCCTCGCATTTTCTACTTGATTTCCATTAAAAAGTTAATGAAATAGAAAGAATAACCAATCCAAGAATTAAAATATAAAAACATATTCAACTCGTGACAGAATAACACTGATAATTACCGCGCATTCTTGAAATAATGAGCTGTTCGGTCACTCGTTGAATATATTTCTTTAGTTTGATTCTTAGGTTAATTATTCTATACATAATTAAAAAGAAATTGTTCAGAGAACAATTGAAGGTTTTTTCCACCTTATGAAAATAAGCAGATGTGGTATGATTGCCAATGAGACACATACATTTAAGCAACTATAGGTCACCATACGGCCTTCAGCAATAAGTAAAACCCTCTATAGGTCACAATACAGCCTTCAGCAATGAGCAAAACCCGTATAGTTAGCTATAAAAGGCCCCGACATGATCAAATGTAACACCATTCATCGAACAAACCAATGGCCCGATTTATCAACAAAACAATAAACAAAAACGAATATGATAGACAGCCCGTAAGTGTTCATGACTGTACAGCAATACATATTAAGTTATGTTTTAATTTATTAATTACAAAATCAATATCAATTTGCATGTATCTATCTTAATAAACGGACTCTATAACCAACAGCACTGTATCAATAAGGATGTGATATGCCGTTTGTAATACATTTTCTAAGGGTAGACCAAATTTCCAAACAAAATATTTGTATCTATAAACAAATTTTGCAAAGGTTTTCTGTTATTTGTGCAGTGGTAACATAAATCCATGGAATATCTTTGTCACAAATGACCACTGATATGTTCGAATTACAACAATCCTATCCTCTTTTCCCAAATATGACACTACCGACTGAGACTTATCACCAACTGTGTACTTACATGAGCAACACAACGGGTGCCACATGTGGAGTTGGATCTGATTATTCTCAAAGATCAACTGTTTTGTAGACTGTTGTTTGTATTTTCGTCGTTTTGCGTTTTTTCAATGGTGTTTCTTTATAACTAATTAATTGAATTTTTCCTTTAATATTTTCGCTTTTTTTTTTCACCATGGTGTATCTATTTTCTTGTTGCTCTTTATAAGACCCGAATAAAACAACTTAAAAACGTATGAGGCAAAGCATGCCACTTTAGATTTATAAAAAATATAATGGAGAGAGAGAGAGAGAGAGAGAGAGAGAGAGAGAGAGAGAGAGAGAGATGGGAAGTTTGTATTCTCCATTAAATGAACAGTTAGGAATTCATTTAAAATCTTTTCGACCATCAGCAAAATTTTACAGATTAAAGTTCGCTTATTCAGATCTATCTCTACCTCATATTTTATCAAATGTATTCAATATTCAAGTAATGCTATCATTATAAATGCCTTTTCACTGACAGTACCAAAAAAAAAAAAAAAACTGTCCACACCAGTAACAGCAATTCTATGACTGATAATAGTTGTAAACGTTGTAACATTTGATAAATTCACTGTGGCAGTTTTTTTTGTAGCTGTGCCAACTCTAAACTTGTTTATCTCTAACATAGATCGGCTGAAACAACGCTGCACAAAGTTGTCACAGTTATAATAGGACTGATACAACTATTTTAAAGTTGAAACAATATGTTGTTGTCCCCGCAGATAAAGGCCCAATTGCAAACAACATCGTTTTTGTGTGTAAATATCATAACATAAACTGCTTGATAAATGAATTAGGTATTGACATTTCACTTGGAAACTCAACATATACCCTCACAACACTTACCAAAGAGGAAATCCTGGATAATCATAGGTCTGTTCTATGTTCCTTTGGAATTTCAACCAAAGATGAAGAACTGGATCTTCCATCACTGTATTGGATACCTAAACTACATAAGTGTCCTTACAAACAACAGTATATTGCTGAGTCTTCCAAGTGCTCCACGAAACCTCTTTCTAAATCATTAACATCTATTTTATCAGCAATCAAAGCCGGGCTCCAAAGTTATTGTGAAACTGCCTATTCTAGAGGTGGCGTCAATCAGATGTGGATACTAAAAAAACCAAAGATCTTTTAGAGTACATACCATCTAAGACTCTCTCATCTTGCAATAGTATTAAAACATTTGACTTTTCTACACTTTACACAAGTATTCCCCATTCCAAACTAAAAGACGAATTGAAAGATTTGGTATTACTTTGTTTCATTAAAAAGAATGGCGAACGTTGGGGACGGATAATTCCTACTTTGTAAAGAATCACTCTGATTCAAACGAAAAATTCTCTGAAACTGACATTATCAAGATGCTTGATTTCTTGATTGACAACATATTTGTTACGTTTGGAGGACGTTTTTTTCAACAGACAGTCGGAATTCCAATGGGAACCAATTGTGCCCCTTTTCTTGCCGACTTATTTCTTTATTATTATGAGGCTGACTTCATACAGGAACTTCTTAGGAAGAAAGATAAGAAGTTAGCAATATCCTTTAACTCTACGTTCCGCTATGTAGATGATGTTCTCGCACTAAATAATACAAAATTTGGTGACTATGTTGAACGAATTTATCCCATCGAACTAGAGATAAAAAATACAACAGATACAGTTAAGTCTGCCTCATATCTTGACTTACATCTAGAAATTGACAATGAGGGTCGGTTAAAAACAAAACTTTACGACAAAAGGGATGATTTCAGCTTCCCAATTGTGAACTTTCCATTTCTATGTAGCGACTTTCCAGCAGCGCCTGCATACGGAGTATATATCTCCCAATTGATACGATATTCCCGGGCTTGTGTTTCATATCATGATTTCCTTGATAGAGGATTGCCGCTCACAAGGAAGCTATTAAACCAAGAGTTCCAAATGGGGAAGTTGAAATCATCCCTTCGTAAATTTTACGGACGCCATCACGAGTTGGTTGGTCGTTATGGAATAACCGCTTCACAGATGATATCGGATATGTTCCTCATGTCGTAACTACAATACTATCCCTTTTTACGAATGTGACTTACCGAATTAGACTATTTACCGGATTTGTAATAACATAAGCAACACGATGGGTGTCACATGTGGAGCAGGATCTGCTTACTCTTCCGGAGCACCTGAGATCACCCCTGGGTTTTGGTGAGGTTCATGTTGCTTAGTCTTTGGTTTTCTATGTTGTGTCATCTGTACTAATATTTGTCTGTTTGTCTTTTTATTTTTGGCCATGGCGTTGTCAGTTTGATTTTGATCTATGAGTTTGACTGTCCCTCTGGTATCTTTCGTCCCTGTTTTAATTTATAACTGTCTCAACTCGAAAAACGTTGCAACAGTCTTAAATAAACTTCAAACGTAGGAAAGGTTGTCACATTTATAAAAAGACTGCTGCAACCATTTTAAAGTTGTAACAGTTAATTTATAACTGCCCAAACGAGAAAAACGTTGAAACAGTCATAAATTAACTGTTTAAACGCCAAAAAGGTTGTTATAGTTTAAATATGTTAGATACAACCATTAGATAGTAAAAGTTAATTTATAATTGTCTCAACTTCCAAAACGTTGATACAGTCATCAAGACTGTCAAAGTCGATCACGGATACAAAATGACTGACAGTCCAGGATAGGCTGGATCCGTTGTAAAACAATTTCACCGTATGCAATATTAATACGTTGTTACAAAAAAAACCCAGAACTATCACATCCATTCAATACCTTGATTTGAATTTAAACTGCTTGTAACAAAAATAATATATTGAAATATTTGCAACTGGACATTTTGCAATTTGCTTATGTTTTTAATGCGTTTCATTTATTTACTTTTTTTAAGGTTCCCTTGCCTCTCATCTCTTCAAAAAAAAAATCTAGATCAGCATTAGATTCCTGCAATTTCACACGGGTTATTTTTTATACATATTTAATACTGCATGTGCAAAAAATCTCACCTATCAGATCAATCGAAAAAGGTTTTACGAAATATGTGTTACCAATTTTATCTTTAAATGTAAAAATTAACATTTTTCAAAATTATTAATATGACAATTTTTTAAGTAAGTCAAAGGTGTGAAATCATTTATGCATGCCAGGTGTTATCTCTAATACCCGGAGTTTTTAACACGAACCGCATACTTTCATAATAACAGCCAACATACTGTAAACCGTTTTGTTGTTAGAAATTTATCTTGATTTTTCTAAAATTTGCAAGGCTAACCTATTACATATGCTTTTCATTTATGTAAAAAAAAAAAAAAAAATGTCTAGCCCCAATTTTAATTCATTTTAGTTTATTTTATTTTTGAATAGTTTAAGTAAGTTAAATATACTGTTTACTGTCCTGAATGGTCTTTTTAACATTATTGTCATAATAAATATTATTTCACAATACTCTGGCAATAAATTAAATCATTAAGTCAAAAGTATTATGACTCATAATAATTTATATTTTCAATGAGTGTTCTCAACAAATTTATCTTATGTTCATACATATTTCGTAAAAGTTTATTTATTAATGGATGGACATAATGTATATGACCGACACAGTAACTCTCGTCAGTGATTTTGTAAAACTTTTTCAAACCAGAAGACTCACACTGTTTCAGACAATGAGATCAGATCTTTGATTGTTTCGGTTTAGTTTATTCACACTACGATTAAGAGCTTGTTGTATTCTATAGACTCCGGTCTTTTGTTGGATATCTTCTTGTGACTTTTGTCATTTCAGTTCATTTCATACTGACGTTTACCCAAAACATATATTTATGAAATTTACAGAAATGCTGGGCTGATATTAATATATTATTCAACCTGTAGGTAGTGAATGTACAATTTGATTTTGTTTTGGAAATTTTTAAATTGTGGCATAAATCAGGCAATAGGTCAGGCCATATATACATGTACGTCTGGTTTATTCTGATAATATTCGTCTTCAAACAGTAATGGAAACAGTTAAGATATGCGTCATTTAAAATTTAAATACATGTGAAACATTATTTTACTGTGGATATTTCATTGCATTTTTTATTTTGTTATAATTTAATTTTGGATGTAACGTGTCTTCTGATTGGCTGACGTTGTTTTGTTTATCAGCTCATAGACATAATTTTGTCATGTGACCGTGACGTCATCAACGTTTTTTCATGGTTTACTCCGGTTTAAAATGGAGTTTAGAATCAAATTATAAGAAATGACTGTAATATTTTTTCTCTCTATTCGAAATAACATAAAAAATGTGGTGCACACTTTAAAATAACCCGCTACGCGGGTTATTCAGTGTGCACCACATTTTTGATGTTATTTCTTCATAGACAGAAAAAATATTACAGTCATTCCTTAATGAATTTTTGAACTTCTACGGCCTATAAAGAATAGAAGGGTGACATTTGGTACTTTTTATTAACACTGAACACTTATGAGCACCACTAAAACCTGTGCTCCGTGCATGATAATATATACTTAATATTTGCTTGAGACGGTACATAGATAAACAATCGTTATAAAACTGTGTTTGTTGCATAATTGTTGGGTTTCTGATAGCAAGTTTTGTGGCTGGCAAGGAGACATGTACACTCACAGATATTAACATATTATGTTTAAATTGATACTTCGCATCAAATTTGATGCAAGCATGTTTAAAATAACATTGAAAGCGTCCAGTTGTATTGTTTTCACTCGTAGGTTAATAGGTAAAATTTAATGGGCTTACACGTACTGGTAAGGTCATTTACATGCATGAATATCTCTTGGAGAATGCCTGCAAGTTTTCAGAAGAAAAGGGATTTTTTAATCATATAGGTTTATGTATCATTTGTAAAATGTCATATACAATGTACATGTATATTTTCGAGATTGAATTAGTGAACATGGTTTGAAATGAATTATTATCAAGAAGAAATAGTAATTTACAGTAGCATGTAAAAAAAATATATAGTATATATGTTTATGCAAAATTACACAGTCAGGGTAAATTAGTTAGTGGACAACCATTTGATTTTGAGGGTGAGGATGGCAGATTTTCAAAATAAATATTCTGGCCCTCATTTACGTGAAAATAAGTAATATTGCCTTGTCATGCTTAATACACATGAAAATTAATATTCCGGCCCGAAATATTAAAAATGTTCAAATTATTTTTGACTCGCGTAGCTGGTCACATTTACAAAGGCATCCAATAGTTACAATTAATCCAGAAAAAGTTTGTTGGACTCACATTTATGAACTATTATTTTCTTTTTTAAAGAAGTATTGTCAGCGGTTATTTTGTAAGGGACATAGTGAACGTCCCTCTCCTTTGACTGAAAAATATAAAATCTTCCAAAACAAATTTGACTCGCTATGCTTAGAAATTTAACCATTTTGGATATTAACACTCCCATTTCCTTGGACCCTGGATCCACCCTTGATAGTAATGCTATTATATTTTCATATTACATGTATTTATAGAATATATATTCTAGACTTCATTTTGACTGCTCTATATGTATGAAGTTGTAAGTGTATCCTATGAAAAGTTGATCTGTAATACAAAAGTTAGATTACTTTAGGAGTTGAAAAGTTTATTCTGAGGGGAAAGGGAGGGGAGGGGGTGGCTGGAGGGATTTTTTGTGTCTATTTGTGGATAAGTAGAAACTATGCTGAATCTGGTCTGAATGAAAATTAATAATTTGGCCACTCTTTATGTTGGAAATAAATATTCTGACCGCATTAAATTGTTCTAGCCCCCCTCTTATAATTAAATGGTCGTCACTTTTGGAGGTAGTTCAGTGTTTCTACAGAAAAAAGTATATAGTTTGCTTTGCGGTTCGTTTTGCCGGCACAGTTATCCATAGTTGATAACTTCTATGCCATTCATGTCATTCGACTGGTAGAAAGTTGTCTCATTTGCAAACTTACCACATCTTCTTATTTTTTATGATCTTATCAGAAAACATTCTCAAATTAAATTTTCAAGTCTGTCTTCTTGTAACGACATTTTTTGTTGTTGAAAGCTATATGTTGACCTCTAGATTATGTTTTATTTTGTTGATGTCTTATCATAGCAATCCAGAATACTCAATATCACCTTTATCATGTTTTAGTCTATTTGTAGTTTATAAACTTTTCACAGCACTATATAATGTAGTTGTAATCATGGTAAGCAAGATACATGTACAGTTCTAATTGTGAAGCCACGAAGAAGAAACTTATGGACTTTCTTTTGCTAGAAGCTTTCAAAATTGTAGTAGAAAAAAAAACAACAACAAAAAAATTTGCTCCAACCCATAAATAAAAAATAAAATAAGCAGCTGCAACAATAACACGTGATATTATGCTTATTGTGTATATTGAAATTATTGCAAGAATAAATGGTAATAACATTTACATGATTTTGAAGGCATTTAACCAGAAGCAAATAAAATGGATCTGTAGAAAAACATGCCTGAGACGTGTTACTGTTAATATTGCATCTAATCAGACTTTATTGGAATGTAATTAATTAAATTACACATTACATTGCAAAAATGATCAATTAAACTAATTATCATTACACGGTTTTTGAAATGTAGTTAATTAAATTATAATTACTTTACTAAAGTAACTGATTAAATTACACATTACATTTTATCACAATTTTATTAAACAATATGTAATATACAATATATGTATAGCATGTGTTAAATATACATGTAAGCTTACAACACAGTTTTAGCATTGCATTTGATCATCATTTGTCATTCAAATGTTTTCCATTTAGCCTGCATCTCTCTGGTCTGAACACTATGCGAGTAATACCAAATAGTCTTTCGACAGGAGCTGATGTGGCAGGTATTGCTTGTGGATTTCTGGCTAACGTTGAAAGAAGAGGAAATTTGTTGCTATTAACTTGCCAATGCATTTTGGGGTTTTCTGACATCTCTGTGCATGGTTCTGAAATTTAGTCATTAACTTAATATATCTAAATTATAAATTTCTTCATTTTTTTTTTACTTTACAAATATTAAAAAATATGCTTGTCACAATATTCAAAATAATTGTAATACAAAACATGTATAATGCCTATATATTTGCAATATTTTGCTAATTAGATAAGATACATGTAATAGTAGCATTGTCCCTTGGCTGTTTTATTACACATATTAATCTGATTAATTGTTATTTATTTTTACTACTGATGATTTTTATTTACAAACCTTTGTGTATACTAATTTAACAAAATGATTGTATGCAAGGATTTAAAATTCAAAATGAACTGTCTAAGAAAGATTATTCAACAGTGTTCACACATTTTTCTTGACATAGCCTAGGGCTTTTTTAATAAAAGGTGATTGATTACTAATCAGTTTAGGTAAAGAAAAAAAAACTGAACAGCACTAAGATATGATTATCACAAATTTATCTTTTTATTATAAGACATTTAAAGAAACATTTCTGCATGTTAAATAAACAATATCAAAACTTAAGAATAAAGTACAGATTTGTGTATTTAAATTTTTTTTTTACATGAAATATTAATATTTGTGAAACAAATATTATTTTGCAATCACTTTTTAACTATACTTAGAGAACAATGTTGCAATAAACATGATAAAATACTTTTAGATATTTTATTCATTGTAACCATTTCTCCTGCCATGAGAGCGTTGGGAGAAGTGGTCAATTTCTTGGAGAAGTGAAATTCCATTACCGATTCGTTTGCATAGTGTTTTCGTGGACATCATTAAAGGAGAATTGTTTTATTTGTTCAATAAAAAATATACTTGCAGTGTTTTATATGATGATAATGTAAACAATGTATGAATTGAAAATTCTTAATAAAAAGGTTTAGAGCATGTAGTTGTTATTTATTCATTCAACCTTTTGTGATGTCAACTTGAAATTAAGTTTGTTGCTTACCTAGTAATATTATCATGCATTATTCCCATGTGCATCTGCTTCAATTTTTTAAGAAAAATATGACTCCCTGTGTATGTGATGACTTTTTAATGACTGGGCAATTTAATGTTTGTCATCACATGTCATTATTTTGTAAAATATTGACTGTCCAGGATATCATGTCAGCTGTAAGTTGAGAATATCGTGAAAGATTGTAAGCCTATATATAAATGAACATATTTATCAACCACATTTTAATTAATCGAGAAAGAGCTAATTTTTATCATTTTGTTGTAAAAGATATCTCCCTCATTAACAAATTGGTCGTGAAAAACTCACTGCTGATCACAAGCTGAGTGATTACGCAACATCCTCAGATGAAAATCATCGTAAAATGATAACTCAAACAGACGCTCGGTTTCTCGTTTTAATAGTTTTGAATGTTAAATCCATGGATGTTATTTCTTTTAAACGTCGACAGTATTAGTCCTGGGTCGTTTTCGAAAATTTCCATTTGTATTGTCTGTCGCCATCTTTGTTTACCTGTGAGACTTGTAAAATCCAAGTTGTCTCCCTTTTTATGTTCATATGGTAGTAATTATTCAACTTTCCATAATTAGAATTACTTTTGCATATAATGTCTTTCCATGCTACATGCAAGGGTTCAAATTTTTAGTTGCGTTGAAACGTTCTTGCCATCGCAAGCAAGAATATATGGAGTGGACATATACAGATAAATGATTTGATCTCGAAGGGTAATTGTCAAGGTCAGAAGTCATCTTTCATGGGACGCATCACATTTTCTGGAGGTGCTGCGTCCATGTGCCAATTATCAAAAGCTTATGTCAAAGGATAAACAAGTTCCAGACAAAAAAGTGTGAAAACATCAAGTCTTTTTTTACCTTCAGGTCAAAGATAAGGTTCAAAGGGAAGCCAACGTTCTATTGTTAACATCAATAACATTGACTAATGACGCATGGCTGATTAAATGAGAATCGTCTCTAATTTTCTAATTATTACTATTGTTTTGAAGATATATACAAAACAATCAGCAGAAACAAACAGTTTTGGAACAGTATACATAGTAAGGGTTGATATGGCAACCAACTGAAAAAGGTGTGGAAGGGACTCTTTACTGTATTAGGATCTATCACTTTAAAACCTTTAGAAATTCAATATAGTTGCAATTTAGTTCATGTAATACCATTTCGGTTTGCCAAAGCATACTTTTCTCATTTTTAACAAGTTTTACTATTTTTGCAATGTTTTACCTTATTTTATGGAAACATAAAAAGAGATCCAAAATTTGTATTTCCTTTTTTTTAATACCAACATAGTTCTAGACTTTTAAATAGGTAGTTGCGTCATAAGTGTTGTTTTCTGCTGGAGATTAATAATTGAAAACTGCTAGAAACAGGATTTTTTCCCCATACATTTCATTGAGAATTCGCCTTATAAGCCCTTCAATTGATTTGAAAAAAAAGTCAAATTAACAAAAAAATTATAAAAAAAAATATTTTTCCAGTCAGTATGTTATACCGAGTTCGAAAAATATATTTTTTATTAAATAAAGATGGGTTTCTTTTTGTTGAACACCCCTGCCTGGTGCTCTCTGGCATTGCTTCTTAATATATTTCAATATTTTCGATTGAAATAACTTTTACTAAAAATGACAAGTTTTTCACATATCATAAAAATCAATATAGTTATTTTTAGAAAAGATTACATTAAAGTTTCAAACTACGTTTATAGTATCTTTTTCAATGTTGTTTGCCAGCTTAAATTGAAAAATGAAGCGCTTTCTTATATCAGTTTTAATATAAAACCATAAAAAAGTAAATAGTGGTAAAAAGTATTCATACAACAGTTTGTAAAAGGAACTTGGTTTGTTTCGAACATCTTTGGAAATTCACTATATCGAACTAAAATGTTCTGCATACCGTTATCAAAGCTCAGTTCAGTATTTCAAGAGCTCAAAAACACTTCCGTTATAAATACAATTTTTTGGTAAGTACACATATCTAAGCCAGAACATTGGTGATATCATTAACGGTACCAATCTTACTTCACCAGATGCCCATCTCGACAATAAATGTCCTTACAGTAAAGCGCAAACCAGATGAACCAAAGCTGAACAGTTTATCTGAATTGATCAAAGCTGTTCGTGCATACAAAAACGTATTCAAAAACAACGATCTACAATGAACACACGGGTTTCTAACCCTTTCAAGATGCCAAAGGTTGTGGATGCTTAATCTTGTCTCTTTACAAAAAAAAGTTGTTATACAGACAAAAGCTCAAACAATATTGTTTTTATATGCGGAAGTCACTATTTGGAATGTCTAAATAAACTGAAATTCACAACAAAACTGAAAATCCCACATATACCCCAACAGTAAAACTTCCTCTCATGGGGATTGGATGTGGTGTTATTCTAGACGCATGATCATCGAAAGATGTAAAATGGTTTTAAGTTCTTCTCTCGAGAGATGTCTTAAAAATCAAATGTGTGTGTACAGACGATTTTTAAAGGTGACAATTATTATGATATTGTTTGCTTATACTGTAAGGCCTATATATATTATAATTTAATTATCCTTGCATTTAAGAACATCCTTAATGATTCGATGGGTAAGTTGGAGGCCATTTGATAATACACCATCATAGACAGATAACCTATAAAAAAAATTCAAAATTGTATTGGTATCTATATATAAATTATATTTAGATCCATATGCCTGCAGCGGATCGAAGGCATAGTAATTTAAGCCCCTGATCGCTTCAATACTGTGTATTATATAAGTCATTAAAAAGCTTTCATAACAAGCAAACGAAACACTACCCCAGTGACACATCCTCTTCTTGGGGATTGGAACTGGTGTAGTGGTGAAACTTCCTCGTCAAGGGGCTTTGGATCTGGTGTAGTGGTTAGCACCTCTGTCTGACATGCTAGGTCGTCGAAAGATTTAAACAATGATTGTAGGTTCGTCTGTCGAGAAATGACTTAAAAATCAAATCTGTGTATTCAGACAATTTTTATGGTAACACTTACTATAATACAGTTTAGTTTAACTATAAGGCCTATATATATATATAAATATAAGTCTTACGGTTTTTGCAACGATACTTATATGAGATAGTAATATACGGACAAGATGCAATTAAAAAATTTCCACTCAACATGTGGCCTTCTTTGGTGTTAATGTTTTTTGTTTTTTTTTATCAAATGCAATACACCTTATCGCTATTCCCGGCTGACCCGAGCATCTGTCCCGCTTGAACTATTGACGTCATACAACAATCACTTTTCCATTGTGGCGTCAGATATTTTGTATAATGACGTCAAAACTTTACGGGAACCTGTGTGATGTTCAGTAATGGCGGACAAATAGCGATAAGGTGTATACAATAGGTCTTAATGTTTAAAAATAACTCAGTAGTACAGTTTAATTTCAAACTATTGATTTGATCCGAAATCCGCCATATAACAACACAAAACTCAATATTATGCTGACTTGGCTGCGTACTTTAACATCAAAAATTATTAAAAGTAGTAATTCGTGTAAATATATATGAAATAATAGATGAACACCTCTATGAACAGAAAATGGTAGTACTTCCTGTTGATTCAATTTGGATGAACTACATTAAGTGTTTTATCCAGAAACATTCCCGAACCACTCGCTGGCATCATTCCCGTGAATGTTTTGCTCAATTACTAGGACTTTCATGCGGTAAAAGTTGTCAAGTTTGTAGTCTGACTGTCTGAAATTTAGGCTAAACGGGTGAAGTGACTTCTTAGTGATAAAACTCCGATAAAATAAAGCTATAAAATATTTGGCAAAGTGACCCAATATGTTGGCGAGTCAAAGCAACCATTCCATAAACGTCTCAATGTTCATAGGAGTGATATCACTAAGAAGCCACTCCTCTTAGTTAGCAAACATTTCGGGCAGTCGGATCAAAAAATAGGCGACTTTAACCGCATGAAAGTCCTAGTAATATGAAATTTTATGACAGACTGACTTTCGGACTTATTAGTCAAAAACGTTTTCGTGAAGACTAAGTCACATACTGAATGTGGAGAGGTTAAACATATTTGTGAGCTCTCAACACTCCTATAAAATGGGACATTGGAATAAATGCACATCATTGAACTGACTAGTCAGAAAAGGTTGATTCATCAGATCGGTAATAAGCACACAAACAAATGATAAAGATACATAGAGTACTATTCTAAGTTACCGAAAGGCTAATTTCAGTAAATAAATCCCTGTTTTCCAAGACTAAAATGTCAAATAGTACATCTCAAGCAAACATCTGCTCCATCGTATGACGTTATCATATCTCAGTTAATACGTTACGCTGGTGCATTTTCACACTATGCGGACTTCATTAACAGGGGTATGCTCCTTACACAAAAACTGCTTCAACAGAGTTATGAGAAAGACAGACTAAAAACACTACATAAGTTTTACGTTCACCATCACGAAATAAATGACCGATACGATGTGTCGAAGTCTCAACTCACTAGCGTCATGTTTTCTTGGTCTAAGATCTTTAGATATCAGTAAAGTCGACTGATCTTTTTATGGTATAAATTTATAAAAAAAAAGTGAATTACGAAAAAAGGAACTGACACATTAAACGTAATTCATAATTAATTCGCAAAACAAATATTGTTCATCGTTATCAACTGCCAGATGAACATAATGAAAAATGTCTCCTTATTTCTTTTGCCGTCTGCACAATGGAATTACTTTGGCTTTCTGTGTATGAGTGTACATTGATTTATATTTAGAAGCGATTTCTAGATTCAAGGAATAATAAAGAGGTATACAATGAAGAAGATATCTTTTCTTTAACATACGTCCAGTTCGTAATCTTATTTAAATCTCGAATTCTTCTGAATCAAAGGCTACTATTCAAAGTATAACGAGTGCATACAACAAGTCATCAATAATGTCTTCATAATAACGTTAAATGTATAATGTCTATTGAAGTTATATTTTATAGCGGATGTGGTCGTGTGGTCTAGAGCGCTGGACATGAGGCTAAGCGATTGGTGCTGTAGTGTATCAAAGGTGTGAGTTCGAATCCCGTTGAGGGACAAACATTTGTCAGCATAAAAGTCTATTTCTAACACTGTTGGGTGTAATTTTCAGACTTATATTAATATTTGTATTAACCCTGTGTCTCAAACACACTGAGATCCAGTGGGCATATATATTGTATGGTTGTCACTTGCTCAGACTTGTTTGTATGATATACTTTTTTCTAGTGACTGTATAATGAATTGAATCATTATCCCATACGGTATATAAAAATTGTTGAGTTAGATTGCTGATAAATAACAAATACTTTGCGTATATAATATAACATCTTCACACGCTTAAAAACACATGTCTTATGTCTATCTCTAGATTCGCCTTTCTTGACAAGGTAACACTACGACTATTGAAGTTATATTTTATAGCGGATGTGGTCGTGTGGTCTTGAGCGCTGGACATGAGGCTAAGCGACTGGTGCTTTAGTGTATCAAAGGTGTGAGTTCGAATCCCGTTGAGGGACAAACATTTGTCAGCATAAAAGTCTATTTCTAACACTGTTGGGTGTAATTTTCAGACTTATATGAATATTTGTATTAACCCTGTGTCTCAAACACACTGAGATCCAGTAAGGCATATATATTGTATGATTGTCACTTGCTCAGACTTGTTTGTATGATATACTTTTTTCTAGTGACTGTATAATGAATTGAATCATTATCCCATACGGTATATAAAAATTGTTGAGTTAGATTGCTGATAAATAACAAATACATTGTGTATATAATATAACATCTTCACACGCTTAAAAAACACATGTCTTATGTCTATCTCTAGATTCGCCTTACTTGACAAGGTAACACTACGACTATTGAAGTTATATTTTATAGCGGATGTGGTCGTGTGGTCTAGAGCGCTGGACATGAGGCTAAGCGATTGGTGCTTTAGTGTATCAAAGGTGTGAGTTCGAATCCCGTTGAGGGACAAACATTTGTCAGCATAAAAGTCTATTTCTAACACTGTTGGGTGTAATTTTCAGACTTATATGAATATTTGTATTAACCCTGTGTCCCAAACACACTGAGATCCAGTGGGCATATATATTGTATGGTTGTCACTTGCTCAGACTTGTTTGTATGATATATTTTTTTTCTAGTGACTGTATAATGAATTGAATCATTATCCCATACGGTATATAAAAATTGTTGTCGTGAGTTAGATTACTGATAAATAACAAATACATTGTGTATATAATATAACATCTTCACACGCTTAAAAACACATGTCTTATGTCTATCTCTAGATTCGCCTTACTTGACAAGGTAACACTACGACTATTGAAGTTATATTTTATAGGGGATGTGGTCGTGTGGTCTAGAGCGCTGGACATGAGGCTAAACGATTGGTGCTTTAGTGTATCAAAGGTGTGAGTTCGAATCCCGTTGAGGGACAAACATTTGTCAGCATAAAAGTATAATTCTAACATTGTTGGGTGTAATTTTCAGACTTATATATATGGTTTGAACGTTGTTTTCAATTTAGACTTGTTTATGTTTTTTCGTTTGGGCTAGTATTATATTTGCCTTCGGGTTTATATGATCCGTTCGTCCTATTTTGACTCCTCAAAATTCAAGAGTCTATCCTAAATTGAGGTAAATTATATGGCCTTCCAAATACCGTTTCGATTCCTAACATCACTGAAGAGACATTAATTGTCAAAATCCGGATATGGTGTAAAAATGGTTGCACCTTTTGTTTGCGGTATACCATCTTTGCCGCAAGTTTATTGTTTTCTGTTTGGTATTAATTTATAAATAAGATTCATTTATTACACCTAGTGATACGTTTATTTGGCAATCGCCAATGGCAGTCGGCAGGTTTTAAGAACATTTGTTGTTCGACCTGTTAGTCAAATGCGTTTTGTTAAAATATACTTTTTCACTTTTTTGGTCTTTTGGAAAATGTTGTTTGTGCTGTATTTAAACCCCTCTAACAAGAAATTTGTTTTGCATGCACACGTATAAAAATTGCGGTTTTTATCCAACGCAATCATAGGTTTGAACGTTGTTTTCAATTTAGACTTGTTTATATATATATATATATATATATGTTTTTCCAATACGATTTTCATTTACTAGCACTGAGTCATTACCTCTGCTGGTGAAATATTAGTCCCGAGGGTATCAACAACTCAGTAGTTAGTGCGTAAGTACTGACATAATTAATAGCAACTGTTCTTAACTTTTTCCTTGATTACCTTAAGACATTATTAAGAAACTAAAGGTTACCTTGGTAGTATAATGATGCAGAAACTAAGTTATTGTGATGTTTCTACCGAAACAAGTATCACTATAGACTACCTTGGTTTAATGATGCTAAAACTATTAAGTTATTGTGATGTATCTACGGAAACAATTAACATTATAGACTGCCCTGGTTTAAATATAGTCTTAACATTGGCTACACTTAAGCAGTATTTAAGAAATGGTTCGCACTCATTGTAATACATGATCATATTACTTATGAGTGCAAACCATTTTCAATTTCTATATAGGCCAAATATGTCTTTAATTCATTATGATCATATTTAATGTTATACCGGGGGTAAATTTTACTTATGATTGCAAATGAGACAATTATCCCACAGAGACCATATGATACAACCAGAAACTATGTGTGATGTTTACAACACACCTTTTTTGCAAGACTTTTCAATGAAATTTCATTAAACAAGAAATGAGCTGTCAAATTGACAGCAAAACGGGTGTTGATGTATTCTAATGTACTGTATGGTAAATACTTTCAGGATTGTTTGACCTGCCACGTTCCGTATCCTAATTTCTAATCTATCAAGGAGAATATGTCCTGAACGATAAAAGTGAAAATCGTAAATATCAAAATTGACATCAATTTCATTATCAGTAACAAGATATTTCAATTCTAAAAGCATTCGCAGAGAAGTTCATTAGTTTGTGTATGGAAACGACATAGAGTGCCATGTTTCAATATATTAAGGACCATAACTCCTGAACAGTGAAATATAGAACTTGACTTTGCTTCATTTTGTCATCTGTAACCACATGTTAAAATTTTGAAAAGGATTGGTTGAATGGTGTATAAAATATTGCATGGAAAGTGTTGACGGCGCTCCAACATCAGAACAAATATAATGCAATCAGAATAAATAAAAGAAATTACAGACTGCACAAAAAAAACATAAGTGTGACCATGTGCTCCAGGAGGGGTATTATCTCCTCCAATCTGTGACTAACCTGATAAAGTCATGCATGTAAAATTCTCTAAAAAGAACCAAAGGTTTATTCAATTAAACTTGATTTACATGTGTATTGTAGTCATGTTTTACATAAAATTTAAATTGGTCTTATTCAATAATATCCAAAACGTCTTTAGGCAAAATAATAGGTGTACAGCTTATAAGATTAAAATTTCTTTTATTTCAGATGACTGAGAAAGGTCAAATACACACATGAAACTGACCCGTTAAAGGACCCTCATAGTAACCAATGGAGCATTTCAATATCTCTCAAGTTTAGTTTCGTATATATTTGACTTTTTGAGTTATTTCCGCAATGACTTCATTGCTTGATTCAGGAAAATGTTCCAACGACCAATGTAACTTTTTGATGGATTTATTAAAAGCTTATTGAGAGTCTGAAAGGATGCTCCAAATATTTCTGATACTTTTTAGAGATTTGTAGGTTTACATATATATATATAAAATTGAGAATGGAAATGGGGAATATTTCAAAGAGACAACAGCTCGACCAAAGAGCAAACAACAGCCGAAGGCCACCAATGGGTCTTCAATGCAGCGAGAAAATCCCGCTACCGGAGGTGGTCCTCAGCTGGCCCCTAAATAAAATTGTGTACTAGTTCAGTGAAAATGGACGTCACACCAAACATAAATATGTTAAGCATAACTGGACTTATGTGCCTATAACACATTCCATGTTAATTTTGTATGTGCCTTAAGATTTGTGGAAGCAAACAAAAAACCGGTGGGAATGATCAAATGTTTGATTTAATTATTTGTTTTCTATAATAAAAAAATATTGGAGCAACTGAAATGCCAAAGTGTTATGCATGGTTTACATTAAAGACGGAGAAGATATATCTTCTTTAACATACGTCCAGTTAATAATATTATCTAAATCCCGAATTCTTCTAAATTAAAGGCTAACATGATGTGCATACAACAACTCACCAAGCATGTCTGCATGATAACATTAAAGATATGATGTTTATTTAAAACTACCCCTACATGTAGTTTATTATCGTATATGTAATGTATTTATGTAGTAAAATATTAAATAATTCACATTACTAACATAAATGTTTAAACGCTAAATTGTTTGTCGAAATTAATCAATATTGGGTTCTTTAGGTACTTTATGTATATCTATATGTTTTTTTCCAATATAGTTTTCATTTACTAGCACTAAGTCATAACCTCTTCTGGTGGAATATTAGTCTCGAGGTATCAACAACTCAGTAGTCAGTGCTTAAGTACTGACATCATTAATAGCAACTTTTCTAAAAAGTTCCGTTGCTTACCTTAAGAAATCAGTAAGAAACTAAAGGTTTCAACTCCCTCAGGCAAAGTTGACCTTATATGAATTTGGCTATTTCGAAGGTCCGTTTTGATCATATAAATAATAACGTGTGTAGGTTTTGTACATCTTTAGCTTTATCTTTAGCTTTCAACTATTTGGATTTGAGCGTTCATGAAAATCGCTTCAGACGCACGAAATAAACAATGTTCTTTTCATTTGAAAATTTAACTTGCGTCCATTTAGTAATCTTGTTTATGTATTGAATGCTCATAAATCAAAGGCTAACTTTAAGCATATGTATATCATGAGCATGCAACAAATCATCAATCATGTCTGATAAATAACGTTAAAAGTTTGATGTACATTCAAAACTACCCCAACATGTATTTATAGTCATATATCTAATGTTAGTATGTATTAAATCGTTAAAATTATTAACATAAAGGTTTAAACGCTAAATTGATTGTCGAAATTATTCTCTGTTAGGATCTTTCGGTACTTCATGTATTTCTTTTACCAATCCTTCAAAATGTTCATGGACGGCCGACTCTTATTATTCTTCAAAAAAAGAATCCTTGTTTGAACGATTGCTGATATGATGCAAATAAGTAGTAATGTAATGTGAAGATGAGAGCAGATTTTGTTGAAGTTATTGTAAAATTGATGTGTGACTTCCTTCTTTATTATTTATCATCTGTCTTGCTCCATTGATATCCTATGTTTGCCTGTTGTAATTATCATCTAGATTACGACGTTTCTCTTCTTCCACTAATTGTTCGTATCACTATGGGCAACCTGGGTATAATGAAGCTAAAACTAAGTTTTCGTGATGTATCATCAGAAACAAGTATCACAACAGACTACCTTGGTAGTATAATGATGCATAAACTAAGTTGTCGTGATGTATCTACAGAAACAAGGATCAGTATAGACTACCCTGGTTTAAATATAGTCTTAACATTGGCTACACTTAATCAGTATTTAAGACATGGTGTGCACGCATTGTAATACATGGTCATATTTCTTTTGAGTGCAAACCATTTTTAAAATACTGCTTTTGATTCAAAAGTTTTCTAGAATAAAAGTAAAATTTCTATATAGGCCAAATATTTCTTTAATTCATTATCATACTTAATGTTATACCGGTAGTATATTTTACTTTTGTTATAGTTGATTTGATCTGATTAATTGGTCAAACAACATCAGATATAGCTTACACTGACGATAACTTGAAAAGAAGGTGTAACCGAGAAACAATCTGCTAGATCTAATAACCGTTAGTAGATGCATGTTCACATCTCTTCTCCTGACGTTTACAAGAAAACAATACTCAGTAGTTTTTATTCTTATAATCCCATTTAAAACGGAAAGTAAATTCATGTAGATTATGAATATTGTTTTTCTTTCGAACTCCCCTCCCCCCGGTAAATTGATCCATCGTCACAAAAGCCTTTGTCTATTTAGTAAAAATGGTATTCGCTATTCTACTTTCTGGAAGACAAATTTGATACATCATTCTAAATTAAAATATAAAATTCAGATTTTGCACCTCATGATCTTATCACTAACTTATGTAACTATATTACATGATCTTATCACTAACTTATGTAACTATATTACATGAAATTTCCATTTGAATTATAACACAAAACCAGTCAAAACAAATTATGACATTAAATATTAAAATATATTTATTAACGATACATACAATACTTCTGATGTATTTTCCTTTTCACACTTCAATCAAAACAATTTCTTTATTTTATTATTCTAATTTTTAATCAAAAGTATTTCTCACATGCAGGCTCATAAACCCTTTCACATACGTTTGAAAACCATTTAATATTTGCATACACTTTATAATCGTTCTTCAAATAACTTAATCACTTCGATTGCATCTACGGGGTCTGATGACGTTATAACGTTTTAATGTTGTTATAATAACTGCATTTTTGACAGTTTGAACTTAGCAATAAGAATGACGCAGCAAATCAGCGATGCTGAAACATTACCGAATGTAGAGATCAATATAAAGTCTCGTGACCTGTAGGTCCCACTTTTTAAATATAGCTGCTTCACAAAGTACGCCTCTTTTGGGGAGATATATAATATTCATAGATATTTTGTTTTTTTTTACCTACTGGTTCCCGGATATGATCTCAGAAAAAATATATAGAAACATACTATAAGTTGGAATAAACCGCATACCCAATATCTACGTTTACATAAGACCAATGAGAAGATATCGTATTTAGTAAACCTAAAAGGGAATAGTAAATAAAGGTACATTCTAAATATGTTTCATTATTTGTTGATTTATTCTTTCTTACTCAAGATTGCTGCCAGTAATTCAATACCTGATGTCCTCAGATTATAGCCCTTAATGTAAATGATAAATATTCCAAGTTTTATTACATTTGGTAAAGTAATTAATTTTTATTATTTTTTTTATTTCATTATTAATTTTCTGGTGGCCATTTTAAAATGGCCGCCAATAGCAGCCATTTTGATTTTCAGAAATGGGTTCATAGCTAAAAATGTTAACTATGACCCAAACTAAAACTATGCAAAGTTTGGTGCTTTTACCACCATCTGAACAAATGTTTCACAAATCGACTGGACTACACAGGATATCTGTTTCGGAAAGCGCTCCATGAACAAAATGATTTTATCAAAGCAAATAAAACTGTGTTGTTGTTCTGGATTCTGGATTCCTTTGTATAGGATCAATCAAATTAGTACATGCAGACTCTGAACAAAACAGTAAAAATATGACAAATCTTAAAATAAAAACTTAACTTTATGTATAAACAACATTACAAAACTTTTTGTCATAAATATTCATTTATAAATCATACTCACATAACAAGATTTAAAAAACACTTTAATAATTGCATATAAATAGATACAATATACATGGTAAATAAGTTAAATATCACAAATATGTGATATATAAATAAATATAACATCATGATATTCAAAACAAATGTCTGATTAGAAGCAAATTCGTGAAAGAAACAATGGATAATCATAGGATTGAACTGACCCAGTTGTGTTATACAATGTCTGAAGCGTTATTTTAATATACTAGTAGGATTTTTTTTAACACCATAGTGATTTTTTTCCATACAGTTTTCTATACAGGGAATAACATTTCGTGCCTCCTGAAACAATGTGTGCACACATATTTTGCATGTTTCGTCAGATAAAAAGTGCCAAGCGTATAAACCATTTCATTCGTAAGGAAAGCAGATGTACAGCCACAAATGTTTTTATTACAAAGAATGCGATAACACAAAGCACTACAACAGTACCAGTAACTGTTCCAGCTATTTTAGCTGTATATTTATCAAAAGAATAACTTTTTCAAAGGATGAAAACGTATGATATGTAAAGAATCACCAATTTTTAAGAATATGCTATTGTCTTACTGACATAATCTATGTATAATTTCTTTTTTTTTTTGTATTTTTGATTAGGTAAAAACAGACTGAGAGCCAAATCGAACCTTTCAAACAATTTGTTTCATAACTAAAATCCATCAACTCGTTGTTTGACTAATATGGTGGTCAATTTAATTACTGAACGCGTTTAATTTTTGTGTAAGAAGAAATGCATATTTAACTGTTTTCAGAAATTAAACATATGTTTTGTTTCCATATACAAGATTTAATAATCTCGAATGGATAGAATTTTCAAGAAAATACAATGTTGACATATTAATAATCAGATTATTATTTTATGGTAATTATATAGTAAATCAATAGATTTTGTTACTTGTAAATGAAGTATAGAACATGCGAAAGGGAGGCAGAAAACGCATAACTAAAAAAACAGAAGTAGTTCTATAAAATATATTTTAACTGCAGAATTGTCTTCCCATATAAAAATAAGGAGATATGGTAGGATAGCCAATGAGACAACTATCCACCAAACTTCAAATGAAATGGATGTAAGCAATTATAGGCAACCGTACGGCCTTCAACAATGAGAAAAACCCATATAGTCGGCTATAAAATGCCCCGACATGAAAAATATGAAACAATTCAATTTACAGACAAATGCTAGTAAATAAATAATGTATAGTAAAATTAACGTTCTGACCTAATACACACTAGACATCTTTGCATCGGAATTAAACACATTTATTCTAAAATCAGATGTTGGCATGACACGGGTTATGTTTTTCTCATGTATTTTATGACGATATAATACTAAACCCCTAACAGGAGGGATTGTGCCTGATATTCATATGATGAAGACATAATCTTTCAATCAGTTTAATTGAGGTCTGGAGCTGGCATGTCAGTAACTGCTAGTAGTCTGTTGTTATTTATGTATTATTGTCATTTTGTTTATTTTCTTGTGTTTCCTATTCTGACATCGGACTCGGACTTCTCTTATACTGAGTTTTACTGTTCGTACTGTTGTGAGTTTGTTTTTTCTACATTGGCTAGAGGTATAGGGGGAGGGTTGAGTTCTCAAGAAACATGTTTAACCCCGCCGCATTTTTGCGCCTGTCCCAAGTCAGGATCCTCTGGCCTTTGTTAGTATTGTATCATTTTTAATTTTAGTTTCCTGTGTATAATTTGGAGTTCAGGATGACGTCCATTATCACTGAACTAGTATACATATTTGTTTAGGGGCCAGCTGAAGGACGCCTCCGGGTGCGGGAGTTTCTCGCTGCATTGAAGACCCATTGGTGGCCTTCGGCTGTTGTCTGCTCTATGGTCGGGTTATTGTCTCTTTGACGCATTCCCCATTTCTATTCTCAATTTGATATATCAATAGGTAAACATGGCAAAAGCGAAGCAATTATAATTGACTTATCGAATTTCGAACGATTCAGTAACAAATACCAGTCAATAACAAAATAAGAGTTACGTTAGTTCGGAAGGGAGAAAATGATACCTTCACGTCTAGTTGGAATGGAATATAAATTTGATATATCGTGAAGAGTGAATACCACGCGCTCTGCACATAACAAAAACCCATTTAAGGGTCCGTGAAAATTATAGAAAAGCGGATGCACAAATTCATAAGATGTTGTTCTTTTCATTTCTAACACTGAGCAGATACCGCTATTTGAGAAAAAACGGAAATGATTCTAAGAGCTCATTTTTTTCAGTGGTAAAGAGGATATAAGATTTATATTTCACATTGACATACAGGTGATTGTATGTTTATTTCAAATAATAAATATATATAAGGATATAATAAAAGGAGTTCTGAAAGAAACGACAAAACAAAATTGATCAGTACCTATAACAAAATCATTGTCTTCTGTTTTCTGTGTCCTTCTGAAAAGCTCTCAATGTTAAATACTAAGCAGCAACCCACCAACCCCCCCACCGCTTAGCACGCCAATCTTAAAAAAAAAGGCAAAAACAAAATAAAAAAAACAAAACAAAAACCAACAAAAAAAAAAACAAAACAACGAATTACACATTACCATTGACTGGAGTCATGTTGTAAACCATTTTTGCATGTACATACACACCCTCTATATAATCTCTCTCTATATATATATGTATAATCTCTCTCTCTCTCTCTCTCTCTCTCTCTCTCTCTCTCTCTCTCTCTCTCTCTCTCTCTCTCTCTCTCTCTCTCTCTCTCTCCTGGATAATTTAAAGGTATATGATAAACCTACATTAGCAGCAACTTCTCTTAATAAATGGACTGATAATATTGTTTCTCTTATAATATCTATGATTGTTGAACGGCCGGATCATTTTAGGAAAAATACAAGCATTATCAACCCTTTTTTCTATGAGGAAAGAATATTTTCAACGTCAGTAAAATTTTTAAACTGTTGACACAGAGTCTTGCCTGATATATTTTTCACAGAAAGTTGTTTGATCAGTTTGCAAAACATTCAAATCTGATTTTCTTTGCCTCGTGCCGATCTTTTAAATTCAGCCTATGGCAACTAATTTTTACAGTTTTTTTTTATGCTGTGCTGTAACACAACTGTCGCAGGTTAGGGTTGAGGTGAGCGTGTTAAACCACGCCACATTCTTTATGTGCATGTCCAAAGTCAGTAGCCTGTTATACAGTGGGTTTCGTTGTTTCATGTTTTTTTCATTGTTTGATGAACCATTTATGAAGGGCAAAATCCAAATAATCGCCATGCCAAGCAGAATAACTAATGCTTTTAAAACTGCATTCCGATCAACACTGATATACCATTAGTCACTTAGTTTCACCTTCAACTGACATTATCACAAGCTTATGCTTCTGCAGCAAAAACACTACGCACAAGCCTGCTTCCTTTATGTCTTGACAGGTCAGACAAAATGTTCTGAATTTAAAAAAAAGTATTTTCCCGTTTTAAGGATGAATTTAAACCATAAGCAGGTGAAGTTGGTATATTGCTACTAAGGTGGGGGGAATTGATAATTTCAAAATTAAAATCGTCTCGTTTGTCATAGATTCTGGTACTGAGATGACCGCTTAAGTCAAATTCGAGGTATAAGTCTAAAAATGAGACAGATGAGACCGTGTCTGTTGTTTCTTTAATTTCTAGTTCTTGAGGATATATAAATGGAACCCAATCACTAAAATTTTGGATTGTTAATGGAAAGAACATCATCATTATATCTGAATGTGAAATTAAATGATCTGGCTTCTTTGATCTTCTTGTTTTTGGCAAGTGTCTGAAGGTTTTCAATTTTTCAATTTCACATGGGGAATGATGGTATACAGGTTTGAAAAATTAAAAGTTTTGATAGAACTAATTTCAGAGAAAGATCGATATTCAAAATTATCCAGAAGTTCTTTAGAGTTTTTTAGAATCCACATATGATTTATACCACTACGCGAGTTTCACAGTATTTCTGAAGTCTCTCTTTCACTGCGGACATAATCTTTGTCAATCTAATTGACAATTCTTTAGTCGAACATGCTGATGTGCCGGCAATGTACCGTTGTTTGTACGGAATTTTGTGAATTTTAGGTATTCAATACAAACAAGGTAAGTCCTCCGATTTGCTGTTCAATTTAATGTTCATTGAAGCCATGAAGGACTTATGATTCTCCAAAATCTCATCCTTGTCAAATGATATGTTTGTGTATGTGGGATTACCTGAGTGCTCATTTATTCCTAATTCTTTTACAAGACACTCGTAGTAGTACGATTTACATATAAAGACAATATTATCTGAAGCTTTGTCCGCAGGAACAACAACATACTTATCGTGAAGAGATGATAGACATTTCACAGCCTCTTTGTCTCTGAAAACGGACTTCGGTCGACATTCACACAGTTTTTCAACTTATGAATGCGAAGTTTTTTCAGAGACCTGATTGTTTTGACCCATTCTGACAAAGTGTCCAGTTCAACTTCTTTTCGTTTAGCCCATGCTCTAGCGTAGTCCTCAATGGAATTCATTATTATTTTGAAGTTATGGTTCCAATTGATGTGCTGGGGTTCTCTAAACTAAGGACCATGAGATATCACCTTCGGAGATATTCATGTTAAATTATGTTTAGATCCCCAGTAATAACATGGCCAGAGGGGCTGTAAATAAAAGGCGAGTGGGAACAGTCACATGTCATAGGGTTTTTTAGGTACTGTTCTAAATCAAGATCCTGCACAGATAGCTTATGGTTAAATACTTTAGGTGCAATGATTTTGGTGTAACTGTAGGATACATTAGGAACAGACTGATTTTGAAAATAAAGTGGAATTTTAAATGTTACCTCCTTGTGATGTAGAACGTTGTTTATGTTGATTGCATCAATTCCTTAATTGGTAAACTGAACAGGAAGGAATTTCCTCTTTTCCTCATGTAAAGGTTCTGATCTCATTGGTTTAAAAAGACGGAAAAGAGCTACATCACAAATTATACTGACCAGTCTGTATATTAGAGAACATGTATTTATGCAGCCTTTGTGAAGTGCATAATATTTCAAACATTTTAGAAAATTAACTGTTAGTGAAAAAAGAATAGTTCTAACGTAATATAACACTAGCGGTTGATGAATATTTGAAAGAAGGTCATCAAAGCTCCGAAAGGGCGATCTAGATTTGGAAGACTTTTTAACGTTAGGCCGATGGTAATGTTTTTGCCCATGACTACGTTTGTGTCTTAAAGTAGTATTAAATAAGCTCATTACATTTAGATCACTGCAGGCTGGACTTGACAAATTTCCTACTCCTTTGATGTTATCATTGCAACCATATGGCATTGCAGTAGCTAGTTTCCTTATCCAGAAATTTTCTCTATCCTTCCGGAAAGGAGTACTTTTGATATTGGAGTGGTAATAAATTTTCTCGATGATGCGACCTTTCATAGATAAAGAAGGATCATGGTCCGGTTGATTAAAATGGTTGTAAAGAACCCTGAAATGTGGATCTTTATTATCAGACCGGCGTTGATTCATCCTTTTACGCAAAGTTTGTCGAGTTTCACCAACATAAAGTAGTCAACATAAAGTACATTCAATTCCGTAAACGACATTGTCCGTGGAACAGTCCAGAGACTCAAAAGATTTAGCATAATAAATATTTTCCTGTTGAGTAAGTAGCCTACAGTTTGAACATCATACTTCAAAGGATTACGTTAAATTCTTAGTTGCCCTGGGGTAGAACTAGTGGTGAATGACCTAATTTTGAAAGAAAACATAACATATCGATATAAATGACGTCAACATGTGATAGGTTCCGTAGTTCTTAGATCTTAAAACAACAGAATAGTCGTATTATTTGTAATTTTACAGATTGTGTTCTATTTTCCATTGTAAAATGTTGACTGAATGATAATTGTTATTCGCATTGCGGGTGATGCAGGCATAACAGGAGACAATAACCCTGACAACTAACTCGGTATCGGTCCTTTTTATGATTAAGATTACTTTTTGTTTGTTACCTAGATATGTCTTTTTTAGTCAATTAACGATATTTTAAAATCAGAAAAGATAAGATAATCTTTTTAAGCAGAATAGAATGGTAAAATATATACAGTATTAATTATAATTAAAACTAAATAGATATAACTCATTTTCCATACTCTACAACAAATCACCCCTGAGAATTGTATGAACCAAATGATTTTCAAATATTTTCAACCGCTTTAACAAACTAAACATTGACTTTCTCATAACTTCCTTGAAGGACATAACTTCATTTAAGACTAACTCATTACTTGCACTACATCTATATTGATATTCAATTATTATTCTGAAAGCAATATTATAAATTACTGTCATTTTATTTAAAGAGGCAGACATACATTTAGATCATAAAGAATGACAATAGATATTCATACAATAAGACTGAAAAAGATGAATCTTAACACCTGTAGAACATTTGTTAAATTTTAGCTTCACCCTTTAAACTTTCCTCCAACTAATTTGATATTGTCTCTGTATTGCACAATTATCATTTAAATCATTACAAAAATTTATCAAAGATATTCAAATTCATCAACAAATTGTTATACAGTACCATATTAATACAATTTGGGCACATTATAAATCTTCATATACTTTGTTTTAAAAATCATACACATAGAGTTTTTGACAACTTAGCAAACATCTTTTTCATTAGCAAATCTTCAGAAATAGATAAAAGTATTCTCAACCCAGGATTATGGGATTAATATACACATACATGAATCATCTTCAAAACTTAAATTGTTCAAGGGTGTTTATCAAAATAATGACCAACAATAGTTTTTGCTAATCTGTTATTCAAGTCACTTAAATAAAAATTAACCAAGAAATTTTAAACTTCTGTTTCCTCCATGGGTATAAAAGTTATCATTAAATGAAACTTAAATTAATGAAAAGAAGATAAGAAATGGGTTGGGGTTATGGTTAGGTTAGAGTTAGGGTTAGGGTTTGGTTTAGGTTTAGGGTTAGGGTTAGGGTTAGAGTTAGTGTTGGGGTTAAGGTTATAGGGTTAGATGGGTGTAACGGTTAGGGTTAGGGTTAAGGTAAGGATTATGGTTTATATCAATCAAATCTTAGGTATTTAGTTTGAAATAAACATTATTCTCTATTCATCAGCTTTTATTGCACACCGATTCTTTTGTTTTTTTTATAAACCATATTTTTTCACGAAAGAAATATTGGTTAACAATCGTTCTGACATAAAATATCTTAAGCCAACCCTGTCAAATAAGAAACCTTATTCAAAGCTCAAAATGAACATCTGGCAATTCATTTGTTATATATCATTTCATGATAATATTATTGCGGAAAGTCAGGCTTTAACCAACATCAATTGAAATCAATTTAGACTGAAAACCAGTTGATCGCCATAAAAAGAGCTGTATACAATAAATTTTGAAATGCCACTAGCTTATAGCATATCTTTTGGTAATCTTAAAACAAAAATTGACTAATGAAAGATGCAAGCGTCAGTTATATTTTGTTCCTTTCCCTCGGCTAATTATCATTGCAATTTAATGCAAACGATATGTCAATGGATGTCGTTGGTTGAAGTCTGTTATATTTGGGTTTCGTTTATTGTTTTGTATTACATCATGCCGTTGGTTTTTTTGTTTCTAATGTTCTGTATTGTATTCCATTGTATTCCCAATTGTGACAGTTTAACATGTTGCATTGCCGGAGACGCTTACCCTGTCAAAGAACCCGGTCTCGCTTTTTTTGCAACATTTGGGTGGGTTAACAATGTTAACAACGCTCCATCCCCCACCCGCTCTACCTAGGACAATGGTGTAACAGTCAAACTATAAAAATCAGTTAAAAAATGTTGACTCATCAGTTTGATGCAAAACTCCCCTCCCCAAAAATAAAAACCAAACTAACTCATATTTACTGAAAACTATTTCCTAGCCAATAACAACAAATACAAAATTATGATTCCAATACAATGCATATAACTTTCTGAATGTTAAGTAGAGATCCTTTAAAACGTGTTAACATATTGCATATGTACTGATGTTTCTATTTTACAGTGTACTTACAATTGAGTAAGGGAAGTCAAGCCTTGGATTACATTCGCCACTAGGTTGGTAATCTGATTGCCTGACAAATAATATTCTGAAATATTTACCGTCACATTTTTTATATCATTAATTCAGACGTCTTTTCGTAGATAACAGTTATCAACTGAATGCGAGGTAGAGCTTTAATGAAAAATTGTGTTTTAATGTTGATTGAAACATTTTAAGGGCTTTATATTGAGTTTTTTTTTCTTTTTTTACCTTTTTATTTATTACCGTTTTTATCAATATGAGCCGGAATCTAAATAAACATAATTTTTATTACTTCTGAAACAAGCTGATAGACCTTAAAAAAAGGATATATTACAAGGAAACCACATGCACATAGTCCAATATACAATTTTTAGCTTATTCCCAAAATTGGGATTCACAAATCGAAGATATAGAGCATCGAATTATTTGTGTTCTTCAGCCATATGAAGGTTTTATTTCAATTTCATTCAAACCTTGTCTTCCTTCTTCTATTTACTTTTGTTTCTCATACTGATAACGTCTATGTTCACAAAATTAAGATGGTCTTTAGCTATCATATCAGTTCAGTCACACGATTAAGAGAATAATTTTTGATATTTTGAATTTCTTTTTAAATAAAATGTAATCATGACAAGGAAAATAGTACTTTTCTCATAAAAAAATTAACAAGGAAAGAACTTGAACAAAGACATTCACAACATGAAAAGTTATATGAAATATGAATAACAGGTGAAGGTGAATATAATGCGATAGCAAACCATCAACAAAAGGCGGTGTTTTTGTGGAATAAATAGATTAGGTTTTAAGAGCCTTCATGCATTGGAATAAATAAGCTTGGTAATTTGATTGTTAGAAAATATCTTTTTTTACCCAAATGTTGCAAAACACCAGTCCTACCTCCATGACAAATATGTTGTTGTTCCCGCAGATAAATTCTCAAACAAATTACATTTCAACAACTGCTTGATAAATGAATTAGGTATTGACAATTCACTTGGAAACTCAACATATCCAGGATGTCCTCCTTGGTAAGTGTCGTGGGGGTATATGTTGAGTTTCCAAGTGAATTAGGTATTGACAATTCACTTGGAAACTCAACATATACCCCCACGACACTTACCAAGGAGGACATCCTGGATAATCATAATGTCTGTTCTATGTTCCTGTGGAATTTCAAACAAAGATGAAAAACTGGATCTTCCTTTACTGTATTAAAAACCTAAATTACACAAGAGTTCGGTATTTGTGTTATTTTACTTTTTACAAACAACGTTACATTGCTGGATCTTCCAAGAGCTCCACGAAACCCCTTTCTCAATTAGTAACATCAATTACATTAGTAATCAAAGCTTGGCTTCAAAGTTATGAAGAAGCTACTATTCTAGAGGACGCATGAATCATATGATGGTACTAAAACATTCCAAAGTTCTGTTAGAGTACATACAACATGTTTTGTACAATCTAAGACACTTTCATCTTGCAATAGTATTAAACATTTGATTGTTTTACCCTTACACAAGTATTTTCTATTCCAAAATTGAAGATAAATTAAAAGAGTTAATCCTGCTTTGTTTGATAAAATTAATTTGTAAAACAACTCTGATTAGAAAAAATTATATGAAACTTGCATCTTAAAGATGCTACGTTTGAAACACGTGTTTTTCAACAAACAATCTGCATTTTTAGGGAAACCATCTGTTCTGCTCGTCTTGCCGATTTGTTCCTTTAATCATATTAAGGTTACTTCATACAGGAGGTTTTAACGAAATAATGAAAACAAGCTAGCACTATCCTTAACTTCTCGTTCCCTATATAGATGATGTCCCCTTTCACTTAAAAAAATTAAAGTTTGGTGACTATGTTGAATGCAATCCCATCGAACTTGAAATATACATCATATACAGTTAAGTCTGCCTCATATCTTGACTTACAACTAGAAATTGAAAATGATGGTCGATTGCGAAAAAACCTTGACGACAAAAAAGACATCCCTTTTGTGTCATTCGTCTCTTTTTTTTACACTTTTCTCGTTGTTTTAAGATATTTGTTTTACTTATCGAAAATGCATAGCACCAGATTAGTATTGATATTTTGAAAAGTTTTATCTCAAACGAAGAGTCATGTATTATATACAAGTCCTGCTAACTTATATTTCTTATAAAAATACAGTTAGACCTCTTTTTATTCATGAATACCTATATTATATGTATATAAGGATACTACTTTTATATATTGCAGGTCTGATACAAAACTTTATATAACAAAAACATTTATTCGTTTTCGTATAGAATGTGTTACACAGCGAATAAGTTGTTTTTTGTGTTGTAACATAAGATACTTGGAGAAGTAACACTGGTCTACAGATTTCACAGGAGTATCGAAAGTTAACTTTGTAAAATTAGAATATAGTTTTATTATGAGTTCGTGGCTCATAAAACCACCAGAATTGAAAAGTGTATTTTCAGTGTATATTGTTCACTATTAACAAAATATGCCTTATGGTATCCCAAAATAATAAATTTATAGCGTATGCTACCATTTTTATGATGAAAAGCATTGTGGATTATTTCTTTTAGACGGTTTTTCAATTTCACATGGGGAACGGTGGTATACAAAGTTGAAAAATCAAAAGTTTTGATAGAACTTATTTCAGGAAAAGACCAAGATTTAAAATTATCCAGAAGTTCTTTGGAGTTTTTAAGAATCCACATATGGTTAATACCACTACGCGAGTAAACAGTTTCATAGTATTTCTGAAGACCCACTTTCACTGAGGACAGAATTTCAGTCAATCTAATTGACAATTTTTTAGTGGAACATGCAGATGAGCCGGCAATGTACCGTTGTTTGTACGGAATTTTGTGAAGTTTAGGTATCCAATACAAACAAGGTAAGTCCTCCGATTTGTTGTTCAGTGCAATGTTCATTGAAGCTATGAAGGACTTATGATTCGCCAAAATCTCATCCTTGTCAAATGATATGTTTTTGTATTGTGGAATTACCTGAGTGCTCGTTTATTCCTAATTCTTTTATTTACAAGACACTCCTAGTAATACGGTTTGCATATAAAGACAATATTATTTGAAGCTTTGTCCGCAGGAACAACAACATACTTATCCTGAAGAGATGATAGACATTTCACAGCCTCTTTGTCTCTGAAAACGGACTATTGTCGATCATACACACAGTTTTTCAACTTATGAATGCGACGTTCAAATACACAGTGTAGCGTAAAATTGTAGGTAACGGATAATTAAATTGCATGTGAATTTGTGTGTTGAACAAGAAAGACGTTGGCATGTCCGTATCTTATGCAATTAATAATTTTAGGACATGATTTATATCTATGCAAAAAAGTATAGAAAAGATACTAAGGTCGAAATCGACCACTAACTAGTGCAATATTTATAAGTCGAAGAACAAAGCCAACAGCAAAAAAAAAAATTAAAAAAAACCCCATCAGATTCCGTCCATAAAACATTATACAGAAACTAGGAATTCAGCACTGTAATATTTATCCCAGAATAAGTAAAATCTATGTCATCCAAATCTCAGTTTTTAAGGTGCGGAAAATAAATAAGTGTCTTCTATTCCGTCCGCAATTTTTGGGGAAGTAAAATCTAAATTTAGAACAATTGTTGAAACTGAAACTAGGCCTACAATAATTTGTATGATAAAAATAGAACATGTTATTTTTTCTTCATCAAATTCCAATTTCGAAGGGATAACGAAATTTGTTTTCTTTTGTTGTGCTTTTGTATATCATTCAGAAGAGGTGAATACAATTTTAAAGTAAAATTTGTCTTCTCAAGTCTCAAGTGAAGATTATGATAAAACAGAGTATAAGAGTATAAGATGGGGTGAAGAAAATAATGTATACAATGTCGGAGCCTTTTATAGCCGACTATACGGTATTGATTTTTCTCATCGTTGAAGGCCGTATGGTTGCCCATAATAATTGCTTACCTCCATTTCATTTAAGGTAGCTGGGGTGTCTAAATGATTGACGATAGATTTTTCTTAAACTTCTGTGAAAGACTTCTGGGTCAATATAATTACAAATTTCAATATAAAAACTGGGATCACGGACCTTGTGTTTTCGTAATAATACATTGATATTAACGAAATGTGGGTTATTTTTTATTGTTTATATAGGGGAAGCTTAATTTTTCTTTATCGAGGAAACATTAAACGATAGAATTGGCTAATATTAGATAAGAAAATTGCTTTTCATTAATACTTCTGAAATATCAAATAAAAATAAGGGTTCTTGAAAAAATCCCCCAAAATTTTAGATATGCTTTAGGACACTTAATTTTTTTGATAGCTCAATCTTTAAATTTCTCAACTTTTGGGTATTTTGTTGTATATTGAATGATACTTGGTAAAATATTTATACAACCAAAAAACTATTTTCAACATGAACAGAACGGACGCTCAGAAAAAGACACCCGATCTACATTAAACTGTGGCAGATAGTTGTCTCATTTTCAATCATACTACATCTCGGATTCTCCTGATTTTTATATCATATTAACACACAAGCAATTCATTTGCATTATATACAGGCACAATTCGTATGCCACTACACTAGGTAAACTCGTATAGCACTACATTATGAACAGTCTCCTTGCATTACACTAGGTACATTCTAATAAAATTACAGTTGGTACATTTTGTTTAGTATCATACTGGATGGATACATTCTCATAACATCTCCCTTGATACATTCTTATAGCATTGCATCAGTACATTTATAGCATTACTCCAGTACATTTATAGCATACCACTATACACCAAGATTTAGCATTACACTACAAACAATGCTATAGAATTACAATATACACAATTCTAAGGCATAACACTGGGAATGATCTGTGCTATGGGAAGTTATATCAAAAACTCCGATCTGTTTTATTTTTGCTGAAATTCATATGCGGGTTCTTCTTATGGCCTTATTACAGCCATAAAAATTCGCAAGATAATATGCAGATGCAGTTTTCTTATTTTTTGGGAGTCGTGAATGTGGATATTTAACAAATAATGGTACAAGAAATTATTTCCGTTGTTACTGAAACTTCAGCAAACATTATATCATGCTTTGTCGTGTAGTTAAAGAAGAGAAATTTAAAGCGATCGAGACAGGACATTTTTAAAATAAAATTGCAGACTTTTGTCGCGTGCACGTGCGTGAACCTGACAAATAAAATGGGTTTTGTTCGCAATACCTCGAATAACGCCGGAAATGGCGAGGATGAAAAGATGCAGAAAATTATATTTACTTTTTTTTAAATACAAACATGCAGAAATAAGATTTAAAAAAAGACGTGTATACGCGATCCCAATATTATAAACGATTATTTAAATATGTTTAGAACCATTATGTCAACGCTGTGTTAACCAGGACAATTTCAAACTCCATATTTGATTCAAAAAAAGTTAACATGATTAAAGGATAAAACAGCATATAATCCCTTGACAGTGAGGTATTCCTCTAAAGATATGAAAACAGTATATCTTGATTACATATATCAGTGGTTCATACAATAAACTGTCAGCAATGATTCGGCAACCACAACATTGAATGTTTACTAGCCATGCATTGCATACATCTTTTTGAATAGCGTTATATGATTATCTATTTTTCAATAACATGTAATAGTTCAAAATATTTTTTTATGGGGAGGGGCTCTGAGTGCAATTAGGACTTTAACATCACTGGATGATAATAACTAAAAACATTGGCTTTAAGAAATTTATGAGATCCTGCAGTGAGCCATGTTTTATTAATATGTAAAATGAAAAAACAAGCTACATGCATGATAACTGCAATAGCCAACCTCAATGATATACACACCATACAACATGGACTACTCTTATTTCAATATGATCATTTTTTATACAAGTATGTATTTCAAAATTATTTAAACAAGTATGCTTTTTTTTAAGTTTAAAACTTACTCAAAGGGATTTACAAAACTATTACATTTCTGCAATAACGTTCTCTCATGATCAGTTTCAATTTCTTCCCCTCCTGACATGAGTTCATTGCTAAAATCATAAAAACCATGTTTAAATATTTATATATATATATGCACACAATGATAACAGTGTACTGAGTTTAGTGCCAAAATAAATTTATTAACCATATCTATGGAGTGAAAACTTTCCAAAAACATTTTACATCATGATGAGAAGCAAAACATATTCAAACTGTTCATTAACATATTAGGGATATTCATTATGTACACACATGTACATGTACAAGGGAGGTAGTTAATATTTAAAATTGCACAATGTGTGCAAACAATATACTGTCATAAAGTAAATACCTATGTAGCTCACATACACATTTAAATATCATAAAATTGAGAATGGAAATGGGGAATGCGTCAACGAGACAACAACCCGACCAAAGAGCAGACAACAGCCGAAGGCCAGCAAAGGGTCTTTAATAGACCGAGAAACTCCCGCACCAGAATGCGTGCTTAAGCTGGCCCCTAAACAAAATGGATACTAGTTCAGTGATAATGGATGTCATACTAAACTCCGAAATATACACAAGAAACTAAAATTAAAAATCATACAAGACTAACAAAGACCAGAGGCTCCTTTCTTGGGACAGGCGCAAAAATGCGGCGGGGTTAAACATGTTTTTGAGATCTCAACCATCCCCCTATACCTCTAGCCAATGTAGAAAAAAACAAACACACAACAATACGCACAGTAAAACTCAGTTCAAAAGAAGTCCGAGTCCGATATCAGAATAGGTAACAAAAGAAACTAAACAAAATGTCAATGATACATAAACTAACAAAGGACTACAAGCAGTTACTTACATGCCAGCTCCAGACCTCAATTAAACTGATTGAAAGATTATGTCCTCATCATATGAATATCAAATACAATCCCTCCCGTAAGGGGTTTAATATTATACCATCATAAAATATATGAGAAGAACATAACCCGTATCATGCCAACAACTGGTTTTAGAATAAATGTGTTTATTTCCGATGCAAAGACCCTATAAGTGAATCAATATTAAAGCCAAAATATGCAATTTTTAATGACCTGACAACAGTATCGTAACTATATCCCTTATTAAAAGGTCTGTTTAAAGGTTTTGTTAGCTTTTGAGGTGAATACCGACATTTTTGTACTATGTAAAGAATATTACCATACAAAATTGGATGTGAAATACCTGAACGTATAAGATGTCTGCATTTTGAATTATTTTTACGAATGATGTCCTTGTACCGATGATCAAATTTAGTAAATGTTTTGTCTAGTTTGTGATATCGAAAACCCTGGTGTAATCATTTTTCAGTAGTACACAAATTTCTCTCGCTAAAATCTAATACGTTGTTACATACACAAGCGAATCTTAAAGTTGAGATATATCAACACCATAAGATGGTGACAAGGGAACACGTGTATATGACATCATGGTGTGCCAAACAAAACAAATATAAATGAAAGAAACAAAATAGTTGTGCAGAGTATCATGACCAGACTCCTGTGCTAAAGAGCCCAGCGATGAATAGCAAAGCAAAAATTGATAACAAAATAGTCTTCACATGTGTTTCTTCATAAGAAAATGCCTGTACCAAGTCAGGAATATGACAGTTGTTATCCATTCGTTTGATGTGTTTCAGCTTTTGATTTTGCCATTTGATTATGGACTTTCCTTTTAAAATTTTCCTCGGAGTTCAGTATTTTTGTGATTTTACTTTTTTCTTCTATGGTTTAAAAAAACTTTTCAAGACTTCATTATAATTTGGACTAAGCTTGATCCCCCTTTCACGTTAACAAAATATCTGGCTACACCTGCATATTTTTATTTATGCTTTGGAAAGAAATAAAACAGTATATACCATATAAAACACTTCAGATGAATACGTTGGATTAGCAAAACCTCGACTGTGGTTCCCTATTTTTCCCGATATGCTTAACTAAAATCCTCCCTTTTCGGTGTTTCCCTCAACGAGCCCCCCAAGAATGGAATGTAAACATAGAAAAGTTTTACCTGTTTGACCAGTGAAAAAAAATCCTTTTAAAAGCAATTAATTCTTCAAAAACATATGTTTATTATTTATTTTTAGAATAAAAGTCATGCATTCAATTAAAAAAAGTTATATTCAACATAAAAACAACAGCACTGAACAGCTGAATGAAACTTACAAGTCTAGAAGAATCTTAGCTACTCTGGCATTCGTTTGCAAACGAAGTGCAGCTTTCACCTCGTTCCATCGACCATACTCGCTTCCAATAGAGATCCTGGAAATGTTACTCTGCGCGTTTAACTCTGCTTTATGTCTTTTTCTCTAAATTTGAACCTTTGCACGTAGCATAGAAATACATTATATCCAAAAGTTATTCTATTAATTGAGAGTTAAATAATTCCTACCATATAAACATAATAAGCGTACAGATTCAGTATTGGTCTGGTTATGAATTGTGTACATGTATTAACCTTACATGCATTTGGTAATCTACTCAAAAAACCATACACAATATGGTGGTCTGCATAGAAAAGAAAAAGTTATTTTTAATTAAGGGTATACACTCAGGAACCATTAGTGACCTAGCTGTCAAATTCAGTCTTGTATATTGGGGTCTAGTGGCGTTTGTTACAATTTCAAAGAATTGGATCCAGGGAAAAGTTAGAATACGAACCGGTCAAAATTACCATTTTTTTCCAAGTGAACCATACAAGTCACAATGACATAAACAAAACTAGACCTTTGTATTGCGGTAAAAAAAAAAACACTGTGAAATTCCAAAGCAATTAGCCAAGGTGAATTGAAATGTAAGCACAAACTTTTTCTAATTTTTAGTCATGGGGCATTACTAAGGAAACAAAAAAGGATCCCAACCAAATTCAAACTTGATCTGAGTATCTGGGGCAAAATTTCAAACCATTTGTCAAGGGTAACTTTCGTTAGAGCACTGGCACCATTGTGTTTATTTATAAGTTTAATTTAATGAACCTCTGGTTCTTTTTAGAGGATTTTACATGCAGATATTCATAAGTTTAGTCACATATAAGAGGAGATTAGGCCCCTTCTGGAGCACATGGTCACACTCATGGTTTCTTTTTTGTGCTGAGTGTGAATTTTTTTTATTCAGACTTGCATTATGTTTGTACTGATGTTGGACCACTGCCAACACTTTCCGTGAAATAACTTATGAACCATTCAACCAATGCTTTTCGAATTTTAACATGTTGTTAATACTGACGAAATGGAGGTCAAGTTTGATATTGACGATTTTCTTTTATACCATTCAGGAGTTATGGTCCTTGATAGATTTGAAAATGGCACTTCAAGTCGTTTCTGTGCAATAACTTACAAATGACTTATGAACCGTTCAAACAATCGTTCAACTAATCCTTTTCAAAATTTTAACATGTTGTTGCTGATGACAAAATGAAGCTAGGTCAAGTTCTATATTGACGATTGCATTACGAATGCTTTTACAATTCAAATATCTTGTTACTGATGACAAAATGGGGGTCAAGTTTGATATTTACTATTTTCACTTTTACCGTTCAGGACATATGATCCTTGATAGATTAGAAAATAGGCACAGAACGTGGCAGGTCAAACAATTCGGAAAGTATTTACCATACATTACATTAGAATACATGAATTTGATGTGTACTAGCTGCCGTGTTAAGTTCAACAATGGTTACCTTCAAAATATAGAAAACCCGTTTTGATGTCAATTTGACAGCTCATTTCTTGTTTTGTTGAATTTCATGGAATAGTCTTGCGAAAAAAGATGTGTTGTAAACATCACAATACTTTCTGGTTGTATGTCAATTATGGATATGAATAAATGGCCTGTCAAAACATGTCATACAAAAAAAGTATCCAAAAAGCATACATTAAACAATATTCATACAACTCGTTTGGAAGGCTATATTGTTCTTCATCTATCTAAAAATTAATTTTATTGCAAAATAACTTTCATATTTGATATATTCACTAGATTAAAATGCAAAACTACACTCCTAACTATATTTCAACTTGAATTGTTTCTCATTTTGTCATTTCAGGGTCTTACATTTATATGTACATGTATATAGCTTAATGTATCGTATGGGTTTTATTTATTTTTTAAGGCCCTTTGGTGACCTACATGCTTACATCCATATCATGTGGTCTTGTTGGATAGTTGCCTCATTGTCAACAATACCACATCTTCCTATTTTTATCTTTACCGAGAATGGAAAAGGAGTATGTTAGGTAGGTGCCCTATTTGGCCCCGGATATTAAGTCCATTGTTTAAAGATGAACAGTACTTTAATTTGGTGAATAGACATGTCAGAAAGTGAACTAAAATTCTGTTTATCAAACTTTTTTGATAAAGCCTTTTCATTTACACCCTTAATAAGGCAAAAAAGTGGTGAAAGTTTACAAAATCTTTGGCTGAAATTGACCTGTTTGCATTAAATTTCAAAGATTTTCAACAGTTGTGCTATTTGTGACATCATGAAACGAACACTGATTCGTAAATTTTCAACAAAAAGACTTGTTTCCTTTCTAGAGTAGACATTGTTTAAGCTATATGATTTATTTTGCTATTGGTTTTGAAATTTAAGTTAGAAATAGGGGACCATATTTGGGCGTTATCGAACCTCCTACTTTAGAATTTTTATCTTATCTTATTTACCAATTGCAATTATGTTTGAATTAGAATAATAAAACTTACAATAACAAAAATTCCGAACTCCAAAGAAAATTCAAAACGGAAAGTCCTTGATCAAATGGCAAATTCAAAAGCTCAAACATATCAAAAAGAATGGAAAACAACTGTCATATTCCTGACTTGGTACATGCATTTCCTTATGTAGATGATGGTGGATTAAATCTGTTGTTTTAGCTAACTGAACTTCTCATTTGTACGTCAGTCGCATAGAATTCCATTATATTGACAACTAGTTTAAGCAAAACAAACAGACAGAATAGGTAAAAATGTTAAAAATTGGAGTACAGCAGTCAACATTGTGTTATAATCTTAATTACCATAAAAAAAAAACAACTATGTAAACAAAGAAAAACAAAATGGCATATAGACACTCTAAAGACAAAGCACATAAGCAAAAATGAAAGACAAGAATACAAAACATGACAATAGCACAATAACACAATTGCGGGATGTATAAATACCGAGCCACGCAAAAGGATATTACCAAAAATGGACTTAACAGTAAGGGTTAGAAATATACCCAGACATATAAAAAGAACACTATAACACGTTATTAAGATGATAAACAACGTCAGTACAGATAATTTATATTTTAAGACCATCATGTATTATTTGTGAAGTTGATACGGCATATTTATCAACAAGGTTTTGGTATTTTCCGATGAACTTATTTAGAAAAAGGATGAGTCGTTCTTTGACATAACCCTGGTTAATAAACTTTCTGCTTTGACATTGGTGACGTTTTATAAAGTCTGAGTAGCAGCTGCATGCTCTTGAATACCGAATTAGTTAAACAATGTATATTCCATATGCAGGTGAAGTTGCATAAAGTGAAGATTATATGTATGCCTATAAGGACTTCCCATTACACATGCAACTCAAACGGCGGAGAAAATTTACAAAATACTAGAATGACACCATGATTCCCAGTTAGGAAAACATTGACATTGGGAAAAATAAACATTTGATATCGAGTATTTCATCAAAATGAAAACACATTTACACTTGTATGCCAATTTGTCTTCGAATTCTTAAAATCACACAAGTTACAGCAAAATTTTGCATCACAATTAAAAAAAAGAAACTAGACACCATACTTATAAAGTGATGGTTGCATGATATCAGAAGGTATTCGGAGCAAATTCAGGTAAATATCCAAAAGTGTATACGTCTATTGTCATCAGTTCTCATCTCTTAAATTAAAAACGCTAATTCTTCTTAAGAATTAGAACAAACTTTTCAGATATTTTCTTATTGTAATTTCAGTACTGTTTACACATTTTAATTGCAGACAATCTAGTAGCGTTCAGTATTTTTTCAGACATTTTCGACTTGAGATTGGCACATTTTCGAGTGTCGAGATTTAGTAGGTTTTTTATTTATCTATTTATTTAATCTTTTTCGTTTATGATATCGACCAGTCAAAGAATATAAGATACAATAAAAATCAGTTCAGAAGAAGCGTTTTAAGGGGTTGATCTGGGTTCAGGGTGATGACTATTCATCTAAGTAGCGAGCTTTCAGTGGGCAATTTCATCAATGCCTTTTCTAGCATTCATTTGACATAACTGAAATAATCTATGTTATTTAGAAATTCAAGGTACATAGTTAAAAACCTACCAGTGATTTTTAAGAGAGTTATATTTCCCTTTAATAAAGATATCCTACATTTACTTTATGGTATTGATATAGAAACAAAAAACAAGAACAGAGCACAAAATTAATAAGTATCCTAAATTAAATTGTTACTACGAATTTACCGAAATCATGATGAAAATGATTAATTTGATGATTACAAAAAAAAAAAAACATTCCTATAATCTTATATTGACCATTCTACTTCCAAGCCGTTTTGTTATATCAATATTAAGTTTACAATAATTATAAGATCACCACCACAAGTTTCTCTCAGTGAAAAAAAAACTTCATCAGTCCCAAGTTTCCCAGACGAGTTAGAAACACATAGGAAACCGTTATATTCGGTTGTGTGACAAAATACAGAGTTGGATTTTAATAGATTGAATTTCTGAAAAAGTTGCGTGTATTCTTGGGTTTTGATATATAGCATGTATAGGTGGATTATTTATAGAATATTATATTCATTCGACTATCCAACATACAAACAAATCTTTAAAAAATGATAAAAAAAAAAATTTCACCATGGTCAGTGTCATAAAAGAACAATTTACATTGCTGTCAACAGTTACACATATCACCAAACGAAAAAGAAGTGTGTTTGTTTTAGGGACCTACGAATTAAACTTCTGATATTCAATCGTTTCTGAATCTGCAGATGAGAAGTACTTTTGGATACAAAATAAGAATAATAGACGTAAACAAATGATTTGTATTGCAGTTATGAAAGAAACCCATCAATTTAAACCAACAAAATTGTGTTTATCGTTAATAAATCTATTTTATAACGTATGTTTTAATATGTTTTTATTGCTATTTCCGTTTTACTTTATGTATTAAAGATACATTACTGAATGATCAGATCAAATGTGCGATGCAAACTCTTCACAAACCATTATTTTTGTTAATATGCAATGGTATATTAAATTTGTCTTCAACAAAGTAGAACACTGAAAACCATTTTGACTTCATGAATAAATGCAGACTTTGAAAAAAGCAATTATCTGCAAGGTATCATTTACATGTTTAATTTCAAGTAGGTTTCATCAATTTTTTCAATGTTGACCCTTTGGATAAAACACATAGAGGAAACATTAGCATTTCATCGGTAATCAAGACACAGTTTAGAATTCAGATTTATTCATACTACATTTGATATTGACATATCAAAATTCCTCTTCTAATGTTCTATTTCACGTACAAAATAGACATACGCTTTTGTTACAATAGCCGAATTTAACGAACAAGATGACTAATATTGCCAATTATCTACATGACCTCTTTTTGTTTTTAACAAAAGATTATTACAACAAAAAGTATAACTGTTTTTTTTTTTCTTTCTAAACTGCATGAGAACATTTCTCTACTAATGGGTTATTATATTTGGCTGAAGTTTTATTTCCCGGTTACACCTTAGACACTTTTTGTCATACTATACCAGATTTTATTTGACCAATACATCAGATCAGAACAAAATAATACAGACCAAAAGAACAATAATCCCTAGCATTTAGTATGACATTGAACTAATAGAAATATCTTTGGCTAAATACACATTTTTACTTTTTCTACAAAATTTTGAATCAATTGCAGTATGTTTTCTAAGTAATGAAAATAACTTAAGAAAGGTTAGTAATCAAAAGGAATATGAACATACTAACCGTATGTCTAACAAATATTGAGACTGTGTTCAATTAAGTACGTGTAGCACTATTTCAGTGAATGTAAAGAAAAACTTATCACCAACAGGACAATTTTAACCCTTAAAGCTGTGTTTTGGACAGTTGTATTTGTCAATCGTAATGCCCACTCTTTTTCATATTCTGTTGATTTTCGCCAAACCCGAGAGAAATATTCAATAATGGGAATCTGCTAATTTTACTAGCTATTAACAACATATCAAAAATCGTTCAAAATGATTTCAATTGTAAAGAATGATGAGAGTCTGCCGTCCTTGAATGATAGGCGAAAATATATATATAAAGTATCTAATACAACTTAATTTCGACAAACAATTTAGCATTTAAACTTTTATGTTTGTAATTTTAACCAATATATATTATATAGCATACTTAATTAACAGATATGAGAATATATTACAAGTGGGTGTAGTTTTAAATAAACATCAAACTTTAAGATGTCTTTTAAGATTAAAAACGTTGTTATTACAGGATTGATGATTTTCTGTATGGAAATGTTATATTTCAAGTTGGCATTTTATTATGAAGATTTCGGTATTCAAAAACTCACCAAAGAGACCATACTTATACATTGGTACGTTACTGACGCGTGTTTCCATAAGATCAATCAGCGTCGCTCGAATAAAAATAGTTGAAAGGCCATATCAAGAACGAAGCTGAAGAGCGCTGGAAACCAAAAATTCCAAAAAGTTGTGCAAAACATATCAGACTAAGATCATCCATGACTTAGGTGAACAATTATCAGTGTTTCGAATAATTCAACATTTCAAAAGTGTAAATTTACAAAAAAAAAATATTTTTGTTCCCGAAATAATCAATTGAAAACAAATCATGCAGGACAACGCAGAGCAGTTTCATTTTGAATTAGTACTAAATTGATCAGTGTCTAAACTATATGAGATGTTTGTTTTGCTGTTCTGTTTTGTATTCGCCTTATTTTGAGAAGGAATGTCTCAATATTGATTTTGCCAATCCAACATTTTGATTGCCGTTATTTTCAGGAGGAATGTTTCAATATCGATTTGTCATATCCACATTTTAAATGTAGAACAGTAGTCCCATACTTCTATAGACTGCACTTGTTAACTTTAAGCTCATATTACATTTGCACTGTTTTGGAATAGGTTTGAACTGCCACTATATCCTTAAAAACATGAACTTGAACATAACGACGTAGATATTTTTATTTTTGAATATACGATCTTTAAAGACTACAGATGTTTGTTTTTATGTACGACGAAAGTCAGTGAAGGCGAAACATAGACATTAACAAAAGAAAATATGGGATAAAAGTCAATAAGATAGCCACCTTTGAAACAAAGATAGATAGATTAGACCGTTGGTTTTCCCGTTTGAATGGTTTACACTAGTAGTTTTTTGGGGACCTTTATAGCTTACTGTTCGGTGTGAGCCAAGGCTCCGTGTTGAAGACCGTACTGTGACCTAAAATGGTTAACTTTTATAAATTTTGACTTGAATGGAGAGTTGTCTCATTGGCACTCATACCACATCTTCTTATATCTATATCTAATTTTCTACATAGAGCAGATACACTACATCAAACACCTAATCGAATAAGTATTCCCGGAAGGACAACAAATACAGTCTACTATGTCAGTGGTGGCAGGTTACTATGACGAGTGCGAGAAGATCTATAACATGCATAAGTGATTGATCAACTATATTTTGTCTATATACTATGGTTTAATGGTGTCGATTTGGGAATACTAGGCATCAGTACCACTAACTATTGCCTCTTAAGTACATGTGTCTGTTATATTAGATAACGTCAGCTTAACCTAATTTCATAACGCTACTTTTTTCTTGTTATGATATTGGTTTGTGTTTCTGTAACTAATACAAGGCATAACAGATATGGCATCTATTATGTTCATTGATCAAACATTTCAAAAAGTAATGCGTCACCACCTAATGAATTTTAATCTTAAAAGACGTTTTGGTTTTAACGTCATCCGCGTCTTAACCTGAAAACGTTAAGTCTTAATGTTAGAAGTTGAAGTCATTTTTCACAATGTGACATAGAACTCAAGTGCATCTGAAAGGTAAACAGTTTCTACTTCACTACTGTCACTATACATGATGCGTACATCCGGTAATAAGACGTACAATGTATATGGTGATGTAACATGTCACATGATTTTATTAAAGAGAACAAAACTGTGACTATGACAATCGGAACATATCTTTAGTCAAGACTGTGACTATGGCAAACGGAACATTTGCGACAAAGATACTCTAAATTGATCGACCAACTCATTATGGAATCCTTAAAACTATCGAATAGTTGACTTAATTTTGTTACCGTCGAGAACCTTTGATTAGATGGCTCCCTTCTAAGTATTAACCCATTGAATGACTTCTGTAGGAAAATAGGAAATGCAAACCCTGGAAAATCGGTAAATTCTGAAATACATACTCCACATGCAGGTGCGTCTGTAATGCTGCTGCAAAAAAATTGAAACCATCACCATTGTAAAGTTAAGTTCTCAGCAGACCAAACTGGAAGATCAGGAACAGTTGGTCCCTCTGGAACACATGAGTGCACACCGGTAATTGGTTTGGATCGTGTTGTTCGATCTTAGATTTCAGTGAAGTGTTTTGGGGGCTGTTGTTTGTCTTTTCGTCGTTTTTCTTTTTTACTATGGTTACGCATTGTCTTAATTTTTCTTTGAATGAAATTTACACTTTTTAGCGCTTTTCTGGATTAAGATTTGTACACAGTTGGTGATAAATCTCAGTCGGTAGTGTCATATTTGGGAAAAGAGGACGGAATTGTTGTATTTCGAACATATCAGTGGTCATCTGTGACACAGATATTCCATGGATTTATGTTACTACAAATAAAATAAAACCTTTACAAAATTTGTTCATAGATACAAGCACTTGGTTTGGAAATTTTGTCTACCCTTAGAAAACTTATTACAAATGGCATATCACATCCTAATTGCTACGGTGCTGTTGGTAATAAAACCCGTACATTTAGATAGAACCGTGCAAGCTTATCGATCCTTTGAATTATAATTATAAATTAACTGTTTACAAAACTTTGATTTTTTGAAATACTAACTTAAAGGCTTTTCTACTACAGGAATAGATTACCTTAGCTGTATTTGGCAAAACCTTTAGGAATTTTTGGTCCTGAAAGCTCTTCAACTTCGTAATTTATTTGGCCTTTTTAATTTTTTTTTATTCGAGCGTCACTAATGAGTTTTTTATAGACGAAACGCGAGTCTGGCGCAAATACAACATTTATATCCTGGAATCTATGATGAGTTTATCTATTGAATAAACTTATTCTAAAAGGTGATCAATTTAACACTGTAATACGATCTTTGAAGACTGTTCTAATCGGTATTACAATTAACATTGATTTTGGAATTAATAAATCAAAAATAAACTAAAAATGTATTGCTATACAGTTATGAACACTTACGGTTCTGTCGATACTTATATGTGGGCATTGCGAAATGTCATGTTCTGTTAGACAGTTTATGACGTTTTTACACTAAATACATAGATGCCAGATAAGATCAATGCTGGCATCTATGTTACATAACATTTCCATTTGAATAGCATGCAGTAAAATGCAAAATATCAATAAAAACATATTATTAGGACATTTAATATCAAAATATATGTATTGGGGATACATTCAATTTTGTTGATGTAAATTTTGTTTTCAACAACTACAATAAAAATCATATCGTTACTTTTATTTACCTAATTTTTATTCAGAACTATTACTCTCCTGCAGAGACAGAAACTATTTATCATAATTTTGAAAACCATATAGAATTACGTAGTGGTGGTATGAATGTAAAAAGAATAACTGTCTGCAAAAGATCAAAGGACAAGGATGTGAACAGCAATATATATATATATTGATCTCTAGGTGTCGCTAATGCTTTTGTGTATATGATTTTCTGCTTCATTAACGTATGCCCCACATTTTGCTTTATTCATATTGCTCAATTCAAACCGTAAAATTGCTGTAATTATAACCATTGTTAAATTTATCGAATATTTAGATTTTTACTATTTTCAACTAAGAAATTTGAATATCGAACCGACTGCTAGCAGCCGGTTGGATATTGAATATCGAAAAACGAATAACGAACCGGTTGCTAACTTCACATACATAGTAAACATATATACCAAAATATTAAAGGAACTCTTGGAATAATGTCTTATGATCCATAGTATATTGCAAAACTCTATTTCAGTCCAGGAACTAGGCCTATAAAATCATGATGATAAAATATCCCAAACAGAAAAATAAATGAACAAATTGCTTTCAAATCGTATTCAAATCTGTTTCGTGATTCTGTGATTTGTTAGTACCATTTGCTTGCGATTCATTAAACAAAATATAAACAAATCAGAATTCGCCAAATTCCCAAAAACTGATTTCTTTGTGATTTCTTTCAACTGTATGATTGGTGAAGTTGAAGTCATCCCTTCGTAAATTTTACGGACGCCATCACGAGTTGGTTGACCGTTATGGAATAACCGTTTCACAGATGATATCGGATATGTTCCTTATGTCGTAACTACAATACCCTTCCCTTTTCACGAATGTGACTTACCGAATTAGACTATTTACCGGATTTGTAATAACATAAGCAATTCGACGGGTGCCACATGTGGAGCAGGATCTGCTTACCCTTCCGGAGCACCTGAGATCACCCCCAGTTTTTGGTGGGGTTCGTGTTGCTTAGTCTTTAGTTTTCTATGTTGTGTCATCTGTACTATTATTTGTCTGTTTGTCTTTTTATTTTTGGCCATGATGTTGTCAGTTTTTTTTCGATCTATGAGTTTGACTGTCCCTCTGGTATCTTTCGTCCCTCTTTTGTAAGCAATTTGTTTGTGTTGTGTGATTTCTTTATTATTTGTTTACTAAGAATATCGTATGAAATGATTCGAAAATGATTTGTTAACTTTGTAAGCTATCATGGTGTGATTCGTTTTTGATTTGCTACAATGAATACAATGTTGTTGCATTTGGATTTTCTCGGTTCATCTATATCTCTGACTTCCGGTTGAGATCAAATTCAAATTTCAAATACTGTTTTATATTAACTGAACTAAGAAGGTTGCAATATGAAGAATAAACTATACTATCAAGGATGACGGTGGTAAATATCTCAGTCATTAAGTCATTATTTCACACATTCAATTAATACTATTCAAACATGTAAAAGGTGTTAACCTTTTAAAATCATAAACTGTGCATTTCAGTATCTCGTAATAGTTTTGTACTGTCAGGATTAATTTTCAAAATAAAAATGTGTAAAAGACGTGTAAACAGATCGAGACTTAAGCTTCCTGAGTCAGTAGACAAATTCAATGGCAAGTGTTATGTTTTAATTTTTCATGATGTTTACTGGCCAGGTCCAGGGCAGTAGGGGCAAAGCTACATTAGTAGAATTGGACCCAGACTAAGCCCCATCGCCTATTCGACATCTTTCTAGTGAACGTGGTTGCCCATGTGTTTTTCAAATCTCGTTAGAGTCAAATTCGGGAGAAGTAAGAGAAACCTTTCAAAGGGGACAATTCGTCCCTCAAATCGGCAACCAGATCTAGAGATAGTAATCCCTTAACAATCAGTGAAGTAGCTAAGGTAAAATGAAGACAAGTGCACTTCAAAGTTTTGGGGTCTCAGGGGCAGAAAATATTTTTGATCTAGATGTAAATGATTAAATCTGTGAATTGATTTGCCAATTTATTTACGATTTGATTGTGATTTGCTTGAGGTAGGAATGCGATTTGCTTCTGATTTGTTTAAGATTTGATAACAATGTGTTTATAATTACTTCAGAATTTGAAAATAATTTGTTTGTGATTTGCTTGAGGTAGGAATATGATTTACTTCTGATTTGTTAAAGATTTTTTAACAATTTGTTTATAGTTTCTTTACAATTTGAAAACAATTTGTTTGTGATTTGCTTGAAGTAGGAAAGCAATGACCTCTGATTTGTTAACGATTTCAAAACAATTTCTTGACAATTTGTTTGTGATTTGCTTGTAAATTGGAAGCAATTTGTTCGTGATTTGTTGTTGTGGTTTGTTAGCTCATTTGCATGTAAAATTTTATCACTTTCAAATCATAAAGAAATCATACGATTTGGGTATCATTTGTTACCATGATTTGTTCCTCAATTTTTGTTTGTTTGGGATATATTTACCTATTAGATTGTTTTGCATATATCACACACCCGTAACCAGGGATTATCTGTAATATAAAAATATACTCAATTGTATTTAGTAAAAAGGTAATTAATTATTTTAATTATTTTGACTTGTAAATAACAGCATATGGTGCTAAAATAATGATAATAATTATTCTAATTTGTTTGAAGTGTCAACAAAGGGACGTAGCTCATAAATTACTATCGCAACCGCTTCGTCAGAAATTTTGACAGATCGAAGTGGCACATTTGCGTATTACAGCGTATTAAGTGGCACAAATTTGACACAGGCCAGTTCATAAAAAGTCTCATCACATAATTTAAATTCAACACACTAGGTTGCCATAGAAGTTAAGAAAGAAATTTTAACTTCTTTGTTGACAAAAATTGCATCGACGGGTGACGAGCTCTGGTTTGAAGGCTTAGTATTCTAATTCAGAACGTTTTATCAAAACAATTTTTATGTGAGAACTTCTAAAAAGTATACGCAGTTGTCATTTATAACGTACAGTACGCTTTGAATTCATTTAATATGACTTTTTGAATGAAACCAACTCGTTTCAGTTGAACAGAAAATGACAAAAAAATGCCCAAATATGGTAGTCACATGACATCCATTGTTGTCTTCAGAAATGGAGTGAAACCGGGGCCAGCTTTCCGACTGTATATGCTGAGCTTAAGAAGTAGTTTGTTATTAATATTGTGTCGTATGTTTGTTTCCGCATTGACGTACACAATGCATCTCCTTCTCCTTTTACCAGATTTTTTTTTGTTTCAAGTGCTCATCTCGATTTGAACATTTAAAAATAACTTCAAAACGAATAGGGTTAATGTTTAAAACTAGATGTCGAAGAAAAACAGACAAACATCCACCTAGTCTGAACCATACTCGACCTAGTCTGAATCATGCTCGACCTAGTCTGAACCATACTCGACCAAGTCTTAACCAACCTAGACCTATTTTTTGTATCTATCTATTGTATTTCATCAATTTAGGAACTGTTTTTAACAACAGCTATTTCCCCTGGCTAGAAATTTGAACAACAATTTGAAATTTAAATTGTATTCAATATAGCATTGAAACCAAAATTTCACAATACACATAATATAACTCCAACACCATATTCATCAACACTTATATACTTACATATATATCACCTTTAAAATAAAAATAAAACAAGCTGATCAAATAATCTCCAAACTGAATTGTGACTAATATTTTCAATGTTATTAAATTTTTTTTGAATGTTTCAGATATATTTGATGGTTACTGGATAATTTTCACCATTAACTTAAGCCTAGTATAGATTTATGGTGTCAGTTGAGTTTAGTTAATAATGCAGTGAACATTTTTTTTATCAAAATTTATATAAAATAGAATATAAAGCAACTTGATCAATTTAAAAAATTACACCTTTGTTTTGTTAAACCAAGAATTTAATATAATCATGATAAAAGAACTTCCGTAGTAATCCTGTGATAAACTTTTAAAAAAGGAAATGTGTTCCAAAGTTACAGTAAAAAAATATTTCAATTGAATTTAAATAAACAAGACCTTGTTGATAAATATTTCGTATCAACTTCACAAATAATACATGATGGTCTTGATGTATAGATTCTGCGTACTGACGTTGTTTATCATTTCAACAACGTGTTATATTATTCTTTTATTTGTCTTTGTTCAATTATTAATATTACTTTTCCTGTTTGGTCTGTTTTCTGTGATATCCAGTTGACGTGGCTCGGTACTTATACATCCCGTCAATGTGTTTGTATTATCTTTCACTTTTGCTGGTGTGTTTTGTATGTGCGACTTTTTGTGTTTCTTTGTTTGGCTGTTGTTACCTCATTCAAAAGATAATTATATAACTATTGTACATTTTTTGTATGTAACCATGAAACCTATGTAGTTTTTATTTAGGAATTTAGGAAAATTAATTTAAAAAAAAAACACATGCCAAACAAGAAGCACCTAATAAGGTTTTATAACCCTCAGGATATGTGTGGTTTTTAGGTAAAAGAAAATCTTTTTTTAACAAAACTCTAAAACTTTGAAATAAATATAATTAAATTATTACATAAAATAATTTGATTTAACTATCTCTATTTGATAAATCTGAGAATCATGTAAGAATGTAAAAATCTGTTTTACAATATATCTTTATTTTAGTGTTGCTGTTGTCATGTCAGTTATAAAGAAATCTATTTTAACAGTTAAAATTTAGAAAAAAATAAAGATAATTTGGTCAAGTATGGTTTAGACTGGTCGAGTATTGATCAAACATTTGGTCGAGTATGGTTTAGACTGAAAAAAATAGGTCGAGTACAGGTCGAGAATGGGTTAAGACTGTTTCAGACTTGTCGAGTAATAGTTCAGACTATTTTCAATGGCAAAGATAAGGGTCAAGTACAAATCAGTACAGTCAAGTATGGTTAAGACTGGGGTCGAGTAATGTCGAGTAAAATTCAGACAAATTCAGACTGGTCGAGTAAAAATCAGTACAGTTGAGTACAGATATAGGCCATTTCAGAGTTTTACTGGTTTGTAGTGGTCGTGTTATTCATTGCAAGTTAAAATGTCGACAGTATTTCTAATTCAGTAATTCGACAATAATTTTCATTCTGTAATTCGACAGTAATTCTCATTCGGTAACTCCACAAGTGAGTAAACAACTGAACGGAATTAAAGCTATGACAAGTATACACTTAAAGGCATTTGTTTTCACATGATTGTTTTTTCTTTCGGAGGTTTATGCAAATAAAGTCCCCCATTACTCCGCTTCCATGTTGAGCAAATGGTAATTTGAATATTTCTTTTTGGATAACAGTTCATTTTGGGTTCTCTTCGTTGTCCGCGTTTGAACTATATCAATTTCTTTGAAAAATCAGAGACAACTATGAATTTAAACAATCAAACTACGAAATAGGGAAAAGATCAGCGAGCCTCACCTTTCGAACTGTTTCTAAATCTAATACAAATAAATATAATATTTCCCGACAATGTTCATATATTGTATATGAATAAAATACTTCAGCCTGTATTGCATGGTGTGTTTGCGTTAATGTGTTCTTAGGAAGTTGATTGTGTATTTGATTTAAAATATTAAAGCCCCATTACATGATGGGTTTTCTATGATGACAGATAACTCAATGTATTTACCACCCTAGGAAGAACCAATCAATGAAAATATCTGATTTAAGATCATTTAAATCAGATTGAGACAGAACACGATATCATAACGTGTAACACCATCTAAATAAGTTCATCGGAAGGTACCAAGACCTTGTTGATAAATATTTCGTATCAACTTCACAAATAATACATGATGGTCTTGATGTATAGATTCTGCGTACTGACGTTGTTTATCATTTCAACAACGTGTTATATTATTCTTTTATTTGTCTTTGTTCAATTATTAATATTACTTTTACTGTTTGGTCTGTTTTCTGTGATATCCAGTTGACGTGGCTCGGTACTTATAAATCCCGTCAATGTGTTTGTATTATCTTTCATTTTTGCTGGTGTGTTTTGTATGTGCGACTTTTTGTGTTTCTTTGTTTCATATGACGTGACTCTGTACTTTTAAAGATCCCGTCATTATGTTATTGTTCTATTATATGTCATTATGTTATTGTTCTATTATAAATTTGAAAATACTTTGAACGACAAACGACAAAATTATTTTACTCGCGTAGTGGTATTAACCATATGTGGATTCTTAAAAATTCTAAAGAACTTCTGGATAATTTTTAATTTCTGTCTGTTTCTGAAATTAGTTCTAACACAACTTTTGCTTTTTTTAACCCTGTATACCACCATTCCCCATGTGAAATTATAATTTTTTTTTAAAATACTTTGAACGACAATATTTCTTCCTATGTGACGTTTACATTTTCTGACGTCAGACACGCGAAGCAATGAATGTGTTTTTTAAATTTTATAGATGCTTAACGATGTTGTCCATTCGTTTGATGTGTTTTATCATTTGATTTTGCCATTTTATTAGGGACTTTCCGTTTTGAATTTTCCTCGGAGTTCAGTATTTTTGTGATTTTACTTTTTTTGTGCTTTTTTGTTTAATATTTGTTTGTTTTGAGATTGTGACACAGTGATGACTGCTGTACCCATATTGTGACTATTTTACCTAATATGTCTGTTTTGTTCACGCATCGTTGTAACTATAACGGAATTTGATGCGACCGTCATACAAGTGAAAGGTTTAGCGCTATAAAACCAGGTTCAATCCACCATTTTCTACATTTGAAAATGCCTGTACCAAGTCGGGAATATGACCGTTGTTGTCCATTCGTTTGATATGTTTTTTCATTTGATTTTGCCATTTGATTAGGGACATTCCATTTTGAATTTTCCTCGGAGTTCAGTATTTTTGTGATTTTACTTTTTACGGTGTCAATTTTACTGCATCAGATGGAAGTGCACTTCTACAATCGTGATGCTCCAAAACCTAATGAAAATGAACCTACATTAGCAACACGATAGGTGTCACTAGTGTGGCAGGATCGTCTTTCCCTTCCGGAGTACCTGAGGTCACATTCAAGATTTTAATTGGGTTTGTGTTGCTGAGTCATTAGTTTTCTATGTTGTGTTGTGTATACTGTTGTTTGTCTTTTTAGTCTTTCTTCGTTTTTTGCCATGCAAGTCCCATGAGCACATGATACGCCCGTCTCTTTTTCAAAGAATAAAGTTCCATAACTTATCAATGTTGTATCAGAAAGGGGTAGTGCCATTTTCACCAGATCTATTTTCATTTGATTATGTAGGTAAATCATGTTTTTGAATAGCCCGATAGATGCTAATCATAGTACATGAAAATACGTCACATCTACTATTTTCAGATTAAAAATGACATTCCGTAAATTTTACGGACACCATCACGAATTGGTTGATCCATACGATGTGTCTTTGTCCAAACTAACTAAGGACATTTTTACCACGTGTTAGATTGTGGTTTGTCATTACGTCGTCTGATCTTTTAATTACCGAACGTGACTTATTCCCGATTGTAACTGTTTTGCTGAGTGCGAAACCGCATTGCTATAAGACGTGTCACGGTACTTTTCCATCCTAAATTCATGTATTTAATTTTGATGTTATATTTGTTATTCTCGTCGGATTTTGTCAAATGTCTTAACGGCTTTTCTGTTATATTCGTGTGTCATGGTAAAGATTATTAATCACCCCCTTCATTTATTAGATTAAAGTTTGGTTCAACGAAATTTATACGATATATTTGGTTTACAGTTTGATTCAGAAGAAACACCGACATAGCTAGATAATACAATTAATTATCTAATTACTACCACAATTTGATATTAATAAGTATTATAATTTTCATTGTTATTAATAAATGTAATGTCAGTATTACAAATCTAATCTTGAATCAATCCTAATCCTATCTTATTTTAGGGAAATATTTTTACAAATTCAAATGTGACGTCATTTTGTGTGTTTTTTTAAGATTTTCAAAAGTGACGTCACTTTGTGCGTTGAGGCTTTGGCTAACTCGGCTGTGTATTTTTATGTGTTGGATTAAGTTGTTTCATGTAATGTATCCGTTTATATTCTGTAGTTAGTCCCCACTTCGGTTTTATCATGTATATCTATTATATAGTCATTTTATAAAATTTACTGTTTGCAAAATTATAAATTATTCTAAATAATAAGGATGTTCTTGTCCCAGGCAGAAAACCCTGGCCGTGTTAGGCGCAACTTTTTGTAAGTTTTGGTCCTCGGTACTCTTCAGCTTTGTACTTGTTTTGGCTTTCAAACTTTTTTTCATCTGAGCGTCACTGGTTGGTCGTGTGTGGACGAGACTCACGTCTGGCGTATTGAATTTTAAGCCTAGTACATTTTGTTAGCTATTATTGGTGTGTTTCTTTGTCCTATATGTTCTCCCATTTATTTGTGTTGTGGTCCTGTCATGTGATGTTGTCGTTTTGGTGTTGTGTTTGACGTTGCCATAAAAGCGGGACGTTTGGCATGCCTCAAAACCAGGTTCAACCCACCATTTTTTTCTTAAAATGTCCTGTAGCAAGTCAGGAAAATGTCCATTGTTATATTATAGGTTTCTGTGTGTGTTACATTTTAATGTTGTGTTTTTGTTGTGTCGTTGTTCTCCTCTTATAATTGATGCGTTTCCCTCAGTTTAAGTTTGTAACCCGGATTTGTTTTTATCTCTATCGATTTATGAGTTTCGAACAGCGGTACACTACTGTTGCCTTTATTTATTCACACCTTGAACAGGTATTCCTACAATAAACAAGGCCAAGACTATTGATTTTTTGGTTTATCAAAACCAATATTGATTTTTACAGCGGATGGCCGTGAGGGCATTCCGGTGTATTGTTGCCACAGACATTTCTACCCACGTGACTTGCGTTTTTGACTGATAATCGAGTGCAAAATAGCATTCCTTATCGCTTGTTATTTATTGATTTTATCAATAAATATTCATGAAAATAAATTTTAAGAACATAGATAAATGATATGAAAATGTTTCGTCGAGGGAAATATATATATCAATAACAAATCAAGAATAACGAAAATGTGTGTTAACGTATGCTGACGAACATCTCAAGAACGTTTTGCAACAAAGGGGGGAAAACATGAATGCCTACTCAAATCAAATCTATTAGAAAAATGAATTATTACAAAAGAGTGTCCATCATGCATTTGTACTGCACTATCATTAGAATAGTAGAATAGAATGATATACAAATGGATGAAAATTATACATAACTGATATAACTGTAATACAAATATTAATATAATATATAACAACAAATCAGAGTATATTGATAACAAATGATTATATCAATACAATATAATGATTATTACGATGAGGCTAAATTCCTGTCATTTATTCATCATCCTCACACGAACTTGTCTCAGAAAAAAAAAAATATCTATGTACCTTAACCTAACTTTCAGTTATAGAGATGTGATTTTTTTTTCTGAGACAAGTGCTTGTGACCATCCATTAGAACTTGCGGTCATCCGATGTTCAGTACTTTAGTACTTTGATTTTTGTTAATGCCCATGAGGAGCATTAAAATATGAATTATCAACTAATGGATATTCAAAATTAGTTTTATATTAAAAAAAAATTGTGTTGCCTCAGTAAGCGTGATAATGTAGGTAGGTGATTTATAGCGTACATGATATTGCGGTTCCTGGAGTTCTATACGCCGACTTTTCGAAACACTTAAAACTAAAAAACTCAAATTATTCCTGGTTATTACGGTCGGGCTCAAACCATCTTCATCAGTAAAATAGTTCGGATCATCGAAGTCTAGTCTCGTTTTCTTTGCATGAGATACCATACCACGAAACTTGTCAAGAAGCCAAATAATATAGAACGCATTTAACTGGGATGTTGTTTTACTCAATCTGGATGTGTCTATCTTTGTCCCGGTTTTTAAGGTTTTACCGTCTATATGAACCGGACAACATCTTACACAGCAATTGGTACTAGAACACCTTGCGTTACAAGCACATGAGCACATGTAATTAGGCCTTTTCCGGCATTGTTACAAATGGGCCCTTTGGTGTGATACAGATGCAACAAATTCCTGATGTTTTACCTACAGTCATAATTGGTACTGAAATTGATTTGTTCTGTGTGTTTTTTTTTTTTTTATTAAATTTTGATGACCTAGGTACCGGTGCAGGGACGTTGGTAACAAAGTCAATACTACATGTAGTGTCTACACAGTTGGCGATAAAATCGCTGTCTGAATAAGTTACGCATGATACCATTTTCAAAAACGTTCATGTTGAAGATTTCGGAAAATTGTTTTTGTTGTTTTGAAATTTTTCTTTTATGGCCTTTTTTCGTTATGTGTATATTACACACAACAACATTTTGGGCTTCATTGATATAATCAATTCTAGTGTTATTAATTATGTACAAGCACCTACTTCAGCTTGACGGCAATTGTTCCTTGCATATATATAACAAATGTAAACACAGAAATAGGACGTAAGTCAAGAGTATGGATAGGAATAAGAAGGCACACAATAAGCAACGCATTATTTTTTTTCTTTAACGAAATAATATACGTTTTAAATGATTATTAATGACTCTATGAAATAAACAAACATCCGAAAAAAATATGATAGAAACATTGCAATTTGATATTTTAACACAAAAAAATGCAAAAAACCTGCGTGAGATTTGAACCCGTTCTTAAAAGCAACCTCGTGTAAACAGTTCTATGCGCAACCGATGGCGCCACGGCGACTGTTGATTAAACATTTGTTACTAAGCACTTATATACTAGGTATAGTTAAAACAGTTGTATTTTAGGTATTATAGACACATCAAACCTATTTTATTTTTGAGGAAAAAATTGTATAAATTACAAGAACAAAAAACATAACTTTGTTTTGGTTTGAAATGTCCTTTTCGGGGGATTCCCCGATCAGCCCTTTTTATGAATAAAATCAAATAACTCGGTAACGTAAAATCAAAAATTTATAAAAATCAAAAGGGAGCATACGTCAATAGATATATAAAGAATTCAACAAAGTTTCATGAAAACTGCTCAAAGTCTTTTTTTGAGTTATAGTCCAAAAACTGGAAAATCCTCCTTTTTGATTGAATAAAACCCCACAACTTGGAAACGTAAAATATGGAATTCATAAAAATCAAAAGGGAGCTAACATCAATAGATATAAACAATTCACCGATCGAGTCGGAATGTAATAGTAAAGCTGAAATTTAAAAAAAAAAAAGGATGCTAAAGTCCGAACAGATTTTTTTTAAACAATTTGCTACAAATACACATGAATAATAAAGCCAAAATATTTGTAGAGCAATAGTACTTGCTCGAAAATACTTTGATATGCATGAAATTCTTTGTGCAAAAACATAGAATATGATATAAAGGTTTAATGGGTTTCATACGTACGACTTACGTAGCAGAATATAAAAGACTGTCAGCAACTTTGAAAGGATTTTGTCAGCTTTTACAAACCTTCGTTTATCTCAACTATATTGCTGCTGTATATGCACATAATGACCTGTTAGTATTAGTTTGCACGAAATATGTCTACATAGCTGATATTTCCTTGTTGTGAGTATAGTCACTAAGATATTAAACGTTTGATCCTAGATGTTCATAGTCAACAATAACATGGTGGTAAAACTGCCATGAACAAAACTTTTTTTTCAAGTTTAAGAGCTGTTTTTCATGTAGAAAAAGTATTAACAAAAAAAAAAAAAAACGAACTCCATATTGTTCTAGATTCAAAATGTGGAGAGGTCAATAAAAAAAGTTAGACTATATCAACCAACGTAACGAATGAATAACAACTTTCATATTCCTTGCATTTGCCCAAGGAAGTTGTGGTTAAAGCTGCCATTTTAGCATACACTTTCCAGATGAGATACATTTTAAGTAGAATATAGATACAAGGATAAGCAAAATGAAAAAGTTAATGTCCTTAAACATAAACCATGAACGACATACATGAACGATACATACAAAAATAAATAATTACCAGTACATTGAAGTAAGGTAACAACAACTGTACCTTATATGGCTTTCTATATTTTAGTAAATTTATATGTTAAATTAAAACATAACTCAATTTGTATTCTTTTCAAACGGGATGTATAAAGACACACCCACGTTCATTTTGGTCTATAAAGAGGTTAACTTCTTACTATCCTAATGCCTGTCGATACATTTATTTTTGGCATTGCACAAGTCATGTCTTCTTTGACTGTCCATGACGTTAAATACTAAATCCGTGGGATGTGTTTTAGTTGGTTTAGTCTCTGATGCATGATGTTTTATTATTTATTGTTTTTGGCTTTTAACTAGCTGTCAGTAACTGCGAGTATTCTTAAATCGTATTTTCTTGTTTATTTGACCTGTTGATACTAATTGTAATGCTTTTTTGTTATCTAATGTTTACTTATTCAGGGTTATATCTGGTCCATATACCAGCTTTGATAAGTGTTTGGTATTATTTTAAATTTTCACTTCTTCGTTCTATGAACATGAAAGTTATGTATTTTGAAAAATATTTCCTTTCTCCATTTGAACTGTACACGTATACCTAACAACCAAATTATTTTCATTTACCTGTGTTTAAAGTAATTGCAAATGGCTGATATTTTTGTTCGAGCATATTGTTTTTCTTAAATTGTTTAACATTTCATAGCGGTATAACATGTTACTTTAATTGTTCTTCCCTTAGTTTATTTATTTTGTATTTACATTGTATCACAGATCAAATTTATTTGTCCAGTGTATGTTCACTGGTGTTAATATGTCTTTTGATTGAGTTAAGCCATTTCAATTGATATTTTATAGTGTGTCTTTCTATGTTGTGATGTTACACTATTGTTTCAAATAAGGATGAAGGTTTGTTACCATTAAAACGTTTAAACCCGCTGCAATTGTTTGCACCTGTCCTAAGTCAGGAATCTGGTGTTCAGTAGTTGTCGTTTGTTGGTGTGATTCATAAGTGTTTTTCGTTTCTCGTTTTTTATATAGATTAGACCGTTGGTTTTCCCGTTTAATTGGTTTTACACTAGTAATTTTTGGGGCCCTTTATAGTTTGCTGTTCGGTGTGAGCCAAGGTTCCGTGTTGAAGACCGTACTTTGACCTATAGTGGTTTTCTTTTATAAATTTTTATATGGATGGAGAGTTGTCTCATTGGTACCCATACCACATCTTCTTATATCTATGTATTTAAAGAAGCACTACCTTTCATATTATTTTTTTTCAGATTTCTGGACAACAATAAGTTAGCAATGATAGATAAAAAGGCATTTCAAGGCTTGACGGCGCTTCAATACTTGTAAGTTAATATATCAAACAAAAATGAAATCGTGTGCCCGTATGTTTGCTGTCCAACTTGTGCATTATATTTCTTTTCTCCGTTTATTCCTTATATCTCATGTGCATTACAGTATGTGAAAGTGTTTTTTTTTATAATTCATTTCCATTCTGGTTTTGACAATCGTTTCGTCAATTTTCTTTGTAATAGACTTATTTTAATGTCATGACTGTTAAACGTATGAGGTACACCGTTTTCGAGAAACACAAAATAAAGGTTCTAAGAATCGTGTAACTGAATTCATAAGATAGCTTAATGTTATCCGAATCGTGTAAATAGACACATTACACTGTATCATTATATAAGACATTAGCTAGCAAGGACATTGCAGATTAATAAATCTCACTATAATCTTAAATGGACTGATTGATTGTTAGTGTTGACTGTTGACTGTATGGCGGTCAGTTTGTTTACTTCTCGAGATAGCCGATGTGCCTGGAAAGATCCATCTACCACCTGCTTATGAATCATAACCTCAAGAACAACTAGCAAACTTTACTTTGCATTCGAATAATCTGTAATCACACATACTTTAAACGCAATGGACAATGTTCCAAAGCAATAAAAAAAAAACTGATCAGGAATATTGAGACGCACGTTTTTCTCCTAATAAGACTCATCAGTTGGTGAAGGGCAAACAATATGATAGATTAATGATTATATTATTGTTATACGATTCACTTATCGCATGATGATATTTCAAGTCAGGAAGTCATAATAAGAAATACATTATTATTTTGATAAAAGTTCCCTTTTTGGCATAATAAGCTTTTAATGTTTCTGGACACGGAAATTTGTGACATGTGTAGACACATATTATTAATATAATTTCATACGGTTGAACTTGGTGAATTAGAGTGAAATTATTTTCTCTTGTCTTTCATGATGTATAGGTGTCGTACCTATCGCGTGGTCAGTTTCCCGCCGAAACGGGGGTTTCGGTCATTCAGCACGACAGCGCCAAAGCGATCGGTTCTTAATCACTTGGTAAATTTTTGGTTGGTAATGGCTGAAAATGAGGAGTTAGATGTTCATGACCGTGAGGTTTGGCTTAGTGATGTGATGCAAGCTGTATAAACGCAAGGTGAATTTAACGCTAGTTTAAGGAAAGACATTTCCGATTTAAGGAAAGAAGTTCACGGGGCTATGGTTTCTGTTGCTTCCCAAGTTAAAAAGTTTAAACTGAATTCCAGTATAATTAGAAATACGAGGGGAATAAAGTTCAATTCCTTCTTAACACTGAGTTTTTAGAAGATCTCACACAATCCATTTAGGCAATTGATAACCCAAAAGTTGATTACACACGAGATACTATCAAAGAAGTTATTTACAAGATCAAAAGGCGAAACAAACTTATCAAAATCGCCGATAGCAGCGAAGGGGGATGGGAGTCTGTTCGACAATATGAAATTAGTCCAGTAGCAAGCGACTCTGACGATGAGAGCAAAATTAATAAAGCAGAAAACAAGGCGTTACGTAAACGCAAATCAAAAGGGAAAAAGGCTGCTGATTAGCCTAACATTAATTATGTATCGAGTGCTCCTTCTCAATTTAATGCTACTTTTCCAGCAAAAAATCAGCCCTTTAATTAACCCCAGTCATGGTACAACGTACAAGCCTTAAACCATGCTCAAGCCAGCACGAGTAGTAATCAGCATCGAAATCATCAAGGAGCTTGTTATGGATGTGGATCGTTCCAGCACTAGAGAAACCAATGTCCTTTCAACCCAAGACCTGGCACCATGTCGAAACCAAAATAAGGCAGATTTTATAAAAGATGAGTATTGTTTGAATTTTTTACCTGATACTTCTCCGTCAGCTTTTCCGAATATTGAATCTGATAATCTCACTACTGATTATTACGAGTATGAACAAGGCCCGGCAAACATTATTATTAATGACAGGCTAAAAAATCACTATCTATTTTGGAAAAGTATAGGATGTTATGATTTTATTTTGGACACCGTTTTGAACGGTTACAAAATTCCTTTTTACAGTACTCCACCGTCTATATGTTTACAATACAATCGATCGGCAATCACCCATAGCGAGTTTGTCACAGAAGCTATTCACGATCTTTTGAATAGGGGATCGATTGAAGAATGTGATATCCAACCTCGTATTGTAAATCCACTTACAGTTTCTGCGTCTAACAGCAAAACGAAACGTCTCATTTTAGATCCCAGACATGTTAATAAACATCTTTGGAAAACTAGTGTCAAATTTGAAGATATTCGCATAGCCATGCAATTCATTACACACAATTATTTCTGTTTCTAGTTTGATGCTATGTCAGCATATCACCATATAAATATTTAACCCCATACAGAATTTTTGGGGTTTTCTTGGAAGTATGAAAACACTGTAAAATGTTATATGTTAACGTTTTATATATTTACCAAAATCACCAGACCACTCTTAAAGAAATGAAGGGGTGAAGGTAAACAAGTTTTAATGTACTTAGATGATGGTTTAGGAACTAATACAAACAATTATATTTGTAAAACTGTGTCTGAACAAGTTAGACAAGATTTGAATATGAGTAGTTTTGTTCCCAAAAATGAAAAATCTAAGTGGTCGCCTACGAAAAAATTGGTATTCTTGGGTTATTCAGTTGACACCTACCAGGGTAATGTAAAAATACCGGGTGACAGAGTTCAAAAGGTTTTAAAAACTACAGATGACATTGAATATTTAACATCACAATACCGGAAAGTTTACGCTAGATTGGTTGCATCTTTGGTGGGACAATTAGTATGAATGTCATCTGTAATTGGCAATGTTGCTTATATTATGTCTAAACATTTAAGTATTGATATTTTAGAGAAAACCTCATGGAATAGTTGTATTATGGTATCAAAAGCAAGTTTGATACAAATTAATTTCTGGAAAGAAAATTTAGGGAGAGAAAATGTTAAAACATTTACTTCCAATTTTTTATGTCAGTCTGTAGTTTACAGCGATGCTAGTAAAACAGGATATGGTGGTTACACTGTAGAAACGCCTTTTAATATAGCTCATGGTATGTGGTCCGAATGTGAGTCTACTAAGACTTCTACGTGGAAAGAGATCAATGCCGTCAAACATATTCTTTTATCTATGGTAGATATTTTGAAGGATAAACGAATCAAATGGTTTAGTGACAACCAGAACGTAGTGAGTATTGTTGCCAAAGGCAGTATGAAACCTGAATAACAGGATATTGCTGTGTGCATTTTTGAAAATTGTTTGACACATCATATAACCATCGAAGCAGAATAGATACCTAGAACTTTCAATGAGAAAGCGGATTACACTAGTCGTATTATTTATTACGACGATTGGGGTGTTGGTGAACAATTGTTTACGTATTTAGATTCCCTGTGGGGACCCCACGATATAGACTGGTTTGTTAATGATGACAATCACAAGTTACCGGTATATTATTCCCGTTATTGGACAGTGCACTCGATTGGTATCGATTCATTCACTATTAACTGGAATGGTGTGAACGGTTGGTTTGTACCTCCCGTTTGCTTAGTATCGAAAGTAATTCGTTACATGAAGCAATGCACTGCACATGGAACAATTGTTTTGCCTTTCTTGAAATCGGAAAGCTATTAGCCGATATTATCTCCCAATGGTGAAGGGTTTGATAAAGAGGTAAAGGGCTGTATTGACTTAGCCACTAACAAGGAATACTATATTCCCGGTAAAGGAAATAAATTAGTATTTGGAATATTGATTTACCTTTTAGAGTGTTGGCTTTGAAAATTAGCTACTAACATTTTAAAGCTTTCAATTTTGTGGTGGTTGATTTCATCTATATATTGGTGTTTGTACTAAATTCATATTTACTAGACTGTCTGAATGACAGTGGTGGTGGTTTTATTTCAGTGAAAGATGAAGTGTTTAAAACATTATGATTAGTAAATAAGTACTAAGCAACATAAATTGTTTGTATGTATAATGTATTGATGTATGTTTTATTTTTACTTATGATTTTGCAGGCTTTCGAAAACGACCTGTTAGAATTACCTGCTTCGTTGATTGAAAACGTTTCCTTACATCATGATCTGTTAACGGAGAGTAAATCTAGCAACACAGTTCAAAATTATTATTATGGTTTTTTAAGATGGAAAAAATGGGCTTAATCGTATTGAATTTCTAGTGAATTTATTTTACCGGCCAAACCAAGTAATGTGGCTTTATATCTAGCATGTTTAGTGCAACAAAATCATACACCCAGTCCTATCAATCAAGCTTTTTATAGCATTAGATGGGCACATACAATTACTAGTGAAATTTCTCCTACTGAATCTGATATGGTGAAAAATATTCTGGAAGGATTGTGATTTATATTTATTTCGGAATTTGACGAAATCCAAGAATAGTTTTACATTCCGTAAAGAAAACACACCTCTTTCATATACAAGAATGAGGGAGCTTTCTATAGAAGTTTTTACTCCGTTTGTGCCGAACATCAAATCATTTGGTCTTCATAGTCTGAGAGCCGGAGGAGCATCTGCAGCTTGTAATTTTGGAATTTCGGATAGACTGTTTAAAAGGCACGGACGATGGAGATCAGCGACTGCGAAACATGTTTATGTGAAGGACTCTTTTTCCGACAGAATGTTGGTTTCACTAAATTTTGGTCTGTAGATATATTTTTGAATAAATCTCTATCTTTTCAAACGTTTTCCTGTTCTTTGGCACAGCAGCGGTGTTGTCGTGTAGCTTTGCACTTTATTTATGAGTTTTTGTATTCTTCATACTTTAACAGTATGTTATATTCTTTTAAATGGTTTTTCAAAGGCATACATTTTCATGGGGGGACGTACATGAGACTAGTATTTTGGAATGAAGTTCTTTAAATACAGAATGAAGATTGTTACAAGTGAATATTTTTTTTTAATTTTGAAATGTTGTTGATTTTTGCACATTGTTCATCCAGAAGTTTGCCCCTTGATAGTGTAGAGAGTGCCACGCCCTCTTCATGTTAAAGAATCATTGAAAAAAACTCTCTAAGGGGTCCGTAGATGGCCTGTTGCAAGACAAAATTTCATTCCCTATCAAACATAACCTTATAAAACCTTACTAAGGGTAAAACAATTAACTTAAAAAGAGAGAGAGGACGGTATTTTTTTTATGGAGAAAAAATTCTGAATCCATTAAAAAATATTAAACAAGAGTTGCTTGGGAAAACCCAGGCATTACACGAGATGCTTTAAAACAAATCTATCTGTTGTTCATCGGTTGAAAAAAAAAACCATTTGCAAACCAATATACAGGACGAAGCTTTTTACGAGACAGTTGGATCAGAACTAGTTTATGCTAAAGTACTGGATTGTAGTTGTATTTTGGTGACAGCAAATTCAGGACTAGTAAAGACAGCCACTATCCGACATGTCGCATTAAAACTTAAAGAAGAAGGAAAAATTGTTCCCGTAGAGTCCCCCATGGATATAATCAAATACAAAACAAATAAAAAACAAGAGTTTCTTATTGATGATGTACTTGGTAAATACGATTTAAGTGCTACACTGTTGTCTAAATGGGAAAGAATAAACAAAGGTTCATAAAAAGAATCGCATTCTTTAGACAAACTTTTTCACTGTTAAAGAGGAACTAGATAAAATGAGTAATGAAAATAAGAAACTATATTGCATTTTGGTGCTTTGTATGTTGTTTAATGGTTCATTTAGTAGAAGCATGTTTTATATTTACTCACATGAATATGATGCAAAAATAAACAGAATAATGCAAACTTGCGGACTTCAAAGAAAGATGTCGAAGACAGAATTTAAGGATAGCGCTCTTTCTGCTAAAAGGTCTTATTTCACTTTTGACTGTTACAGTTTCCAGTTTATTCATGATGCTCTAATGTAATGGCAGTATTGCAGATCTGGTCTTGGGTCAATCCTGGTCCTATCTTATTTTTGGGAAATATTTTTACAAATTCATATGTGACGTCACTTTGTGTGTTTTTTAGAATTTCAAATGTGACGTCACTTTGTGCGTTGAGGCTTTAGCTAACTCGGCTGTGTATTTTTATATGTTGGATTAAGTTGTTTTATGTAATGTATCCGTTTTTATTCTGTAGTTAGTCCCCACTTTGGTTTTATCATGTATATCTATTATATAGTCATTTTATAAAATTTACTGTTTGCAAAATTATAAATTATTCTAAATAATAAGGAAGTTCTTGTCCCAGGCAGAAAATCCTGTCCGTGTTAGCGCAACTTTTTGGAAGTTTTGGTCCTCGGTGCTCATCAGCTTTGTAATTGTTTTGGCTTTCAAACTATTTTTATCTGAGCGTCACTGGTTGGTCTTGTGTGGACGAGACGCACGTCTGGCGTATTGAATTTTAAGCCTAGTACCTTCTGCTAGCTATTATTCGTGTGTTGCTTTGTCCTGTATGTTCTCCCATTTATTTGTATTGTGGTCCTTTAATGTGATGTTGTCATTTTGGTGTTGTGTTTGACGTTGCCATTAAAGCGGGAGGTTTGGCATGCCACAAAACCAGGTTCAACCCACCATTTTTTTCTTAAAATGTCCTGTACCAAGTCAGAAAAATGGCCATTGTTATATTATAGTTCGTTTCTGTGTGTGTTACATTTTAATGTTGTGTTTTTGTTGTGTCGTTGTTCTCCTCTTATATTTGATGCGTTTCCCTCAGTTTTAGTTTGTAACCCAGATTTGTTTTTATCTCTATCGATTTATGAGTTTCGAACAGCGGTATACTACTGTTGCCTTTATTTCTGACCCGATCTCTAATCAACAAGATATCACAGTCTGACAGCATTACTGTGGCATCAAACGTATAGAAAAGACAAACGACAGAATTCATTCCATTGAAAACACGAATGAAAATGTGGTTGAAAATACTGTAGTCATTCAGGCAGATGAATTATATGAGAATATTTTAAAACCGTTAATTAATAAACTGTGGAATGAATTATCAAGAGGGAAATTTTACGGTTTGTTGATGAGTCACCTTTTTAAGAATGAAATTTTGTCGGTATATTTGGAACATATTTGGAAACTAATAAGAACATACTGGAATCAAAATATTTTTTGAAGAATTTTAGTTCCGAACGTATTTTCAGCTATTGGTCTAGACATACAATCCCCCTTGTTTCGGACCAGTCAGTCAGGGAAGGAAAGAAGGTAACATTTTTATCGGACAAAGAATTGATTGATACCAATGATGCCATTAGTCGAGTTATAGAAGCTATAACTTGGAGAAGTACTCTTATTTACAACCACTGGGTCGATACCACTGCTAGAGGAGTTTTAATTCCCCGAGGGTATCACCAGCCCAGTAGTCAGCACTTCTGTGCTGACATGAATTATCATTGATATGGTCATATTTATAAATTGACTGTTTACAAAACTTTTGAATTTTTAAAAACTAAGGCTTTTCTACCCCAGGAATAGATTACCTTAGCTGTATTTGGCAAAACTTTTAGGAATTTTGGTCCTCAATGCTCTTCAACTTCGTACTTTATTTGGCCTTTAACTTTTTTGGATTCGAGCGTCACTGATGAGTCTTTTGTAGACGAAACGTGCGTCTGGCGTAAATATAAAATTTAATCCTGGTATCTAGGATGAGTTTATTTATGCACTGGATTGTTGCCTTTGATTGCTATGAATTCTTTCATGCTGTTGTCTGTTCTATGGTCGGGTTGTTGTCTCTTTGACACATTCCTCATTTCCATTCTCAATTTTATTTCAATATGCTTAGAGCAAGATGACGACTTTTGAACAAAAACGGATTTTGGGAAGAGATTATAGATCAAACCCTTAGTAAAGTCCATCTTTCATCTAGATGTTCTTGGTGGTAGCTTCGATATTGTTAAAGAATTGATAAGTACTGGTGCAGATGTTAACTGTTTTTCCGAATTTTGGGAAACACCTTTATATATAGCAGTTAAATCCGGCCACTCTGATTAATTTTGGAATATGATTTAAAGCAGACTGAGCATCATGTAGCAGTCCGACATAACGACTTAGAAAAATTGAGATCAAATATTCGATCAGGGATATTGATTGCAAAACAAAGAGCGGATGGACAGTCCTTTATTACGCTGTATTATAAAATAATGTAGAAGCTGTGAAGGTTTTAGTTGACCAAAGAGAAAATTTGAGCAGAAAACCGACGCCCAAAGTAAGCATAGTTGATAATAATGGACTTACTGCTGTTCATCTAGCAGTTATAAACGATAACACCGAGTGTATAGAAACGTTGCTAGACAATGGGGCTAATCCTTTTTTATTCAATGATAGTGGCACTTCAGCATTAGACTTAATGGAAAGCAGTTGTGATAAATTCCAGAACATAAACAATATAGCCAAATATAAACAATCAATTAAGGAAACTTATACAGTATTTGTTGTAGCCATGGTCTTTCTAATGATTGTTACTTTTGGCCTATCTATATATCTTGACTCTGTCATTAGAAAGGAAGATCAAACCAGTATTTTATACCGGACAAGATGCAGAATCAAGTAACATAACCTTGGTGCAAGTAACGAGAAGCATAAATGTTGTATTTTTCACAATTGTACTTCTTTGGTTATTATCAATAACGTTTAACATGAGATATTCAGATCTCCTTCGGCGATTTTTGTTTTTGTTTTTATGATTGATACTTCTAGGATGTGGTTTTTTTTTTTATATTATTTGCTCCATTTGTTTACATAAAACTCATATGTTATGTATTTAATGATTTACATTGCAATTATGAGTTCAGCACTTATAAAAACGATCCCATATCAACCTTTTTATTATATTTATGTATGTTTAACAAGCTTGTTAAATTGTCGTCGAATTGTTACGTGCCTTGGAATATTGTTTTGGATCCTATTTCTGTGGTTTCTTACCAATGATAGACATAACGTAAAATTTGACGATTTTTTTTCCTTTCGCGATATAAATACACTGAAAATAGACGCTTTAAATTGTTCGGAATTTAGATCTGCAAATTTCTCATGTACAAGTTTAGCCTTATTGTTACTTATATGAATGGTGTCGATTTCTCTGTACAATGTCAAACTATACCAACTATTACAATGCTTTTATTTAATGATATAAATAGCTATAATGTTACATATGGTACACTTATAATGGAAGCATCATTTATAGTCTGGTCAAAAATACGCCTTCAGTGTTTATTTTGTTTAAATCTTTCGTTACATGCAATATGTGCCTATTGCATTTTACACTGTATACTAGTATTTGTTAAGAAAATACTCGGAGAAAAAATCAATTTCATGTTATTGTATAATGGAGGCGCAATGTGTTTTTTATATGAATATATGTTGTGTCATCTTTTGTCTTAATTTTGAGTAACTTAAATATGATATTGTAGCGAAAAAATAAAAAAAAATGAAACCAAACGAGTCATTCATCAAATTTTTACATGTTTAAATGATTTAAACTGACCTTAGACCATTGCTATAATTGTCATTCGTCGTCGTTACATTTTTCAAAATTTTCTCCTCAACCTCTGGACCAATTTGGAACAATTTATTCTCTGTAGAGTATATATGCTATAGTTCGGGCCTTTTATAGCTGACTCATTGTTGAGGGTCGAACGGTGCCCTATAGTTGTTAATTTCTGTGTTATTTGGTCTCTTGTGGAGAGTTGTCTCATTGGCAATCATACCACATCTTCTTTTTTTATAATTATTTTCACTTAAGGTGTACCTGACTGGTAAAAATTACAATATAATCTTAATTTACTTAAAGAAAACTTGAAATATTTACCTGACAGGTAAACATCATAGGAAAATCCTTAATTCGCTACCTAGACATGTTATCCTGACTAGAAAAACATCAAAGCAGAATCCTAATTTCAAGAAAGGTAAGACATCATTCGAGAAATTCTAGTTTCGCTATAAGGTTTACTTGGACACGTTTACTAGACTAGACAAATTATGACAATACTACTTTCATAAATTTATTCACACTGATCGATAGATTTTGATTTTGTCAGTTTTTTGCACTTCCACTTTTTGAGTTTGCCTTGCAGTTCAATAAGTTTGTTATACGTTTTCACTTTGAGTATCTGTACATGTTTAACTCAGTGGTACGAAATCACAGTAGAATCTTTGTTTCACTAAAGGTATACTGTGACATGTTTACTCACTGTGACTTTGAGACGAAGAAAAGCAAGAAAAGCGCTGTTCCTTGGCTTTTTGTGTTTTTTTGTTGTTGTTGCTATGCATGTACTGATTTTGTGTCATGGATGGATATCCCATATCCTTTGTTGTCCCCCGCGCAGGTATTTCTACAACGAAACCAGAAACTTATATGATAGGTTTATATCAGCAATGTCTTGGACGAGTTCGAAAATCAGTGACGATCAAATCTTTTTAAAAGAGTAATTCCCATTGAAAGCATTAATTATATGGAAAATTGCATCATTAGCTTTCTCATTTGTACAATTTTTGACAGATGTTCATAAAACTTATATCATATGTAAATATCAGCAATGTCTTGGGCGAGTTCGAAAATCAGTGCCGACGAATTATTTTTAAAAGAGTTATGTCTCTTGGAAACATCAATTATATGGAAAATTCCATCGTTAGCGCTCTCATTATTAAAATTCTTGTTAGATTTTTATGAAAATTATATCATGTCAGTATAAGCAATATCTTGGACGAGTTCGAAAATCAGTGCTGATCAATTGTCTTTTAAAAGAGTTATGCCCCTTGGAAACATTAATTATATGGAAAATTGCATTGTTAGCTCTCTTATTTGAACAATTCTTGCCAGATTTTTATGAAACTTATATCATAGGTTAATACATGTATTAATAATATATTGGACGAGTTCGAAAATCAGTGCCGATCAATTATTTTTGAAAGAGTTATGCTCCTTAGAAACATTAATAATTTGGAAAATGACATTGTTAGCGCTCTCATGTGTCCTATTCTTACCAGATTTTTATGAAACTTTTATCATAGGTTAACATCAGTAATGTCTTTGACGAGTTCGAAAATCAGTGCCGATCAATTATTTTCAAAAGAGTTATGCCCCATGGAAACATTGATTATATGGAAAATTGCATTGTAAGTGCTCTTGCATGTACAAATTTAGCAAGATTTTTATCTAATTCATATCAAAGGTAAATAACAGGAATGTCTTAGACAATTTCAAAAATAAGTGCCGGCCAAATATTTTTAATGATTTTCCCTTGGAAATATCAAATTTATCGGAAATTGCGCCCAAGTCTTCAACTTTATTAAAAATTATGCATTTTGATTCAATAAAATGTGAATAATCCTCGATCAAATGTGTTAGTTTTTATTAACGTAAACGTGTATATCTGTCTAGATTTAATACAAGTATTCGTTTTAGATATTTAAAAATAATCTAAATTGTTTTCTTTAATCATGCGTTTCCATTACACGCACAGCTTGCGAAATACAACAGTTTTAACTTGGTTTACAAAATGACACCTACAATAGTTTAAAAAGTAAAAAGCTTTCAAGGATGCATGAATTTTTACCTAAAAATCTACGAAAACTTTAAAATCTACGAAGCAAAGAATGAATTTAAGATAGAAAAAAAACGAGATTGTAAACTCTCTCATATAAGTATCAATGCATGTCAGGTATAAATAATTTCCATTTCAAACATAAAACGTCTTCAGGAAAAATTACAGCAAAGTAAATGGTTATACCTTTTTCACGAATACTTTGATGAGACACATACACGTTGATTTCTGGAGGAAGTAATCATCCGAAATCTAGGAAAAGGTAAGTGTTTGATTTTTCTTTAATGTATTTTTTTTTTGGCAACCTTTAACACAAGGCCGAAACAAGATATCTTCGGCTGTTTCCGCTAACTCTTCATATCACATATTTAGTGTAAATTAGTTATGTTTTTATTATATGTGACTCACTATGACATTTCCAGACTTTTGGAGGTGAAATATCTTTGTGAGAAAGACGCCGTTAACTATATCAAAACATTACGTCAAATTTTGTATGGAAACAAACAAAAAACAAAAAATGCATTATATTTCAATACTGAATTTTTCAGTTCATGATACTTTTAGTTTTGCATATGAAATTTATGTAATTTTAAAGCTTTAAAATTAAGTTAGAGAACGAATCATGAACGTGAACAGGAAGATGCACGTTCTGCAAATTTTAAAATTTAAAATCTGTGTAGCAAAAACATGAAATTTTAAAAGTACTTTGTATTCCGAATACTTTTCACAGTTTTTAATTGTGTATGCCAACATTTGTATGAACAATGCAACCTCCCAATGTTTTCAATAATAAATGTATGTTTTACATAGGAGCAGCCAATAATAAGAATACAGTAATACACATTAAATCCTAGTAATGTTTATTAAAGTACCTTGGCTACTTTTGGTTTGATGGCAAACTATGCAAGTACATACATTCTGAAGTAGTTTCATGTCATTCTTTGAAGTGACAATTATTAGAACCTTAATAAATTGATAAAAATAAATCCAGATTCTCTGCTTTATAAATTTCCATCAATAGAATTATCAAGTATACCATATTAGTGTACCGTATTAAATGCATATATAAGATGTCATTTTGTATACTAATTTAAAAAAAAAAAGGTCAAAGAACTATTTGTGTTATAGTAAATTTATTAAAATTTAAATTTGTATTTAAAATCGTTATAGATTGCTAAGCGCCCATAGGATACATTAATTTTGCACTTATAAACTAGTGCGTTTGTTTATCAAAAAGTCGCCATCGATACAATGTCTGATTATGTTTATTTTAAAAAAGGCAAGATTCTTAATACACTGGCTCTAATCTATTAGATTTATGTATTACTATATGCATTAAGGATCTTTGCTTTTTTTAATATTCTATATTCAATATATTAATGATCTATTCAACCAGGTCCCATCTTTATTTAACAAATTTTGATGATTTAATTTGAAACCAGACACAGATCATGCTTTCGCTACATACATGGAGATAAGTTCTACAAACACTGTATTAACGATGTAAATTACAATTTGATATGATTGTGTCTGAAAGAAACATTTAATGAGGGGCGTAAAGGGGCGGTATCTGCACGGAAGAACGCGAAATGAAATTGCCATTTCACGATGAAAGAACAATTAAAAATTTCTTGCACGTTGATCTTTTTACCGATTTCACGAAACGGTGATTAACGAACCTTTTTCACGGATGCACGTGAAATAAAAATGGCAAAGCACGTTGCACGAAGATAACCCTTTACCACCCTCTTTAATGCCACTACATTTAATATTTCGTCATTTGTGAAAAATTCAAAGAAAATCAGATTCCCGATGATAGATAAACTAGTAATATACATAATAATCTCTGCCTGAAGATTAAGTTTTTGTTTGTAAACTGTAGAAGGCACTACCCGAGAAATCCAGCCACTCTGTATGCATTAGTTCACTACAATTGACAATGTTCAACATTCTGTCATTTGTCTAAAGTTTTAGAAAAACCAAAAACCCGTGATATTAATATGTACACCTAATTCATATGAACAAGCACCACTGGTGTTAAACTGATCACCGTAACTGCAGTTACGGTGATCCCAACATGGCGGAGCCCAAAACAGGTAAAATCGTCTTTTTCTAATTTCTCCGTGTACACGCATTGTTATAAAGAATTACTCAGCCACTAGGTTGATATGTACGGTATTGTTGTATATGTGTGTTCTTAATATCATATGTGACCATGTAACTGAAATAATAGCCATTGAAAATTTACGGAAGATGATCGTCACTCCACGAATTTTGTTTGTTATGATAGTGGTAACTTGATTATTAGATAGTCGTAACTTGTACATGATTATAGTATTTTGTCAGTGATTATCGTAACTTTCTCTATATGCTGATGGGCGACCATATATAAATCGTGTTTGAATAATTTACTAATTTATTTTTTGCTTTGTAAATATAGTCTTTATATTTTGCAAGTCATAATTTCTGGTAAATGTTCATCATGAACAAGGAGAGGCAAACATTGTCCATGTTCACACATTATTAATGGAAACTATAATGTTTAAATTACGTTCGTTTTCAAGTAAAGATATGCTTTAGGTCACGATATCTTATTTTCCTGTGAATCTCGTTCCTTTTTCAAACACGTTTTTTTGTAATCTGAATGTTGTATTAGTTCCTTTGGTGTGGGTAGTTAATGTGTGCGCCAATACTGCGTCTGCACTAGACATAAAAGAACACATATAGCGCATATAACTTACGAAAAAATGAAGTTACTAAGAGTGTTGAATAAAGATATTGTGGCGGAATCGTTTTTTATTATATTCAAAATTATGTGTAGGGTGGCTTGTTTCTATTTCCAATTTATTTTCGTCGTTTTTAATTGCTTACATGTTCGTATCCACGGTAAACTAAAAAGTGTAGTTGATTTTTATTGGTTAATCAGTAAGGACTCTCGGTGTTTTACATAAGATAAATGATTGAAAGCTTTTCTTTTCTTCTCGGTAGTAATCAATTGATATTTAGATTAAAGTATTTTCGAGTGCACCTTTATATACAAGTTTGTATTGAAGTACGCGGTTGATTAAAGTTGTTATTTCTTTACCTGTAATTAGTATATAAAGTAGATATTTTATTATTTCGGCCGTTTGATCGTATAATGACAAGGTCTGTTTAAGACATAATCAACATTTTGGTTTGAATAAAACCGCCGTTGTTTACTTATATTATTAAGGTTCCACTAAAGTCAAAATCTAGGACACTTCATAAACATCTAAACTTTGCCTGTATTTTTAAACTCTTAATGCATAAAGTCCTAAATTATGGGAAGATATCTTCATTTAACATACTTAACATATACACACTGTGTAAATTGTAAATAAAGTTGAAATTGTTATGCTGTGGCCAAACCGGTTCTTGGGTGTGAACACTAAATTTTCCAAAAAGTCTGGAGGCCTACGAGACGACTTAATTTGATTAAAATTGTAATGAACGAATACTGTAACATGTAATGCAGTACAAGCTAATGTTGTTTTGTCACATAAATATGTTACAATGGCATATTTGTCCAATTTCTGTATTGTACCTTCGATATTCGTTCACTTAGATACATGACATTAACTTAAACTCGTAAATCAATACATTTTCTGAAAAATCAACATTAGCTTGTACTGCATTACTTGTAACAGTATTCGTCCATACCAATTTTAAACAAATTTAGTCGTCTAGCAGGCTTCCAGATTTTTTTGAAAATTTAGTGTTCACCCCAACAACGGGTTTGGCCACAACATAACAATTGCAAGTTTATTTACAATTGACACAGTGTGTATATGTTAAGTATGTTTAAATGAAGATATTTTTATATAGTTTTGGACTTTATTCATTATTGGTTGAAAAATACAGGCAAAGTTTAGATGTTTATGAAGTGTTCTATATTTTGACTTTAGTGGAACCTTAAGGGCTTACCGGTTTATTATACCCCGATGTCTGAATAAGACACTGCAACTTGGTTTGAGTAAAACCGATATGCTTTATTTCTCAGTGTGATTCTTCGTTACTTTATTTTATCCTGTTTATCTAAAGTCCCCCTCTAAATATAGAGTCTAATTCCACAGCGTGCTTTAGTAATAATTGAGTTAGAGAGTTTTTGTGTTTCGGGGTTTTGAATTTAATATTAAATGATATTACGATAAAGTTCGATAATTTAGGGTGTTTACGGTAGAATTCGGTTTGTTAAGAAGCCGTTGATATTCATCCAATATTTTTTTTCTGAACTTTTACATTATTTTACAATGCAATATTTTGATAGACTTTTTTGAGTGCTCTGTTTTATGTGTACATTGTTGACTTTGGTACTTCATATTGTTATTGCAATTTATATGTGTTGATATTTTGAGAGACAAATTATAAAAATTTACTTATCTTGATCTCTTCAGCCATGGGGACTCAGGGCCCAGTGGGTCGAACCTTTATGCGAGGCTAACAGACGGTTTACAATTTAAAGTCGGAAATATCAAGTAGATTTGTGTTTCGGAAATTAATTATTTCCGAGCCATACGATCAATTACGCTTGATTTGATATAATTGTCCGATTGCAGGTATTCAATTAACAGTTAACTTATAGAGATATTGAAGTCAAAGTCCGTGATCAGTATCAGAGTATACGTATTGTTCGAGTAGATTGTATATCTAAACACACGATAAAAAGGAGTTCATCAGTATAATGTAGAAAATACGTGTAGCTTTAGATGCTGAGTTAACATTACGGACTTTACCAAATAAAATACACAGAAAATAAAAAAAAGGATATTTGATACATAGAAAATATAGTAAGATCGAACCGTCTCCTGTTACAATATAATGGAATTTCAAACTATAATTTAGTATAGCTTTAACATTAGGATACATTATATTCTTAATATCGTTGACATGTGGTTGTCCCGAATAGTATACCAATATTTGTATAAATGATCATGAAAAATTGCAAACTTTCCTGATGTTGAAAAAATATTTCGATCATGATGGTTATTTACGCGTTTGTTGTTATCTTTACACAACATTTTTTAATTAAATATTCCTTTATCAGAGGTTTCTGACTAAATCAGTTACTTTGATCATAGACATATTTTATACAGTTACGATTATCTTTCAAGTTATTTGTCCACAAGTTACGACTATCTTCTTTTGGAGTTACGATGATCTTCCTTAAATTTTCAAAGGCTATTATTTCGGTAATAAGGTCACATATGATATTAAGAACACACACATACAACAATGCTGTACATATCAACCTAGCGGCTGAGTAATTCTTTATAACAATGCGTGTACACGCAGAAATTACAAAAAGACGATTTTACCTGTTTTGGGCTCCGCCATGTTGGGATCACCGTAACTGCAGTTACGGTGATCAGTTTAACACCATTGAAGTACTAAGCATTATATAAAAAAATCAAGCTTGAAAACTGTAGGCGGAATCAGTGGTAACCATGTAACCTGCATGCCAAAAAATACCAGAAAATAAAAAAAGTTAAACTATACACATGATATATGTACACTAACACCCTATACAATATACAACTTCTAGCTAGATCAATTCAGGACGGATAGACCGGACAAATTATGTACTTCACATACCTAACATTATCATGATTACATATATAAAATAAAAAATTGACGCAGTTCAACAAGATCTTATAGACTATATATATATAAAGATGGTATCAAAAGGATTTCCCAGTAGAACGTCATCTTCGATATCTACGGAGGGTTTACATTGTCCCTTTTCAGCTAAAAATTGTCGAAAATTCCGGTCCAAGGGCACAGGGCGATGATGAGACCCCCTTGATCTCTCAATCTTCTCAATATTATGCAGATAGTTAGTTAATATACAGATACAAACGAGACCAAAAGGAATTTGGGTAAACTTTCGTGTCTTCTATGTTTACGAAGGGCTCAAAGTGCCAGTTTGATATTCAAACTATACAGTGAAAACCTATTGGAGACCGCTTAAATGACGGTGAGACCCCCTGGTCATTCAATGTCTACAAAATTTGCCGATCTTTTAGACTATGTATATATAAAGATGGCACCAAAAGGATTTCCTAGAAGAACGTCATCTTCGATATCTACAGAGCGCTTAAATTGTCACTTTTCTGCTAAAAGTTGTCGAAAATTCAGGTCAAAGGGCACAGGGCGATGGTGAGACCCCCTTGATATCCTAATCTTCCAAATATAATGCAGAAAGTTAGTTAATATAAAGTTACAAACGAGACCAACAGGAATTTGTGTAAACTCCTTGTCTTCTATGTTTACAGAGGGCTCAAAGTGCCAGTTTGATATTCGAAATGTATAGTGAAAACCCACCAGAGACCGCTTAAATGACGGTGAGACCCCCCTGGTCATTCAATGTCCACAAAATTCGACGAGTTTTTAAACCATGTATATATAAAATTGGTATCAAACGGATTTTCCAGAAGAATTATATCTTCGATATCTACGGAGGGCTTAAATTGTCACTTTTGAACTAAAAATTGTCGAAAATTCATTTCAAAGGGCACAGGGCGATGGTGAGACCCCTTGATCTCTCAACTCATAATATGCAGATAAGTAGTTAATATAACGATACAAACGAGACCAAAAGGAAATTGGGTAAACCTCTTGCCTTCTATGTTTACGGAGGGCTCAAAGTGCCAGTTTGATATTCAAAATGTATAGTGAAAACCTACCAGAGACCGCTTGAATGACGATGAGACCCCCCTGGTCTTTCAATATCCACATATTTTATCGGACTCGCTTTGATATCCTCATTAAACCAAAGACTTTAAAATTGGTATTTCCTGCTCCTCCGCTGAGCACACGACATTAAGAAATAAGAGCTAAGACTGGTCGGCTCGGAGTCAGAATAATGTGTCCGGGTAAGGTGACATGTTTCTAGCGGACTGTAAGTATGTTACCTTGTGAACTAGCACGTTAAAACTCCGACTCTTCTTGTCGTTCTAGTACAAAACAGGGCAAATATTCATATTACATTACACTACAAAAGTCCAAAAGTCTGAAAAGACCAATTTTTGTCTTGATTTGCATGAATAAGTACTCGACATTCTCCAAATGTATGACTTTTGTCTTAATTTTTCTCGACAAAGTCCCATTTATATTAAATTTGTATGAAATTTACTCGACAAATTCTCGACATTCTGAATATGGTCTTAAAATTTCTTGACAAATTCTTGACATTTGAATACTGTCATGAAATTTCTCGACAGATTCTCAACATTCTTATTTTTTCTCAGTATGGCTTGACATATTAGGAACATTTTGAATTGTGTCTTAAATTTAATTGACAATTCTGAGTTTTACAAATCATGACCAATATACATGATATAACTTTATCTTTATTTCTCTTTAAAAATATACTGTTGTTTCAGTTAAGCTTGTTACAACAAAAAAAAAAGTTGGGCATGAAAAATAATTGAAAATTTGGGTATATAAATATTTCTATAAATACAAATATGGCTTTGAAATTTAAAGTATTACCAATACAAATTTTGGTATGTAAATAATTACAAATGTTGATTCCTAAATCTTATAAATAATTGCTAAATGATTAAAACCAATCATACTGTAGACATATTTCATTCTACATGCATAATATTCAATATTAATGTTGTAAATACGACGCGAACATAACGCGGGAACGTCACTTATTTCTTATATTGTAACGTAAAGACTTTGTGACGTGTCACTTGTATACTTGAGCATTCTATAGATCGATTACAAATTATAACATGTAGAACGTTTTCTTCTTTTATTCACGTATTCTCGACAATTAATATGGTAAATAAACAATTTTTGTACCAAAATGTGGTTTTTATAAATAGCAAAGTATTATTGTATCCTAATTCTTCCAAGGATTTGTATAGTCGTACTATACAAATCCTTGATTTAACAGAAAAAAAAAGTGTGTAATGTCATATGTTGCAATATATATTAAGTATTACACGTGGACAGGATGTTTCCCATACAATTAAGGTATTCCAAATACGTTATACACACCCCAGGGTACTAGCGACTGTCATATTACTGCTTTACCTGTAATCAAGTTTGTTGATAGATGAAAATGAAAATCATCATTTTAATTAAAACATTTTGAATTAAAATGGATTTTCTTCATCAAAAATTATGAAGTGAAATAATTTAACATAAAAACAAATTGGATAATTTCCCAAAGATTAAAAAAAAACTATTATCTACTCCAGGAATAATAGAAAACTGTATTTATAAAGGGTCCCATCAATGATTTCTTTAGAAATTTCTGAATGATCCATTTCCATTCTTTAGAAATCATTGGTCTAATGAAATGGATCTAAAACAGACACGCATAATTAAGATCTTAACATTTATTTTGTTCTATGATTTCTTGAGAAAAAAATCAGGAGGAAGGTATAACAAATATTTAGTTTTGATAAAAAATTATGAAATTCAACACTCAATTTTGAATAAATAATCTTTTTTGTTGTTATAAAAAAATGAATAAGTTTTTGAATCAAGATGGGAACAAATTCTTGGTCCCAAAGGAAAGTCCCACTCCCCTTTTTAGCCACACTCACGCACAAGATGAATGGTGGGGTTCAAAAGAGACACATGGTCACATTTTAAAACTTCTTCAAGTCACCCTTTTTAGTAAAGAAAATTTGACTGGTAGTTTTTTGATCGGCAAAAATCGCAAATGCTGTTTGCCACTAACTGCGACATATATAAGTGAAAACTATTTAATTAAACGTTTAATAAAAAATAAATCAAAATTAAGCTACATGGGAGGTCATTCGGGGTTTTCCACATAGGTGTATACAAAGGGTATCTTACTATACAAATCTTTGCATGATTCTTCTAAGTTTAGTTTAGCGATATTAAAAATGAGTATACAACAGCAAAAGAAAGTGTTTAAACAGTGCAAAATGTGTCTATTTACAATTCCAGGGAAATGTATACTGTTGAGATAGTATCAAGACATCTTTAAGACCGTCAAGAATGTGTCTAGATATATTCAGACAGCTTTAAGACTGTCAAAAATGTGTCAAGACATATTCAGACATTACTAAGAATGTCAACAATATGTCAAGACATATTCAGACATTATTAAGAATGTCAACAATATGTCAAGACTGATCGAGACAAATTTATGACAGTCAAGAATTGGTCGAGACTAATCAAGACTCTTATCAGATGATACAGAAAGTGTTGAGAAATTTTTAGATAATTTTAATACTGTCAAGACACTTGTCAAGAAAAATCAAGAACCTTATTAGACAAATTCATAATATGTTAAGAATTTTTAAAAATAATCCGGACAAGGAAAGAATGTAGAGTAAAAATTCATGCAAATTCAGACAAACATTGGTCTTTTCAGACTTTTTGACTTTTGTAGTGTTAACATGTTCTCGTTCTGAATATGCATATTAATTTGACGCTGGACGTTAAGCAGCCATCTATCATCATCATCATGGCAAATGATTAAAGCTTTCTGGAAATCCGAATATTCAGCTTCCTCTGCAGTTCGTGGTGGAGGAATATATTCCTTCCAAATTTTTATTTCAAATCCATTTAATGTATATGCTGTTTTTAATTCAGACTCTGTTATTTTCAAACATCGGAACCTGAAATTACCAACTCTGTAAAATGTCTCTTCTAATACTCCGACTACAACAAGACGACAGCCTTGGGCCATTAAACTTCCAACATACTGAATTATTTCATTATACCCGTGAACATCTGTGCATGCTACTTCAAAACATAGACAAGAAACAATTAGATCAGGGTAATCATCCCCAAGGTGAATTGAAGAACATTTTGACAGGTCAACTGGAAGTATTGCTCTGACATTATTGCAAATCTCTGCAAATTGTTCAGGAACTGTCTGGCTAAAATACAATTGAAAACACATTTACTCAGAATTGAAAATAGAAAATGCAAAATGTATCTTGAATGAATTTTATATTTTCAATTAAAACAAGAATGTGTCCATAGTACACGGATGGCCCACTCGCACTATCATTTTCTATGTTCAGTGGACCGTGAAATTGGGGTCAAAACTCTAATTTGGCATTAAAATTAGAAAGATCATATAATAGGGAACATGTGTACTTAGTTTCATGTTGATTGGACTTGATTAACTTCATTAAAAACTAACTTGACCAACAACTTTAACCTGAAGCAGGACAGACTAACGAACGGACGCACAGACCGAAAAACATAATGCCTCTAGGTGGGGCATACTAATACCGATGTGAAGTTTTGTACAACATTTCGCTACACTCTCAATATATTTGTAAGACTGATATTTCGTTACTGCACATGCGATGAAACTCTAAAGTGAATTTGAAGTTTACATGTTTTAAATTAAATAACAAAGTGTCTGAATGTCAGATAAGAATATAGTTTCTACATGTATGCAATAGTAGCGAATACCCAAACGTATCTATTAATATGAGTTCAATCTTATCCTGAAGGATACAATTATTAACCTCAAAAAGTCCTCTTACATTTCATTTATTACTATATTTTGTTTTGGTTACAATATATAAACCAGGGTAATTGTTTGTGTGAGCTAACAATCATTCAATGTTGATAGATAACTAAGGGTTTGTGTTGTTCATTCTTCGGTTTTCTGTGTAGTGGTTTGTTATAAATTTTGTCATAATTATAGATTAACAGTAAACTTTTGAATTTGCTATCCTAGGAATAGATTACTTTTAGGAATTTTAGGTCCTCAATGCTCGTCAACTTCGTACTTTATTTGGCATTCTAACATTTTTTATTCGAGCGTCACCGATAAGTCTTCTGTAGACGAAACGCGCGTTTGGCGTACAAAATTTCAATCCTAGTATCTATAAGGAGTTTATTGTGAACATGTTTGTTTTTTCATCGTCCTTCGTTTTTGCCATAAAGTTGTCAGTTTCTCTTGAGTTTTGAATGTCCCTATCCGGTATCTTCCGCCTCTATTTGTCAAATAGTTCAATTTGTGAAAGAATTTAATATGGGTGATAACTAATTTTTGTTAACGAGTTCATTGAAAACCAACAGCTCACTACGGACATGGACAACATTACTAAGTATGGTAATATACACATCAAATATCGGCTAATAGAAACCAACCTCCAAAAATTAGGAAAACAAAATAACAGGAAACAATAATTCGTCCGTTTTGTCGTAATTTTGAAGCTTGTCAGACCCATTGAAAACATAAAATCCCTAGAAAAATATTCCAAATATGAATAAGGCTAGCCATGCCTGTAAAAATAAAACCTTTATGTTTTGAATAAATTGTTAATTTACGGAAAATGACCGAATCAATGATAACGCATGCCATGAAAAGAGTGTTGTCTACTGTGCGTTTTTTTAATCCTAGGGGACGGTTAAAAATCGAGTGATTTCTTTAAAACATATATCCCCCCTTGCCACCACAAATGTCATGTTCCAACGACTTATACAATTGATATTATCTTTAGATTAGACGAGAGAAATATTCCAGTCTAGCTTCGGGGCGCTAAATTTTACACCGGTTTTAAGCGGGTTTTGTTGTGCTACATATTTAGTTTTCTGTGCATGTTATGCTGAATTAAGTTTGTATTTTATCACTGTATTGTGTCAAATTCGCTTCGTCTATGCCTATAGAAATATTTTCACCTTCGGCTTTTATTGCCCCTTATTTATATCTCAAAAACATACAACTCAATTGAATTTGAACTAACTAATACTTACTGAGACTTGCTACCTTCCAGGTCTAGTATAAATTTGCATAATGCACCCCCGGTCTGTTATTTGTCATCTTTCCAATGCTGCAAGGCGTCTCTATTCACTTGATTATAATCGGACAGTATTATCTTTTGTACATATGGACTTGCACTAATAACCGAGTGAATTGTTGGGCCAGTGCCTATGTGTAATAAAGTGTTTCCAAGGATATTGCATTGAACGAAAAAGTGCACACTGTATATCAACTAATATAATTTATACTAAGTATAAACCAGAGCACTCAAATCATGATAAATAAGATATATTTGGAGGATAAATTAAGTTAAGATGAGTTTTCAATTTCGACCTATTTTGTGAACCACTTACAGTTTTTTTTTTGTACTAAACAAGAATGTTTCCATAGTACACGGATGCCCCACTCGCACTATCATTTTCTATGGTCAGTAGAACGGAAAATTGGGGTCAAAACTCTAATTTGGCATTCAAATTAAAAGATCATATCATAGGAAACATGTGTACTAAGTCTCAAGTTGATAAGACTTCAACTTCTTCAAAAACTACCGTGACCAAAAACGTTTACCTGAAGCGGGACAGACGGACGGACGGAAGAAGAGAGCCGCAGACCAAAAAACATAATGCCCATAAATGTGGCATAAAAACCATCACAAATAAACAAACACACATTAGAAAAAACTAATGGATACCTGTTTTTTTTTCATTTACGCAAAGCGTTTGATTCAGTTAGGCGAATAGCATTGTTTTTTAAACTTATATTGCCAGGAAACGGTAATTAGATGATTCATATAATTCATATAATTTACTGTAGATATTCTAGACAATATCAGCGTTAGCGTATCTAACAATTCAAAACTGTGTTGTGACTACCGTAATATAAAAGGATGAATTTGCCAAAGGGGGAAAGGGGGAGGGGGCTTTCTAGCATCACTCTGTTTAACCTAAATATATTAACAATTGATTGCCAACCATCAACCTTATATCATTTCGGTATTAGAAGCCTCATGTATCCATATTACTTGTTAATCTTGTCAGAATCGAAAACAGTTTTTCATTGTAGTTCACAATTATGAACTCTATTTGATTCATACAAGTAGTTTGAATGAACTGCTAGCTAATTTGTCTGTTCACTTGTGTCATTCTTTGATCCGACCGACTCTTAAGTATAATTAAGAAATTTGGTGCTATGAATATTTACAGAAATGCAACTGTTAGTGCGTACACATACTCCCCGCTGGTTTAAGTTAACGTTGTAGCAAAGAGTCCTTCCCTCAAATGCACAATAAGTGTTGTAAAATCAAACTTAACTAATGATGTGTGAATGTAACATTGCTTCTAGTTCTAAACTGGGATGATCCCTCTGTATTGTTTTTATTAAATTCACTGTCACTTTTGTACGAAGATCATGATTTTAGGGAAAAATCATCTGATATACGGAACGAGTGTCAGTTCTTTTATAGGTCCTTCAAAATCAAGGTATTTCACAAATTTCACGTATGTGAAGCATGTTTTGTACGATACTTACATTTAAGACCAAAAGACGAATTTATTAGTATATAGCATTAGATATGATAGAGAATGGAAAAGGGGAATGTGTCGGATAGACAACAACCCGAACAAAGAGCAGAAACCCGGATAAGGGGTTTAACTGGCCTCCAACAATTATGTATACTAGTTCAACGAAATGGTCACCGCACTTAACATCGAAATATACAAATGAACCAAAATAAAAAAAAAAAATAAAAGGCTAACAAAGGCTAGAGGTTCTTGACTTGGGACAGGCGTTCGACAGGCGTAAAAATGCAGCGAAGTTAAACATAATTTTTGAGATCGCAACTCTTCCCCTATACTATTACTGCTTTTATGTGGTAACAAGGGTAAATGCCAGATGTCAATGTCATGTCAAAATTTCTTGCAACGACCCTTACTTCATATAAAAGTACTTAACAAGCATACATATTTGGGTTCAGACTTATAGAAAATGTTAAATAGATCCTTATTGAAAGGTGAGGGATCAATATCGTTACCAAAGACATAAATAGCCATTCGCATATAGTTGGAAAATGCCTAGCAATCATCAATGTTTTGATCCCTTGTGACAAAATTCGAAATTTCGAAACTAAAATGTAATTCTTTCTTTAAATTTAAATGTCAAATTCCTTTTGACAAACATAAGTTACTGACATGATTTTGTTTTCAGCTAATCATCATCCACCATGTCCACGTTGTCTCCTGTTCTGACCTAAAACATCATATTATGATAATTTTTTTACAAGTTCGATTAAACGATAAATTAACGTTGAAAAGGTTAAAAATATTTTGATTAGTAGATATAGGATTTAATGGAAAATACTATAACTGAAAATGCAAATGTAGAAAATGGAAAACTGCGTACTTATTTTCAATCTAAAAACATCTTCAAAATGGAAGCATATTAATATAAAGTTGATAAATTTCAGTATCGAAAAAGCCTAACTCAATTTAGAAATAATGCTCATCAGTAAGCTATTGTGAATGGTCGATAGGAAAGAATCGATAAAGATAAAAGATTTTGTGGGCAGTGTAAGAAGCCAATATTCTGTTGCCACCTGATAAAAATTATGGCTGGTACAGGTAAATATAGAAAAATGAAATTAAAACGATAGTTCCTTGGTTAATTTACCGGTATATAATGATCGGTAGGTGTTGACACAGTGTAAGTCTTGAAATTGTCAGAACTGAAACTAAATGTCACCTTTCATCATACTTTACAGTTATTTGACTTGAAAATCATTTTAGATAGAACATCATAAAAATACTGAAAATGAATTTAAACGACGTTTATTACCCAATGTTTTTGTTGAACTGGGCTTCAGGGCAAATTAAGCTATTCTCGTCTTTTGCCATCGGCCATCTTCGACAGTAAACTTGAGCAAACGTTTGGTTTTCTGAAATTACTTGGCAAATTGGAACCAAAACTTCATTCTTATGATACATGTATGTAGATAAAAAACATTCGAAGGGACATAAATGCACTATAATATAGAATAAAGAACACTATAGAATAAATGATTTTGAGTTTTTGCTTGAAATGTTATTCTAATTTTATTGTATCAATTTTACGCAAACATACCAGGGGAATGATACAGCATCTTTTGGATATAATTAAGTTATTTGTATTGAAAACGTTTACAGATAGATGGAACATTTAATAGCAAACTTCCAACAAGACTACTTAATCAACATAACCGAAATTCTCAGTTGACTCCATATAGGCGTTATGCTCTTAAATGACGGCTGTAACCCATTTTTAATGAAAGGTAATCTTGAAATTGCAATACTAGTAAATAAAGAAAAGCTTTATACAACAAAAATAATTAGCAAGACAAGATCTACAAAGAGTCATATCTGACATGAATATTCAGTCAACTTTCCCCTCCAATGATGATTGTATATTTTGTGTTTTGTTAAAACTTATGGTCGATAAAGAGAAACTGTACACAACTGAATCAATCAGCAAAAACAAGATGTTGAAAAACTATAAAAACACAAAGATAATTTAAACTTTAAACATCAAAGTCAATCAGCTAAATGAGATCTACAGACATATCAACATGATCAAAATCAGTTTGTCTACTCCTTTAGCGAGTTACTGCCCTTCAGTGACAATTTTCTCCGATTTAATTGGTTTTAACGAAACAATATTAACACCTCATTAGGAACTTTCATGCCATGTCTGGTTTCATTCTTTTAGTGGTTCTCTAGAAGAAACATTTGTATGTATTTTCCATAGGGTCCTATGTTAAACTTACTCCCCCTGCTAACAGCCATCTTGGATGACAAATCAACTACAAAGTAACAATACTTGGTCAACACCTCAAACAAAACATTCATACCATGTTTGGTTTCAATCCATTTAGCGGTTTTCTAGAAGAAAAAAGTAAAATCACAAAAATACTGAACTCCGAGGAAAATTCAATCGGAAAGTCCCTAATCACATGGCAAAATCAAATGAAAAAACACATCAAACGAATGTACAACAGCTGTCATATTCCTGACTTCTAGAAGAAGACATTCGTATATATTTCCCATAGGGTCTTTTGTTAAGCTAAGTCTCCCGTTGGCTGCCATCTTGATTGATGAATTTGCTACAAAGTAACAACACTTGGTCAGCACCTCAAAAGGAAATTTCTACCATGTTTAGTTTCATTCCATTTATTGGTACTCTAAAAGAAGACATTTGTATGTATTGTCTATAGGGCCTTTGTTAAACTAAGTTTCCCGCTGGCACCCATCTTGGATGATTGATTGGCTACAAAGTAACAACACTTGGCCAGCACGTCATACGGATCATTCATGTTTTGTTTGGTTTCATTCCATTCAGTGTTTCTCTAAAAGAAAATATTTGTATGTATTTCCCATAGGGTCCTATGTTAAACTAAGTCCTCGTTGGCGGCCATCTTGGATGATTGATTACCAACAGAGTAACAACACTTGGTCAACACCTCATGAGGAACATTCATGCCATGTTTTATTTCATTCCATTTAGTGGTTCTCTAAAAGGACACGTTTGTATGTATTTCCCATAGGGTCCTATGTTAACTGAAGTTCCTCTCTGGCAGACATCTTGGATAACGGATCACCTACAAAGTTACAACACTTGGTCAGCACCTCCTAAGGAAAACTAATGCCATGTTTTATTTCATTCCATTCAGTGGTTCTCTAAAAGAAGACATTTGTATGTATTTTCCATAGGCTCCTTTGTTAAACTAAGTCCCACTCTGGCGGCCATCTTGGATGATGATTCAGCTTCAAAGCAACAACACTTGGTCAACACCTTGTAAGGAACATTCATGCCATGTCTGGTTTCATTCCTTACAGTGGTTCTATAAAAGAAGACATTTGTATATAATGTCCATAGGGTCCTATGTTAAACGAAGTCCTCCGCTGGTGGCCATCTTGGATGATTGATCGCCTATAAGGTTACAACACTTGGTCAGCACGTCCTAAGGAAAACTAATGCCATGTTTTATTTCATTTCATTCAGTTGTTCTCTAAAGGAAGACATTTGTTTGTATTTCCCATACGGTCCTATCTTAAACTAAGCCTCCTCTTGCGGCCATCTTGGATGATGGATCGGCTTCAAAGTAACAACACTTGTTCAGCACCTCATAAGAAACATTCATGCCATGTTTTATTTCATTCCATTTAGTGGTTCTCTAAAAGAAGACATTTGTATGTATTTCCCATAGGGTCCTGTGTTAAACTAAGTCCCCCTCTGGTGGCCATCTTGTATGATTGATCGCCTACAAAGTAACAACACTTGGTCAGCACCTCATAAGGAACATTCATGCCATGTTTGGTTTCATTCCATTCAGTGGTTCTTAAAAAGAAGACATTTGTATGGGTTCCTACAACACTTTGTCAGCACCTCATAATTAAGGAACATTCATGTCATGCTTTTTTTCATTCCATTATGTGGTTCTGTAAAAGAAGACATTTGTATGTATTTCCCATTAGGTCATATGTTAATCTAAGTTCCCCGCTGGCGGTTCTCTAAAGGAAGACATTTGTTTGTATTTCCCATAGGGTCCTGTGTTAAACTAAGTCCCCTCTGGCGGCCATCTTGTATGATTGATCGCCTACAAAGTAACAACACTTGGTCAGCACCTCACAAGGAACATTCATGCCATGTCTGGTTTCATTCCATTCAGTGGTTCTTCAAAAGAAGACATTTGTATGGGGTCCTACAACACTTTGTCAGCACCCCATAATTAAGGAACATTCATGTCATGTTTTATTTCATTCCATTAGGTGGTTCTCTAAAAGAAGACATTTGTATGTATTTCCCATTAGGTCATATGTTAATCTAAGTTCCCCGCTGGCGGCCATCTTGGAAGATAAATCAGCTACAAAGTAACAACACTTGGTCAGCACCTCATAAGGAACATTCATGCCATGTTTGGTTTTATTCCATTCAATGGTTCTCTAGAAGAAGTTCAAAATGTAAAAAGTTAACGACGACGACGACGACGGACGCCAAGTGACGAGAAAAGCTCACTTGGCCCTTAGTGCCAGGTGAGCTAAAAATGACATCGATTCAATTCTATCAGAGCAGATTAAATTTTACTCCGAGATGATTAGCACTGAGGGTTGGGACGAAAATAGAGCAGAAAAGTTTATTAACAGGAAACTGACGGACAATGATAGACAACATATAGAACGCCAAATTGATGTTGATGAATTAATAAAAAAATAGGAAAAGGGAAGGGATGGGGATATATCGGAATTTTATCAAATATACTGGGACTTTATCAAAACGTATTTCACTGAAATAGTTAAGGAAGTATCTAACGAAAATTAACTCAGTAAATCGCAATACCAGTGTGATTGTTAACTTTACTATATAAGGGAGGGGAACGAGAATTAATAAAAAAAAACTTGAGGCATTTAAGCTTGATAAATACGGATTTTAAAATTATATGAAAGATTTTGGCAGAGCGTTTACAACCGTTCTTAAATAAAATCATTCACCGGGATCAAAAAGGGATTGTAAATGGGAGAAATATAAGTGATGGAAATAGACTTAAAGTTTACGAATATATGTAGAAAATGAGGATATAGAGGGATTAATCATATTTCTAGACAAGCAGAAAACTTTGATAGAATCGAAAGGGGATGGCTGATAAAGGTTGTGGAGAGCTTCAATTCTGGTAAGAAATTTTGTAGCTGGACAAAAATGCTATTACAAAATGCTAATACTTGTATTAAAACAAATGGATTTCTGTCCTAAGTCAGGTTAACGAAACTCTCCTAAAATAAGATATATCCTAAATTTGGTCCTAAAGTTAGGATATATACATAGGTGTCTTAGGATGGTCTTAGGATAGTCCTAAAAGTTACGATGTCTTAAGTTGAAATAAAAACAACAAATATTTCATTAACTCAATAATAAAAATACTTATACAATATTAAATTATTATACTGTTATTAGAATTAAACTAATTAAACCAAATGTTCATCAATACGTGTTTTTTTTTAAATTCAATTGTGTTACAGTATTTTAAATTTGATCCATAAATCAACAAAGAGGTTTACAGTATTCAGTTTGAGATTTTTGGAATAATAAGCGAATTACAAAAAATTAGGTATTTTGTCTGGTTGTTCTTGAACTAACACGATGCACATATTTAAATACATTGATTTATTCCGGAGTCATTTGGTGAAGTACTTTAAGAACTAAAATTTCTTTTCCATAAATTATACAAAATCAACGGAAATGGGCATCCATCGAAGCTCTCCAAAAAGTATGTTTGACGATGTCAAATAATTACGCTGATTTAAAATAATTTTTGCTGCCCTTTTAGAACCTTAAAAATTCTATCATTATTAGCGGCATATTTTGCACCTGACCAAATGGTACAATAATAATTGAAATGTAGAAAACATTTAAATTTTGGTTTCAGAAAAAGATTGACTTCTTCTCTTACTAAGGCTGATTCATGGACACGGCGTCGTCTGATAAGGCAGGTGTCCCCTCATCACCAGACATGACAATATCCCAAACATGACTCATTCAGATCATCATACTAGTGACAATAGCAATAGTACACATACACAGCCATGTTCAGTTCTCCTTAAAGACATTTTGGATTTTGATGACTTTGAACACCACTGTCTCATTTCGAAATGTGGAACAAATGGCTGCAAAACTTGTGAAATTTAAATAACAGATGCTCAATTCACTAGCAATTTAACTAGAAAGTCTTATTTCACTAGAAGTTACGATGATCTGAATTGTAAATCTATAAATGTCGTGTACGGATTAGAATGTAACCTTTGTGGATTGGTTTACGTCGGTGAAACGAAAGGAAGGCTAAACAAACGTATGTGCGGCTATAGATCAGATATCAACCTCAATGCAAACGACAGTCTGTACCAGCATTTTAATCAGCCTGATCATTCCATCGTTTCTATGACAGTTCGTATTATCGAAAAAAAATACCACAAGACTAACATCCTCAACTTGCAACGCCTCTCCGTAGACAAAAAGAGGACTACTGGATTCGACAATTGGGAACTGCGACACCATATGGTTGCAATGACAAAATTGATGGTATAGGTATTCTATCTAGTCCTTCCTGTAGCTCGTTGAATGTGGTGAATATTTTCAACTCTACTCCTCGACGTAGACGCAGTCATGGTCATCGTCATTATACATCACCTACTTTGCATGATGTCTCTATTAATGACTTGCTGCCATTTATGCAAAAGCCGTTAGGTATTCATCACATTCGCACGAAACGTTATTCATTACCCCTTTCTAAACTTCATTCTCTGTTCAATTTATGTTCGGAAACCACTGTTACAAACCCTCATTCAAACCTTTTCCAATTTACAACTATCATTTCGGATATTGCAAGTCACAAACTTTTCAAACCAGTTCACATTGGAAAAGATGAAAAAAAGAAAAGATCTTTTCCTTAACCTTCTTTTGCCAACAAAGGTCTCGATGGCGTCAACTTAGGCAATATCCTGCATCATAAATTAGTTCAGTCGAAAATACCTCCTTATTTTAAAGCTCAGTCTGTAACAATAATTTCTTATACCTATACCAAAGCAATTGCAACTAAAATTACAAACACGTTTTGCAGGATCTCAACATTGACGACTTCAAGTCTAAACCTCCTGATTGCACCTGTGCTAGTTCCCAGTTCACATATAATCCGGCTGGCCACGTTATCACCAGAGACCTCAACATTGTCACTAACACTTCCCTGTGAAATTTATTATCCAAAGGTCCGAAATATCGTGAGTCTAAATCCATCAATTGGAAATACAACTTCAAAATACTGATGGATTCAGTCGAGGATTATGCCAGACAATGGGCTTAACGCGAGAAAGAAGACGTAGATACTCTTTCCGAATGAATTAAGGCTGTGAGGTCGTTGATACAAATTTGAATTAAGAAACTAAATGGGTCTATCAATACCCACGCTACGCCATTTTTTAAAGACCCAAATGTTGCAAAACACTTGTCCTACCTCCGTGACAAATATGCTGTTGTCCCCTCAGATAAAGCCACAAACAACATCGTTTTTGTGTGTGAATATCATTACATAAACTGCTTGATCAATGAATTAGGTATTGACAATTTATTTGGAAACTCAACATATACCCTCATGACACTTATCAAAGAAGAAATCCTGGATAATCATAGGTCCGTTCTATGTTCCTTTTGAATTTCAACCAAAGATGAAGAACTGGATCTACCATCACTATATTGGATACCTAAACTACATAAGTGTCCTTACAAACAACGGTATATTGCTGGGTCTTCCAAGTGCTCCATGAAACCTCTTTCTAATTATTAACATCTATTTTGTCAGCAATCAAACCCGGGTTCCAAAGGTATTGTGAAACTGCCTATTCTAGACGTGGCGTGAATCAGACGTGGATACTAAAAAATTCCAAAGATCTCTTAGAGTACATACAATCTAAGACTCTCTCATCTTCCAATAGTATTAAAACATTTGACTTTTCTACACTTTACACAAGTATTCCCCATTCCAAACTAAAAGACAAATTGAAAGAATTGGTATTACTTTGTTTCATTAAAAAGAATGGCGAACGTAGATACAAGTATCTTGTCTTGGGGAGGAACAAATCTTACTTTGTAAAGAATCACTCTGATTCAAACAAAAAATTCTGAAACTGACATAATCAAGATGCTTGATTTCTTGATTGACAACATATTTGTTACGTTTGGAGACCTGTTTTTCAACAGACTGTCGAAATTCCAATGGGAACCAATTGTGCCCCTCTTCTTGCCGACTTGTTTATTTATTATTTTGAGACTGACTTCATACAGGAATTTCTTAGGAAGAAAGATAAGAAGTTAGCAATATCCTTTAACTTTACGTTCCGCTATATAGATGATGTTCTCTCACTAAATGATACAAAATTTGGTGACTATATTGAACGAATCTACCCCATCGAACTAGAGATAAAGGATACTACAGATACAGTTAAGTCTGCCTCATATCTTGACTTACATCTAGAAATTGACAATGAGGGTCGGTTGAAAACAAAACTTTACGACAAAAGAGATGATTTCAGCTTCCCAATTGTGAACATTCCATTTCTATGTAGCAACATCCCAGCAGTGCCTGCATACAAAGTATATATGTGCCAATTGATACGATATTCCCGGGCTTGTATTTCCTATCATGATTTCCTTGATAAAGAATTGCTGCTCACAAGGAAGCTATTAAACCAAGAGTGCTAAATGATAGTTGAAATCATCCCTTCGTGAATTTACGGACGCCATCACGAGTTGGTTGACCGTTATGGAATAACCGTTTCACAGATGATATCGGATATGTTCCTTATGTCGTAACTACAATACCCTTCCCTTTTCACGAATATTACCTACCGAATTAGACTATTTACCGGATTCGTAATTACATAAGCAACACGACGGGAGCCACATGTGGAGCAGGATCTGCTTACCCTTCCGGTGCACCCGAGATCACCCCCAGTTTTTGGTGGGGTTCGTGATGCTTAGTCTTTAGTTTTCTATGTTGTGTCATCTATACTATTATTTGTCTGTTTGTCTTTTTATTTTTGGCCATGGCGTTGTCAGTTTGTTTTCGATCTATGAGTTTGGCTGTCCCTCTGGTATCTTTCGTCCCTCTTTTTCAATACATGTAATGAGATGGAGTGGACCTAAGGAAACTAGTTTATCTAGCTAAAATTACAGCACGAATATCGCCTCTAACACAATTTTGTGACCATTTAGTTTTGTTGTTGCATGAAATTTATTTATCATTGTTATAGTATATTATCAATATTGCGTTAAAACTTTATTTTGCGTAAATTATATTTTCCATAAAGATTAAACCTTCCGCCCTTTACATATATACATTAAAATATATGTCATTTATTTCTCTACATATTTTAATTAATCACATAAATATATTAGGATGGTTCTAGGACAATTGTACGTAGGACTGTCCTAAGATAGCTTTGTTTTACATCCTAAGACAAGTCTCAGACACGTCCTGAGACCATCAAAAATTATGTCCTAAGACATCTCTTATGACATGTCCTAGGATACTTTCATTGACATAGCCCCGACCAATAAGACAAGAATGTCCTATAGCCCCTTTCTAAATTTATAATCCAAGCGGAACCAATGGCATGTGCCATTCGCGCGCATGTAGAAATACAGGGAACCAAAATACCAACGGAAAACGGATAACATAAAAACTTTGTTGGTGCATCATGGTTATAACATTCATACAGATAAAAAAAACTGTATTCACACAGAGGTAAAGTATTGATTATAAAAACGAGGTTGAGATGAGGGGCATATCTAATGAGTGTAAAAAAGAAATAATTTCATTTTTCTAGAATTTTGTTTGGAAGTCTAAAGTCAGCCTTTAAAAAGAAAAGTATGTTGTCTAGATGAAAACATAGGGGGATCAGAATGACCAGTTTGGAAAGTTTCATAAAAAGCAATCATATTAAATTAATATATAGAATTTTAGAAAGTTCAACACAAAGTTCGAATGCAGTTGCCAAATACTGAATTTAAATTGGACCAAATTCGAAAGTCTGATAGCCTATATAACTTATGTTGCACTTTATTTGAAACCCAAGAGCATCTATTCTATTATTGTTATAAAATTCAAAACTTCATTGAAGAAATAAAAAGATTGCTATCTCTGTCGATAGATATAACGCTTACCTGTTTGTAAAAAAGGATTACTGGGTATAATCAAGATCTTGATAAAACGCAAATAAATATTGGAAATTTTATAGTGTTTACAGAAAAATTTAGTTTTTTGAAAGGTCGGCAATAAAACAAGATTATATTTCTTGATTTGCGAGTTCTGAATTTATAATGTAGAATTTAGAATTTTGAATTATGAATGACCCTTCTCCAGGTTCTCGGCTGTCGTAGTCATGGCTCTTTTTGGATTCAGAGAGATTCGGTACTCTACGTCGGCTTTCGTAATCACATACGTATTGATTTTTTTTTTAAAGTACACATGCATTTTTCTAGCGCTGAGTTATTACATACAGCTAATAAATTTGAAATAGACAGAATTTCTGTTTCACCAACATATTACATCGTGAGAACATGAATACAATTTTGTGTTTTGCAATTGGATGTAATATATATGTTGTATTCTTTTTTTTTGTGATTGTGCTGACGAATTGGGTTTCAATGTCAGCGACTTTGCAACTCTTACAGTTGCCTCTTCCGCATGGTTTATAATCTCCTATTTTCGATGTCTCGTGTTTAGATACTTTGGATGAATATCTTTCATCTATTGTCCACAAATACTCGCGTCTTACTGAAAATGATCCTTCCTTAAAAGAGATTCTATCACCTCCCGTCATGGCTTAACCGGACACAAAAACCTCAAAGATATATAGCCATAAAACAAGGTTCAACCAACCATTTTTTCTTAAAATGTCATGTACCAAGCCAAGAATGTGACAGTTGTTTTCGAATAGTTCGTTTTGATTTGTGACCCTGATTTGTTTTCGCTTAATCGATTTATGACTATTGAAAAGCGGTATACTACTGTTGCCATTATTTATATCGCAAATGTTAAAACACCGCTAAAATGACAACATTAAATAAAGGCAACAGTAGTATACCGGTGTTCAAAAGTCACATATCAATTTAGAGAAAACAAATCCGGTTTAAAAACCAAAATCTAGGGGAACACATCAACTATAAGAGGACAACAAAGGAACAACAGGAACACCGAAATGCAACAAAAACAAACATTAAGTGACAGTACAAATAATTGGAACATACCTGTAGTGATCTGAAAATAGCGGGAAAAGTCTCAAGAGTAGAAACAAACGAGTTGTTTCACATGCGAGATCTAAAATTTATATAAATAACCATCATCTATATAATAAATAACCATGATAACTAGTATTCTTAGCAAATTTATGAAAAAATCTGCTTTCCTGCTGAATAAATGTCAAGAAACTAGAGGAGTAAATATAATAAATGTTCAGATGATAATATTTTATGACGGAATGCAACTAGCGCATTTCAAGGTTGTTTCTTTTTTGTTTTATAACAAATCTTGTTGTATCACGATTGCTGGGTATTTCGTGTATCTCGTTTTAGCACGGTAGTTGATTTAAGTGTATTGCGGACTTTTGTAGTTTTCCATTTTACCATAGAGTGTTTGTTTTTCTTCAATCTGTGATTTTATATAACCCCATAGTATTTTTTGTCTTTTTGAAACGTTTTTCCACAAATTAGAATGATGAATATGATTTGGAAAAACAAAATCGGTAATGACGAAAAAAGGAATTCAATCTGTTTAAGTGAAACATTAGAAATTACAAATTATGACTAAATTAAAAAAAATGCATAAATGATCCGAATGAGATCGTATTGGTGTAGTTGAAGATTGAAGTTGAAATACATTTCAAACGGTTGTTCGACAAGTGTAACCTTTTTGTTATTCAAATATGCTGCTTTTTATATAATTGTTGAAAAATAAAGATTATGTTGCACATACAAAAATACCTGGAGTAGAATGGTAACATTTTATTACTTTTTTACAACACCTTCACCGCATCTTTTATTTAACATAATACCCCTTAGAGTGCAATTGTTTTTGCAGGTATATTGTAGGAGACAATGCACCGTATAATTGTGTTTATTATATGCACTGTTTTGAAATGTACAGTCAATGGGTGTCCACTTGTATGTAGCTGCACGGCCACGACGGTTGATTGCAATAATAAAAATCTAGCAACAGTGCCGTCTGAAATTCCCAATTCGACACCCGTATTGTGAGTAGTAACATTTTAGTTTTTAGTTTACTTATATAGTAATATGCTATAATATAAACAATGGTATTAGTTTCAGTGCACGTGAATCATATTTTGGACATGCGCTTTAAAACAAATATACTAATTATACCGAAACTTAACGTTTAAGTATTCAAATGAGGGGAAGATACCAAGGGGTAATCAAAATAATGAGGCAATCAAATCAGACAACGCAATGAAAAAAAATACAACTAATAGACAAACAACTTTCTACAAAATTTACACAAAATCTTGTTCACCGATCTGACTCAAATTCTCATATTTGATTTATAACATACTAAAACTTATATATAAATAAACAGGTAACAATGCATGGACTCGATGATATATATCATCATTTCGTGTGTATTTTAGTCTGGACGCCATTCAATCAATCATCGAGATGACCTCCGAAGCCTGCCGATGGTCATATAACCCGATATAAACATAAACATACATATAAATAGATAGCGACCTCGTGCAATTGAACTGTTCTAGGTCTGTTTGATTTTTATGTTATAAGTTTAAACAAAGTATGTTAATCATCGTTTTTACCTGTATAAGAATGAGTTTTTGTGGATTAATATGTCAACGAAATGGTCACCTTTGTTTCACTTTGAATGTTGATATTATTTTCATTTTAATGGCTTAACATGACTAATACATGCGTAACCAATCTCTTGCTAATATGTTAAATTGAAGGTCACATGAATACAGATTCAATGAGGTTGAATCATTCACTTGCATGTGAATAATTCATCTTCGAGGTTATTTTGACAAAATTCAAGTAAACTGGCTGCTAAAAGCGAATTGCTGTTTCACTTTCATTAATGATAGAACAGAAAAAACACAATTTTTTTTATTTTTTTATCTTGTAGCTAATGCCTCTTTAAGATTTCCGAACAAAAAACAGGATAAACTCAGGTGCTCCAGAAGGGTAAGAGGTTTCTGCTCTAACTGGTACAAATTCGGTCGGAAACCGGGACATCGGTGTGATGAAGTCTTAATCGACTTAATTTTCCGCAAGAGAAATACGTTCATACCTTTTTCGTATCTTCTGTCTCCTTTCTTATCGATAGTGACTGTAGGCATTTAAGATGTGATAACACATGTAAAAATAAACAAGAATTATTGTTCCTACGTTCGATTCAGATACGTATAGAACCTCTCAGACATAATCTTCTTTTTTATAGTTGTCAGATCATGTTCAGTCGTGTTCTGTATGCATGAATGATACTCGGAGTTACGCCCCTTACGGTTGACGAAGTTTTATATAGATTTTCTTATATACTAAAGGTACACGATTGTATAGCATTATCTTTATAGGGAAGTTTAATTCTAAATTTTACTATCAAAGAGTTGATTATTCATTCCTATTGTTAATTATGCGTTTGTAGAAGGCGACGTTCCCTTTGCACCATCTTATGGTGTTTATGTATCTCCACTTGGTCGATTCGCTCTTGTATGTAACAACTTATTTGATTTTAAAGAAAGAAATATATGTAATACATGTAATACTAAACAAATATTACACCAGAGTTTTTGACATGTTTGATATCACAAGCTTGTTAACACTTTTACTCAATTTTATCATCGGTACAAGGACATCATCCGTAAATATAAATAAATTGCAGACATCTTATACGTTCAGGTATTTCACATCTCATCTGTTATGGTAATATTCTATACAAAGCACAACAATGTCGTCATTCACTAGAAAACTTATCCAAACCTTTAAATAGACTTATTCAGAAGGAATATAGTTACGATACTGTTGTCAAGTCATTAACGATGACATTTTCTGGAATTGATATTGATTCACTTATAGGGTCTTTGCATCGGAAATAAAAACATTTATTCTAAAAAGTAGTTGTCGGCATGATACGGGTTATAATTTTCACGTATAATTTATGATGGCATGATACTGAACCCCTAACAGGATTGTGATTGATTTGCATATGATGAAGACATACAATATTTCAATCAGTTTAATTGAGGTCTGGAGCTGGCATGTCAGTAACTGCTAGTAGTCCTTTGTTAATGTATGTTATCATCGTCAATTCGCCTAGTTTCTTCTGCTACCTATTTTAACCACGGACTTGAACTTCCTTTGAAATGAGGTTTACTAGCTGTGCGTATTCCTGTGTGTTTGTTTATTTTATATTGGCTAGAGATATAGGGAAAGGTTGAGATCTCATTAAGCATGTTTAGTCACCTCGTTTTTATGCGCCTGCCCAAGTCAAAAACCTCTACCCTTTGGTAGTCTTATTTCTTGTTTCAGAATGGGAAGTCCTTTCTAAAATAGCAAAATCAAAAGCACAAACTCTTCAAACGATTGGAAAACAGCTGTCATATTCGTGACTTGGTACAGGCATTTCCTAATGTAGAAAATGGTGGGTTAACCCTGGTTTTATAGCTAGCTAAACCTCTCACTTGTATGACAGTCGCATAGAATTCCATTATATTGACTGCAATGTGTGGGCAAAACAAACAGACATAAAAGGTAAACATATCAAAAATTGGGATACAGCCGAAAACATTGTAACATAATCCTAATCACTACAAAAACAAATAACTACTTCAACAAAGACACATTTCTTTATGTCAGATTATTAAATTCGTTATTTACCCGAGAACACAGTTATTTCATAGTGCATTTCTTTTAGACAATACATACAAAAGCTGTATCTTAAAAAGGTTTCTACAGAGTAGTGTATTACTTTCGGGTAAACTGTAGCAAAACTATAGTAAAGTCTGCAGATCTAATTCAAAATATGGACAATTCTATGAAAATGATATCTATAATTCGTTTTACAGCTTCAGAATACTTATATTTGTATCCCTTTTCTACTTGACCAACTTATTACTTTAACTAAAATTTCATGACTCATTTTTTTTACCCGTAACTTTGTATTTACTATTTTATGCACAACATATCTAGGAATGAATTTGGAAGGTGTATGAATAACAATGTGCAAGTTATACACTATCCACATTAGGGACTTAAGGTGTAGACAAAGAAAATCAAAGGACGATAACTGTGTCCCTGGACCGCATAGGATGGAAAAACTGGACCAAACTTACAAAAACTTGGCTTGACCGTGTCGTAGGGAATTATAAGACAGTTGAAAAAGCTTCATTGAAATATGCAACGTATTATAGGCAAAATTGTCAATTTAACTTTGAACGTTGTGTGTTTATTTTTGACGGTTAAATCGAACAATTTTAACTATCACGATTTGGGCCTTAAATATTTAAATATTGCAACACTTTTTTTTCAATGTCATTTTATATGAGATATCATGTATTAAAATCAACAGAACAGTCATTTGATATATCAGATTTATTACAATGATTCAGGATTTAGAAAAATCTATATTAGGCTGTGTTTGAAAATAATGATTTTTGAATGAATCGAGGCCTAATATGAACATGCAATTTTCTTTTCACCAATGCATATTGTTTTGGAGTTGTTTTGTAATAAATAATTCTTTCAGACATAAAAATGTGCATGTACTTTGATTAGATATCATACCACATGCGTATTAAATGGTCTTAGGCCATGTAAAACTGAAATTACTTTTGGTCAATTTAGGCATTAACACATATATACATATGGAAATGCATACAGAAGATACAGGAAATAAATATTTGTTACTTTGTTCTATTTTCTGTAATAATATACTTTCCTCTAGATTTAGAGTTAACAAATAGTTCAGAAAACTTGAAATAAGTATAGAAACACAAATTTTAAACCTGCTGGATAGAACATCAGCATGTCACTAAGGCATTAAAATGGAAACAGCTGCACAATGCTTATTTTGCCAATAAAATGCGAAAATGGGATAATTATACCGAATTTCTCAAAGAAAAAAAAGAATGAAATCCTGTTCTTTTACATAATTCCTCTCTCATGCTCGAGAGCACAATTATTTCGTAATGCATTTTTTGTTGTTGTAGAAAATAAATACAAATTTAAAAAATCGCACCTACTCTTTCTCAAAAATATTTTATAGCATGGAGTACTTCTTTCGGGTCAAATTTTATCAAAATTACAAAAAATATATACCCGTTCTATCTGTAATGATTTAAACTCTTCGTTAGAAATTTGAATGACATAATCAATATAGCTGTTAATCAAGCTGTTTTAGAGAAAATATAAATACCATGCATAGAAATGTTTTTAGTTAATTAACCAACGTGACAGCTTTCTATTGCCCTACTGGTTGCATTTTGAAAATACAACTGTTTCACAAACCACGCCTCTCTTGAGGAGATATATAATACTCATAGATATTTTGTTTTGTCTAACGACTGATTCCTTGATATGATCTCTATATTTCATCTGATAGACACAACTTGTGAATGTTACCAGTATAAACACGCATTGATAACGACCAAATTGAATTATGAAGAAGACCCAAAGTGAAGGGAGGGGTAGTACAGGATTTTAGAATAAGTTTAAACTCTTAAATTTCGAGTCATATACATGTTAAAAATATGCTGCACAGCCGTGGCTTGTATAAAAATCGGTGAATTAGTTCTGCCTATAGTCAAAGTTATTAATTGACTGGCGTCATAGCCATACAAAGTTTATATGATATTTATCAAAACGACTTCCTTAGTGTAAAACATATTGAACATAAACATTCATTTGTTTCAGAGATTTGCAAAACAATCATTTAACTACAATACAACAAGGAGCATTTTCAAACCTACCAGCAGTAACAGATCTGTATGTATACAATGTTACAATATTTTATAAAATAGCAAATGAAAACAAAATCTAAAGAAAATCAGTAGCAGAGTATGTTTAGAACTGTCAATCGTAACGACCTTCTGGTGTTCTGCCTTCGAATGGAGTAACTATTGGTGACCCGTTTTGTTTAATATTCAAATGCTGATTGCCCCCATGGATCCCCGTTCCCTAACAATGTAAATTATTAGAAATTTGTATCATGTTTGATTCTGATATATAGACGATGGCTAATTAGCAGGGGTTCGAACCCCACTGAGGAAAGAACCAAAATTTGCCGACGCTAATTTGCAGATCTAGCATCGTGGGGATACATTTGAGAAGTAGCATATGTAAATTATGGTGTTAGCCCTGTATAACCACAAGATATCCGATGGCGAACGTCTGTCGTAAAGTTGTCACATTTTAGACGTTCACAATAAAATTAAAATTTGATGTGACGGCATGGTCAGTAAAATTATCATACTTTACGATTGAAAAAAAACAACAGCTGATCTGCAAATTATACCATCTACTTGACACTATATATCAAATACTGTGTTACAACTCTGGATAACGCCGACGAGGAAAGGCATTACGCAACAAACAGAAGCCATATTTTATATAGCCCAGTTGGTCGAGTGGTCTTGGGCGCTGGACATAATGCAGGCGGTGAAAGTAGGTTCAGATTCATGAGTTCGAATCCCGCTGAGGATAGAACAAAAATTTTCTATCGCCAAATTGCAGATCTAATATTGTAGGGCTAAATGTGAGATGAAATATACTTGTCAACAAAAGAAACGATACACAAGTTTGAACTAAAATTTATCATAAATATAATAAATAGGAAAATCTTTTAAATTCATGCAAATACATATGTTTAAAAGAATATGACCAAATTAGAAAGTTACAAAATACCGAGTTATTGAACACAGAGGTCAAATTTATTTTGCGGAAAATGATCACAAAAGTCGGCACTTAATTTCGAAGAATATAGTTAAGTATTCAAATATCTGCAAAGGCATTCAAAATTTTAAGCAGACCATGTTTAAGTTTAAAAGTTAAAAGTGCTAACACCGATTTTTGAAATAACAAAACTTTCAAAATTAGTGTTTCGCTTTTTTGCCTTAAATCAATGGTTTTGATGAGAAAATAACACTCTGTAAAATTTAGACCAATAGGGCAATTATTTACCTCGGTACAGTGTATCCAATTTCATGATATATGGAAAATACATTTCCTTGTACCGTTTCTTTTGTTGACTAGTATATATGTAATTTATGGTGTTAGCCCAATATACATGTAACCACAGGTTATCCGATGGAGTCCGTCTGTCGTAAAGTTGTCACATGTTTTGACGTATATATATATATGTATATATATATTAAACAACAAAAAACAACAAAATAAACATACTTTGGTTGAAAAAAATATAATAATGATCAAATAATTCATTTAAAAACATCTGTCAATGTGGCTTGTATTAAAATCGTTAAATATGTTAGCATATAATTAAAGTTGTTAAATGACTGGCGTCATGGTCACACAAATATCCTTATATGATAATTATCAAAATATATTAATGAAAACAAACGATTTCCTCAGTGTAAAATATATTGAACATTAACATTACTTTGTTTCAGATATTTGCAAAACAATCAATTAACTACAATACAGCAAGGAGCATTTCAAGACCTAATAGCGCTTAACACCCTGTATGTATATAATGTTACAATATTTTATCAAGAAGCAATTGAAAACAAAATTTAAAGTCAATCAGTGGCAGAGTATGTTTAGTATTATATATCGGAACGATCTTCTGGGGTTTTGGGGACCCTGTTCGTCTGACTTAACAGTATTTGCTAATACTTTTATTGGTAACGGTACTTCTTAAAACAGGTAAAAAAAAACGAGCTCAAAGGACAATTCAAAACGGAAAATACCTTATCAAAGGCAAAATCAAAAGCTCAATCGCTTCAAACAAATGGAACACAACTGTCATATGCCTGACGTGGTACAGGCATTTCCTTATGTATAAACGGCTGGATTAAACCTGGTTGTATAAGTAGCTAAATCTCTCGACGTCCTACATGTATACACTGCTGATTGCATTATGGTAACAAACATGTGTTAACAGAACATACAAATTTTAAGGATATTTAAACAAAATATTGCGATACAGATTGTTTTTTTGGTTCTTTTAATAAAAGAGATATTGCTGTTTATTCTGTAAAAAGGAAAATAAGTATTGTAATAGATTTATCGACATAAAAATTTGCAAAGAAAAACAAAATGATTGACACGGATATAATTTCGTAGATTCTATCAATAATTCTGGGAATAAACTAAACGCATACAAGAATACTTCATTTTTACAACTGTGTATGCAAAATTTTACCAGCTGTTTGCAGCTACCATTATGTAATAAATACAAATTGCCACCATATGTTTTGTTGCAATCATGATGAAGCATTGTCAGATAAAAATTGTTTGGAATGTTTTTGTTTCCTTAAAGTTCAAAAACATTTTATAATTAAATGTCATTAGAATACATACATGTTCCAAGGACAACAGTCTTTTTATCTGGACATTATATCTCATATATATGATATAGTCAACAAACCTTTTACCTGATATATTGGCAATCACAGACTGATGTATGTAGGGGAAATATTCTAGTGCGGCTCCCCCTTTTTTATGCATGAATTCGTGTTCTAAATGATAAAAGGTAAAAACTCTGATTCTCAGGTAGAGACTTTCAATCTCAGTTAACCACTGGTGTTTGATTCATATAATGATTTTTTCACTCTCCAGTTTTTTGTATTATATTTTGTTGACTTTTGTTCATCCATTTTTTTTTTCTGTTGTTATTCTTGCTCGCTCTTCAGTTTTCCTTGATTATATTATGATCTATGGACGGAAAGATATGGAATCATACCTCCATTATAAGTGTACAATGTAATGAAAATATCGTCTTTTCTTGTAGTTTGGATTGATTTTTTTAAGATTAAATTCATTATAATAATATTGTGAAATCATTTCGTGCTTGGACTCATGCTAGATCATTTTAAATCATTTGATTCCACATCTATTTCAATGCATTTGAACTTTTATACATTTAGAGTGGATTTGAAATCAGCCGATCAACACTGAACGATTGTTTTTGGCGAACTAAATTGTGATGCTAAAACTATCAGAGTTCGTATAACTCTGAGCGGAAGATGTGATGAATATCTTCTGTTGCCACATATGAAATTCAGGTTTATTTGTATTGTTAAGAATTTTAAAACTCAATCGAAATATTAGGACTGTTTATAGGAACTTCATGGATAGCCAAGATAAATATGAAGTGTAAAGTTCAACATCTGATATTCACTGATATATGTCTACCCTCTAGTATGTTCAACATCAAATTTTGACCATTGGTTGGGATATTAGATCTTGAGATTTTCAGCTTCTATGTTTCAATAATAGGCGAAATATACCAAAGGGACATTCACACCCATAAGTCGAAAACAACTCGAGAACGCCTCGGCTAAAAAAAAAAAAAAAAAAAGAAAAGGAACAGCAGACAACCAGTACATAAAACTCAACATAGAAAACTTAAGAATGAGCAACACGAACCCCACCAAAACTGTGGGTTAATATGATTGTTTGCCTGTAGTATCACTGAAAAGAAATTACTTGTCGAAATGCGCATCTGGTGCTGGAGAATTTGTTCCGTTTATGTTATTACAGTCTATTGCATTGTTCATACTATTGAACGGCACTAATCTTGCATGTCTTGTTGATGATGATAATGATGATGGATGGCTGTTAACGTCCAGGGGCAAATTGTTATGCATCTCCAGGAAGAGAAAATGTTAATGTATTATGAATATGATACCTTCTTTGTACTAGACCGACACGTCGAGCCGGATTTTTAACGTTCTAGTTCACAAGGTAACCTTACTAGGACACCTTATTCCGACTATGAGCCGACCAGTCTTTGATTTTACTCATTAATGCTGCGTGCTTAGTGGAGAACCAGCAAATAACAATTTTAAAGTCTCCTTTTCTTTGAATCACCTCAAATTGTATTGTAGTGGTCTCCAATTTTGATATCGGTACTACAAGTAGTTCAGTCTCGGCTACTCCATTTGAATAAGAAATGGCTATTTTCTTTAGTCTCATTTCTGGCAGTTATTTATGTTAAGATATTTAATTATGATAATAAAGTAAAATGCATCTATATCTATCAGACTGTAGCTAGGTAAGGTTGTATTTTCGTTTTGCTGAGAAAATCTGATTGGGTCAAAATGGAAACTACTAAATTATATTATGGAAATTAGATAAGTTTTGTACATTATGAACTTGTCTGCAGATTAATTGGTCTATTAATTATGTTAAATGTCTGAAGCAATATGCTTCAATATGTGTTTATGCCTAGCAAGCTTGATAATTGATCCGTAAAATAGCACGAAAACTGGGTTAAAACAACATCCTATAGAAAATTCTATAGAGTTTGGTATGCATTATGTAATGGAAATAATCTTATTTGAGTGATTAACATATGTGTCTGAATTTGATAATTTATCATCAATGAAGATGTTATAGAAAAGCACGATGAAGATAGTAATCAGCATCCCAAATGTAAACTTATATATTTAGTATATATCTCCCCGTTGATACAACATTCCAGGGCTTGTATTTCCTATCATGATTTCCCTGTTAGGGTGTTGCTGCTCACAAGGAAGCTATTAAATCAAAAATTTCAATTAGTGAATTTGAAATCACCCCTTCGTAAATTTTACGGACGCCATCACGAGTTAGTTGACCGTTATTGAATATCCGTTACACAGATGACAACGGATATGTTCCTATTGTCGAAACTACAATCCCGTCCCTTTTTCCCCAAATGTGATCTCACGAATTAGACTTATCACCGGGTTTGTACTAACATGAGCAACACGACGAGTGCCAAATATAGAGCAAGATATACTTACCCCTCTGAGCACCTGAGATCACCCAAGTTTTTTGGTGGCGTTCATATTGCTCAGTCTTTAGTTTTCTTTGTTGTGTTGTGTGTCTTTTTTTTTGGCCGTGTTAATAGCTTCCATTTTTGGCGTTGTCAGTCTATTTTCGACTTATGATGTTCCTTTGGTATCTTTGATTTATCTAAGATATGCATTTATAATTGTCTCTATGCAGAAACGAAATTGACGATAATGATCTCTAATTCATAATGTTAGGACAATATTATTTTTAGACACAGAAATAAATATACCGTATAGAGCCTAAGTGATTTCAAAACAGAATGTAAGGGTCTGGGTGGAGTTTACAGAATAGAGAGTGCTGGGCCAAAAATAAAGAAAAAAATGCGAAACAAATAGAAAATAGAGATAAAAAGCCATAAAAAATAACTTATAGAGATAAATTGGATGCTTAAATACAAAGAATAGAGAGTAATTCTCAAAATGTATAAAGAGTAGCAAAAAAGGTTTGAAAATGTAAGGAATATTGGATTGAAAAAACCCAAGTCACCCCAAACAGATTCTCAGAACATTGTGAAACCAGCAAGTTGAGCTCGATGGTTATAAAAACAGTTTAAAAAAAAATGTATAAATGCAAAAAAAAAAAAAAAATAAAAAAAAATTATGCTTATCTCAACACAGGATGTATTCAATGACTCTTTGATGTATATGTACAAATGTATTACCGTTAAGCATTCTTTCATCATGTTACATGTCATTTTTTATATAAGGATAAAATGGGAGTTAAGTGTATTATTGGCAAAATTCAAACACAAATGTTTAGATACATGTAAAACAAAAATAAATACACTTGATACGGTAGAACCTAAGAAATTTTATATAAGAAAATTGTGAAACGTTAAAAAGTTTAATTTGAGTCACTTACATAGACTAGAAATAGAGACCTTCTACCGCCAAATTGGAAAATAAGGGCCATAGTCCGCTATTTGTCAAATCAACATGGCATAGGTGTAAACTGGAGAACAGTTCGCCATTTCATATCGAAGTACAAGTTAATGGATATTTAAGACGAACCGAACAATAATTTCATTAAGTTCCAAAATGTTACTGACGGAGACATTTCAACAATAAGTTCAGCATTAGCCAACCTACGGCCCATCTCTGCAACTGATGTTCGGCCTGAACCTGTACGTAAAGGGTCAATTTTGTCAAACACTACTGTAAAGAGAATAATTTACGAAACAAGGACACAGCCAGCTCACTGATGAGTCGCAATGAAAATATAGTGACCAACTATCTTTTTAGCTAAATGTATTTATTTTTTAAATTTCCCTAATAAATTGATTCACTGGTTAACAAATGCATAATTTGATAAATTAGTCAGTATTTTTTTTAATCGGCAATTGTGATTAAATCAGCGACGTTTTAATCTTTAGTCACAACATAAAATTGAAGCCTTAATAAAAGCTGTCATTTGCTAGGAGGCACTTATATAACGTCATTTGCGTAGGAGTAATTTATAAAGACAAAACTGCAGAAAATTAATCATTGACAGACAATAGCCTAAAACACATATTTAAAACTTTAAAATGTTTTGTTTAGCACTTGTTAATATTGTTTACATAAATATACACTAAACCAAAAATCGGTTTGAAAATGTAAGGAATATTGGATTGAAAAAACCCGAGCCACCCCAAACAGATTCTCAGAACATGCGTAAAAAAATCTCCAGATTAAGGGTTGACCAGACAAATAAGATGTACAAGAAATGAACTCAAATTATTTAAGAGAAATATGAAAACTAAATTATTTACATCAGTTAGATAACTATAACATGTATAAATGTATAAGATAACAACTCAATTGTTTTATGGAATTATTATTAATGAGCTCATTTATCAAAAACAAAAAACGTTATTGTTTTCAGTTTATTATACCGAAAATAACATGAAATATATCTTATTCATTCGTGTTTTAAAAATTCAAATCAATGCATACACTATGAAAGGTTTTTGTCCGAAAGTCTATTAATTAGCGCATGGTTACGAAGTTTTCTGTCATTTCAAAACTTAATTTTTGTAGATAATATTTTTCTTTATGACTGCAATATTTTTTTTTTAATATATTTTCATATCGACTGTATAATTCGAGAAAACAAAATGTTTGGCTAATATGTAAATAAAGACAACAGTAGTATACCGCTGTTTAAACACCTTCGCAAGACAGACCTGAAAAGATGTTAATTCAAATTGATGTGCTGATTTATAAATCTATTATTATGATAACATCTTATGTACAATTATGTCAAAACACATCAACTGTGACACCTTGAGCATAGATGTAATTAAGATTTACCTGATCTGCCTCAACTATTACACCTCACATGTTACTTTATGTATTTAAATTATTCACCTTGTACAATTGGCACGTACCTGAACGCTTGACTGGTGAAACTTAATCCAACAATTACCTTGTTAATAATCAAACAGAAGGTGAATATTTGTTTGAAATATAGGGCCATCATGGTCACCATAGATTTATCGTCGACAATTATCAAGGAATGTCACGGATCGTACTGTATATGTTATTTATGGAATCAAAATCATTTTGTTTATTTTCTTTGGTTACATCTTCTGACATCAGACTCGGACTTCTCTTGAACTGAATTTTAATGTGCGTATTGTTATGCGTTTACTTTTCTACATTGGCTAGAGGTATAGGGGGAGGGTTGAAATCTCATAAACATGTTTAACCCCGCCGCATTTTTGCGCCTGTCCCAAGTCAGGAGCCTTTAGCCTTTGTTAGTCTTGTATTATTTTTAATTTTAGTTTCATGTGTACATTTTGGAGTTTAGTATGGCGTTCATTATCACTGAACTAGTATATATTTTTGTTTAGGGGCCAGCTGAAGGACGCCTCCGGGTGCGGGAATTTCTCGCTGCATTGAAGACCTGTTGGTGACCTTCTGCTGTTGTCTGTTCTATGGTCGGTTTGTTGTCTCTTTGACACATTCCCCATTTCCATTCTCAATTTTATTTAACATCTGAAATATATGTAAACTGTTTATATGTATGACAGTTTGATTTATAATGTAACGCATATATAGATATTACAGTCATGATACTTTAGTGTGTACTATTTTTTTTCCAGAAGTTTGAATGGAAACAATCTGACATTTGTCAGGGAAGACACTTTTGAAAATCTCACTAACTAAAAATATCTGTAAGTACAAATATTATCAATGATTTCATAATTTAGAGAATTCTTGATATTTGACGTATGTAATAAAAATAGCTTACATATACACCCCAAACGAAGTCTTATTACCGACTGCATGTACCCATTGCCTCTCGGAAGAGGGACAACTTGCATCCTCGAACTCGCATGTGAACCGTATACTAGTATCCTAAATTTCTTCTTTTATATAATTAAACTTGGGTGTTTTTTTCTTTTAAATGATTAATTTCTATTGTTTCAACAACTCAATTTGCGATTACAATATTTTATGTGACCTACCAAAATATACTTATCAATGAGTTTGTACATATATGAGCAACACGACGGATACCACTGTGCAGGAGGATCTGCTTACCGTTCCTGAGAATCTAAGATCACCGCCTGTTTTTAGCGGGGTTCGTGTTGCTCAGTCTTTAGTTTTCTATATTGTGTTTTATGTACTGATGTTTGTCTGTTTGACTGTGTGTTTATATTCATCTTATGAAATTGAATGTCCTATTGGTATCTTTCGGCTCTCTTTGAACATTTTAATTCTGAAATTAATAAGTTGAACGTTTATTAAAGAATGATTTTTTGTTTGGTTAGAAAATGTGTGATCGACAATTTTGAACACGCTTTAACGTGTTTTTTATTTTTATTTTCTATATGTATGTCCGACATGGTTACAAAATACAAATAATTACACCATTACTAACATAATTCTATATTAATATTCTTGTAATGCTCAGAAAATACAGAAAAAAAAAACACCATTACAAATTTAATCTAAATTTTATTATCTATTTTCAAAAAATTACTTGTGACGTCTCTTTTTGTGGCGTTGATACATTCGTGTGATGCACAAATCATAATTTTATTGTAATTTTCATTGGAGGTGTCCGTTGTTATTCTTTAGTTTACATGTTGTAGTGTACTATTATATTGTTTATTTATGTATTTCTCTGTCCTGGGTGTTCTTGCGTGTATTTGTACTGTATTCCTCTCACGTAATGTTGTCATTTTAGCGGTATTTTTAACATTGCCATATAAGCGGGAGGTTTGGTTGGCCGTACAAATAGGTTCAACCCACCATTTTTTTCTCAAAATATCCTGTACCAAGTCAGAAATATAGCAGTAGTTATCACATAGTCCGATTCTATGTATATTGACGTTTGTTTTTGTAGCATCTCAGTGTATCTTTTGTTCCGTTGTTTTTCTCTTAAAGTTGATGTGTTTCCCTCGGTTTTGGTTTGTGACGCGGATTTGTTTCAGTTAAGTCGATGTATAACTATTGAACAGCGGTATACTACTGTTGCCTTCATTTAACGTATGTTGTATAAGGCTTGTTTATTAGATACGCAACTGTACAAGTTTATAAATTTAAATTAGTCCATAAAAATAAAATAAACAAAAAAAAATCTTACATTTACAGAATGCTAGTTCAAAGCAATTCAAAGGTGTGTAATAAAGTTGATGTCGTTTGGATATTAGATTTCAAATATCGTAATAAATGTTTTATCTCTTTTTTTATTTATACTTTTGATCAATTTAAATGTAAAATTGTTATAATTTACCCTCACATTTCGTTGACAATGATTTACAGTTACAAATACGACACGAATGGTTTTCTTTATTATTTTTGCGCATTTCATAACTTATATAAGTTTAATGGAATTTGTGCTTCAGTAATGAGTAATCCATAATAACTTGAAGGCGATTAAGTGCATTAATTGATAAGGAGAGCAACTGGATAGGTGTTTTATTCATAATTCTAAACAGCATACCTTAGATATCTTTGGAATTTCATCAGTTTCATACATTTGTAAGTAAGTGAATGAGCAAGTGACAATTGGATGGCTGTTGTTTTCTGTTGCACTTCTATGTGATTTCGTATGGTTAAATTTATTTTAAAAAAATATTCATGTCTCAAACGACATATAAAGACTGTTATAGAAACCTCAGTGATTGCCGAGACTATTCTAAAATGTATACACTAAGTTTTATTTCTTAAATCGCTGTCAACTAAAACAAATATTTAACTGACTTTTCAATAATTAAAAAAAACAGAAACCTTCCGGTTTTATGGTGTCTTTATAAAGAATCAAATCTTAGCTATCGTATCTGTATTATATAAACTACTAATGCTTACATTTAATCCTATTTATTGACTGGGTTCAGGGTCACACCAATATCCTTATATGATATGTATCCAAAGTTTTATCAATATGTATCTATCAATGATAATAACCAATATATTTTTAGTGTAAAATATATTGAACATTACCGTTATTGTGTTTCAGGTTTTTTAAGAGCAATCAAATAACTACAATACTGCAAGGAACATTTCAAGACCTACCAGCTCTTAACTACCTGTATGTATATATTGTTACAATATTTTTATCACGAAGCAAATGATAACAAAATCTATAGTTAATCAGTGGCAGAGTATGACTACTAATACCAACGATTACGAATCTCTGAAGTTCTGCCGTCGTAAAGAGTGATCATTGGTGACTTGATACGATAAGCTAATACTTTCAAAGAAAATATTTATTCTCAGAAACAAAGTGATAGGTTCAGTGATAAATTCTGCAAATTGTCATCGACGTCCATTTTTGTATACACTGCAGATTTCATTATGGTAAAAATCATGTCTTAAAACAACGTCTAAATCTTTAGGATATTCTGGAAAATATTTCGATAAAGATAACATGTTTGTGTTATTGTCTTTAAAGCAAAGAGTTAATGTTGTTTTATTCTTTAAAAAGGAAGATACGTTCGGTAACGGATTAAACGACATAAGAATTTGTAAAGAAAAACAATTATCAATAGATTGGTTAGAAAATGTGTGATCGACAATTTTGAACACGCTTTAACGTGTTTTTTATTTTTATTTTCTATATGTATGTCGGACATGGTTAGAAAATACAAATATTTACACCATTACTAACATAATTCTATATTAATATTCTTGTAATGCTCAGAAAATACAGAAAAAAACACCATTACAAACTTAATCTCAATTATATTATCTATTTTCAGAAATTTACTTGTGACGTCTCTTTTTGTGGCGTTGATACATTCGTGTGACGCACAAATCATAATTTTATTGTGGTTTTCATTGGAGGTGTCCGTTGTTATTCTTTAGTTTACATGTTGTAGTGTACTATTATATTGTTTATTTATGTATTTCTCTGTCCTGGGTGTTCTTGCGTGTATTTGTACTGTATTCCTCTCACGTAATGTTGTAATTTTAACGGTATTTTGAACATTGCTATATAAGCAGGAGGTTTGGTTGGCCATACAAATAGGTTCAACCCACCATTTTTTCTCAAAATATCCTGTACCAAGTCAGAAATATGGCAGTAGTTATCACATAGTCAGATGCTATGTATATTGACGTCTGTTTTTGTAGCAGCTCATTGTATCTGTTGTTCCGTTGTTTTTCTCTTAAAGTTGATGTGTTTCCCTCGGTTTTGGTTTGTGACGCGGATTTGTTTCAGTTAAATCGATGTATAACTATTGAACAGCGGTATACTACTGTTGCCTTCATTTAACGTATGTTGTTTAAAGCTTGTTTATTAGATACGCAACTGTACAAGCTTTAAATATAAATTAGTCCATAAAAATAGAATAAACAAAAAAAATCTTACATTTACAGAATGCTAGTTCAAAGCAATTCAAAGGTGTGTAATAAAGTTTATGTCGTTTGGATATTAGATTTCAAATATCGTAATAAATGTTTTATATCTTTTTTTTTATTTATACTTTTGATCAATTTAAATGTAAAATTGTTATAATTTACCCTCACATTTCGTTGACAATGAGCTCTTTGATTTACAGTTACAAATACGACCCGAATGGTTTTCTTTATTATTTTTGCGCATTTCGTAATTTATATAAGTTTACTGGAATTTGTGCTTCATTAGTGAGTAATCCATAATAACTTGAAGGCGATTAAGTGAAATAATTGATAAGGAGAGCAACTGGATAGGTGTTTTATTCATAATTCTAAACAGCATACCTTAGATATCTTTGGAATTTCATCAGATTCATGCATTTGTAAGTGAGTGAATGAGCAAAGTGACAATTGGATGGCTGTTGTTTTCTGTTGCACTTCTATGTGATTTCGTATGCTTAAATTTATTTTTAAAAAATATTCATGTCTCAAACGACATATAAAGACTGTTATAGAAACCTCAGTGATTGCCAAGACTATGCTTACATTTAATCCTATTTATTGACTGGGTTCAGGGTCACACCAATATCCTTATATGATATGTATCTATCAATGATAATAACTAATATATTTTTAGTGTAAAATATATTGAACATTATCGTTATTGTGTTTCAGGTTTTTGGACAGCAATCAAATAACTACAATACAGCAAGGAGCATTTCAAGACCTACCAGCTCTTAACTACCTGTATGTATATATTGTTACAATATTTTTATCACGAAGCAAATGATAACAAAATCTATGGTTAATCAGTGGCAGAGTATGACTACTATTACCAACGGTTACGAATCTCTGAAGTTCTGCCGTCGTAAAGAGTGATCATTGGTGACTTGATACGATAAGCTAATACTTTCAAAGAAAATATTTATTCTTAGAAACAAAGTGATAGGTTCAGTGATGAATTCTGCAAATTGTCATCGACGTCCATTTTTGTATACACTGCAGATTTCATTATGGTAAAAATCATGTCTCAAAAGAACGTCTAAATCTTTAGGATATTCTGGAAAATATTTCGATAAAGAGAACATGTTTGTGTTATTGTCTTTAAAGCAAAGAGTTAATGTTGTTTTATTCTTTAAAAAGGAACATAAGTTCGTTAACGAATTAAACGACATAAGAATTTGTAAAGAACAACAATTATCAATAGGACAAAATTACATAAAAGCTAACAACTATAGGTCATCGTCTGGCAATCAACAATGAGCAAAAACCATACCAAAGAATTAGCTATAAAAGACTCCAAAAATACAATTGTAACACAATTCATACAAGAAATACTAACGGCCTGATTTTCATACAATACAATGAACGAAAAACAAATATGATACACAGCAACAAACGACAACCACTGAATTACAGGTTCCTGACTTTGGAATGATGCATACAGAATGTGGTGGGGTTAAAGTAGTTTGCTGGCGCCTAACCTGGGACAATGGTGTAACAGTACAACATAAGAGCAAACTATAAAAAATGAGTTGAAAAGGGTTAAACTGATCAGATCGAAAACGTCTAGCAAAAACACATATCTAACTTGACAGGGTATTTACACATCCCAACAACATGCGGATCCCATGAGAACGATGATAAGTTATTTGATCGATATATCTCATGATATTGAGTAATACAATTAAATGTACAGTAGATTCTGTTTTTTTGATATTTTCTCATGCTCTGATAACATGAACGATCACCATATCAACTGAACATACTATTTTTCTACAGCATTTCATTGGCTAGTATAAAAGAAATGATACTCTTTCATCGGCTATTGTACATATACCCTGTAAACGATTTTCCACACATGTCAGCTGATTCACAAACTTTTCGTTCAAGTCACATGTTAAGGATTGATCAATATTAAACCGGACCAAAAAGATAAAAATCGATTCGATTTTTCTTTTGTAGCATATCATCATATTCGTCCCAATTGCATGAGGTCGTGTAATGTAACCCGACAGATTAATACGACCAACTATGTAGTGATAGTCTGAACTAGGACGTCACTATACGTCTTCTATGTAGTGTTAGTCTGAACTAGGACGTCACTATACGTCTTCTATGTAGTGTTAGTCAGAACTAGGACGTCACTATACGTCTTATATGTAGTGTTAGTCTGAACTAGGACGTCACTATACGTCTTCTAGGTAGTGTTTGTCTGAAATAGGACGTCACTATACGTCTTCTAGGTAGTGTTTGTCTGAAATAGGACGTCACTATACGTCTTCTAGGTAGTGTTAGTCTGAACTAGGACGTCACTATACGTCTTCTAGGTAGTGTTTGTCTGAAATAGGACGTCACTATACGTCTTCTAGGTAGTGTTAGTCTGAACTAGGACGTCACTATAAGTCTTCTATGTAGTGTTAGTCAGAACTAGGACGTCACTATACGTCTTCTATGTAGTGTTAGTCTGAACTAGGACGTCACTATACGTCTTCTATGTAATGTTAGTCTGAACTAGGACGTCACTATACGACTTACTGTATAGATCTAGTATCACATTAAGAAAATATTCAAATATCAATTATGACGTTCTCGTCTTGAAAGATAGTTTACAGAATGGTACACATGCTCACATTCATCCATTTAAACGCACGAGTACGGTGTACAGATGGGTGCGGTCCTAACCTGTACAAAAATTAACTTTGAGCAGATTTGTTGACTGCTTTTCAAGTTAACTTGGGAAATTTTAAGCAGACAATCAAATTAACTTCGTCGTTGGTAGACCAGACCTACGGTCTGCTTTTTTAGGACTGCTGCAGACCAGACCTGTGGACAAGTCTGCTTTTGACCAGTCCTGAGGACAGGTCTACCCCAGACCAGACCTGTGGACAGGTCTGCTCCAGATCAGACCTGTGGATAGGTCTGCTCCTGACCAGACCTGTGGACAAGTCTGATATTGACCAGACCTGGGAACAGGTCTGCTTATGACAGATTACCGTGTTTAAGACCTGAGCTTTTAATATGTAAACAATAATCGCATTGCTCTTTTTTCCCAGCATAGCAAATTTCTTTACTCGTTGGACTCTATCGATATTATACACTTAAAACAAATCTTTTTTTTCATTTCATATTCTTATATACATTAAACAATGGCTATAAAATTACACACTTGTGATCACATACAGCTATCATTAAAGAAAGGAAAGTTTTTATTTAATTAGAAGGCGATTAGAAAGGTTATCCAACGCATCGGAACAATATTTTTAAATCATGGGATATCAACATCATTGTCGATGTTGCTTCGTTCCCCATATTTTACAGTCTCTTCCTAAATTTAACTTTATGCATTACATGGATATTTCATCGCAATTCACCTTGTTTGCCTTGGATTTACGATTCTGTTTCCGACAAATATTCTAACGAAAATTGTATAGTGTCCGGATAGATAAGGTGTTGAATAATTATGAACAATATCGTCAATTTCGTCAGATTTGTCTTTACCAATTAAAAATGATAAATGGGACTTCCAAAAAATATATTCGTTGTGCACATGAATGAAATAGTTGCCACTTGAGGTTTAGCTACAAACAAAATCAATCAACCGACATAATGTATTAACAGTATACTATTTCCAGAAGTGAACTTCTTATACTTTTCATTATAAAGTAAAAAGGAAATCAGACATGTCAGTGTTGTATGATGCTGTCAAATAGTTTTGTTATACACACCATCCTGAACTACTAGTGACGGTCTAATATTATGAATACAGAGATGAAATGCTGACAATCTAAATTGATGCGGAAAAGATATTGCGTTCATTGTTTTCCAATATTGCTTTCATGTGTATTATAATACAATACATCCTAACATAAAAAAACTTCTGATTTATAATGCAGCCATATAGATTTATATACTAAAGTGCAAATATGGTCAGTTTTAGTTGATACTGTTAAAACATTTTGCTATACCAGTCAGCCTGAGGTATCAAAAGTACAACAGGAGGACATGCTGGCACTCTAAATTTATGCGGACAAAATTTTGTAGTCATTGTGTTTAAATACTACTGTGTATTTGTATTTTACATTAAATCCTGACATAAAAATATTACCGAATTATTATGCAGCTATAAAGATTTACATAATAAAGTGTAAATATGGTCAGTTTTGGTTGATACGGTCTAATAATTTTGCTATACACGTCAGCCTGGGGTATCAAAACTACTGAAATTATGTTACGTATCAATATCATGAATACATTGAACATAAGGAGGACATGCTGGCACTCTATATTTATGCAGGCAAAATTTTGTACTCATTGTGTTCAAATATTGCTGTCATTTGTATAATACAATACATCCTGACATAAAATATTACTGAATTATTATGCGGCCATTTTATTTATACTTTTATACTTTTATACAAACTTTTTTTGGAAAAATTATAATGATCAAGTAAATTTTTAGAAAAACAATCTGTCAATGCCACTTGGTTGAAAATTTGTAAACTACTGTTGCCTATACAGAAAGATGTTGATCGACTTGCGTCTAAATCCCTATAGGATATTTATCAAAATTTTACGAATCGACATCTATCTATGGTGAAAAAAATGTTCAATGTAAAAGAGAGGCGAAGGATATTCATACTCATAAGTCGAAAATAAATTAGCTAACATGAACATTGGAAAAGAACACTAATTATTGAGACAAATATAGTTTTTTGGTAACAGCAGTTAACTTAACGCATTTAAGAAAGAAGACTTCCATTCTCCACCTTTAAATAAAAACTATCAATCGCAGTTTTCAACTACCAGTATGTAATAAATAACAATTGCCACTCTATATAACGTTGCAATCATAATGTGGCATTTTCAGATAAAAAAACTGTTGGCAAGACTTTCTATTTTGTAAAAGAACATTTCGTTTACTTTGAAAATATTTATTACATGGTCTATGACGCCTTTAACTGATAAATTGGCAAACATAAATGTGTGTATGTATGAGAAATATTTTAGTATGTCATCTCTTGGTTGAGGTACTATTCGTTTTCTGAGCGATAAAAGGTCGAAACTTGGTAGAGATTTCTTTAAGTCTCAGTTATTACGCAGTGATGTTAAGGCAATTTCGCGGATTTTTTGTCAGGGGTAGGTAACTCCGCAATAACCTCATTATATATTCATCAATGGCGGATTCCGTAAGCAGCGTCCATCGATAAAATTGTTGAATACAAATTACATGCGTGCATGAGGATAAAAAAATGATACTGGTAAGGTGTTATTCGATTATTGAAACACGATTACGGCATTTTTGTGATGAAACTATATTATAAATGGTTGCAATAGATGTTTTTATTGCCGGGATCAGACCCCGCCTACTTTCGAGAAGCAACCAATCAGAAGCCGATCTCCGTCATTAGATGCTTGAAGTTTGCAGAATGGAAAGCACCTTGCTGGAGCAATTATTTTCTCTCATGTGTGAAAATATACCGACAAAAGTAAGTGACAGCCACAAAATATGTAAGCATTAAGGAATATAAGTTATTTACTTTGTATTTCATTCATTTCAGTAGATGAAAAGAGGTGGAGAATTAGAAAAAAACGAGTTTAGCTTTGGCAAACATGCTACACGTGGTCAGATCGAAATTATACTTGGGGAAAAATATATAAAATGGAATAATTGACTCCCTTTTCTAAATTAATAGAGTAGCGAATAAAACAAATGTGTATACTAGTGTTTCTACAATTGCATAACCGATTGCCAAGACACCATTCACAGCTTGCATCGTGAAAATTGTTCATTTTTATTTTATATTTGTTTTGTTTGTGTGCATCCCTCATGGACCTTGTCCCTGTTCAGATAATCATGTCTGGATATTTTTATGATCCAGTAACTAAAAAAAAATCACCCTAACAAGATATTATAGATTGGAATGAAAAAAGCCTTTCAAAAGTCATAATTAATTGGACTAGAGGAGGATTAACACCCCCCCCCCCCCCTTGAACATTTTCAACCCAGCCTAGACAAAACCCTGCCTTATTCTGTATGTGCGTCTCTGAAGTCAGAAGCTGATTGTTGTTGCCAATATCATATTTGTTCTTTTGTTGTCAGGTTCACAAATTAGGCTGTCAGTTTTCTTGTTTGCATTATTTTATGTTTTGTTTTGTCTGGGCCTTGATTATAATAGCTTGCTATGAGTTATGGGTTTTGTTCATTGTTGAAGGACTTAATGTGACCAATAATTGATTATATCTACTTCATTTAGTCTCTGATGGATAGGCCAGTCTCATTGGCAAACTGGCATGTAACATATTATCCTTATTTTATTTCCATGTGTGTACACATAACTGCAAGGTGAATATTTAGTGCCTTCAAGATCCACAGTGAAATAGGTAAGTTGACAGTTGATCCCAGAGCATGTAAAAATGAATAAAGTTTAACACACAACATTTGTTATGTGCCTGTTTAAACCTAGGAGTCTGTAATTCAGTGTTGTCCTAATATTACAAACTAACTTGGTTGAATATTATAAGTGAAAATATATTGAAATAATTCCATTTGCTTAACTTGCTTGTGTAAAAAACTTGTATACATCTGAAAAGTGTCTTTTGTATCTAATTATAATTGAGCATTGAACTCTACTATTCAAAATATTACTAAATTTTCAATTGAAGAAAACACAAAAACAATTAAATTAAATATACATTGTACTAGAAATGTAGGACATAATATTGTCAAAAAAATCAGATCCTCATTAAGGAAGTCGCATTTTGACCATGCATTCTAACTTTTGCAGAGTTCTCGAAAAGTGGTGGTCCCAAGGTTTTGACCACTAAAATTTCAGTATTTTGCAATAGAAATGATAGTGAAAACCAGAATATTTCCCTCAAGGACCACCAGGGGAAAAAAGATTTTAAGAACTCTACTTTTGTTCAGTCTTGTTTTCCTTAGGCCAAATAAAAATATGTGTGGTTCCAGTTACCCTTCTTACCCTACTTTTTAGTTTTAATAATAGCCTACCCTTGAGATTTTATTTTGCAATTTTCATTAAGCACTGTTAAAGTCAGAATGTTGCTCCCATAGACACTAAAACAATGTAAAAAAACGCCATAAAATAAAAAAAAAATCACTACCTACCAACCTACACTACCTTTTTTTAGATGTAACTGGAACCACACATACTATTTTATCTGGCCTTATTTGATACATACAAAATCTAGCATCCGTAGTAGCATATGGTACAAAAAGGCGAAAAAAGGAGAGGGTTATGTGCATGTTAAACTGAGGGGTCTAATCCCGACATCCCAAGTTTATTTTTGCTTAATCCCGATTTCCAGGGCCTTATTTGACAATTGGCAAAATACATTAATTAATGATTGTATACTGTTCAAAGTAATCAGTCAGTCTGTTGAGCAGATTCCCTACATCTTTTTAATATAATCTAGTCAGCTTAGTATAAAACAGATTATATATACATGGAGAATTCGACATTCCAAAACTTAAAAGACACATAAATAAGTTGGCTTGTTTGGGCTCAATAAAAGAAGGTACGAAATTTCCGTCAATTACTTGGAGTATAATAGTACATTGTATACGTTATCACTCTCCTTTACTCTGCAACTTTTGAGTGTGCTAGTCCGAAGCCAGGATACAGTGTCAAGTAGTTGCTTGTGCGTATACAATGAATTCGATATTGTTTTTTCGGGTAATTCTTTATTTGGGTCTTCCCATTTAATTTTGTTGGACATATTTTTTAAAAATTCAACATGGGCCCTATTTAGCCCTTTGGTATGGGTGATCACTGCCGCAGTGACTGACATTATTCTGTAAATAACTTTGTAGAATGCTTTGACACTTAAGATTGTTTAACACTAAACTAAAAAATCATTTTTTGGGGAGTCAAAATTAGACGCTTTGGAAGAGTGACTTTTTCTTTAAATACTTATCTTGTGCTGACGCCACTTGTTTAAATCATGTTTTGTTTCTGTGTGTAATCTTGTCCTCCGGTTTACTAATTATTGATACGCTTACATTTATAAGTTTGACCCAAGATGATTATCTTCGGAGAAATCCAAAGACTTAAAACCATAAAACAAACAATGTGCAAATTAAACTGGACCCCTGCTGTTGTTTCGCTTTAATCTTATCTGTGGCGAAGTATCAATCAGCGGGTGGTCAGTTTACGTGCAAATATATCCAAGTAGTTTAAAAAAAAACATAAATCGTTGAACCTGGGAACAGTATGTCAGTATATATGTTCCTGGTTGAACAAATAAACGCGGGTACAAAAGGAACAATCGCAAACAGAACACCAAACACTAATAAACGTGCACGAACTCCTAAAAAACCAGGAGTAAACCCACCTGCTCCAGAAGGGTAAGCTAATGTTATTTTCATGCCCCCGCCGTTGCGGAGGGGGCATTAAGTTTTTCCCTTGTCCGTCTGTACGTACGTACGTACGAACGAACGAACGTACATCCAAAATTTGGTTTCCGTTCTCTAACTGAAGTTTGCCGCAACCAAATGTTATGAAACTTATACACAATGCTTATTACCACAAAACACAGATCTAGTGTTAATTTTGGTGGCGTCACTTTTACCGTTCTAGAGTTATGCTCCTTTACAAATGGAAAAATTGCTGAATTTTTCGTTTCCGTTCTCTAACTTTAGTTTGCCTTAACCAAATGTTATGAAACTTATACACAATGCTTATTACCACAAATACAAATCAAGTTTGAATTTTAGTGGCGCCACTTTAACCGTTCTTGAATTATGCCCCTTTAGAAATGGAAAAATTGCAAAATTTTTATTTTCTTCTAAATATCAGGTAATTTTCCTTTGTTCATGACTATAGTTGAATCAACTACAATCAATGCTTTATACAATGCAATGTTTAATTTTGACTTCCACTGATAAAACACAGATCAAGTTGAATTTGGGAAGTGTCACTTTAACCATTATTGAGTTGTCCCCCTTTATAAATCGAAAGATTGCAAAATTTTGAGTTTCCATTCTGTAACTTAAGTTTGCCCCAACCAAACATTATGAAACCTATACACAATATTCATTACCACAAAACTAAAGAACAAGTACAATTTTTTTGTTTCCGTTTTCTATCTTTAGTTTGCCTCAATCAAATGTTATGAAACTTAAACACAATGCTTATTACTACATAATACAGATTAAGTACGAAAATTGGTGGCAACACTTTTACCGTTCTTGAGTTATGTCCCTTTATAAACATAAAAGTTGCTGAATATTTCGTTTACGTACGTACGTCCCAAAATTGGTTTTCGTTCTCTAACTTTAGTTTGTCTCAACCAAATGTTAAAACTTATACACAACTGTTCTAGAGTTATGTGTGTTTACAAATAGAAAAATTGCTGAATTTATAGTTTCTGTTCTCTAACGTTAATCTCAACCAAATGTTATGATACTTACACACAATGCTTATTACCACAAAACTCAGATCAAGTTCAAATTTGGGTAACGTCACTTTTACCGTTCTTCAGTTATGTCCCTTTATAAATATATGATATGCAAGCGGGGGTATCATCTGTGTCCACATGTGGACACTACTCACATTTATTTTTAGTCCCGATTAATAAAAATCCTGAATTCCCGGACTTAGATAAACGTAAATCCCGTGTCTCGATTAAACTAATTCCCGAAATCCCGATGATAATATAGCTTGTTCCCGAAATCCTGAACTTAAAAAAGGACAATCCCTGAGTCCCGATAAAGGTCCGACTCCCCCTCTAAACTAGTTTAACCACTACACATATTGTTCATATACCTAGTCTAACTAACTTTAATTGATTTTTAGATATTGAATAAGGTAACATCATCAATTGTCAACATGGTCTAGACAAAACTTTAAATGAATCAATAAACACCATAAATAAACAGTGATAATTAAATATATGGGCCCCTGTGTCCTTAACATTAAGTAATCATTGTTCATTAATCCGAAAAGTGTTGTTAATTGTTTTATAAATGAAAACAAAACTGTTAGTTTAGCATGGTATACAAAATCAGAATGTTGAATCCCGGAAACTTGTAGTTTTGACAAGAAATAGATATAGCATGGAAAAAATAACAAAAATATGAAAATAAATATATGGGAGAATTACCAGGTACATTGTACTATGGTATTTTCGCTAAGAAAAAAACTTATTAATTTTTGCTTAAATTGTTGAAAACTTTTTTCATTTGTGCAAATTACAAATTTTATACTGCAAATTAAGAAATTATTGTGAGATTCTATTTATGCAAATAAAAGGACTTGATGAGTATCTCAGTAATAATATAAGAACTCCGTCCTGCTAACTGATACATATATATGTACACAGCTCTTTCTGAAATTGTAATAATTAATCTCGCATTTTTGTCTAGCATCATTTAGCAGTAATAACACAGCAAAATTGCCCTCTAGACATGCTAGATGTCCTTTGATTGTTTTGTTAGATTTCTATCTCCTTCATCTTTTTCGATTGAATTATTTAAATTTTGTCATTTTCATGATTTCAGATCTTTCCTAGCTTATTAATGCAGTATGGGTTTTGCCTAATGTTGAAGGCCACACCGTGACCTATAGTTGTTAACTTCTTTGTGAATTGGTTTTTGATTGAAAGTCGTCTTATTAGCATCCCACATCTTCTTATTTTTATATATAAACTTTTCTTTCAGATGAGTCAAGTTTTGATTTGACTTGCTCATGACAAGCACTCACAGCAGATATCTAATACTACATATTATGGTTTCAGCTCATTGCTGATGGACCTATATTTACCTATAATTGATTAAATCCACATCATTTGGACTCTGTTGGCAATTATACCACATCTCCTGATTTTATTTAAAGTTTTTCATCATAATACCAGTAAGGGTTGTTCCTGTATAAACATGCATGGGAACTATGAGATTGTAATGGGTGAGAGTTTTCATACAGTAAATGTTAAAAACAAATTTTAAAATTATAATTTACTGTGGATTCATCAATTTTTGTGGATACCAGTTTTCTTGGTTAGAGGATATTTGATTACTTAGTTTAACCAAAGTTTGAATACTAGCCTAAGGAACATTTGTACTTCATTAAAAATCTATATTTAGGTTCACCTTTACCAATGAAATCTCTGAAAATAGGCATTCCTGTGCCTCTCCAAAGTAAGGAGCCTCTGGCCTTTGTTAGTCTTGAATGATTTTTAATTTTAGTTTATTTAAATATGTTTTGGAGTTAAGTATTACAACTTTTATTTAGGGTCCAGCTAAAACCCGCTTCAGGGTGCGGGATTTCTCGCTGTGTTGAAGACCCATTGGTGGCCTTCAGCTGTTTTCTGCTCTTTGGTTGGGTTGTTGTCTCTTTGACTCATTCCCAATTTCCATTCTCAATTTTATCCCACAAATATAAAACTGAATCTGTAGTATATCTCTATAGATTGTTCTAGTTATAACATTTTCAAACACCTTCTGTTAATTTGTACAAATTTATTTTCTGATGGATTACCCAACAGTTTGAACTTAATTTTTAACTTTGTAGCTAAGTTTTAAAATAAACTACATGTAGGTCATTTAGGTCAAAATCACACTAAACTAGTTTATTCCTTCTTATATGGTGGTTCACTCTGCATTCAGAAGGTCACTTACATATATATGTTGAAGTTACCTTCCTTCCAGGCTTGTGACTGGCAAGATTTTACATATCTTGGCTGCAGTCCCCACCCACCACCATATTGTAGATTTCAGTTCAAGAGGAAATTTATTTTTATACTGTTCACTTTAATAAAATCACTGTTTAATAATTAGTTTGGTTTCTATTTATGTATACATTATGATTGATATATTGCATAACTTTCCCATGTTTGTTGGCCACCTCTATTTTTTATTCTAAGAAACAGTTAGACGGTTTACAATTACTTGTTATTTTAAGGGTTTTAACAAATTAAATGCTTTTCATTATTTGAAGATTTAAAGATGGATGACATGCAGACATTTTCTAAATTAAATTTTCTAAAAACATTGACCTGTTTAATTTCAAATAGAATATGACTTATTCAAATATTTATCATGTACTTTAAGTTAAAACAACTTTTGTTCAAAGTCAAATGTGCACATTTACTCTAGAAAAAAGTGATAAGAGTAATATAAGAATTTCCACTGGACTTGGACTGAAGTGAAATATTGCAATACAAAATATGGCATGAAATAAAGAAGGGGGACTTTTACACAGCAATGAAGTTTTTAAATGCCATTTTATCATGTTTTAAGTACACCCTCTCTGAAACTACTGAGTTTTTATACAGCATCTTCTTTAAAACTACGTTTACTGAGATTTTATGCACCTTTTTTTAAGATAACACCTTATATGGATGAAATTTTTCAGCTATTTTTATATGCATATCATCATGATTTTTGGTGTCGCATTCTCATTTTATTTAAATTCTTGTCATTTATGAAGTTATTTTTTCGTAGAACTTTACTTTTTGAAAGAAAAAAAAAGTTAAAACAAAAACTGGTTAGATAATCTTGAAAGTTCATAAAACATTACATTTTAGAATTATTTACTTATAAGAAGATCATAATTTAGCAAAATATTTTATCAAATCCTAAATGATAAGTTAAAATACTTGACAGAATAGTTCAAAACTCTACAGATCATAAAAATTACAAAAATAATCATGATAATGGAATTCTTCTTTTACCATTACCCTCATGGAAACTTGTTTAATAAGGAAATGTTGTAGTATTTGTCATATTAGGTATATTCCATGTCATATCCGGGAAATTTAAAAAATCATATCCAGTAAATTATTATGTCATATCCAGTAAATTGATGTCAAATCCAATAAATTTCTATGTCATATCAAGTAAATTATTTTGCCATATCTGGATAACTGATGACATATCCAGTAAATTGGTATTTCATTTAGTGAAGATTATAATGTCATATCCAGGAATTTGATTTGTCAAATTAGAAGTGTCATATCCAGTAAAGAGACTGATCAGTATTGACCTACGTAAATATGTTATACTGATCTTATCCTGATCATGATGATGGAAACTTTATATCTAAGTCTACAATATGGGATAAATTAGCTGGCTGTATACATGGTTTTGACTCATAAGTACATGAAGCTGATGCTGTATTCACTGTCTTAATCTAATGATGAAGTTAAGATAAAGCTACCTGTCATTGAATAAAGTTTACCTGGACTAATGTAACTATGTATTTGAATATTGTATTTAAACCAAACTTTAAATCAATTTTAGAGGGCCTCATTACCCTGTAAATGGCAGGTGTGTTAGACCATGATCTTAATAAACTATGATGTCCAGTTTTCCTTCTAAAAGTTGTAGATTCTTTGATTTCCTGGCACTCCAGTTTCTTTTAACAATAAAATTTGGCCGCCACAATAAAGACAAAAGTGCTAAAAGTGGCCTTAAAAACACCACAAATCAATCAATCAATCAATTGGTTTTTTTCAGTCTGACATAACTAAAGATAACTCTGATAGAACTGAACAAGGATTGTTATTAATTGTCAGTTGTCAACAGGTTTTAACCATGTCAGAAGTGAATACAGTAGCTGTCATGTCTGTTTATTGAAGATATCCACTTCATAAATCTCTTCATATTTAATAGAAGGCTTTTTCAAAAAGAAAATTAGTAAAAAAGGGGGGGATTGGACTGACTGGCAGATTCTTAAAACTAATGATGATGTTGCTGCTGTTGAAGGCCTCTATGTGACTTTGATATTATAATGATGAGGAAGAACAGCAATTAAAACAGTCTTGTTCAGTCTTTTTTATCATCTTTTTTAAAGTAATTGTCATTTGTTGCTCACTTGCTAGATGTCTTCTGTTTGTTATATTTTTATTGCTTTAGCGTAAATCAAGCTATTGGGTTTCTCATTTAAACTGTTTCAAAATTTGTAATGATTTGGCATTTTATACCTTACTATACAGTATTGGTTTTGCTCATGGTTGAAGGCACTTGAATGATCTACTGTTGTTTCAAATCACCATCTCTGATACATATAGATAGATGTCTCCTTGGTAAACATACCATAATTCTGTATGGCTTTTGTTTTAATCCTTTCCCCATCCCCCTTTTCCACATTTTTTTCTTGAAAAAGCCTTGTGCTGCAAGCCACTGGTGGTATACAAATTAGAAATGCACAAATGCACCATTTGACAGATCTCTAAATATGTATTAAAGGGTCAATGAATAAAGCTGTTGTTATTAGGCTCATATTATCACATAATGCTGCTTTGGTTGTCTCATGCATGTATCTTTGTGTTTAAGGAGCATATTAATAATCTTGGACTTTATAAAACAGCAATCATACTTATACCACAGTAACATGTACTTGATATTATGCACATAATATTCCCACTGGACATCCATCATTGTCATATGATACATGTAGCTACAAATTATGCTATAGTTCATGTGTTGTCAGATACTTAACTATCAAAAGAAAAATTTATATCTAAAGACTAAAGTATTTAAGTAAATGTATTTAAGGCTGTCTGTTTTCTTGTTTAAATTGTCATACAGGGTATCTTTTATATCTTACTGCATGTACTGTACAGTATAGGTTTTGCTCATTATTGACAGTTGTTAAGTCTCTGATATGTAGATATTTCATTGACAATCATACCACATCTCCTTATTTATTTTGTTGGTAAGCTTGGTGACATTTGGTATAATTATGGATTTTAGTCTCCTCACTTTTATCAGAAATAAGATTTTAGTGCAATGGACATTAATAATGGTACAATCCCCAGTGGCCAAGCAGCTTTTGTGCAATCCGTTTGTCAGCTAACAGATTTTCCAGGTTCTCCTTTCCAACATCATTTTGTATTTTGTCTTTCAGGAAATGGTACTTCTTGCTGACCTGAATCTGTAGCTTGGAGAATGATTGATTAAAATTTGATATGAAGGATTTATGAGTGGGGTGTTTCATCTTCAATTTCTTATACTTGATGCAGTCATCCACATCTGATGATGGGCCCAGTAACTAAACAGCCAGGTCAAAAGGTGTCTTCTTTCTACGAGATGCTGAAATATAAAAAAAAAATGTATGTATATCATCAGTACTTGCAGATTTATAATACATGTATTTAATCTAAACGAAAATGGAAATTCAACCATAGTATTTTTGAACATGAATCAAAATAATTTATATAAACTTTTTCACATTTTAAAAATTTCGTCACCATTTTGTGACAATTGCCAATTTTCATTGCTTTAGCTGAATCAGTACTTGAGTTTATACGATAAAACAGCTACTTACCAATTTCATTGTTTGAAATTTCAGATTAGAAAAATTTTCTTTTGAATGTTGATGGTTTTTGGTTAACTGAAAGGAAAACAAATGGTTTCAAATATGGAAAAGGGAGATAAGACAGCAATCCAACAAAACAAAGTAGAAAATATTTGCATCTGTAATTTCCGTGTATATATATACCATTTTGATTCCTTACATCACTGCAGAGACATAAATTGTCGAAATTCGGATATGGTGTACAAATTTTTGCACATCATGTTTGCGGTATACCATCTTTTCCGCAAGTTTATTGTTTTCTGTTTGGTATTAAATTAATATAATTAAGCTTCATTGTTTTACATCTGTGATCCGTTTATTTGGCAATCGCCATGGTAGTCAGCAGGGTTTAAGAACATCCGTTGTTCGACCTGCTAGTCAAATGCGTTTTGTTCAAATATACTTTTTAACTTTTTGGTCTTTTGGAAAATGTTGTTTGTGTTGTATTTAGACCCCTCTACAAGGAAATTTGTTTTGCATGCACACGTATAAAAATTGCGGTTTTTATCCAACGCAATCATAGGTTTGAACGTAGTTTTCAATTTAGACTTGTATATATAAATATATATATATATCATGTGTATATGAGCAATAATAAGACATTGAAGAATGAGAGTCGGAAGTTTATGTAAAATGAATCTATACCTGGTAATATCTTTCGTTGGGTGACAACACTTTCACGGACACTGATGTTGCTAGGCTGTATAGTCCACTTTAAAACTGAAATTAAACCATATTTATATTTGTAAACCTGTTAGTTATAACTAATTAGATTCCTTTAAACTTGTTATTTATTAAAATTATGGTATTATTAGGGCTATTCTATTAAAATGTATGAGGGAGGGTAGGAAGGGACTTTCAAAATATCAAGAACAATTTTTTAGATAAGTTTGCATAATGGTAAAAAGTATGTTATAAACAGCTGAATTTTTTTTATATTTGTATAAGAATATAAGAATACTGTTATTTAATAAAGGCGATGTAGGTTCATGTATGTATGTCAATGATACAACAATCAATCAATCAATTAAAACAAAACGTTTAAGAATTTTAGAAGTCTTTTTATGCCACACCTACAATATTACTAAGTAGATAGACATGTTCCTGGTGTGCGTGTCTGTCTCAAACTGTTCTCTTAAGGTACTGGTAGAAAACAATTTTGTTTTAGGCTAGTTAGTGGTCACATCAACTTGAATCTCTACTTGATTTGAATAATTTTATTACCTTTAATATGTGATTTGTACAAATGTTTTATGGTGTTGTTCTCAAGCAGTTTCCGCTCTGTTTCCTCTCTGTTTTCGAGTCCATTTTCTATGTCTGGAATTTTATATGGATCTATAATAAATGGTAACATGAAATAAAATGTATGCAAATAACTAAACAGGAATGTTAAAATAAAGTGTTAACATGGTTAACAAAAAGGTTCAAAATTTGATTTGGATTTTTACCTGTACCTGAAGAATCTTATAATCCTGTGTTTTTAATATGCGAAATGAACTTTATTGATGATTGATTTTATGTTAAAAAAACAACAAATGAATTTAACACACACCACTTAAGAATATAATCATCATATCAAAACATTTTTTCCTTTGTAATTGAATACCTTGTTCTAAATTCTTTTCAGGCGAACTTATTTGTTGATCCTCATTGGCAGATTCTCTGGTACCACTATTGACTTGAAATTCTAAAAGAAAAACAAATTCAAATAAAAAAATGCAGGTAAGGAATTATAATCATGATATCTGTTTCAGACATACAGTCGTTGTGTTTCTGTCCAAAATTGATTTTGTTGAAAATAGGCATATATACAACTTACATGAAAGATGATGCATAAATTGGTCACTGTGACTTCTTCTATGAGGTCGTCTTTCTTTAAATTTTGGAATGGATTTAAATTTCCCTTTTTCAGCTCGTCGAAACATCTTGTGGATTTTATTATACCGACTCGTTCATCTAGTGTAAGGGGTTCAATGCCATAACAGAGAACAAAATTACCGTCATCATTAGCATGAAACCCAACATACACAGGGATAATTTCCACCCCTCTGCTGTCCGATTTCAAATTGTCTTGCAGGACCGTCACCGCTGAATACGCGCATTACACCAAAAATATGTATTTTACCATTGTCCGCTGTTATAGGTTCAAATAAGATTTGCAGGTCTTCATTTCTAACTGCTGTGTAACTTGATTGTTCTAAGTCGCTGCTACCTGATTGGCCGAAAATATATAACTTGAGCTTTTCAACAATACCTTGAACGTTAATTGGCTTACGGTCTGGATACTTCTCTTTGTACTCTATATCAGTAAAATAGTTGGCAGGATCATATAGCCATGAGATAGTGAAACATACATAGGAATGGTTTAGGATGCTGCTGTGGTCGTGCCAAAGTTTCATTTTTCTTGTTCTTTCAGTGCTTTTGAGATGTTCTATTTTATCTGAAAGAGTTCCTGTTGGTGGTTTCTGTCCGATCCTGATATAACGGGATGTAAGTTGTTCCATGGTTTAGCTGTCATATTCCTGGTCACTAAAATACCTTAATACCCCACTGCTTACCTGTTCCTGCAAAGCTGTTCTTCTAAGTATAATGAGGGGGAATTTTCTACCATGTATTACTGTTGTTTTCTGCTGCAATTTTCCGTCTGTTATTGTTGTTGAAATGATGTCCTTTGGTGCTATTTCTTCTCCTAAATATAAGTCTCCGGAAGTTAACTTTTCCTTTATGTCTTTTTTTTAAGTGGGATGACTGCCTTGGAGTTGGGAGGGAAAATTTTGTTCTGTTGACTGTTACCACTTTTTTTGCCCTCCTTACCCTTCTAAAATATGCCCTATGGTTAGTATAAACTTTAGAATTGAAGGTGATGTGTTAATTCCATTGCTTCTTGCATATTCCTGTAGAATTTGTAAGAAATTTGCCGTTGCAGGTGATGTGATATTTACGCGCCAGAGCTGTCCAGTTGATAGTGTCCCCTTCTTTTTTGGTTTTAATCTCTGTCAAAAATTCTGTTTTGTCAAATCTGTAAGAATCAAATTGTCCAGGGTGGTTTCTGTGTTTCCTCTTACTAGTTTTCTCTTTCTCTAGGCTCTTATTTACTCTCTGTTGGGCATGGTCTTTGGTTTAAAAAAAATGCCGAGGCGAATCCTGTCATGCTCATGGAAGGAAATTGATGAAGAAAGAAAATTGTAAACGTCATTACCTCCGTCGGTGAAAGAGTCGTTGATTTTTTTTCTGCTTTCTTGCATAACTTTAATTGTTGTTGATTGCAATTTCTCAGGTGTTACTGGTGGGGAAAGCATGATGAAATCTGAAATGGGTCTTGGAAATTTCATATCTAAACGTTGCTCTACTATGGGTTGGATGATGTTGACGATAGATTGTATTACTTTCATTCCCTTGGTGGTAGTATTGCTGTTTGGTGATGTTATCTTCAAAATGTTTTCTGTCCCTTGTTCGTAAAGCTGGTGTGCATTTTCAAAATAAGGTGCCATGGATTTATGAAGACTTGAAAAGTTGTAGTGAACAGTGGAACAAGGTCTACAGTCAACTAGCTGGTGTTGAAGCCTTTCATTGGAGCTAAGTGAAAGCCAATTCTTAAGTGAAATATGGCTGAGGAAAGAATGCTGCTGTCCAGATTTATTAAGATTTTTCCAGTATTTCTTGTCTAAGAGATATAATTGTAGTTTTGTGGTTTTGCTTCTAAATTGATCGAAATTCAAAGACATTTTGGGATACTTTTCCATGAAACTTGAATAATTGTACTATCTATCTTTCATTTTGATAACATTTGTCAGTCTCTCCTTCTCATTTTCTTTATCTTTTGGGTATTCCACCAGTTTATTGTCGCAATATCTTTGGTGAATCTGCTGATGATCACTTTTCCTAAGTTACAGGAATTCATCCTGAAATGATTTAATTCATATTGTATTTAAATATTTTTTAGGGAGGTTAAGGCAGCAAGGTTAGCTTATGTGAAGTCTGAAACCAAACTGGGAAAAGACTATTTATTTGTGTAAATTAACTAGTAACCCAACAACATAAAAAAGTAATCAATATTCATGAAAAGATTATAGTCCTGTCCCAAAGGATGAGGGGGTAAACTGTTAAATATAAAAATAAGGAGATGAGGTATGATTTCCAATGAGACAACTATCCACTGAATTTCAATTAAATAGGAGTAAGCAATTATTGGCAACCGTACTCCCTTCAACAATGAGAAAAACCCATACTGTAATGTGGATGGGCTATGAAAGGCCTAGAAATGTCATGTTTGTCTGCCAAACCTATATACACTGTTCAGTCAGATTTTCCTCATGAACTACATATAAATCACTTACTGAAATTTTGTATATTTTTTTTAATTCATATAAGCTTGCTATACTGTGTGATTTGTTTAAATCATTGTTTCAGCAATTAATGGTGAGCTAAATGCTTCTATTAAACTTGATGCTATGGATAATTTTATTTGTTATATATATATTTTTCATGAGATCATCCCTGATTTTTGGTGCGGTTCGTGTTTCTCAATCATATTCCTAGAAATGTATAGGAAGTAAGCTAAAGTTGTTAACACTGATCTTTAATTCTTTCATATAAAATAGAATACAGATTTGAAAGGAGATCGAATCCGATAGACAAGTTCATCTACAAGCCTGATGACCAAGACTAGTGAAATTACCAGGGGAACTTGATAAATCAACACACAAGAAGTCAAATGAGCTTCTGCATTCATTCTCATAATCTATACTACTGGAAAGCAGTAAGTGATGTTATTGGAATTATTTGTTATCAAGAGTAGATGACTTTTTAAAAAAGAAAACATTTAAGGTCAAATATTGCTGCTACAATAGTGTTTACACATTACAACTAGGACATTTTTGGGAGAAACAGTTCTTTTGTATATGTCTGTCAAATAAAGTTATGATATACTATTGTCAATAACCTTGTTAGATTTAAACCAAAATACAAAGAATAACTTCAATAAGGATTCCTATTATTTTGGACAAATTCATCATTTTAATTTCTAACAAGGTGAACACAAAGGAAAATATTTTAGGAAAGGTTTGCTATGCAATCTTACCAAATTCATGAAATTAGAACGGTGAAAAAAAGAATGACCCACATTAAACTCCTGGCCGAAGAAAAAATAAAACTTCAATCATTTCTACATCTTGTGGTACTTATTTTATAGAAATCGCTCATAAGTTACTTGGTATTATTTTTCATGACCCCGATGTAGCGGAGGGGGCATTAAGTTATACCCTCGTCCGTCTGTCCGTCCCAAAATTGGTTTCCGTTCTCTAACTTGAGTTTGCCTCAACCAAATGCTATGAAACTTATACACAATGCTTATTACTACAAAACACAGATCAAGTTTAAATTTTAGTGACATCACTTTAACCGTTCTAGAGTTATGCCTCTTTATAAATCGAAAAATTGCAAAATTTTTAGTTTCCGTTCTCTAACTGAAGTTTGCCTCAACCAAATGTTATGAAACTTATACACAACGCTTATTACTACAAAATTAAGATCAAGTTTGAATTTTGGTGGGGTCACTTTAAGCATTATCGAATTATGTCCCTTTATAAATAGAAAAATTGCAAAATTTTTAGTTTCCGTTCTCTAACTTAAGTTTGCCTCAACCATATGTTATGAAACTTATACACAATGCTTATTACTACAAAATAAAGATCAAGTTTGAATTTTGGTTGGGTCATTTTAACCATTCTCGAGTTATGCCCCTATATAAATGGAAAACAAATGCAAACTTTTTAGTTTCCGTTCTCTAACGTAAGTTGCCTCAGCCAAATGCTATGAAACTCATACACAATGCTTATTACCACAAAACACAGATCAAGTCTGAATTTTATTGGCGTCACTTTAACCGTTCTAGAGTTATGCACCTTTATATATGGAAAAATTGCAAAATTTTTAGTTTCCATTCTTTAACTTGAGCTTGTGTCAACCAAACATTATGAAACCTATACACAATAATTATTACCACAAAACTCAGATCAAGTACAAATTTGGGTAGCGTCTCTTTTATTGTTTTTGAGTTATGTCCCTTTATAATGTTGTATGCAAGCGGGGGCATCATATGTGTCCATGGGGACACATTCTTCATTTATTTAAATATTGATTTTAGTTGAAATGATAGGACTTTTTTTTTTAAATGGGAACTCACTTTTGTCCACTATATATGTACGGTCAGCGACTTAATCACAAATGATTATAAGATCAATGCAATTTAATTGCACAAATAGCACAGCTGCAGTTTATAAAGTTTTATGTTTAGACTGCTATACTTTATATTTTGTGTATTGCTTCAAGGATTATGTTCTACACTTAATTCTGCAATTATTTTGTATTTCTTATTTCAGACTTTCTCAAAACCAGAGCGTACTTGGTTGATCAATTTATGTGTTGCAGCCCACAGAGAAAAATAACAAAAGGACCAAGAACTAACGCTACAACTGAATTGTTTAAAATCATCCGAAGTTTGCATTTGATGTACATGTATATTGCTTTATAGCTTTGTGTTATAAATTTAGCGAAATATGAAATAAATTTGATATTACAATTTCAGTGAAATATAAAATAAATTTGGTATTAATACAATTTCAGTGAAAATATGATATAAAAATATTAATAAGAAATTGTATATCGAAGGTTCAAATTTTTCACAATTGCTATAATGTCTGTAAGCAAATGATGGAGAAAAACAGTGTTTGTTTGTTTTCTTTAGAAAATTTGAGACCTAAGTGATTAAAGGTCCTTGAATTGCAGTCTGAAGTTATAAAAAAAAGGTAGTAAGGCCTTCAAATAAAAAAAGAAATTGTGACAAGATAATATTTTCATTCTTTTACATATGTTTCATTAAGGGCTGTTCCAGAAAATACTATGTCACCCCCCAGGGAAGGCATTTTTTTATATTATGTGGTTGGTTGTATTTGAAAAACCAAAATGCAAAGGAAGTGTTGTTCTAATTTATTATTATTTCTGTGGGTGGTGGGGTTTAAAAAAGTGCTGTTCCTGGTGGGGACATAGTATTTTCTGGAACAGCCCTAATAGGAATTTTAAACCATTGCAGTCTAATGCAGATAAGTTCATTGCGACATTTGAGGGTTGGATCTGCATTCCTCTTGTATATATGTTTCAGTGTAACCACTATTTATTTGTTGTTGATATTGTTTTGGTATAAAATAAGGAGGTGTGGAATGCTTGCCACTGAAACAACCCTGTAATGAGCAGGAAGCTTTTAGAAGTTCATTGCGACATTTGAGGGTTGGATCTGCATTCCTCTTGTATATATGTTTCAGTGTAACCACTATTTATTTGTTTTTGATATTGTTTTGGTATAAAATAAGGAGGTGTGGAATGCTTGCCACTGACACAACCCTGTAATGAGCAGGAAGCTTTTAGAAGTTCATTGCGACATTTGAGGGTTGGATCTGCATTCCTCTTGTATATATGTTTCAGTGTAACCACTATTTATTTGTTGTTGATATTGTTTTGGTATAAAATAAGGAGGTGTGGAATGCTTGCCACTGAAACAACCCTGTAATACCTACTAACTGATTTGATTGCATGGGTTGTTAGAAGTGTGTAGTTGATAAATAGAGAAAAACCACATATTGTCTCAACAAAAAAAATAGCTAAAGCTTGTACACTGCACACTTGGCAGAATGCAAGGAGGTGTGTGTCTATTGTATCCTATTTTGGACGGACTTCAAATAAAAAAAAAAATTGTGACAAGATAATATTTTCATTCTTTTACATATGTTTCATTAAGGGCTGTTCCAGAAAATACTATTTTTTTATATTATGTGGTTGGTTGTATTTGACAAACCAAAATGCAAAGGAAGTGTTGTTCTAATTTATTATTATTTCTGTGGGTGGTGGGGTTTAAAAAAGTGCTGTTCCTGGTGGGGACATAGTATTTTCTGGAACAGCCCTAATAGGAATTTTAAACCATTGCAGTCTAATGCAGATAAATCTTTTAGTCTCCAAACATCAATTTGATTGTAGCTTCCTAATGTTGTATTTTGAATAGGAATCAACAATTGTGTACCTTAAAGATTTTTCTATAAAATGTGAAGTGGTTTTCTGTTTTTTTACACCTGAAAACTTTATAATTGCATTTCTTATTGTTTTAATAATTACTCAATCTACAAATTGGAATTAGTTATTAGAAAAGAAAGCAGGCAATCTTTTAATAACTCTGTATTTCTTCAACCAAAGAAGTGAATTCATGATTTGAGTTTTGCTGGATCAGCAAACTTCTCAACAAATGTTTCCAAAAAATCATAAATCATGTTTGGATTCTAGGATTCTGGAACACACACACTCCCCCTTTTTTCCCAACAACATTTCCCCTGTTTTAATTCCTCGACTTTGTATGAAGCATTCCACACTTACTTAATAGTGGATTGTTTGCTGAAAATTTTTTTACATTTGAAATATGCAGAACGTATATTACCTTTATGCTGGTGATGCTGGTAAACTTTATGTTCAGGAAAATATGAAGGCATGACTGGAATAAGGTAGGTGTTTCTCAACAAATGATGGAAAACTAAGCCAAATTTAAATATTTTTGTGGTATTAAGTCGATCGATACAATTTTAAACACTGAAATTTAAACAAAATATGCTGGTGGAAAATTTCAAGGTGTCCTACTCAAAATGAATCGATGGAAATGATATTCAACTCTAAAAGGTAGGGCAGAAGGTAGCAAGGGCCACATGTAGGAAAGTTTGAAAGTAGGTGATGAAGAATGATGGTCAAGAAATTTTGTACATCTGCATTTTTATTCTCAAATTTATCAACTGGATGCCTTTTATAAAACATGATCTAGTAAATTTCACAAAGCATTGAAAGATTGCACCCCTAAAAGCATACCTGGACTTGACTCAAAAAAAAATCTGATCAGTAAAATTTTTTTTTTTCAATTCTGGCAGTAGCAAAAGTTGCATACATCAATTAAATAAATAAAAAAAATATATAAACGATATAAATATATACAAATAACACATTGCAATAAAGACGCAAAACAGTCCATCGATTCGCGGCATTTACACTTCTCTGGTCTCCGGAAAATTGGATTTGTCCGCATATGTTCAAAGTGTTCTCAAACAACGTCTTCAAAGCGTTTGATAATGGACCTGCAACGATACAAAATAAAACTCGATTAAGAATATTAAAAAGTCCGGTGTGTTCCTGGAGACAGATTCACTTGATTTTAACCAATTTCAAATAAGAAATGTCTCTTTTAAGAGAATATTGCTATCCAAACACTGATACATCTTGATTTCAATACAAATAATGGGTGTCCACGGGGTAATTCGTAAAAAAGTCACTATTTCTATCAGATTTACATCAGTTTGTACCTTTTTAAGAAAATATACATTCAGACGAATTTATTGATACTTTAATTTTTGTTAAAAGATTCCAGCAACACGCTGGACTTCTGAGTTGAAATTGAAATGAACGACCTTCAGTAGCTGCTCGGGTCACGTGACTACTTTCACTTTCGATATAAATAAACACTGAAAAATTTAATTTAGATTTTAATGATTCACACTACTACCGCTGCTTTGAAGATTTTTTTGGCAATCTTAATTTAAAGTTGATTAAAAAGAATATGCTTTTTAACGTATTTTTCTCGGTAAAGTGCCTTAATATCACTGCGTATCGTGTGTATGAATACTTATCACGGCAAATACATGTATCTTTAACAAAATGACTTAGTCATTTTCAAGATAAAACACAAATGTGTCTTCTTATCTTAAGAATGATAGAGTACATGTATATCGTCTTGGGATGTATTAGATTTCGGAAATTAAGCAGTGTTGTGCATATACATATTTCAGTTTGAACATGATAAAAATTACGTATATGAAACAGTGATATTCTAATTTCTGTACTTGCGTTCCAATGTGCCCGAATCAGAGTGAACATTTTTTTTCGAAAAGACTACCTTTATCTCATTTCATTGTATTTTATAGAATTAAAAACAATATGCCAAATTCAGTTTATTGTGAAATATCAAAATATTCAATTAACATGCAGTGTGATTATTAGCTGTTTATTTATTGTGGAAAATATAGAAAGGACATTTGTGTACATGGTACGTTGTAAGAATTTTATAATAACTAAATTATTGTGACAAGATAAGTATGATGACCTGTTTACAGACACTAATAATTAATGCATATGTATTGACCATTAATTAACTGCTTAGGTTGTTTGTGTTGCTCATACTGTAGGTTTCTATATGATATTTTTTTTCAGATCATTGCATACAAATAAATTAACAACAATACAGCAAGGAACATTTCAAGACCTACCGTCGCTTAAACATCTGTATGTATATATTGTTAAAGCTTTTAATCAGACGCAAATGAAAACAAAATTTAAATGTCAATCAGTTGCAGAATATGTTTACTGTAATAAAAAATAACGACTTTCTGGAGTTCCAACGTCAAATAGTAGAACCATTGGTGACCCTGTTCGTTTGACAGAGTTTAATAATAGTTTTATTGAATTATTATAAGAAAAGACTAGATAGGCCTATACTCGCAAACGTAATCATCATCGCCCTTTGCACAATCAAAGCGTTCGGCAATTTGACGACCCATGTGTATACACTGCAGATTGTATTATGAAAACAAACATGTGTTAGAAGTACAAAAACATTTTAAGGATATTTCTAGAATATATTGTGAAAAATATAATTGTGTTTGACAAAAGGTACAATCAATCCAGTAAAATACAATACATTTGACTTATTTCAATATCTACTAAAAAAAAGGCGGTAGATACAAATCCATTTGCAATCCACTATGTTTTAATAAGTAGACGAGTGTTTTATGGTTTTTTTTAAACATTTAAATCGATTTTTTAAAAATCTGCTGTAGAGTCAAATTCTGTTTTCAGATGATAACAAAATTAATCGATCAACATTAAACAAGTTGCAAGCGTTTATTCAATTGCATTAGAAAGATAATAAGTTATATAATTATATATAAAGAATAATAATTTTATTGAAAACAATTGTTATAACAAAACACTAGACAGGCTTATAATCGCGAACGTAATCAAAGCGTTCGGCAAATTGACGACCCATATGAATACACTGCTGATTATGGGCCTATCTAGTCTTTTCTTATAATCAATGTTTTCAATAAAAAAATTATTAGTTATATATATATTGAACCTTATTATTGTTTTTTTTTGTATTACATTAATAGTTAAGATCCATTTTATTACATCTGGTGATCCGTTTTTTGTTTGCAATTGCCAATGGCAGTCATTAGGGTTTAAGAACATTGGTTGTTCGACCTGTTAGTAAAATGCGTTTTGTTAACATATACTTTTTCACTGTTTTGGTCTTTTGGAAAATGTTGTTTGTGCTGTATTTAGACCTCTCTACCAAGAAATTAGTTTTGCATGCACACGTATTAAAATTGCGGTTTCTATCCAACGCAATCATAGGTTTGAACGTTGTTTTCAATTAATACTTGTTTATATTTTATCGTTTGGGCTTGTATTCTATTAACCTTCGGGTTTATATGATCCGTTTATCCTATTTCGACTTGTCAAAATTCAAGAGTCTATCCTAAATTGAGGTAAATTATAATGCCTTCTAAATACCGTTTCGATTTCTAACATCACTGAAGAGACATTTATTGTCAAAATCCGGATATAGTGTACAAATTGTTGCACCTTTTGTATGCGGTATACCATCTTTTCCGCAAGTTTATTATTTTTTTTTTGGTATTAAATTAATAGTTAAGATCCATTTTGGTCCATCTGGTGATCCTTTTATTTGGCAATCGACAATGGCAGTCAGCAGGGTTTAAGAACATCCGTTGTTCGACCTGCTAGTCGAATGCGTTTTGTTAAAATATACTTTTTCACTTTATTGGTCTTTTGTAAAATGTTGTTTGTGCTGTATTTAGACCCCTCTTCCAAGAAATTTGTTTTGCATGCACACGTATAAAAATTGCGGTTTTTATCCAACGCAATGATAGGTTTGAACGTTGTTTTCAATTAAGACTTATGTATACTGTTTTGTTTGGGATTGTATTGTATTTACCTTCGGGTTTATATGATCCGTTTATCCTATTTCGACTTTTTCAAAATTTAAGAATCTATACTAAATTGAGGTAAATTATATGGCCTTCCAAATACCGTTTCAATTCTTAACATCACCGAAGAGACATTAATTGTCGAAATCCGGATATGGTGTACAAATTGTTGCACCTTTTATTTGCAGTATACCATCTTTTCCGCAAGTTTATTATCATCGTTTTGGTATTAAATTAATAGTTAAGATCCATTTTGTTATTTCTGGTGATCCGTTTATTGACAATCGCCAATGACAGTCAGCAGGGTTTAAGAACATCCGTTGTTCGACCTGCATGTAAAATGCGTTTTGTTAACAGATACTTTTCACTTTTTTGGTCTTTTGGAAAATGTTGTTTGTGCTGTATTTAGACCCCTCTGCCAAGAAATAAGTTTTGAATGCACACGTATAAAAATTGCGGTTTTTATCCAACGCAATCATAGGTTTGAACGTTGTTTTCAATTTAGGCTTGTTTATATTTTATCGTTTTAGCTTGTATTATATTTGCCGTCGGGTTTATATGATCCGTTCATCCTATTTCGACTTTTTAAAATTCAAGAGTCCATCCTAAATTGAGGTAAATTATATGGCCTTCCAAAGACCGTTTGGATTCCTAACATCACTGAAGAGACATTAATTGTCGAAATCCGGATATAGTGTACACATTTGTGCACCTTTTGTTTGCGGTATTCCATCTTTTCTGCAAGTTTATTGTTTTCTTTTTGGTATTGAATTAATAGTTAAGATCTGATTTGTTACATCTGGTGATCCGTTTATTTGGCAATCGTCAATGGAAGTCAGCAAGGCTTAAGAACATCCGTTGTTCGACCTGCTAGTCAATTGCGATTTGTTAACATATACTTTTTCACTTTTTTTGTTTTTTGACAAATGCTGTTTGTGCTGTATTTAGATTACTCTATTAAGAAATTTGCTTTGCATGCACACGTATGAAAATTGCGGTTTTTATCAAACGCAGTCATAGGTTTGAACGTTGTTTTCAAATAAGACTTGCTTATATATATATATATATGATGGATATACAAGTTAAAATTGAAAACAACGTTCAAACCTATGATTGCATGCACACGTATACAGATTGCGGTTTTTATTCAACGCAATCATAGGTTTGAACGTTGTTTTCAATTAAGACTTGTTTATATTTTTTCGTTTGGGCTTGTATCATATTTTTTTTATGTTAGGGATCGAAACGGTATTTGGAAGGCCATATAATTTACCTGAATTTAGGATAGACTCTTGAATTTTTAAGAGTAAAAATAGGATGAAAGGATCATATAAACCGGAGGGAAAATATGATACAAGCCCAAACGAAAAAAATATGAACACGTCTAAATTGAAAACTACGTTCAAACCTATGATTGCGTAAGATAAAAACCGCAATTTTTATACGAGTGCATGTAAAAAAAATTCCGTTGTAGAAGGGTCTAAATACAGCACAAACAACATTTTCATAAAGACCAAAAAAAGTGAAAAAGTATATTTTAACAAAACGCATTTGACTAACAAGTCGGAAAACTGATGTTCTTAAACCCTGCTGACTGCCATTGGCGATTGCCAAATAAATTGATCACAAGATGTAACAAAATGGATCTTAATATTAATTAAATACTAAACAGAAAAACAATAAACTTGCGGCAAAGATGTTATACCACAAACATGAGGTGCACATATTTGTACACCACATCTGGATTTCGACAATTAATGTCTCTTCAGTGATGTTAGGGATTGAAACGGTATTTGGAAGGCCATATGATTTACCTGAATTAAGGGTAGACTCTTGAATTTTAAAAAGTCAAAACAGGATGAACGGATCATGTTAACAGGAGGGAAAATATGATACAAGCCCAAACGAAAAAATAGAAACAAATCTAAATTAAAAACTACGTTCAAACCTATGATTGCGTTGGATAAAAACCGCAATTTTTATACGTGTGCATGTAAATTAAATTTCTCGGTAGAGGGGTCTAAATACAGCACAAATAACATTTTCAAAAACACCAAAAAAGTGAAAAAGTGTATTTAAACAAAACGCATTTGACTAACAGGTCTAACAACTGATGTTCTTAAACCCTGCTGATTGCCATTGGCGATTGCCAAATAAATTGATCACAAGATGTAACAAAATGGATCTAAATATGAATTAAATACTAAACAGAAAAATATAAACTTGCGGCAAAGATGTTATACCACAAACATGAGGTGCAAATATTTGTACACCAGCTGCGGATTTCGACAATTAATGTCTATTCAGTGATGTTAGGGATCGAAACGGTATTTGGAAGGCCATATAATTTACCTTAATGAAGGATAGACCCTGGAATATTAAAGAGTCAAAGTAGGATGAACGGATTATATAAACCGAAGCGAAAATATGATACAGCCCAAACGAAAAAATATAAACTAGTCTAAATTGAAAACTACGTTCAAACCAACGATTGCGTTGGATAAGAACCGCAATTTTTATACGTGTCCATGAAAAGCAAATTTCTTGGTAGAGGGGTCTAAATACAGCACAAACAACATTTTCCAAAAGAACAAAAAAGTGAAAAAGTATATTTAAACAAAACGCATTTGACTAACAGGTCGAACAACGGATGTTCTTAAACCTTGCTGACTGCCATTGGCGATTGCCAAATAAAATGATCACCAGATGTAACAAAGAATCTTAATATTAATTTAATACCAAACAGAAAACAATAAACTTGCGGAAAAGATGGTATACGACAAACATGAAGTGCAAACATTTATACATATATATATATATATATATATTTGTGCTGTATTTAGACCCCTCTATCAAGAAATTTGTTTTGCATGCACACGTATAAAAATTGCAGTTTTTATCCAACGCAATCATAGGTTTGAACGTTGTTTTCAATTTAGACTTGTTTATATTTTTTCGTTTGAGCTTGTATTATATTTTCCCTCGGATTTATATGATCTGTTAATCCTATTTCGACTCTAAAATTCAAGAGTCTATCCTAAATTGAGGTAAAATATATGGCCTTCTAAATACTGTTTCGAACCCTAACATCACTGAAGAGACATTAATTGTCGAAATCCGGATATGGTGTACTAATTTTTGCACCTTTTGTTTGCGGTTTACCATCTTTTCCTCAAGTTTATTGTTTTCTGTTTGGTATTAAATTTATAGATTTTAAAAGATCTATTTTGTAACATCTTGTGATCCGTTTATTTGGCAATCGCTAATAGCAGTCAGCAGGGTTTAAGAACATTTTCGACCTGTTAGTCAAATGCGTTCTGTTGAAATATACTTTTTTACTTTTTTTGTCTTTTGTAAAATGTTGTTTGTGCTGTATTTAGATTCTATCAAGAAATATGTTTTGCATGCACACGTATAAAAATTGCGGTTTTTATCCAACGCAATCATAGGTTTGAACATTGTTTTCAATTTAGACTTGTATATATATATATATATATATATATATATATATATTTCATAAAGAAAAGTTAAGTAGAACCCGTATGCTGGTAACATATACGAAAATAAATAAAAGATAATAACGGTTTCAATTCATCACTTTTACTAGCGCTTTCACAGCTTGCAGCTTGCAGTGAAAGTGCTAGTAAAAGTGATGAATTGAAATCGTTATTATCTTTTATTAATTAATATATATATAGATATAAGAAGATGTGGTATGAGTGCCAATGAGACAACTCTCCATCATAGTCAAAATTTATAAAAGTAAACAATTATAGGTCACAGTACGGTCTTTAACACGAAGCTTTGGCTCACACCGAACAGTAAGCTATAAAGGGCCCCAAAAAATTACTAGTGTAAAATCATTCAAACGGGAAAACCAACGGTCTAATCTATATAAAAAACGAGAAACGAGAAACACTTATGAACCACATCAACAAACGACAACTACTGAACATCAGATTTCTGACTTAGGACAAGTGCAAACAAATGCAGCGGGTTCAAACGTTTTAATGGTACCAAACCTTCACCCTTTTTCTGAAACATTAGTGTAACATAACAACGTAGAAAGACACGGTATAAAATATCAACTGAAATAGCTTAACTCAATCAAAGGACATACTAACACCATTGAACTTACACTGAACAAAGACCTATGACACAATGTAAATACAAAATAAATCAACTAAGGGAAGAATAATAAAAGTAACATGTTATATCGGTAAGAAATGTTAAACAATTTAAGAAAAACAATAAGCTCGAACAAAAATATCAGCCATTTGCAAAAACTTTAAACACAGGTAAATGAAAATAATTTTGTTGTTAGGTATACGTGTACAGTACCAATAGAGAAAGGAAATATTTTTACGAAATAAATAATTTTGATGTTCATAGTACGAAGTGAAAATTTAAAGTTATACCAAACACTTATCAAAGCTGTTACACAGACCAGATATAACCCTGAATAACATTAAATAACAAAAAAGCAATACAATTAGTATCAACAGGTCAAATAAACAAGAAAGTACAATTTGAGAGTACTCGCAGTTACTGACAGCTAGGTAAAAGCCAAAACAATTAATAATAAAAAATCATGCATCAGAGACTAAAATCAACTAATATATATATATATATATATATATATATATATATATATATGTACACAACTCGTCTAAACATCCGACCAACAATGTTAGATCTGTAAATTTGCTCTTGCTAATTTTTTGTTCTTCCCTCACCGGGATTTGAACTCATGCTACTGAGATATCGTGACACCAAATTGCCTGCACTGTAACCGACGCGCTAGACCACACGACCACCTAGGCGTCAATAATAAAGCTTTCGCTGGCAGGATGTTACCTTTCTTCGTCAGTTTTGATCTAGCGTCGCAATACAGTATAAAAGGCATGAAAATGGAATTGTTACAGATCAGCTGAAATATCTATTGTAAAGGATCCTACAAATTAATGCAAGATACAGTCACAGGAATAATTATATTTATAAGTACGTCCGAACCAGTGACAACTCTACAACAGATTTGTCCATTGGATTACCAGCAGTGATGATGATACATGGCTGTGAACATTCTGTATATACAACTCGTCTAAACATCAGCCCAACAATGTTAGATCTGTAAATTTGCCTGTAAATTTGCTTTCCCAAATTGTTTTGTTCTTTCCTCGCTGGGATTCGAACTCATGCTACTGAGATATCGTGACACCAAATCGCCTTGCACTACCCCCAACGCGCTAGACCACTCAACCACCTAGGCTCTATACTTACTTCTATCAGAAAAATGTCGATGATTGAATATAAACAGTAAATAGGCAAGAAGCATTTGACATCTTTTCCATTATTCATTATGCAACCACACAGTGAACGGGAATCAATAATCTACACTTTTGCATGGTATGATCCGTTTGATTGGAATGAATCTTCACTATAGAAAATATTAAATCATTAGATATTCTAATAACAATTCATATTTTCTACATAAAATTATGCATCTGGTAAATTAATTTCGGAATTTTTGCTTTATTAGTAAGTTATCCGCGGTAACTTAAATGTGATTGAGTGAATGAATTGATAATGACGGCAACCGGATTATAACTCATAATTCTAAACAGCACACTTTAGATGTTGACGGAAAGGACTGTGTCAAGATTCATGCATTCGTAAGTGAGTGAATGACCTAGTGACAATTGAATGGATCCATTCGATTGATGTGTTTGAGCTTTTGATTTTGACATTTGATTAGAGACTTTCCTTTTTGAATTTTCCTCGGAGTTCAGTATTTATATGATTTTACTTCCTACTGCACTGGTTAGACATGTTTCCTTTAGGTTTTTATAACTCAAACGACATACATATAAGGACTTTGATAGACACCTCAGGGATTGCCGAGAATAATTTGAAATGTATACACTTACACAAATTCTTCAATCAAAGTCAACTATAAACAAATATTTAGCTAACTTGTCAATGATAAAAAACCAGAAACGCTTATATTTACATATGTTTATATATCATATATACATGCCTACACTCAATTTGGTTTTTTGACTGGCATCAGGGTAACACCAATATTTTAGAGGTCTCTATTTATCAATGATAGTAAACAATATCTTTAGTGTAAAATATATTTAAGATAACAATTATTTTGTTTCAGGCATTTGCACAAAAATCAAATAACTACAATACAGCAAGGAGTATTTCAAGACCTACCAGCTCTATACGAACTGTATGTGTACATTGTTACAATAGTTTATCAAGAAGCAAATGATAACAAAATTTATAGTTCATCTGTGGCAGAGTATATTTTACTATTATCAATGATTACGATATTTTAAAGTTCTGCCGTTGACCATTGGTGACAAAGATTTATTTATTTAAACTTGTCAATTCCAGCCGTAGAATTGTCTGTTAACTATGTTATCTCTTGGTATTTTTTATCATATTTAATGCTGATATGTACATATGTTGGAAAAATTATAGTGATTAAGTAAATTTTTAGAAAACAATCTGTCATTGCCACTTGGTTGAAAATTTGTAAACTACTGTTGCCTATACGGAAAGATGTTAATCGACCTGCGTCTAAATCCCTATATGATATTTATCAAAATTTTATGAATCAACATCTATCTATGGTGATAAAAAAAAAATTTTCAATGTAAAAGAGAGGCGAAGGATACCAACGGGACATTCAAACTCCTAATTCGAAAATAAATTGACAACGCCATGGTTAATAAAGAAAAAGACAAACAGACAAATACAGTACACAAAACATAACATAAAAAACCAAAGACTTAGCAACATGAACCCCATCAAAACTGGGGGTAGTATCAGGTGCTTCGGAAGGTTAAACATATCCTGTTAATTATCATAAAAATCATCATTGTTTTGTTTCAGGTATTTATACAGCAATCAAATAACTACAATACAGCAAGGATCATTTCAAGACCTACCAGCACTAGGCCGCCTGTATGTATACATAGTTACAATATTTTCTCTAATTCTTTGACAATTTATACCTTTCAGCACTCATTGTATAAAAAAATTTAATCAACGTGTGGTTGCCGGTGATCTCAGAAGATGATTGGATGAGTTTAAGGGTCATAACCTTAATCAGCTAACTGAATGAATCAAAATATGCTAACAGGTGTTAATGAAATTGAAAACTTTGTGAAATGTGGAAGGGACTTGAAGGGGATTTTCGTTTAACAAAAAATTAAAATTTTATTTTTTAATCATTAGAGAAACAGATTCTTACATAGTTACTCGTGGATTATCGGATTTATCCAATCTCGATAGTTAAATTATCAATTTTAAAGTCCTTGCCGAGGCTCGGACTTTAAAATTGATAATTTAACTATCTCGATTGGATAAATCCGATAATCAACTGGTATCAATGTAAGAATCTATATTTATAAAAAAGCAATTGAGGAAAAAATGTAAATTAATTTTCTGTCGTCGAATAGTGTGACCATTTGTGAACCTGTTCGGTTTGAATTGACTGGATTTACTAATAATCTTTTTTTTAAATGATAACTCTACGAAACGATTTGATAGTTGCAAATTTTTAAGTAGTCGCATTTCAAATGATTAATGAGTTCTGCAAATTGACATCGATTAACCAAATGGTTACACTGCAGATTTCATAATGGTAACAAACATATATGAACAGAACGTATAAACTTTAAATATATTTCTATAAAAAAGTGCGATAGAGATAACATGTTCTTTTTGTTTTCTAAAAATAAGAGATATGTTTTTTTTTTTCAAATGTTTTTCAAAAAGGGAATTACTTACTGTAATTGAATAACAAACATGAACATTGGAAAAGAACACTAATTATTGAGACAATTATAGTTCCTTGGTGTTTTTGTTTAGATAATATCAGCAATTAACTAAACTCATATAAGAAAGAAGACTTCCATTCTACACCTTAAAATAAAAACTATTAACCGCAGTTTTTAACTACCAGTATGTAATAAATAACAATTGCCACTATATATAATGTTGCAATCATAATGTAGCATTTTCCGATAAAAAATTGTTGGCAAGATTTTCTACTTTGAAAAGATTAACATAATTTTGTAAATAAATGTCATTACAACACTGAAATGTTTAATGACAACATTTCGTTTACTTTGAAAATATTTATTAAATGGTCCATGACGCCTTTAACTGATAAATTGGCAAACATAAATGTGTGCATGTAGGAGAAATATTTTAGTATGTCATCTCTTGGTTGAGGTACATATTCGTTTTCTGAGCAATAAATGTTCGAAACTTGGTAGAGAACTGTTTAAACCTCAGTTATTATGTTGTGTTTGAATACTTATCACGGCACATAAATGTATCTTTAACAAGATGACTTGGTCATTTTCAAGATAAAACACAAATGTGTCTTCGTATCTCAAGAATGAAAGAGTACATGTATATCGTCTTAGGTTGTATTAGATTTCGGAACTTAAGTAGCGTTGTGCATATACATAGTTCTTGTTCGTTTGAACATGACAAAAAATTACGTATATGAAGTAGTGATATTCTAATTTCTGTAATTGCGTTCCAATGTGTCTGACTCAGAGTGAACATATTTTTTTTCGAAAAGACTCCTTTTATCTCATTTCATTGTGTTTTTTTAGAATTAAAAACAATATGCCAAAGACATATACGATTTAAAGCGTTAGGCATTTAGTTTATTGTGAAATATCAAAATATTCTATTAACATACAGTGTAATTATTAGCTGGTTTTTATTGTGGAAAATATAGAAAGGAAGTTTGTATACATCATGTACATTGTTACGTTGTAAGAATTTATAATAACTAAATTATTGTGACAAGATAAGTATGATGACCTGTTTACAGATACTAATAATTAATGCATATGTATTGACCATTAATGAACTGCTTATGTTGTTTGTGTTGCTCATACTTTAGTTTTCTGTATATTTTTTCAGATCAATCCAAATAAATCAATTAACAACAATACAGCAAGGAACATTTCAAGACCTACCATCGCTTAACCTTCTGTATGTATATATTGTTATAGCTTTTAACCAGACGCAAATGAAAACAAGATTTAAATGTCAATCAGTTGCAGAATATGTTTACTGTAATCAATAATTACGACTTTCTGGAGTTACGTCGTCAAATAGTTTAACCATTGGTGACCCTGTTCGTTTGACAGAGTTTAATAATAATTTTATTGAAAACAATTATTATAACTAAAGACTAGATAGTCCCATAATCGCGAACGTAAACATCATCGCCCTTTGTACAATCAAAGCTTTCGGCAAATTGACGACCCATGTGTATACACTGCAGATTTTATTATGATAACAAACATGTGTTAAAAATACAAAAACACTCTAAGGATGTTTCTAGAATATATTGTGAAAAATATAAGTGCGTTTGGCAACAGGTAAAATCAATCCAGTAAAATACGATACATTTGACTTATTTCAATATCTACTAAAAAAGGCGGTAGATACATATCCATTTGCACTCCACTATGTTTTAATAAGTAGACGAGTGTTTTTTTTTACATTTTAATCGAATTTTTTTAAAAATCTGCTGTACAGTCAAAATCTGTTTTCAGATGATAACAAAATTAACCGATCAACATTAAACAAGTTGCAAGCGTTTATTCAATTGCATTAGAAAGATAATAAGTTATATAATTATATATAAAGAATAATAATTTTATTGAAAACAATTATTATAACAAAAGACTAGATAGGCCCATAATCGCGAACGTAATAAAAGCGTTCGGTAAATTGACGACCCAAGTTGTGTACAAGCTATCATGTTGTACAAATTATAATTTGTATTTTGACTTTGTACAAATTATAATTTGTGTATTTTGACTTTGTACAAATTATAATTTGTACATAATAAGGCTTAATTTCACTTATAACTTGTACAATATTTTACATAGAATAAGTTTCAGATCAAATGATAAAAATAATTTCAATTTTAATTATGAATCAATATGAAACACACGGATAACTCTATTTTCAATACTATACAATAATATACAATGCTCTTCACTTAAAAAATTGTACTAGTTGATCCAGTTTCACTATCAGTCACAGAATCGTTAGGTTCTCTTTCTGATTTTACCGATTCAGCATCTGTGATTTCATCCGTACCATCAATCTCAATTTCACTGTTCTCCTCTGAAACTCTTTGAACACTTTTTCCAAATTTTCCTCGGATTTTAGATTTGGCAAAAGTTCCTTGGGCAAAGAAGATGAATATAAACCTATCTTTGGTCAGAACCAAACAGAGCATGGTAAGGCGATTGATCATATACTCTGTGATATGATCTATTTTTCTGATATTGCACGAAGCACAAACGTTCAGACCACTGTTGTGTGTCATTTTCATTCATCCATGCTATGAAAGACGCCTCCGGGTGCGGGAGTTTCTCGCTGCATTGAAGACCCATTGGTGGCCTTCGGCTGTTGTCTGCTCTTTGGTCGGGTTGTTGTCTCTTTGACACATTCCCCATTTCCATTCTCAATTTTTTATGAGCATTTCTTAAAATGTCTGCATTTGCTCTTGACCCTTGACGTTGGGGATGTCTTGGTCGCCCATGAACTATTACTAATTCTGACCATAACGATTTCAGTTCAGTGATTATATGTGCAGTGAACTCCGTCCCATTATCGCTTTTGAGGATATGACGTGCACCAAAGAGAAGAAAAATGTCAAGGTATTCATAAGCAACTTCAGCAGCTCTCTTAGATTTCAGATCTCTAAGCACGCTAAATTTGGTAAGATGATCTTGATAGTGCATTATCCATTTAAATTCATGGTCGGGGACAGATTGATGATCTACAAGGTCAACCTGCCCTCTACAGTTGAAGTCAGCAGAAATTATAGGTTTAATAACAAGTTTTGATATGTCAGTACGTTTTCGTTTCAAGATACATTGTTCACAGTTGGTTGTAAATACATGAAATATGCGTATTGCTTCCCGGCTAATGTTAGCAAAATGTTTTTTTGAGTTCTTTGTTAGTTTTATGGAGACATCCATGACCGACCCCAACGTGTGCTGTTTATAAAATATCATACATATCCTCAAAGGATAAGTAGTAAAGTATGGTGTCATCTGAAAGTAAGAATTAAACCATTTTGAGTATGGCACAAATCTAAACTGGTATTTTGTTATAAAGATAATTATGTTAAGAGCCCTAACAGCGATATGCTTGTTCAAATATTATAAATATAAGAAAATCTGTGAAATAGTTAAGCTCATATGGTCGTCTGTTTTGTGACCTAAAGTTCTTTAAATAATACTTGTACACCCTTATTTACTGTGATCATATAGAGTTACGATTTTAGGTTGATGTGCCATAGTGACTGCAATCTTCTGTATGCAATAATGCATAGTATGATCAATTTGATACATCGTCATGAACATGCACGAAATATTTGCCACTGGACGGTAAGCAACCAACAATCAATCAATCAATCAAAATTCCAGGATTTGGGATAGATTTTTGTTTACATTCGATTTCAGACTCTCTTCTATATTTGTCATATAAAACAATACAATGATGAGCTTTTCAACATCATATTTCTCTAGCAAATGTCTGTCTTGGTCACTTTTCTTCAATGCCTCTCTTGCATTTTTAACTTTAGAAATTAACTCATTCAATTTGTCCCTAGTATAAAGATGGTTGTGCTTACATGTGTTATTCTCAGCAAATTGCTGAACTTATTGATAAAATTTATCCTGTTGATCAACAATACTAGGCATTTTTGTTAACACCTTAACTTTTACTTTTGTTAATGACCATGTGAAAGACCAGTGAACAGGAGTTCAATTTATAACCTCAAGGCAATATAAATGAATCAGTATGACTTTAAAAATAGCATTGCAAATTTTTTATAGTGGGTATCAACACTTTTTTATCACAATATCCATATAATAAATTATTCTACGAGTTATAACTGAAATTAAGCCTTATTATGTACAAATTGTAATTTGTACAGGCACTTTTTGTACAAATTATAATTTGTACAAAGTCAAAATACAAATTATGTACAAAATGATAACTTGTATACAACATATATATATAGATCCATTTTGTTACATCAGGTGATCCGTTTATTTGGAAATCGCCAATGGCAGTCAGCAGTGTTTAAGAACATCCGTTGTTCGACCTGCTAGTCAAATGCGTTTTGTTAAAATATACTTTTTCACGTTTTTGGTCTTTTGGAAAATGTTGTTTGTGTTGTATTTAGACCCCTCTACCAAGAAATTGGTTTGGCATGCACACGTATAAAAATTGCAGTTTTATCCAACGCAATCATAGGTTTGAACGTTGTTTTCAATTTAGACTTGTGTATAAATACATGTATATAATAAGTACGTCTGAACCAGTGCCAACTCTACGACAGATTTTATCCATCGGATAACCAGTGATGGTGATACAAGGCTGAAAACACATTCTGTATATATAATTCGTCTAAATAACAGCCCAACAATGCTAGATTTGTATTCCGCAAATTTTTGTTCTTCCCTGTCCGGGATTCGAACTCATGCTACTGAGATATCGTGGCACCGAATCGCCTTGCACTAGGCCCGGTGCGCTAAACCACTCGACCACCCAGGCTCGTCAAAAATCAAGCTTTCGTTGGCCGGGTGTTACCTTTCCTCGTCAGTTTTTATCTAGCATCGTAACACAGTACATGATATAAAAGGCATGGAGATGGAATATTACAGGTCAGTTGAATTATCTATCGTAGAGGATCTTACAAATTAATGTAAGATGCAGTCACAGAAATAACTATATTACAAGTATGTCTGAACCAGTGACGACTCTACAACAGATTTTATCCATCGGATCACCAGCAGTGATGGTGATACAATGCTGAAAATACATTCTGTATATATAATTCGTCTAAACAACAGCCCAATAATGTTAGATCTGTAAATTTGCGGAAGCAAATTTTTTGTTCTTCCCTGGCCGGGATTCGAACTCTGAGATATCGTGGCACCAAATCGCCTCGTCAGGTTTTATCTGTTTATCTTCATTCAATCTCCATGCCTTATATTTCATGTACTGTTTCACGACGCTAGATAAGAACTGACGAGGAAAGGTAACACCCATCCACCGAAAGCTTTATAATTATAGAGCCTAGGTGGTCGATTGGCCTAGCGCGTCGGGCATAGTGCATGGCGATTTGGTGCCACGATATCTCAGTAGTAGAGTTTGAATCTTAGCCAGGGAAGAACAAAAAATTTGCTTCCGCAAATTTACAGATCAAACATTGTTGAGCTGTTGTTTAGACGAATTATATATATATATATATATGTATATAGTGTCTAAAAATAGCAACAATCAACATTCAATCTATCTAGGCGTGGATCAGTTTGTAAATAAACTGATGCAGTTACTGAATTAAATTATATAAATGCCTAAGAATGAAAATTTAACACACTACTGAGTGTTATAAAAATAGTTGTTATATTTTATATATTCACGAAATATTTCGGTAAACAAATTAGCTTCATCAGGCGCGTGCAGCCATCCAGGTAAAAAATCGGAGGTTGTAAAGAAATTTTTGCAGCTTTATGTACATTCATTCTTTCACAAGACATACTTTTGAAAATATCACCTTTCCAGTAATAGAGTTAAATTAAAATTGGGACACCCAAAATAGAAAACAGAGAGACATATTCTGGATGCAACAGCTACGTACTTTTGAACCTGATGGACTGAATGAGAGAGATAAAAAACAGTTGTATTCAAAACCAAAGGAATAAATCCTGAACTTCATACTATCTAACTAACTCAATTATTTGTTTTGATTTAAGAATCGCAATGTACAATAAGCTGCACAAATATATTAAAGACATGTACATTAAGCTGCAAAAATTTCTTTACAGCCTCCGATTTTTTACCTGGATGGCTGCACGCGCCTGATGAACTTATTTGTGTAGCGAAATATAAAAAATGTTTTTTACAGTGAACTTTCCTTTTTGCCCATTATACTTAGCATCTGACATTTATTTTGTTAATTGTTATTGTGTATATGTAGTATACTTTCATGCATAAAGATAAGCGTATATAAATACTTCGGTTATGATAACTTAGTGTTGTACACATTTTTCAGAAGTTTGAGATCAAACAATCTGACATTTATCAGGAAAGACACTTTCGAAAATCTTACCAACTTAAAATCTCTGTAAGTACAAATATTCGCAATGATTTCATTATTTAGAGAATTCCTTATACATGTTATATTTGAAAAGTCTAATTTCAGACTGCATGACTCCATGTTTCATCCGGAGAGGGACACCTTGTATCCCCTTACATGTAATGAATATTCTTAATCCCCCTGACGTATAATGTGTGTTTCTCTTTAAAATGAACAATTGTCATCGTTTCTACAAATCACTTTCTGGCGAGATAAAATTTTATGGAATACCACATCTTAACATGTTGTACTAGCATAATTCTACTTCAATGAAATTCTAATAATCACATAAAGTTTATGTAATGGTTTACATTAATATTGACTACGATAGTTCTATAAAAAGTTTTATATCAAATTAGAAATATCCTATCTATATCATCACTATTTCTATAAATAAAATATTTACAACCGGAATATAGATATCCTTAGTCGGTATAAGATTTGTAGAAGTATTTTACCAGAAATATATATAGGAGGGAATTATAATAACCCCGAATTTCAAATCGATCTTGTTATGTTATCCATAAGTTATGCAACATTGTAACGAAAACCGAGCGGTCGTGCCTTAGTGTAATGCTATAAGAATATGTTTTTGTAATATCAGTCATAAATAGGGAATAAAGTTTACATCCAGTCACTCTTTCCTTGGTGGCATGGTACTCTGGAATTCTGTATACACCCTTGTATGGTAGCTGTAACGAAAACCGAGCGGTCGAGCCTTCGTTTAATGCTATAAGAATATGTTTTTTTTTTGTAATATCAGTCATAAATAGGGAATAAAGTTTACATCCAGTAACTCTTCCTTTGGTTGCGTGGTACTCTAGAATTCCGTATACACCCCGGTGCGGTTGGTTCTTCTGGTTGGGTAATACCTTGGATATAAAGGGTAGATAAGGGCATAAGTTTTCGGCCCGTACACAATTATGGTTTTGTATGGTAACTCTCCGTATCGATGTTCGAATGAATAACAGACTCGTTAAATAAAATCAACTGATACAACTTTAATATGCATTAAATATCAACAATACATATATAATTCAAATAACTTAAAAGTGTTCAATTTAATAAATAAACATTTCATTAACCTTTTTGTTGCGAATTTAAGAAAATGGATAGCAGGAAAATATACTCAGAAAGTTTACTAATTATAGTTACGAAATCGGCAAATGGTAAAACTCGATATCAAATGATTCGTTATAAAGTTTAACTTACGAAGTTATTTTCTAAGTGTAAACCGTAAAGAAATTAACATTTAACATACGGACCTAGTCTCCTCGGACATTGTAATATATCGTCCCTTGTTACTACTTGGTCTGGTAACTGGTATCTATACTTCTATTACAATCGCTTGGAATTAGCGAGATTTACGTGCTGAAACTTATTTGAATTATCAGCCGTATTTATACTTCAGTAAACCAATTTCCTGATTTGGTTTACCATTTAGGAAATACCTAAATTACCGAAACCGGAACTGGTTATTACCAACATTGGTAAAACGTTAAACAGTTAAGATGTGCTCCAATGCAAAAACAAAGGCAAGGATAATAAAAGTTTTAGAGTTAACAATGTTTAAACACACTTATACCAGAAATATATAATAACAAAGGTCATTTATCGGTACGATTGAAACGACGTCATTACACAATTTTAGGGGAAACAAGTTCCATTTCAGGGAACCGACATTTCGTCACAATATTTAAACTTGTCATTCAAAACATTTGTGTGGTTTGAAATGCACGTGATCAAGTAAAACATACATTACTTTTATTTATTGTTATCATTTAATGTTACATTTGGTTGATAAAAACCACTCAGATTCACAATTACAAATATGATATGAATGGTTTCTTTCAGGGATGGGGTAATTTCAAATTTGTAATTGTAATGCATGGTAATGCATTACATTTTTCCAAGTAATTGCATGTAATGTGTAATGCAGCAATTTGTGCATTACATGTAATTGTAATATAATCCATTACTTTAGCAAAAAGTTGTGTAATTTCATGCATTACATGTCATTACTTTTTTCGCATACTACATCTTTTACATATTGTTGGAGTTTTAAATAAACCAAATTTAAGATTTCTTGATTAACTAAGAATATGTTAATCATTAGAATATATTCTTTATTTCATCTTATTTCATACATTTTCCTGCATAAAAAGATTGATATTTCAAAGCATAACTGTATTGTTGTCATAAGATCAAAGAATATCTTGTCTTGCTTAAATAAAAGATAATTAACCTTTGTTATAAAACACTAATTAGTTTGTTTTACAATCAATATTTTCACCATTTAGACATTTGTTCATTAGTTAAGGTCTACGTTTATTTTATAATTAGGGAAGTAACTCACAGTAATTAAATATTTCGTTTAAAATTAAAAAAAACCAACAAAAGTATATTTATAAAAGTAAAGTCAACATTAAGTTAAAATAATTAAAATTGTAAAAGTCGAATTAAATAGACTTTTTACATGTATACTTATATTCAATTCATGGAACAATTACTGCATATTCTAGAATCTTTTGTGACTTCTAGTTGTTTTTCAAAATGTTTAATTTTTCTATTCACTTAATAAAATTTTCAAATGTAATGTGTAATTCAAGGCATTACTTTGCAAAAGTAATTGTAATATAATGCATTACTTTGATAAATGCATGTAATTGTAATTGTAATATAATGCATGGTTTGGTCAAAGTAATTGTTATATAATGCATTACATTACAATGTAATTCGCCCCATGCCTGGTTTCTTTATACATTTGTGCATTTCAAGATGTATACCATTTTACTGTGTAATGCACTCTGCCATCACTGTTTTGACGTTGGTGTATACATTTCTCCCGAAAATATGACAGCAGATGCAAACGTAAAGGACGGCAAATGTTCTATATTAGTAAATTATTTAATTTAAGATTACTTCAAGTACTTTCGAGAATTCTTTGATTCGCTTTTATAGAGATTACTTAAAGCAAATAATGCAGACTTTTTATGAGTCTGTTTGACTGGTAAAAAACAACCGTATGTGATTATATTTTTTAATTGTCCGTGTGTATTGTAAAGGGTTTGATTATCATAGTTGATGTGGTAAAAAGATTAGGTAATGGACAGGAGTATATAAAAAGCATCATTCAAAATCGAAAAAATACATAAACAGTTAAAAGTTAAATAACAAAAATACCGAACTCCAAGGGAAACTCAAAACGGAAAGTTCATAATCAAATCGGAGAATCAAAAGTTCAAACACAACGAAAGGAATACAACTGTAGTATTCTTGACTTCGCATAGGCATTTACTTAATGTAGAAAATGGTACAATAAACCTGGTTTTATAGCTAGCTAAACCTCTCACTTGTATGACAGTATAAAACTCCATTATATTGACAACAATTTGTGAACAAAACAAACAGACACATAGACACAATGTCAAAAATAGTACGGTAGTCAACACAGCGTTATAATCTTAATCCTTATAAACATAAATAAAAATATCCACAAAGAAAAACAAAATGGCATATAGACAAGGCACATAAAACAAAAATAAAAGACAAGAATACAAAATTAATCATTGTCCAATAACACAATGGCGGGATGTATAAGTACCGAGCCACGTTAAAAGGATGTTACCAAAAATGTACTACATAGTAAAGGTTAATAATTTAGAAATACAAACAAAACAACAATTAACGTTTTGATTATTTCGATTTCAAATTCGGTTTCTAATTGGTGTCGTAAAAGACAACAACATGTAACTAAGCTGGGACTTAAATATATGTCAAACCATTTCCTCTAATAACTTTAATGTATTCCAGAAAGAAAAAAATCTGCTCGTAAAAACAAATAAGATGTAAGTGCTAATGAGACAACTCTCCATCCAAGTCATTATGTGTAAAAAGTAAACAAATGTAGGTCAAAGTACGGCCTTCAACACGGAACCTTGGCTTACACCGAACAGCAAGCTATAAAGGGCCCCTGATTATGAATGATCTGCTGACCCTTCCAGAACACCCGAGACCATTCCCAGTTTTTGGTGGGGTTCGTGTTGCCAAGTTTTTGATTTTCTATGTTGTTTAGTGTACTGTTGTTTGTCTGTTTCTATTTTTTTTTTTTACCATGTCACTTTGGGTTTATTTGCCTCTCTTTAAATAAAAAAACATATATCTTTAGTGATCCTATGTGCTTATCATTAATCTTTTTTTCATATTTTGAATCTCAAGTATCACTTTCATTATGATTTGATAACGGCCTTGTTACAGTTGCAACAACCAAAGATCTCTCTCTGTGTTGAGTATATATAGACTTATAGGGACTTAAAACATGTGTTTGGCAAAGGGTACAACTAAATCAAGTAAAAAACTATACATTTGACTTATTTCAATATCTACTAAAAAAAAGCAGTAGATACAAATCCATGTGCATTCTACTATGTTTAAATAAGTAGACGGGTGTTACAATGCAAGATAGACAATGACTGATGAATTCGGACGTAATAATCATTCATTCGTAATGATAAAACAATCATTTGCGAAACATTTTGCTTTCATGAATACTATTAAGTTATCCCATTCATTACGATACAATTAGTCAATGTAGCTTGTTTGAACATCGGTAAACTGCTGTTCTTCATATTTAGCTAGATAATTATTCACATATCAATGATAATAAACAATTTACTTAATGTAAAATATATGTAACATCACCATTATTTTGTTTCAGGTATTTGCACACCAATCAAATAACTACAATAGAACTAGGATCATTTCAAGACCTTCCAGCGCTTTACCTTTTGTATGTATACATTTTGACAATATTTCATCAAGAGGAAAATGAAAACTGAATCTTAAAAAAAGTAGTGTCAGACTTGGTTTACTATTATCAATGATAACGATACATGGAGTTCTGCCGTCCTCAACCGTAACGACTGTTTTCCCAGTTGGTTAAGCTATGTAACATGTATTAATAATCGAAAATGCCAAACCAAATTTCGAATTTCAAACCGTAGGAACAAAAATAAGACACATGCTACTAAATTTGTGATTTTCCATAGCATGCATAGATCGTCGACAAAACCACAAAACCATATCAAAAACAAAACATGACATGGCATATAAACACATCACAGACACGGGTTTTGTACGCCAGACGCGCGTTTTGTCTAAATAAAACACATTTGACACTCGAATTAAAAATGTTTAAAAGGGCCTAATAATATGCGAAGTTGAAATACACTGACGACCAGATTTTCCGAAAGGGATGCAAATATAGCTAAGGTAATCTATTACTTATGTAGAAAATCATTTGTTTTTTAAAAAAAATTAAAGGTTTTGTAAACAGTCAATTTATAAGTATGACCATATCAACAATAGTGCATGTTAACACAGAATTGCTGAGTACTAAGCTTATGATACAATAGGAGGAAAACCTCCATCGGAAGTGTCATCGACCAAGTGGTAGCAAAAAATACTTAACAAGTCTAAGATGCATGATTTTTTTATTAGTTGTTATTGGCTTTAATCTAGCTGTCAGTAATTGCGAGTACTCTCAGATCTGTACTTAGCGTCTTTTTGATGTTGGAATGTACAAGTACCCGGCCTAGTCTATTTTGTGTTTCTGTTGGATGTATTTCTATTTGTATCCATCTGATGGGTTAATAGATATAAGAAGATGTGGTATGAGTGCCAATGAGACAACTCTCCATCCAAATCAAAATTTATAAAAGTAAACCATTATAGGTCACAGTACGGTCTTCAACACGGAGCCTTGGCTCACACCGAACAGTAAGCTATAAAGGGCCCCCAAAATTACTAGTGTAAAACCAATCAAACGGGAAAACCAACGGTCTAATCTATATACAAAACGAGAAACGAGAAACACTTATGAACCACATCAACAAACGACAACTACTGAACATCAGATTCCTGACTTAGGACAGGTGCAAACAAATGCAGCGGGTTTAAACGTTTTAATGGTACCAAACCTTCACCCTTTTTCTGAAACAATAGTGTAACATCATTACATAGAAATACACACTATAAAATATCAACTGAAATAGCTTAACTCAATCAAAGGACATATTGACACCATTGAACATACACTGAACAAATAAATTTGACCTATGATACAATGTAAATAAAAAATTATAAATAAACTAAGGGAAGAATAATAAAAGTAACATGTTATATCGGTATGAAATGTTAAACAATTAAAGAAAAACAATATGCTCGAACAAAAATATCAGCCATTTGCAATAACTTTAAACACAGGTAAATGAAAATAGTTTTGTTGTTAGGTATACGTGTACAGTTCCAATAGAGAAAGGAAATATTTTTACAAAATAAATAATTTTGATGTTCATCGTACGAAGTGAAAATTTATAGTAATACCAAACACTTATCAAAGCTGTTATATAGACCAGATATAACCCTGAATGACATTAATGACAAAAAAGCAATACAATTAGTATCAACAGGTCAAATAAACAAGAAAGTACGATTTGAGAGTACTCGCAGTTACTGACAGCTTGTTAAAAGCCAAAACAATTAATAATAAAAAATCATGCATCAGAGACTAAAATCAACTAAAACACATCCCAGGGATTTAGTATTTTAACGTCATGGACAGTCAAAGAAGACATGACTAGTGCAATGCCAAAAATAAATGTATCGACAGACAGTAGGATAGTAAGGAGTTTAACCTCTTTATAGATCAAAACGAACGTGGGTGTGTCTTAATACATCCCGTTTGAAAAGAATACAAATTTAGTTATGTTTTATTTTGCTGATGACAAAATCGATATTAGTGCCAATGTAAACTATATTCAAAGATCTAATTACAACATTGGTAAGATAACCTTTACTTATAAGTTTGTTTAAAGGTTCGATGAGTTTACACGGATCACATAGTGATTTCCGCGCTTTAAGTACAATATTACCGTAAAATTTAGGATGTGAAATACCGTTTTTAATCAGTTTTCTACAAGTACAGCCAAATTTGCTAATCACATCTTTGAATCTATAAAAGAACTTAGCAAAAGTTTTACCTAATTTATGGTAACGAAATCCCTGACTTAATAATTTACCAGTGATGCATTGATTACGTTCGTTAAAATCTATGACATCACTACACACACGGGCATAACGAACGAGTTCGGATATATAAACACCGTATGATGGAACCAAAAGGAACATCGCCATCTAAAAAAGGAAAATTAACAATAGGGAATGAAAATTCGTCTCTTGTGTCGTAAATTTTCGTATGGAGTTTTCCTTTAGAGATTGAAATGTCCAAATCCAGAAAAGGACAACTACTGCTGTTTATGTTTTTAAGCCTTTTTCAACTGATTTTTATGGTTTATACTTATGTTGTACTGTTACACCACTGTCCCAGGTTAGAAGGAGGGTTAGGCGCCCGCTAACATGTTTAACCCCGCCACATTCAGTATGTGCCTGTCCCAAGTCAGGAGCCTGTAATTCAGTGGTTGTCGTTTGTTGCTGTGTAACATATTTGTTTTTTCGTTCATTATTTTGTACATAAATTAGGCCGTTAGTTTTTTCGTTTGAATTGTTTTACATTTGTCAATCCGAGGCCTTTTATAGCTGACTATGTGGTATGGGATTTGCTCATTGTTGAAGGCCGTACGATGACCTATAGTTATTAATATCTGTGTCATTTGGTCTCTTGTGAAGAGTTGTCTCATTGGCAAACATACTACTTCTCCTTTTTATATATTAAGTCTGAGCAAAATGAACCATAGAAAAATATTTTGATTATCTACCTCATGCAGAGCTCTTAATCATTGTCCGGTTTTGGGATATACTTTTGGTTATATCAGCTTGGCAACATTTAAATTGGATGTTAATTATTTTCACATATTTTGTTCTGTAAAATGAATGTAAATATATTAATTGCAATAAGGCTTATCTGGCGAAGTCAAATCATTATTTAATGCTATTGCTCTGTTAATTGTTTATTACGAGTTTTGGTATGAATAGCGCTAATTTTAATTGCATTCTATTAGTTTTAAATAAGTAAAAGAGTGTTGCAACACTAGTTAGACACATCATAGGGAATTCCAGAGTAATAATTATTTATTGATAAGGAAAAAAAAGCATTTGCAATGTATTACCAAATTATGTGTTGTCGTAGCCAATTTTACGTTTATTGCTTTTCAACATCTGTTTAAACATCTGTAAACTGTTGTTGCCTATATTACAAATTGTTAACTGACTGGCGTTATTGTCATATCAATATCAATAAACTATATTTATCAAAATCTTCATCTATCAAAAACAAATGAACAACTATGTTAGAGTTAATTATGAATGCATTGGATAGAAATCGACATTATGCAATTGAATATAAATACCTTTGTGAACTAATTTCGGGTTGAACAAATATCTATGCAAAGTCTGTAACTGTTTTGTATTGATGTAAAATAAGAAACAAAACATATCACAATTCATCTTGTATTTCATATTTGGATGTTCCAAAAACGATCAAAGTTATACATGAACATTTATACGTGCACTTGCTTAATGTCAATTTCTATCCGACACCGCTCATGTATGAAAGAATACCGTTATTTTTTCCAGATTTTTGTACAACAATCAAATAACTATAATACAACAAGGAATGTTTCAAGACCTACCAGCGCTTGGCTATCTGTATGTATACATTGTTTTTATATTTTATCATGAAAAAAGTTAAATATATACGTAAATTTAATCATCTGCAGACTCGGTTTACTATCAATGTTGACGTTATATGGAGTTTTTAAGAAGACGAATGTTACAATGATAAAGAATATGGGAAAACGGAAGTTATAATCATGCATTGACAGGGATTTGTACACGATTTGTATTCATGACATAGTAAATAATTACATCACATTCACCGGGATTAAAAATGTGTACGTCAGATGCGCGTTCCGTCTAAAAACACATTTGTGATACTCAAAACAAATAAAGGCAACAGTAGTATACCGCTGTTCAAAAGTCATAAATGGATTGAGAGAAAACAAATCCGGGTTTCAAACTTAAACCGAGGGAAACACATCAACTATAAGTGGAAAACAGAGGAACAACAGAAACACTGAAGTGCAAAAAAACCAAACGCCAACATACATAGAAACGAAATACTTGATAACAACTGCCATATTCCTGACTTGGTACAGGAAATTTTAAGACAAAAATGGTGGGTATAACCTGGTTTTATGGCTATTAAAAAGGCCAAAATAAAGAACGATGTTGAAGAATTATGAAGACCAAAACTTTCGAAAGGGATGCCAGATATAGCTGAGGCAATCTATTCCTTTGGTAGAAAATCCGTACTTTGTCGCAAAACTAACAGTTTTGTTAACAGTTAACTTATAGTTATGACCATAGCAATAATAGTGCATGTCAGCACAGAAGTGATGACCACTATGCTTAATATACCCCCAGGAAGGAATCCTCCATCAGTAGTGTCATCGACCAAGTGTTAATAAATTAACTCATCATTTATATCAGGTTAAAAAAAACTTAAGTCTGAGCAAAGTGAACCTTACAAAAATATATGTCATCTACCTCATGCAGAGCTACTATTCCATGTCCGGTTTGGGGATATACTTTAGGTTATATAAGCTTGGCAACGTTAAAATTAGGTTTTAATTATTTTTACATATTTTGTTCTAGAAAATGACTGTAAATACATTAATTGTCGTTATGCTTATCTAGCGGAATGAAATCATGGTTAAATGCTATTGCTCTTTTAATTGTTAAATAAGGTTTGGTATTTTGAGCGCTCATTTACCCCTATTTTTGACATTTTTGCCTATTATGTCCGTTTATTAAGTTCATATCTTGTTGTCAATATAATGGAATTGTATGCGACTGTCATACAATTGAGAGATTTAGATAGCTGTAAAACAAGGTTTAAATTACCATTTTCTACATAAGAAAATGCCTGTACCAAGTCAGGTTCATGACAGTTGTTTGATGTGTTTGAGCTTTTGATTTTGCCATTTGATAAGGGAATTTCCGTTTTGAATTTTCTTCAGAGTTCAGTATTTTTGTTATTTTACTTTTTGATTGCATTCCATTAGTTTTTAATAAGAAGACGAGTGTTGAAATGCAAGGTAGACAATGAATAGGAGATACCTAGGTTATAATTATTAATTGAGAAGTAAATACCGTGGTGCCGTTGCAAATTTTACGTTTGTTGCCTTTAAATAATAATATATTGACCTTTATCATTTTGTTAGTATTTTCGAGCTTTACCGATGAGTCTTTTGTTTACAGAAAACGCGTCTAGCACACTTAATTGTAATCTATGATGACTTTATAGTAAACAACAAAGCGAAAGATGCACGTCAAATTAGAATAGAAAAACAATCTGTCAATGTAGTTTGTTTGATCATCTGTTAACTACTGTTGCTCATATTTTCATAGCATGCATAGATCGTCGACAAAACCACTATACCATACTAAAAACAAAACATGACATAGCATAAAAACATATCACAGACACGGGTTTTGTACGCCAGACGCGCGTTTTGTCTAAATGAAACGCGTTTGACACTCGAATTAAAAATGTTTAAAAGGGCCTAATAATGTACGAAGTTGAAGTACACTGACGACCAGATTTTCCGAAATGGATGCAAATAAAGCTAAGGTAATATATTACTTATATGTAGAAAATTATTAGTTTTTCAAAAAAATTAAAGGTTTTGTAAACAGTCAATTTATAGTTATTACCATATCAACAATAGTGCATGTCAACACAGAACTGCTGGGTACTTAGCTTATGATACAATAGGAGGGAAACCTCCATCAGAAGTGTCATCGACCAAGTGGTAGAAAAAAAACTTAACTAGTCTTAGATGCATGATTTTTTTTTATTAGTTGTTATCGGCTTTTAACTACCTGTCAGTAATTGCGAGTACTCTCAGAGCTTAAAATGTCCTGTACCAAGTCAGGAATATGGCAGTTCTTATTAAAGAATTTGTTTCTATGTTTGTTGGCGTTTGTTTTTGTTGCATTTCGGTGTTCCTGTGGTTCCTTTGCTTTCCTCTTATAATTGATGTGTTTCCCTCGATTTTGGTTTGTAACCCGGATTTGTTTTCTATAAATTGACTTATGACTTTTGAACACCGGTAAACTATTGTTGCCTTTATTTATGATAACAAGTGCATACCAATCGACTATTATACTTTTTGCCGTTTTTTATATGTTATTGAACATATATTTTACAAAACAATATATCAGTGTGACTTTTTTTAATATTAGTTTCTACTAATGCCTAACAGTAATGCTGTTTATTGACTGGTGTAATGGTCACACCAATATTCTTATATGATATTTATCAATTTTGACAAATCTTTATCTTTCAATAATAATAAAGACAGAACTGCATTCTATTTGAAGCTTGGCCTACGTAAAACGCGGATTTTACTGTCGCAAATGAGTTTATTTAGCGACGCGTAGCGGAACTGGTACTAAACATATATTTGCGACAGTAAAACAAAGTTTTATGTAGGCCAAGCTTCAAATATAATACTGTTATTTCCAGTATAATGTAATTCCGTTTCAGTCATTAATTCGGTGTATAATTTCATAAAACCAAAATTCCGCAAAATAATGTTATCGTCTTTGGCAACTGAACAAGGTGACGTCACATGTATGATTCTGGCGTCCAATGTAAATAAAGGCAACAGTAGTATACCGCTGTTGAAAAGTCATAAATTCAGGGCTTCTTGAATGTCTCGAAATGTAATAAAATTAGATCAAAGGATATCTTTTGAAGTAAAATGTTTTTTTTTTCCTCAGGCTAATATTGAAGAAATAACATGTCAATACAGAACAGAAAATCAAAATATCATTTTCTCTTACCTACAGACAGGTAGATAAAGAATTGTACGCTTGTTGTTATCCAATCAGAACCATTTATACAAAATGATTGCATTAGAATGAACCATTTCTTTGGTGTAGAATACAATTAACATTACCATGTTTTGTTTCAGAGATTTGAGCAGTAATCAAATAACTACAATACAGGAAGGAACATTTCAAAACCTACCAGCTCTTAACACCCTGTATGTATACTAGTTGCAATATTTGATGTAGAAGCAAATTACCACGTCAGATTTTTGTGTGTGTGTTGTGTTGCTGCTGCCATAAACATCACATCTAACATTAATTATATTACCCGAAGGATTATATCTCTTAAGTGATTTTTTAGTCCTCAAGTCCATTCTAATTCAGATAAATGTTTCGCATCACAGAACAAAGACATTTCGATTTTTGTTCATACCATTATGCTGAACCAGTTTAACAAAGAAATCATTGGTATCTGTTAACAGAGATAAAAGTACATTAAACAATTTAGAATTAATAGTTCAAATTCATAGATGATTAAATCTGAATGATTGCCAGGGTAAAGATAACAAATGCATACCAAACGACTATTATTGGCGTCAGTATTGCATGCTTTAGATTAAATCACATAGAGTCCGAGTCAGGAAAAAATAGAACCTGTCCAGGTTTTTTTCCATTTGCTTTTTATTGCAGTAGATTTATTGTAGAATCGAATTGTTGTGCTCGACCTACCTTTTTTTCATAAAAGGTCACCTGACACATGAATACAACCGACTACATGTAAAAACAAATGAACATTATACAGATTGCATAATTACAATCATATTCTATAAAATAATCGATATATCCGTGTCTGTTCTGACTAATAAAGAATATCGAACCTTACATAAATCATCGTTTGTCACATTCTAAGATTCCAGTTCAATATTACACATTTACGTTAATACCCATTTGTTACAAAGCTTCTGGTTTTAATTTGGTCTGGACTAATTGCTAAACAAAATTTCATAGTTGTCAGTTGCATTATATTTGATACTTGATTGTATATTTGTCTTATACAGTATAGTTATATTACTTCAAATTGCTAAAAAACATCTTTTTCAAGATTTTTAACATGCATTTTAACAGAAGTTATTGTAAAATTACTTGCTGTAGGTGCGGTGTGAATCAGATGTGGATATTAGAAAATCCAATGATCTGTTACATATACCGTAAACAATAAAAACAACACTTAATAAAATGCATGCGTACGAATCGTTTTTCTGTGTTTACCTTCATCAAAACGCTCAAAACCGAATATTTGAAAGCCAATAATGTATAAGAACCGATATAATCTGAATATCACTCCCCTTGCAATAATATTTAAATATTTAAATACTCTTCCCATTACAAATATATTCCAGATCCAAAACTAAAAGACAAGTTAAATGAATTGGTCCTGCTTTGTTTCATAAAAAAGAATGGCCAAAGTGAAGATGCTTGGTTACTTGATTGACAATATATCTGTTACGTTCAAAGAAAGTCTTTTTCAACAAAAAGTTTTTTGCTATGACATTGTAATTTTGCTTTCGACCTATGAGTTTGCCCATCCCTGTGTTAACGTCTGACTCGCAAAGTCCAAACAACGTCGCACAACTCCATTTATGGAATTAAGTAAATAGAAGTGACGACAGAATCTCATTAAACACTATATAAAAAACTACAGATTGAAAGTTGTACTCAGCAAATTTGTAAGTTCTCAAAAACATTCATACTTTTTTGGGGAAACGATTGTAGACAACTTTTATTTGTTATGAATTAAGAATTTTGTAATAATTGCTTAAAGTAAAAAGAAGTAAAAAAATGTTATTCAATTTCACTAACTGAAGAAGATCGAATATATCCACAAGATCTCTAAATTTTTTATCATCGAAATCTGATAAAAAATGCCTCTAAAGAAGAAATATTTACAACTCGCGTTCATCCAGTTTATCAATCTTAACAGATTATTAATGATCAGTAAGTATACTGAAACATATTCTTTTATATAATTTAAAAAAAGTAGTTTACTTAAAATTTGTATCCAAATTGCATGCTCCGACGAATCAAATAAGATTTAATTTTAATGTTTGCCTCAACAGAAATTTAGCCAACAACCCACTGGATTGCTGTGACTGTGATTTGGAGAATCTCAAGCTGTATTTACTCAACAATACACACTTGTTGGGTGCATTTGCGACATGTCATGGCACAGCAACCTTTGTATATGATATTAACTTCACCGATTGTGCAGGTAATATTATCCAATTAAAGATAAACAATGAAGAAGCAATGTAAAATTCATAACAAAATGATTTTGTTTTCAATATCTGCACCTTATTGAACATTATTCTATTTTATTAAGAAGGTACAAGACAAATATGCACATGTGTAATCATGAGAATTTATAGACAATTTGGAGCAAGAATTCTAAATCATATCTCGAAAAGAAAATTTGAGAGCATTGTGGTATAGGGCTGATATTTCTTTATGAATGGTGTTTCAAACGTTTGATTGAGTTTTGGATTAATTTCAATCGTGGATTTATAAAATATATAAATAAGCATACAGTAATAATTATTTATGTAATGGCTAGTAAAAACTTTAATTCAAAAGAAACGTAAAAAGTTTTCATCGTTTTAAAAATTGTTTATCGTGTTATAAATTTAATTTTGGGTTAACAGACATATGGACACTTTCAAAAATTTTCCGATTGATCAATCACATAAACACGAAACAGGTTAGGTTGTTATCGTGAATTGCGTCAATTTAATAAATAACATACTAGTAATTGCAAATGTAATTTATGTATAATTCTTGTAGATTTTGCTATTTTATTTGTCCACTTACTTTACAGAAGTTATTTAAAAATTATTATAGAAAAAAATTATATACTCACCCTTTTTAATCTGCAAAAGTGCATCTATTTAGTATTTTTTATTTGTTTTTATCAAAAAAAAAAAATCAATGAGATTTGACAGCAATTCAAAATTTAATTAACAAGGTCTTTGATGAGATGATTGATTGCAATTTCACTGTGATATATAAATATGGTCTTCCCTTGACTTCTCCTGTCCTCTAGTAAAATTCTTGCGTAATTTGGAAATGCATTATTACACAGCCACATCCGATCTGAGTTGGGACATCATATCTGACGGACAATGTAGGGTGATTACTACGCGCTCTGCATGGTAGTGAACCTTGCAGCAACCATATGAGAAGTAAGCCTGTTATATTTTACCCTTTCCTCCACACATACATTTTCCAGTTGCAGTTCAAATGTCCCACACTCCATCCCGTTCGACCTTCTTTGCAGAACCATGCCAATCATGTTGATTGCTCATTTGTTCTGTATTATTTGCCACTGAATGGAATCAATCAACAATCTATTAATAGTAGATCGTTTTTGTAACAGTCTGCATTCACTTTAGGGGGACAATAAGCAAGTTTTTTGTAACCATTTCTATGATCTATTGTACGCGTTAACATAATTTTGCGTTTAATTTCATGTTCTTGCCATGCTAAGATATTTTATTGTTGTACTTCACCTAAACTTTCAAGATGGTGCACAAGCTTACATCTCACTTCAAGGGCATTATCATAGGTCTAAGCGGAATTATTTTTGTCAACCTAATAATACTGTGATGAGATAAACTTTTAATGTTGTAACCCAAAAATAAGATAATGTACTAAACTATCTCGTAAGAGAGTCTCTTTTCTTAAGATAGGATTACTTTTAATTAAGTAATTTGTATTATGAAATTTCTAGACTCAACGGGATCTACAATGCCACAATCCACAAAGATAACAACTGGAGGAGAAACAGAAAGCACAACAGACAAACTAACAACAGAAATCATAACAAGTGGGTTAACAACAGAAGGTACACCAGCGGAACAAACAGCAGAAAACACCACATATATGTTAACAACTGAAATCATAACAGGAGAGTTAACAACAGAAGGTACAACAGCGGTACAAACAGCAGAAAGCATAACGTTTGTATCGACAAAAGAGAGCATAACAGTGACATCAACAAAAGAGATCACGACAGTGGTACCAACGAGAGAAAGCACGACAGTCGCATCAACAAAAGAGAGCACCACCGTTGAATCAAAGAAAGAGAACACAACAGTGGCATCAACGAAAGAGATCAATATAGTGGTATCAACGAAAAAGAGCACACCAGTAGCATCAACAAAAGAGAGCACAACTGACACAATAGCTACTCGTAACTATATCAATTTTATCTTAACCATATAGAATAGGTTTAGTTGTGGCAACAATTTGCATGAGGCATTATTTTGATGATACCCTCAGGGACTTAGAGTTCTCCAGCAGTCGTATGCCCGATATTAGTAAATCTATAGATTCTGTCAGTCCGAAATATGAAAAAAATATAAAATGATTAACATATGATATTTATAAACGGATCACTGAAAACTGGTCTCCCCAAAAAAGTAAAAATCGAGGAATGAATCGCAAATCTAAAAGTTAAAAGCCAAATGATGAAGAAGCAAACCCCCCAAAAACATTGTAATTTTTCAACGTCAGTGCATTGCAACGTAATTAATGAAGAGACGGAGTATACTGAAGGAGATACAACACCCAAAGAGAGCCTGACTAAATCATGGCAAAACGAAAAACGACGAAAATACAAAAAGCATTCTACAAAACACTGCATAAACTACTAAAGACTTACAAACACTAAACCCACGAAAACCAAGAGTGGTCTGTTTTTAAAGGTATTACATATTAACCCGGTATCTTATATAGCTTACTATACGGTATGTTTCTTTTTTATTTCTTTTTTTTTAACACGTGTTTACCTGAAGTTGTTTACACTCTTGTCCTTGTGGTGTTATGTGGGTAATTGTCTCTTCCGCATTCACACAACATCTCATTTTGTTCATATATATGGTATATAATTATATATCTCTGTCTTTATCGGTTTGTTTGCATTATGCAGACATTGATGAATTGGGAAAATCCTATACAGGATTTTATTACGCTCGCACTAAATAGATGGGTTTTTTTTTTGGTTTGTTTTTGTTTTTGTTTTTTTTTTGTACATAATTAAGTGAAATCTCTTCAAATCTATCCATTCTTCAAAAAAGACTAAGGTTCTTAGTATACTGGCCTTTGCATAGCAGGACATAATTTCTTCCTGTACCACTTTTGATCATTCTGTGTTACATTTCCTTTGAAATACTGCCGTCGATATTAGAGTGTATTGCGGTATGATTTCTTTATTAGAAAGTCAAGTGATTTAAACATGAATACAGCAACTTGCATTTGTACACTGTTATTTAGTTTTGTTTGACGTATGAACTGGTGTGCATTATTCCCAAATGGATTTTTTTAACTGATTTGTAACATTCGATGCATCTTAGTTATTTACCTGATTGAGAATTCATTGGTGCTAAAAATAAGTTTATCTGTTCTAGTGCCTCTACCATTCGGAAACTCCCCAATGGTTGTCTACGTTATATTTATGTTTCCCCCCCTTTTTTTATTAAAAGGTGTGTTTATCCAAGATCTTTGATAGCCATCTTCAAAATAGTCGCATTTTTTCGTAAGCCTTGGTTGATTTAGAGCTTGATATACTCTACATATTCTAACTTGTCTATTGATATTGACCATATGTTTACCTTTTGATATTTGTTTGGTTTCTGTGGGTCTTTGGGTTTCTGCCTCATTGAACTATATATCGTATCTTTTTAATTCACAATTTTTTATATATTATTATAAGAAAACACGCAACTGTTTAAAATAGTTGAACTGTATTGTAAAATAGTATCCCATTTGTCGAGTTATTAATTTATCGCCTTAGTATTTGTATTATCGATGTTTCTCAAAACGATATGACGTTTCTCTTTTCACTATCGCGCGAAAAGAGATTCGCTTACATGTGCAACTTCAATAATTGATGACACCATTGCACCCGCAATCTATTATATGTTTGATTTGTGTTTTTTAGTTTAGTTTGGCTTTATAACATTTGGTCTTGAGCACATTCATAAGGAAGGTTGTGTGTTGTGCCTACTGACAAAAAAAATCATACGGTTATCATGTAGACGCATAAATTTCATGCGGTTTTCTCGTACTTTGTGTATCTTTACCTTGATTTGTATCCCCCTGACCATTTTGTGAGATTTGACCATCGGTAGGCTAATATTGCCTCTTATCTATAACTTTACGACAACTTAGATATTATAAGCGTTTTAAAAAAGTAAGAAGTGCATTTGATGTATAAGTTTAAGAAATGGTGACTAAAATGAAACACCAAAAGCAGAGTAGCGATCATTCTGAAAATAGAACTTCATAGACAAGGCTAAGAATAAAGTGGTGTGAAAACGGTTATGACGTCAAAACCAGTGATCGTTTACATCTTCATCTGTTCATCGATACTGACACAAATGGACAATTTCAAACTAAAATTTAGGACAAACGTGATTATGTCAACTTTCTAATTGTTAAATTTCCATTATCATCAGTTTCAAACCGTCTGTTCCCTCGTGTGGCGTTGGCATATCTCAACTGATACGCTATGCTCGTGTATGTTCATGCTTTACGGACTTCAATAGCAGGGGTGTTCTTCGAACACAAATACTGCTTCAACTGTGTGATGAAGGAGGAAGAATGACTGAAATCGACACTACATAAGTGTTACGGTCATCACACAAAATGATGTCACTTACTAACGACACGATTAATGTTTGTATTAACTCACTAGATACCTATATGTGCAGTCTTAGACATTTTGATACCAATGTCGCAAAATAAATGACACACAATTGTCTAATACTATTGGCGAAAGAAGCTTAACACATTCAAATCGTTCTGATTTGCAAGATAAATTCAAATTGAAATACTAAATATAATGCTACCTTTGGCGAGGTGAATACGCATTTTTTCTTAGTTTGAAAAACTGATATTCATTGACCAGCGGTCGAAGTTGATATTGGGTTACCAAATTTTATTTGAACCACATATTTAATGAAACAAAAGTAAGTTATTTTAATCCATATTCCGAGTATAAGATATTAGGTGAAAATCATACACAAACATTATCCTTGAATCACACCATGTACATTATTGATATTTCAGAAGCATTTTTTATTAATGATCATACTCTGTTTTACAGTTTACAATACTAATGATCCAATAATAGTCGGAAGTGTTGGAGCTTTTATTGCTATTATGTCTCTCGTTGGAGCAGTTTTTGCTACCTGTCTGATCTTAAACAGGTACCTATAAACAACTTAATTATCATCAATGAACATAAACTGTTCTATCAAACCAAAATTATTAAATACACACGTGTAAACTGTAAAGATTTACTAAATAGAGGGTAAGTGTTTCTAGTGGTGTTAAAACGGTGAAAGATTTTTTTACGAAATTACAATTTGGTTGACCATTATGGGATACATATTTCACTTGTCGTAACTAGAATCCTGTCCTATTTTTCCGCGAGTTCAACATTACCGATTGCGAATTATATCACAGTATTTTCACTTACTTACGCAACACGACGTGCGAAACATGTAGAACAAAAACTGCATATCCTTCAAGATCATCTGATTTTAATATGGGTTTTTATAAGGTTTGTGTTGTTCAAGCCTTAGTTTTCTGTTCACTTTAATGTTTGTTTGTAATTAAATCGTTTTTAATTTTAACTTTGCTGTTGTCTATTTTAAGGGACTTATAAAAGAGAACCGAAAGATACATACGGGACTTTCAAAGTCAGAAGTGAAAAATAAAAATAAAAAACAACGCCATGGCTAAAAAAGAAAAAAAAACCAACAGGTAGTACACAAAGCACAACATAGAAAACTAAAGACTGGGCAACACGACCCCCACCAAAAAACTTGGGGTTGTCTAAGGTGCTCCGGAAGAAGGATCCTGCTCCACATAAAGAACCTGTCGTGTTGCTCATGTTAGTACGTCAAGTTCAGGAAAAGGGGGACAGGATTGTAGTTACGACAATTGAAACATATCCACTATCATCTGTGAAACGGATATTCCATAACAGTCAACCAACTCGTGATGGAGTCCGTAAAAGTTACGAAAAGATGACCTTAACTTCACCACTAGAAACTTTTGGTTTAATAGCTTCTGTATGACAGCAACCCTCTATCAAGGAAATCATGATAGAAAATTCAAGCCCCGGAATATCGTATCAATTGGGAGATATATACTCCGTATGCAGGCCCTGATGGAATGTTGCTACTTAAAAATTTACAGTTCACAAATGGGGAGCTGAAATCATCTCTTTTGTCGTGAAGTTTTGTTTCAACCAGCCCTCATCGTCAATTTTTAGATGTAAGTCAAGATATCAAGCAGACATAACTTTATATGTTGTATCCTTTATCTCACGTTCGATGGGAAAGATGCGTTCAACATATTCACCAAATTTTGAGTTATTTAGTGAGAGAACATCATATTCATAGCGGTAGTAAAGTTAAACGATACTGCAAACTTCTTTTCTTTCTTCCCAAGAAGTTCCTATATATAGTCAGCCTCATATGAATAAATGAACAATTCGGCAAGAAGAAGAGCACAGTTGGTGCCCATGAAAATGCGATTGTTTGTTGAAAAAAATGTCCTCCAAACGTAACAAATATGTTGTCATTCAAAAAATCAAGCATCTTGATAATGTTTGTTTCCGAGAATTCGTTGAGTGAGTTTTTTACAAAGTATGATTCATCCCTCCCTAAGACAAGAAACTTGTATCTTTTGGTCATTTCTTTTATGGAACAAAGCAGGACTAACCCTTTCAATTTGTCTTTTAGTTTTGAATGGGGAATACTTGTGTAAAATGTAGAAAAGTCAAATGTTTCAATACATTTGCAAGATGAAAGAGACTAATATTGCATGTACTCTTAAAGAATTTTTTAGTATCCACATCTTATTCACAGCACCTCTAGAATAGGTAGTTTCACAATAACTTTGAAGCCCGGCTTTAATTGCTGATAAAATTGATGTTTTTAATGTAGAAAGAGGTTTCGTTGAGCACTTTGAACACCCAGCAATATAACGTTGTTTGAAAGGACACGTTTTTAGTTTGGGCATCCAATACAGTGATAGAAGATCCAGTTCTTCATCTTTGGTTGAAATTCTGAAGGAACATAGAACAGACCTATAATATTCCTGATTTCCTCCTTGATAAGTGTCGTGGGGGTATCTGTTGACTTTCCATGTGAATTATCAAAACCTAATTCATTTATCAAACAGGTTATGTGATTTACACACAAAAACGATGTTGTTTTGGGCTTTATCTGCGGGGACAACAACACATTTATCATGGAGTAAGGACATGTGTTTTTCAAAATTGGGATCTTTCAAGACTGATGTAGCATGGGTATTCATAGACCCATTCAGTTTTTTTTAACTCTGATTTGTATCAACGACCTCACAGTCTTAATCCATTCGGAAAGAGTATCTACAGATAGGTGCGGTCCTAACCTTTACAGCTAGTTAACTTAATGAGCAGACTTTATGACTGGTTAAAGTTAACTTAGGACAGGTTTCATGACTGCTGTGACCGGTCCTAGGACAGAATTTGCGTTAACTTAAAAAGCAGACTTGGTCCTAGGACTGTTTAATGATTGCTCGAAAAGTTAACTTCAGGACAGGTCCATGGCCAGTATTGAAGTCAACCTTGGACACAGTTAACTTTGCCACAAGCAGTCCTACACACAAGTTAACTTATGACCAGGTCTGCTATCAAAAGTCAAACTAGACCTGTTCTTATAAAAGTTAACTTTAATTTGGTCCATGATAAAGTTTACATGATCCCAAGTTAACTTTGGTCTGGTCTGCTCCTCCAAGATAAAGTTAACATGATCCAAAGTTAACTTGTAAATAGGACTGCTTTGATTGATGAATGTCATATGAGTATCGACTTCAGATTATTGAAAATCATACGATCTTTGTCTTTTTTATGTGAAAACAAATATCAACTATGCCTACAGTAAAATCTGTTAAATAGCAAACTTGTCCACAGGTCTAGTCAGGTCAAGCAGACCTGTCCACAGGTCTGGTCTGGTCTGATCAAGCAGACCTGTCAACAGGTCTGGTCTGGTCAAGCAGACCTGTCCACAGGTCTGGTCTGGTCAAGCAGACATGTCCACAGGTCTGGTCTGGTCAAGCAGACCTGTCCACAGGTCTGGTCTGGTCAAGCAGACCTGTCCACATATCTAGTCTGGTCAAGCTGACCTGTCTACAGGTCTGGTCTGGTCTAGCTGACCTGTCCTGGGAACAGGTCTGCTCTATCAAACTTGTCCTCAATACTGGTCTGCAGCAGTCCTAAAAAAGCAGACATGAGTTCTGGTCTGCTAGGGATAAAGTATTATTAAATTTTGTATCAGATGGTGTTTTAATGGTTCTTTACTGATTTTTTTTTAAAATTTTGTTTCGTTTCAAGTTTTCATAAATCCAATGCCCTTTTCCCTAAGAATTAAACACACTCACACATAACAAAAAAATTAAAAGCAAACGCGGGTTCCTTGATGTTCAACCAGTTATACAGTAGTTATTATAGTGTTTGTCTATTCAATTGCAGATTGAATTTGAAGAAAGAAACAAGGAAAGAATTACCTGACAGTTTTGATAGGAGGCAATTTCCAGCTATGCCACTACGACATGGGGGGCATATCAGTTGGTATTAAAATAGCGTCCTTGATTATGCCATACTGACAGAGCATCCATGTCTACATGTTACCAACACCTAGTAGATGTGTTATGGCATTGGCAAAATTCTGTATTTTTTAAGTATTTGCTGATAAACCATGCTAAAAGTTGATCACATTGATGGATAATTTATCACTTGTAAATAAGAAAAAAAAAAACATATATTACGAGTTTGACATTGACACACTGGTTATGGATATCAGTATTGTGTTATTTTATATCCTTGAATTGCCAATAGCCATTGTTTTCCCTGCATTTAACCGCATTGTGGCACTAATCATGTCATAATTACACAGCTGATATAACAAATTATTTAACAATATCTTAGATTCCTAGATATGTAACTATATTTTAAAATGTAGAATAAATAAGGGCTTGGATGTTATTAATATTAGAAATATTTCCCACCATAAGTCTGTGTAGAAAACAATATCTTATTACTTCAAAGGTACAACCTTACCCGCCTTGTCCTAGTCTAACCAATTGAATCCAAGATTTTTAATCAGAACAGGGTGTAAATGATCGTTACCCTGAAGGATGAAAATAAACCCTCCCGATTGATTTTGTTTATTGTCCCTATATAAATATGGTCCTGCTCGCCATAGTACTGGAATGAACCACCAAAAGTGTTGTTAGTTCGAAAAATTATATTCCGCCGTCGAGGTTGCTGGTGGATGCAGATGTCCTTACAAAAGAACCTAGTTCGAAAAATTATATTCCGCAGTCGAGGTTGCTGGTGGATGCAGATGTCCTTACAAAAGAACCTGGTGTTTAACATATTTAAAGCAATCTTGTACACTTACGTCAAACAAGAACGAGGAGAATTTAGGAAAACCACAAAACTGCCTATTTTTTGCCTTTGGAATTGCTCAACAATATCTAAACTTCGTAAATTTTTTTCTACACTCTACGACGGGTGCCACATGAGGAGCAGGATCTGTTGACTCTGCCGGAGCACCCGAGATCATCCCAAATACATACACCGAAGCCGATATAATGAAAAGCTGGATTTGTCGTTGGTAGATAATTTTGAACACACATTTGTATTAAATATGTAATCTTTTTGGTCTAATATTTGAATTTATAAGCAACAGAATAATTCATCTTAAAGCCTTATGAACATACAGCTAATACCCTGTCTAACTTCGTGTTCAGATATATGTTTGATGTACTCTCTACCAAATACACACGTTTTCAGTTATCCCATGGTCGTGTGGTGTTTTGTTTTATATTTTTGGTTGACTGAAACGACACATCAGTTTCTCAACTCACGAGCTGTATGTTTCCGTAGTCTTAAATCATATAATAAAAAAAAATCCGCTTTATCTGTAAAGGTACTGGATGTATATTATAAACTCATTATAGAAAGCAGGATTGAATTTGTATTTGCGACAGACGCGCGTTTCGTCTAAAAAAGACTCATCAGTGACACTCGAATAAAAAAAGTTAAAAAGTATCCCATTCCTTATCGTGTCAATTTCATCGAGTTTGGATTCGCATGACCGATGATTTCATAGTAATTGACGGTTACCCTGTCAACTGCTCCATAAAGGGATTTTATTTCCTTAGGTTTTGTTTTGTTTTATCTAAGTTCGTATATTTACTGGAAATGGATTTGTATGATATTGCCGATGTATTCATGCAATAAACTGTTCCTCTAAAAATGAACAGACTCCAAGATTTCATTAGACCAAAAAGGACAGGTTAAAACGTCTTTCTTTTGCTTCCTCTATAACTGTGTTTCCAATAAGAGAGTGGTAATCTTTATTTACATAATGCACTTTAAATTTTAATTTATTCTAAATTTTATTCAGAATTTTTTTAAATATAATAGTAAGTGAAAAGAACAGAAATCGTATGTTATTCTCAATCGCACATTATATTAAGCTTTCAAACAACTTTATTATGACAAAACCATTAATATTATCAACCACAAGTTAATATCCGGACCAACTGTTTCATTTGGTATATTGCATAACTATAATATGGAAATATTAAGTCTTTAACAAAACATGCAGTTTTTTTATGTTTATCATAGATGTGTGAAGTCTTTCCAAGTCAATGATCAACGTCATGTAATCACTTTGTTACTTACAATCTTGCCCTGCAAGTGATCACGTGGACGAATATGATTCGGACTAATGACGAAAGTATTCAAAAATATGAATTAACTTTGACAATTGCAAAGGGTCAAGTTCTCAAAGGCAACTATAATTCCAAATGTAAAGCTAATAATAACAGAGAATACATGATTATCAACATTATAATCCGCTATTGCTACACTCTTAATTATTCCGTGTGACATTTTAATTAAAATTGTAAGGGAAATAAAAACATTTATTATTTTTTTTCATACACGTAGAACATATATTTACATCTATCTATCAATGAAAGTTACATAAAATATAATCACAGAAGTTGAAAGAAGGTGTATTTTTAATATCAATAATACGTTTCGTTCTTATACTGTATGTAAACAGTAAAACGTTTGATCTGTATTGTCTTGGATTAAAAATAAACATGATAAAGAAATATTTCAAAGTAGTTGTTGTATTAAAATAATAGTAATTAGATAAAAACTTAAAATCTGTGACAATTGTGTGTATGCTTTTGCTTAGGCTTTGCTTATGTTTTGTTTTTAGTTTTTTTATTGTATACAAAATAATACAACAATTATATTCGCAAAAATGTTTGTTCTCCATTTAAGTTTGTATGACTATTTCTCTATACATGTATCAATTATTTTCAAATATATCTGACCTTTTGGTCATTTAGCTGCTAATGTATTATGGTATTAAAAATATCTTCAACAAAGGCAACAGTAGTATACCGCTGTCCAAAAGTCATAAATCGATATAACTTAAACAAATTCGGGTCACAAACTAAAACCGAGGGAAACACATCAACTATAAGAGGAAAACAACAGAACAACAGAAACACTGAACTGCTACAAAAACAAACGCCAACATACATAGAAACATACTTTTTGATAACAACTGCCATATTCCTGACTTGGTACAGGACATTTTAAGAAAAAAATAGCGGTTTGAACCTGGTGTTATGGCTAGCCAAACCTACCGCTTATATCGCAATGTTAAAATACCACCAGCCTTTTAATTTTGTCCGCAAGTAGCACATTATGTCTACAAAAGATTAATCAGTGCCGCTCGAAAAAAAATTGGTTAAAGATCAAATCAAGTACGAGGATTAGGGACCAGAAGTTTCGAAAGGTTTTGCCAAATACAGTTTAGGTAATCTATTCCAGGGGTAGAACATCTTTAGTATTTCGAACAAAACAAACATCCTTAACTCTAAAACTTTTGTTTTCAGCGTTTCAGAAAAGAACTTCAAACGCACCAATTCATCAAAACTTTTAAATTGTTTATCATTGGCTCGATACTGCGGCTAGAAGACTGTTAGTCACAGACGGCAATATCAGCTCAGTAGTCAAAACTTTGGTATCAACATGATTTAGGATATACTTTTCCCTAAAGTTTTCGGTTATGAATTTAAAAATTATCAAGAAACTAAAGAAACGTCAGGCACAGATGACTGCTTAATTTGGCGATTGCTTTCAAGTCTCTTTTTTATTCTTTCTGTTGATTGATAGCGGATGCACAAAATTAATAAAGTTTTTTCTTGTCAACAACGTCATACTGTATGTACTGTCTTAAACGGACATTCTCTTCAAATGCTATTTTTCTCATGTCCGTCCCCTCCCCCAAAAAAAACGTATTCATTAAATATATGAAGAGGAAGGCGTTCGGAAAACAGTATAAATAATACACACTCATAATTAAAGTGCAATTAATGCCACAAGGTAACGCCGTTGTTTTGTTGAGCCAAAGAGAGGGTAATGTATTTATAAAAAGAAAACGATTTATTCAAAAAGGTCTCGAGACCTCAATTAAGTGATACCAACATTCTGTCGGAAAAAAAGTCTAAAACTAAACCGTCTTTCATAGTCTTGGATTACATCTTTGATGCCTTATCTACAGTTTATCCGAAAAACGAAATTTACAAGCTGTTTCTGCACCAGCGGCCCTAAAACTATGTAGACAACACGGTTTGAAAGTAAAAGATCCCCGGACTTCGAAGTTAGTACAAATCACAATCTGCTATAAAACCAGGTTGAATCCACCATTTGATACATAAGAAAATGCCTGTGCCAAATCAGGAATATGACAGTTATCCATTCGTTTGACGTGTTTGATGTGTTTGAGCTTTTGATTTTGCCATTTGATTAGGGACTTTCCTTTTTGAATTTTCCTCGGAGTTCAGTATTTTTGTGATTTTTCTTTTTGTCATAACTCTGTTTCAAATAACTATTTTTTACAGGACATACTTTATTCCCTGTTTTAGAATAAGTTCTCTATCACTATATTTTTATAAATGTTAATTTTACTTTTAGCCTCATTGAATTTTGTATGTGTTGAGATTAATCAATTCGGAAATACGTACAAATCCAAGAAAGCACAAATATTATGCTTGTTAAAATGAGCATCCTCAAAATAGAATGTATCGAACATCTGCGGAATATGAAAATAAGAAGATTTGATATAATTTTCAATGAGACGACCCGCCCTCTAACACCTTAAGACCAAATGACGTAGATATAGAGCAACTATTTATAGAATATTGGCATTTTTGTTTTTAATACTGACTTTATCAGCAGGAATATCAAGCGAGCCCGCTGAAAAAATAAAATGCCATTATTCTTTTTATCGGCAATTTGTTTTCGCAATTTTTTTGTTGTTTTTTGTTGAGAATATGAATAGAAAACTAATTTTACGCGTTCAATTCATTGATAAATTGACACGGATGCACATGAACTAGTGAGTGAAGTTACTGCACTGATATGTGACGTCATTGCCTAATACTTTTGAGTATCACTCCAGTTCATAATCTTAACAAACAATAGGCAGTAAGATCAAAGGAAAAATGATGAGGAAAATTACATTAATTTTATTTTCCTAACCCATCTGTAATATATTTTTTTTTTATAATATATTTTAACATTAAAGAAATAATCATGAACTTTACTACCGATATTCATTAACGTGTAGTTTGAGTATATGTAGATATGTAAGAAGGTAATTAGTAAGAAGTAAGAAGATTTGGTATGAGCGCCAATGAGACAACTCTCCATTCAAGTCACAAGATGTAAAAAGTAAACAATTATAGGTCAAAATACGGCCTTCAACACGGAGCATTGGCTCACACCGAACAGCAAGCTATAAAGGGCCCCAAAATGACTAGCGTAAAAAAAAATTCAAACAGGAAAACCAACGGTCTAATCTATATAAAAAGCGAGAAACGAGAAACACTTAAGAACCACATCAACAAACGACAACCACTGAAAAACAAGTTCCTGACTTAGGACAGATGCAAGTTAGAAAAAAATGGTAGATAAAATCTTCTTATCAGCTTATATTAAAAGATCAAAAACTTGATTTGATAGGCTAACCCTGCCGTTTGTTACGAAATTGCGATATTTCCATTTGCTATTTGTACATTTAGAAATAATTGATAATGAGGGTCGGTTGAGAACACAACCTTTGGACAAAATAGATGATTTCAGTTCCCAATTATGAACTTTCCATTTACATTTATATGTAGCAACATTCCAGCAGCACCTGCATATGGTTGATTGATTAATTGATTTATTGTTAGGTCGGTTTTAAACGCCACTTTTAGCACTATTGTGCTATTTTGTGGTAGTCGGTTTGTCGGTTATTGTTAGAGGAGTGCCCGTAGTGAACCACCGACCTTTGGTAAGAAACTGACAATCCTAGTCAATCAGGAATGGAGTCAAGTGCACCTGCCACGTTCAGTATTCAAACTCACAACTTCAGTGTTGATAGGCTAGTGATACAGTAAATCATCTACTTAGACCACTTGGCCGCCACCTGCATTTGGAGAATACATCTCCCAGTTGATACGATATTCCAGACTTCCAGGCGTTTCCTATCATTATTTCATTGATAGAGAATTGATGCTTACAAGACAGCTATTGTACCAAGAGTTCCAAGTAGTAAAGTTGAAATCAAGCTTATGAAAATTAAACGGACGCCATCACAATTTGGTTAACCATTAGGAAATATATGTTTCAAAGATGACGACTGATGTGTTCCAATTGTTGTAACCACAATCCCGTTCTCTTTTCCTCGTATGTGACCTACCGTATTAGACTTATCACAGGATTTGTACTTACTTGAGCAACATGGCAGGCTCCACATGTTGAACAGAATCTGCTTGCCCTTTCGGGATACTTGAGATCAATCCCGTTTTTTGTTGGGTTCTTGTTGACCAGTCTTGAGTTTTATATGTTGTGTTTTGCGTACTGTTTCTGTCTTTTCGCCCTTTTTCGTTTTTTGCTATAACATTGTCAGTTTGTTTCCGACTTATGAGTTTGAAAGTCCCTTTAGTATATTTTGTCTCTCTTTTGTAATTTCAATGTCATTTATGGCCTTCAACGGACTACTTTCCCCCGTGCCAGCCAATGTATATATATAAAAAAGAAGATGTGGTATTAAGGCTTTTTTCAATGATATTCAAAACACGAACATGTGCTACCTGACAATATTCTTTTTTATTAAATGTAATTCAATTAGCAACTTTCAAAAGCTCCTAATCTCCATAGTACTACACTGTACGCCTAAACATGTCTATTTGGTGTAGGACGTCGAAACATATCCAAGTCCTAAACGCGCAATCATGTCCATATTTCAGAAACGCTCAAATATGTCATCAACCTTAATAAAAAAAGTAATTCCATATCGCATAGGTTGTTAAAAAAAAATCATGAATCCTAAACTTAATATCATAAGAAAAATGTCCCTCGGGGAGTCCTTATTTCTAAAAGACATACCCACAATTTATTTTGTTTGGTCAATCATAATGAAATAGTTTAGCCACTTATACCACTAGTAGCATGATTTCAGTCTGAAACGGTCGTTTTGGTCTGATCAAGTCTTACTCGACTGAATTCACCGCTAGGAAAACACGTTACGACCTTTTCAGACTTTCAGACGCTGTTCCAATATACCGTGTTCAGTCCGTTTAGTCGGGTCAAGATAAACCAGACAGATTGTTCTATCGATCGATTAAGACTTGATCAGACCACGTTCAGATCAAATCAGATCTAAGGTAAAAGTTCTGTTTAGTGTTTTTGAAAGATCGTATTCAGTCGTGTTAAGATTTTAAATATTTTAAATAAAACGTGCGACACTTTTTTTGTGTTAATCAGGGGTGGCTCCCTCTTTATGAATAAAATTGACAAAGCTTGGAGGATATTAGTATTGGTCTTTTAACGTAATAATGTATATCTATTTCATTAAATAACGTATGCAAACTTATACTTCATTTTTTCCGATAGAATTTTTAACATTCGATTGGTTATATTAGGAAATATTAATTGTTGCAACCGGAAAATTTGTAAGTCATAAAAACTTTGCAGTCGTACTTTTTGACATAAAGTAGTCCTGTATTTATTCATTCCGCCTGTAAAGATATAATAATAAGTAATATATCTCACAAATGTTCTTAAACAATTTGTTGTCTGTAATGTAAAATAATTGTTCTTATCCATATAGAATTTGTCAAGAAAAATATATTTTAAGTATCTGATTTACTTTATATTTTTAAATTTTAGACAGATTACAGATACTTTGTGAAAGTTATTTACATTTCAATAAACGGATTATCTGAGCAGTCCACCGAAACGGATTGTCATAAACTATCTAAATAATTAACCATGCAACGCTTAGGATGTTTATCCATGGACGTAAAATGAATATAGTTCCATGTTTTATCTTACATAAGGATAAACTCTGGATAAACCGGGTAAAATTATTACATTTACAAATAAAAATAAATGCAACAAAAATAGAAGCATATTTTAAGAATTGAGTTGACAAATTATATTTACCATTAAGGTACCCATAAAGACCGATTTCGATACTTCTCTGACATGTTTTATCATCAAGTTTTTTTTAGCAAGAACTAATACAAGAATAAATCATATTATAATAAAAATTAAAACAACATAAGTTAAGAAACGATTGATAAAAAGAAAATGTACAAAACTATAAATCTAATGTATGGTTTATATTTCTGGTTCGTATCAGATTTGTTTTTATAGCAGCAGTTTTACTTCGCATTTTAAAAACAGTGAAAGGCTTAATTGTTTTTTTCGGAATTGACCAAAAAGCTATGAAAGAGCGTAGCGAAATGACTGTACTTATAGATTAGACCTTCGGTTTTCCTGTTTGAATTGTTTTACACTAGTCATTTTGGGGACCATTATAGCTTGCTGTTCGGTGTGAGCCAAAGCTCCGTGTTGAAGGTCGTACTTTTGACCTATAATTGTTTTATACTTTGTGACTTTGATGGAGAGTTGTCTCATTGGCACTCATATCACATTTTCTTATTTATATTAACCGATAGCAGTTTATAACATTTCCATTTCGATAGAAACAATATGCAAATTCAGTAAATCAAATGTATTTATACCAAATTGTTACATTCAAAAGTCTTTAACTAAATAAATGAACGATAGAAATGTATTGAATGTATTGCATCGATCGTAAAATTAATATCCAGTGTCAAGTTTTACACAGTGATGACCACTTAAATGTTCAACTGATTCAACAGAAAATTATACTTAGACTAGGATCAAATGCAGTCCATTACGTTACAATTGTAACCAATATTTACATGCAGTCGAGGAAAAGACAGGGGACATTGATATGCATTGATAAATTTTGTTATAGTCTGATACGGCGAGCGTGTGTCAACAAAAACAGAAGGTCATGTTTACCAGAGGACAATTGTTGTGAATCCGAGCCAAATTGACCTATGTTACATCTCTACTCATAAATAATGCGTGCTTGTTGAAAAAAAATACGTATCAATCTCGAATGAACATGTTCGGTTGTTGAACATAATGTAGGACAGAAAGTCACATGACAAAAAAACAAAGACAAAAAGTCACAATTCAGTTTCTGAGACTATTTTCTTTGAATACGAAAATACTTATTTAAAACAAAAATTGTATTTGTCTTGAACTATTGTTTACATAAATCAACTCTGTAAACAAATTTATTAAATGAACAAATAATTGTTTAGAAAACAAACTTTCAAAGTGGCTTCATACCTAAACAGCTTAACGGTGCTAAGAAATATATCATTTGCATGATTAAAATTTAATAAATCTTCATCTATCAAGGCTAATGAACAATTTCACAAACTGTAAAAAGAATATATGTATCAAAAAGTAATTTTTCAAGATCTTTCTCTTACATACTTTAACATTTGTCAACACATTATTTGTGACTTTTTGTCTTGTGACTTTTTGTCCTATCAAATTTGTGAATGTATATCCTGTAACTTTGTCCTGTGACTTTCCGCCCGCTTACCGTTAATAATAGGACCTCCCTTACTCAGAGAGAGAAAGCTACCGGGGTTACCAATGCGAATTGTTAGATAGGATAATAATAAGTAAATCAGTCATTTTCAATTTTATATGTATTGCTTAATAAAAACTGTTTTAAATGTTGAATTTAATGAATATTCTGATTTCATGAATTAAATCTTTGTCTTTTGCTTTCCATTAAAATTATCCTACATATCATGTAATATTTTTCGCTGAACATTCAACGATCAAAGCCAATCATGTGTTCTTCGGAATGCAATCCATAGAAAAAAAATTAAACCTGTTTTAAATCATGTACATTGGAAATCACGAATCGTGTGTCGTGTTCGGTCTATAATCCTTTAATCTATAAAATAGTAGAAAATGACTATCAATATAATTATTCTTTTGCATCTACTCAACTCTATATTCGTGTTTTGACCACTTTGTTTAGAAAGATTATCATATATCTTAATCCTATTTTAGTTACATTTTATTATTTAATTTGCTACTCGTCAATCAAAAGAAATTAAACATTTATTGTGTCATTTTTGCCACTTTTTTAAAGTTCTTGTTAGATACATGTATGTCCTTTATGATCTCTCAAGTAAATATCAAAAATGAGTCCAGAGTTTTGACGGTTGTGATAAAGGATTAGTTACTTTATGGAAACTTATTTCCTTGGACGGTAGTACACACTTGTATGTTATCCTTTAAAGTTACAAATGTAGTCTGTTTTTTAATAATTTACAGTTTTAAGGAGAATTCTTCATCTTTTGCAAATAGATAAAGAATAAAATGAAAATTTGCTTTCGATTGCATTCAGGAAGAGGGAAACATATTTATAGTTTTATTTAAAATAATTGCAGAAGATGTTTAGTACGGGTATAGAACTATTCTTAATCTTTTCCAATTCGCAAATATATTTTGGTGGTGTTTTTTTTACCCATGGTAGATGAAACTTGTATAATCAAACTTTTTTCAGAGGTCTGTCAAATCTCGAAAATATGACGTTCCCAGGAATCACACGTCGCTATATAGGATTCCTGTAAAATTCAGAAACTTGCAGTTCTCTCAGAGACTCTACAATACGCTCATATTTTATACTTTTCTGTTGAAAAAGAAAGTATAGAAAGAAGAAGGCAAAAACGAGAAAAGGAGGAGGGTTGTTACACGACACGTTCTTAGCAATTTAATGTTGAACGTATAGCAACTATCTTACTTTTTTTCTTCTTCAAATATCGAATACACAATCAAATCTCTAACTTATCCACGCTTGCAGTAATTTTTTTATTGACAGGTTTCTGAAGGCATTTGATTGGACATCAGTTTAATGTAGGCGTGACAATCTATCATTTATCCACTCAGCTGTCTTATAAAACAAACCTGTGTGCGATGATGCTTAAACACTGTCCACATAGTTTATTTGTTTATAATGAATTGATCACCAAAAGGATTTTGTTGGTACTCCAGGGTTTTATACTAACCCTCAAGTCCCTGTGTGGGGTTGTAGGATAAAAAATTAGACAATGCTTATATTTAAGAATAAAGAAGTGATGAAAAAGAAATGTTTCTATAAATTGGATGGAAATTTAGACTAATTCACTAGCTGTGATATGCAGACGAAGAAATAACGCCGAGTGTAGCGAGGATAAGACAAATTTGATGATTTTAATCATGCTAAATTTGATATATTTTCCAATCAAAAGGGAAGCTCTGTCGGCCCCTGAATCCTCCATTGACCTAGCAATTACGACTAAATTAAACAATTAACAGCTTTGTAAAAAAAGCGTGTTTAGTATTCCTTAAAGTAGGAATATTTTATGATATTTTGTGAACCATGTAAGTCTTAAATCAGTGTTTCAAAGTCATATCAGATAAAAAAAATAATTGTAATTTCTGCAAAAAAAAACGTCGTTTAGAATCACCAAATAATTGAAATCGGATTTGGATTAGTTTTGTGTTCAATGGAATTTATTAAGACTTTTAAAATATTTATTACTGTATAGCCACTATTTTGAGATCGAATTTAATGAGGTTCATATTTAAGTACTGTGTACCAAAACAGGAAAAAAATATAAGTTGCAAAGCAACCAGACTTCGTTTGGATGTGACATGACTTTAAAATTAATACAGTTGAAATATTGTGGGAGGAGGGATGAAGTTAAAGACTGAAAAGTGAACCTTTTTCTGTTAACTATGTACCATAAATTTAGGTACATCTCTCAACGATTAATTTTCCTCTGAGTATATTCATGGCTTAGGGGAAAGAAAAGCAATGTATCTATACTCAAATTACCCTTTCAGTTATGAATTCTTATAAACTGATTTAAAAGTCATCAAACGGAACTCAAACTATAGATGTGGGTTAGACTTCAATATGACAGCAACCAAAGGACAAAAACAACATAGGAATATCAAGAGGGCATTTTAAGTCTTCAACAAGAAACAGGTGTCTATTCGATATGTCTAGTTCTAAATCTTCATGAGTTTATATAAAAATTGTGAATACAATAAACAAAAAATTTAAGATCTGCCATCAAAACGCAATTCTCTAAATAATGTAACAAAATAGGAAAAAGCCTGAATATAAAACATACAGTAATAATTGAAAGGGTAGCAATATTTTACAACTCAAAGGCATACTTTTCCCTTTCTTTAACCTACAGGTTAGGAGCTAACTTAACTAGAAGCCATGGATTGAATATCGTCAGCATATTTCCCAAACGGTCGTGTAAATTGATGGCGCCATGCGTCGTTTTATTGATATTTGATTTAACTATACATATCTCTCTCTCTCTCTCTCTCTCTCTCTCTCTCTCTCTCTCTCTCTCTTTCCGTTTAAGCTTGCAATTTCTGCTGTCGGAGTCCATGTATGAGTAAAATACAGAATTAAAAACAAAAATTGCCGCTGGTATTTCTTGATCTAGAGATAAGCTTCTATCCAAGTTTCATAAATTTGCGTACTTCACGCCAATCATTTGGATCGAATCACCTTTTAAAATAACCAATCAATTGTATTTTAAAACGGTTGATTAGTTCTTGTCATAAATACATGGAATATTTGTCACAGGACAGTATGCAATCAATGATCAAATACAAATCTACAATATTTATAAACCAACTGGAATTTAATATATTTGAAAGAGTCTAAATAATTTAAATATTCATTATTACACATATTCGAAGGATCAAAATAATCAGTTCTACAAATTGCTGTTAAATGAAAGACTTATAAATATTACCTGCCTCTGTAAGATTTCTTATTGACGGACTATTTTTTTTTATCGTAAAAGACACGGCTGCAAAGATCATGTTCCATTCACCTAAAGTTATCGACTATCTTCTTTCCTCATTTATACTTTAAAATTAAAACCTACAAACATTGCCCAAACTTTTATTCTCAAATAGACAGCGTGAAATATCAATACACTTTTGTAAGTGAACAAACGCCGTTTTGACAAACCGGTAATTTCTTCGCCCGGGGATATGAATTTGACATTAAACGTCCTTCGGTAACTTTATAATACACAGCCGTGTCATTGCCGTATATTGTAGATAGAACGTGTGACATATATACTATCATAATACACCAGCAATACCAATACAGGTGAATTTTACCTTTTTGGAGGACTCCAAAGAGGAAAAAAATAAACACAACTTAAAATAAAAGGAAAAAAAAAATAAATTAAATTAAATGATGATAATAAGATAAAACAATTTCTTTGGCAAACTGATATTACATGTATTTCTTTATTTCATGTATCTTTTTAGTTTTCATTTTTTGGAGAAATTTCCCTTTCCATTTTTTTTTCTTTTTGACTTCTTCAATTGAAAAACGCATCAACCCGAATAGAATCACATAGCATTGAATGATTTCTTCAACTCAAAACTATTTAGACGCCTCTCAAACTTGCGAGTATTTTTTTGTGGTAGAATTATTTTTGTGTGTGAAAAGAGCCTTAAAGGACACTTCATGAAGGTCTGAATGGGGTTTAAAGAATAGAGAATAATGAGCATAACATATGCAGAATAAAAGGCTAGAAATAAAGAATGGAAAAAGTAGGGAAAAAATACAGAATAGAGACTAATGAGGTGCAAAAATGTAAAGAATAGAGAATGACAGGAACACATTTATAAAGAATAGAGTAAAATGGCCTAAAAATAATAAATTACAGAAATGAAGGACCCCAAACCACTAAAATTTGGAGACCGAGGCCTGACTGCCATAAACAACAGACGACGAACAGCAAACAGTGGATATATACAACATTTGATATGTATATTGAAAACGGTCTTTAAAGAACAAGTATCGACTTGCATATCTATTAAATTTCATGTCGTTGGTACACACAGGGTGGAATAGGGGTGGGGGTCGGGTTGTGGGTTGTGGGTCCGGAGTTTGGACCCACTTTTTGTTTTGGACGATCAATGCATTTGAATGGTGACATATAATTTGACACAAGCCCCCCCCCCCCCCCCCCCTTTTTTACCCCTGTACACAGATTTAGTACGCATTGTTTTCCGGGCAGTACAGACCACCACTGTGACTCTTTTTTGTTTTGTTGTAAATATTTACGCTATATTTTATTAATGAAGATAGGTACAGATACAATTGTGTGCATGGTCATAGATTTCCGAAATTTGTTTTCTGAATCCATATAGCATGTGTCATGACATAATTATGTTGAATCGGGGACATCGCAGAAAGCTTATTTGTGGTAATGATCGATTATTTTTTTTTTTAAGTTTCGATATATAATAATAGCGCAATAAGTATCAAATATGTTTTTAATAGAAAAAAAAATAAATGACTGTAGCTGTAATAATTATATTTTTATTTGTTTTTAATTGTGTCGCTCTTTGATGGCCATTTATGAAACCTGCATTTTCGTCCTTCATTCCCACGTACTTCTAGATTTCTACAGAACTCAAACTATATATATGAATAAAAGAAGTTGTCGGATTCACGTCAATAATATAGCAAACAAACCATAATAAAATAAAACAAAAAGACATCCAGAGGGCAAAGCGGAATTTATCGGCTGGCAGTACAAACTATAAGTATAAGTATAAAGTACAGTAACTGTTTTACTATAACTATACCACGTCAAAAATTCTCTCGTTCATTTCATGCCGTAGTAGAGCGCCAATGACTTACTTTCATTTGACCGTTAAAAAGGCAGGATAAGTTGATGCAGATTTTGAAACTTATGATAAACCATATAGCAAAATAAAATATTCCTTAACGATGAATTCAAACAGAAATCACAGCTTATTAGTGTAGGTGAACCGGAAACGAAGGGAAACACCTGTCATGGAAGTTATATGAAATACAATATTATGTATTAGATACACCTTGAGAATGTTACCCCTGATGAGTGCATCTAAGTTACACCAAGATAATATTGTCAATGCAGAATGATAGAATTCAATAATTTAGGACAGGGAATTTCTATACAAACGGATTCCCTGTTTAGGAGGAGGTTTTTCAGCAATTTGACCATATGCTAAACGTCGTCATTATATGGATTTTCGGAAAATGTTTTTTGGCAAATATTTTTTTTAAAATCTAAAACTTTTGCATATTGAATACATTTAAGGTAAACACCTAGAGTTACAAATATACCAGCATACCCTTTTTGATAGAAAAAAAAAACATGCTATCAAAGAGACTTCAGAATTGACTAGCTCCATGTCTAAGAAATATACATCCTCTTTGTAGTTCACATACATTTAACCTCCATTCAACAATGGGAAGGAACTCTTGCCTCAACTGTGAAATGAAATGAACGACTGTAAACATATTTATGTCTGTCTTTTCAATTTTATTACATTTTAATCTTAGCATAGAATATGATCAGAATATGGTCTATATACAACAAGTATACCGCTGTAATAAAAGAACTAGACTATGTATTCATGGAAATATATGCTACTTCCTACAGAATTTTGGTTTTTTTTTAGTTTGTTTTAGGTTTTTTGTTGTCATTATCGTATATTTTTTTTAACTACTCAATTTGCAGTTTTGCGATATATTCGTGTAATTTTAACAATATCATCAGTAGTGCTTTGAAAGAGGCTATTATGAAATTTGTTAGAACCTTAAACTACACATACATATATGGAGCTTTGATACCATGACATGTGTATATATGGTGTGATTGTGAAATAGCCATGTAATTGCCACGTTTAAAATTTTAAGGATCACTGATTTTATTACCTGTTGATTATTGGCACGTGCCATAGAACTCAATATTTGTAGACAGAAAATATTAAATAACGCATTACTATTAGAGGAAGAAAAAAACGTACATGTAGAAGAATTATTTATTATAGTGCAACCTGAATAAAAAAATATTAACATATTTTATATTAAATAAGTTTGTTACTAAAATGAAGGAAAGAATTAACGCATTTACAAACAGATGTTATAAGATATATACACGATGCTGAACTTAAAATTAGGTTATATCTTTTTAAAGAAAAGTTCAATGAAGATCTGGAGGGGGGTCCTTCATTTCTGTATACTATATTTTTTTTGTTCCATTTTTCTCTATTCTTTATATTTATTGCCCATCATTCTCTATTCTTTATATTTATTGCCCATCATTCTCTATTCTTTATATTTATTGCCCATCATTCTCTATTCTTTATATGTATTGCCCATCATTCTCTATTCTGTAACACCTCCACCCCATCAACATCCTCCTCTTTCCGATGTTATTTATAGTTTTAACACTGTCCCGTCACGGTCTAAGTGCAGTTTCAGAAGATTAATGCACTCGTCGCATGGTTCCCTGATGCGGCCTTAGTGTTCAGACGCGCCACTCTATGAAATAAAAGCTAAAAAAAGACACTTATCTCAGTATAAAATTTAAAAAAACGCATAATTTATTTCCTGAAATAAAACGTTTAAATATATTAATTTTCTAATCTGTTAAAAAAAAGTCCAACAGAAATAAAAAAAATCAACCAATGATTTTATGTTTAATTATTCAAAAGATACGTTTTTCACTCTAGCATTTTTATTATACATTTTTATGTCATTGAAATGTATCATCCACACGAAGGGGCGTAACTCCTAGTATCATTCTGACACACTGAACAGATCTTAACCTGATCTGAAAATGTTGCACGTTACTTTTTATGTTTGGTCTGAATTCGTCCAAAACCGTCTTAATAGATCTTAATTAAACGCTAGAGCCTTCCGTCTTTTTTACGGACACCATCACCAATTGGTTGATCCATACGATGTGTCTTTGTCCAAACTAACTAAGGGCATGTTTACCACGTGTTAGATTGTGGTTTGTCATTACGTCGTCTGATCTTTTAATTACCGAATGTGACTTATTCCCGATTGTGACTGTTTTGCTGAGTGTGAAACCGCATTGCTATAAGACGTGTCACGGTACCTTTCTATCCCAAATTCATGTATTTAACTTTGATGTTATATTTGTTGTTCTCGTCGGATTTTGTCAAATGTCTTAACGTCTTTTCTGTTATATTTGTGTGTTATGGTAAAGATAATTAATCACCCCCTTCATTTATTAGATTTTAGTTTGGTTCAACGAAATTTATACGATATATTTGGTTTACAGTTTGATTCAGAAGAAACACCGACATAGCTAGATAATACAATTAATTATCTATTTACTACCATTTGATATTAATACGTATTGTAATTTTCATTGTTATTAATAAATGTAATGTCAGTATTACAAATCTAATCTTTAATCAATCCTAATCCTATCTTATTTTTGGGAAATATTTTTACAAATTCAAATGTGACGTCACTCTGTGCGTTTTTTTAGAATTTCAAATGTGACGTCACTTTGTGCGTTGAGGCGTTGGCTAACTTGGCTGTGTATTTTTTTATGTGTTGGATTAAGTTGTTTTATGTAATGTATCCGTTTTTATTCTGTAGTTAGTCCCCATTTTGGTTTTATCATGTATATCTATTATATAGTCATTTTATAAATTTACTGTTTGCAAAATTATAAATTATTCTAAATAATAAGGATGTTCTTGTCCCAGGCAGAAAACCCTGGCCGTGTTAGGCGCTACTTTTTGGAAGTTTTGGTCCTCGGTGCTCTTCAGCTTTGTACTTGTTTTGGCTTTCAAACTTTTTTCATCTGAGCGTCACTGGTTGGTCTTGTGTGGACGAGACGCACGTCTGACGTATTGAATTTTAAGCCTAGTACCTTTTGTTAGCTATTATTCGTGTGTTTCTTTGTCCTATATGTTCTCCCATTTATTTGTATTGTGGTCCTGTCATGTGCTGTTGTCGTTTTGGTGTTGTGTTTGACGTTGCCATAAAAGCGGGAGGTTTGGCATGCCACAAAACCAGGTTCTACCCACCATTTTTTTCTTAAAATGTCCTGTACCAAGTCAGGAAAATGGCCGTTGTTATATTATAGTTCGTTTCTGTGTATGTTACATTTTAATGTTGTGTTTTTGTTGTGTCGTTGTACTCCTCTTATATTTGATGCGTTTCCCTCAGTTTTAGTTTGTAACCCGGATTTGCTTTTATCTCTATCGATTTATGAGTTTTCGAACAGCGGTATACTACTGATGCCTTTTTTTTTATCTTGACATGAATGAACGGACTGAACACGACATATCGCATCATCGTCTGAAAGTGGGAAAAAGTCTTAACGTTTTTTCCTAGCGGTAAATTCAGTCGATTCAGACTTGATCAGACCATAATGACCGTTTCAGACTGACCTTGCTACTAGTGTACTGAATTGTCACATGAAAAGTTCAATTTTGTCTACAATTTGTGCCAATTCAGTCGCCTTGGGGATTTGTTTTGTGTGTAGGTAGCACGTTACACCCCTCCAGATACATATATATTTTATGTGCCGTTTGAATTACAGCATCAAAGTGCAGTGTATAACGTTCAACATCTCCAACTACTACTACTACACGAGATGCGCATGTCTACAATTAATCTCTATTCAGTTATAGTTGTACAAAGTCTTTGAAAATAAAGAAAGAAATAATAAAAACTATACAGAGCTGTAAAGTATTTGAAACTGCATCTAAAGATTAAATTTACTTACAAACATATATCACATTCATTGTAGTAAAAAGCAGCAACAACTTACTAGACATTTTAAAATTTATTTTGCTCTATGTCACTACAATTCGTTACACAGCATCAAAACAAATAAGTTGTACAAGAAGTTTTGGAATCATATGATCCGAAAACAAGACAGTCACATTACCAAAACTCGCTAAATGTTAGGACCATAAAGGTGTTAATTAACATTGTTCTGCGTATGATGTGTTGTTAACTTTTATTTGAAGCTTCAAATGACATAGCTACAAAATCATGAATAATATTATCATCATATACCATGTTACTAAAATTAAACATCAATTATTTTCGTATTGCTATTAAATAGCAATGATGAGTGTTTAATGTAGTTAAAATCACCCTACGTTGTATTATAATTTAATATATCATATTTAATATGTAATAGAAATATTCAGTGGTAACTTTATGTCGACATTAAGTTGTGGTAGGTGAATTATAGAGTCAGTTGCCATTCCTGTGAATAATTCAAAGACGGCAGAATGTTATCATTCTTTCAAAAAAAGAAATAAAAGAATAATCGTTTTTTTTGTAGACCTACAAATCTTTGAAAAATGTCTTATTTTCCACAGAGTAATAGACTTTTCTTCTCATTTTTGGTTGAAGTAATAGTCGTGTTTGTGTCGTTTGCCTATTTATCATATTTTGTTTCTTTTTCTTTATTACATTTACTTATTGTCAACTGGTTAAAACTAACACATGTTTTATTTCCATATTCCTAGGTTGTCTACAAATATATAACGTTGCTAATATAATACTAAAAGTTACCGATAAAACAAAAACGTTCATTTAATATCAAAATATGAATAGATCTATATAACTAGATTAAAACATAATGTTGACTGCTGTACCCCAAGTTTTGACATGTTTACGTATCATGTCTGTTTGTTTTGCTGACACATTGTTGTCAATATAATAGAATTCCACTCGACTGTCATACAAGTGCGAGGTTGAGCTAAAACCAGGTTTAATCAACCCTTTTATACATAAGGAAATACCAAGTTAGGATTATGACAGTTGTTTTCCATTCATTAGAGGTGTTTGAGCTTTTGATTTTGCCATTTTATAAAGGACTTTCCTTTTTGAATTTCCCTTGGCGTTCGGTTTTTTTTTTTTTTTTTTTTTTTTTTTTTTTGTATTTTACTTTATACTGTCCACAATAGGGAGTATATTTGTAGACAACGAAAATAAATAGACGATAAATAAAGGCAACAGTAGTATACCGCTGTTCGAAAACTCATAAATCGATAGAGATAAAAGCAAATCCGGGTTTCAAACTAAGACTGAGGGAAACGCATCAAATATAAGAGGAGAACAGCGACAGAACAAAAACACAACATTAAAATGTAACACACACAGAAACGAACTATAATATAACAATGGCCATTTTCCTGACTTGGTACAGGACATAACTTTGTGTCCTCAGACCAGCTGCTCGACGTTAAGACATTAGTAAAACATAACAAACATGTAACACATACAGCATATATAAGAATACATAGTAAAACATAGAAAGAGGTAAATATGATAACTAAATTTAAAGAAATAGAAACAGAAAACATGTAATAGTAAAAACTGTTAGTAGTCAGCTCTCTCACAAGTAAAAAACAGCATAACTGTAAAAATATACAAGGGCATACACCAGTATGGTTTCAATTGATTTTGATGGGTATCTCTGAGCTTAGAACGATAAGATATTATCTTTCAGAGATGTCCATGTTGAATTATGTTAAGATCATAAGAGGGGCTGTGAATATAAGGAGAGTGGGAATTATTATAGGTCAGAGGGTGTTTTAGGTATGCGTTTAAATCAAGGCCCTGCTATGCATGTTCATAATCAATTTTAACTTTGATTGTAATTACATTTAAACCATGTCTTCCCTGATCCGGTAAAATATTGTTAATATACATTGCAACCTCTACATTAACAAATTCAGATGGTCGTTATTAATTTTATCATTTAGTGTAATATATTCTAAGCATCTTATTTTTTTTAATTCTTAGTAATGGTATTCCTAACACGTTAGGTGAAATAATATAAAACAGATATATTCATAACTGGAACAATAATAAAACGTTAATAAAAATGTATAAAATATTATACTAGTATATATACTGGACAGTAATTGAACATCGAAATTGATGATAAAAAAAAGTTGAGACGTATGATGCGACTAGCATACGGTTTGAAACAAGAAATGTTTTTGAAGAAGCTATTTACTCACAAGAGTTTTAGAGCTGTCAAGTCTCCCAATGCAAAAACAATTACCATGGTAATCTGATTGATATATAGAGACCTACAAAAGAGATTTTTTCAAATGTCATGTTCTACATAGTTAGCAACTGAAGATGTTATAGAGCTGTTTGAACATGTTGAAGGTGTGTTACTTTATTTTACATGCACTGAGATATGTTAATGAAACATTAAACAATCATTCGTTTATGTCTGAAATGTTAATTTGCATGAAATATAAATCAAAAGACATGTGGAAGAAAAAGAAGTGGATTCAACGAGCGATGTTCTTTGACCGTATTAACCTGTTTCGTTTGCAATAACTGTCTATTGAAAGTTTTTATAACAATCAAAGAATCTCATCAGGCTTATTTGTTTTCGTTTACTCGAATTATAAGATTGAGAATAGAAATTTGGAATGTGTCAAAGAGACAACAACCCTACCAAAGAGCAGAAAACAGCCCAAAGCCACCAATTGGCCTTCAACAGAGCGCGAAAATCCCGCTCCCGGAGGCGGGCTATAGCTGGGCACTTAACAAAAATATGCCCTAAAAATATGTTGTCTCCTCTATGGTCGGGTGGTTGTCTCTTTGACACATTCCCCATTTCCATTCTCAATTTTACTAGTTCAGTGAAAATGGACGTCATTCAACTCCAAAACATATAAATGAACTACAATTTAAAAACAATACAAGACTAACAAAGGTCAAAGCTTACTGACTTGGGACAGGCTCAAAAATGGGGTATACTACTGATTCATTTATTTACTCCACTGTTTGGTTATAATTATTGTCATATTTGATTGTAATTGTGATCCTATGTAATAAATTAGAAAACACGAACGTGAAATGTTACATTCCTATGGTTAACAAATGTCGCGCCAAAGAAAATAAAGAACACAAAAATTTAAATAATGCGATGAAAAATGAGGCATAATAGGTATTGGAAATAATTAACATAGGTTCATGTTCAATGAGACTGAATGATAATGTGTATGGTCCAAGCCTTTGAAGACATTTGCGTCAAGCATGGCTATCTGTGCATCTACCTAAAAATAATATTTTGAAAATGTATTGCTTACCCACATTCGTCAACTTAATAAATACAACAGATTTGCTTAGAAATTATTCAAACAATAAAAGGTGAGAAACAGTTATTATTTATATAACTAGCTGACCTACTGCATAATATACGGACAGATTTTTATGATGCAATAAGAGTCATTTTTCAAACACTTATGTTCCAAGACAGTTTAACCGCTTATTGATCCGTTGGAACAAAGTATAACTTATTTAAGTGACCTAATGCATAACAGCTTGGATAATTTTATCATATGTATTGCCTTGAGAGGAGTTAGCATAGAAGTAGTTGACAAGCATACACAAAGGTTGTTTGCAAACTAATTTAATCAAAACACATTAATTCAGTTATATCAATGATTATCATAAAAACTCATTTAATCTTTATTTCATATGTGAGGTTTGTGGGAAAAGATTTTTGGTCGTCTTTAACAAGCTGATCTCTGGGGAAGTCATATTTGTCTACAAATGTTCTATCTCCCTTATTCAACGGTATCTAAAAACAACTCGGGAACCCTTTATAGAGCTTACAATGATTATTTTGTATTACATTTTTTTAACTTACCGATTAAATCTCCACAATTTGTTTTTAATAGTGCATATAACATAGGTATATGTGGCTTGCAAACAATATCTGTCAAACTGTTTAAATCATTCGCTAAAGTGTTGCCTTTGAAACCAACATTATCATCAATCATCTATATATGTGATAGGTAAACGGTGCATTAGTGGTTTTTTTTAAAGAACAACCTTCTGATAGTTCTTCAAATTCTAATTAGTGTATCGCAGATGTATAGTTTTATACCAACTTTGCACCCGAGGAAGGTTTTATCTCAACGGGATAAGAAGTAAAATTACAAAAATACTGGAAAATTAAAAACAGAAAGTCCCTAATCAAATGGCAAAATCAAAACTCAAACACATCAAACGAATGAATAAGAACCATATCTTCCATGCTTCTGTTAATTATTGTTTCATATAAGGATACACTGAAACCTTCCCACTGCCTACATTTCGACGGACTTTACATGTAGTTTTTTGTTATAAATCAGTTTTAAGATTCAAGCCACACTTATGTTCTGTTTCTTACAACTAGTACACTAAAAACGAAAGTTAAACATTACTACAAAATCGAGAAAACTTGTTTTTTTTTCAAAATCAGAAAAGAAATGACTTTTGAATATACCTGCACAAATTGTCATTGCGCATGACATATGACGAACAAAGGATGTGAGATAAATGCGACAGAACACCAGGAACACATTGTTTTGTTTTCAGAATAAATTTACTTATAAAGCTTCAAGTGCCGTCAAGGTTTGGAATGAATTTGTCGCCAGGGTTGTAATTTGATTGCCGTCAAGCCACCTGAAAATAACGTTTTTGATTTCAAATGTTCTGCTTCATCATATTTGCCATCTTCAAAATTTAACTAATGTGTCATTTACACTAGTAACTCGAATTTAGCTTGAACGGACAAAAACGCATTAACGGCATTTAAAAAAGATTAATGAAAATTGAATAAAGATTGACAAAAAATTAAAATTATTTTTATTGCATTTCAATCCATATCAAATCATTTTAATACCAGTCAAATAGATTCCCTTGCGGTCATTCAAGTTAATTTGAGATGTGGTTAAACTGCGTCAAACTAATTAGCCACGCCCCCGTTAAACGGAATCAAACTGATGTTAAGTCCTTTTAAACTTTAAAGTGTCCGCCTTTTTGTAAGGTAAATCACTCAAGCGGTACAGCATCCGCGTGGATCTATCGTTTAACCTTCCGAGCGTTTTCGATTTTAGTCAGAAAAGTAAAAATGTACCTCTTACAAATATTCACATTAAAATTGAATAATGACAAATACATATGTAAACTAAGTTTTTTATAGTTAATGATGCCAGATTTTTAAAATGCAGCGAAAAGTATAATTAGTTCTTTTTTTTATTTGTAAACACGCAGCAGCTCTTGAGATAATAAAAAAAGTGACTGTGATAAAAAAAAAATTATTTTGCTTGAAATAAAACGAGAAAGCTGGTAGTTATTAAATAGCCACTAAAGGGACCAAAATGAGCATGTTTGATGAATGCCAATGGATATTGTACGCAAACATTAATCTATATGAAGGTATCGTCTGATAAAAAATGTAATTTCGTCGAGAATATGCAATAATATTTGCCACGGAACGTTAAGCAAATAAAATTGAACCAATTCCGTCCCGAACTTTTAAAAATTCACATTAAAACATATCTTTTTTTTTTTGGTCTAATTCGCCTGGAAAATTAAAATTTCGTTTAGCTTAAACAGTTTTAAATGCGCCCCGTACTCGTATACCGGATACCAAATATACATGATCACTGTTTGTTTTGAGTCTGATAGTGCTCTGCTAGTCATTACTAAATTCATACGTGTAAAACTATACAATTTTACTCATCTGCCTTCAACACCAAGTCTTGGCTAACACCGAACAGCAAGCTATAAGGTGCTCCAAAATGACCAGTGAAGAAGCATTCAAACGGAAAAACTAACGGTCTATATATTCGACTTTTGAAATACATAATCAAACAACAACCACTAAACAGCAGGTTAGGGCAGATGCAAACAAATGCAGCGGAGTTCAAAAGCCCAAATACACGAATTATTCTCGAGACTTAAGTGACATTGTTTTAATAAGATCAGAACCTTAAATGTGTTAATTTTAAAGCAAAAGATATAAGTTTGTAAGAAAAATATTGACGTACCAATTCTAATAGCTAAGAAAATTTCCTTTTGCTAAACGATGATAACATTTTAACATTTTGGTATACCTTATAATTCATAATCTATTTCTGAAACGACTTTCACGCCTTGAACATGTATGAAATATTTGCCACTGGACGTTAAACAACCATTAATCAATCATTCAAATTGTGCTTTAAAAATGAATTAAGCCGTAAGTGTATCCATCAATGAATGCTGTTGTTTGTTTGTCCATTTAACATATACTGAATTCGTTTTTGTCCAGAATTATATTCCTTAGAAGAGTTCAAGTATGTAAATAAATTTATATGGTATCATGTGCTAGTTGAAATTTTTCAGTGAAATCAGTATTGTGTGTCCAACGTTCTTTCATGCATATCAAATGTTGTATCCACTTGTTGCTGTTCGTAGTCTGTTAGACCTCGGTCTCCAAACTTTAGCACACACTTATGTAATGACCAATCTCGAAAGGGGGAACATTTTTTTTTTTATTAAAAAAAACTAAAACAATTTGTATATTCTATCATTCAATCAACCGATGTACACCTAAGATTTTCAACTATAGATGTTGAATTAAAAAAAAACAATAATAAGTCCCAATGTATTTTTATGGCAAACATATCTAATGGGTTATTTTCTCATGTAAAATAATTATTTTTTTTCATTTTTTCAAGATAATAGTGTTATCAGATATGTTCTTTGACACGTGTCTTACGGGTCACCGATTTTCGGCAAAATCAAAGAAAATCAGCAAGTGCCTAAACATTAGTTTTAAGAATGATGATGCTGTATTAATATACGAAACATGACTTCATACCAAAATAGAGTACTCACATTTAATTTTCTTGTAAATGAAATTGGGAATGAATATTGGGATAATTGACGTCATACTCAACTCCGAAATATATAAAAGAAACTAAAATTAAAATTATACAAGACTAACAAAGGCCAGAGGCTCTCTTCACCCACCCCCACCCCCCCCACCCCCCCCCCCCAACCCCCCCCCCCCCCACCCCCCGCCCCCGGTGTTCGTCCGTCGGTCTGTCCGGCGTAAACATGTCGCACCGTAACATCAGAACAACTTATCCAAATTTTATGAAACTTAACATAGTTGTTTTTTATGATGGTCAAACGATCTGTATACTTTTTGGTGAAAATAAGATTAAAACTTTTTGAGTTACGGGACTTAGTAACTAAAACAGGTATGTGTTTTTTTTTCCACATGTCGCGCCGTATCTCAAAACAGTTTATGATTATTGCTTAAAACTTTACACACTTCTTAGTTATATTAATCTTAAGATCTGTATACTTTTTGGTGATGATTCAAAATTTTATTTTTGAGTTATTAAGTATTTTGTAAAAAAAGGGGGAGGGGTTTTTCACATGTCGCGCCGTATCTCAAAAACGATTTATGATTATTGCTTAAAATTTTACACACTTCTTAGTTATATTAATCTAAAGGTCTGTATACTTTTTGGTTTTGATTCAAAATTTTATTTTAGAGATATTGAGTTTTTTTGTAAAAAAAGGGGGTTTTCGCATTTCAGGCCGTATGTCAGAAACTATTTATGATTATTGAATAACAATTCACACACAAGACGACGGGCGTATCATGCGCTCATGGCGCAGCTGTTTATTTGAAAATATTTATCGAACTTTAATATCGTAAACTGTAAAGTTCAACGAGACTTTTTGTACCTTTTTGCATGGACTGTTTCGGATATAACGATAACGCAAATCACGTGTATTAAACATGGTATAGGCCCAGGAGGATATCATTTCATTATCACTTCCTAATATCCAATCCACAGACACGAGTCACACGACATCCCCGTATCTTCTAATTTTACTAGTATACGAATTACCAACAAATTTGGCATTTACCAGTTGTTGACGCTAGTAAGAAAATGAATAGTTAAGTTTGAATTATTATTATTTCAAATGTCAAAAACACTTTAAGTATTATAACAGATCATCTAAAAATCAAACTAAATAAGAAGTATCACAGCTCAGATCGGCCAATGTCACTCATTAGGACTTATAACTAATTGAAATACTGACACATTGCTTATAGTTTGCCTAACGGTAATTTGAATCGTAAGATATTACTGATTTAAAAACTTGTAGTATCAAAATTGAATTGCATAAATTAAAAAGAAATACATTGTGTATCTAAAGTATTTTCATCAGCTTTCCGGATGACCCTAATAATATTTACCTTTCAAATGATTTTTCTAAAGAAGGTTATATATCTTCTCTCTGGTCACTAAATTGCCCTAAAGCTAAAAGTCACCGTCAGATGTATAGTAGAAGGCAAAAACGCTTAGTTGTTAATTTCTGTGTTATTTGGTCTCTTGACGAGAGATTATACTACATCTCCTTATTCTTTTAGATTTGTTTGTGTTCAATGTGCAAACAATGCAAAAACATATTATATAGTATCTTTAAAATGAAACGGTGTGTAGAAATACCGCAAAGGAATTCTTAGTGCACTAAGGACATAAAAACGATGTTTTAAGATCACTAAGAACATGGATATAAGTATATAACTCGTAAATATAAAGTTTGGTATCAATAGATACCGTTCTATAACTAAAATTTGGCCCAGTGATTTCAGAGGAGAAGATTTTTTGTAAAAGCTAACGACGACGGACGCAAGATGAGCTAAAATAAGAGTAGAAAATACGATATTACATAGAAGTAAAAAATATAACAGACAGAAATACAAAAAGCACCATATAACTGCATTTATCATGTTTATAAAATATTCCAGGTCTGCAAATACATCACTATCAATCAAGCATATAAAAAAAAATTTCTTCTACTTAGAATATTACAGCAGGTCTTGTCAACCACACCAAAAACAGTACTTTTAAAAAGATGTATAAACTTATCATCATCAGATAAAATATTAAAATCACCATTACTTCTTTTAACTTCATAAAATAAACTTTCACGTAAATCTGCATATAAAGGACAGTCTAATATAAAATGTTTCTCATCTTCAATTTTACATGTTTAATCAGTATACAAAGTGGATTCTAAACGGTCAAGGTTTTTCGAATTTCGGGATGTTGGGATTTAACTTTTTTAAAATTCGGGACTTCGGGATTTCATGTTTTTAAGCCCGGGATTTCAGGATCAGGACCCCTCCGACCCCCCCCCCCCCCCCCTCACAAAAGATATGATCATAAAATTTAGAATAATGTATTTTTACAAAGTCTATTTCTGTATGCCATGTCCTTTGTGAAAGTTGTATCATTCCATCAGGTCCTTAGTGCACATTTTTCTTCTTAGTGTACGAAGGAGGTCCTTTGCGGTATTTCTACGAATGTGCTGCCTTGGAGCCTTTATATCAGGAGACTGAATTAACGAGAGCTTCTAAACACCACCTAGGCCGCCTTTGTGCACTAAGCTCCTTTAACTGGGCCAAGCCCATGATGGGATAGTGTTATGAATAAAAAATAAACGTACCGTCAAATGTAGTTTTTCCACAAGATATTATATTATCTGATGTTGTTTGTCAAACAAATCAATCAACAAAGAAGCATGGATATTGAGCACTTGTATAACACTTGTACATAAGTTTAATAATGACAACTATCCATTTTGTTATAAAAACATATGCATATTTTTTTAATTTGAGGTTTCATATGACTTTAAGATCAATACCTCTTTATCTCTTCTAATTACGAATACACAAAAATTATTTTTTTTCGTTTGAAGTTATTTCTTAAAGATTTATTGGATCAATTAACAAGGTGATTAGACATTACACAAGAAGAGCGCGTGCCACATTAAAATAATAACATATTTTTTAAATTTTAGACAAGGAATCGTTTTGAAACTAATTTTTTATTAAGTTTTTGAGAAAAGTCATATTAATGGAAATTAGTTAAAAAGTCAAAGTTCAAAGTCATAAAGAAGTGTTCCGTGTAGAAATGTTTTCAAAAGTCTAGTTTGTTCATAATTTCTCTATGTAAAACGGTTTTGTAAACTTCTTTTAAATAAATTCGGATCTTCCCTCATCTGATCACCAGCATGGCTGAATAAATTGTTCCCAGATGTATTGTGATGTGACACGTCCAGGTATTCAAGCGATTTCCTGTCGGACTTTAAAACTCTTATTACATAATTACATAAAGCAAGTTGGTGCATCACTTGACCTCTGAGGGTATTGATCAGTGTACACGGCCGATAACTTGTAACTTTCCATTTTGAAAATATCAGGTGTAATATACATCTTTGTCTTGCGTGTCCGATAGTGATATACTATAGCCATTACTTATACGCTTGTTTATAAATAACGTTTCTGGTGTTAAGAATGATATTGATGAAAATCTTAATAATTCCCCCAAAAAGATCTGATAAAATAAAAATCTATTTGCATATTTTCCAAGGGTATATACTCGTTGTCAATAGATATGGACATTTGAAACATACACATTATAAATGATTTCACAAAATGTACGCACTTGTCAATCATTGGTTTATACGCCTTGAAAGAATGTTATGGAACTATAATGATAATAGATAGTCTCAATTTAGAATATATACATGTATATACATATTGAATATACGAAAGAAACATTCAAAACCAATCTGATTTAAAAACAGGTCGAAGTATTACTCGCTTTAATTTGGTTCGTCGAAGTTATGGACAAAGTAAAATTACAGATTTATCTTTCGGTTAGATTATTTCGAACAGTTTAAGAAATTCGTCATCATCACAATTGTTGGGTATAATCAGAGACATATGTCTAATGTATAATAATGTGAACATGGTTCTAATAGTACCTTATGTCAATTTTCCTGTTCCGACATGCATGTTATATATATGCCACTGGACGTACATTAATGATCCCCAAAAAGAATTTCTGAATAATATGATTTATGATAGTTTGTATGAGTGTAACCATTGTAACCAATGTAACCATTATGTCAATGGGGGTTACAAAACAAGGTAACTCAATTACGGTGCAAATTTTGTGCCTTATATACCTTTTCTGCTCTCTGGTCGGATTGTTGTCGGACACATTTTCTATTTCCATTCTCCATTTTATTCAATTGGTTGCATGAATTTTTGTTTTATCTCTCTCTGATGTTTTCGCAGAATTAATCTAAATATTTTAAAGAAGACATTTAACTCTTTCTTCTAAAACTTTTAGCATTAAAACCTAATTGCATGAAATTGAATTAGTATTTTATTATCAGTTTTATCACTTTTTCGAATGAACTTTATGATATTGACACAGGAAATGATTTTTGACAGAATTTTATATATTGTAGAATTCGTTCTTTTTATCGACACATTAATTGATTATTTGCTTCCGTAAAATGTTATTTTTCGCGACGTCAAACTGTGAAATATCGGGAAAAAATGCATCTTTTCGAGATTTAACCATTAGCTTAAAAACGAAAAAATGGACCCCTCTTTTTAAAAATGGCGTTTGGCATGATACTGTATGAAGACAGAGACATATAATACAATTCGGCGTTTAACGTTTCCGCATTTTGGCACTACGTTTCCGCATTAAAATTCTTACGCTTCGGCATTTGTATAGTCCTCTTTTCCGCATTGTTTTTACATTGATTTTATTAAAGGTTATTTACGTTTCCGCATTTAAATTTTTAATGTCTATAAAGTCTAACCTCGTATTCTATTCTCTACCATACTTGACAAACTGTTCGGATACGAATTCAGCACGTTCGCGATCATTTTTACGAACTGATGCTATTGCTGATAAAGAACGAATTTTGATGTAAGTTATTGTTTGGATCTTCTGCAAAACGTCCATAAAAATAAATATAATTGTGTGACATGGATAGAACTGGGAGAAACGATTCCGGCCCAGTTGTGGTTCTTTTGGTATCTGTGTCGGGAGGAGATGACCATATTTGATAATAAAGTCTTATACCGATATATCATTATTACCATTTTTTACAGGTGAAATACAGGTAAAAATGCTGAAAAGTGGTATCTATTTATTTCGGAAAAGTAACGCACGAAAATGTGGAAACGTGAACTGGATTTTTGCTAAAAATGCGGAAACGTTATGCACCCAAACAATTACTATATGTCTCTGATGAAGATTATTCGTTCCAACTTTTATGAAGAAATAACCGACTTTTTTCAACTAGATAAATAAACAACAAAAATGCCGTTTTTTTTTCTTCTAAAATCAATTTCTTTCTTTAAATGTCATCGTCAGATTGTGAGGGTCTGAATCGGGATTCATTATTTCTGTATTCTATCATTTTAGGCAATTTTTTCTATTCGTTATACCTTTTGCCGATCATTCTTTATTCCATGTATTCTAGAACCTCATCATTTTCTTTTCTATGTATTTGTCTGTTTTTTTTCTGTTTTCTTTATTCTTTTGTCAATAATTTTCATCCACAACGTCATGTATAATGGAAGACGATAAACATTTTAGTATACATACCACCCGTTGTCAATTCTCCCCTGATATACAAACCACATGTAGTTACTTCTCACTTGGACACAGGACTTTTATATATATATACAACTCGTCTAAACATCAACCCAACAATGTTAGATCTGTAAATTTGCTTTCGCAAATTTTTTATTCTTCCCGCGCCGGGATTCGAACCCATGCTACTGAGATATCGTGATATATATTTTACGTAATAGTAACGAATGGAATTTTATCGCACTGGCTTGTTAAATGTATTTTGATCTGACAACAAGAATACATTTGTTTATCATATTTTTTTACTTTATCTAAAATTAAGAATGGAAATGGGGAATATGTAAAAGAGACAACAACATGAAAACAGAAGGCCACCAATTATTTTTGATCATGTTTTAGTTTCGAAAAAGGCATCAACCATCGTATTTTCAAAAAATCTCTACAAGGATTATCAAAGTTTTAACGACCTTGAATGGCTATACAGACTGAGCCCTCGCACGGTCGGTCTCTAAAATTTGCCGAATTTAAGAAACTTTATCAAGAGATAGGCTTTACCTAGCTTTAGGCCCCGGGTTTTAAAAAATATCCATTTAGGAACCAAATTGTGGCTTCTTTATATTTAATTTTGTCGAAGAGAACAATTACACAAAGTGCAACATGCGAGAAGAGGTTTCATTTTCGCTTACATTTATTTTTATTGAAGTGACTAATCTTTTGAGGTTACGTCACGGAAATATATTTCAAATGAAAAGGTGCAATTGGATGCATCCCTAAAAAACAATAAAAAAAAAAAAAAAATATAGAGATAAAATTACGGCTATTCGTCAATCAGACAGCAATCCTACATAAAAACAAGTAGGTTATCTGACATATAGAATAAAAGGTTAACTTTAAGCATAACCCGCGCTGATATCAACTTTCTAAGTTCTGAGTAAAATTCAACATACATGTAGGACTCTGAAACGTAAAATATACGAAAGTTGTTTTTTTTACGTACGATACACGGAGAGTGCCTTTCCCTAAATACATACGGGTCCACAATCTATTATAATGTAAGGGTAAATGAGGATCTCATTAGAGGAACAAAGTAAAGATGCATGCTGAAGGAAGAATAATTTCCACACGAAGAACATCAAAAAGTACGATCTCTCAATTAGTATGCAACTGTAACTAATACATCCATTGACATTAACACTAGTTAATGCTTTATATACTGACATTGAAACAAATACACTGCTCATATAAAATTTGGCATTACTTTCCCGGGAAAAAGAATACGTTTCCATAATTAAAGTCTACGCTTCCGGAAATAAATACCTTACTTTTCCGAGAAAATAGTACAATTCCGGTATGTTCAGGCAAAAGTAGTAATATCTTTTAAAGTCAAATCCTAAGGAAAGGATGCACACAAGAGCTAACTGTACATATTCTGGTATGTTGTGTGGTTGAGTTGCTGTCTCTTTTACGTCTTTATCACACCTTCTCTTCGTATATGTACGCGACTTTGATATCGTCATGCATGGACACAATACTTCACTATATTCGTTCCATTTTCGTATTTTGACATGATTAATATACAAATAAGAAGATGCGGTATAATTGACAAATTCGAGTATTTATACTACATAACATAGGTTATGTCATGATCACAAAACTTCCAATAATTTTGATATTGATCATTAGTTATATTTTACTATTTTGTAAATTTGAGTTATTGACAAACAATCGCAGGTCTTTATTTGTAGCACGTTCCTTCGTTCACGTTTCCGCAAAAAGAAAAAGAGTTTTCTTCTCGGACTTTAACAGCCCTTTCCCGCAATTATTTTCAAGATAATTTCATATAACACATTATGAAATCCCGACCAATGAAATTTATTTGAATATTAAACGTGGCCTACGAGAGCACCTAGATTAAACTTGGGAAGTTAGAATAGCCAATTATTTTTTTTTATCTAGTAATTACCACTAAAATATGCATTACCGCTAAAATATGCCTTACACAATTATATGACAGAAACATTTTATCCGACGTGCTTTACAATGTTTAAATTACCTTTAGGTCTTGAAAACGTTTTTGAATGCCGCAAATATAAAAATAAGGTTTTTTTTTAAATATTCCTTTTGGGCCAGGGCCGACCGTGCGAGGGCTTTATAGCCAGTCCAGTTCGTCAAATGTTCATTTCTTGCAGGAATTATTTTACATGCGGATATAACGATAATCCCTTCGAAAACCCACTTCAAATTTCATTTGTCGTTTGCTGCTTTTACACAAATAACACACATTTTTAACCAGTGACCGGTATTACAATTTTACACAGGTTTAAAAGTTCATTGAGCTGTTACTTTAATTACAAGTTTTAGCAAGACGAAACTGTTTACTAAATGAATTCAACAAATGTCAAGCTCATCTAGATCAATTTTATTATTTAACAAAAAAATGTTTTTAATTACAAACTTCTAGGTTTGTAATGAGCACAATTAAGACCTTCTTATTATCTTTCCGGTTTTTATTTTTTTGCAGATATATTTAAAAGACCATACCTTACTTACATGCCACGAGTTTTCATATTAGTAAGCAATATTGAAAACGAATAATTTGATATAAAGAGCTATTTTATTTTTAACAGATTAACACTTTGTGCTTTTTAAATCGTGCATCAATATTTATAAATTTAGTTATATATCTATTGTTCATTCGTTTATCTTAATTGTGAAGCATGTTTATATATTCAGATTCAATTTTTTTATTAAAGTCTCACCACTTGTATAACACTATACATTCCAATATACATATAAAACATTACGTATAACATAAATATTGGAAAACATATATAAAACTAACCACCAGTAAAATATCTTAAATCGATAACGCTCGGAGCGGATTAATGATAGAAACACGAGGATGCTGTTCTGCTTGAGTGATTTATCTTACAAAAAGGCGGACACTTTAAAGTTTAAAAGGACTTAACATCAGTTTGATTCCGTTTAACGGGGGAGTGGCTAATTAGTTTGACGCAGTTTAACCACCAGTTGGACGGCAAACGATTTAATGGCTTCTAAGGTCAAGACATTGGTCACGTGACAAAAGGTAAGAGTTTACGGTTTTTTGGTAAACGTGCATGCCTGGTGGTTTTTTGACTCGTATCGTCTTATTTGTACTCGTACATCAATAAAAATCAAAGTGTTCAATTCTAGATTGCATAAGCTTCATTATTCTTTATAATTTTTATTAAAAAGTGTTGTTAAAGTATTATAAATTCACGAGTGAAGTGAAACTTTTTATCTGAAAATTTGCGTAGGTCCACGGAAAATCCTTAATTATTCCTTAAATATGTATGGTAACGTGTTGAGGGGTATAAAATATGAAGCAAAACCATTTTTTACGTTAAATTTTGATGATAATCGGTTCTTAATTCACTGGACACGAAATTGTGTCAGCTTAACGAGGCGAAGTGAAGATCAAAGGGAGATAACTCCGTACACGCGTCGTAGGAAATTGCAAGTTCACAACAGTAAATTCGAGTAAAACTAATGATTGTAGTTATATTTTGACACTTTCTTGAATAACCATTCAATATATCATGTTCCTCTACTCTTGTAACATTAAAATAGTCATGGAACGGTTGAATATGGCATTTTTTCAAGTACCCTAAAACAGGTTTTTGAAAACTTCAAAAGAAGAAAATTATAGATAACTGACTTTTCTCTGAAACTTGGACCTATTTGTATATTCTCAAACACTCTTTTGGTAGATGGAATGATACAAGTCTTTGTTTTACTTTCTTTGTATCAATATTCTTAGAAAGGATATGAAAATAAACTCAGTGTTTGTACATGTTGGTTGTTTATAGAACAGTTTGTTTAAATATATTAAAATTTCACTCTAAAATTAGACTTGAATTTTTATATTTAAATAAGTATCTAACATAGAAAGTTGTTAATCTGGTGCACTAAAAATGTTCCATCAGAAATGAGATTTAACAAAGTTATTTAGACTGAAGAACTTATAGATTGTCACTTTTTATGCTGATCATATGGGGAAAAAAGAGTGATATTATAAATCCTAACACAGCATCAATTGTGAAACAATAGTTCTCTCCTAAAGACATTTTATTTTTCAAGATGCGAGGCTTGCCGATCAATTTACATATTTAAGACTTCACTGTTAAGAGTGGAAAAAAAACTTATTGACAGAGATTCTGAATGGGAATGTTTCTCTTGATATTTCTAAACAATACATTTATGTTACCAACTACATTGTATCTTTGTTTTTCTACTATGATCTGCAAAGAGATGGGTTCTTTATGTGTGACCTCAATGATCGTCAAGCATGATTATTGGTAGCCTTTATTCCTGATGTAACAATGGAAAATTCTGAGAAAAGCAAGAACTTTTAAGCAGATCCAGGTCTTTTATAAAGAGAGGGTGGATTATTCCTAATTTCCATATACAGAAACAACATATTTCATTTCATGCCAAATAATTACATCCAAGAGGGGTTTATCAGCCATTTGTCAGTAGAACTTGTGTTACAATATAATTTAACTTTTCATTACATTAAAATACAATATGGAAAAAAAGAAAATGTAGACAATACATGCTTCAAAATTGTGAACATTGACATTAACTGAAAAAAAAGTCAATTTGCAGTGGACAGAAGTACAATTTTTTTATTTTTATATTATACCTGCTATAAGATACAGTGGCGGATCTCCCGGGGGTCCGGCGATTGGAATCCCCTCTTTTTATCGACAACCAATGCAATTGAATGGGGACATATAGTTGGAACCCCCCTCCTCTTGGAAAATTGGCTTGATCCGCCCCCGAGATAAGAAACTATATAAGATGTACAAGTTCCGTTGCTCGCTCTTAATCAAGAGAAAAAATTTGGACATCCAAAAAGTCAGAAATTATTGACTGAATAATGAATGATTAGCTAAGCTGATCTGTAAATAAAGTCTGAAAATGCTTTGTTTAAATAAAAGAGTGTTATTATGTCATAAAATATACTGAATCAACTTCAAATTTAATTCAAATTCATATTTAACTGCTCTAAAATGCATAGTCAATTGAACTACAAAACAAAAACCCGAGACTACTATAACATAGAGATTGGTCACTTCCCATGTTATAGTAGTCTCAAACAAAAACAAAGCTGACTTAAATACATGTACAGTATGTTCAGAAATTTTTTGAAGAATGGACAACAATGAGATATTTATTTCTCTGATATCAGAAAAAATCTCATAGTATCAAATCAGAATGCGAGTTTTTTTTTTATTGAGATAATCAATTTAATCGTATTATTTACTTTAATAAAAAACCTCATGATAATATCTGAATTTACAGTCATGACTTAGCTTTTCAACCTCTACACTTAAAAATTTAAGGTTCCTAGGCCTAAATGTGGTTGAAATACAGACTTTTACAAAAAATCTCTTTTTTATGACATACACTACAATTTCAGAATAAGCTGCATTAAGTTATATATGTATCACATATAAGAATGCTAGTTTGTATTAATATCATGATTATCATGATTATTGCAATAAGTTGTTATTATTCAATTAATTAAAAAAAAAACATCAATTATTTTTGAATTGATAGATCTGGAACTAGTACATACATTTGTTTTTTTAACAATCTATATACTATTCATTAGGGAACTTATTCAAATATATTTTGTACAAGACAGTCATGGCAGTTCACAATTACAGTGGTCATTATAAACATAATGCCACAATTTATACAACCAAATTTTATTGTTGATATATGTAAACTGAAATCATTGCAGAATTTTTCTTTCAAGTGATTTAATGTTTGTTAGTCACTTCCTTTAAATACTTAACCTGTACTAAAATAAAGAGATGTGGTATGATTGCCAATGAGATAACAGTATAGAAACTATCCACCAGAGTCCAAATGTATGTTAGCAGTTAAATTATAAGTCACTTTACAGACATCAACAATGAATACATTTTATTGTTATCAGGCAGACGAGGAAAAAATAATCTACCACGTGTTTGTCTGCTGTGCTTGAATATTCAAAACGACCCATCAGCTTTATTTACACGAATGTTTGCTAAAGCAGACAGTTAAACATGTCTGTTTACCTTATAAGTTCTATAAAAAATGCATTTGCTGTTATGACTTGTGCATGCATGGAAATATAATGAACATAACATTGATTATTTACCGTAAATATTGAATACACATCATTCCTGAGCTATACACACAAAACACATGGCACTTTTGTAACGATTGATGGTAACTTTTAGCCACTTTATAACAGTAAATCCCATTGGATAAGCTACCCTACACAGTACATAATATGCAAATTAATGATTGGATACGAATTTGTGTCAGCTCTCAAATCGATGGAAAAATGTAAACATTGGAATCCGCCATTTTGACATAGGAAACAAACTAATTTTGAATCTTGGATTAAAGGACATTGCGCACATTGCCAGCGTATCATGCATAACCAGTCATGTGCAAATATATCTTTTAATTAGTTTTATACACTTACTTTTCTATGTTTTAGTTAATTTAATGTTTTAATTTACTACAGAACGGAACAGACGCCGTAGAAAAATTTATAGGTGGCGCTGTTTGTGGGCGTAAACATTTTACATACGGGTACTTTTTATGTCGACAGATTGACCTTTATCTGTCAGATTCAGGCGTTTGCCGTTCAACTGCACATCTCAAATTAACTTGAATGACCGCAAGGGAAACTATTTGACTGGTATTAAAATGATTTGATATGGATTGAAATGCATTAAAAATAATATTTAATTTTTGTCAATCTTTATTCAATTTTCATTAATCTTTTTTAAATGCCGTTAATGCGTTTTTGTCCGTTCAAGCTAAATTCGAGTTACTAGTGTTATGCAATTGCCCTTGTTGTTTCTGGATCGTTCCGAGTGGTTGTAACCTTATACATTTAATATTGTGATAGTGTTTACCTAAATGTTGGTAACCTATACTTTTGAATTTCTGGAAAATTCAGTACAAAGCAACAAACTGTTAGTTCAGTACTGTTCAGACATTTCGTTTGCTGTCAATTAAAATCTGTTCAGTCTACGTTCAGACTGTTCAGTAGTTATTTTTTTACCTGAGTGTATACATACACATTGTATTGAATAGTCAGAAAACTTACTGAACAATACTGAATTGACTGCAACCGAATAGTTTTAGGAGTACTGAGTTGACCGTAGTGGATAAGTTTGAAAATTGACCGAAAAACTGAACATGACTGATATATGTCTTGTTCAGACTTTTCTGTTAAAATCAACATGACCGTTTAATTTTATACTTATTTGCTTCGTTAATATCATGGCCTTAAACCATTACCAATTTGTAAATTCATTCCTGCAAATGAACAAATATTTCCAGTATTTATGTGTCTTTGCACGTCAACAATCCATCAGTAATTGCTGCTATTCCAACTGTTCAAGACCAAAGGGATGTAAACATTCATTATCTAGATTTAGACATTTCAATTTATAAAGGGAAACTCCATATTAAAATTTACGACAAAAGAGACGGTTTTTCATTCCCTATTGATAATTTTCCTTTTACAGACGGCGGTTTATATATACCAACTCGTTCGTTATGCCCGTGTGTGTAGTGATGTCATAGATTTTAAAGAACGTAATCAATGCATCACTGGTAAATTATTAAATCAGGGATTTCGTTTCCATAAATTACTTAAAACTTTTACTAAATTCTTTCAGAAATGCCAAGCTTTGATTAATAAATTTGGCTGTACCTGTAGAGAACTTATTAAAAACGTTATTTCACATCCTAATATTTACGGTAATATTGTACTAAAAAGTAAAGTCACAAAAATACTGAACTCAGAAGAAAATTCAAAAAATCAAACGGCAAAATCAAAAGTTGAAACACATCAACCGAATGGACAACTGTCATATTCCTGACTTTGTACAGGCATTTTCTTGAGTAGAAAATGATGGATAAACCTGGTTTTATAGCTAGCTAAACCTCTCACTTGATTGATAAAAAGCGCGGAAATCACTATGTGATCCGTGTAAACTCATCGGACCTTTAAACAAACTTATTAGTAAAGGTTATCTTACCAATGTTGTAATTAGATCTTTGAATATAGTTAACATTGGCACAAATATCGATTTTGTCATCAACAAATTAAAACTTATCCTACTGCCTGTCGATACTTTTATTTTGGCATTGCTCAAGTCATGTCTTATTTGACTGTCTGTGACGTTAGCACACTAAATCCCTGGTATGTGTTTTAGTTGATTTTAGTCTCTGATGCGTAATTTTTTATTATAAATTGTTTTTGGCTTTTAACTAGCTTGCAGTAACTGCGAGTCCCCTCAAAATTGTACTTTTGTGTTAATTTTACCTGTTAATACAATTCGTAATGCCTTTTTGTTATCTAATGTTTACTTATTTAGGTTATGTCTCGTCTTACTATTTTTAAGATTTTCCACATTTGATAATTGTTTGGTATGACGATAAATGTTCACTTCTGTTCTCGTACTATGAGCAACAAAATTATTTATTTTGTAAAAAATATTTCCGTACTCCATGTATACCTTACAACAAATTTATTTTATTTACCTGTGTACGTTATTTTATTTGGCAGCATTTTGTCCAAGGTTATGGTTGTCTTTTTGATATTGTTTTACATCTAACCCCCTTGTTTTATTTATTTTGTATTTACATTGTGTCATAGATCAAATGTATTGTTTCAGTGTATGTTCCCTTGGTTTTGGTTAATATGTATTTTGATTGAGTTAAGCCGTTTCAATTGATATTTTATAGTGTGTCTTTCTATGTTGTGATGTTACACTATTGTGTCAGGTGAAGCGCCAACCGTTATCATAAATGGTTTGGCAGATATTATACAAATATCAATCAAAGTCAAAGTAATAAAACTGTTTTGAAGTCCAAACTTTGGATAATCAAGAAATAAGATTTGTTTAAATAAATAAAAGCAGCTTTATTAAAAGCTAATATCATTAACAATAGTTATTAATAAATCAATTAAATAGAATTGCAGTGTGTGCCAAAATACCTGAATAAATAATTCTGGGTCACTGTCTGAAACTCAGCTGTTCGCCAGCGGCTATAATTTGAAACTGACTATACTTTTCTTCAAACGTTTGAAAGATCAAGTTAATCAATACACCTAAAAATAGTACGCGTGTACACAATTGTGAAAGTAAACCAAAAATGGCCTTTAAATTGACAAGTATGATTTTGGATAATTCTAACATTATAAAAGGATAACTATGGATAAAATAGGATGCATATTTAATTTCTGAATAATGTAATTATGTTGTAACTATAGAAAATCATTCCGCATAACAAGCAAGTGTACAAAAGTGAAAATATGTATGATCTATTTTCGCGGAAAATATACACCGGGAAATACAAATGAAAAGCAATGAATGAACGTTATTATTAAAAGAATACTGTAAATAATCGTGGCACAACACTGCTCCTCTCAAAGAAAAAAGAATTCTGTCCCTAGAATTGACATGAAATAAAATGAATATATATTCAAATTTCAACATAAGAAGCATACATATATAACAGTAAAACAATATACATGTATATACCACAATAAGTCTCATTCATTAAAAGTTCAATATAATTAAAAAGTTCTTTCTATTTTCTTGATTCAATGACACAAACAGAACTTCTGATCTTCTTAGAGGATTTGGGTTGAGTCTCAATTAATCTATTTTGGAGTTTTCTCACTTCTTTTTTAAGATCTGTCTTCCTCTTTTCAAGTCTCTCTATAAAATTCCCAAATCGAAGGCACTCAAATGTATGCTTTTCTTCTAAGTCTTTAAGTTGATTTTCATGTGTTGATTTCATTTCTACCAATTTATTCTCTAATTCCAAAATTTGTTCATCTTTGGGATCAATATTTACTTCCACAATTTCAATCTCCTCTTCTTCTTGTATAAATATTTTGTCATTTATACATGTTGATTCAAATTCTGTAATGTCTTCACCCACAATCACCACATAAGGATTAATACTTTTCATACAAATATGTTCTTTGTTAACATGAGGTTTTTTAAGATCCTTTAAATGTCTTTGCCATTTAGCATGGGAAATTGTTTTAAAGTTACAAGTTTTGCATACAAATGGGACTCGGTCAACCGAAGCATGTTTAATTATAAAATGTTGAATTGTGTTTTTCGTATTTCCTCGGAAAGGACACTTCGAACATTGAAACAGTACCATAATTCTGTAAGAATAAAATTAATCAATACTTAATACTTTATAAAATTAACAAGTCTAAAATATTATTTTTATACACGAATAAATAAATACATGTATAAAATGTGTATGTTTACTCTTAACATAACATTTATTCTAATTGATTGAGTTTTCTATTAACCCAGTCTGGTATTTCACCTACATACGGTTTTAATTTATCTATATGAACAACTTCAGTTCTAGATTTAAAACAGATTTCATCTAGAGCATACTCATTTTGCCCTTCATATTTCTGGTCTGGCAGTGGATATATCAATTTTATTGGAATACTTATTTCTCGACCTAGCATTAAAAAATTAGGTGAGAAGCCTGTAGCAGGATGTGGTGTACTACGATAAGCTGCCAGTAGTAGATTGATGTTTACATCCCAGTCTGTAGCATTCTTGTTGATGAAACTTTTTATCATTCCTGCCAGCGCGGGTATGTTAAGGCAATTTTTTCAGGGGCAAATAACTCTTGTGATGCTCATGAATATTAATGAGCAACGTTGCGTCTCCATAGTGACGACACTGTCCGCTTCATATCTCTGGTCATCAATCGCTCTCGTATTTTGTTCTTTTTATTGATAAACTATGCAGAATTAGATAAATAATGATAATTTGTTGTAATTAAAAACCAAATGTCACATTATTTTACAAGCCATAACTTGTATTGTATGAAAATCCTTCTTGTCGATCTCGCAACGGAGGCGTGGCTTATTTTCCTTATTTGGAAAACCGATTCAACAGGAAGCTTGAAATCTACATGTTTTGAACGGACGGATTGTTTTTGTTGCATGAGGCGAAGAATGGCTCATGTACCCAAGGATTTCAGCATACAATTCGGTCGTCTTTTTGCTGTTTTCTGTAGCCGACTATCTTCATTTTGACAAAAATCTACCCTTGAAGTTGCATCTTCCCCCCCTTTTTTCCATCTGTTCAGTAGAATTTAGAAATTATCCCTGAACCAAGGATTTGTATAGTATGCTATGCATGAACTATCTTAAATGCAAGTCCATTGATGGTCCACAGTGTTTATGTGCAATTTAGTTGAAGTTTTAGAATACCCATGAGTTGTCCTGGAAATTTGTTATGCTATAGTTACACTTTTTGATATAAAAACAAATTAATGTGCTCTAGCCTATTCCATGGTTGGCCAGTTGACATTCAATCTGTTTGAAATCATGAATCATGGATATTATTTCTTTTGAGAGCGAGTGATATCAGAAGACACTAGACTGAATTTTCTACAAAGACCCTACCTCAATATTATCAATATAAACTGTATTGAGCACCTTATTATCACAGAGTTTATAACTTCGCAGACAGTGTGTAGGCAAGACACTGCCAGATGTTTTGAAGTTATCTATGTACATGTTCAAACCACACTTTCCCTCAATTTCAAAGCTGCATCATGCAAGGTCAGTTTTTAGACATGCCAAAACAACAAAAATTCTAGATTTTTATTCACTTAAAGACTTGAAAGACTTAAAATTAAGTGTAACTGTATGCTGATTGATTTTTTATTCTTTGGCTACCGCAGGCCAGATTCTTATTTTCTAAAGAAAATTCTGCATAGTACGTATACCTATTCGTCTGTCGTGTACAAAAAAAATGTAGTACTTACTAAATAGAAATTCTGAGAGACCTAAAAGAAGTTTTTTAAAAACCTGGGCTGTTGGTCCTGTGCCCAAATGTAAATCTTATATATACAAATGTATATACCTTTATTTTATTCTGTATGCTACTTTGTACATCTGTACATGTTGTAGTTCTTTAATATGTATATGAATAAAAGGAGATGTAGGGTAGGGTGTACATTGTTCATTGTTTGTGTACATAATCATATATCATGAGACAGATACCGAAGTTCTTTCTGTTCGACATGTTGTACTACCAGAATAAAGTTCATTTTTGTTTCATTTCTGTTTAATTATATAACAGTCTTTATGAAATATGTTACATGTATTAAAATAACAATATAGAATTATTATTATAAAAATTATAGCATCACATTGATATTAAACATTATCTATACAAAAACTAATTCAGATACAGAGGCGGATTCAATGGGGGGGTCCCGGGCGCACCTTTTCTGGGGAAAATTTGGTTGTTTATATATATAGGAAATCACTGAAGCATAACTTGAGCAGGCCCCTTCTTAGGCAGTCTGTGCAGTGGGCCCCAACTTATGAAAATTTCTGGATCCGCCACTGAGATAGCATCACGTTCAAGAAATAAAGTATCACATGATGCTGAAAGACCCTCGGGATCGCAAACGCTGAGTTGCTGTATGGCTTTTAATGCTAATTTGGTATAGGGGCCCCCGTTTTGTTGAAAAAAGTTGGTTGATTATATAAGGAATCACAGAAGCATGACTGGAGTGGACCCCCCTTAGGTCAGTCAGCAACCCCCACCCCCTTATGTAAAGTTCTGGATCCGCCCCTGGTCCTATATATAGATTCGGAAAAGGCGAATTACCTACCTTAAACCTTTTTGTTTCAACTTGGAGGCTGGAAACAAGCATTAGTTTAAATTTGTTTTGGCCTGTAGAAAATTAAATGTTAGGGACTGTTTTACAAAAATGTTAAGGTGGATAGTGTTCAGTTCTTAACACACCATTTTCAGCTCACCGGGGCCCTTCGGGCCCCATGTGAGCTTATGCCATCAATTGGCGTCCGTCGTCGTCCGTGGTCTGTCGTCGTAAACTATTTCAAAAATCTTCTCTGAAACTACTGGGCCAAATACCTTCAAACTTTAACCAAATGCTCCTTAGGGTATCTTGTTTATAAATTGTATCCGAAGTTTTGATCCATCTACAAACATGGCCGCCATGGCTAAAAATAGAACATAGGGGTCAAATGCAGTTTTTGGCTTATATCTCAAAAACTAAAGCTTTTAGAGCAAATCTGACGTGGGGTAAAATCTTTCAGCTCTGAAATTTTCAGACGAATCGAACAACCCATTGTTGGGTTGCTGCCACCGATTTGGTAGTTTTAACAACATTTTGCAGTTTTTTGTTATTATTTTGAATATTATTATAGATATATATAAACTGTAAGCAGCAATAATGTTCAGCAAAGTAAGATCTACAAAAAAGTTAAAATGACCATAATTGTCAATTGACCCCTTAAGGAGTTATTGCCCTTTAAAGACAATTTTACACAATTTGTTCATTAAGTTTGCTAACATTTAAAAATCTTCTCCTCTGAAATACAGGTGAGCGATTCAGGCTCTTGAGAGCCTCTTGTTTCACAGAATTATTGCATGTATACTTGGAATACAATATAAATCATAAATGTTTATATATGAAAAATATTTGTATCTGTAATACTGCTTACTGGATGGGTTCTTTTTTTTGTGTGTACACAATTGTAAATTGTTTCTTTTTTATTATTACAGGTTCAAGATGACAATGATGAGAACAAAGATAAGCCTAACACGTACATTGCAATAAGTGTCTGTGACTGCAGAATGTATGAACAGTTGATAATCCACAAGCTTTGTGTCAAAATACGTCTTTTTCAACACATATTCTATCGTCATCCAGAAAACATGGAAAACAATGTGTTCAGGGCAATATAACTTTTTGAAATGGAATAAAGTTAACTTTCCAACCAGATATTCCACAGTGTGATCATGGTGATGTCAAACAGCATGTTAAAAATGGTTAAAAAAAATCTAGTAAGATTCAGCTTAAAGGTTAAAGGAGGAACCTGTTATTGACACCCACCATTTCTTGCCTGTTTTTCTGGAGAGAAAGAAAACCCTCCATTAATAGAATGTAGAAAGTGAAAGATATGGCTAATTGACTGTTTAATTTTAAAATTAATGGAACCTACAGATGGAAACGTGTGCAAAGCAAAAACTTCATTCAATCTATAACGTAATTCAACATCTTGTAGCAGCCTCGTAGTGATCGTTCTACAGCAGTACAGGTTGATCTAAAGTGAACAGTTCTAACTTTCAACACAGAGATTAATCTAAACAAGTACGATTTGATCAAAAAAGAATTTGTACACATATACATTGTATATGTATAGTGGAAAAATTACATGTGCAATTAATTACAAACAGAAGACCAACATAAAAGGGCTAAAAGTTATAGATATCTGTAAATTTACATAAGAACAGCAGTATCAACATTTGAACAGTAACTTCATCCATTAATTTTTTGTCAAGCTTGTGTATCAAAACATTAATTTGATTAAATATTTCTTTTTATGCACTGTATTTACAATTTCATGAGTAAGTAGGTCAGATCGATTTCAGATTTTTATGAAAGTTATAGGGTCCTTCATCACAATTAGTCATAGGTCACTGTACAGCTTTCAACAATGAGTAAAACTCTTATCATGTGCATTTATACATATAATTACCTGAGTTATGCTACATTAAATACACAAATTAAAAATAAAGACAGACAGCAACCAAAAAGAACAACATCAGCTTTAGCTTGAGAGACTGGCATAGAAAATGTGACATAGTAATAAAATTGAGAATGGAAATGGGGAATGTGTCAAAGAGACAACAACCCGACCACAGAACAGACAATGTGGTTTCATTGCTAAAAAGACAACTCTCCTCAACATGGACAAGCAACTAAATGATGTAGAAGTCAACAACTAAAGGTCAGTGTTAGGCCTACAACTATGAGCAAAATTAAAACAACATAGCCATTTAGCTTAAATGCTCGTCTTGTAAATTGTACAGCTGCCTTTAACAATTGAGGGTGTTACAGTACAAAATTCAATAAAAAGAAACCAGAAAAAAAGTTCAACCCTGAGAAATCCTAAGAAAATTGTGTAAATAATGACAAATGAAACATGCAGTGGTGGATCCAGGTTTAAAGTTTGAGATTCAGGTTGTTCAATAGGAGGCGGTACCCCGTACTTTTAATTCCCATGTTACAGAAAGTTTCATGCACATTCACCAGAATAATTTAGGATTTTTGTCGAGCCTGCGACCTTTGTTGCAGAAAGCTCGACAAAGGGATAGTGATCCGGCGGCGGCGGCGTCGTTGGCTAACTTCTTAAAAGCTTTATATTTTAGAAGGTGGAAGACCTGGATGCTTCATACTTTGTATATGGATGCCTCATGTTACGAAGTTTCTGTCAGTCACATGTCAAATGTCCTTGACCTCATTTTCATGGTTCAGTGACTACTTGAAAAAAGTTAAGATTTTTTGTAATATTAAATTTTCTCATATTATAAGTAATAGGATAACTATATTTGGTATGTGCGTACCTTGCAAGGTCCTCATGCCCGTCAGACAGTTTTCACTTGACCTCGACCTCATTTCATGGATCAGTGAACAAGGTGAAGTTTTGGTGGTCAAGTCCATATCTCAGATACAATAAGCAATAGGTCTAGTATATTCGTTGTATGGAAGCACTGTGTACATGTCCAACTGGCAGGTGTCATCTGACCTTGACCTCATTTTCATGGTTCAGTGGTTATAGTTAAGTTTTTGTGTTTTGGTCTGTTTTTCTTATACTGTATGCAATAGGTCTACTATATTTGGTGTATTGAATGATTGTAAGGTGTACATGTCTAGCTGTCCGGTGTCATCTAACCTTGACCTCATTTTCATGGTTCAGTGGTCAAAGTTAAGTTTTTTTCTTTTTTTTTTTTCTAATACTATATGCAATAGGTCAACTATATTTGGTGTATGGAAATATTTTATGATCTATATGTCAATCGCGCAGGTTTTATTTGACCGTGACCTCATTTTCACGGTTCATTGCTCAGTGTTAAGTTTTTGTTTTGGTCTGTTTTCTTAAACTATAAGCAATAGGTCAACTATATTTGTTGTATGGAAGAATTGTTAGCTGTACATGTCTGCCTGGCATGGTTCATCTGACCTTGACCTCATTTTCATGGTTCATTGGTCAATGTTTAGTTTTCTTGGTACATGTTAAGTTTATGTGACAGTTGTAATAAAGCTTTATCTTTAAGACTATCAACATAATATCAATGATTAGTAAAGAAGGCGAGACATTTCAGCGTGTGCACTCTTGTTTATATTTTTGTAATATATTTAAAAGAATCTACTATAAGGTGAAAAATGTCAGTCAACATGAGAGATAATTTAAACCCTGGTGACTAAGCTTAAGTATAGATATCAATGAATACTAGCAATTGACAAGTTCAAATTCCATGGACAATGCAAAAAAATAAAATAAATATATCAATAGCTCAATCAAAATTGATGTCAAACACACAAAATGTGCAAAAGGACATCAGTTATGGTAAAAGAAATATTTAAAGAAGTTAAACATAAAAGCAACGATTTGGTATTAAACATGAATCCCAGGAAAAGTTGAACTTGTACACGTATGTTCCATTTATAGATTGTATTTGGACAGAAAACATACTTTCAGTCGTGTTAAATTTACAGATACATGTAATAATACAGTATTGCCATTTCAATAATCAAAATTAGACACAGATGAGACTTCTTTTAATGCTTATATATTTTTCTTCTGTAAAGTTCCATTACACAGATTGCCCTTTTGCATACCACTCAAACTTTATATACTGTAAATTCAGACATTATTGAATGCGAATAATATGACTAGGTTAGTATCGCAATAATAAGAACTTGCATTCTTATAACTGAAACATACACATTTATGCAGAATTATTTGAAATCACAATCAATAAACATTTTTTGGTAAAATTGAGAATGGAAATTGGGGAATATGCACGTCAAAAAGACAACCCAACCAAAGAGCAGATAACAGCCAAGGCAACCATTCTTGAATAATTGCAATAATAAATGCATGCAAAAATTTCAATATTTACAGTTTTGAAAAATTGCTGGGTATCCTGATTTTACATGTTTTATAAACTGTTTTTTATCTTAAATAATAAATCATTTTTTGATAATAAAAAGTTGAAAATTGACATATATATATATATATGTGACATCCCATTTTAAATAATTCTAGTGTTGGTTATTATAAATTTATAATTTATAAGTTTATCCAGATTTTTTTTAAAGTAAGAGATCAGTGATTTATATAGCAATATCTTGCTATACACAAAACAAATAGTCTTATATGAATATAAACCACATGCCCTGGGGCTAGAGGAAAGTAAATGGTTGATAAAAAGAACCAAGGACAACACATAACAGAACTCAGATTAATTTACTATACGCCATAAGACTACTCTTCAAAGTTGAAGCGACCAAATTTGCATAGACATTGGTAAAACAATTTATATTTATGTTGAAGGTGGAACTGCACATATTTTGTCAGTCCTTTTTTGGGGAAAATTCAACATTCTACATACAATTGAAGCCTAAAGAGGGGTATCAAACAAAGACAACTTGTTTTACTATTGTAGGTTACTGCAAAGGTCAAACGATTTCAACATATATTGTCAATAGGACCAATTTTTGTTGAGGTTTAATAATGTCAATATTCCCGCATCAACTGTGACAACAGAGTTGCGGTTCTTTGATGAATGTACGAGTCTTCAGTGCGCTTGAATAACATAGACAATTTATCGAAACCATAGTTACCAATTCTATATTCACAAAAAGCGGGTTACCAGAGACGATATTTCTCAAAAAAATAAACTGAAATAGAAAGCTTTAGATAAAACCTAACAGAATAGTGCTGCGCGCTTATTGAATATGAAACTGTAATCAAAATAGGAACGAAACTATGTACAAATTTAACGTTATATGCTGCCCGGTAAACTAAAAATATTATTTTTATTTAATATGTTCACTTCTGGAAAATCGCGCAGCACTTTTAATTAACGGGAAAGCACAAGGATTCGTTTAAAAAAAAGTTTGTTGATTTTTATTCAGTGTAGTAACACGTTTTTTTGCCAATTTGGTTAAGGCATTTTACCCCTGTAGAAGTCACGTGACCTAGGCGATCATGACCAAAATTTCGGTTTACTGAATCCTTACTACACGAATATATAAATTCAACAACTTAGATTCCTGAATTTTGGTTTAAACAATTTTATTCTTGAATTTTCATAATTTTGCCACTATTTACGTTTCAAAGTTTCTTAACCTACCTGCGAGGGTACGATTAAACCTCTCAATAAGCCCATTTGAGGCAGGATGGTAAGGTGTTGTCCGGGTCTTTGTTATTTCTAATATGCTACAGACAGCGTTAAACAGTTCACTCTGGAAATTACTGCCTTGGTCACTGTGCAGTTCTAGTGGTATACCAAATCTCGTTATAAATTCCATTACAAACTTATGTGCCACAATATCAGCCTTTTGATGTGGCAAAGGATAAACTTCCATCCATCGGGTGAAATTATCTCCTATTACCAATAAATATTTATTTCTCCTCTGTGTTTGTGGTAAAGGTCCAATTACATCAATACTAACTCTGTCTAAAGGGTAACCCACTCTATAATCAACCAACCCAGCTTTTGATTTTCTACTTTTTCTTTTAGTACAAATTACACAATTTTCTATGTGTATTCTGACGTCTTTTGTCATTTGATACCATGTAAAATAATTTTTCATTTTCTGGACTGATTTCTTAATACCAAAATGACCAGAATATGCAGTATCGTGACAGCTGATTATTATTTCTTTCTTTATAACAGCTGGTACTAGAAGTTGTAAGTGATCTTGTTCACTTTTAACTTCTCTCCATTTTTGGTATATTACTCCACCAATACGGACAATATTACTCCAATTCAGCCAATAAAGTCTTACTGCTGGGCTGAAACTGGCACATTTATCTCTATCTGGTGTTTCTTCTTTATCCATCCATTTATGTAAAAAACTGTAATCTGGGTCTTCTTTCTGGAATGTACTCATCTCTTTTTCTGTGTATTTAGTTAGCCAACTGGAACAATGACTATGGCTTGACTGTGTTACATTCCTTATCATAGGTTTATCAGTTAAATTCTTTACATTATCAACCTTTTTTCTAAATTCTGACCATTCTTGTTTCCATTCAATACATTCAGTGCAACTGGAATCAAGATTTCCCTCTTTCAAATGTATACAAAGATCATTTTCATTAGAATTTCTAGACATTGCATCAGCATTCAAATGTTTTGTACCTGGACGGTGTTGAATGTCAAAATTGTATTGACTAAGCCTTTCAGTCCATCGTGCTTACTGTCCCTGAGGGTCTTTAAATGCAAATATCCATCTTAATGATCCATGGTCTGTTCTCAGCAAAAATTTTCTTCCAAGCAAATATTGCCGAAATTGCTGTATAAATGTGACAACTGCAAGTAGTTCTCGTCTTGTGACACTATACCTCTGTTGTACCCTGTCTAGCTTCTTTGATGCATATGATATAACCTTTTCTTTGTTTTCTTGGATTTGAGACAGCACAACGCCAATACCTATATTAGATGCATCTGTGTCCAATATAAACATTCCGTCTGATTGTGGGTATGCCAATATTGGTGATGTTGTCAGTGCGTTTTTCAATTTTTCAAAAGATTCTTGACAGGGATGTGTCCATTTAAAAAGTACATCTTTTTTGGTAAGATGACTGAGTGGAGCTGCAATGTCACTAAATTTGAATATATACTGCCTGTAATAATTACATAGACCAAGGAATTGTTGAATCTCTTTTGCTGTTGATGGAACTTTCCAGCTATGTACGGACTGTACTATCTTTGGATTTGGCTTTATTCCCTCTTTTCCTACCACAATGGCCTAGGTATAATATTTCTTCTCTAAACAGATCACATTTAGATGGTTTAAGCTTGAGCCCTGCATTTATAAGTCTTGAAAAAACTTCATCTAGTCTTTTAAGATGTTCTTCTTCATCAGAACTAAAAATTATAATATCATCGAGATATATCAAGAGTGTTTGCCATTGAAGTCCTCTAAATATCATCTCCATGCATCTCTGGAAAGTGCTTGGGGCATTGCAGAGTCCAAAAGGCATCTTTGTATATTCATACAGGCCATACTTGGTCTGATTCTTCTACCAGTAACTGCCAATAACCACTTTGAAGTTCGAGACATGAAAATATGGACGCTGACGCTAGACAATCAAGGCACATATCTATGCGAGGAATTGGGTAGGCATCTTTAATTGTAAGATCGTTGACTCTGCGAAAATCCTCACAGCAGCGCACAGAGTTGTCTTTCTTCCGAACAAGTACTACAGGTGAAGCCCATGCTGATTTTGATGGTTTGATAACTCCCGTCTTAAGTTGATCTTGTAAGTTCTCAAATTCTTCATTCTCAAATCCTATTGGTGTCCTTCTAAGTGGCTGTCTTACTGGTGCTGCACCAGCTGTGTCTATTCTATGCTTTATTAAGGAACATGTCCCAACATCAGTTTTAGAACCAGCAAATGCCTTGCTGTTCTTGAGGAGCATATCTGCAAGCTTTCGTTTGGTCTCTTCATTTGCTATGTTTTTGCTACTTCTTTCAAATAAATCCTTAAGATGATCTGGTAATGCAGGAATTTCGGCCTCATTTCTGCATTTATCATCCATCTCCAAGGAATTTTCTGCTTTACAGTTCCGAATGGTACTATTCCAGTCATCAGGAATACCTACTGGTTCATCTGTAAGGCTCATATTCATCTTCAAATTGTGCAACTTGCAGATATTCTTGGTATTATCGTCCAAAGGTTTTGTACTGTTTTGGATGTCATCAAACTGTGTAATATTTGTAACTGGATGTAACTCTCCTATTAAATAATTTCTTTTCAACTGTACAGGGTGGTCCTCCATATTGACCAGTCTAACGGGGATGATTTTTTCAAAAGGGTCAACAAGGATTTGTGCAACCATAATTTTCCGATTATCCTCAACCACTGGTTGTAGCATGGTATATCTGGTATCTATAGCATCAATATTATCACTCCCACCAAATAATATCATCTCAGAATTGGCTGGAACGGTTACATTTTCAGTTAAAACCACTCTTGCTATCATGTCTGACTTGCGGTTAACTTCACACTCAATCCATTTTCCATTCAGTTGAATTCCTTTTCTAGAGTTTACTGTTATATCCATTTCATCAAGGACATCACAGCCTAGCAACAAATCATCATCAATTGTTGCTACATATACATCCCAGACAAACTTTGAGTCTCCAAGTGTTAACGTCACTGCTGCTATACCTTTTGTTCCCAATTGCTTCCCTGCTTCGGCAACAACTAGTTTTTTCAGTGCTGGTTTCAACTTTGATCTGCTTGTTTTTGGAAGGCGGAAAAATATGTCTTCATTTAAAACAGTAACTTCTGCTCCAGTATCAATTACAGCTTTTACTTTTTGATTACTGACTTCCATTGGTACCTTAATACTGGCTGCTGTTACGCGATCAATTACAATTTCCTCTTTATTGTTGAATATCACGTCCTTTTCAGCACCTGTATCCTGACCACTATCACTATTTAAAGAGAGACATTGGTCCTCCGGTATAGGCTCAGCAACAAAATCTGTATTTTTTTTTCTTACTGGCAGAGTTCACCATTTGATTTTCAATCCCCTTACCAAGAAACACACATTCAATGTTTCTATCTACTTGATCCTCATTTGTCTGGTTTATATCTACTAAGTCTGTTTTAATTTTGCAATTGCGGGCTGACACTTGGCCATTAGTCTCAGCCCGTTTTAGTTTAACGGATTTCCGTCTGAAACCTGTCCTTGTGTCTGTTTCTGGTTAGGACATGACCTTGCATAATGTCCTTCTTCATTATATGCATAGCATCTTGTGTTGTTTTGCTTTTGGTTTTTGTCCTTGTTACTCCATCTTGAAGATTGGCTGTTAAAATTCTTCTTAGGCTGGTATGTATTTGATGTTGGTAGCCTTGTGTTCATTATGTTCTCAATAGACTCGGTTACTTCAGTCGTGATACTTTCTTTCATCTCTCTACCAAACTGATTCAGACGCTCCTCTGTAACAAATCGTTTACCTCCAACTCGTCTTACTTCTATGTCATTAGACTGATCAGCATCAAAAGACCTTTCTTCTTCTTCAATTTCAATTTGCCTTATTTGAGTTTTGCTTCTCAATCCATTTTTGCATGTAGTATGCCATGCTACAAGATTGATTGTTTCCTCCATAGTTTTAGGTCTTTTTGTCAATACATCATAGGCAATACTTTGATCATGTAATCCATTTAACATATGTTCAATTGAAATATTGTTGAATAGTTGATTATCCATGCCTGGATATGCCTTCCTGACCACTGACTCCTTGTAATTTTTTCTGGTAAATTGCAACTCTTTTCTGTAGGTTTCAGGCAGGTTGTTATCTCCAAATCTTCTTTCCATATCTTTGGATAAAAGTCGAAACGAGCTTCTTGTTTCATACGGTAGCTCTGATGCAAATTTTGCAGCTTCATCTTTAAGCACCAGTAATATTTCCTCAGCTTGACGTCTTGGGTCCCAATTATTTCTTTCAGCAATTATTTCAAATTGCATCTGAAATGTACTCCAGTCACTTCTTCCATTGTAGAATGGTAGTTTTAAGTGATAACTATCTTGCATGCTAGATGTGGAGTCTGTTCGGTATCTCATTTGGTTGTTTTGCTGTCTAGTATAATTTGGTGAAAATGTTGCTGTCCTGTATTCTCTGATTGTCTTATATTATCTGGTTGGTTATTCTGCTGTCTGTAATAATCTCTTTCATTTTCAATTTCCCTTATTTTCTCTCTCAATTTAAATACTTCTTGTTGTTATTGTGACTGATTGGTCTGTTGAAATTGGTGTCACTGAATGATGTAATTTGTGGTATATTAGCCGTCTTTGTCTGATCATGAAATGGATTAGATGCATAAGATGTGCTTATTCCTCTGGAAAAGGACGATGTGCTTGGTACACCTTGTACTTTTGCATAAGTGTTTGAAGCGCTACTGTTTTGAACAAATGTGCTTGTTGCACTTTGGGTATATGAACCAATGCTCTGTGCACTTTGGTTATATGGACCAGTGCTCAGTGCACTTTGTGTATATGGACCAGTGCTCAGTGCACTTTGGGTATAAGGACCAGTGCTCAGTGCACTTTGGGTAAGGACCAGTACTCAGTGCACTTTGGGTATAATGACCAGTGCTCAGTGCACTTTGGGTATAATGACCAGTGCTCAATGCACTTTGTGATGAAATACATGTGCTAGGTGCACCTTGAGTTTGAATATATGTGCTTGGTGCACTCTGATGTTGTACGTTTGTGCTCAGTGCACTCTGTACAGGAACATTAATGTTCTGTGCACTGTCTCTTATCATTGACACCCCCGGTTCATTTAATGAATTATTACTGGTTAAAGCAGGCAAGGTAAGTTGACTTGAAGAACCATGTAAACTTGGCATATTTGATAACCCACTATTTGAAACAAATTGTGTCTCATTTTCTCTTGTTGTTAAGTCCGAAAAATTGGAATTAACACTATATAAGGGAGCTCTTGGGGACCCTCCCCCTCTATTATTTAAAAACATAGGAAGTGGTAATTGTCTGTGTCTTAAATTCATATTTAATATACCAGACTGAATTAATACTTAATTTCAGTTACCTTTAATGTTATTAAAATATTTTTAGAAAAATACACTTTGTGATTCAGTAACTCTTAGTGTTCAATTATTTTATATGGAATTATGCACCTTGAGTTTCATATAACTCTTAGTGTTCAATCGTTTATAAGGAAAAATACACCTTGATTTTCAATAACTCTTAGTTTTCAATAATTTATATGGAAAAATACACCTTGAATTTCAATAACTCTTTGTGCTCAATAGTTTATAAGGAAAAAATACACCTTGAATTTCAATAACTCTTGGTGTTCAATAATTTATAAGGAAAAAATACACCTTGAATTTCAATAACTCTTGGTGTTCAATAATTTATATGGAAAAATACACATTGAATTTCAATAACTCTTGGTGCTCAATAATTTATAAGGAAAAAATACACCTTGAATTTCAATAACTCTTGGTGTTCAATATTTTATATGGAAAAATACACCTTGAATTTCAATGACTCTTGGTGTTCAATATTTTATATGGAAAAATACACCTTGAATTTCAATAACTCTTGGTGTTCAATATTTTATATGGAAAAATACACCTTGAATTTCAATAACTCTTGGTGTTCAATTATATTATATGTAAACCACACTTTGAGTTTCAATATAAGCTGATTTGTATGTTGTTTTTTCTTTTTTTTTTTTTTTTTTTATGTATTACTTTTTTCCTTCCTTTTTTTTAAATGTTGTTTTTACCGCTGCCACCAATTGAAGCGCCAACCGTTATTATAAATGGTTTGGCAGATATTATACAAATATCAATTAAAGTCAAAGTAATAAAACTGTTTTGAAGTCCAAACTTTGGATAATCAAGAAATAAGATTTGTTTAAATAAATAAAAGCAGCTTTATTAAAAGCTAATATCATTAACAATAGTTATTAATAAATCAATTAAATAGAATTGCAGTGTGTGCCAAAATACCTGAATAAATAACTCTGGGTCACTGTCTGAAACTCAGCTGTTCGCCAGCGGCTATAATTTGAAACTGACTATACTTTTCTCCAAACGTTTGAAAGATCAAGTTAATCAATACACCTAAAAATAGTACGCGTGTACACAATTGTGAAAGTAAACCAAAATGGCCTTTAAATTGACAAGTATGATTTTGGATAATTCTAACATTATAAAAGGATAACTATGGATAAAATAGGATGCATTAATAACTTCTGAATAAGGTAATTATGTTGTAACTATAGAAAATCATTCCGCATATCAAGCAAGTGTACAAAAGTGAAAATATGTATGACCTAGTTTCGCGGAAAATATACACCGGGAAATACAAATGAAAAGCAATGAATGAAGGTTATTATTAAAAGAATACTGTAAATAATCGTGGCACAACATCAGGTAGGGTAATGGTTGGTGCCTATTAAAACGTTTAAACCCGCTGCATTTGTTTGTATATGTCCTAAGTCAGGATCCTGATGTTCAGTGGTTGTCGTTTGTTGATGTGGTTCATAAGTGTTTCTCGTTTCTCGTTTTTTATATAGATTAGACCGTTGGTTTTGCGGTTTGAACGGTTTTACACTAGTCATAGCTAGACGTCCCAAAATCTATTTTATGTCCTTTCTTTCCTCCAATCTGTGTCCTGGTATGCATTTTTCTATGTGTTTACGTCATATTGTCAAAACATCTTTGAGGACATAGTTTTGTTGTCAAAGTCAACAATACAAATTTACAAATGAAACAGTAAAGTAGACGAGAAATACTAAGATTTGTTTAAAAACACGGTATTGAAAAAAGAAAATATGACAAAAAAGTGACAGCTTCACATTGAAAAACTAAAAATTGATGGTAATTACTGCCACCGTTAGAATTTAGGAAAATTTCGGTGCGCAGAAAGTGTATAACATCTGTTTTTGGAAACACCCTTAGGCAAATCGTCTACCAAAGGAAAAAGTGCTTAACATGCTTGATGGGAAAAAATATCATTTTGATCTTCTAGCAGTATTTGCTTACAGGTGTCTGACATTGCAAATTACTCGTTGATAAACCTCGTAGCATAGAGATTGAGTACACATTTAGACAGATAATTGAATTGTGGGTACATATATTTGTATATGACGTAATGATTGGACACACATTTGGGAAAAATACATAGATTGTAGGATGCACGGATTTGAGGCTTACACATATAATAGTAAAATACATATAACAAAAAAAAATTTTGTCTAATTTCTTGGATTTTCATTTACTGATTTTGTATTGTGCCGTTTTTATGGTTTTAAAATCATCATATGTTTGAAGTACTGTGAATAAGCCAATCCTGTATCAGTTTAAAAGTTTGAGGCTTTTAAAAGTATTCCCTCAGGTCAAATTTGGCACCTCCTGTAAATTACCTTGTTTTTGGCAAATACATAAGAATGCCAAAAAACAGATAAATTCTGGGACGCTTGAATAATCGAGCGATATAAAGTCATATGTTATCGAAAGAGGTAACCTAGGAAATATTTTATATATATGGTTCAACACCAACATACGTTTTTAACAATAACAAGTGTGTAAAATGTGATATGAAATGCTTACACAAACAATAATGTAAAAAATATATAACAAAAATACCTATCTACAAACCAAATTCAAAAAGGGGTAGACCATAAAACTGAATAAATCAAACGAACAGGTGAAAAACGATTTCCAAATTTCCAAATTCCTAACTAGGTACAGGCATTATCCGAAGAAAATGGTGGGTTAAACCTGGTTTCATAGCTAGATAAACCTCCAACGTGTATGACAATAGTTCATAGCTACGTTATACATGTTATAATGACGTAGTGAACATTCCAAACAGACATAATAGGTTAATGATATTATGATTTGGATTCAGCAGCCAAAACTGTCTATACATACATCATAGACATACAATGAAACTGACTACCAAATTAACAAAGACGCCAAGAAAAGTGATGATGATAGCAGATCTGAGGATTTAATCGTAAATTCATTTAAACAAAATTTTTAAATTTTTTATTAATAAGATATAAAAACATGTTACAATTACACTAAGTATACAATATAAAAATCATGCTTAAAAAAAGTCAATCATCACATTTTTTATAATCAAAATATATATACTCAACACTTATATCGAAGCAATGTTTTTAAAATTAGAAACAGAATGTTTACAAATCCATGAGTTCTAATTTCAGGTATGTTAAATCTTTAATATAAGCACTCTAAGATGGCGTGTTTTTTATTTGTCCCTATTATCACTTCATATCATTGATTGCTGCTCATGCTGGAAAAAGCACAGTTATGTCTAAGATAACGTGTTGACGATACAGAGAAATGTCGTTAGTTCGGTAATATTCTTCTCAGTACTTTTACCTTGCACCTATATATTGTGTTCAAGCACAATTAAGCCCTGGCCGTTTCGGTCTTGTTCAACTAACGACATTTATACTTTGCACTTATAATAAAAATGATAATATAATAAATATAATAATAATAATAATGACTTTATTCAAAAAGGGTGACTAAATTAACGTACACTAATCTACCGTGAGGCCCTTCATACAAAATACAGAACAAGTTCTACAAATACTTCAATTTTTTTAACATATAATTCAATCTACACGCTAACTCATAAATTGTGTACGCTATATTGTTCTTGTTATGAATATTGATATACTGTTACACATAGATATGAATATGAAAAAAAAACAGATTAAGTACAAAAAAATATATATAAAAAAGAAATAAAATAACAAATCATGAAATAATGTTAATGCATCAATAAATAATACTCTATTAATAAAATTTAAAATCACTTTACAACTTTTAGGTAAATATAAACAGAAAAATTAACAAGATAAATTAGCAAAATACTAAAGATATGATAAATAAACATAAAGATGAACACATGATATTTTTATATCATGTTGGATAAAATGCACTTTCTAATCTCATATTGTTAAGTGAGTGTTAATGATATAGTTGTGATTTCACTTGGAAACAAATACCAGTTGATTGTTGCGCATCGTGATTGCATTGTTAACAATACTGCATCTCCCTACTACGAGATTGAGGGATGTTCTACTGGTTTTTTTCCCGCAGATTATTTAAAACCGCAAACCTTTAGTATTACAAAGGATGCGATAACAGAAACCACTACAGAAACACCAGTAACGGTTCCGGCCATAACAGCTGAATTGTCGGCCTCTGAAAATAGAACAATAAAATTACAAAATGTTGTTCTTTGAATTATAGAATTATACTACTTGACATCATTTCGTTTATCTCAACTAAAAGTTTCGATAAAGTCTATCCCATCACATATAACATTACTTATCTGTACATAGGCAGCGGTTCATCAACTTCATTGAAGCTATAAATGTTAATCGAACAATATAATACAAATAGAAAATGATAAATCGGTCACTGAAACTACCGCACAGAGCATCAACACACGATTCCTCCAAACAAGATTAACACCACAAACGAATCTAACAACTGTGTTAGAAGCAAGCTGTCTGTCTATAACCAGTATTTCCTTCCTTAAGATGATTTTGAATAAACAAATAGCCATTTATTTTTTGTTTTTTTTTTTGTCTAATGGTTAACAATAGCACACAAAACAACAACTGTTGAAGTAAAACAATTACGTAATTAGGAAGGTTTGAATTGTTCGCTTTTTCAAACGAACATACCTGTTGATTGCTAATTAATGGTAAATAAAAATAACAGATTTAGTCGTGCAAACAAAACCAACACATGGTTGCAGACTTAAAAGATTATCAATTATTGATTTAACATTCATCCTTAAGAATGCTTCTGCTTGTATAACTAAGGACCATTTTGATAAAAAATAAATAGAAAACAAGTATATAAATTACATACAACGTTATCTTGGAAATCTTATGACGTATTTTTATCAAAAAGTATATAAAAAAACAGCTGTTTGACTTATCAATAGTAGGAAAGAGATTAAACACAGGGACAGCGGTGCAATCTTTTAGGCTATCAAACCGTTTAGCATCAAACAGACAGTATGATTGTTTTTAAAAGAAATACGAATGTCTGTTTGCACGCTAATAAATTTAACATTATGGTATGCTTAATAGTTTGTTTATATAAATCAAACGGTACTACTTACTCTGGGTAACAGGTGTAGTCGTTGATGTTAATTGAGTATCTTGAGTTGTACTAATTGTAGTTTCTACAATATTTGGGGTTGGAGCTATGGCGTCAGTAGTTGGTTTCTTTGTTGTTATGGCGTCCACAGTTGTTTGTATTATTGGTGCGTCAGGAGTATTTGTTACTGTTGTTACAGCGTCACTTATTGGTTCGCTTGTTACGACGCTACTTCGTGGTACTGCTGTAAGAATTTTAACAATCTAATACTTGTGGATTGATTGATCATTGTTTAGAATTAAAAAAAAGTAATAAAACATAACCCAAATCTCCAAATGTATTATTCGATATCATTAAAAATTGACTTCTTGACTTCTTACTACTGAGATGTCTATTAATAATTCATACTTGTCATTGTTTTGTGAAAATGGTAAATGCAGTTAGATTTAACCAGGATTGTAGGTCGTAGACATTTGTATTTATGGTAGCCTTTATTTAAGCATCACGCTTATTTTAAAATGATGAGCTTAGGATGTTCATTTGAGTGTAACATTGTAATCTTAGATACCGCTTTCGTCTGGTAGCCTTGTGCTAAAAGAAAGGTTGTTAATCTTAGAAGTATTTAATTATACTACTTAACATCAATTCATTTTACTGAACTCAAATTTTTGTTAATCTCTATCCCAGCTATAATAAAATTAGTTACATAGGCGTCGGGTTCATCATCCTCATGGAAGCTATAAATGTAAGTTCTAAGTAACAATTCACAATTATTTTTCATAATAATCGAACAGTTTAATACAAAAAAAAAATATTCACTAAACCCCACAGAGCAGCAACACGCAATTCCTCAAAACAAGACTAACAACACAAACGAATTTAACAACTGTGTTAGAAGCAAGCTGTCTGTCTATAACCAGTATATCCTTCCTTTAAGATGATTGTTAATAAACAAATAAACAAATAACCATAAATCATGTATATGTTTTGTTTATTTATTGTCTAATGGTTAACAATAGTACACAGAACAACAACGGTTGAAGTAACACATTTACGTAATTACATATGTTTGAATTGAACGAACATACCTGTTGATTGCTAACTAACGGTAAATAACAATAACATACTTAAAAGTCGTGCAAACCAATTCAACATATGATTGCAAACTTATAACATTATCAATTCTTGATTTAACATTTACCCTTACGAATGCTTCTGTTTGTATAACTAAGAACCATTTAGATAAAAAGGTTCCACAAATTATGGTAACAAGATAATATGTGTATAAATTACATACGACGTTCTCTTGGAACTCTTATGACGTATATTTATCAAAAAGTATAACAAAAACTCCAGCTGTTTTTTTTATCAATAGCAGGAACGATACAAAAGTTTTATTCTGCCACATTCCAGTCAAGAGTCTTTAACTATGTGGTTGTCGTTATCTGCCGTCTGTCATACCCCCCGTAATATAGCAAAACTCTTGAATTCAATATTGAACTTGCAGTTCAAGCTCTCTTTTTCTATTGAAGATATATTAATGGAAGTTGATGATTATTATATGTCTGGCATCATCACATGGTAAGAAATGCACACACGAAAGTTATACTTCGTTGTTCCTCAATTGTATTGGACGGATCGTCGAAACCACGGATGAACAAACAAAAACATGCTAAACCCCAGCTTCGGAACGAGGGTACGAAAAAACCTGTAGCTTGCTACATTATTTAAAGTTAAGTGTCCTGTACAAACCATACAGAATACTTTTCTCTAACAAGATTTACATTTTGACAACTAATGACTATCAAATCAAAATATTTTAAGTGCAACAATAATGTCAATAGTCTAAATATGTTAGAGGAGACACTGAATGTAGTTGATAAATTTACAAAACAAACCAGAGAAAACACTGGTTATGTTTTTACCAAAGTTTCTTTACGCTTTATTTTTTAATCAAAATGAATCCGAAAAGCGACGAAGCGACAAAGTCGACTTCATTTTTTACGTTAATCTGGACTTACATATACTGCTTCCAATTGCGTTTGTTTGGTGCTGAGTAGTAGTTTTGGCAGTTACCGTTGTCATATCTGCTAAACGAAATTTGACAAAAATAACACATAAACCTTAAAACAATTACCTTTCAAAAGCATTTGAGAGCACCTGCACTTTTTGTCGTAAAGTTTTGTTTTCAACCGACACTCATTGTCACCTTCTAGATGAAAGTCAAGATATGAGGCAGACGTAACTGTATCTGTAGTATCTAGTACGATCGGATAGCTTCGTTCAACATAGTCACCAAATTTTGAATTATTTAGTGAGCGACCATCATCTATATAGCGGAAAGTAAAGTTAAAGGATATTGCTAACTTCTTATCTTTCTTCCTAAGAAGTCCATGTATGAAGTCAGCCGCGTAATATTAACGAAACAAGTCGGCAATAAGAGAGGCACACTTGGTTCCCATACGAATTTCGACAGTCTGTTGAAAACCACGTATGAGTTTGACTTTGACTACCCCTTTCGTATGATCTGGCCCTTTTTTCAAGGAATATATCACAGCAATCATAACATTTCTTAAGTTAAATGCATGTGTGTGAAAGATAAGCAGTTCTTCTGCATCAAATGTGTTATTCTGATATGTCATATTCAGTAAATAAGTTTTGTGATTTTACTTTTTGAATATGATGACCTAATATGACATTTGTTTTTGTTTTGTTTTACTGTTTCTTGTACATGTTATATATAGAATAACACACTTCAAAATCTGTATAGCATGCTGTATCACCACTAGTAACCAATATCAGTAGTATTCAGTTTGTCATATTTTAATAGAATCAGATTCATTGGATATCCTTTTTTTAATAATCCGAAAATCTATGAGAGACAAGAAACTGATACTAATGAATAAATATTGATATGATAATAAAGAGATGTGGTTTGATTGCAAATGATACAACCATCAACCAACGTTCAAGTAAAGTGGATGTAATAAATTATATGCAACCGTACGCCCTTCAACAATAAGAAAATCCCATACCTTGTAGTCGGCTATAAAAGACCTCGACATAAAAACATGAATTTTCATTTTTAATCTGACAAACAAAACAATTATACCACATTCTAATGTGACGAACTTCTTTCGCTTTGCAAACAACACCGTAATAAAATTTTCGATATATCTATACTTAGCGCAGACTCAGAGATATACATAATAATGGATATTACAATATATCTCCCACGTAAATCCACATGTATTGGAACCTATTTGCAAACGCTATGCCGATTTTACTGTTTTAAAAATTGCAATTGAAAAAAAGACTACAGAACTTTTATTCTTATTCGGACGCATAACAAAAAAAACTAATGCACAAGAGCTCTGAAAAATCTACAAAATAAGAAGAAAATAAAATTCTCCGAAAATCAATTAATGCTTTTAGCGCATTTAAGTCATTTCAAAACATGACATCATACAAATGAAAACGCTGAAGCTAAAGGTTTTGCCGTTACGTGAACCATCGAAATACATATAATATTGCATTAAAATGCGTTTATGAGGTAGGTTTTGTTTTGTTTTCTATTCTATTGCACTTTTCGCATATTAACTGATTTCAGCAAGTCAACATGGCTGCTCCTTAGTTAGGAAATGTCAACTTTAGATTTGACGGTAGCTTAAGAGAAAAACATGTAAATCAAAAATGGCAAATGTTGGGTTTGAGAATTAAAAGAATAAAGACAATTTTTCTAGCTGTTATTTACGCAATGATTCATGCAAGCTACAGATTTGTTAGAATGTTTTAGCTTTATCAGGGATTAAAAATGAACAGCCCCACACACGGCATACCCACCCTCGCTTTAGGTTTTTAATGACTATATTTGTCCTATCAGAATCGAAATAATTCATGGAAGCCAGGATAAAATTCGGATATCACGGCCCAGGCCATGTGTAAATTTCCAACAAATGTTTGGCTTCCATGAATTATTTCTTAATTAATCATGTTTCTGATTATATAATAGCAAAATTGAAAGAACAACAAGGGTTTAATACTATATTTTAAGAGAAATTTTGTCATTTGTTAAAATATGTACGAATTTTTAGCCTTAATCTGGCATGAATGACTCATTTTGTTTTGTAAGTTTTTGGTGTCAAATTTTTCTTTCCTATCCTCTTTTGGATGCATATAATTCATTAATTTCCCTTTTTCCATTTTAAACATCCGATTGTTAACTTCTAATATTTTGCATTATTCAAAAATAATTCGGATTTTAATGTGAACACTTTTCTATTCAACATGTTCAAACCCTTGATTTAAGTTTAGTATCAATGCACATGCAGATTCCTAACCTCAGTTCAATCGCACCAAAGTTGACACACATACACGTACATGTACTTTTAAACAGAATAGTAGTGAAGAGAGAATAAATCTTTTGATCATTTTCTAAATAGAAAATTTCTAGTCTGAATCAGTATCATAATTGATTAATTTTCTTTTGCAACTATTGTTCTGAAAGTCTACCTAAATGTGGTTACAGGTTAATGTATTCCAGGAAATACAGCAACTGGACGTCATTTGTCCAACTTTGACGTCATTCAATATATGACTAAACGCCCGGTAAGCGATAAGGGTTTAGCTTTGCGATACGTGGAATGCAATACAGGCTAGCTATGCGATACAGATTTAGCTATGCGATACCGGGTATGCAATACAGATTTAGCAATTCGACACGGGTAATGCGATACAGGGTAATTGATACAGACTTGAGATAAGATTCTTTATTTAAGTATACAAAATTGATGTAATCAGTACTAAATATATGATAAATAGACATACATTTTTCACTTACCTAAACGTATCACGAATACTTTTAATTGCCTTTCATTTGCTGAATATGATAGAAATGTTACGTAGAGAAGACATTTAAGATATGAAATTATTATGTATTTGTAGAATACTACCTATACAGTCGGTGAAATTAAAGTCAACTACCATGTGGTTTGTCCCATCACACATTGCACCTGCATTCCCATAAGTCTGATTTTGTAGAAATAGCTTAAGTTGTAATAATTCACAGTTGGAACAATTCAGTGGGTTATCACCTAAAGACCTGTAAAATAAAGACACATGTTATCTTTGAATTTATAATATTCAAAACGTGCATGAGGCATAAACAATATTAAAGCCTCATAATATGTTAACAAGGTAAACAGTCAGTTTGCGTTTCTCATGATTGCCAGTAGATAACGGTTATACATACACAAGACAGCAACCGATAGAAAGCAAACTGTTTGGTTTAAATGCGGTCTTAAATTAGGTAATTCAACATTATATAAAGGTTTAAACATGATTTGTCATATTGTTTAGTAAGGATATAGATAAGATGGTTTAATTAAAAAATTTCATTGAACCTAATTGTTTTAAACTTACGCACAAATGTATATTGTAAAGAAAAACAAACAGTTAAAAGTGTGCATAGAAAATCGATCGAGGAAATAATGAAGTTGAGATTCAATTTGAAAATCAAGGTCAAAACTTATTCTCTATTCGTAGAAGCCTACCACCTAAATGTGTATTTGCTCAGTAGTTCTAAAATGGCAGTAAAACATGGATATTGATTAGAATTTGATATACTAAACAAAGGCAGTCATCGTAACAAAGCTATGTATCTCACTCATATGTATCTAATTTTCTCTCATGCACACAGCTAGTTATAATTTTGTTCCTTTTCTGTCATATTAGAAATTCATGAAATAGTAAGTGTTTGAATAGTCTGAGAATCGATGGTTTTTATGGGCTAAATGGCTTAAAAAGTGGATGTCTAAAGAAGTTCAGTCAAAACCAAAAATGAAAATGCGAATGTTCAATAGATCCTGTATTGTTTTGCATTTTTTTCTTGACCCCCTCTCTAAACAGTATGTTATTCCGCAAATATATCGTACTACATGTATATATAAAAAGTTAAATAACAAAAATATCGAGCATCAAGGAAAATTCGAAACGGAAAATCTCTTATCAAATGGAAAAATCAAAAGCCAAAGGAGTGACTCGGAATGTTTAACCTTAAAATACAATATATTGCTTAACCTTCTTCTATTAAATTATATGTCATGCACGGAAAAATATAAGTAAGATTCAGATGTTCTGTAGCTATCGTAAAAATTCAGTTACAAGAGTCAAAGATTCCTTGTTTTAAATCTTATGCGTATTACATTTTAAATGTATAATGAAATGATATAAAACGGGTTTTATACAATAGGAGGAAAATTGCAAGTTTTCTTTCCTAAAGTCAACAGTGGAAAGACTAAAAAATAACATCACAAAACGAGATGGTATATGAGATATGGATATAAGGTAAAAATGAAAATATTACAACAGCAAACCAACAAAATAGTGCGGTAATTGTTCAGTGTTTTTTTACTTACAAGGTTTGAAGAGCTCTCAACCCTGTGAATACATTTGCATCAAGGTAGGTTAATTGATTTTTATGTAGGTACCTGCAAAATAACATTTTCAATAAACTGATTTACGTTACAAAAAGTAAGCAACTAAAAATAAGATACAGCTGTTTAACCTCAAATTATGGTCGTTACCTCATAATGTCTCTTCCTCAAAGATAATCGAGTTTTGAACATCGGTAAACATCATTCACCTTACTTTAAAACGTATGACTTTAATACACATGTACTGACATGTTTATAACAGAAAACTGGACATTAGTGGTTTTATTCCTTTTACCAAAAAGCATGTAAATTGATCACATTTGTTGTTTTGTCAGACTTTTAAGGTCATTTAGCATGCATAGCGTCCAGACTTAACCTAAATTTTCAACGTTTGTATTTTTTTTTAGCATTTGATTAAATCCTCTGGTGATTTTTCATGTTTTATTACTCCTCTTATTGTATAATCTAATGACTTTGAAAATCGGTGTTTATAGAAGTATTCCGTTATTTTCGTTCAACCTATAATTTTGTCAGGGCGGCATATACATACAGTGAACTTGTTTATCCATTTGTTTACATGTGAGAACAGGTTTTATATAAAAAAACAAATATCACTGTTCCTACCTACAGAAAATAAAGGGGACATAATTATCAAGTATATTTTATGTATGAGGAACACCACTAATGCATCTCCCCATAGCTTTCTATGTTAGATTTCCCAATGTCAAGCAGTCACAGCTCTGTTGTCTTATTTTCAAATAATGAAACAGTCATTGCCTGTCAAAGCAACACCTTATAGAATCTTGTACTGAAAAAAATCAACACACCTTTTGTTTCATATCAAACGTAAAATATCAAAAATACCGAACTTCAAGGAATATTCAAAACAGAAATGTCATATCAAAGGGCAAATCAAAAGCTCAAACACATCAAACGATTTGAAAACAACATTCATATTCCTGACTTGATAAAGGCATTTTGTTATGTAGAAAATGGTGGATTAAACCTGGTTATAAGAGGATACTGGTTAATTGAAGATCTGAACTATTAAAAACATGTACTTCAGATCTGACGAACATACAAAATGTTTGTTTTTTGCAATAATCATCCGTCAGCTTTCATTTGATACCAACATCACCAAGATATATTTTACATATTATCAAAGTTATATCTATGTTGGGCAACTATTTTGTTTTAAATATATAGTACATTCTGGTATGTTCTTTCAGACCGGGCCCGAATAAGTGGTATTACACCTTAAAACTACTATATTTATATTCAATGACCAAATTCTGATAACATAAAGACTTATATGTAAAAAATTGTTATCGTAGTTTATGTAACTAGATGTTACCAACATATAATTGTTAGTAATAGAAAAAGTCTCATATTGGAACATGTTAGTATCCATATCCAGTTTTCCTTGGATAACGTATATGTTACTACCAGTGACGTCTGAGCTTGCATGAAGTAGAAACAATGTTTGTGAAAAAGATTTATGTGCATCTTCTTGCAAGAAGTAGATCACAAAAGAGGGGCGAAAGATACCAGAGGGACAGTCAAACTCATAGATAAAAAATAAACTGACAACGCTAGGCTAAAAAAGAAAGAGACAAACAGACAAATAATAGTATAAGACACAACATAGAAAACTAAAGACTAAGCAACACGAACCCCACCAAAAACTGGGGGTGATCTCAGATGCTCCAGAAGGGTAAGCAGATCCTGCTCCACATGTGGCACCCGTCGCTAATGTTATTACAAACCCGGTAAATAGTGTAATTCGGTGAAAAGGGACGGGGATTGTAGTTACGACATAAGGAACATATTCGATATCATCTGTGAAACGGTTATTCCATAACGGTCAACCAACCCGTGATGTCGTCCGTAAAATTTACGAAGGGATGATTTCAACTTCACCATTTGGAACTCTTGGTTTAATAGCTTCCCTGTGAGCAGCAACCCTCTATCAAGGAAAACATGATAGGAAATACAAGCCCGGAAATATCGTATCATTTGGGAGGTATACTCCGTATGCAGGCGCTGCTGGAATGTTGCTACATAGAAATGGAAAGTTCACAATTGGGAAGATGAAATCATAAAATGCAATTAAGTACAGAGGAAGTCAATATAACAAGTTTTGTTTTGTTATAGGTGTAGAACAACTGTTAACGGCCCGGTCACAAAGAACATAGTATATAAGAAAATTGTACATATTTCAAACAAAATAGAAAAAAAAATCGCTGGAAAGGAAAATCAGCAGCACCTTCTAAGTACCTTTACCGAAGAGTTCGCATAAAATCGATAACAGGATTATGTTATATATTAGGTTTCTTTTGTGCAGTAGTTGTATATGCCAAGTATGTAACTGTGTTTAGAGATTAATTTAAAAAAAGATTTAATATTTAAGTTTTACAAAAACATCCTCACATGATCACAATCATTCTTTAGTCCGATTATATCGATTTAATTTAAGCATTATATATGTTTCCTTGGAAGTCAGTTATTTGTCTAATAATATAAATAAGTAAAATTATAAAAACACCACTGAACTCAAATGAAAATTCAAAACTGAAAACTAACACGAAATGTACAGTCAAGCAAATATTCCACAGTTCAATTTTCTGATAGTTTTAATAAAGTAACTTTTAAAAGATGTAGAGAGTTAGTTCGATTTTTTTAGGAAGGTTTGTCCCCATTCAATAAAAAAAACGTATTTCCCGTTACTGTTGTTAAATATAAGGATACGGTTAATATTTTCTATTTACAAAATTTCCATGGTCTTCTATCTTGTCACTCCCGACTAATGTCTTATCAATTCAGTTACAATATTTGGAATACCTTTGTATGTAGTTCTTAGAAAAATTAAACCCTGAACCGTATGATAGAACAATTTTAACTTTTTTTTTCAGAATATCATTTAGATCACCGAACATAGCATAATAGTTGAAATCGGTAATTATTGCAATGTAAATGTTTGTGTAAGTTATAAATACAAAAAGATAAGAAATATAATATGTATGACATCAAACAAAAGGCAAATGTTTGCATATTTATATATTTTTTGCCGAATACAATTTACCTACACTAACTTCAGATCCACCAGGCCTCGAAATACGTTTCCACTTAGCGTGGTTAACTGAGTTCTGTGTAGGTATCTAAAAATAAATTTTAAAAAACCTGCTTCATGTCATTTGCCATCATTATACACTTTGTATATACAAAACAGATTTACTTAAGAAATGGTAACCAACTTAGATAGAGCTGTATGAAAACTTCTTACCCAATAACATATGCACTGTCGTACCTGATTAAAAATATCGGATTTTACTCTCACAATAAGCTATCATGAAGGTAGAAAATACCTACAGAACATTCAAACTCAAAGTCGAAGACAAACTGGTAAAAAAAAAACGAGTAAGACGAAGTCGAACAATAAGTAGACTAAATACTGACTTCAATTTCACCTTTTGGAACACTTGATTTAACAGCTTCTATCAAGGAAATCATTATAGGAAACACTTTTCTGGAATATTGTATCAACGTGGAGATAAGAACCTAATCTGGAGGAGCTGATAGAAAGTAGCTAAATAGAAATAAAAAGTCCACAATAAGAAAGATCTTCCTACCTTTATATCTATCTGTTTTTTTTTCTGGCAAAGAGGATTAATGTAATCAATCCGACATGTGCCTAGACAAGGGCGATGGAGTTGAAATGGAATTTTTGTACGAGCAGACAATAGTCTTCAAAGGTTGCTGACAAGTAATGTCATTTATAATTCTAAAATTTTATAACTTAATTGGACCTTACGGAACAAATAAAATCGTTTCTGGTAGATATCTTTAATTTAACACATGATATGATTTCCTGATTCACGTGTATATAACACCAACGTTGCAAATTTTGGAATCGTTCTTAGTGCTAAAGTGGGTTACTTTTTTATTTAGGTTTCCATCACCATTAATATAAGTTGATATTACTAGTGCTTAAAAAAAAATAAAAAACAGTCCTTTGTCTTTGCAAAAGTACAAAAAACACAAAAACAATTCACAAGTAAATATTCAAAATTCTAATTTCGTGATAATCTTTAAATTTTGATGTTTTAAACGAAATGGCAAAGTGTCTGTGTCCTTTTATTCTTGTTCTTCTGATAGATAGACAATGTACTACTCAAGAAATGTTAAGTAACAAAACATCTGACTTTTAAGTTTGTGTTTTCTTAATGTTCAATCATTTATGTAATCACAAGGTACTACTGTTATGTTGGTCAAATTTCAGACAGCTACAATGTCCTGAAGACTTTGCAGGAAGGGGTCAATATTAAAATCACAATTTAAACAATTTTGCATATGGTCAAGATAACAAATGCATACCAACCACAAAATTGACGAGGTGGTGAATCTGATGGTATAATTGATAACTTATTAACAGAAACTAACATTTCGTTTGCAAAATAAAATGGGGAAAAAATTGGAATGGGTACTTTTTTTACCACCATATGTTTATCAAATTTTGTTTTGTTCTTTATTCAATTCAACATTCATTTAAAACAGGATTATTTTGAACATTGTCTACATGGAAATGAACCATAAAAGTTGGACCACATTAATCTCAACAGAAATGTTGCAAAACGTTCTATTATTAGTAAATATATCACTTCCATTTGAACACTGTCTTCATTTCTCCTGTTAACTAATTTTTATATTAGGATACACAAAAACCTCTTCATTAAAAAAAAAGATGTTATGTTCAGTTGTATATAAGATTATACGCACATGGTTCTCTTAGTTTTTTATCTTCTAATAAGTACATAGTAACCACACGATTCTATTATAAAAAAAACACGACTACAAAAAGGTATAACAAGAATATCGAACTCCAACATGTGTCCAAGGAAAATTTAAAAAGGAGAAAGTCCATCAAAATTGACGAAACAAATCAAACGTTATCAACCAACGAAAGGAGTAAAATAAAAAAAAAAACTGTCATATTCCTGACTTGCATTTTCCAAAGAAAATGGTGGGTTAAACCTGATTTAATAGTTAACTTAACCTCCTACTTGTATGACAGTTGTTTATGGTTATTTTGACTAATATGGTTAGCAACCCAGACAGACGTAAAAGGTTAACGTGACATTAATTGGGATCAAGCAGTCCAAACTGTGTAAAAATACATTACAGAGATGCAACACAACTGACAACAAACATACAAATAAATCTAAAAAAGAATATGCCAACAAACAGGTTGATGTAGTTGATAGTAAATTTGACAAAGACGCTAACAAAACTGGCAATTATTTTTCAAAACTAACAAATTATACAAAGAAGAAAATAGGATAAAAAAAAATGAAGTTTGACATAAAATAGGAATACAGAGTCTTGTAAGATATAATGCGACAGCAAACTAGCTACAAACGGTAAATTTTTTTTACTTACATAGTTTGTAGATTCGTCATACCGTTGAATATATCTGTGTCTAGCGTGGTTAAAGGATTGCCAAACAAGGACCTGAAAAAAATATTCAAAAATTATATTGCCTCATTACATTTGTCATTCTATAATACGAAGAGATGTATGAAGAAAATAATAGTCAACGTATGATAAGATGGAGCAGTTTGATAAATGTTTACCCATACATATGTATTGACAGATGTTTTATGTGTTTATTATACCATTAATAGTCAATAATCACGTATGACTTAAACTATGTTCATTGATATAACCTTGAATGTCAGCAAAAAAAAAAAAACTTAGAGAATTTTATCGAAATGTTCTCGATGAATTTTACTTTCAAAACGCTTATCCAAGTTACCATTTTTACAGCCACTCGGACAATACCAGTGTATACCGACTTAAACTGACTTCTTATATCATCACCAATCATATTTTTGACCAGTGGCAATGATGTTTAGGTCTCTTTCTTTTTTTTTTTTGCCATGACGTTGTCAGTTTATTTTCTACTTATGAGTTTGTGATATTTCGCCTTTTAAAATGTATTAATGTGCAGGGTGATATGAGTCTTCACAAAATGTCGGTCAAAAATTCGGTTACTTAAAAGTGGTCAATATGAGAATAATAAAATTCTTATTTCGTATATATTACGTTTGAACAACGTTTTTTTTTTATGTTGTGCAACAACGAACTACCATGTATCTACATTATCTATTTTGCATTCCTTTTTCTAAAATATTGTAGTTCTATTCAATGTTAGCTGATTTGTAATTTTTTTTTACAAATTATCAACCCGGTGACCATTACTATTGTATCGTAGTATGTTGGTATCAATCTATACATAATTTCTTCTATATTTTCTACTTTATTAAACCAATTAATTGCCTTAACAATAAGCTATAGTACTGACAGCCACGTACATATACTGAAGATTCAATTGAGTAAATTGAAAAACGGTTTTCAAAATGAGGAAGAAATGGCTTTAAAAAGTACATTTCCAAAAAGAAAATATTTTTCAAATATCAATGCAAGGAGGTCTAAGGATGTACTTATTTGAAATTTTAAAAAAAATATGGAATTTGAAATTGACACTTCTAGTTAGAAAAGCATTAGTTAAGAAAGAAAATAAGCTAAAATTACAGATGGTTTATGGAGCTCATTTCGAGATTTCATTTTTTTAATGGTGGGAAAAGGCTGACTCGGACTTTTACTTTATGTTTGCATTGGTATTATTTGTGTCTCAAAAAGATAGAAAAGAAATCTAGAATCTGCTTAAACTTTGGTAAATGGCCACTTATGAGCTATTGAAGTCCTATATGAAAAGAAAAATGGGTTTATTGGGCAATATATTTTTACGCTGTATCGTAAGAAAAAAACCAAGGGGTCTGAAAATCTGAAAAAAATTCCTAAACTTCACCTAAGTACATCATCAAGATATAACACATCAGCAAACCAGCAAAAAATGGTGACAAACATATTACTTTGCTAAATCAATTTACTTACAATGTTTTAAGAGCCAGCAAGCTTTGAAATACAGTCGCATCTAGCATGGTAATTCGATTGTCTGACAGGCTCCTGTAAAATGTCATTATATTTATAAAGTGTTGCAACTGGAAAAAGAAAAAAAAACAAGATGGCTGGCAATAATTATCAGTAAAATTGTGAATTTGGTGTCTAAAGTTGGCCTTAACCCATACAATCCTCAATTCATTTAATGTATTATGTTCATTCGTATCTTTTCTTATTTTTACAAAATACAATTTCCTGGTATTTCTTTAAATTGTGATTAATTACTCAGGGAAATAAAACGTCAGAATATGTATTATTTTTGTTCCTCACCCCAAAAAGATTTGCTCAATTTAATTAGAACCATGACTGTTTTCACGGCTCTTGTTAATTTAAGTTTTTTAAACGGAAAGACTGAAGCCTTCTACACTGACTGCAGATTGTTTTCACATTAAAAATTATTATCAATTCAGTTAAACAATCTTAAGTATCAACAATTTATATTTTCAGAAAGGTACACATTACGGTTGGTTTGGGTATAGTAGAACGTTATGTTAGCAAATCATTACATTTCCTCTTTTAAACATTAAAAAAGAAGATCATATTCTTTTAAAAGAAAGGAAGTTATACTTCATCTTAGCTCAACATTGGCCGTCAACAGAAACTTGTTTGATGTGTTTTGTTTTATTTAGTTAAGCAATAAGGAAAAAAGAGGCAATGACCTATACAAATCAAAACTACAAAATATATCATTTCTGGTAGATATCTACACTACAAATGTCCAAAAGTCTGAAAAGACCATTGTTTGTCTCAATTTGTATGAACAATTACTCGACATTCTTCAAAAGTATGACTTGTGTCTTAATTTTTCTTGACAATTTCTGATTTATATTAAATTTGTATGAAATTTACTTGACAAATTCTTAACACTCTGAATGTTGTCTTAAAATTTCTTGACAAATTCTCGACATTTGAATGCTGTCTTGAAATTTCTCGACATGTTCTCGACATTCTTATTTTTTCACAGTATGGTTTACATTTTCTGAACATTTTGAATTGTGTCTCAAATTTACTTGACATTTCTGAGTTTTACAAATCATGACCAATATACATGATATATCTTTATCTTTCTTTCTCTTTATAGAATATTCTGAAAGTTACACTAATTACAACAAAAACAAAAATTTGGGCATGTAAATAATTTCATAAATAAAATTTGGATATATAAATATTTTAATAAATACAAAAATGGGTATGAAATTTAAAATATTAAAAAATTTCAATGTGAGTATTTTAATATGAACCAATTTAAGTGTTGGTTTGTAAATAATTACAAATGTTGATTTAAAACTTTTATGAAAAATTGCTAAATGATTGAAACCAATCATACTGTAGACATATTTCATTTTTCATGCATAATATTCAATGTTAATATGGTAAATAAACAATTATTGTACAAAACATGTGGCTTTTTATAATTAACAGTGTATTATTGTACCCTAATTCTTCTAAGTTTATTTAAGCGATAATAGAAATGAGTATAAAACAGCAATAGAAAGTATTTAAACTGTTAGGAATGTGTCTATACACAATTTAGCCGAAATTTATACTGTTGAAATAGGGTCAAGACATCTTTAAGACCGTCAAGAATGTGTCGAGATATATTAAGACAGCTTTAAGACAGTCAAGAACGTGTCAAGACATATTCAGACATTATTAATAATTTCAAGAAAATGTCAGAACAAATTCAGACATTATTTAGAATGTCATAAATATGTCCAGACTGATCGAGACAAATTAAAGACAGTCAAGAATTTGTCAAGAGTAATCAAGACACTTATCAGATGATAAAGAAAGTGTCGAGAAATTTTTAGACAATGTTAATACTGTCAAGACATTTGTCAAGACAAATCAAGAACTTCATTATACAAATTCAGACTTTGTTAAGAATGTTTAAAAATATTTCAGACAAAGAAAGAATGTCGAGTAAAAATTTATGCAAATTCAGACAAAACCTGATCTTTTAAGACTTTTTGACAGTTGTAGTGCCATAGTTGAACAAATGTTATGCTTTCCTTATCCAAGTGCACATAACGCTAACTTTGCCAAATTGGGAAACTATGTTTCTGTTATCAATGATTCTTCAGATGCATTATAACTTTTTAACTCGATTATCATCTAGTTATTAGCATAACGAGTAGTTATAAGATGACACATACTAAATATTACTCCGAAGACCAATTGATTGTTACAAAACAATGCAAGAATTTTAAAAGCAAATATTCAAGATTACAATTTCCTAATTATAGATCTTAAATTATGATTAACTAATCAGTTGATTTAGTTCTTCCTTTTACAAAGATAATGCCTCACTTTCATATGAACAATCTTCCATGCTCCTTTTAACAAATGATTCATATGAAGCTAAACATAAACGCCGTTTATTGCAAACATTAAGATGTTCTTACGCCATTTTACTAATTTAGTTGTGTATAAGAGTAAACGCACCAGAGGTTTCTCTTTCTTCGACAGGGTATAGCTTATATTTTATGATGAAATTATGAGTAAACCTACAAGCCTGTAAGAGTCGTTAAGCCCTGGAAAACATTCACATCTAGCATCGTCATTCGGTTGGATTGCAATCCCCTGTAAAATATCACATTCTTTTGATATATTATTGTATCGGAAGAGAAAAAGTTCATGTAAGTTTCATAAAAAATAACCGGATAAAGTGAAACCTCTCCACTGACAAAACTCAGATTGTCGTCAGCTAGCTTATCAATTCACCCTAAAGATTCTAAGTACACCTATTGTGTAAACTGACTGACTTTAAAAGTGTAACACATATTTTGGTGATTTTTTTTTTACCAAACCATTGTTGACCTCATTTTACTATTATTCATGCTTACCATACTTCTTTCTGGTTAAGAAAGTCCAATACCTGACTTACCCGAGCTTATTGAACATACCGAATTATTGTAGTCACACGAAAGTCTTAAAGCGATATTCGAAACCCTTAAATATTTCTTTTAAGTTTCTATTCTTCGTAAAACAATTCTTTTAATCCATACAAACACTCAAATCAGTGAAAAACTGATGCATCCCTATATTGGTAAGCCTGAGCAATGAAAATCTGAAATAGGCCATTAAATATTGCAGGTAGGTATACGCCAAAGTGCTGTTGCTATACAATTTTACGTGAGAAATATTACTTTGTTTTGAAACATAGGTACAGCCAGACGACGATTTGCTGATGACCATCCATGACAAGTGCAATATGAAGTAAGAACGCATTTTCAATAATATTTTATTATGTAACATCATTTGCGAGACATATTTACAGCTACAACGTTAACTACAAATCAAGCCGTCGAGTGTCATGGTCGACACTTTGATGCCATACATGATTCACATATACTGAAAAGACAGAGAAACGACTGCAGAAAAAATATTGTAAGCCAAAATTTTTAACGCCATAATTGCCAAAACACACTATTATGGGTGAAACAGGGGACAAATCACTAGGTACAAAACAGAACTAATAGCATGTCCGACAAGATTGGTTGACCTTTCTGTCAATCATTAAGGAGTTGGTTACAGGCAGTCATTGCCTTCAACGTTAACACATCATTGGGAAGATGACAACCATGGTTTCAGTGCATACCACATGATTTGAACATTAAACATCACTTTTTTAAACTTTCGAACTGCAAACCTTTTAGACAATGAAGTAATGAATGAAATTTATGTGTATACATTTATTTTACCAAAAAAATGGATATTTGAATATGATAATTTAAAAGAATAATTTAGTGTTGCGTTTTTAAAATCCATCAGTTTAATTCTAAGAAATAGTACCCATTGCTGTGTTTTGACGATATTTCTATCTTTAGTTTAGCAAATTATTATTTTTTAAGATTTTAAATTTGAAAAATGGTCGGTGAAAGAAACGGTTAACGCACAGTTTATCTACGATCAACATCGGTCTTTAACAAAATCTTTTTGAGGTGTTATTATACTTTATTGAAACAATAGAAAAATTGAGGTGTTAACATACCCAAATCATTACAACAATACAATAACTAATGGCAATAACAATTTACTTAAAAACCCTGAAGCGACGTCAAGCCTTGGAATAAATTAACATCTACCAAGGTTATCCCCTGATTTGTGAACAGGCCCCTTCAAAATACGATTCGACGAAATACACTACTCATATTATTTGTCATTTGTATTAATAGTATATAGTTATCAAAGGTACCAGGCTTATAATTTGATACGCCAGACGCGCGTTTTGTCTTCATAAGACTCATCAGTGACGATCAGAACAGGTCTACGTAAAAGATATTAGGAAAGATTAAGTTGGATAGAGCTTTTTAGATACTTGATTTATATGTACAGATGTTTATAATACATTAGATAGTTACTTTCCTTGTCAGTCTTAAAAGATTAATCGTCAAAGATAATATATTGAAGGTCAGCTCTAAAAGTCATCAAACAGTTTGTTTTGCAATGATAATGATGACATGTGTTATAAAATAGTTATATAATCGACCATATTTACAACAACTATATCGAGACCAGTGTATACATACTTTTATGTGCTTCTTTTGATGGGAAAAGATTATTTCCATTATCTTATTTTGCTCATGCTCAGTTGCAATGTTTTTTAGGTTGATAGAGTTGTATGCTTTTTTTTTGCAAATCATTTAACTTACAGTTCTTTAACTGTTGTTAAGCCTTGAAATACATTTGCATCCAGCACTGTAATTTGATTGTAACCATGATTCCTGCAAAATATCATTATTTTTATTATCTTGTTCTATCTGAATACAAAAAAAAAAGGCGGCTGGCAAAAAAATGTAAGTCAAAACGTTCAAATTCTATATAAAATATTCCCGCATTACATCATTGATTCATATATTATGTTTACCGCTTCTGTTTCTTTTGCCAATACATTTTGGGGGATCTAATACGGACTTACAAATGATCTGACGTCCATACATATGGCGATCTTAACGTTAACTTTTTAAGAAAAAATCATGTCTAAGGTCTTAAAAAGTATTGTTTATTTTTTTTATTTTTACTATACCTCCCCGATTCGATCACCATCGTAATTGAATCATAAAATGTCGGTTCAGTACAGTATATAACTTTTAAACCCAATTGATTTCTATTCATGCAGTAGGATATAACAAAGACATTCACATGCAACTATTCTAAAATACACTTTCCTTTGTTCTGAAAATGTTGGTTTACTCATCAATGTAAAGCAACAGATTCAATTTTGTTCTTAAGCACCATTCTTTTTTATACACGCCTTGAAAAGTTCCAGAATACGTTTGACCTTAAGTAAATACTTTAACACAATGGAATTTTAAATGAAATTTAATAAACTAAGGTGTGCAATATAATTCCAAAGCAAACACAATATCAACTGTGGCAAAACTATGTCTTTGCATACTAAATTTACTTACAAGGTGTGTATAGCTGTCAAGTCTTGGAATGTATTCGTATTTACATCCGAAATTTTATTGAAATACAGGTACCTGAAAAATAACATTTTTGAAAACAACTGCTACATAAAATTTTGTTATTTTCATAAATGTGAAAAAGATTCTAGTAGCAATTTGACTGATTGGTTGGTTTATTGGTGTTAAATGCTAAAGTTAAAATAATGTGTATGCCCATTAAATCATTAATTTATATGTTATGTTTAGCACAGCGGTTTCCTTTGTCTGCATATACTAGAATTTTTATAAAGGAAGTAAAAGTGGTTTTCAAATTTTTCGGGATCATCAGAAACATACTTTAAAAAAGGGAAATTTTAAATTGTGTGTGTTTTGTTTTAATTTATTTCTTACTATAACTTATATGCGACTCGACCGCCATTATGATGTTATCATAAAAGGTTGATGTATGTAACCTTGAAAAACCGTTTCCTTACCATACAAATGGATATATTACTGTAATGTACCTTCGAGCTTAATTTTCAAGTTGTTCTTAAAATGGATTTACTAATCTACATGTATAGTAGATATTTGTATAATTTTTTCAAATCTCAATTGAATACCTATGCGTTCTCCGCTCCTATTTACTTATTGTTCAGATAAGGACACAATGGAACCTCTACATTTATTCGTAAATGCCTTATATTATTTATATAAATAGATATATTTATCAATCTGTTTTGCATATACATGTATTATATTTAACACAACGGGGTTTTTTGGGGTTTATTTTGTGCCAAGGTTTTTCGGAGTTGTAATATGTGTTTACACATGTCACAAATTTCCGTGTCCATGAACATTTAAAGCTTATTATGCCAAAAGGGGAACTTTTATTAAAAATAATAACGTATTTCTTATTATGACTCCCTCAGTTTTAGTTTGTAACCCGGATTTAATTTTATCTCTATCGATTTATGAGTTTCGAACAGCGGTATACTACTGTTGCCTTTATTCCTGACTTGAAATAGCATCATGCGATAAGTGAATCGTATAACAATAATATAATCATCAATCTATCATATTGTTTGCCCTTCACCAACTGATGAGTCTTATTTAGAGAAAACGTGCGTCTCAATATTCCTGATCAGTTTTTTTTTATTACTTTGGAACATTGTCCATTGCGTTTAAAGTATGTCAGATTACAGATTATTCGAATGCAAAGTAAAGTTTTTCTACTTGTTCTTGAGGTTTTGATTCATTAGCAGATGGTAGATGGATCTCTCAAAGCACATAGGCTATCTCGAGAGGTAAACAAACTGACCGCCATACAATAGTCAACACTAACAATCAATCAATCCATTGAAGATTATAGTGAGATTTATTAAACTGCAGTTTCCCTGTTTGCTAATGACTTACATAATGATACAGTGAAATGTGTCTATTGACACGATTCGGATAACCTTAAGCTATCTTATTAATTCAGTTACACGATTCTTAGAACCTTTACTTTGTGTCTCTCGAAAACGGTGCACCTCATACGTTTAACAGTCATGACATTAAAATAAATCTATTACAAAGAAAATTGACAAAACGATTTTCAAAACCTGAATTGAAATTAATTAAAACAAAAAGTTTTCACATACTGTAATGAACATGAGATATAAGGAATAAACGGAGAAAAGGAATATAATGCACAAGTTGGCCAGCAAACATACGGTTACATAATTTCATTTTTGTTTGATAAATTAACTTACAAGTATTGAAGCGCCGTCAAGCCTTGAAATGCATTTTCATCTATCACTGCTAACTTATTGTGGTTCAGAAATCTGAAAAAAAATATGAAAGGTAGTGCTTTTATAAATACATACATATTTACTTAAATATAGAAAGCCATAAGGTACAATTGTTGTTACCTTACTTCAATGTACTGGTAATTATTTATACAACTTTTGTATGTATTGTTCATGTATGTCGTTCATGATTTATGTATAAGGACATTAACTTTTTCATTTTGCTTATCCTTGTATCTATATTCTACTTAAAATGTACCTCATCTGGAAAGTGTATGCTAATATGGCAGCTTTAACCACAATTTCCTTGGGCAAATGCCAGGAATATGAAAGTTGTTATTCATTCGTTACGTTGGTTGATATAGTCTAACGTTTTTTTATTGACCTCCCACCATTTTGAATCTAGAAGAATATGGAGTTCGTTATTTTTTTTAATACTTTTTCTACATGAAAAAAAGCTCTAAAACTTGAAAAAAGGTTTTGTTCATGGCAGTTTTACCACCATGTTATTGTTGACTATGAACATCTAGGATCAAACGTTTAATATCTTAGTGACTATACTCACAACAAGGAAAAATCAGCTATGTAGACATATTTCGTGCAAACTAATACTAACTGGTCATTATGTGCATATACAGCAGCAATATAATTGAGATAAACGAAGGTTCGTAAAAGCTGACAAAATCCTTTCAAAGTTGCTGACAGTCTTTTATATTCTGCTACGTAAGTCGTACGTATGAAACCCATTAAACCTTTTTATCATATCCTATGTTATTTCACAACGAATTTCATGCAGATCAAAGTATTTTTGAGCAAGTACTATTGCTCTACAAATATTTTGGCTTTATTATTCATGTGTATCTGTAGCAAATTGTTTAAAAAAAAATCTGTTCGGACTTTAACATACATTTTATTTTTAAATTTCAGTTTTACTATTACATTTGGACTCGATCATTATAAACACTATTGTAATTTTTCGTTGCAATTAACACATATTTTACATGATATTGATTACCAAAAAAAGACAAAATACCAACTATTTTAGGTGCATTAATTCCAAAATATAATTTCAGATACTTTTAAAAGCGTAATAGACTTTCAAAGAAACAAAAATGTTGCGTTCAAAGCCATTTTAGGATTAATTTCATTAAACTTAACCAAGAAAATGTGAAGTAAATAAATCGAAGTACCTTGCCACGTCGAGAGCTATAAGACCTAAACAGCAATGAAAGAGAATAACAAAACCCATGTACGGTCGATTTGCCGATGTAATTTGGAACTTAGTCTTTTCATCAAACAAGGGAGGTTTAATGAAAGTACTTTATAAATTCATATCAGTATCAAAAAGTAAAATGACAAAAAAAAATTAACTCCGAGGGAAATTCAAAACGGAAAGTCCCTAATCAAATGGCAAAATCAAAAGCTCAAACACATCAAACGAATGGATAACAACTGTCATATTCCTGACTTGATACAGGCATTATCTTACGTAGAGAATGGAGGATTAAACCTGGTTTTATAGCTAGCTAAACCTCTCACTTGTATAGCAGTCGCATTAAATTCCATTATATTGACAACGATGTGTGAACAAAACAAACAGACGTAATAATATGTAAAATGTCAAAAATAGGGATACAGCAGTCAACATTCTGTTATAATCTTAATCACTATAAAAACAAACAAATATGTAACAAAGGAGCACAAATAGGTATATAGACAAAACACATTAGCAAAAATGAAAGACAAAAATACAAAAATCTAAAATAGCACAATAACACAATGACCGGATGTATAAGTACATAGCCACGCAGCGTAGACCAAAAGTTTTGTTATCTTCTATTAAAAGTTTGCATCCCAATTATATTCGAAATCATGCTTCCCTGATCATGTCATGTAAATTTTCGCCATCACGAGTTGGTTGGCCGTTATGGAATATCAGTTTCACTGATGATAGCGGATATGTTCCTAATGTCGTAACTACAATCCCGTTCCTTTTCAACACTGTGACCTACAGAATTAGACTATTTACCTGATTTGTACTAACATGAGCAACACGACGGATGCCACATGTGGAGCAGGATCTGCTTACCCTTCCGGAGCATCTGAGATCACCCCCAGTTTTTGGTGGAGTTCGTGTTGCTTAGTCTTCATTTTTCTATGTTTTGTGTTTTGTGTACTAATGTTTGTCTTTTTCTTTTTCAGCCATGGCGTTGTCAGTTAATTTTCGATTTATGAGTTTGCTTGTCCCTCTGGTACCTTTCGCCCCTCTTTTACAGTAAAAATATCTTTCAGAAATAAAAAACCCGAACAGTCTAGAGCATGCTGGACAATTCGCCACAAAATACTACATCCAAACATACGTATTTATGTATTTTTTTCTATTGCAATGGTACTCCCTTAACGTACAATGAAATGATAAGAAATCGAAGCGATATATTACAAAAATTTACAGATCTAACATTGTTAGGCTGATATTTAGACGAATTATATATACAGAATGTTTTGTTTTTAACTTGTATCACCATCACTGGTGATCTGATGGATGAAATGTGTCGTAGAGTTGTCACTGGTTCAGTCGTTCATATATATATATATATATATATATATAAGACAATTAATAAAAGATAATAACGGTTTCAATTCATTACTTTTACTAGCGCTTTCACTGCTTTTACAGATCTTCAGGTAATGTGACTTGTATACATAAGTGTTATACAAAACAATTGATTGACGTTAACAATAGTATGACGTTAACAAATACAAGGGAGACTACTAATGTCATTTAAAAAAATTGAGTAAAGTCTTTAAAGTGTTATTTAAGTAAAAAATAAAATATTATTTATCATTTAATATAAATATATATATATATATATATATATATTTGATTGACCCCAAAGACAGGATTTTAGAAAAAAACGTTCAACAAATTAATTTTTATAAGAAAAATTACCAGAACAAGGTAAGAGATATATTCAAATAACACCATTACAAACTTAATCCCGATTTTATATTCAATTTTAGAAAATTATCTGTGACGTCATTTTTTTGGCGTTGATACATTCATGTGATGTACAGTTAGTAATTCTATTTTGCTGTATTTGTGTACTGTCGTAAATTAATATTAGGTGTTTCGTTGTTATTCTTTGATTTACATGTCGAAATGTACTATTATATTATTTATTTATATATATCTCTGTCCAGAGTGTTCTTGCATTTAATTGTACTGCATTCCTGTCAAGTAATGTTGTCATTTTAACGGCATTTTTAACATTGTTATATCAGCGGGAAGTTTGGCTAGCCATAAAATCAGGTTCCACCCACCATTTTTCCTTAAAATGTCTTATACTAAGCCAAGAATATGGCAGTTGTTATCAAATACGACAGCAAATTAGCAACACACGGCAGCTCTCATTTTTGCAAAATCAATTCACTTACAAGTAAAGAAGAGCCTTTAATCTTTGGAAGACTGTCCCATTTATCGATGTTAACTGATTATTATCCAGTGACCTGAAACATAACACTTTAGAATATACTGCAACATCACATTAGTCATGTTCATCAAAACAAACAGATTAACAAAGTCATATGCACGCAACTTATGTTGATATAATTTTTTTTTATGACAAAAGTTATCATACGTTATATGCACTTATAGATTTGTATAATACAAAAATTAGTCATTTATCATGTATGCATTAAATCATTTATCTGCAATGATATTTTTTTGAATGTCATCCATCACACTGCAAGTGCGATTATTCTAAGACAGTTTTACTCAATCGTTATTGATTGGGTTGAATATAAAACAATAGATATATGGTCACCATATTTTGATATCATTGTATACAAACTTTAGATGTTTAGTTTCTGACCGAAATGGTTAATATTGTTAAAGATAATTATGATAATATTAATGTATATTGAGATGTACTCCACCAGACAATGTTAATTGCAAAAAATATTTGCAATTACAATGAATAACTGTCACGCCTAAATAAAAGTAAATCATTAAATCGTCAAATATATGATTTTTTTTTTGTAATACATGGATAAACAAGTCGCAATATTTATAACACCTAGGTCGACATTAGTTTTTATATACGTTAACTAGATTGGTCTTCCCCTGTATGAAAATTGTTATTGCAATTGGACAAGACTTATGTCTATCCTGCTTCTATTGGCTTATGTTTATGATAGGGAGACAGTGAAACCTTTACAAAACTGATATCGTCTTATGATATCTTAATAATTAAAAATTACAAGATTCTAATCTCATTTATTATGTACTTCGTTGAAATGGTATATACATATTCTGCATTAATAAAAGTATGAAGTAGTATGAAAAATATAATTTAGAGTTGAAAATAAGATTGTGGTAATTGGTTTGTATTATTTCTTCCTGACTTGTTCACCATCAAAACATTTACCATGATCCAAATATATCTGGTGTAGCACAATTTAACTTAAGTTTTTTTTTTAAAAGTCCATTTAATAATCATTTCAAAAGTTATGTTTAGCACAACGGTTTCCTTTGCCTGACTGTTGAAGAAAGCAATAGTGGTCTTTAAATGTTTTGTTGTCCTTTTTAAAGATCACCGTTCACAAATTTGAATATAAGCTTGAAAACTGTTTACTAACGATACAAATGCATATACTACAATAATTGTCCTGCACGATCATTATCCGGGTTGTTCTAACAAATCGATTTACTAATCGACATGTATAGTACATATTATTATTTTTTGTATTTATCATTATTGAATAAGAACGGTGTGTTTCTCACTCCTATTACCCTATATTTCGTATAAGGATACAGTGAAACCTCTATATTTATTCGTAAATGCCTTAAATTACTTATATGAAAGGATATTACTCAGCAGGTCTGCTTTAACAGATATGTATCTTTTTTTTTGCATATACAAGTATTATCTTTACCACAATGTTTTCTTTGGGGTTTTTGCGCCAAGGATTTCCGGATTAGTAATATTGGTTTACAAATCTCCTAATTTCTATGACCAGGAGTATTTAAGGCTTATTACGCAAAAGGGGGGAACTTTTATTAAAAATAATAATATATTTCTTATTATGACTTCCTGATTTGAAAAATCATCATACGATAAGTGAATCGTATTATAATATTATAATAATATAACTATAAACATATTTAATTGTTTGCCTATTGATGAATATTATTTAGATGTAAATGCCTCTAAAGCACAATTTACAACAATATTCCTTATCATGTTTTTGTTCATAACTTTCGAAAATTGTCGATTGTGCGTAAAGTATGTGACACTACAGAAAATTCATATGCAAAGTATAATTTTCTAGTTGTTATTAAAACTTTGTTTCATTAGCAGATGGTAGATGCATCTCTCCAGGCACATCGGCTATCTAAAGAAGAAATAAACTGACCACCATACAATAGTCAATAGTATCGAAAGTTGAGTTAAATACTAAAACTACATCAATGCATTTTGCATCGGAAATAAACACATTTATTCTAAAACCAGTTGTTAGCATGATACGGGTTATGTTCTTCTCATATATCTTATGATGGCATGATATCAAACCACTAGCTGGACGGATTGTGCTTGATTTTCATATGATGGAGACATAATCTTTCAATGAGTTTAAATGAGGTCTTGAGCTGGTATGTAATTAACTGCTAGTAGTCTATCGGTAATTTATCTATCATTGTCATTATGCTTAGTTTCTTCTGTTATCTATTCTGACATCGGACTTGGATTTCTTTTTAAACTGAGTTTTACATTGCGTGTTGTTGCTGTATGTTTGTTTATTCTAAATTGGCTATAGGTATAGGGGGAAGGTTTAGATCTCACAAAACATGTTTAACCCCGCCGCATTGTTGCGCTTGTCCCAAGTCGGGAGCCTCTGGCCTCTGGCCTCTGGCCTTTGTTAGTCTTGTTATATAGATATAGAAAGATGTGGTATGAGTGCCAATGAGACAACTCTCCATCCAAGTAACAATTTATAAAAATAAACCATTATAGGTCAAGGTATGGCCTTCAACACTTTTTATATTAGTTTTTTTTTAAATTTGAGTTCATTTATATAGTTTAGTGTGACGTCCATGTTCACTGAACTAGAATACATTTTTGTTTAAGGGCAAGCTGAAGCCCGCCTCCGGGTGCGGGATTTTTTCGCTGTGTTGAAGACCTATTTATTGCCTTTGGCATTTTTCTGCTCTTTGGTCGGGTTGTGTTTCGTTTCCTCATGGAGGGAAACGAATTAAAAAAAAACAATACTTTAACATACTGTAAGTTTACATGAGATAAAAGGAATAAACGGAGAAAAGTTCATGCACCGGTCGACCAGCAGCATACGGTTGCAACAATTTTCTTTTTGTTTAGTAAATCTACTTACAAGGATTGCAGCGCCATCAAATCTTCAAACAAATGTTCATCTAGCTTTGCCAAGTAATTTTTGTTAAGTTTTCTGAAATAACAACAAATTGAAAGCAAGTGCCTCATTACATTTGTTGTCATCAATAGAAACAGATTCGCAATAAAAAAACATCTCAAATTGGGTACATCTTTTATCACCTTATTACATATATACTGAAAGTTATCTATACAACTGTTATATATATTGTTCATGTATGCCGTTCATTGTTTATACTAAAAGACATTAACTCCTGTTTTGACTTCAACGTTCATTTTTTTGTAATTTTAAGATTACTATTACTTTTCGACTCGATCACCATCAACACGTTATCGTTATATATCGTTGCCAATTTACACCTATTTTATATAATATTGGTGAATTGCCTTCACACAGAAGACAAAATACCAACTATTTTAGGTGCAAATATTCCATAGTATAATTTTCAGATACTTTTAAAAGCTTAGCTATCAACGAAATAAAACTGTTACGTTCAAAGCCATATCTGGATTTACCTTTATTAAGAACGCTTAACCAAGAAACTGTAAAGGAAAATAATTCAAAGTAATATGCCACTTTTATAGTTATATGCCCTAAACAGGAATGAAAGATAAGAGCGAAACCCATGTATGGTCGATTTGCCGATGTAATTTGGAACTTCATCTTTTAGTCATCAAGGTAGGTTTCATGAAAATTCTTTATCAATATCTATCAGTATCAAAGCCACAGCGTAGACCAATTTGTAGCTTATGAACACACTTTTTATGTCAAATTTATTATGCTATATTCTATTAGAAAGTTTGCATCTCAATTATATTTGAAATCATGCTTCCCTGATCATATAACATCATGTTAATTACAGTAAAAGTATCTTTCCGAAAAAAAAACCCGAACAGTCTAGAGCATGCTGGACAATTCGTGACAAAATACTGCATCCAAGCATACGTATTAATGTTTTTTTTTTCTTTAGAAATGGTACTACTTAACGTACAATGAAATGAAATGAAATCGAAATCGATATATTACAAGGAAAAGTGAAAATTGTTATATGTATATTTTTAAGCCCAAAGACAGAACAAAATACGTTCACCAAATTAATTTGCATATATACAATTACCATATTAAGGTAGGAGATATAATGCAACAGCAATCTAGCAACACATGGTGGCAATGGTTTTTGCAAAATCAATTCACTTACAAAGTATTAAGTGCCGTTAGTCCCTGGAAGACTGTCCCGTTTATCAATGTTAACTGATTATCGTCCAGATACCTGAAACATAACACTTTAAAATGTACCACGACATCACCTTTGTCATAATCATCATTACAAACTGATAAATATGGTTTTATGATGCATACTTCTTAAATTGACTTAAAGCTTTTACAATACTAGTTATCCTATGTTATATTCACTTATAGATTTGTATAATACAATAATTAGCCTTTATCCTGTATGCATTAAATCATTTATGTGCAATGAAATGTCTTTTAATGTCATCTCTTACACTGCAAGTGAGTTTGTTCTCGGACAGTTTTACTCAAAAGTTATTGATTGGTTTGGATATAAAACAAATAGATTTCTAGTCACCATATTTTCAACACCTATCTTGATACCATTGTATACACATTTCCTTGTTAGATTTCTGACGCAAAAGATAAAAACATTTAAAGCTAGTTAAAATTAGATCAATGTTTATTGAGATGTATGCCACCAGACAATGTTGATGGCAACAAATATGGAGAAAACTACTAAATGCAATATCAATAAACATCGGATCCGCATAAAAACAATGAAATCATTGAATCACCTAAATATTATGTTTTGTAATACATGGCTAATTCTTATGGGAAATCTTATTTAGAGTTTAAAATAAAAATGTTGTATTTGACTTTCATTATTTCTGCCTGACTTATTCACCATCAAAATATTCACCGTGATACATAAATAGCTGATGAAACTCAATTTAACTTCAGTTTGTTTTTAAGAAGCCCATTTAATTATTTTTTTATATGATATACGACTACAAACTTTTATTTTTGTTTAATAAATTTACTTACAAGTATTGAAGCGCCGTCAAGTCTTGGAATGTATTTTCATCTAACATTGCTATGTGATTTTTGTTAAGTTTTCTGGAAAATAAAAACAACTTGAAATCCAGTGCTCCATTACATTTATAACATGATTTATATCAAACCTTTCTAAAACTGTCAATTAATAAATTTTGAAATTATAAGAAACTAAGGTTTCAACTTCCTTAGGAAAAGTTGATCTTAGATGGATTTGGCTATTTTAGGTCCTTTTTGGTGATATAGCTCTTATACTGTTTCTGTTCTTATACATCCTTGTCTTTCAAATATTCGGCTTTAGCGTTCCTAGATGAAGGTAAATCAAGAAAAGCGCTTCGACGCATGAAATTTTTAACGTGTTGATTTCATTTTTTACAGGACTGGGTCGATACCTCTGCTGTTGAATTATCAGTCCTCGAGGGTATCATCAGCTCAGTAGTAAGTACTTCCGTACTGAAATGATTTATAACAAACCTTTCTAAAATTATTCGTAAATCAATTTTGAAATTATAAGAAACTAAGGTTTCAACTCCTTCAGGTAAAGTTGACCTTAGATGGATTTGGCTATTTTTAGGTCCTCTTTTGTGATATAGCTCTTATACTGTTTCGGTTCTTATACATCCTTGGCTTTCAAATATTCGGCTTTGAGCGTTCCTGATGAAAGTAAATCCAGAAAAGCGCTTCGGACGCATGAAATTTATAACGTGTTGTTTTCATTTTTTGTCGTCATAATAACAAAAAGATTTAACAAACAAAAAATAAAATGCCATGATTAAAAATTTGATATATCTGCTGTAACCTTATTACATATGTACTTACAGTTATCTATGCAACTTTTATATCTATTGTTCATGTATACTGTTCATTGTTTATGTTAAAGGATATTAACTCTGAAAATCTGTTTGGACTTTAACATTGATTTTTTTTTAATTTTAGTTTTACCATTACTCTTAGACTCGATCACAACCAACACTTTATCGTGATATATAGTTGCCAATTTACACATATTTTATATAATATTGGTTAATTGCCTTAACACAAAAGAAAAAAAAATACCAACTCTTTTAAGTGTAAATATTCCAAAGTATAATTTTCAGTTACTTTGAAAACATGATTTGCTATCAAAGAAATAAAAATGTTGCGTTCACAGACATTTCTGGATTTACCTTCATGAAGAACGCCTAACCAAAAACTGTAAAGGAAAATAATTCGAGGTACTTTGCCACGTCGAGACCTATATGCCCTAAACAGGAATGTAAGAGAAGAGCGAAACTCATGTATGGTCGATTTGCGGATGTAATTTGGAATTTAGTTGTTTGATCATTCAAGGGAGGTTTAATGAAAGTTCTTCTGAATTATTAATTCATATTAGTATCAAAGCCACAGCGTAGACCTATTTGTAATTAATGAACATAAAACTTTTATGTAAAATTTATATTCTATTAGAAAGTCCGCATCCCAATTATATTCGAAATCATGATTCCCTGTTCATATAACATGCCATGTAAATTACAGTGAAATTATCTTTCTGAAAAAAATCGAAAAATCTATAGCATGCTGACAGATATATTCGTAACAAAATACTGCATCCAAGCTTACGTATTTATGTATTTTTTAGCAATGGTACTCCCTTAGTACTACAATAAAATGATATAAAATCGAAATCGATATATTTTACAAAGAAAGGTGAAAATTAATATATTTATATTTCTTTCTAAGCCCACAGAACCGCAAAAGAAACGTCGTATTTTTCGAAATCTCAAATTTTCAAATACATTGAAAAAAATTATTCATTTATTTTGGTTTAGGTAAATTACCTTTAAATTATGCTAAGATTATGTTTAAAACTCCGTTACGGCTGACTGCGTTCAATAATTCGGTAGTCCTAATATTGGTTTTACTGGGTCCGCGGGACACGTTCCGCAGTCAAATTTCATGATGGTGATATGCACGTTGAATCCGTGCCTCAATAAGGATATTTAAGAGGTGCGAAGTTTTTGTGTCATCATTATCTGTTTGAGACAGTACTGATGCAACGACTTAACACACGCAATAGAGAACAGGCAATAGGACGTTTGAATGCTGGACAGCAACCTCAAGTCTTGCAAATGCATTTAACTGCAATGTACGCACCAATCATCGTCTACGTGAACGCTACAATGCAACAAACAGTACAAAAGGCCGTCCACGTACTGGTCGCCCCAGAGTAACAACATTGCGTCAGGATCGCTACATCTTACGACAACATCTGCAGAACCGGTTTCTCTGCGCAACTCATATTGCTCGTCAGACAATAGGCATTAACCAGAGACCAATTAGTGATGAAACAGTCCGGCGTCAGTTGAATTCTCGTAACCTGAGATGTCGTCGTCCTGCCAGAGGTCCTATTCTCAGACCACGTCATCGCCGTGAACGACTAAAGTGGTCCACCCATCGAAAAAAATTGGCGACATCAGTTGTCAAGGACGGTTATTTTTATAGACGAAAGCCGTTACTGTATTTCAAATGCAGATGGCAGGACACGAATCTGGAGAAGACAGGGCAAAATATATGCAGATAACTGCATGATGGAAAGAGATCCATGGGGAGGTCCAAGCATTATGGTATGGGGCGGAATCGGCTTGAACCATAAATTCAGACCTGTTGTCTTTCATAATCTTGGACCAGGTAAAGGAAATGTTGTCAGTACAGCCCGGTATATCGATCAAGTTCTACGACCTCATGTTTTGCCACATTTTGCACGCTATCAAAACAACACTTTCCAGCATGACAATGCACGTGCACATACTGCAAGCGCTACAAGGGACTTTCTACAGCAAAACAACATTACAAGTATGCCTTGGCCCGCGCTTACTCCGTACTAAAAACCCATAGAACATCTATGGGACGAGATTCAGAGAAAACTGAATGACGTCCATCCAAGAGCGACAACAGCTGGGGAACTTCAGGCATCTTTTCTGCAGATGTTGGCTAGGATTCCTATGCACTTTATAAAACGTCTGATTCATACCATGTACAGGAGATGCCGGGCCGTAATCAACCCTAATGGAGGACACACACGCCACTGACTGGTGACCTGTATTAATCAATCCTGTGATATGGTGGTGAAAAACCTTATCAATGAACATTGAATGAACTGAAATGATGTGGATTTGTCAAATAACAAGGATTTTTATACGCCCATTCAATAAAAAATATAGCATTTATTCTTGTATCATTTTTGCTTCAAATTACTGCGACGTTCCTTTTGCGGTTCAGTATACAATTACCAGAGTAAGGTAAGAGATATAATGCAACAGCAATCTAGCAATACATGGTTGCAATTATTTTTGCAAAATCAATTCACTTACAAAGTACGAAGAGCCGTTAAGCCTTGGAAAGCTGTCCCATTTATAGATGTTAACTGATTATCGTCCAGATACCTGAAATAAAACACTTGAAAATATACTACGACATAACATTTGTCCTGTTTATCAATATACACAGATTCACATAGTTATATGATGGATGTTCCTTAAATTGAGTTAAAGCTTTTTTAAATACTAGTCATATATACTATGGTATATGCACTTATAGATTTGTATAATACAATAATTAGTCATTTATCATGTATGCATTACATCATTTATGTGCTATGTAATGTCTTTGAATGTCCTCTCTTACGCTACAAGTGCTTTTGCTCTTGGACTGTTTTACTCAAAAGTTATTGATTGGTTTGAATATAAAACCAATAGATATCTAGTCATAATATTTTCAACACCTATATTGATACCATTGTATACAAACTTTAGTAATACATTTAAAGCTAGTTAGGTTTATATCAATGTTTATTGGGATGTTTGCCATCAGACAATATTATATAATTAGTGAAAACTACTTAATGCAATTACAATTAATAACTGGTCCGCGTTAAACTAATTAAACCATTAAATCGTCTTATATATTACGTTTTGTAATACATGGGTAAACACGTCGCAAAATGTATAAGAATTATGTCGACATTAGTGCAAATGGACGTTAATTAGCTTGTACCTCCACTGTTTGACGGTTTTATTGCAATTAAACAAGAATGATGTCTATCCTGCTCTAATGACTTACGTTTGATATAAGGAATAATATTTACAAAATAGATATCGTCTGCAGATATCTTAATAATTAAAAATTCTAAGCTCCTGTTTTGTATATTTCATAATAAAAGTATACACGTTTTTTGCATTATTAAAAGAATTTACGACAATTATTTAGAGTTTTAAGTGAAAAATGTGGTATTTGATTTCAATATATCTTCTTGACTAATTCTTGTTCACAATCAAAACATTCACCGTAATTCATCAATATCTGGTGGACACAATTGAACTTCAGTTTTTTTTTTAAGAAGCCCATTTAATCATTATTTTATATGTTATAGGGTTGCAAAATTTCATTTTTGTTTAATAAATTTACTTACAAGTTTTGAAGCGCCGACAATCCTTGGAAAAGATTTTCATTTAGCTTTGCCAGCTGATTTTTGTTAAGTTTTCTGGAAAATAAAAACAAATTGAAAGCAAGTGCGATATTACATTTGTCGTCATGATTACAAAGAGATTAACCGAACAAAAAATAAAAAGCCATGATTGCCAATTGGGTATATCTGTTGTAAATAGTTATCAAAGGTACCAGGATTATAATTTAATACGCCAGACGCGCGTTTCGTCTACATACGACTCATTAGTGACGCTCAGATCAAAAGAGTTATAAGGCAAACAAGTACAAAGTTGAAGAGCATTGAGTACCCAAAATTCCAAACAATTGTGTCAAATACGGCTAAGGTAATCTATTCCTGGGATAAGAAAATCCTTAGTTTTTCGAAAAATTCAAAGTTTTGTAACAGGAAAATTTTATTACATATGTACTGATAGTTACCTATGCAACTGTTATATCTATTGTTTATGTATGCAATTCATTGTTTATGTTAAAGGGTATTAACTCTGTATTATGCATTCGGATATCGGGTTCTGGCTTAAAGTTTTTTTGGTGTAGTTTGTTTTAGAGGTGCGATTCGAACAAAAAAGGTTTTTTTTAAGAGTTGTGTTCATTTTGCGTACACGTCTATTTATATTTTAGTTACAATGGACTCTATCTAGAAAGTCTATACTAGCACGGCATTATTATACAATATAATACATGTACTATCAACTACAATAACGGGTTTAACAGAGAAGCCGGGAATAACAAAGAGACATTCTACCTCATAAGTTGGAAATACCATGGAAAACATATCATATGACCAACAACTGTAATCTAAACACAAAATAGAAAACTAAAGACTGAGCAACACGAACCACACCAAAACATGGGGGTGTTCTGATGTGCTCTGGCAATTTAAGCAAATCCAGCTCCACATGTGGCACCCGTTCTACTATTTATGTAAGTACACACCCGCTAAAAAAATCCCGCTCGAAAACTTTCAGCTTGATCTCGAAAATCAAATGCTTGTAGCGCTGGAGTGCATAGTCACCTAAATATCTGATCAACCCCTTTTTATTTTCGAGTGAAGAAATTTCTTCAAATTTCGAATTGATCTGCCTTCAATTACCCGAAAAACATTACCACAATGTGAAGTACCTCCTAATTCTGTCTGCTGATTTTGTTGAATGTTCCATATCATACCGATCACGTTTACGACAAGTTTTCAAAACAAGCTATAGGGGTTTTAAAGTAGTCCTTGGCCAAATCTCAAAACAAGTTGATCCTTTTCACATAAAAACTTTTTACAACATCCAGGCCAATACGGGGTGTACTGTTTTCAATGCAGGGATATCACGCATTCAGCTAAAGCAATGCATATCCGTACAGTATTACATAACAGTTCATTGTAATCAATATCATCTACTAACAGGGAAACACTAACATAGATAAAAGGATCGGGTTAGAATTAGGGTTAGGGTTAAAGTTAGATGTTATATCTTTTAAAACCATTGTGTAGAAAAGGTTTGCATCTCAACTTTATTTGAAACCATGTATATATTATACAAACAACATTTTCCAAAAGATCAAATGAGTGAAAAAGTATATTTCAACAAAACGCATTTGACTAGCAGGTCAAACAACTGATGTTCTTAAACCCTGCTGACTGCCATTGGCGATTGCCAAATAAACGGATCACAAGTTGTAACAAAATATATCTGTTTATTAATTAATTACCAAACAGAAAACAATAAACTTTCGGAAAAGATGGTATACCGCAAACATGAGGTGCAAAAATTTGTACACCATATCCGGATTTCGACAATTAATGTCTCTTCAGTGATGTTAGGAATCGAAACGGTATTTGGAAGGCCATATAATTTACCTCAATTTAGGATAGACTCTTGAATTTTGAAAGAGTCAAAATAGAATGAACGGATCATATAAACCAGAAGGCAAATATAATTCAAGCCCAAACGAAAAAATATTAACAAGTCTAAATTAAAAACAACGTTCAAACCTATGATTGCGTTGGATAAAAACCGCAATTTTTATACGTGTGAATGCAAAACAAATTTCTTGGTAGAGGGGTCTAAATACAGAACAAACAACATTTTCCAAAAAACCAAATGAGTGAAAAAGTATATTTCAAAAAAACGCATTTGACTAGCAGGTCGAACAACTGATGTTCTTAAACCCTGCTGACTGCCATTTGCGATTGCCAAATAAACGGATCACAAGATGTAACAAAATAGATCTTATTAGTAATTTATTACCAAACAGAAAACAATAAACTTGCGGAAAAGATGATATACCGCAAACATGAGGTGCAAAAATTTGTACACCATATCCGGATTTCGACAATTAATGTCTCTTCAGTGATGTTAGGAATCGAAACAGTATTTAGAAGGCCATATAATTTACCTCTTTTGGAAAATGTTGTTTGTGCTGTATTTAGACCCCTCTACCAAGAAATTTGTTTTCCATGCACACATATAAAAATTGCGGTTTTATCCAACTCAATCATAGGTTTGAACGTTGTTTTCAATTTAGACTTGTATATATATATTATAGAAAATCAACCTTACGATGTTAGAATAGATCTGTTTCTTTACTTCCTCCCCGAGCGGGGCTGGAAAATGTACTTTTTATTTCTTACTTCTACGACAACACCGCCTAGCATTGCGCAGACACCTCATCCCCTTCTCTAACTATAGCTGATAAAAATCAGCTTTCGTTTCGGGAGGTGTTACCTTCTCGTAACTAATTAAGGAACTAAACAAGGATATCTGATAAAAAATCTGATACAATATACGAAGTATTATATATATATATATAAGTCTGAAAATTACACCCAACAGTGTTAGAGTTAGATTTCTATGCTGACAAATTTTTGTCCGTTCCTCAGCGGGATTCGAACTCACACCTTTGATACACTACAGCACCAATCGCTTAGCCTCATGTCCAGCGCTCTAGACCACTCGACCACATCCGCTATATAAAAATATAACTTCAATAGTCGTAGTGTTACCTTGTCAGGGAAGGCGAATCTAGAAATAGACATAAGACATGTGTTTAAGCGTGTGTAGATATTATATTTATATTTTATACACAATGTATTTTTTATTTGTCAGCAACCTAACTCAACAATTTTTATATACTGTATGGGATAATGGTTAAATTCATTATACAGTCACTAGAAATAAGTATATTATACAAACAAGTCTAAGGAAGTGACAACCATACAATATATATGCCCACTGGATCTCAGTGTGTTTGAGATACAGAGTTAATACAAATATTTATATAAGTCTGAAAATTACACCCAACAGTGTTAGAGTTAGATTTTTATGCTGACAAATTTTTGTCCGTCCCTCAGCGGGATTCGAACTCACACCTTTGATACACTACAGCACCAATCGCTTAGCCTCATGTCCAGCGCTCTAGACCACTCGACCACATCCGCTATATAAAAATATAACTTCAATAGTCGTAGTGTTACCTTGTCACGGAAGGCGAATCTAGAGATAGACATAATATATATATATATATATATATAAATGTCTAAGAATATAACTTAAACACGCTAATTAATACATTAGAAAGTTCTATTAGATTTTAAATAGAAATACGCAATATTTCGCTAAACAAATTAGCTTCATCAGGCGTGTCAATCTCTCAAGGTGAAATCGGATGCATGACAAAAAAATACTTTTGTAGCTTGAACTACACAAAATTTGAGTAAAAGTTTAACATATTTATTGATGTTCTATAGAAAATAAATGCTTGTAGCTTCAACTACATAAAGTTTGAGTAAAAGTTTAACATATTTATTGATGTTCGATAAATTATATGAATTTCTATCAATTGTATGAATTTCTATAAATTAATTTGTATGATTTCAGGATTATAGTTTTGATTTGTTTTTAAATCTTTTTTCGTCTCTCTCATTTGGTCCATCAGGTTTAAGAGTTCGTAACTGGTGCATCCAAAATCTCTCTCTCTCTTTTGTCTTCCTTGTGTATCCCAATTTTGGTTTTTCTCAATGATTTGAAATGTGACGTTTTCAAAATCATGTCCTGCTCTTAAAAGATGTCTTGTGATTGGGCAGTTTCTTTCTTTTGTATAGAATGACCGATGGTTATTTAGTCGGATGTTAAATGGTGTTTCTGTTTCACCAACATATTGCAACTTGCAAGTTCCACACGTTAGAACATAAATACAATTTTGCGTTTTGCAATTAGATGTTATAAATATGTTGTATTTTTTCTTTGTGACTGTGCTGACGAATTGGGTTTCGATGTTTGCGACTTTGCAGCTCTTACAATTGCCCCTTCCGCATGGTTTATAACCTCCTATTGTCGATACCTCCTGTTTAGATACTTTGGATGTTACTAGAATATCTGTACTCAATGAGTGAAGAAAAAAGATTTAAAAACAAATCAAAACTATAATCTTGAAATCATACAAATTAATTTATAGAAATTCATACAATTTATCGAACATCAATAAATATGTAAAACTTTTACTCAAATTTTGTGTAGTTCAAGCTACAAAAATATTTTTTTGTCATGCATCCGATTTCACCTTGAGAGATACACACGCCTGATGAAGCTAATTTGTTTAGCGAAATATTGCGTATTTCTATTTAAAATCTAATAGAACTTTTTAATGTATTAATTAGCGTGTTTAAGTTATATTCTTAGACATTTATATAATTTTAATTAAGTAACTGTATCAGTTTATTTTCACAAACTGATCCACTCCTAAATAGATTGGATGTTGATTGTTGCTATTTTTTAGACATTATATAGAATATAAGAAAATTAATAAAAGATAATAACCGTTTCAATTCATCACTTTTACTAGCGCTTTCACTGCTTTTACAGATCTTCAGGTAATGTGACTTGTATACATTAGTGTTATACAATACAATTGATTGACGTTACCAATAGTATGACGTTAACAAATACAAGGGAGACTACTAATGTCATTTAAAAAATTGAGTAAAGTCTTTAAAGTGTTATCTAAGTAAAAATAAAATATTATTTATCATTTAATCCCGGGTTGAGAATGTTTATTAATAATTCTTCTTTCTTCTTCCGGAGAAAATCATTTTGACGATTCACCATATACAATGGAAATATCTTATATTTTAAATCGTCCATTAGAACAACGATGGAAATGGTCGTTAGACGGGATGATTCTTAAAAGTCACAATACTGTAATTATTAACAAAACATGGTTGTGAAAAGAAATGCAGGTAATTCCGAGGAAGTTCAGACCAAAAACCATTCCCGGAGAACAAACAGATGACGTTAGTATTCGTCGCGAGAATGCTATTCGTAATTTTGAAGTTGAAATTAAATTGTTGAAAAATAAAGCTAACAGTTAGTTTAAACATATTTTATTGTTCAAAAATGACAGCTAACAGTTATGAACATAACTACAAAAAGATAGACGAAGAAATGTACGAAACTTTTGTTGTAAAGTTTAACGACGAGGTCACAGAAGGTATTAACAATTTATGGAGATCTGAGTGTGAAAAAGAAGAAATTAAATCTGAACAAATCTGGAAGCGGAAACAGCTTTGGCTTGAAGAATACGAAGAAAATTTCGGTGATTTATTCGTTACTGAAGAAAATCCCACAGTTTGATAACGAATATAGAAAGAAAAGCTGTCCACAGAAAAAAAGGAAAGTACAAAGAAATTATCCCGTAACTACACATAATACTGACAATAACATTACAAACCAAGTATCACATAATCCCCGCAGAAATTTCCAACCCCGAAATACACCAAAATTTCAACAACATCAAAAGCATATTTCTAAACAAACAACAAATGTGAATCAGAATACCTATAATTTGAGATTACGAAGAAATCCAGATAGAAGTCAACAAAATTTTGTTAATGATAATGGTACTACATACATAGGGAAAAACGTACAGAACCGTTTTTTAGGACAACGCATGATGAACGACTAGGGCGGAGGGACAACAGACCGCAGTATACGGAACACAATTTTATAATCAGAAACAACGAATACCCAGGAGACGTTCCCGAAGGAAATAGCCTAACAAACACGGAAAAACTTCACCCTAGAATAATAAACTTGTCGCATAAAAAATTACAATAAAGGGAAATACATCTTTTAAAAAGAGGATTGAAATTTACACCAACTCCAAATGAGGATAAAACACAACTTGGAGCTGACATTAATGAATTTGGCAGAAGATTGAGGATACATTATATTTTTGGTGAGGATAATGAAGAAAACGAAGAAGAAGAAAATAAACCACTAGTAAGAAATAAATCACACTGGATTCCAAAACCCACAAAAGATAAAGATTTAGGAGAAACAATTAAAACATTAAAAACGAATTCACTTCAAAGCAATAAAAATGTCAAGGACAATTCAACCCACGAGGAGAAAACAGCTTTGCAAAATTTTAAATCAGATAAATCAATAATAATTAAAGAAGCGGATAAAGGTAATGCGGTTGTAATCATGGACCGTGAGTATTACCGAGATAAAATTTTAAATATGTAACAAGATGAAATGTTTTATGAGGTGACAGATAAAAAAAATGGACAAACAAACAAGTACAATGATTAGAAAATTACTAAATAAACATAAGATTGAATTGTATAAAGAAGAGATGGATTACATTTCAAATTCTAAATTTTCAGAAAGCTATTTCTATGGTTTACATAAAATTCACAAAAGTGAGAAAATTTCAAATGCGGTATATCAGAACAGAACAGTGAATACATCGAACTTTTAAGATCAAATGATTGAAAATTTCGACCTATTGTGGGCGGACTCAACAGCGTCACACAGAATTTAAGCCATTGTATAGACATTGTGATTAAACCTTTATGTCGTGAAGTTCCAAGCTTTATTCGAGACGATTTTTACTTTTTAAATCATCTACCAACAACTGTAAATCCTAATTCAGAACTCATTACTTTTGATATTGTCAGTCTTTACACAAATATCCCACATGACTTAGAAATTACAGCCGTAAAATATTGGTTAGAAAATATGGAAAACGACATTGAAAACAGATTAACAAAAGAATTTATTCTTGCATCTTTGAAACTTATATTGGAAAGAAATTATTTTTTACTTTGACGGCACATACTATCAACAGAAAAAAGGAACAGCTATGGGTACTAAAATGGTGCCTTCATACGCCATTTTAGTACTTGGATACTTGGAACAATTAATATACGAAAAAATGGACCAGAAATACGGAAATGAATTTGCAATTTACATACGTCAAAACTGGAAACGATTTCTTGACGATTGTTTTATAATTTGGAATTCGGATATATCTGTCTCAGATTTTCATTCTGAATTAAATTCTTTAAATCCACATATTCGTTTCACAATTAACAGAAATGTCAACAAAATGCCGTTTTTGGATATTTTAGTATTTAAAACGGAAGACAATGGAATTGTCACAGATATCTTCTTTAAAGACACCGATACACATATGTATTTGAATTTTTATTCAAACCATCCAAAACATGTAAAATTAAATATACCTTTTAATCTAGCGTCAAGAATAATTACCATTACAAGTACAGAACTATTACGCAATAAAAGATTGGAAGAATAAAAAGTGTATTTAAAAAAGCAGCAATATCCGGAACAAGTGATAGATAACGGAATTCAAAAGGCACTGATAAAAGGACCAATCATTACAGAATCACGGCGATCCGAACCAACCGAAGAATCATCAAACAATTTAGATCAAATTATCCCGTTTGTAACAACATATAATCCACGAGATTATGATATATTTAGTTTTATGCGACAAATTGAAAATAATTTACACAAAAGTGAAAAAAATGGACAAAGTTTTACAAAAAAAGAAGATTATCAACAGTAAAAGACAGTCAAAAAGTCTAAAACGATATTTAACATCTTCAAAATTCGACTTTAATGAAACGTTGCCTATTGTTAGAAGATGTACCGATAAACGATGTATGACATGTCCTAATTTAATAGAAAAAAGTTCAATTTATTTTAAAAATGGAAAGCATTTCACAGTTAAACAAAACATGTCTTGTAAAAGTTCAAACGTCATTTATTCTCTCATATGTTCAAATTGTGAGGAATTCTATATTGGAGAGACAAAAAATGAAATGCGTACTAGATAGCCTTGGATCATGGCCAACTGCTTGACAGTAAAGCCAGGCGGAATACAACAACATGGTTCCGTCAATTGGATGTTAGAATGATGCATCTTTGGATAGCGTCATTTCTTGACACAAGGCGGGAAATATTTATATAGCCACAAAATTATTGAAAACTATTTTTATTTTCATATGAAATGCAAATTTCGAAAACTTTAACAAATATTATCCAAGCGTTGTTGATTAACATCGTGAATCAACAGTTAATTAACAATCCGATCGATATATTCATTGATTATAAAATACGCACATGCGCAGTAATTCAGTCCTGTTCAGAGCTGATAGTTGGTCACGTGGATTGTATTACGCCTGGCCCTATCGACGAAGTATTAGATTGGGTCAGGATGCCAGGCCACGTACCAGAATGACTGTTCATAGGCAGCAAACCAACCATGAAGATTTAACAATCACCAATATCTGTCCCCTAAAAGTTGCCATCCTGCTCATTGTACTAAGAGCATCCCGTACAGTCAGGCACTCAGAGTCAAGCGAATATGTTCCAACTCAGAAACAACTAAAAAACAACTACGTCAACTCGAAACCCGCTTGAAGAGAAGGGGCTACAAACACAAAACTATCCAAAAAGGCTTTCAGAAAGCGGAAACTATTCCAAGGAGTAAACTGTTAGAATACAAATATAAAAAGAAAAATAAAAGGACTCCATGTGTTCTTACTTACCACCCATCTCTCAAAAACAGCTTCGGTGTCATTCGTGAGCATTGGAAAACAGTTGAAAAGAATTCCAAACTATCCAAGATTTTTCCCGAGCCTCCCATGATAGCTTTTAGGCAACCCAATATTCTGCGTAACCTGCTGGTGCGGGCAAAAGTGTCTGATAATAGAAGTACTTCTGGAGAATGTCGTTCGTGTGATGAAAAACGCTGCAAATGCTGCCTACAGATGCATCACTCATCAACTTTTCACAGTAAGGCAACCGAAAATAACTATAAGATATTTTGCAATGTTAACTGCAAAAGTATGAATGTTATTTACATTCTAGAATGTTCGGTTTGTGGCCTCCAATATGTTGGTGAGTCAAAGCAGCCTTTCCACAAACGCCTCAATGGCCATAAGAGTGATATCTCTAAGAAGCCACTTCTCCCAGTTTCTCAGCATTTCAGACAGTCTGGTCACACACTTGATGACTTTAACCGCATGAAGATCCTAGTGATTGAACAGAACATTCACTGGAGTGATGCCCAGCGACAGGTTCGGGAAAGCTTTTGGATAAAGGAACTAAATGTACATCATCCAAACGGCATCAATAAAAAATACTAAGTTTTATTTTTCACTCATTTTGGGTTGTAAATATACAGTCACGTATATTTGAGTATTGAGTTTTGTTTTATATTATGATGTTCAGGATTTTGGATTAAATCAATAGACCAAAACTTATCTGTATTATTGAGCTATTTTTATACATATTATCAGTATTGTTAAAATGATTGACACCGAAGAAGGCTATTTGTTAAGCCGAAATATTTGTCAACACGATTTATTAACAACATCTTCGTATAATACCATCTTACATTAGTATCGTTGTGCAAATCTCTAGACTTATATATATATATATATATATATATAGAAGTCTATAAAAAGGACCAACAAGCAAATTTACTATGTACCAGATCGTCTAGAATAGACGATACTGTGCAGATAAGGAAAAAATTATATTTCTAGACTATATATATATATATATATATAATGTCTAAAAATAGCAACAATCAACATCCAATCTATTTAGGCGTGGATCAGTTTGTGAAAATAAACTAATACAGTTACTGAATTAAAATTATATAAATGTCTAAGAATATAACTTAAACACGCTAATTAATACATTAAAAAGTTCTATTAGATTTTAAATAGAAATACGCAATATTTCGCTAAACAAATTAGCTTCATCAGGCGTGTGCATCTCTCAAGGTGAAATCGGATGCATGACTAAAAAAAATATTTTTGTAGCTTGAACTACACAAAATTTGAGTAATAGTTAAACATATTTATTGATGTTCTATAAAAAATATATGTTTGTAGCTTCAACTACATAAAGTTGGAGTAAAAGTTTAACATATTTATTGATGTTCGATAAATTGTATGAATTTCTATAAATTGTATGAATTTCTATAAATTAATTTGTATGATTTCGAGATTGTTGTTTTGATTTGTATTTAAATCTTTTTTCTCATTGAGTCCATCAGGTTCAAGAGTTCGTAACTGGTGCATCCAAAATCTCTCTCTCTTTTGTCTTCCTTGTGTATCCCAATTTTGGTTTTTTCTCAATGATTTGAAATGTGACGTTTTCAAAATCATGTCCTGCTCTTAAAAGATGTCTTGTGATTGGGCAGTTTCTTTCTTTTGTATAGAATGACCGATGGTTATTTAGTCGGATGTTAAATGGTGTTTCTATTTCACCAACATATTGCAACTTGCAAGTTCCACACGTTAGAACATAAATACAATTTTGCGTTTTGCAATTTGATGTTATAAATATGATGTATTTTTTCTTTGTGACTGTGCTGACGAATTGGGTTTCGATGTTTGCGACTTTGCAGCTCTTACAATTGCCCCTTCCGCATGGTTTATAACCTCCTATTGTCGATACCTCCTGTTTAGATACTTTGGATGTTACTAGAATATCTGTACTCAATGAGTGAAGAAAAAAGATTTAAAAACAAATCAAAACTATAATCTTGAAATCATACAAATTAATTTATAGAAATTCATACAATTTATCGAACATCAATAAATATGTAAAACTTTTACTTAAATTTTGTGTAGTTCAAGCTACAAAAATATTTTTTTGTCATGCATCCGATTTCACCTTTTCTTTGTGACATTGCTGACGAATTGGGTTTCGATGTTGGCGACTTTGCAGCACTTACAATTGCCCCTTCCGCATGGTTTATAACCTCCTATTGTCGATACCTCCTGTTTAGATACTTTGGATGTTACTAGAATATCTTTGATGTTTTTTGGGTCTGCGGTAAGCCATGACGGGAGGTGATGGAAAAATCTCTTTTAAGGAAGGATCATTTTCAATAAGACGCCAGTGTTTGTGGACAATAGATGAAAGATTTGTCAGGTCAGGATGAAAGCTAACAACAAACGGGATTTTATTTGTCTGGTAGTCGCTTGTGAACAAGTATGGAACAATCGTAAGGATGAACATCCCCCAACAGACTGTCTGGTTCAGTTGCTGAGAAAACAACAATTTTGTTTTTAACGACCAGCACTACTTGCAGATTGACGGTACCAGTATGGGAAATAAAATGGCACCTTCTTTTGCCAACATTTTGTTGGGGAGTCTCGGAGAATGCATCCTTTCGAGTGTACAATACAAACCCTTGTCTTGGCTCCGTTATATTGATGATATCGACATCAAATGGAACGAAACTGCAGAACGTCTGCAAGAGTTTTTCGATTTCTGTAATAACTTTCATCAATCTATAAAGTTCACATCTGAAGTTTCGAATGAGAAAATTGCGTTTCTGGACACCACCATAACTTTAGAAAACGGAGTCATGACAACCGACCTTCACACCAAAAAAACTGATAGACACCAATTTCTCTCTCCGAAGATTTGTCACCCTAAACACTTTTCCCGGAGCATTCCGTACAGCCAAGCCATCAGGTTAAAACGGATTTGTTCATCTGAATCAAAATTAAATCACCGTTTGGGACAACTCAGACAGCAACTTAAATCAAGAGGTTATAAGAACAAAAATATTTCAGAAGCTTTCGGTAAAGCAAAAGAAAAAGACCGAACAAACCTACTTGAATACAAATAAAAGACGGCCAAGACAAATAAAATCCCGTTTGTTGTTAGCTTTCATCCTGACATGACAAATCTTTCATCTATTGTCCACAAACACTGGCGTCTTATTGAAAATGATCCTTTCTTAAAAGAGATTTTTTCATCACCTCCCGTCATGGCTTACCGCAGACCCAAACACCTCAAAGATATTCTAGTAACATCCAAAGTATCTAAACAGGAGGTATAAACCATGCGGAAGGGGCAATTGTAAGTGCTGCAAAGTCGCCAACATCGAAACCCAATTCGTCAGCACAGTCACAAAGAAAAAATACTACATATTTATAACATCAAATTGCAAAACGCAAAATTGTATTTATGTTCTAACGTGTGGAACTTGCAAGTTGCAATATGTTGGTAAAAACAGAAACACCATTTAACATCCGATAAATAACCATCGGTCATTCTTTACAAAAGAAAGAAACTGCCCAATCACGAGACATCTTTTAAGAGCAGGACATGATTTTGAAAACGTCACATTTCAAATCATTGAGAAAAACCAAAATTGGGATACACAAGGAAGACAAAAGAAAGAGAGATTTTGGATGCACCAGTTACGAACTCTTGAACCTGATAGACTCAATGAGAGAGACGAAAAATGATTTAAAAACAAATCAAAACAACAATCTTGAAATCATACAAATTAATTTATAGAAATTCATACAATTTATAGAAATTCATACAATTTATAGAAATTCATACAATTTATCGAACATCAATAAATATGTTAAACTTTTACTCCAACTTTATGTAGTTGAAGCTACAAACATATATTTTTTATAGAACATCAATAAATATGTTTAACTTTTACTCAAATTTTGTGTAGTTCAAGCTACAAAAATATTTTTTTGTCATGCATCCGATTTCACCTTGAGAGATGCACACGCCTGATGAAGCTAATTTGTTTAGCGAAATATTGCGTATTTCTATTTAAAATCTAATAGAACTTTTTAATGTATTAATTAGCGTGTTTACGTCATATTCTTAGACACTCATATATATATATATATATATATATATATATATATATATATATATATATATATATATATAAGTCTAGAGATTTGCACAACGATACTAAAATAAGATGACTGAAGAAGGCTATTTGTTAAGCCGAAATATTTGTCAACACGATTTAATAACAACACCTTCGTATAATACCATCTTATATTAGTATCGTTGTGCAAATCTCTATACTTATATAATGTTTTCCTTATCTGCACAGTATCGTCTATTCTAGACGATCCGGTACATAGTAAATTTGCTGGTTGGTCCTTTTCATACACTTCTCTATATATTCTGTTTGGTATTAAATTGAATATAAGATCCATGTTACATGTGGTGATCAATTTTTTTGGCAATCGTCAATGGCAGTCAGGAGGGTTTAAGAACATCAGTTGTTCGACCTGTTAGTCAAATGCGTTTTGCTAAAATATACTTTTCACTTTTTTGGTCTTTCGGAACATGTTGTTTGTGCTGTATTTAGACCCCTCTACCAAGAAATTTGTTTTACATGCACACGTATAAAAATTGCGGTTTTTATCCAACGCAATCATAGGTTTGAACGTTGTTTTCAATTTAGACACGTTTATATTTTTTCGTTCGGGCTTGTATTATATTTTCCTTCGGGCTTATATGATCCGTTCATCCTATTTCGACTCTTTAAAATTCAAGAGTCTATCCTAAATTGAGGTAAATTATATGGCCTTCCAAATACCGTTTCGATTCCTAACATCACTGAAGAGACATTAATTGTCGAAATCCGGATATGGTGTACAAATTTTTGCACCTCATGTTTGCGGTATACCATCTTCTCCGCAAGTTTATTGTAATCTGTTTGGTATTAAATTAAATATAAGATCCATGTTACATCTGGTGATCAATTTTTTTGGCAATCGTCAATGGCAGTCTGCAAGGTTTAAGAACATCAGTTGTTCGACCTGTTAGTCAAATGCGTTTTGTTAAAATATACTTTTCACTTTTTTGGTCTTTCGGAACATGTTGTTTTTGCTGTATTTAGACCCCTCTACCAAGAAATTTGTTTTACATGCACACGTATAAAAATTGCGGTTTTTATCCAACGCAATCATAGGTTTGAACGTTGTTTTCAATTTAGACACGTATATATATATATATATATAAACAAGTCTAAATTGAAAACAACGTTCAAACCTATGATTGCGTTGGATAAAAACCGCAATTCTTATACGTGTGCATGCAAAACAAATTTATATATATATATATATGCACAAATGCACAAAGAAGCTTTTGAAAATAGGAATTTGTTTCATTTTGCTCATTTCTATGCTTAGATATTCTCTATTCTTTATAATATACATGTGTATGTCTCCCATTATTCTCTATTATTAGGGCCCCGCCAAATGGCGGACGCCCTATAGTAATCAGTCTGCCGTCCGTCCGTAACAAATTGTGTCCGCTCTATATCTAGAGAATCGTTATGATTTCAAAGTTTATACTTGACATGTATATTAACCAACACCAGAGGGTGTGTCAGAATGTATGTACAACTTCCTAGGTCAAAGGTCAAGGTCAAAAACTTTGGTTTTAGTTGAAAACCCCATGTCCTATGGTAAAGATCGTGTCCGCTCTATATCTTGAGAACCGTTATGATTTCAAAATTTATACTTGACATGTATATTAAACAACACCAGAGGGTGTGTCATGATGTATGTACAACATCCTAGGTCAAAGGTCAAGGTCAAAAACTTTGGTTTTAGTTGACAACCCCATGTCCTATGGTAAAGATCGTGTCCGCTATATATCTTGAGAACCTTTATGATTTCAAAGTTTATACTTGACATGTATATAAAACCAACACCAGAGGGTGTGTCATAATTCATGTACAACTTCCTAGGTCAAAGGTCAAGGTCAAAAACTTTGGTTTCAGTTGACAACCCCATGTCCAATGATAAAGATACAATCTTTTTACTACACATTATTTACAGCGGGGCCCACAGAGATGGCTCCCATCTCAATGATATCTAGTTATATATGTTTCTATTTATCCTTTATTACATTTGTATTTATATATGTTTCTATTTATTCTTCATTCTTTATTCTTTATTCATGTTTCATTAATCTTTATTCTTTATATATGTTTCTATCTATTCTCTATTCTGTATATATATATATATATACATATATATATGTTTCCCGTTATTTTCTATTCTTTGTACATGTACATGTATACTTTTCTATGCTTTCTCTATTCTTTATATATGGTTCCCATTATGCTTTATTCTTTATATATATGTTTCCCCTCATACTCTATTCTTTATATTTTTTGCCTATATTTCTCTATTTTATTATAATTGTTTGCCCTTTGAAATACACTTTTTGTCCATTATTCTCTATACTGTACATTCTTATAACCCACCCAGATCCTCATACAATGACAAAATTTATAACAAACAGAAGTGTAAATCCTTCATGCAGTGTGACTATTAACCATACAGCATAGTTACCATAGTAAAGAATCTTTAATATATTCTTAGGCCAGATCACAAAATTGATTTGAAAGTGCATTTTTTATTAATGCAAATAAAGAAAATTGACCTTCACATCCTAAATGAAATTTTTACGGAGTGGTGTACTGCGTTTGGGACAAATTATATCTAAATTATAGAATACTTCATCAGTTCTAACTCAAAATATAGAAATTTTATGCTGAGGGGGTAACAATCAGTATGACGGTTTCAGATTTATACTACATTGTAATTTTGTAACTTTTTTCAACTGTTAAAAATGTTATTTCATCTCCCTATACATGTATGCTAGTATTACTTGCTTGATATTAACCATAATGAAATAAATTTGGAGGGTGTATGAAAAATATTGGCATGTAATCTGGAAATATTAGTATAATAGTCTGAGATGTAATATATACACTGTCCACTGTGGACTTTACTATGTCAGTAAATTGTACATATAGAATGTTATAAATCTAAACACTACAAATTATTTTGAAAGATATCTCATATATTACATGTGTATGTATAAGGTTACTTAGAAGTCGTTGGAAGTGGGATTTGTAAAAAGTCCATGCATTAACTTTATACATGTTTGGTATATATACTAGTTTCATTGGGGGGACATGGGCCTATAGAGCCTATGAAGAAACATGGTGACAACGCCAACGGTGCATAAAAAAAATTGACAAGGGCAGAAGGGGAAATGCAAACCATCCGTCTCATACATGTCATGGCTATAAACCCAAATAAAAATTCAAAGCAAAGGACTTTTTGCCAAAAAAATTATTCAAGCTCCCATGTCAAGTACATGTACATACAAGAAAAGAACTAAAATTGTGAAAAAGTTCTTTAATCTTACCTTGACCCTTTCTCTTTTCTGTAGAGCTACAGATGTTCTTAGTTTCTTCTTAGGTTCAGCAATAAATCCCTCAATGAGCAAGTCTGCAGGTCTTTTGGGGTAAATACTTGGCACTGAATTTGGCAAAAGTCTCTTGCTTGTGGATATACCAAATAACTCCTTGAATTTGATTTGGTCAACTTCGTAACAGTCGTCTGAGAAGTGAGCACTACATATAGCATAGTTTTAAGATGGCTCCGAAAAATCAACACGAGTCAGTTTTACAAAACGTATCCACAAGACACGTTGTCGTTCTACTTTAGGAAACAGGTGTACGAAATGTCCAGTTTTGATGGAATTACTGCACCCTGCAACTGCACAACGCTTTCCCATGGTTTAATATATGGGAATATAACAAATTAATAAACGTCAATAAATATTATAAATGCAATGTCAATTGATAATTGTCACCTTTACGATAGTACTTTCACTTTGCGAACTGACCTGTTTACATATCTGTATCTAATGTATATGACCCACTGTGCGTCACTTCCGTTGGATATAAGTAGTGAGTTGTAGTGGCGTGTTTTACTAAATCGTTCATGTGTTCAAATGACAAACTGACAGTAATTTGCAAGTATCTCGATAATTACAAAACGGAATTTTATCGTTTTTTTTTGCATTCTTAAACGTTAAATATGAACTTTAGAATAAGACAAACATGATTTTAGCGTTTTAGTACCTCTTTAAAAGGCAAATATGTTTTGAATGTTGAATTGTCATTTACTGTTTAATTGTCATCTTAAGGATAAAATTAAATTTCTTTTTGTTGAGAATTGGGGTTTTCCCTGTGTTATTGTGATAGTATTTATAAGTTCTTCAAAATGGGTAATGAGAGTTGTTGTATAATGGATTCTTGTTTTGGGGTAGATATATATATGGGTAATATATGCAAAGAAATACTTTAGCAGTTCAAAAGGTGGGGTTCAGTTATATTATATAATTTTTGGGTTTCATTTCACAGAAAGTGCTCACAGCAATTTAGACAGTCAGTTCACATAATAATGTATGATTATAATATCAATTATGACTTCAGTCCATTTAAATGTATTGGATATTTTGTATTTTGTTTTGTTTGAATATTGTTGTTTTAATATATATGTTGGTTTATAATCATGTTATTAAAACTGCTAGCTAGAAAAGAGAAAAGTTACTGCGAGCAACTATATATATATTTAAACCTATACCTAGAGTTTTGTTTTATTTATTATACCAAGGATTTTAGTCAAGAAATGTTTTAAATTTGGACGAGCTGGGCGAGGGAGATTTTAAAAAGTTTTATTAAATCATGTTAAATGTATTTTGACTAGTGTAAAACAATCCAAACAAAAAAAACAAGGGTCTAATCTATATAAAAAATGAGAAACAACATCAACAAACAACAACCACTGAACAAGAGGTTTTCGACTTAGACAGGTGAAAACAAATGCAAAAAAAAAACTGTTTATAATAGATTTACATATTATTATCGCACTTACACTTCCAAAGATAAAAATATGCATTTAATTCATTAAAGGAAATAACTCTAACTAAACAATGGGAAAACTAGTTTAGACCTATTGTTTAGTACATTCAAGACAGATTTTAGCATGTAGAGAATATATCAAGAAAAATTAAGACACAATACATAATATTCAGAATGTGTCGAGACTTAACGAGGAAAAAAAAGAATGTCGAGAATCTGTCGAGACATAATGAGGAAAAAAAAAGAATGTCGAGAAATTTTAAGACAGTATTTAAATGTCGAGACTTTGTCAAGAATTCTTTAGACAGTATTCAGAATGTCGAGAATATGTCGAGTAAATTTCATACTTATTTAATATAAGTCAGAATTTGTCAAGAACAATTAAGACATAATTCATTCTTTTTGAGATTGTCGAGTAAAAGTTCATGCAAATCGAGACAAAAACTGGTCTTTTCAGACTTTTGGACTTTTGTAGTGATTGTGCATTTACTGAGCACAGCTGCTGTATTACCATTAAGCAGAGCAGAGACAGAAAGGGTCTTTCCACAGGTATAACTTGTGTGACCATAGAAACAGAATGAAGCAGGAAACCTTGCAAAACATACTGCATATAAAGCTAAACTGTGACAAGCAATGCCTTGAAAACTTGTGTGACAAGGTGGTTGACAAGTTTTTTCAGCATAAAAAGTAGACAGATAAAGTTTTATCTGGGCTAATCATGTTGTACTTGTATATATATAACCAGTGATTCAATGGATAAAGACAATGTTTGATTAATATCTTTATTAAAACATGCCCTTTTCATATAATCATATCACGCGTTAAATGCCCTTTTTTCAGGATTGACACCCTGCCCTTTTGAAATTCTAGCTGGAACACTGAGGCAGTAAACCATGGTTGTCAAATTGATCATGGTTAACCACGGTTGATTAGATCATGTTAAGTGAAAGAAGATGACGTTTGTAATAATTATTTACTCTGATGTTTTGATGTTTGAAATATGTTAATTGTCATTCAAAAGAGGATAAATTATTACTACACAGCATTTTAAAAAAGGAAATGAAATAGCCAAATCTTTATGTCATGCATTATTTTTATTGCTTTGTGTACTCCAAGATATATTTTATATTCATGGATTAAAGAAGAAAAATACACAAAACTCAGGTTTTTCACAGTTCTTTATATCCAGGATATATTTTATGTTTCCAGGATTATTTTTTTTTAAATTCCACAAACAAATCTGGTTTATGTTTTCCCGTTTCAACTAGAATGGGATCCCGGCTTCAGACAGTTATTAAAAATGGGATCACAGTTTCAGATATTTATCCCGAATGGGATCCCGACTTCAGATGCTTATCCCGGCTTATCCCGCCAATTTCACCGGGATCTCATTGGGATCCCGATGGACCCTGTTTTCATTTTCTCTTGGGAAATGGCATGGCGTCCATCCATGCTAAACATGCTTCGGGGAAACACTATGGTTGCTTCTTATTTATCATGTTGTAATGTTATCTATCGGAAGCGACTGAGGGATGCGAGAGAGAGAAAATATTTCTTTAACAAGAAAAGTATGCCCAGCATAGAACATCAGTTTCATTAAGAATTCATGTCAGTTTGTGTACATCTTATATAAAAAAGAAATGAGGTAACATCATGCATCTTTAGAAAACAATTATCTGATCTTTCATTCGAAACATGCATTTAGGTTCACGATTGCATTTCTTTTTTTAAAGAAAGCAACTTCTTTTGTTCATTTTTCCTTATAATGTTTGAATAATCTCCCCTTAAGTTTCTAAAAAATTTACTTGTATAAGTAATTTTTTTTACAATCCCTAAAATTCTCAAGTTTTGAGATGTAAAAACATGCCTTTAACAATTTTTCTCAGGTTAGCTCATAATTTTTTATTAGAGTTTAATGTTTCATCTCATTAATTCAGCAGAGAAACTAATTGGGCAAAAATCTTTGCAAGGCCTTCAAAAATTGCCCCTTGGGGGCTTTTAAATGAGCAGTGTTCTGAAGATAACAGACAAATGAGATTTGCATTGTCCATGAAATTACACTTCAATGATTAGTAAAGACAACTGCAAAGGACAGACAATTAAAAATTTCATTTGAGCAAAGAAGTCATGAGAAATTCAAGAAAAGAAGATAGTATGACTTTTTTATTTGTATAAGTAAAAAAATCTGAATGTTTAAGGGACATAACTAAGCCAATAAAACAATTTACCTATACAAGTAAATAAAATACACTTGTATAAGTATCTTACAAATTTACTTATATTTATATTAATATTTTACTTCTTCAGGTAAATAAAAATTACTTGTACAAGTAGTACCCCTGACTGTAGGTAGGTAGGTAAAATATTTCATTTTTCTTTGCCAAAAAATAACTTGGCATGGTACATTTTTTGTCATGGGTAGGCAGGTAGGTAAAATATTTTATTTTATTTGATAGATATGAAATCTGCATGATATCATTTTTGTCTGTACTGCTTTTGTTTATGTATGCTTTGTTTGGTATCTTCTTTAAAATATCTTTAGATCCTTTCATATGCATCGAACTCTAGTTAGTTTATAGCATATCTGCATGTTGGGAGTCACAGTGCAAAATAGCACAATACCGGGATCAATAACCAGTCTCTCTAATTATAAGCACATAGAAACTGGGGATTCTAACTAGTGCTGCAGACCAAACAGAGGGTTTGAAGAATCATTCTGCTCTTGATTGAAGTATAAGAAAAGAGAAAGGCATTGCAAGATTCACTAATTTCAAAGTCATATATATATATATATTAGATTTTAATAATTTATTGTTTATCATATATGTAATCTTTCTATATTAATTTTGAAGACTGAAATAATATACAGAATGATATTTCAATTCCTGTCATAAATAAAAACGAGTAAAAGATATATATCTGAAGCATGTTTTATTCACATACTAACAATTTTAAAAGAATCTCAATATTTGACTAGAATATAAAGCCATTGCCAAGCAGTGCATTCCCCATCAACGTCTTGCAACAAGTTGAAAGAGTTAATACTAAGCAATAGACAACTTTCGAGTTCGATTCATTTCCGTCAGTGAACATCAATCGTGCGTTTAGGGGCATCGTCACTTCCGTTCCCATGTTGAGCGAGTGGTTAGAAAAATAATATGATGCTATATTGCACGAATTATTAGGCAAATTAAATTCTTATAATTGACCAGCAGCACTGCTATCATTAGGGAATTGTGATCAAGTACCTACGGAACAAAGATTATTTCTAGTTTATCCTGCACAATGACGATCACTAAGACGCTTGATGAACGTTAACAGTGCAGGGATACCAGCGATCCCCTCTATCTGGTAAATGATGTTATCAAGGCACGCATGATTGACGATTTTTTCCGGTGAAGGACATAACTTGAAGTGGTCTATTGTCTTATTTTCAGCTCACCTGGCCCAAAGGGCCAAGTGAGCTTTTCTCATCACTTGGCGTCCGTCGTCGTCGTCCGTTAACTTTTACAAAAATCTTCTTCTCTGAAACTACTGGGCCAAATCTAACCAAACTTGGCCACAATTATCACTAGGGTATTTAGTTTAAAAAATGTGTCCGATGACCCTGCCTGCCAACCAAGATGGCCGACATGGCTAAAAATAGAACATAGGGGTAAAATGCAGTTGTTGGCTTATATCTCTGAAACTAAAGCATTTTGAACAAATCTGACAGGATTAAAATTTTCATCAGATTAAGATCTATCTGCCCTGAAATTTTCAGATGAATCAGACAACCCATTGTTGGGTTGCTGCCCCTGAATTAGTAATTTTAAGGAAATTTTGCAGTTTTTGGTTATTATTTTGAATATTATTATAGATAAAGATAAACGGTAAACAGCAATAATGTCCAGCAAAGTAAGATCTACAAATAAGTCAACATGACCAAAATAGTCAATTGTCCCCTTAAGGAGTTATTGCCCTTTATAGTCAATTTTTAACAATTTTTTCGTAAATTTTTGTAATCTTTTACAAAAATCTTCTCTTCTGAAACTACTCGACCAAATTTAACCAAACTTGGCCACAATCATCACTAGGGTATCTAGTTTAAAAAATGTGTCCGATGACCCTGCCTGCCAACCAACATGTTCGACATGGCTTAAATAGTACTTAGGGTGAAAATGCAGTTTTTGACTTTATATCTCTGAAACTAAAGCAAATGTATAAAGGTTGCATTATTTCATGCATCAATTGTAAATAAAAATATAAGGTGAGCGACACAGGCTCCTTGGAGCCTCTAGTTCTTTAAATTCATTGAGAGCGGGTTAATTCTAGTGTTTAGAAGTATCCTGGGTCTGTTCCATATAAAAATGCTACAAGACTTGAAACTTGTATTTTACATGACATTTATAAATGGTCTGTATGGAAAAACTTGGCGATTTTGCTGCCAATTAATCTCCACTTTATAGGCCTTTGGTTCATGATATACATGTATATAATATGTCAAGTTACTGTAAGTTGTTCTTTTTTAATTTGATTTCGAAATAAATTTTTTGTGAATCACCTTTCATGGGAAATATTTACCCAGAATTGACTTAAATTTGACGAAAACAGGACTGGCCGGGGAGGGGGAGGAGGACTGGCGAGGGGTAGGCCTTTTATTGGGACTCCGGAATTGACCCTTTGTAGGTAGAGGAATTCGGTAATAGGGGTAAAATTATAAAACATTGATTCGGGATCTAGACATTTTGATGTGAGGAAGATGGGAAAAATTTAAGCTTGGGGAAATGCCAAATTTAAGTCTGGGATTTCGTGATTGGATCACCAAAAGCAGCCCATCTACATCTTCCCAAATTTCCTTTGTACAAAATTTTATAATTTTGTTTTGGACCAACATTTTCTTGAATGAATCCTGATCTTCAAGTATTGAGACACACAGGGCAACGTTCGTCATGCTTTCCAAACTTTCAACGTCCATTTCAAACCAATGCCAGTGATCATGTCAAACGCTCCCGTGATACTAAATGGACTAAACCTTATACAGGAAAGATAAAACCTAAGGATTCCGGTAAAAAAAAGTTTTGAGAGGTAAATACAAATATTAGATTTTCGGTAGGAACGAAAAATCAATTTAAAAAAAAATTGCCGGTAAATACAAATAAAAGATTTTCAGTCGGAACAAATTTATTGGGTCGGTCGGTAAAGGGCAAACAAACAATATTTTAATTTAGTCCTAAATTTTTGTGTTTTGGTCTGTTTTTCAAGTACTTTAAACAATTGGTTATTGATTGTAATGTGTACATGTCAGTCTGGCGGATTTCATCTTACCTTGACCTCATTTTCATGGTTCATTGGTCAATGTTAAGTTTTTGTGGACTGGTCTGTTTTAAGAGTACTATAAGCAATAGGTCAACAATATTTGGTGTATGGAAAAGGTGTAAGGTGTATATGTATGTCTGGCAGGTATTTCTGACCTTTACCTCATTTTCAGGGTTCGGTCAATGTTAAGTTTTTGTGTTTTGGTCTGATTTTAGAGTACTATAAGCAATAGGGCAACTATATTTGGTGTATGGAATGGTTTTAAGGTGTATATGTCTGTATGGCAGATATCATCTAACCTTGACTTCATTTTCATGGAACATTGGTCACTGTTAAGTTTTTTGGCTCACCTGGCCCAAAGCGCCAAGTGGGCTTTTCTCATTACTTGGTGTCCGTCGTCGTTAATTAACTTTTACAAAAATCTTCTCCTCTGAAACTACTTGGCCAAAGTTAACCAAACTTGGCCACAATCATTGCCGTGGTATTTAGTTTAAAAAAATGTATCCGACGACCCTGTTTGCCAACCAAGATGCCTGACATGGCTAAAAATAGAACATATGGGTAAAATGCAGTTTTTGGCTTATATCTCTGAACCTAAATCATTTAGAGCGAATCTAACAGTGGTAAAAATGTTCAACGGGTTTAGATCTATCTGCCCTTAAATTTTCAGACGAATTAGACAACCCATTGTTGGGTTGCTGCCCCATAATTAGTAATTTTAAGGAAATTTTGCAGTTTTTCATTTGGTTTTCATCTCGAATATTATTATAGATAGAGATAAACTGTAAACAGCAATAATGTTCAGCAAAGTAAGATCTACAAATAAGTCAAACATGACCAAAATTTTTAATTGACCCCTTAAGCATTGATAAGGAGTTTTTGCCCTTTATAGTCAATTTTTAACAATTTTTCGTAAATTTTTGTAATTATTTACACAATTCTTTCTCCTGAAACTACCAAACTTGGCCACAATCATCATTAGGGTATATAGTTAAAAAAAATGTGTCCGATGACCCCGCTTGCCAACCAACATGGCCGACAAGGCTAAAAATAGAAGATAGGGTTAAAATGAAGTTTTTGGCTTATATCTCTGAAACTAAAGCATTTAGAGCAAATCTGTCTGGGGTAAAAATGTTCATCAAGTTAAGATATATCTGCCCTAAAATATTCAGACAAATCAGACAACCTGTTGTTGGGTTGCTGCCCCTGAATTGGTAATTTTAAGGAAATTTTGCAGCATTTATCACTGTAAATGTCTGTGAATCAGCGAATGACTGTATGTCCAGTTTCTCATATAGTCACTTGTTTGTTCATACCAATAATCATGAGGAATAGTTCAGCATTTATTATTTTTAATGTCTGTGAGACAGTATATGACCTAATGTTCATTTTCATGTATAGCCAATTGTTTGTTTATACCAATAATATGCATGATATACTATAAATTTGTAGTCACATCTGGTAGGCATGAGGACGTTTAATCTGAAGCCTCAAGTAGAGAGGGTGCCATGCACTCTGTACCTGAAGAACCTACAACTTTGTGAGCGGTCCATAGGTGCCTTCTTGCAATGTCAAATTTCTAAACCTATGGCCTATCCAATCTACCTGCCAGTGATAGTCCAAATTTCATCCCGTCAAGTCCTATTACAGGTCCTACTTTTTGTCTGTTAATTTGTTCATATCCTGAAAATGCATGAACTATTTGCCACTGAACATTAAGCAACCAGCAACCAATTAGTCTTAAGGTTAAGAGTCTTAATGCTGTCATCAATGTAATTAAATACCTGTCACTGTATGTAACAATATTATGTTCTGTCAATAATGCTAAAATTTTATCTTTTTATGTTTGCTAAAATTTTATCTTTTTGGAAGCTAAAATTTTAGCTTTTATTCTGGAAAGGAACCAGCTAAAATTTTAGCTCTCCTTTAAGTTACTAATTGATTCAAGCTAAAATTTTATCTTATGATTCTTTTATTGCTTCAGGACTGATGAAGATTGTACAGCAGAATAAAAACGATTGCTCATTTGGGATTATCTCTTGTCCTTGATATATATTTAAACAAGTGCAGAGATATTTTTGCCTGAGCTTTTGTTCTTTTGCATCAATGATAAGAATGAAGAAATATAGAAGAATGAAGAAAAATTTGGTAAGTTTTTGAATATTGATAAAATTATAAAATTTTGAGCTATAATTTTAGTTTCTTGCAAAATTCTTTGAAAAATCTATGCTTGAGAAAAAGAGACAGTCTCAAAATATAAAATCCACCCTTTAATATACTTTGACGTCCATCGGTACATCCCGTCCTTGTGTTATTGTGCTATTATAGTCATTTTGTATTATTGTCTTTCATTTTTGCTTATGTACTTAATCTATAGAGTGTCTATATTATATATTACAACACAATGTTGACTGCTGTACCCCAATTTTTGACATTTTTAACTATAATGTCTGTTTGTTTTGCTCACACATTGTTGTCAATTTAATGGAGTGTTATGCGATTGTCATACTAGTGAGAGGTTAAGCTAGCTATAAAACCAGGTTTAATCCACCATTGTCTACGAAGGGGAATGTCTGTACCGGGCCAGCAGTATGACAGTTGTTTTCCATTCGTTTAATGTGTTTGAGCTTTTGATTTTGCCATTTGATCAAGGACTTTCCGTTTTGAATTTTCAGAATTTTTGTTCTTTAACTTTTTAGTTCACCAGAAAGATGACTAATTTGATAATTTTCGGAATTTTTGTTATTTAATTTTTTAGATCACCAGAAAGATGACTAATTTGATATGATGAAATATTTTTGAAACTTACTTATAATATTTTTTTTATATTATTGATTAAATTGACTAGAATATACACCTTTCCGAGTCACAAATATGTAACACATTTACAAAAAAATATCTCTAGGTTGGAAAAATAAACAAACAGTTGCTGTTCAAATTACTGATATACCTTGTTGTACAAATGAACTGAGAAACGAAATTCGTAAACGTAACAGATTAAGAAAAAGCGTTTAGTTATAAAAAAATTTAAAAAAAAAAAAAACCAAAAAGACTCAGATATGGTATATATCGATCAAGATGGCATTAGTTATATTATTTTAAAATCAGGTCCTGATAAGTTGACTGAAGCCCTTCAGACAGTCTTTAACGAATTTATTATTTAATAAGAACATGAAGAATATCCCTTAGCATGAAAAATGTCATTGATTAATTGTTTGGAAAAGATACGATAAAGACTTTTCTAGTATTCAAGTGGTTACTAGACAATAATTAAAGGTGGACAGTCATAAATCATTAAATACAACAAATCAAAAATGACTGCAAAAACAACAAAATGTTTTTTTTTTTATAAACCAATGTACTAAATTGTTAGTTGACAAACTCATTTTTATGGCAATCGGCGCATTCACTGATTCGAGTGGCCGCTGGACAGCAAAGGCATGTGTAATACTGCACACCATAAACGTGATGACTAGCGCAATTGTAATTTGAACCTCTGCCTCTGAAAAAAAGTTAAAATAGTTAACGTCTACTCAAAGCAGTTATATCTGAGATTTTGGGGAATATCACTATATAAATAAATTTGGTGTATTTACTGTCTTCTGATTGGTTAAAGGTATTACCTTTATTTTCAATGTTGTCAATTTTTATGGCGACACGCCCACTCTGACGTTGTGTATTCATACGCCAACATGTGTGTACGTTGTTATTGTTAATATAAATAATATAAAAAGGATCAAAAAGCTCTTTGAGCCTTATTTTTGATAGAAATTTATTTATAATGAATGGCTATTATTTATTTTGAATTTATTGAACCATAAAAATAATTTTTGACTCTTCAAATTTTACATAATCCGCTTCGCGGATTATTCAATGTGAAGAGTCAAAAATTAATTTTATGGTTCAATAAATTCAAAATAAATAATAGCCATTCATTAAGAACAATTAGTTACTATCTAAGATAGTAGAATAATCAAAAAATTATTCAAAAGGTGCATGCAATATTCATGTTATGAAAGAAATTGAATTACTACTGCAAGAACGCCATTTGCATAACTATTGTTATTAACATCTTTTAATTTGCATTTCAGCCAAACACTTGAACACTTATTTTATTGACTATGATCAACAAAAGCCTATACATATTTGATGAAAGTAAACATAAACAATATCAAAATCTCGATATATTTTGAAAAACGAAACATATCAACATTTTCCCAAAAAACGATACTGATAACATTGTTGGTCATATATAAACAGTACCTTACATCATACATGAAACAAGGCAATGTTTGTACACCTACTTCTTTTCTCAAATTTACTGTGTTTGAGACTAAAAACGAAGATGTTTCACAAAATTTACAAGTATCAAATCGTTGCTATCTAACAATAACCGGTGTTTTTTTTTAAACATTATTCGGTTGGACTTTGTAAATACAGCTGATTTTCAAACCACGCCTTATTTGGGAAGATACTTAATATTCATTGATATTTTGTTTTGTGTACCTATTGGTTTCCATATATGATCTCTATGTTTAATTACTTAGAGACTAAACTTGGAAAGATTACCAGTATAAGACAGTTGGGTAACGGTCAAATTGAAGTCTGAAGAAGACTCAAAGTAAAGGAAGGGTAGTACATAATTGTAGTATTAGTTTTTAATCTTAGAGGTTCGAGGATTAGAAATGTTGAAAATATGCCATAAAAACCATTCGCTTGACCTTTGCAAAAAAAGAATTGCATGTGAACTGTTCATTCGAGGAATTGATTTTTTGCGAAACTTCATATTAAAAGTGGCACAGTTTCAATCGTAAAAAGGAGTTCCAATGGGAATTGCATTGTCAAAATTTACAGAAGTGCAACCTTTAATTGAGCACTAGTAAATTATAAGTAAAAAGATACTAAACAAATAAACTGAGAAACGAAAATTTACAGACGTAACAGATTTAGACAAAGCATTTAAAGTGAAAAAATGACTTACATATAGTATCCATTGGACCAGATGGCATAAGTCATATTGTTTTAAAATGTTGTTCTGATCAGTTGATTAAAGCCATACAGATAGTCTTCAACGAAAATAAGAATATCCTCTAGTCTTGAACATTAGAGGGAGATAAAAATATGTGTAAAATTTATCACAAAAGAAAAATAAATTTCTGAATTTCTACCGAAGTATTCAGATGTTTACTAAACATTAAAAATGTACAATTATGATATTGACTTAAAGAAAATAAATGTTTTGATCATTTTCAGTTTTTTCAAATTTATTTAAAAATGGCAATGAAGGATCTACGACTGCCTGTCTACAATTAATCATCACAGCTGAAAGGATGTCCCATCTTACGACGCACCACATACATGGAGATAGCATTGTTTTGATTACCCTGTGTTAAAGTTCTTTTTTCAAAAATTGGATCATGAAAAACCAATTACAAACATGCATTCATTAAAACAGTTTATTCACGTAATATGAACAAATAAAACAACCGAAACATCCGAAAGCTAGCACAGACTCCATAATTTAATGTGGGTTTTCTGCCCTTTGGTCGGCTTGTTGTCTCTTTGACACATTCCCCATTTCCATTCTCAATTTTATTTACGAATTATTTAGGGGCTTCGCTATCCGAGTGGTCTACGTAGTCAAAAGTATTTTTATATCTTGTGAATTTGTTTTAGAGAATTGCAGTTTTTCCTTGAAGAAAAATGTAAACGTTATATCTATTGTATAGAATTGAAATAATGCCCCAAAAAAATGGATCTTCAGCAGGATAAAACCATACGACCAAAGTCAGATCACAAATTAAATTATTTATGTTACATTTATTATCAAATGGTTGCTATCTAACAATAACTGGTGTTTTAAACATAATTCGGTTGCACTTTGTAAATACAGCTGATTCACAAGCCACGTCGCTATTTGGAAAATAATTAATATTCATATTCAACCCTTTGTTGTGACCTTTGCAAAAAAAATATCAGTGCGTGTGAACTTTTCGTTCCAGGATATGATCTTTTACGAAACTTCATAGAACAATGGAACAGTTTAAGCCATAAAAGGAGTTCCTATAGGAAATTACTTTGTCTATATTTACAGAAGTGCAACTTATAGTTCACCACTGGTAAATTATTAGTAAAAAGATACTGTACGATACTGACTTGCAGAAGTATAAGTGATCACAGTTGCCTTCCGTGTATCCATATTTTGATTTTGCATTGGAGCCATCAGGGCATGGGTGGGCATCAGTTAAACGTTTATTTCTGCCAGAATGCTTAAATTCACCTAGAAAAAAAGAAGTATGATTATTCTTTCAACAAAAATTTAACGGCTTAAAACTAGGCTGTTTTCACCCAATACTGTATTTTTTCGCATAACTTGAAATTCATAAAATCTGTAAAACATTAACTACAAAGTAATCCTAGGTAGCACTCAACAGTTAGCTATGTAGTTTCGCATTTTGGCCCCTGTGGATTTTTCAAATATAAAAGCTAGTGTGCAATTAAATTCATTTTTGGATAGCTGATGATTAATATAGCCTTCATAAAGGTTTCATAGGAACATCAAGATTGTGTTATGTATGTATTATGGGCTGTTTTCTGTATGACAGTCCGTATTTAGATATCCATACCAGACATTGGTCCGGTAATTATTCAATTTTTTTCCAACTTTATGTCGCGCGAACTTTTTGATTAAATTTTACGAAAAAACGAGGCGATAGACAATTCACTTTTCATTTGATCTATTGGTAAATCAATGTCAATAGTTTCAGAAAAGGTATCACTCAAAGGGATTGAAATTCTACTTTGAACCAAATTTTGGGGGATTATATGACATTTTCAGCCCCCTTTTTGCAATATGTTATTGTAAATAAATGTAGAATGCTGCCATGGATTAACCAAAAAAGGAATTATATTTCACCATTCTAAATTTTGAATATCAAATGTATGGAAGATACTGATTACATACATATGTACATGTATGGCACAAACATTTAATGTATTAGAAACCCAGGAATAGAAGATGATTTAACATTTTGTGGTTCAATTTTAATTTATTTTTCTAACTGTGGAGTGCTACCTTAATTAAGTACATTTTCATTTAACCCCCTCTCCCACCCCTTCCCCCACCAAAAAATTAAAAAAAAAACAACAACAGGTCTGCTTCAATTGGAGCTGTTCAGGTCGAAGATACGCTTTTGAAGGACTGGTTTCGTATTTAAATTTGCCCAGAACTGGTTTCGCAATTAGCATCAGTAGCGGATCTGTCAAAGGTTAACTTCGTTGGCTGTCATAAAAACAGTTATTAGACTGTATTTTTATTTTACCATGACGTTGGTCCTAAGACTGGTCGGAACAATCACAAACCTGTCGCAAATTAATTCAAGTCAAGTGAAAATTATTTTTCTTTTGGTAAAAAGTAATTTAGAGTGCCAAAAATTTTCTTTTCTTTTATAATTGATTATTTTAACTAAAAAAAAACAATGTAAATTGAACAATTGATTGTAAATCTGCCGTGACTTCAAGTAATGTTGGTATTTACTAAAAGCGTTAATATATTTCATTTTAATTAAAAATCCTGCTCCACTGCTCCTAAGTTTTACATAAAATGTTCTTTAAATAATTCTGATATCGGAAATAAGCAGTTTTATTACCTAAGTATGTATGGTGCTACAAGAAATAAATGTTTAGATTATACAAATTGTGTAGTCAATAAATTACAGTCAGCATATTGTTTTCTTTTGATTTAAAATCCTTTCCTGGTTTTGAAAATCAGGTACTACGTGAGGAAGGGCAAGGCGTTATCACAATTAGTATGTTTATTCCTATTGTTACGTTGAGAATTTTTTCTCAACCTGTATTTTCTTTTTCGATATGTATTTTTGATACTAGTATACAAACTAGATATGGTCAATTTAAGAATGTGTGATACACTATACATGAATACACGCACTGTCTTAAGAAAACTATTCTGTAAAATATTTTAAAAATAACGTCACATTTAATATGCAATACCACAGTCCGTGTCAAGTTACTTCAACAAGTGAACGCATTTTTTTTAAGTATTTACACAAATTGTAAGGCAAAGGCAAACACGCGTTTACCTTCAAATACACGTTCAAAGTACACGTTTTCTTGTGTTGTAACGTGCACACGATAAAGGAGTTTACTTGAGTGGACATTACCGATTCATGTTACCAAGCTAACATAAATATATTATTCACCTGTAATAAATTCTGCATCTTTCGGCAAGGGGACAATTGGGTACAGTGGATAATTGAGTTTTGTGACAAAATCACGAAGTTGAGTGCTTAAGAATACCAAATCTGTGATTTCTGTTCCATTTAATATCCAGCCATGATGCACTGTTAATGCTTTTTCTGACTGTATACTGTTGATACCTCGTTTCTAGGAAATATATATTTGTTATCAATAACGTTAGTATAAGCATTTAATTTGTGTATCAGAAAAGTTCGATCATACCATTTGTAGGTGCATCTGACAATTGTGACGTTTGAAGAGCCTTTCATAATTAGTTTTCATCAGGAATGTCTGTAGTAATAACAATAATTGAACCCATACACAGATATTTTAAATATGTATTACATAATGGTTTTCTTCTCTGCAAAGTGGGAGCATGCAGTAAAGGTGTGATATGTCTGAGCAAGGACTTATGATTAGCAGCATCGAAAGCGAGCTAAGTAATGTATTTTGTTAAAGATTTCAGCACAAGCATGTGAAGTTACATTAAGACCGTCTTCTATTTCTTTCATCGGTTTTGTAATTGCCCTTATTTTCCATATTTGAAATTAATTAAACATATAAAGCTATAAAGGTTTAAATAATTTCAAAACTTCATCTTATTGCCTTTACCAAGTCAGAAATATGACAGTTGTTATCCATTCGTTTGATGTGTTTGAGCTTTTGATTTTGCCATTTGTTTTGAATTTTCCTCGGAGTTCAGTATTTTTGTGATTTTACTTTTTGATACACATTCTCAATCATTTCATGTGTTTTTTGTGTTTTCAAAACAGTTTTATACGTCAGATGGGACTTTAAAACTCAAAAACATAGCACTGTCAACTTCTTCATTGGTCGGTCAATATCCAGGAGCCAGTAATCAAGTGGTTATTATTTGGATTCTGCTTGTCACAATTGTTTTTCTTTTATAGTTTCCTAGTACATGTAGTATGAATCAGACAGTGTGTGTTCCCTTTTGATTTTTGCTTTCAAAACTTGCAGCCTTTTGACTTCTATAACTTACTTAACATTTATGATTTTGTTCATTGACAAAAGTTGATAATTGACATGTGGTTCTTTGCATCCCTATTATTTGTTCGTTTATTGAAAATTATATCATTGCCAATCAAGACTTACATGACGGTTTTTTTTTCATAGTATGTTTAAAATATCATCATGACAATTTAGAAACAGCTTACCCACATAAGTGCAACACTGGTTATGGCAGTTGCAGCATCTGGATAAGATGAACGATTTATCTCTCCCAAGTAACATTTCTGTGCTGTTGGCGAACACGATATTTCTAATCCCTTTGAAATAAAAAATAATCTATAACTAATTAAATATGGAACACTAGATCTGCTTTTTACGAAAACTATATTTTTAGAAATACATACAACATGTTTTTGTATTGTAAATTTACTCTTCATGTTGTATACTTTGATTTGTTATTAATCCGGAATTGGTCAGTATGAAAACTTTGGATTATTTCGTATTAATATAAGAATATCAGGATAACTAAGTATATTTTTACATTTATTCAATGATAGCAAATATGAATTATGTTGCGTTTTTTTTTGCACAAGTTTGGTTCTGAAAAAATCGTCCTCAGGTACGTTTGAAAGCAATTGGATCACAAGTTTTGAAATAAAGGATGTCGGCTATCCAGATAAGCTAAAATATTTTTTTTTATCATTTAAAATGAATTAAAATCGCGTAAAATCTGTGTATGCTTGTTTTTCATGAACGATGTATGTTGATGGGTTACTGGCACAACATCCTCTGTATGTGTATATTCTTGAGATTATAGCAATATTAGCCTATGGAAGCTATAAAAAACAACTGCAGACACCGTGTCAACAATTGTTATTTACAATGTAATCACATATCAAGCTTAATTGGTTTAATTCCAGAAATAATGTTTTTTGAACTTACTTTACTATTAAAGAAGATTCTTAAATTAAATTTACCGTGTTAAAGTCCTGCATCCGATAGGATTCAGATGTATTACCATGTCTTGGACTGTGATAATAAACCACATTTTCGTACATATTGCTGGTAATTTTTTGTAAAAATCTCGATTCTCCTTGTTTAACATGAATTGTCATATCCTTTAAATATAAATCACTTGCTACATTGTATATTATCGAAAAATCATATGGCGTTATGTAAATGCGTTTGTCCTATAAGACGAGATCTTTTTCATAACATAAATACGTGTATTACGATTAAGACTAGTACTTTCCTTAAGTAATTTCTTTTTATTGATTAATCTTTGACACATGAAAAACTCATTTTTGCCAGGACAATTAGATGTGTATGTATCTAATATCACATGGAAACGTTATCTAATTATGCTTATTTTGTTTTTACACGGTGTTCATGATAACAAGGACAAACACAAAACCAGGCTAAACGAACTGAACCATCCAAAGTCTACGACGACCCTGGTCAATGGTGGTTTAAGAAGTTATAAAGAACTCGCGCGTTACACAATGTTGAGCACCAAAACTAAATAAGAGAGAGATATAACGTATATGACCTGAAATATAGCGTGTATCACGGTTTCAGAACACATCTACCTTAAATATCAAATAGAAGGAGAGAAAATGAAAGCAATTAAATTAAAGGATTTAATCATGAAAAGTAATCGATTATTTAGAATTCAACAAAACACACCATAAAAGCAACATATAAAATGAAAATTGTACGTGAGATTCATTATGGTGATTTTGTCGTATAATTTTGGTAAATTCCTATAAGTATAAAACTATATATGCATGAAAAAGTTGTTCATTCTATATAATAAAATGTCTTCTATACAGAATACAGAAAGGAATAGAAACATGTCTTCCCAATGCGTTTAAATCAACGTTGAACACAGTAATACAGATGCAATATGGTGATATTGATTAAAATCAATAAGACAATGAACAAACTGTAATCCAACATTGAAATTTTGATATTGAAAAGACAAATATACAAGTTCATTTACAGCAGTGTTATCATTAAAAAATTAATGAAATAGACACTACTCAAGAGCTTGCAAAAGCTGCTACTCAGACTTTATAACATGTCACCAGTGTCTGGGCAGAAAGTTGATGAACCAGGGTTATGTCGAAGAACGTCTCGTCCTTTTCCTAAAACAAATTCATCGGAATATGCCAAGACAATATTGATAAATATTCCGTATCAACGTCACAAAAAATACATGATGGTCTTGAAGTAAAGATTCTAGGTACTAGCTGGTATAATATGTCAAATTTGTCAACGGTAGAGTAATACAAACAGAGGCTGCGTATTTAAACATCCCAAACAAGTAAGTTTTAAGGAAGTTTTTGAATTATACTAGTTTAAATTACATGGTTCTTTTCATTTGGTAGGGATGTACAATTTTGCAGTCATGTTCAATTATATAACCTTAGTCAACATTTATTATCATTTTTCTTATCATTATCAAACTGCTACTTATTTGGGATGTTTAAATACGCAGCCTCTGTTTTATATTACTCTACCGTTGACAAATTTGAAAATAATACCAGCTTAGATCGGTTAGTGCTGTTTATTGGGGATGTATTTCCACGCAGTTGTTGTAACATCTTAACTGTCGTCATTTTTGGAATTTTAGAGTTGTGTCAGTTCATATCTCAAATTACTATTTTTATTTTAGGCATGTCTTTGAGTCGTTTTTTGGAAATTTCAGAATCGTACTAGCATCTCTATATATGATGTTCGGGTAAAACTGTTTAACTTTTTTATTGTATAGAATTCAAGATTGCTATAGTTTAATAATCAGATAAGATTTATATGATTCATTATACATCGTGATCATACTGATGAAGGATATTTGTTATCCAAAATATTTAACATTTGTTCATTTTATTGTTATTTTATGGTGATGTTGTACCCTTTTAGACTGGTTATATATTATATTTTGTAGTGTACTGTATCATAATTATATGATCCATCGCCCCGTAAGTTTTATCGTTGACTATTATTCAGTCATTTTATTTATATATATACCAACATTCCACAAGACGAAGGAATAGCAGCGTGTGAAGAGGTATGGAACACTCGTAGTGAAAAAAATCCTCCAACTGAGTGCCTTGTTACACTTTTGAAACTAGTGCTAGAGAACAACAACTTCTCTTTCAATGAAAAAAATTATCTCCAGATAGACGGTACTAGTATGGGCACAAAAATGGCCCCGTCATATGCCAACATATTTATGGGCCAACTTGAAAAACGCCTCTTGGCTAGTGCTCCATACCAGCCCTTATCATGGTTCCGATTCATTGACGATATTGATTTCAAATGGACAGATTCACAAGAACATCTTAATGAATTTCTAGGACACTGTAACTCTTTCCACCATTCAATAAAATTTACATATGAATCATCTATGGAGAAAATAAACTTCCTCGACACTACGAGTTACATCAAGAACGGAACCATTATAACGGACCTTCATACCAAACAAACGGACAAACATCAATTCCTTTCTCCTAAAAGTTGCCATCCTAAACACTGCTCCCGTGGCATCCCATTCAGCCAGGCATTGCGAATCAAGAGAATATGCTCTACTGAAAATACGCAAAATGCTAGACTTGGACAACTACGTAAACATCTAGTTGTTCGAGGATACAATAACAACATCATTGATAGCGCTTTCGAAAGAGCAAACAAAACTAGTCGCCAAGAACTTCTAGAGTACAAAGATAAGAATAAAGCAGCTAACAGAACACCCCTTGTACTCACTTACCATCCTGATTTTAAAAATGTGTCTTCCATTGTTCAGAAGCATTGGAAAATTATAGAAAATGATTCAAATCTTAAAAAAGTATTTTCCTCACCACCAGTCATGGCCTTCAGAAGACCTAAAAACATCCGTGACAAATTAGTGACATCTGTATTAGCAAAGCAGCCTACTCCATCTCCCGGTTGCTACAAACAATGTGGTCGAAGGAACTGCTTGTGTTGTAAAGCTGCCAATACAAGCAGTTCTTTCATCAGCTCCGTTACTAAACAAAATTATACCATCTACTCAAACTCCAACTGTAAAACGGAGAACTCAATTTATATATTAACATGTGACACATGTGGCATTCAGTATGTGGGAGAAACAATGGACAAATTTAATATTCGGCTCAATAACCATCGTTCATGGTACAAAACCAACAAAAACTGTCCTCTCACAAGACATCTTCGTTCAACGAAACATTCTTTTGATAATGTTACCTTCCAAATCATAGAAGTCAACACCGAGTGGGACACCACGGCGAGAAGGAGAAGAGAAAATTTTTGGATCCACCAACTCCACACTTTAGAACCTGATGGTCTTAACGAAAAAGATGAGAAAAGATACAGGAAAGATAAAGAATAATTTAGTACACAGCATCGTCCTTTTTATCCTGTAATATTGGCCAATGGACGTTGCTAACTTCAACTACCAATTTTGTAAAAATCTTGAACTTCATCCAAATTATGTATTATTTTCAAGGCAGCTAAATTCAAGTGCAACATATACATTGAGCTGCAAAAGTTTCTTATCATCTACATCCGATTTCACCTGGATAGATGCACGCTTGATAAAGCTAGTTAGTCTAGCGAAATATTGCGTTTATTTTCATCATTTTGTAAATATTTTTAAACATTCTTATATTTACATACTAAATAGTGTGTTAAAATTACATTGTTAGGCAATCTATAATTTTATTTTTGTAATTGAATTAATCTCTGTACTGATTAATCCACACTCCCATAGATTTGTATGTCATGTGCTGCTATTTATAGGCACTTATATATATATATATATATATATATCGTCCGACAACAGAGCCAGAACAACAATATTTGTATGGTCACGGTTGTTATCACTGTATACGCACTCAAGTTTTAACACTTTTTGGTGATAAATGTCATACTTAATCTAATGTCCTTTGACAACAGATAGACACCAAACAGTTATGCCAATGCGACGAAAAGATCAGGCATTGGCTTTTCGTGATCACTGTTTTTGTAAGTACACAAAATCAGAAAAATCGCAAATCTAAAGGGAAAAACAGGGAAATCAATATATTGTTAACGTTAGGATAGAAAATAAAATTGTCGATATGAAGTATTGAGGAGTATTCGGAACTCTGTGGAGACATCCACGGAACAAATTATCTGATATTAGTGATATTTGTGCAGGATGAGAGTGGCTACGGCAAGTACTGTAAGTGCTCATAATTGATATAGAAGTAGGATCATAAATAAGAATAGTGCAGGATAAGTGATCTCCAAATGAACCCTTTTCCAAATTAATACAATTGGCCAAATATTTCAATGAAAAATGTTCACTCACCATTTTACCGTCACTAGACGGTTGACACTGGACAACATTCAGCAAACATATCACAATTATACAGGTTGGACAATCCATTCTACTTTGTCAGTGAACCCAATACCTTATTGAGTATGCACTGTAAAACCTGCCATTACAATAATATGTCAATAGACAAAAACATGATTCTCACATTATTAGATTGATGGTTATATATAATGACAGTCGATAAATTAAGTGTAAAGATCATTGAATATTTCTTTTTGTCCTGATAAATTTGATCACGTAAATACTTAGTAAACATAATTTCATAAAATACCCTACTGCTAGTCTCTGGTCTTTGTAAGTCTTGTATGATTTTAAAATTTTAGTTTATTTATATCTTTTGGAGTTTAGTATGACGTCCATTTTTACTGAACTAGTACACATTTTTGTTTTAGGGGCCAGCTGAAGCCCGCCTCCAGGTGCGGGATTTTCTCGCTGTGTGGAAGACCCATTGGTGGCTTTCGGTTGTTTTCTGCTGTTTGGTCGGGTTGTTGTGACTTTGACACATTCCCCGTTTCCATTCTCAATTTTATACATTTATCTTACAGTCTCTTATATCGATCAGAAGTTTACATACACATATGTCGACGTTGATTTACGTTTCTTTACAATCACATTTCTTTTTCTATCATAATGTACAGAAATTGTGTAAACTTTTCAAAGTGCTTTGTATTTCGTGAGACTTTATTAAAGTATACTAGAATGACGCAGTCAATTATTGATTGGAAATATGATAATATCCGACTAAACTAAGTTTTCTCGAATGTCGAGTAATGTAATTATATTTTTTGTTATATAGTCCTTTGTAAATTCGTTAAATTATACTAACAGTTTCACTTTCATGTTTCATTTTATAAATCAATTAATCGAAAAGGACATGAATATTGTTATTCCGTAAATTGCCCTTGAAATTAAAAAAAATAACAGTAGTTGAATACATGTAAATGGTTTAAAAAAAATTTTGTACACATGATATCCTCAAGCTATATATTTGCGTATTTTTAATTCTTATAAAATCGTAATAATTGTTAATATTTGAAAGTCTCATTTAAAGTCATTTCATTGTGTCTTGACTCCGGATAATAAGGAGATATGTATTGTTTTATTATATTGATACTTGTTCATTTTAAGAAGATTTTATGCTTTCCTGTACTTTACTTAGGTCTTATGTGGGTTTGATTGTTGTCTCATTGACTATAACCTACCAATCATGTAACTGAGAATCAAACCGACATTTATTTATTGGTTTATGTTACTAAGATTAAAAAGATACTTATTTAAAAAAAAAGTACAGGCAAATTTTTGTTATTCCCTAGATAAAAAATGATATTGTTTGTTTTATGAAAATAATCTAAAAGAACTTAATTATACATTTAAAAAACAAATGTTGATATATTACATACCTGATTGAAATCAGATACCTTTGTCACCAATTGGCACAGTGCTTATAGTTAGACGTAGGGGATTATCTGTCCATGTTGTCCAATGAGCTATTAGAATTCATTTCATGCCAGGTCAAAAAGGTCACAGTTCATAAACCGTCTTTTATCTTTGCACACCACATGATTTTTTTTATTTGCCGAGACATTCATTAGATTATCAAAATAAAAACAAAAATCGTTTAAAACAATTATCAAAATAAATACCGAAACCAAAGGTAAACTAAAAAAAAGGAAGTTCGATACAAACTGACAAAATCAAACGTTATCAACTAATGGAACGAGCAAAAAACAGCTATTTAAACGGAAACTCATTTTTGTGAAAATTATTGGCTTATTATTTTGAATCCTGAACCCTGAACAGATATTACTTTTAAATCGATGTATTTACGCAAAGCCACTATTTTTGCATTGAAAGTGGCATAGACAATAAGCAGTTCGATGAACATTAAAAAAAGAAAGACATTGAAAATTCGTGTATGGAACAACCGTTACATTTTGCATGTGCATGATTTTTCCATTTTTAAGATTTTTTTATATATTCATTTAACAAGCTTCAAATACTATTCTTTAGATAAATAATGAAATAGTATGTGTTTGTAGTATTTTCAAATAACATATATTTTCCTTTAACATGATCATTAAGGTTTAGGAATATGTTATTGTTAATATGATTATCGATGTAAACAAAATATAGATGTATCGCCTTAATCATAAGAAGATAAAATTTTCTAATTGGCCAAATGTCATCGGTTCTACCACTTCTACTTCTTTCACTTTGATAAGAACAACACTAATTCCAAACTCAAATTCGTTGATGATTGTATCATTACAATAGTGGGCTTTTTTTATGACAACATACTTGTCGATTTGGGGAATCAGTATTTCATCAAACTGTGGTTATGTATTTTCTTTTCAATGTAAACTAATTTTGTACTTTTACTGACCGATTTGTTTTTGCATTTATATAAATTCATTAAAATAAAACTCAAAGTGTTAATAAAAACAAAAGTACAAGCATCTTATTTAGTTGTTTTAGTTTACGTTCAGATATATCGTACGTGCATAATTATATTATACGGACTTCAACGACCGGGAAATAATCCTAGCACAAAATCTCATATCGTAGGGTTATGAGGAATAACAACTGCAATCTACATTAGATAATTTTCACGTTCAAAATTACCTATTCGAGGGGTGATATCGACTTGTCTATTTCTCAATTAACGAAAAGGTAAAATAGCAAAAATACCGAACTCAAAGGAAAATTCAAAACGGAAAGTCCTTCACAAAATAGCAAAATTAAATGCTCAAACACATCAAACGAATGGAAAACACTTGCCATATTCCTGACTTGGTACAGGCATGGTTAGAAAATAGAAATAATAACACCATTACAAACAAATTCCATTTTATATTCTTGTCATGGTTGACAAAACATTAAATAACACAATTACAAACTCAATCCCTATTTGATATTCTTGTACGTGTCTTTAAATAAAATAAATCTATTTTATTTTTAAACATTTACCCGTGATAACATTAACGTCACAAACAAATACGTCACTTTTTGTGATTGTGATCCATTCATGTGACGCAGTTTATATTTTGTTTGTGGTGTCCTTGTGTGCTGTCGTAAATTCATGGGAGGTGTCCGTTGTTATTCTGCAGTTTACATGTTGTTATGTAATATTATATAATTTATTTATGTATTTCTCTCTGCTGAGTATTTTTGCAGTTGTTTGTACTGTATTCTTTTTCGCGTAGTGTTGTCAATTTAGCGGTATTTTTAACATTGCCATATAAACGGGAGGTTTGGCTAGCCATAAAACTAGGTTCAATTACCATTTTTTCTTAGTTTATATATAATATATAACTCGGTAACAGACCCGAATTTCCGAATAATGTTATTCGAACGTTCCGGAGATTCGGGTCCATCAAATTTTACCGATTTTAATATTTTATATTCACCGGAAAAGACATTTCTTGGAAATTCTGGGATACCATTTTGAAAACAAAATAAATATTTGCCCATCTCAAATGGAATCGTATCTTATTTTATAATTTCTTTTGGATATTTCTGGAAATTTTTTGCATCAATAAGCACAAAAAAGGTAGGACTTTGTAACGATGTAAAATTTATTAGCCGGCAATGAAGATTACATGCCAAAATTGGGTCTCAAAGTTCCCTCCAAAATTCGCTCTCAAAGTCCAGACGTAAAAAATGGCTTCAGCGTTATGCCGTCGGAGGAAGGCGTCCCAGAAAAATAATAAAATAGCCTTGCAAGACGTCATAATTTTTTTGACTACAAATATACCACATTTCCTTATTATTATATAATCCGATTTTATCTCCGTGTACTCCCATACCGTGATGAATATAATGTCAGCTATTTGCAGAAATGGAACAGATCCAGATAAAAGGTCTTGATTTTACAGTTAGGGTTTTTTTTTGCTTGTGAGAGAGCTGTTTACATATTCCATTATCATGATTAATGTTCTATTTCTTTAACTGTATTTTTATTTCTGTGTCATTTTGGTCTGTTGTGGAGAGTTGTCTCATTGGCAAATCATACCACATCTTCTTTTTTATATTTAATATTCAAAATGTAATTATACAACTGCATGACTGTTTAAGCACATCTCCTACAAGTATCTCTGTGTAAAGTACACCGTGGTCATAGTCTCCTAATTCAACTGCAATAACTTATAATTGTTGAATGTATATATAAGTCTAAACATGTGACAATTTTACAACAGACTTTCTTCATCAGATTATGCTTGGTCATATAGGGCTAACATCATTATGTATATATTCTTCGTCTCTAATTTACCCAACAATGTTGGATCATTCAGGATTTTTTCTTCCATTAGCTGGATTTGAAACCCTTTTTGCACATCCATATATTGTTTTCCATATTGTTGATCAATGTGCAGCACATACAGGCATTTGTTTTTTTATATGTTTAACAAACTCATTACAATTCTCCAGAAAGATAATAAAAAAAAATGAATGGTATGCATTAGCAGCATGCCAAAAACATAGATGAATAGAGATGTTTTTCCTTAAAATGACTAATTTAGGTTTAGGAATATGTTTTTGATCGTAAATATCAATGATGTACATCTAAATAAAGATGTGTCGCATTGTTCATCAGAAGAATTAATTTTCTAATTGGACAGACGTCCTCTGTTTTCCCATTGCTACCTTGATAAGAACTGATTCTGAGTAAAAATTTCATTAAGATACTCGGCTGTTTGATAGCAACATACTTGTCGATTTTGGAGGATTTGTATTTCATCAAAAAATGGTTGTGTATCGTTAACGAGTTTTCTTTTCAATGTTAACTTATTTGGTACTCTCACTGACCGACTTGTTTTTGCATTTATATCAATTCATAAAAAATATATATTCAAATAAATAAAAAGAACTTTAAACACCAGTACAGTCATCTGATTTCCATATTAACTGATTGTTTTACTTTCTATATTGTAATGATTTAATCGAGTTTAGGTACACATGATGGTTGGTGCATGCGTAGCGGCAGACAGTTACCATGGAAACACCCTCGGTGTTGCTTCGTTTGAATTCCATTCAATTTAATCATATGGAATTTTAATCTTTATTGGTGTAATTTAAGGTTAATTTGGACCATCATTATATTATTAGTGCATCTAATTGAATTGTTAATTTATTATGTTACATGTATACAATATAAAATTGAGAATGGAAATGGGGAATGTGTCAAAGAGACAACAACCCGACCATAGAGCAGACAACAGCCGAAGGCCACCAATGGGTTTTCAATGCAGCGAGAAAAAAGCTGTTTGCAGAACATCTATTGACCAATCTAAAGGAATTAAATGTTACAGCTTCGTTCAATAAAAAAAAGACCGTGATTTAAAATGACAGTTATAAGCGTGACAACAATATCGTCAGTCGGTTATTTCACAACCACTTACAAAATACTGACAGAACTAGTATGACACAATATTTTTAAAGTATAATGACTTGATTAGGAGTAAAGGCTTTTTAAACATCCTTCTGTGGGATCCTTCGATAGTTTTTATGAGACATTTATCAAGAGGATATTGCAACATTTGAATACATCTGTTTTTTCCGATTTATAGAACATTGAATACAAGACAAAAAACATGGAATATTTGATACACTCGAACAGGTGCTATAATGTATAATAGCTGTTGGCATGAATGTAGCAGAGGGAAACATCAACCAAATTATTTTTTTTGATTAAATTTGAAATATACAAAGACATTTTTAGGCACTTGTTTATTAATGTCTACACTATAAATGTATACTGCAGGTGTCTTTACTATCTTGCAAATCTTTATTTGACATTTGATCCAAACAAGATTAAGTAATTAAGCAGACTATGTCCATGGCCTACTTAACATACATATTCATGTTGAAGATGTTCATACATGTGTTTGTAAATAAGATGATGAAAGTTGAATTACTTATAAAAAGAGATTTTCACAAGATATTTTCAATTTGAGACACCAACGCCAACATACTTAGATTTTATCTACGTGTACTGACATAACGTGATGGATACAATGTCAGCTGTTCGAAGAAATGGAACAGATCCAGATAAAGGTATATTAATAGTGAAAATGTCATTATAAAACTAACACAATTATTATCTTATCTACAAACATTTGCATGTCTGCTTAAGTACATCTCTTACATGGATCTCTGTCTAAAGTACACCATGGTAATAGTTTCCTAAATCAATTTTGATTTCCACTATAAATGTTACATGTATATATACATACAAGTCTAAATTGAAAACAACGTTCAAACCTATGATTGCGTTGGATAAAAACCGCAATTTTTATACGTGTGCATGTAAAACAAATTTCGTTCTAGAGAGGTCTAAATACAGCACAAACAACATTTTTCAAAAGACCAAAAAAGTGAAAAAGTATATTTTAACAAAACGCATTTGACTAACAGGTCGAACAACTGATTTTCTTAAACCCTGCTGACTGCCATTGAAGTTTGCCAAATAAATTGATCACAAATTGTAACAAAATGGGTCTTAATATTAATTTAATACCAAACAGAAAACAATAAACTTGCGGCAAAAATGTTCACAAACATGAGGTGAAAACATTAGTACACCATATCCGGATTTCGACAATTTTTGTCTCTTCAGTGATGTTAGGGATCAAAACGGTATTTGGAAGGCCATGTAATTTACCTGAATTTTGGATAGACTCTTGAATTTTTAAGGAGTCGAGATAGGATGAACGGATTATATAAACCGGAGGGAAAATATAATACAAGCCCAAACGAAAAAGTATAAACAAGTCTAAATTGAAAACAACGTTCAAACCTATGATTGCGTTGGATAAAAACCGTAATTTTTAGACGTGTGCATGTAAAACAAATTTCGTTGTAGAGGGATCTAAATGCAGCACAAACAACATTTTCAAACAGACCAAAAAAGTGAAAAAGTATATTTTAACAACACGCATTTGACTAACAGGTCGAACAACTGATGTTCTTAAACCCTGCTGACTGCCATTGACGATTACCAAATAAATTGATCACAAGATATATATATATATATGTCTAAATATGTGACACCTTTACCATGTTTACAACAGTCTTTCATTTCAGATTATCCCTGGTTTTACAGGGCCAACATTATAATGTGTAAATACTTCGTCTAAAATGAAGCCCAACACTGTTATATCATACTGCAAATTTGCTTTACAAATTTTTGTTATTCCTTTGGCGGAATTCGAACCCATGCTTTTGAGAAATTTTTACAAAACCGCCTCCACTGTGTCTTGCACCCTATACCACTCGATTAACTAGGCTATATAAAATATGAATTGACCTCTTTTTATTTTTGTTGGGGGAATTCATTTATATTCTTTATAAAACTGACGTATACCCAACATCTAATTATATATATATATATATATATATATATAAGTGCCTATAAATAGCAGCACATGACATACAAATCTATGGGAGTGTGGATCAATCAGTACAGAGATTAATTCAATTACACAAATAAAATTATAGATTGCCTAACAATGTAATTTTAACACACTATTTAGTATGTAAATATAAGAATGTTTAAAATATTTACAAAATGATGAAAATAAACGCAATATTTCGCTAGACTAACTAGCTTTATCAAGCGTGCATCTATCCAGGTGAAATCGGATGTAGATGATAAGAAACTTTTGCAGCTCAATGTATATGTTGCACTTGAATTTAGCTGCCTTGAAAATAATACATAATTTGGATGAAGTTCAAGATTTTTACAAAATTGGTAGTTGAAGTTAGCAACGTCCATTGGCCAATATTACAGGATAAAAAGGACAATGCTGTGTACTAAATTATTCTTTATCTTTCCTGTATCTTTTCTCATCTTTTTCGTTAAGACCATCAGGTTCTAAAGTGTGGAGTTGGTGGATCCAAAAATTTTCTCTTCTCCTTCTCGCCGTGGTGTCCCACTCGGTGTTGACTTCTATGATTTGGAAGGTAACATTATCAAAAGAATGTTTCGTTGAACGAAGATGTCTTGTGAGAGGACAGTTTTTGTTGGTTTTGTACCATGAACGATGGTTATTGAGCCGAATATTAAATTTGTCCATTGTTTCTCCCACATACTGAATGCCACATGTGTCACATGTTAATATATAAATTGAGTTCTCCGTTTTACAGTTGGAATTTGAGTAGATGGTATAATTTTGTTTAGTAACGGAGCTGATGAAAGAACTGCTTGTATTGGCAGCTTTACAACACAAGCAGTTCCTTCGACCACATTGTTTGTAGCAACCGGGAGATGGAGTAGGCTGCTTTGCTAATACAGATGTCACTAATTTGTCACGGATGTTTTTAGGTCTTCTGAAGGCCATGACTGGTGGTGAGGAAAATACTTTTTTAAGATTTGAATCATTTTCTATAATTTTCCAATGCTTCTGAACAATGGAAGACACATTTTTAAAATCAGGATGGTAAGTGAGTACAAGGGGTGTTCTGTTAGCTGCTTTATTCTTATCTTTGTACTCTAGAAGTTCTTGGCGACTAGTTTTGTTTGCTCTTTCGAAAGCGCTATCAATGATGTTGTTATTGTATCCTCGAACAACTAGATGTTTACGTAGTTGTCCAAGTCTAGCATTTTGCGTATTTTCAGTAGAGCATATTCTCTTGATTCGCAATGCCTGGCTGAATGGGATGCCACGGGAGCAGTGTTTAGGATGGCAACTTTTAGGAGAAAGGAATTGATGTTTGTCCGTTTGTTTGGTATGAAGGTCCGTTATAATGGTTCCGTTCTTGATGTAACTCGTAGTGTCGAGGAAGTTTATTTTCTCCATAGATGATTCATATGTAAATTTTATTGAATGGTGGAAAGAGTTACAGTGTCCTAGAAATTCATTAAGATGTTCTTGTGAATCTGTCCATTTGAAATCAATATCGTCAATGAATCGGAACCATGATAAGGGCTGGTATGGAGCACTAGCCAAGAGGCGTTTTTCAAGTTGGCCCATAAATATGTTGGCATATGACGGGGCCATTTTTGTGCCCATACTAGTACCGTCTATCTGGAGATAATGTTTTTCATTGAAAGAGAAGTTGTTGTTCTCTAGCACTAGTTTCAGAAGTGTAACAAGGCACTCAGTTGGAGGATTTTTTTCACTACGAGTGTTCCATACCTCTTCACACGCTGCTATTCCTTCGTCTTGTGGAATGTTGGTATATAAAGAAGACACGTCCATGGATGCAAGTATAGTATTGCTTGGTAGAGGATTGAGGCTTTCCATTTTCTTTAGATAATCAGTCGTATCTTGGATGTAAGAGGGTAGTTCTTTCACATGAGGTCTTAGATGATGGTCTAAAAATTCTGATATCTTTTCAGTTGGATGACTATTTGCTGAAACAATTGGTCGACCTGGATTGCCCGTTTTATGTATTTTAGGCAACATATAGAATCTTCCGGCCTTTGCTTCGTTCTCAAGAGGTCGGAGATAATCAAAGGTGTCATTGTCTATATGCTTTTTGTCGAACATCTCTTGAAGGATGGTGTTGATCTTTCGAATATTATTTAGTGTTGGATCTGTGGTTAATTGTTTATAAAAAATGGAGTTTGAAAGTTGGCGATTTCCCTCTGCTATGTAATCTGTTTTATTCATGACAACCACAGCGCCCCCTTTGTCGGCAGGTTTTATTACGATATCCTCTTGATCTTTTAACGCTTTCAAAGCAATGCTTTCTGACTTGGATAAATTATAATTTCTTGTATTTGTTATACAGGACTTTATATCAGACCTCACGTAGTTAATGAATGACTCCAAGTTATCATTTTTACTCTTAGGTGGTTTCCATGAACTTTTTTTCTTAAATTTTGGGATGGGCGTGACTTCTTCATTGGTGTCAGTATCTGAATCTGTTAATCCAGCTTCTTCAAGGTTTTTCTTGCCCCTATTGTAGAAAAAATCTTTCAAGCGTAAACGTCTAGCGAATTGGTCTAAGTCCTCGTCTAGCTGAAAGTTATTTACATTTGATGGGATAGGACAGAAGTTTAAACCTTTACTTAAAAGAGATTCTTCAGCACGTGTAAGTTCTTTAGATGACAAATTTGCAACAATGCTTTCTGTTTTTTGTTTCCGTCTTTTGAATTTTCTTTTTCTAGGGACCTTATGGTTTGTTGTATTGATATCATTCATATCCTGATTTAAATAGACAGTGTGAATTTTATCTCTTTGAAATTTATTCCTTTGTTTTTCTTTATGTTTGGATAGTTCAATTTTTTCAATATCTGCGAGGCGACGTTTAATTATTGGTAAATCGTCACGTGAAATGTTACTATTGTTGATGATATCTGATATTTCATTTACAATTTGTTTGTAATTTGTGGTTGTAAAAGAAAGTAACAGTTGAAGTAGCTGGATTGAACAGTTAAACAGAATTTCATTCCAACGGCTCATGAATCTTTTGGATTTATGTCCCGGTGCCTGGGGACTCACTTTGATGTTTAAACCTTTTGGTACAGTTCTACTTTGAATATATTTTTTTAAGTTTGATAAATGATGTTCAGTTTGTAGTTTCTTTTTAGTTAAAGATCTTAATTTCTTGAAATGCAGTGCGCTATCCATGTTGTAAAGATAGCGATAGATTTGAATGGATTACACAAACATTTGTGAAATGCGTGCTACTGAAGATAATAATATAAGTGCCTATAAATAGCAGCACATGACATACAAATCTATGGGAGTGTGGATCAATCAGTACAGAGATTAATTCAATTACACAAATAAAATTATAGATTGCCTAACAATGTAATTTTAACACACTATTTAGTATGTAAATATAAGAATGTTTAAAATATTTACAAAATGATGAAAATAAACGCAATATTTCGCTAGACTAACTAGCTTTATCAAGCGTGCATCTATCCAGGTGAAATCGGATGTAGATGATAAGAAACTTTTGCAGCTCAATGTATATGCTGCACTTGAATTTAGCTGCCTTGAAAATAATACATAATTTGGATGAAGTTCAAGATTTTTACAAAATTGGTAGTTGAAGTTAGCAACGTCCATTGGCCAATATTACAGGATAAAAAGGACGATGCTGTGTACTAAATTATTCTTTATCTTTCCTGTATCTTTTCTCATCTTTTTCGTTAAGACCATCAGGTTCTAAAGTGTGGAGTTGGTGGATCCAAAAATTTTCTCTTCTCCTTCTCGCCGTGGTGTCCCACTCGGTGTTGACTTCTATGATTTGGAAGGTAACATTATCAAAAGAATGTTTCGTTGAACGAAGATGTCTTGTGAGAGGACAGTTTTTGTTGGTTTTGTACCATGAACGATGGTTATTGAGCCGAATATTAAATTTGTCCATTGTTTCTCCCACATACTGAATGCCACATGTGTCACATGTTAATATATAAATTGAGTTCTCCGTTTTACAGTTGGAATTTGAGTAGATGGTATAATTTTGTTTAGTAACGGAGCTGATGAAAGAACTGCTTGTATTGGCAGCTTTACAACACAAGCAGTTCCTTCGACCACATTGTTTGTAGCAACCGGGAGATGGAGTAGGCTGCTTTGCTAATACAGATGTCACTAATTTGTCACGGATGTTTTTAGGTCTTCTGAAGGCCATGACTGGTGGTGAGGAAAATACTTTTTTAAGATTTGAATCATTTTCTATAATTTTCCAATGCTTCTGAACAATGGAAGACACATTTTTAAAATCAGGATGGTAAGTGAGTACAAGGGGTGTTCTGTTAGCTGCTTTATTCTTATCTTTGTACTCTAGAAGTTCTTGGCGACTAGTTTTGTTTGCTCTTTCGAAAGCGCTATCAATGATGTTGTTATTGTATCCTCGAACAACTAGATGTTTACGTAGTTGTCCAAGTCTAGCATTTTGCGTATTTTCAGTAGAGCATATTCTCTTGATTCGCAATGCCTGGCTGAATGGGATGCCACGGGAGCAGTGTTTAGGATGGCAACTTTTAGGAGAAAGGAATTGATGTTTGTCCGTTTGTTTGGTATGAAGGTCCGTTATAATGGTTCCGTTCTTGATGTAACTCGTAGTGTCGAGGAAGTTTATTTTCTCCATAGATGATTCATATGTAAATTTTATTGAATGGTGGAAAGAGTTACAGTGTCCTAGAAATTCATTAAGATGTTCTTGTGAATCTGTCCATTTGAAATCAATATCGTCAATGAATTTTTAGACCATCATCTAAGACCTCATGTGAAAGAACTACCCTCTTACATCCAAGATACGACTGATTATCTAAAGAAAATGGAAAGCCTCAATCCTCTACCAAGCAATACTATACTTGCATCCATGGACGTGTCTTCTTTATATACCAACATTCCACAAGACGAAGGAATAGCAGCGTGTGAAGAGGTATGGAACACTCGTAGTGAAAAAAATCCTCCAACTGAGTGCCTTGTTACACTTCTGAAACTAGTGCTAGAGAACAACACCTTCTCTTTCAATGAAAAACATTATCTCCAGATAGACGGTACTAGTATGGGCACAAAAATGGCCCCGTCATATGCCAACATATTTATGGGCCAACTTGAAAAACGCCTCTTGGCTAGTGCTCCATACCAGCCCTTATCATGGTTCCGATTCATTGACGATATTGATTTCAAATGGACAGATTCACAAGAACATCTTAATGAATTTCTAGGACACTGTAACTCTTTCCACCATTCAATAAAATTTACATATGAATCATCTATGGAGAAAATAAACTTCCTCGACACTACGAGTTACATCAAGAACGGAACCATTATAACGGACCTTCATACCAAACAAACGGACAAACATCAATTCCTTTCTCCTAAAAGTTGCCATCCTAAACACTGCTCCCGTGGCATCCCATTCAGCCAGGCATTGCGAATCAAGAGAATATGCTCTACTGAAAATACGCAAAATGCTAGACTTGGACAACTACGTAAACATCTAGTTGTTCGAGGATACAATAACAACATCATTGATAGCGCTTTCGAAAGAGCAAACAAAACTAGTCGCCAAGAACTTCTAGAGTACAAAGATAAGAATAAAGCAGCTAACAGAACACCCCTTGTACTCACTTACCATCCTGATTTTAAAAATGTGTCTTCCATTGTTCAGAAGCATTGGAAAATTATAGAAAATGATTCAAATCTTAAAAAAGTATTTTCCTCACCACCAGTCATGGCCTTCAGAAGACCTAAAAACATCCGTGACAAATTAGTGACATCTGTATTAGCAAAGCAGCCTACTCCATCTCCCGGTTGCTACAAACAATGTGGTCGAAGGAACTGCTTGTGTTGTAAAGCTGCCAATACAAGCAGTTCTTTCATCAGCTCCGTTACTAAACAAAATTATACCATCTACTCAAATTCCAACTGTAAAACGGAGAACTCAATTTATATATTAACATGTGACACATGTGGCATTCAGTATGTGGGAGAAACAATGGACAAATTTAATATTCGGCTCAATAACCATCGTTCATGGTACAAAACCAACAAAAACTGTCCTCTCACAAGACATCTTCGTTCAACGAAACATTCTTTTGATAATGTTACCTTCCAAATCATAGAAGTCAACACCGAGTGGGACACCACGGCGAGAAGGAGAAGAGAAAATTTTTGGATCCACCAACTCCACACTTTAGAACCTGATGGTCTTAACGAAAAAGATGAGAAAAGATACAGGAAAGATAAAGAATAATTTAGTACACAGCATCGTCCTTTTTATCCTGTAATATTGGCCAATGGACGTTGCTAACTTCAACTACCAATTTTGTAAAAATCTTGAACTTCATCCAAATTATGTATTATTTTCAAGGCAGCTAAATTCAAGTGCAACATATACATTGAGCTGCAAAAGTTTCTTATCATCTACATCCGATTTCACCTGGATAGATGCACGCTTGATAAAGCTAGTTAGTCTAGCGAAATATTGCGTTTATTTTCATCATTTTGTAAATATTTTAAACATTCTTATATTTACATACTAAATAGTGTGTTAAAATTACATTGTTAGGCAATCTATATATATATATATATATATATATTGAGGCTGTATAAGGATATTCACCCTTGAACTTTGATTTTTAACTCTGACCATTCTATCTTCCTTTTTTTTTTTTTGGTATGACCATGAATTTACATACGACTTACAAATTAAAATAGATGACAAGTAATTTACACCACCAAGTTACTACATTAACATGACTTGAAATGAAGTCTTATTAAGCATCACTAAATAGTAGTGTGTTTCTATGGTCTCTGAGTATTTACCCACACACACTTTAATTAAATCACTTTTCCGACCTGAACGTGATACAATATTGTTCTATATTGTACGACTATCTATAAATAGAAATTTCCAACAATGCTGATAAGAAACCATTATTCAATCTTAAAACAATTATTGACGGCATACGTTGAAAATCAAATTAATCAACAGTTCTGAGAAAGATTGGTGAAGTAAGCGATTATGTTAATTTTATTTCTTTTCCTTTTATCGTGTGCCATATCGAGTGCTTTCCTTGTTGAAACGAGCACAAGTCACCAGAATGGAATTGGCCATGTCATATCTGGTCAAAATTTCGACACATTAAATCAAATGTTGCATAATGAACATGAACGTAGTATTCAACTGCAACAGTACGTTTCGAAATTAGAATCAAGATTAAATATTCTGGAAAATAATTGCAACTGTGCGAGTAGTGGAATACATACCTCTTCGCCTCAGGAAACAAGAGAATTGGTAGAAAAGTATAGTCAGTTAGAATCTAAGCTGATAACAATGACATATCACATAACGCAAATAGGGCACAGCGTATCCAATATGGACAGTAAGATGAATTCACTGGAAAAAAATCTTTCTGAAGTGACAAATATAAGTTCAATAATCCAAATGCCCTCGAATCAAAATTTATTTCCCAGAGTCCATTCGTTAGAGAAAATGGTTTCAATATTAACAATGAATAACATTACTTTAGGTCAATTACAAAATAGGTCGTTAACAAATGAACAGCGACTAACAAACGGCATGAATGAACACGTTTTAATTATATCGAATATAAGCTTGCTAGATAAATTTCAGAAATCAATGGATGCCCGTTTGCAATCAATGGAAAACATACAGATGCATGAAAAAAACTTGTTCAATATATTCTACTTGAATGTTACTAATCAACTGGATATGCTGCACAGTAACGTAAAGTCATCGAATTCCCAGATACAAAGCGCTCTCGGTCAAATGATAACGGATCACAAGAAATATAAAAATAACTTGACATTTATTTTTGAGAATGTATCTCAAAATAAGGCAAAACTGACAAATCTTGAAAGCGGACAATATTCGATTAATGCATCTCTGAACAGAAATATATTAAATACATACAACCAAATACGTTTGGTCATGACAAAGCAAACTGATTTTAACAGCATGCTTTTGTTGTTAAACCAGACCGTTTCACATTTCTCGGACTCACTAGAAACTATCGAGATGCAGTTACAAGGGGCGATAGGTCAAACAAATGCTGTTGGAAGAGACTATGGTAAGTTTATAGATCATTTTAAAGGTTTTTTTTTATACATTTAACAATGTTTGAAGTACTGCAAAAGCCTCAATGTGAGGCACAGATATACGTTGAAGTTACTTCGGGAGAGAGTAGTCAGCAAATGCGTTAATGATTTTATTTGAACTAAAACAAAAAACGCATAACAAAAATGTACAATGAATGAAAATAATACTTTTATTCAGTTTATTCGTCCAGATCACACAAGGAACGCTCAAACCCGAACATTTGGAAACCAAGGATATAGAAAACATAAACACACGTAGAGCTATGACCAACATGGACAAACAAATATTAAAATGCTGACATACTGTTTTAAATAATAGAAAAATGTCTACACAATGCGTTATATAAACAATCACTGTTTAGATCAAAAAGCGAGAAAGAGAGTAAAATTAGAATTGCTATTGTATTTGCAATAAGGTATAAAACCACTAATGCATTGCCTCAATGCTTTTCTATGTTAAATTCTACAATGTCAACCTTTAATGGCTACTCTGTCTTATGTTCACATAAAGTGGCAGTCATTTCATGTCAAACCTATACCTTATCCTGAATTGTGCTGAAAAATTCAACATACCTGCAATTGCATTTTAGAGCGTACTGTTCCTGGAAGTTTGATAGTACAAAAACAGTTACTTCAGATCTGAACTACAGGGTACTGTGTCCTCCTATTAAAATCGTATATACTTTTCTATTATTTGAAAGAAACTTTCAACAAGGGTTCTACAATGATCCCAAGTCCCAAAGCCTTCATTTAATACCAAAACTACCCAAATATTTTAGCTATTGACAAATATACAGCCATGCGTATGAACTATTTTGTTTAAAATATGTACTACTTTCTTGTATGTTTTTTCCAACCGGGCCCGAATTAGTGGTTCTATACCATAAGAGCAGCACTTATATCATGTAAATGATTAAGAACGGTCTTTTCATGAAATAAACATGCCTCCAAATCTTAGACAATTTTGATAAGCTGGAATATATACTAGTATTTGTTGCGAAATTGCCTATTTAACACGGTTCAGATATCGATTTAAACCATGCCCTAGAGTTCAGTTATATTAATTTCTGGGTTTTAATTTCAGTGGTCCTTACAGCCAGTGGAGTAGGAACTGGCGTCAAAATGACGAAATCGTCTGTTATTCGTTTTCCGGACATTTTGGAATCCAATGGAGTGTCTGACCGGCAACTATTTGCAGAATCCGGCGTATTTACATGCGAACGCCAGGGACTCTATCTAATCATTTCAACCGTTATGTCATGCCAAGAATCAGCCGATGCCGATTATATATACCTGTATAAAAACACTCAATCTATTCTACAATTTTACATCGACTTCACGAGCGGCAATGTCAAAAATTGCGAATCTGGGACAGGTTCTGCAGTTATTTTCTTAAGTGTGAACGATGAAATAAGTATAAAATTAGGTGGTATTAGTATGGAGGTGTATGGTAGATTTTCCTCAATATCAATAGTAAAATTATTCTAAAGAAAATCTTATTTACTTCTTTCTTACTTGTATTACTACAATTATGTTCAAAAATTATGGACGAAACGTGCATTTACCCACATATTATATAGAAAAAAAATGAGATACAGTATGATAGTGATTGCGACAACTATCCCCCAAAGTCCCAAATAAACAAAAAATTTAAATAAACTCAGGGTACAACCTTAAAACGTCCCCGGGCCAAAACCGTTTGATAAGATTTGAAAGGTGCCGGATATCAGCATGTGAAACAATTCAATAGATAAAACTGACTGCCTGAATTTTACTTGGGACAGGTACATACAATATGAAGCCTTCTTAAACATGTTTATGAGCGATCAATCCTTCCCTTAACCTGTGACGGTAGTGTGACAGCACAACAGCAACAACAAAAATAGTACAAATTGTTGAAAAGGGCTTGACTAATCATGTTTGGGACTTTGGTACTTAGCATTAACAATGGAGCTTTGTTTTCTCTGGCTCAATAATTGTTTTGTCTTTTATCCATGGATGAAATTGTCATTTCAACTGAAAAGTGTTAAAGGAAAAAGCAAAAGGTTGTTAATGAAACGGTATCTGCATCAATCCGTAGTAATCTCTTTATTGGTGGTAAACTTGAATATCATACAATCGTTATCTTTTTTATTTCTTTTTTGATTGATTAACTAGCGGTGTTTAACAACAAAACCATTTAGGTAATACCAATTCACTACTACGTTGTTTTATATAAATTTTCTACGCGATTGTTTCCTATTGTAGTGTTGAAACCAACTTTTCTAAAACAGTCAGCTAGATTTTAAACCACACCAATTCAAGGAGGCGTTGTGTATAATACGTATATAACACAGTGACCTAAGAACAATTCAGAAATATATGGAGTTACTATGTTGGTTATAACAGTTTCATGTTTCCTGTTTCCATAATTTATATTTACTAAATTATATGCTGTACTACCCATTCTATCCAACAATAAAGTCTAATATCGTGAAATCTCTCAAGATTAATTACATACGACTGAAGATCTAGATGAGCAGAGGTGCTTTTAATTGATGTTTCAGTGAAACGGACGCAAACAGCTGTACATTTAACACAGTAAATAGGTGTTTTAATCTATTGTGTGAAGCTGAAAGTAATCTTGTCACGGGACACATATCTGGTTTTCTAAACGTCATGTGACACAGATCTACGAAAATGACATAGAACTGACACTTACATATATATTTTTGACATTTTTTTCTATTGTGTCTGTTTGTTTTGTTTACAAATCGTTCTCAGTATAATAAAATTGTATGTGACTGTCATACTAGTCAGATGTTTAGCTAGCTATAAAACCAGGTTTAATCCACCATTTTCTACATAAGAAAATGCCTGTACCAAGTCAGGAATATGACAGTTGTTATCCATTCGTTTGATGTGTTTGAGCTTTTGCTTTTGCCATTTGATTACGAACATTCCGTTTTGAAATTTCCTCGGAGTTCTGTATATTTGTTATTTTACTTTTTATATATATAAAAAAAAACAAAAACAAAAACTTATGTACTACGGGAATGAATTGTAGTCCGTATCAATGTCTTTTACTATATTGCAAACTATATTATTTTATACATGACACACAAAACTATCACAGTCGTGTAATTTTCAATAATTTTTTTTTGCACTACCGTTTTCTTGAAACCAGTACTGGCACTGTCACAAAAACAATCTCGGTATGTTGAACATGCATTCCAACTGATATCAAGAACACACAAGTTTACAGCTGCCATAATCAATGTGCTTTTGATGAAATAAGTATGCCATGAATTGACTGCCAAACTTCATCCTTAAAGCATCATATGCTTTACCGTGTTTGACTCATTACTGGTTTGGCATGGTGGTTACCGAATGTTTAATTGAATATGAATAACCCTGCAACGTGTTCATGTGAGTGTAAAAAGTCAGGAACATCGTTAGTGGTTATTTTTTATCACACAAATATATAACTGTTTTAGTTATTTAGAACAGTTCGTGTTGCTAACCGATCTTAAATAGTCCCTCTTAAATGTATTTCGAACCTTTTTTCCAATTAATTTAGATGTTCCTTAATAGTTGTGCTGTTTGGCTTGCTTTCTAAGTGACGTTTACCAAAAAGAGAGACAAAAGATATTAAAGGTACGTTCAAACACACAACTATAAAACAAAATTACAACGCCTTGGCAAAAACCGAAAAATTGTAAAAGACTAACAATAGTACACAAAGCACAAATGACAAAAATATAGACCGAGCAACACGAATCCCACCAAAAACAAAGTATATCTCAGGTGTTCCGGAAGTGTCAGCAGATCCTTCTTCACAAATCGTGTTGATCATGTTAGTACCCGGTGATAATTCAATTTGGCAGGTTGCATTCGAGGAAAGGAGAACGGGATTTTAGGTAAAACATTTACTTCAATTCTAGGACAAAAACACGTATTTTCGTCACTGCGTGTTTGTTTTCATCTTGTATTGCTGAGTGTGTGTGCTGTTTATAGTATTCATGATATATCATAACTTCAAGATAATCGCCAAAATAAATTAAAATCTTCTTTCAATAATTATTTACTACTATACTGAATTATATGATGACCACAATCATTTGATTCATGTCGTAAACGTGGTTGTGTTGGGCGGTATTTATTTTTGCAATTTTAACTTCTCATTACAAAACAATTTAAATGGTCGTACAAAATGGAATGCTTTAATTTATCGCAAAATAAAGGAAATCGCATGCCCCGCACTAACATTTCAACGTTAAAATGTTCGTTTTCTTTTCAGCGTGATAATTCTAATGTTTGAACTAAACTTTTTGCTTTCTTGTGCAGATTTCATAAATTATAACCAATAAGTCATCACATTTAATGATATTTATTCCTACATAGAACCTCATTACAATTTCGTATAAGTTAATACATTTTGAGGTAGGGATTTGATGAACATTTGTATAATAAAGATTCGGTTAATTTATCATTTTTATATAAGTTTTAACAAAATAAGACAATTGCTATGAGTTGTTTTCGAGGTCAGATAAATACTGTTTGATGGACATTTAGACCTTTGAGTGCTCTTTTAGTTATCTTTCTAATCATAATGAATAGGTATTTTCACACGACAAATCATCAATAGGTCACATTCAATCATATCACATGACATTTAAATGCATAGTTACTCAACATCGTTCATGATCAAGAGGATAAACACTCTTTCGTAAAAGGACCAAAATATCTTCCTCAATCTATACTGGATTGGAAACATTGCCGTCAGATCATTAAAGACGCTGTTTCATCATATTGTAAAAATTGATATAAACGGCATTAATCTGATAAAAACCATTTTGATTCTTATTTGAAAAAATGTATGAAGATTGTAGATATTTGAATATTTATTAAAATTATCCAGATATAAGTAGAAGGGTCCATAATACGAATAATACTAGAAACAAGCTTCAATGTTCCTTTGGCACTGTTTAGATATCTAAACTCGTTCGCTATGCCCGTGTCTGTGATGACGTTTTTATTTCAATGTGCGTAATCTATGTATTACTGGTAAATTATTGAGTAAGATATTTCGTTACCACAATTTGCTTAAAACATTTTCTAAATGCTTCCATAGATACAAACATTTGATTTAGAAGTTTTGCATTACCTGTCTCTCACATCGGTCTGTTGTTTTAGTTAGATTTTTTTCTGCTTTTGATCGATCTGATGATTTTAGCTATTTTCAACTGATTTTTATAGTTTGTTCTTTTCTGGTACTGTTGCACCACTGTTCCAGATAAGGTGAGGGTAGCCGCTTTCAAACACGTTTACCACACAACATTGTAAATGTGCCTGTCCCAGGTCAGTGAAGATGTCCGTAATATTGGTGTAAATGTATGGACAGATTTAAAACCGAATGAATGATTATAATCTAGTACAGCAGACAAGTCTCATCAGTGACGCTTGAATCAAAATATTTGCAAGGAAAAAATCAAACATAATGTTAGGGAGCAACATTTAATAAATAACAAGTTTACAGAAAACCAATATATGAACGATATGTCATGTCAAATCAAAAGTGCAACCTATTGGACAAGTAATACCTTCGGGAATGAAACGTCCCCCAGCAGTTGTATCGATACAGTGGTTGAAAAATCTCATGAAAGATTCAAATCTTTTTTATGCCAGACGCTAGTTTCATCTACATCATACTTATCAGTGGCGCAATTTAAAACTGAAAACTCACAACAAATAAATCAGGTCAAGGTAAATATACCTGGAGGGGGGTGGGGTATAGAAAACTTATTGTTAATAATGAGAATAAAAGCAATTGTGGTACATTATGTACTAATGTCTGAAGTATCACAACATGATAAATCATAAGCAATTTCATTAAAAAGTAATTAACCAGAATCTTTTGACAGTACTGTAATGTTATATCAAACAACTGCTTCGATCCTTTTTCTGGTCGACTGTTACTCCCAAAAGCGTGTTATCAACCATGTGGTTGGCTATAATCTGTTGTAATGGCATAAAGCATAACTATATTTTTGTGTTTAGTACCAATGTAGAAGTTGCAGTAAAGTAGAAAGTCCAACCCAAACATATGGAATACTAAATGGAACAGCTATTGAAGGTGTTTCTGGTTTATGTAAATTTCCTTCTTCATTAACAGATTCATTTATCTCTGAAATAAATAGAAACTTACAATCCTATAATTTCATATAAAATAAATATATATCAAACCCGAGTATGCATTAATTATGAAATGAAATCAAAACTTCAATTTCAGGTTTGTATTTCTTTTCCTAAGTGTATTCATAAAAAGGTCGTGCAAAAAGTAACACTTACACGTAATGTAAACAATATGTTTTATAATTACAGATTACACAGAAACGCTTAGAAAACACAAATGAAAACAAATACTTTTTAAATTGAATGCGATCGAAGCGCTTTTCTTTACCTTTTATCAGAACAGCTCACAACTGAATATTTGAAAGCCAAGGATGTATCAGTACCGAACAACTATTAAATCAAAAACGACATTTAAAGCGATCAAGTTAAAATCATTCCTTCGTAAATTTTACGGACGCAATCACGAGTTTGTTGACCGTTATGGAATATCTGTTTCACAGATGACGATGGATATGTTCCAATTGTTGTCTATAACCCGTTCCTTTTCCCCCAATGTGACCTACCGAATAATACTTTTCACCGGGTTTGTACCTATATAAGCAACACGACGGGTGCCACATGTAGCGGGATATGCTTACCCTTCCGGGCCATCTAAGATCATTGTTGTTCGAGTTGCGCAGTCATTAGTCTTCTATGTTATGTTTTGTGTGCTGTTGTTTGTCTGTTGATTTTTCTTTTTAGCCATAGTGTTTTACAGTTATCGTTTTACTTATGAGTTTGAATGTCACTTTGGTGGTATTTTTCTCCTCTCTTTTGAAAAATAGCCAAGCCCATGTAAGATCAACTTTGACTTTTGGAGTTGAAACCTTAGTGTCTTTAGAATTTCTTAATTTATAATCGAACAATTTTAGAAATGTTTGTAATAAATCATGTCAATACCGAAGTACTGATTTCTGAGCTGATGATACCCTAGTTGACTGATATTCAAGCAGCAACGTATCGACATAGTGCTTTATAAATCAAACCTCAAAGTTTAGCATTATTCTTAACATTCTTTAGCCTAATTTGGCATATCCTGGTTACCAAACATGTTGCATAGTAGGATTGGGCCATATCTTGCATGGAGACTATAATGTAATCTTATGCGAAAATATAGAATAATGGCATTTTTGGTTTTTGATACTGACTTTATCGGCAAGAATATCAACCGGGCCTGCTAGAGCGAGCTTATATCCGAGCTGATGAAGTCATTTTCAAAAAATGTAATTGCCATTAGTCTATTTATCGGCAATTTGTCGTAACTGTATGATTTTTTGGTTGATAATTGAAGTAAAATGAAATAGTTAGTAAAACTATTTTTACGCATACAAAACGTTTGGTTAGTTGTTCGGAGGTAAACATAAAGTCGCGTGCACTTCATTGATAACTTGACGCGGATGGACTTGAGCACGTGACGTGTCTAAACTGATACATGACGTTATTGCCTAATATTTTCGAGTATCAAGTCCTGTCCATGATCTTAAAAATATTTGGCAGAAAGATCAAAGGGAAAATATACAAATTGCAGATAATTTGTTTTATCTGGCATTAAGGCTTTGGGAATATATTCGTTTAAGAACAAAACTGTGGTCTTTTTGAAATTTATGATTTATTTGAAGTCCAGGACCATATTTTGCCATGCGTAAAACCTTGTCCTTTATGGGTTTCCTGAAAAACAACAAATTTGGTTACAACAGGAATCAAGATTAACAGAAAAGTGTGGATATACGAACGTACATTTCTGCATATATTTTGTAGATCTGATTTCAGTTCTTTAAAACAAAGTCTCCCTGATGCAAAGCTCTGATTCCTTGCCCAGCATTGGCTATACATTTTGTTCCTTTTTGCTTTATAGCTCTTCATATTTTTAATAAGCTTTGGATTTTCAAATATTTTGGCCTCGAGCATCACTGAAGAGACATTGATTGTCGAAATGCGCATCTGGTGTAGAAAAATTGGTACCGTTTATGTTATTACTACCACTGGGTCGATGCCTCTGCTGGTAGACTGATAGTCCCCGAGGGTATCACCAGCCCAGTAGCCAGTACTTTGGTACTGGCATGAAAATACGGATTTTGTGTTATTAAAAATTTGCTGTTACAAAATTTTGGAAATTATTTGAAAATTAAGGAATGTATCTCCCTCATGCAAAGCTCTGATTTCTTGCCCAGCTTTGGCTATACTTTTTGGTCCTTTTTGGTTTATAGCTCTTCATATTTTTAATAAGCTTTGGATTTTCAATTTTTTTGGCCTCGAGCATCACTGAAGAGACATTGATTGTCGAAATGCGCATCTGGTGCAAAAATTGGTACCGTTTAACTTCGTACTTTATTTGGCCTTTTAAATATTTTTTGATTCGAGCGTCACTGATGAGTCTTTTGTAGACGAAACACGCGTCTGGCGTAAGTGTAAAATTTTAGTCCTGGTATCTATGATGAGTTTATTTATGTCATTACTACCACTGGGTCGATGCCTCTGCTGGTGGACTGATAGTCCCCGAGGGTATCACCAGCCCAGTAGCCAGTACTTTGGTACTGGCATGAAAATACGGATTTTGTGTTATTAAAATTTGCTGTTACAAAATTTTGGAAATTATTTAAAATTAAGGAATGTATCTCCCTCATGCAAAGCTCTGATTCCTTGCCCAGCTTTGGCTATACTTTTTGGTTCTTTTTGCTTTATAGCTCTTCATATTTTTAATAAGCTTTGGATTTTCAAATATTTTGGCCTCGAGCATCACTGAAGAGACATTGATTGTCGAAATGCGCATCTGGTGCAGAAAAATTGGTACCGTTTATGTTATTACTACCACTGGGTCGATGCCTCTGCTGGTGGACTGAAAGTCCCCGAGGGTATCACCAGCCCAGTAGCCAGTACTTTGGTACTGTCATGAAAATACGGATTTTGTGTTATTAAAATTTGCTGTTACAAAATTTTGGAAATTATTTAAAATTAAGGAATGTATCTCATTCATGCAAAGCTCTGATTCCTTGCCCAGCTTTGGCTATACTTTTTGGTCCTTTTTTGTTTATTGCTCTTCATATTTTTAATAAGCTTTGGATTTTCAAATATTGTGGACCTCGAGCATCACTGAAGAGACATTGATTGTCGAAATGTGCATCTGGTGCAGAAAAATTGGTACCGTTTATGTTATTGCAACTCACAACCTGCTAATAATGACTCAGAAATATTTTGTTTTTAATCTGAAATGTGTAAAAGGAAATGATATTTCATGGTGTTTTCCTGTGGCCTTGTATGAACCCACTGATGTGTAAGTGTTACAATAGACTTTACTATTAGAGATTGTTTTGTTGTACACTGTGGTATACCAAAATACCTTGCAATGAATTTGTGATTGGAGGAAAATTTACAATGTAATCGAGTATCGGTTTCAGTATTGATTCACAGCGAGGTTTTTCATCCCCTTACATGTTTTCTCAGCATATTGCTGCCTTTAAATAAATTAAAAACCATTTATTGGTGTTTTCTTCAATTATACTAAGGCTTTCAATTATTATTTTTTTACTCGATACGAACTTCATTTGTTTGATGGTTTTGAAGTATAATTTTCGTTGTTAATCTATACTTATAGCTAAATTTAAAATAGTGTAGATTCCATTTCTGAAGTAGGTAATATCTGTATGAATAATATGTCAACAGTCACCACATGTTCATCTTTTTTTTTTAGATCGGCAATGTTGGTGTGAAAAACGATTGACTACGATTATCCTCAATTAGAACTTGGTAAAGCTATATACGAAGAGACAATTTGTTTCGAAATGATTTTTCAGTTAATCTATTTTTCACATATATGGGTTGCAATAAGTTATTATCGATATATCTCTGATTCATAGTCAAGATTTTGCTTTGCATTGTCTATGAGTTAAGTTGTTTTATCTATATTATATGTTATTAGTTTGTATTTTTGTTTGGTCTTTGAATTTTAAATATGCTAGCCCCATGCATACATTCGTTTATTGACGAAACCATCATAATTAGAGACAAAACGAGACATTGTGTGAATATACATATGATTATATTAAATGTCTAATGTTACACATCTTAATCCATGATTCTTTCATTTCACCAAACTTAATTTTGTTTCAACAAAGATCATCATTTTTCTGCTATGTAAATTGAAAGAAAAACATTAAAAGATAAGAAGATGGATTAATGAAGTTGTAAAATCCTTTATGATATGTTATTTAGTGTTAAGATTCTCTTAAATCTAAAATAAAAACAAAGCGTGAGCTAAAAATAAATGTTTCCCCATAGCTTTACCATTAAACCCCATCCACTCTTGTTCCATCGAAAATATATACGATGAGACTGGCAAGATCAACCTCCATGTGAATGACAACAGAGTAACAAAGGACATTTTGTTTCATAGAGATAAAACAATACTACTTTTACGTGATATAGGGATGTCAAACAAAATAAAAATAAAAACAAACACAATTAGTTTTCCCAACTTCGTTGAAGACTACTTATAGTTAAATTTGAAATAAAAGAGAATATAAAGTAGCGACGAATTTTGTTACTTCATGAATCGATTCACATACGTATTATATTGGCGATTCATGGGGAACAGATAAACTATAAAGAAATATAATATATAACTTCTCTTCATCTTACATCAAAGTTGTGTTTGCTTTTGAAAATATTATATCGTCATTTCAATCAACTTTACTCTACTACTTTTCTAAATTACTAAACAGATATTTTTCTAATGCTTTATCAACCATGTTTACATCGAATTTTATATATTAGGATCATATTAAAATAAGATGATGTGGTATGATTGCCAATGTTACAACTTTCCACAAGATGCAAATCCTGATCCTTGTTATGGTCTTTTTCAAAGTGGAAGTATGTCAAATGAGATCGAGAGTCACTGTCAGTAAGCGTTATTTGAGGAAGCTTTAATCAAACATAAGTGCGACCATTATAACATCGAACTTATTAGTGAAAGGCAGAAGGACTATGTATATTGTTTTTCATCAATTATGTAATTAACACACTTTAGTGGGGATTGTCTCATTGGCACTCTTCTTATATCTACACACATTCAAGATCTGCCTTTTTGGTATTTAGTAAACAATGAATACGATACAATATTTTTAGATGCATAATTGTATCATGGGAATTAACAATAATACCTCGAAGTGGATGCCCTCTTGTCTTGCATGGTGTTCGAATAGGTGTCTCTGGTCCTTTCTGGAGTCCATGAAGTGTTAACCGTACGTCAACCATAATCCCTGCAGCTGTAATTGTATAAGTATATGTAATTTTCAGTTAATGTAGTTGCTTGGAATGGTATGATTGTGCTTGATAAATCTATTCACACGAGACTAGCAGTTTGACCTACGGGCATGTCGATATCGTTTAGAGTATATATCCAATCATTCAATTAATGCAAACAATGGTAATGCAAATTAAATTCAAGTCGTTTATTCAGAAATTACTTTTTGCCCATCACTAAAAAAACTCTTAAAATCGAAAATGGAAATCGATCAGTAAATAAAGGCTTGATTCTGAAGTTTTGCTGCCTTGGACGGTATCACAATTTCATAAACGAATAGGAAAAAATAAATTAAATACTTCTCATGGCTAAACAAATAAGTGAACAAAAATAAGAAATAAAATTGTGATGCCAGAATATGAATTGATAAATCATCGATTTCTATAATTGATGAACGGATATAGTACATAACAGTAAACAACTATAGGTCACCGTACAGTCTTCATCAAAGAGCAATAATATTAACAGCATTTCATAAATCAAATATTTTAATGGAAAAGAACACATTCTGATTAGGTATAAATGATATCTAAAAATCAAATACATTATAGTAACCGACGACAACCAATAACTTAAACAGCTCAAGAAGAGGGTCGGCCTCATTAGGGATGAATCAGGGTTAAACATGTTAGTGCGTGCTAAACCTTTCTCTTAAATCTTCGACGGTGGTGTATTATCAATAAATCTGCTGTTTATCATTTGTCATGTTATAAAGATGTTTTCGTTGCCATAGCATATGTATCCTTTTTGCAATAAAGTTTTCATTCATTAATTCATAATAAATTTTAAAAAAGAAGTAAGAATCAGTTGGTATTCGTTTGACTTATCAAATGGGTACGGAACACATCCAAACATAGACTAAATCAACAAGTAACGATATAAAAGTACTCAAAACTATTCAAATCAAAATGAAAGTTCACATCCCATGAATATAAATTTAGGATCACCCCCGGTTTTTGGTGGGGTTCGTGTTGCTTAGTCTTTAGTTTTCTATGTTGTGTCTTGTGTACTATTATTTGTCTGTTTGTCTTTTTATTTTCTTTTGCCATGGCGTTGTCAGTTTATTTTCAATCTATGAGTTTGACTGTCCCTTTGGTATCTTTCGCCTCTCTTTTTCAACATAGTCATGTTTGTACTATATTTGTATCTTTATGGTCTATGTTATGTTTCCATGTTTCCATGTTTCACCTAGTTTATCACATAAAGAACCATTTCAATGATATACAACCGAATGTACGTGGTTTTGAAAGGACAAGGTAAATTGAAGAGGTGACCACTTGATAGTCTTGCATAGATGAAATGGAAAAAAATTATTACAATTCAGCAATCATCTCACCCTATATCAGTCTATATATTCGGTCTTATTTTGTCAGCTTGATATGTTTTAATTTTAATTTGTTAATCTTTAGTTATCTTCGATATCGAGTCGACATTGACGATATCGATCTACAGGTTTTGTCATTGGTCTCGTCATGAAAATCAACATCTGTTTATGTATTGAGTGTATGAGTTCATTGATATCGATTCGATATCGTGTCAACATTGTTGAAACCATTGATATCATTAACTGGATTAGAATTGAACATGTATGGATATTTCGATTGGTGAATGAACATACTTTGCGAGTTAAAGCATCAAATTTGTTTATTTTCCACTTGATATGATAGCTTCATTTGTAATATCATCAACTTGAACAGGCTTATTAATATACATAACGATTGTAATCCTCAAGTTACGTACATTCTTTTTAAATGTGGAAACATTTTGAATGATTATTTTATGCACATTAACATAAAAAAAAAAACATTTTGCCTAAGGTTAAAAGTCGTCACAACATATATATAATAATATAAACGGTTCTTATGTTATTTCATTAGAAGCGCATTTCGACAATTACTGTCGCTACAGTGATGCTCGAGGCCACAATATTTGAAAATCGAAATTGTAATACAAACGATGAAGAGCTGAGAACACGGTTGTCAGAATTTAATTTTATATAAAAATTGATCTTCTGTTTATACCTATCAACGTCTATCGTATTGTAGTCATTTTGCAGAATTACTCCCTACATTAGATTATTCAATGTCAATCATTCATAGCTCTGTTGTCTTACATTTAGATGAAGAGACGGTCATTTCAGGTAAACACTACTATTTCTTTTATTAAATATTTTATGCCTATAACAAAACCAACCTTACATATTTACATCTGCGCAGATCACAGAAATGTGCATATCTATTAGATGTCTGCTTTTATAATACTTACATTGGCAAATCAAACCGTCATACTTTTTGACAATAAATCAATCCGTGACATGCTCAACAATATTAATTAACAAATATCTATTGTTGTTGAAACCCGAACATTTTGCATTTAATGTAAAAGTAAAATAAAAATAAATCACATTTTTTACGGATATTTGCACAAAATTTGCTCTTAAAACAGTCTGTTTTACCACTACAACCTTCAATTGAAGCATGCCATTATGCACATAAATTACTTTATGTGAAAGTTCCCCGATTAATGTGTATTTTAGATTGTAGTAATCGTATTTAATTGTTACCGATTTTATGTCTGTTAATATAGTTTATGTTGTTAACATCTATAACAATACTACACATTCAGCTAAAATAATACACAGTGAAAATAAAATTAAACCTGCACATCAAATCGCGAAAAAAGAACGAAATACGCTTTATAATTGCAGCTCTTTTTACTATTAGCAAGTCATTATAAACATGTTTCATAAATTGAAGTTCCAAAGAATGCTAAAATTTAAATTTAAAGTTTAGTCTTAACTATATGCATAACTAAAAAAAAAATATCCAAAATTATAACTATTTCTTACTGTAATTTGACAGCAATATTATTATAAAAAAAATGTATTGAATACAAATTTTAAGAACACATTTGACCAATTTTGACTTATATGGCTTTAAATCTCATATATTTTGCCGGAATAGGAATAAAAAAAATTATTTCTGGGGCAACCAGGTCATGTCAAGACTATACACTTTTCTAATGTGTGCCAAAAAATAAAAAAACCTGTAAATGCATAAAAAATAGCACTAGTTCACAGAATTCTGCAATTGAAAGAAATTTACTTATATTCTACACAACAGGCAAACATCTATATTCCGTCCTATTTCAATATATCTTTTGAATTATTCAAAAGAAAATATTCCTTTAAAATTGATGCACTTAATTATAACTCGATAAACTTACATACCACGATCAAAATGGTGTTTTTTATCTACTTAAGTTTAATCAGTGATGCTCAAATAAAAAAAAGATAAAAAGGCCAAACAAATCATGATGTTGAAGAGCATTCAGGACCAAAAATTCCGACCAGTTTTTGCTATACAATTAAGGTAATCTATTTATGTGGTAGAAAATCCTTAGTTGTCTTGTTGTGTTTCTTTGATACATACGACGTGGCTCTGTGCTTTTACATCCCGTTATTGTGCTATTGTAAATTTTGTATTCTTGTCTTTCATTTTTGCCGACCATATAGTGCGGTGACTTTATAGAAAAAAGTCGAATATTAAAAGAGTTTAATTTCACTTCATGATATACGGCTAAAAATTGGCACAGTCCTAGAAAAATGATTTTACTCGAATTTAAGATTGGTCGTCAAAAAGTCGTATGGTGCAGTTTTTTTTTTTTATTTTAGCTTTAAGTCAGCAAATTTGTCTTCAAATTCAGATCATAAGGGGTCATGCAGTTTCGCTTGCTATTCAAAAGCTGCCCTCAAATATCATTCTTTTTAGTTTTATTCAAACATTACACATACTGCTCTTTGTATTAGGCGAAAAAGATAATCCTAAAAGCCTTATGATGGCAAATTATGAAGCTAAAAACTTATGTTAACGGGGACATTTTGTGTTTTACCAGATTCCAACATCCTACAACAAAGCGCTGATGAATGGATTATATCGTAACTAATATAAAGTAATAAAACTGCAATTTTTCTTTTATGTACACAAGTTTTTATGAGGTAAGATTGTTTAAAACGATAGTTTTTAAACTTTGAAAAATCTCTGCTATTCAATCGTTATCTTTAAAACATTCCGGATAGTTGGGTCCCGTCCATGATTGTCCTGAATACATAGTTTTCCTCGAACATTACGAACTTGATATTACTTGTTTTTGTTGATGTTTTATTGTTTAGTTGAATTATTTGGGTGTCAGTAATTATTTTGTGAGGTTGTGTTGATATAGTTTTATTTATTTAAGAGGCAAAATCAGTTTTTCAGTTGTTTATTTAAGAAATGGGGATCCGACAAAATCCCAAAAAGATGACAAAACTAGAAAGTCCGTTGAAACTTGGCTTTAACATTTCAAAGAAGCAAACATTCAGTTTAATCCCTTAAATAGTGTTTTTTTCTTAAAAGCGGAAGTGGAATATAATTGTGTTTGACCACTTACAGTAAACCGCGGTATTTTGACACAGTTGATAGGTGTAATTAGGAAATGTACCCGAAAGTGCGCGTGTGATTGTGACTTTAGTTCATTCTATTCGCTTGGAAATTGTTTATAACAAATGTGGATACGAATGATACATAAGTCTACATAATATTACGGTGTTAACAGTTTGCACTGCAATTGGAAATGCAGAACCTTTTCAAAGACCTAAAGAAAACCATTTTGCTTAGTTCTTTGATTTAAAATTCAGATATATTGAAGATTTTCTGTTACTCGTCAACCCACACATCAGTCATTCAGTACTAACATTTCATATCCAGTGAGCTTTTGATAAAGAATACTACAGAAACTAGAATGTTTGTTTCATATCTTGACCTTTTCTTTGATTTTGAGACAGATTGACGGCTACAAGCAAAAATCTATGCCAACTTTGGAGGACGATTTTAACTTTCCAATTGTCAATTTCCCCATGTCTCAATAGTACTATATCCTCTGCGCCATCGTATACTGTGCACATATCTCAAATGACACCTTACGCTCGTGCATGTTGAGTCAGCACAGACTTCATGAACAGGGGTGTACCCCTGACTACTTAAAACAGGCCGCAGATTTCAAAGGGATATTCAAACGTACTAGTCGACAACAATATCAAAATGGCATGGCAAAAGTCGAAGAACGACGTAATGACAAACAAAATTCAACAAAACACTGCATAGACCACTAAAGATCAACACGAACCTTACTGGAAACCAGGGGTTATCTCGTATGCCCCCGGAAGGTTTAGCAGATTCTGTTCAAATTGTGACACCTGAGTGTCGAACGTGGAAATTTAGATTTGGTGACATGCACTGAATTATGAGGAAGAACTGGCGACTGAAATAGACAAAAAACAAGTTTTTATATCACCATATCACGAATAATGTTACCTTTAAGCTATGCCGTGACCCAACTCACTAGAAACATCTTTTTGCGGTTTAAGATCTTGAACTACTAAGTATCAGATCAGATCTGAAAATTTGCCATTAATTTGTGTCCCATTCCTGTTTGTAACATATTGATAATTTTGATTCGCATGACACGTGTTACATGTTGTTGACACAACCGAACTGAACTCTTTTTGAAAATTTGGAATTCCTCCAGTTTTGGTTTACAGACATTAACATTGCTAAACTACTGTTGCCTCTTATGTTTCTTAAGAGACATACAAATAAAATAGCAGCCGGCTCAAGTCAAGAAATCGAAGTCACGGCTATCAAAGGTTGTGTTTTTTGTACTTTTGTTTGTCTGTGGATGTTTTTTTGGCCATGGCGTTGTCAGTTTATTTTCGACTTACGAGTTTGAAAGTCCCTCTGGTATCATTCTTCTCTCTCTTATATGCTTGCATCTATTGTTATAATAAAAAAACTACAACTAAGACGAGTAATTTCACTCTCTAAAACAGTATATTCAAGTAAAGGCTGATTGATGTCTTACTTGTCATACAGCCACTGTAAACCTTTACTGGGATTCAAACTTTATTCTGAATTACAAGTACATTTATAGAAGCAAGTTTTTTACCATCAGCAGTGTGATATAAATGCTAACCCTAGTTCAGATATCAAAACAATTATACAGACCAGACTGTAGGGGCACAACGATCACGACAATCGGAAACATTCCACAGACTATGCATGTGATCATAGCAAGTGTAAACTGTCGATTAGAGAGGGTTTTTTTCTTGACTTTTGTTTAGAGATATTTTGAGTTGCAAGCAGCAGGACAAGACATTCCTTTCTGGACAGGGTTCTTTTGACATTTGTTCTAGAGGTGCACTGATGATACAGTTGTTTTATGTCCCCCATTTATAGATTGATATGGCCAAAGTGTATTTTGCAATGCCGAAATGTTTTGAAATTGATGTCCAATGATGCTGGATAAATGCTCGCGACATGTGGTACACAAACATTTGACCACCACTATATTCCAATGAACAACACGTTAAATGTCCGAAGCTTAACATTCATATTCGCAATATTATTATAGGATTCGTGGCGTAAGAATTTTGTCGTGTTCTTGAAACGCTATGGATCAATACTGACATTCGTGATTTGCATAACCTTCCATTTACGAATATATGTTTTCCAGCATAGGGTCAGAACATCGTTATATAACGTTCCCACATAACAAAAGTCATTTGAGGTCTGAATTACTGATTAAAGTTACGTATATTTAGTGCTATGTTAAACTATTCTGCATAGAAAAAAATAATATCTTGCGTCACTTAGTTTGGGATTGAATAACCGAAACATTCTCCATTTTTAAACGAATAAAAGGCTGTTCCATCATAAAACATGTCTTTTTAAAGTTGTTAGTCTATTTTACAATGATTTATATTCGTATTAATATATTTTATTTCATAGAAATCGTCATGACATTGTAAAAACTCAATTATAAGTCTGTTTTGAAATAATTTTTGTTGCCAGTTTTGCGTGTACTGAATTCAATGTATATGATCAAAATTTAAGTTTCCACTTTCATTGAGGTTTACTAGATGGTTAATATAATAAATACATATTTGTTCATAATTTGCTATATATTTTGTAAAGTTTTGACGGACGTTGTTCTTATTACTTGAAAAAAATACATCATTTCAAACTGAAAACTACCCCCCTTTTTGTAAAGTCGCAAATGTGTACTCGGAAAAATTATTTAATGATGGGTTTCCACTTTTTTGATGAAAAATTGAATAAGGAAGAAAATATATTCAAGTTTTTAATCATTCTACTGTAAAAAGAGTATTTAAATTGGAGTTAGATATTCAATTTTGTTTTTTCTTGAAAACGGCATGTGACCTTTGATCTTGATTTCTGAAAAACTGCACCATATTTTCTTTTGACGACCAGAAGAATCTCAAAGTACACATATTTCCGAACCGAATGATATATGATATAGCCGTATACCATTTTTGACGATTAAAATTTCATGATTCCGACTATGGTCACCGGCCTAATAAAAGTAATAGGTTAAAAACTGTTAGGAATTGGATATTGCTTAATAACAACTCTCTTTTTTTAAATTTAGATAGTAATAATAATCTCGTCAGAGGCTCGTTTATCATTATATTGAAATTAAACAACTCGAGTTGAAATCTACCGATATCCAATTCGCACTCGTTGTGAAACCTATAATTATTACAGGGAAATTAATATCTCTTATATCTCAACTTCAATATAAATAAGAAGATGTGTTATGCGTGCCAATGAGACAACTCTTCATCCAAGTCACAATGTATAGGAAGTTAACAATTATCGAAAATAGTTTGGATACATGTCACTAAAATTAGTCTTGTTGTTTCAATTTTTCTGGCAGTACATCGGTCACTCGTCATCTGGGAAGTGTTTGTTCCCGTTTGCATGTATTGTCACTTTATATATATGTGTGTTCCTACTTATTTCAAATAAAACATTTTAGAATGATAGAATGTACCGGTAAAGTCATAAATGACAATCAAAATGTTAAATGAACACCAAATCAAGTTAATATAAGATCATTGCATTAGTTGGGTTAATCATTAATCATATTTAAAATTCAATTATCTAAAAATACATAAGTCATACTTTTATCTAATTTATCATCCACAATGCTGATGTACCATAAACCCTTTGGATTATGGCCCCAAAACTGGACGCTTTGAACTGTGATATTCATGAATTGTCTGCCATCCAATACTCTTCCCGGTAATATTTTAGAATGAAAATTTCCTGGGGCTTGCAAGAATATTTTTGAATGACCAATCCCACGTGCGTTGATAATCAATTGAACTTCTACGTGCTCTAAATATTGGATATGACATTTCCAATCTACTTTTAAAATAATTATGTCGCTTATCCTGCAAAAAAGTAAATGCATTATATTAGGTACTGTGATGATTGTCCAATTTACACAAAAATTAATAAAAAACCCCACCTTAATATGCTTTTATGTTATTAAAAAGGCTATGCACTAGTACCTGTTGTTTGTTAAGAAGGAAGTATATAGGCGTATTTCAAATCTGTGTTTCCAAAAACCGGTTGCGAAACGTTTGTTTTTATCTAAGGTATAACATCACTTGCATAATAAGATGTGGGTTGGCTTTTAGTTTGTATTTGAAACAAAAATATGAAACTCTAAGCTTTATCTCTTAATTGACGTCCCCTTATTACTTTATCACAAACATCAACAGAAACAAGTATGTCAAACACTACATGTTCTATAAGTGTCGGATTTGTCTGTTGTGTTCGGTGTAAGGTCAGCAAATATCAATTGTCTGTTACTTTTTCGCATTTTATCTGTATGGCATCTGTGACATTAAATACCTTTGTACACATCATTGAACATCCAGTGTGTCTATGAATTGTGCATGTACAAAACAAAAAGATCAAAAGTTCAACATAAATTTTAAAACACTTAACGTACGAAACACAAACTAAGCATGCCAAAATGGTGTCTCTTATCAATATGCGTAATTGTCAAAATGTTTTAATCGGTATGTAAACTACTTTTAAAGTATCTATATGAATATAATATTGCCAGATTATTCACCTTTTATTACTACATGTGTAGTTATTTACTAGTAACTGAGGACAATATGTGACTTTCTTTGCGAAGATATGTTCTACCCGAATTTTTTACTTTTTGGTTTTCAAATGTGCAGGTCTTCTTTTCTTCCATTTGACAAATAGCCTTGTAAACAATGGTTTTATTGTTGATATTCACCCCATATGTATCAAGTGTTAGATTAGTTTTATTGATATTAAAGAAATTTCTTGGTATTCCTAATGGAAGATTTTATACACACAGAAGAAGAAGTATACTTAACAACAGAATTATTTTCATTTACCTGTGTATAATATGATAATATTTTTTTTCAAAAGTGATGATTTTCTAATTTTATTAACTATGTATTTGTATTCAGGTATCACAGATCAAATTTATTCGTTCATTGTGTGTTAATTCACGTTTTTTGATTGAGTTAAGCCTTCCTATTGATATCTTATAGTGTGTCTTTCTATGCTGTGATGAAAAAAGGAGAAGGTTTGGTACCGTTAAAACGTTTAATCCTGCTGCATTTGTTTGCACCTGTCCTAAGTCAGGAATCTGATGTACATTAGTTGTCGTCTGTTTATGTAGTTCATACGTGTTTCTCGTTTCTCGTTTATATATAGATTAGACCGTTGGTTTTCCCGTTTGAATGGTTTTACACTAGTAATTTTTGGGGCCCTTTATGTTGTTGTTCGGTGTGAGCCAATGCTCCGTGTTGAAGGCCGTACCTTGACCTATAATGGTTTTACTTTTATAAATTGTTACTTGGATGGAGAGTTGTCTCATTGGCACTCATACCACATTTTCCTATATCTATTTATTGCTGTGAAATATATATATTAGGGTTTGTTTTTTCTATTTCGGTTTTATCTAATTTATTGCTCAATTGGCCTTCGAGTAATTAGCTTAAAAAAGTTTTGATGAAAGTGTATCCGAAAACATACTACCTGAAGAAATAGTTTCAACATGTTAAACGCGATTCGTCATACTAACGCGATTCTTTGCATTTACATGATTCACCCTTTCTTATAATATAGTTGATGAAAAAGAAAATATGTGTTTTACTTACGGAATACTTTTTTTATTCAATTCAGCAAAGCATGTGTTTTTCATACCAACTGGCTTCCAACGACGAGCTTCTTCTACCATCGCATTAACATCAATGAGGCCAAATCCATATTGCGATGAAACTAAAATTAAGCTTAATTTACAGAGTATGCTTATAAACGATATGAAACTTATTATTTAGTTAGTACTTTATGCACGTCAAACGTATAGGTTTCATTTCGGAATAAGATATGAAATTGACATTATTTGGTATTCGGTGAAAATTAAGTTTTTACACAATTAGGTCCCAAATTACTGTTCTTATGATTTTCCAATTCTGCGATAAGTCTGATGGGGTAAAAACTAAAACGGTTTCTCGCTTTTTAATGATATTATAAAGTTTAACAGAACATTGTCATATTCAAATAAATATAAAGACAATTCCTAAAACTGGAATGTAACACTCAATAGGGGATATAGTGTCATGGCTTCTAGGTGATATAGAGTGTCTGCCACATGACATTGGAGTTTAGATGCAGTGTGTCCAACGAGCTTGATATCGTGGCCAACTGGTATATCACTAGTGAATCAAGATTGATAATGGAACTGTCATTTCAATATTTATTAAATTAAAAGATTAAACAGTATATTATTAAGTCTTTAAGTAAAGGACAAGGTACGATAAGCTATTGCAACTAGCCCCCTATTTTCGTTGAAGTTAGAACCAATAGAATCAAAGAAACATGATTATTACTCAAAAGTATAGTGTCTCATCTTACAAAAAATCAATGTAACTTTTCTTTGTCAGTGTGTGAAAATTATTAAATACCTCTCTCTTTCTCTTGAAAAAAAAGGAAATTTGATGAAAATCAGAAGTGTTTGTGTCTGTTTGAGCAATTTTTAACTATGAGCGTACGCCAGTACCACGAATATATTTCAATGTGTTGTTTGTCGGAAGCTAATAATTTACTGTTTTCAAAATATTCGTGGTACTCGCGTCCGCTTATGTTAAAAATTCAATAATTCTACACCAAAAATTCCTTGTTTTACGGATAAGTCGCTATAATATGTGAACCAAGGACCGGAACGAACTTGTATTTCCAAATCTGCATGAGTATTTTATTTTAACTCAGGTGCTCTTCGTTGAGTTGCAAAACTTCAATGCCGGAAAAAAAAAGCTTTTTTGTTCTTTATGTTATTTTTGAAGTCGGGGGAAATTAAAGAAACATATGTGATTTTGCAACATTTTTAAAGTGTCTCTGACACTTTAAGTGTTGTCAACGAACAACCAGCAAACTCGACATTTAACAAAAGAAAATGAATGTAGACCCTTTTAAATTATAAACCTTTTTAACCGTGTAAATACGATTAAATGCAACTGGAAATTTAGATAGATTTCCGGTGGAAACAAAATTTGAACCGAGATCATCTTCACTGTCAATGAATTTTAAAGGAAATTATTTGAAATACTTCTTTTAAGATAAAAAAAAAACTAAATTTGTTAAATAAAATGATGAATGTTTCAAATATGTAACATGTCTAAAATAGAAATGCTGTAAGGTTCGGATACAATTTTGCAACTTTTAAAAAGTGTATGCAAATATTGTAAACCTTTTGAAAAATTAAAAGACAAATATAAGAATATATATTAATCTCTAAAGACATGTAGGGCCCTAAGATGCACTGCATATGCATGCTTCATTGAATATAAACAAAAATGCATTCATTTCCTCGTGTATTGGCTGATCAGCTTTTACTTGCATAAAGCTGACATTACAATATGATAGAAGTTTCAGTTATGAAAAAAGAAGTTTTTAATACTATCTTATCTATGACTGTTTTATTTTATTTCTGTTCACTTTTTTTATTTTATAATCTTTCTTCTAATAAAAAAAAGAAGAAGTGGCTATATGATAAATAAGGCACTTGATAATCCGTAAAAGGATAATATTACTAATTTTTGTAAAAGGAATAAATTGTCTTTTTGACATATTCCCCATTTCCATTTTCAAATTTAAACAATGAATATTAAACTTGTAAAATGTGTAATTTCGGAAGAGATATACAAAACGATATTGTCTTCACTAACAAATTGAAAACACAGCTGCGGACCTGTTAGAAAATGTAGAAGAAATAGGTTTTATGCACTGAACAAGAGGACTAGACTCCTATCATTTTTACTGCATAAGATGACGATTTTTTTTTACCATTAAGTAATGTCTGTAAGAAGTTTAAATAAATGGACGTTTATGTAAAGTTTGAAAGTCAGCAGCCAAGGTGATACATCAATAATTTCTATTCTAAACTGATTTTGTTTTGTGTCTCGAGTACAGAGGTAAAGGGCGTGCATCCGTCCTCCCGTTAGACTGCTTTATATCAGACTAAAATGTCTGATCAAGGTAATATACCCATGAAGTTTTGTCACATCAACTTGAAACTTATAATAAAAGTTATTTACGATGAGATCTTACAAATTATAGAATTAAGACACCCCCGACCCAATTTAATGGTTCAAAGAACATAGAATATGATAACGCAACATTAGTATGTTCTACAGTGATAGACTTTGGTTAAGTAGTTTACTTTACCCAAAATTAAGTTGTGGTCACATTAAGTTGAATCTTAGTGCACGTGTTAATTGTGAGGTACACTGATCTACACTTCTTGAATTAATGCCAAATGAAAAAAAATCACAGTTCCCTGACCATAAACACATGGACACATTATCACATGATAGTTCTATCGGGGCATGGTGCTATGGACACATATATAGTATTGTTTTCTTTCTTAGAAACTCTGGATTAATTTTATATGTAACATGTATAAACATATCAAAGTGAAATCGACAAGATATTCACACAGTTTAGATATCAGGCAAGCAAAGACTCTATAATGACAATTTAAATCACATCTATTTTACACTAAGCATTTGCAGATATGTAAATTATCTTAGAATTATTCAATGAATAACTGCATGAACGAATTGTAACCAGTTACGTGATAAATATGAGAAAGACAGGAATCACTGATTTTTTAAGTTAACGTACTCAGTATTTGGGCGAAAAAAAACTTAAGGAATCAATTGAAACCTTAGCCATGAATGACATTGTCTATTTATCAGATCATGCACAATTCAAACAAACTTTTTTTGCAAATGACGAGAGAGAAAAGGGGGTGGGTATATATGTCATATCTTAGGTTATTGTACAGTATGTTAAACAAAAACATAGATATCTTCTGCCTTTCTTTTATATGAAAATACATACTTAAGTATATCTGATTTGCGATGGTTGCTAAGCAAAATATTATACCATGGATAAGTTCCTGTGTTGCCATGAAAACATCAAATTAAGAACATTAAAATTGGACATCTGCACTATAGGTACTGATAAATATCCTTTAGATCCACGTTTGAAGCTTAAAGATTCCATTCAGTGATACTAAAACACCTTTTGAAATGTTCTTCAACTGTTAACTAAAAGCTAACTATTTGTTGCTATGGAAAACTCAGGTTTATACGACGGGTTATGTAGATACAAAATCAAATTGTTCTTAAATGCAAACATGGTTACTAATTATATCAATATAGGAGTCTAATTATGAGGTAAATGAAAATATTTGAATTTTTTCGTTCTTTTGATGGATAACATTGGATATAAAAGTCCTTTTGTTTTGTTGCTAGGCAACATTGTGGTTGCTAGGTTACTATTAGAACTCTTTTAAATGAAAGATCCAACAATAATATATATTGAAGTGTTTGGTAACACATTACCTCACATTTTAATGGATTCAGAAGTCTTTTCCTAGGGCAAATACATTAAGAATGGATATTTTAGTAAATTTTACGAAACCCGTTGCTAGGCAACCAAATGTTCACATAAACACAAAATGTTCACCATTTTTTAAGTCACTATGCATAGACTAATGATAACAGGTCGAACCTGGTCAAGACTGAGTCGAGACTGGTTGAGTCTGGTCGAGCCTTGGTCGAGACCTTTTCAGACTACACCTAGAGTATCAAGTACTGAATCAGACTTATTAAGTACAGTCGAGACCAAAGTCGGGTAAAGTTAAGTACAGTTAAGTGCTGTCGAGATAATGTCGTGTCTAGTTGAGTAAAATATGTGCTCAACTTTACTGGTTAAGCACAAAATATGGTCTTTTCAGACTCTAAGCAGTTTGTATTGGATTTGACTGCTAACGAATTGTCTAAACATTGCTGAATTTATCGCAGTCGGTAAGTTTGAAGATTTCCATATAGACTTAAAATGACTTGATATGTTTTATTGTGCAAACCTTTTAGATATTGTTGAGATCAAAATGATCGTTTTAAGACTAAAATTCATTCACTAGCATATATAAAAAACGCAGAAATATGTATTTCTCTAATTTGCGCTAGCTATGTTCACATCTCTTGATTGGTGTGAGAAAAATATTTCTCCTCACTAGTGAAAAATCTGTTCTCGGCAAATGATTGGTCGATCTTTAACTGCAACGTTAAATTTTCTTGGTTTCTTCTAATTTTCTATTGTGACATCATGAAAAAAGGCGACCATGCCTGATGACTTCACATAAAAAGTACACAACTGTCTTTAAATCGTAAAAAGGAAGGATAAAATTCATTAGAGAAACAAATTTCACCACTAAAATTCGTGTATTACGATAATTATCCACTCTCAACGGTTAAATTTTAATTATTTAAAAAGCTGGGCAAGCCTCGCGCTTTAAATATTAAAATCTAACTGTCTCGAATGGAAAAATATCGTAACACACTTGTTGCAGTTGTAAAATCTATATGTATCACACTAAATGTATATGTAAGAAAAGTCAATTGCTTAAAAAAATCATGTGAATAATTTATCAGCAGGGGTTACGGAAATTATTGTGTCACAAAACCATAACACATATCTATATGCAATGTCAACAAATATACCTACTGTGGGTTTTTTTTGGCGAAACAAAAACAAACATACCTAAAAATCCTGCATCATTACATCGAAATGGTTCATCAATTTGAGAAAACGGGATTGTGGCATTCGAACGTGATGTTCTAGTCAATATATGCATAACATCTCTGTATGTTAGATCCTTACTGAAAATTAAAATAACATTTTATGAGTTTGGTGAGTCCGATACACTGTTATACATTTACCTTCATAAGGGATGTCATAAATGCAGAAGCTAATGTGGTATAAATAATTACTGACTAGATGTGCTATATAAACAAAAAACGAAAAAAACAAAAAAGCTTAATCCTCCTATTGTCCACATTTCCAAAGGTAGTTAAAACCTTTGTTATTCAAAATATTATGAAATTATAAATGGAAACATTGTAATATCTGATTTGTTCATGAAGTATTTGCTATTTCAAGTTCGAGAACAAACTCATGTTTATATTATATCATGTATATCTAGACATAAGATTTGCATTTATGCAGTTTCTTGTTTATTTCGTTTCATGTTTTTTAGTACCTGTTCTGTATGATGCATATTGTCATTTGAATATCAAAGAGGTCGGTTGTAAAAATGTTTCTTTAGTAAAGTCATTACTTTGTGTTTGAAGTTCTTTTTACTGACCAAACAGCCTATTGTTTACGTACATCAACTATCGCAACTTGGTAGTGACATAACAGCTTTACGACGTTGTTTCTAGCAATGAAAAAACCGTCAAATTATAACGTCTTATTTCGCGTTTTTCACGGATTCTTACATGGTATACGCTTAAAAATACGTTTTCAAAGAAAAGTGGAATTGAACGTCGCTCTGATATCTGGTGGAAATTAAACACAAATGGACACAAAAGATACTAGACTATATGAAACATCCGTTCTAATAAAAATAATAAAATATAAATTTTGAACTCAGTTTTTAGCATTTGCGCCGATCTGCATTTCATTTTTTTCTTTCACATGCGCCGATCTATCTTTCATTTGCGCCGATTGTGTACAGGTAAATTATAGGTAAGAGTTATTTCTTGTATTTATAATATAAACTTCCTCTGTTAGCCAGTTGAAGATATGTTATGAATTGTCAGATCTAATATGTATATAATTGTTGTCTCCTGCTCACATAGAGGAGTTAGGGGTAGAATTGCAAAACACGTGAGGTAGTAATAACGGGGATCGTATTTTATGATAGATTAAATGGATGTATTACGTTCTAGAATAAAAAACTTTAATTCATGTATATTATACCTATTATTTTAATTTCTTATATTTTAGATAATCAGAAATAATGAATCCACAAACTAGATGGAATATTTTTATACGCTCGTCGTATTCGGGACACATACTGGTAGAAAGTAGTCCGTCCGTGCTTATGTCTGTCAACAGTGGCGAAGGAGTGCGCTAGGGTAAACTTCTGATCTTGACGCGACAAAAAACACCACACATCTAGTCTGATATAGTCAAATAGTCTGTAAGTTAGCCAGTGTCATCTTTCATTTCTCTTTTTATTTTCAATGATAATGAGAGGGAGATGACAAAAAAAGATTTTTTACTTTCTAAAGCGGCGTAAAAGATATATCGTACAATATTTCATTCCGACGGATTGTGTTTTTGAAGGTTAATTTTGTGCGGCAACAACATCATGTGATCTCAAATGTCAAATTTGGGAAATTCGTTTTCAAATAGTACGCCAGCAAGGAAAACTTGTACTATGACGTCAGATTCAATGTTCTGAAGAAAGACAACTCTTTTCTCCAAAACGAACGGGGAGAAAAACATGAAAATTACTCATAACTGTTTTAAAAAGTTGGTGACATACTTTTTTTTGCTTTATTTTGAAGATTACACATGGCACTTTCCTTCTTGAAATTTTTATGAAGACCACTGGTAGATATTTTTAATACGGGAAAATTTTTTCATTCTTAAGTTATATTTTTGACGGGAATGAAATAAATCATATTTTTTAAGATTACAACAATAAGAGTCTTACACTCTTAAACCTATTTTTGATAGACACAAATCTACTGTTTAACGTGAAACAAGAATTAATAGGTTTGATATAATGGGATTTTTGTAGAGTTTAAAAAACAAGCAAATATCTTGTTAATATTCGGGAAAACACGAAACTGAGGTTGCTATAGTGACAATACTAAGTCGGTGATCCCCATTTTTTTTTCATCATATTTTGTTCCTCAAATCATGAAATACCTTCACACAAAATTTTAAGGCAAAATCACTGGTAGAACTGAATAGGTTTTTGGTCTATAATTAAATGTAATTGATCATGTAAGCATCCAATCAATTTCTGGTTTTATTTCAATATAAATATATATATATATAAGATGTGGTATAATTGCCAATGAGACAACTCTCCACAAGAGACCAAATGACACAGAAATTAACAACTATATGTCACCGTACGGCCTTCAACAATGAACAAAACCTATACCGCATAGTCAGCTATAAAAGACCCCGAAATGACAAATGTAAAACAATTCAAACGAGAAAACTAACGGCCTTATTTTTGTAATACATATCATATTTAGGTCGTCTTAAACTCATCTTTTTCACTGTCGGGCCTTTATTAGCTGACTATGCGCTATGGGTTTTGCTCATAGTTGAAGGCCGTACGGTGACCAATAGTTGTGAATTTTCATGACACATGGTCTCTGGTAAAGAGTTGTCTCACTGGTAATTATACCACACCTCTTTTAATTTAGTAAATTTTTAGACTTATTCACTGCGGTAAATTCAATATTGTTTTGAGAAATCGCTTACAGTTAATTAAGATGTGTTCAGTTTATGCTCAGCCAAAGACTTTTTACCTATATACATTAAAAATACTGAATTGTCTGAAAAGTAACTAAGCAGTACTTAATTTACGGCAGTCGATTAGTCTGGAAATTGTCTGAAAGACTGAACATGATTTAATCATTTACTGTTCAGACAATTCAGATGTTGTTCAGACCAAAATGACCGTTTCAGATTTTGTTAATTGATGTTAATTATTGCCAGCCATATCGAGAAAAGTTTCAGAGTATAAACTATTCTTTCCTAGTTTGACTTTGATTTATACATTTAAAAGCTTTCACCCCATGCAAAAAAGAGAACGAAGCAGCTAATTATTAAAATGTGATATGAATAAAAAGTAAAATAACAAAAATGCTGACCTCCGAGGAAAACACTAAACGGGAAATCTCTAAGTCAATGAAAAAATCAAAAGCTGACTGATCAGTAGTTTTCATCGACCTGTGCACATCAACAAAATACTTGTTTGTTTGAAGTGCTACTGACCAGTACTGAATTGACTGCAAGCAAATGGTCTACATAGTACTGAATAACCACAGTGGAAAAGTTTGAAAATTGCCAGAAAGATTATTCAGGCCTTTTAGATGGTGGTGAGATAAAAACGACCGTGTAAGACTAAATTAATTTAACATCGAACTGACTGAACTTACTTTGCACTTAACAGTACGGCAATAGAACCAGACACAATTGCCACAGCAGCAGAAGTCATTCCAAAGTTTCCTGTAAAAGTATCGCCCATTGTTGTTATCTACAAAAATAGATATATACAAAGGGTAATTTTGGAGAATTTGATAGTTACATCAAAAACAAGAACAACAATGAGACCACATACGTTCAAAGAAAATAAATCGTAGTTTCTAGATTTATCAAGAATTAAAATCATATAAAAGTACAGAAACAGTAAAAACTTACAGGAAATGCGATATTAGTTTTCATCCTGTAGCGTTTGGCTTTATTTTTGAATATTTACGTCTGGTCGTGCCACTCAGAGTCTTATGATTTTTGTAATGCCAAATTTCATTTAACATGTATTTTTCATGATCAATTGTTTCAAAAAATATTTTAAAAGATTCATTGGTGACTTTCTGCTGTTGTCTGTTCTATGGTCGGGTTGTTGTCTCTTTGACACATTCCCCATTTCCATTCTCAATTTTATTATTGTTTAAACACCATTGATTGTTTTGTTTTAAACATTTCCAAAAAAATGAGTATACCATAAGTCTATCAACGACAAAGTAAACGAAGCAAGAATACGAACCAATGGTGGATTGATATTTGTTCCAAGTACTCTCGTAGGTGCTGTTACCATGATTGCGCAACATTTCTCTCCAGTAGGAATTGGCCCGAGCACATGGTTGACTCCTAAATTAGTTAAAATGTATATTGGTCTGTTTTCAATTACTAAAGTTAATGATCATATCCTTAAAACTCTTAATATCCATATCTCTTCTATTACAATAATCAACCGGTTAACCCATCTGGAAGATTTGTTTTCTGTCATTCTTTTAAAAAGGTTTAACACAAATGCTGAACTCCAAGGCGAATAAAAAAGGGGAAGGCCATAAAAACTGACGAAATAAAACGCAAGCAATCACCGTAACTACCAAATTCCTGACTTAGTACAGATATTTTCCGAAGAAAATAGTTGGTTTATCCTGGTTTTATGGCTAGCTAAACCTCCCACTTATATGACAATTGTTTGTATTGACAAAATTGTAAAGTCAATTATATGAGCTTTTGTTTTATTGAAATTCATGGATACGGGTTTCTTTAACACAAAAGTTAGTCTACATATAGAGAAATGAAATTAACAAATTTTTGAAATTCATCAGTCGAATGAACCAATAAATCAGAGAGACAAACACAAACCTGTTTAACCCCCGACACATTTTGTTATATGTGCCTGTTCCAAGCCATGAGCCTGTAGTTCAGTGGTTGACGTTGGTTCACGTCTGTCATAAATTTCCGGGCTCGGTTAGGTAGATCCCCGTAAAATTTAAAGTGTGCTATTCCGTTTGAAATAATTCTTCTACAGGTACAGCGAAACCTGCCAACCAAATCTTTGTATCTATGGAATAATTTAGTAAAGGTTTTAAGTAATTTGTGGTAACAAAATCCCTTACTTAATAATTTACCAGTAATACATACATTACGCTCATTGAAATCCAAAACGACACGGGCATAACTAACGAGTTGGGATATATAAACACCGTAAGATGGTGCCAGAGGAACATTACCATAAAACAAAACGAAATTTACGATAGGGAAAAAATATTGCCTTGTGTAATATTTCTGGTTTGATATTGAAATGTCTAAATCTTGGAAAGGACACTTATTGCTGTTAATATTTGATTTATTTAAGGTGAGTTCCTGTAGGTAGATTTCGGCAGTATTTAGCGAATTGTTGATTGTTTAACGAAAAAATGTCATCAAGAAAACAGTAAGTGTTGTTGAATTTATCAATTAAATGGAATTTAGACGTGTCTTTACTGAGTTTGGCCATAATCTGTGATTCATAACAGTACATGAACAAGTCTGCTATTACTGGGGCACAATTAGTACCCATAGCAATCTGCCTATCAACCTTATTACCGAAACGTACTTTATTTTGTTAAGCAGAAAATTTAAGGAATAAATCATCTCAACACACCTCTAGTAAGTATATCTAGCATATTTATCTTTTTCGTTTGAGAAAAAAGCTTTATATGAATTGCAGCAAATACATTTGCAACCAGATTTATAGATCGACCATTTGATTTAATAGGACAATTTTTGTTTGAGAAGATTGTGTTGAAGTGTAGTAAAGAGTGGAAAAGTCAAAACTGTCAACCGAATCAAAAGGACCCTCAAAAGCTCGTTATCTTTGTACACTAAAAACTCGTTAATCCACTATATATTTTGATAGGTTTGATGAAACAAAACTTAATGATCAGTTTTTTTAAAGTGGTTAAGAAACACGTTAAAATCACTGAAAGTCTAGTAGTAAAACACTTACTACAGGCCGAGATGAAACGATTGTTTACGAGTTTTGTGTGTAGTTTAGGTAACCAATTTACATAGTGGGGACCTTCAAATGTTCAGAAGAGCCTGCTATCGAAATCCACACTTAGTTTCAATGTTACAATCGGCAAGGGAGTACAAAATCAAAGTCGGACAGTGGGGTTGCATAAAATGTACACATTAGAATACCGGCTGTCTGTTGTAATATTAATACACAAAACTCCTAAAGTTTGTTGTCAACATTTTTTTTTTTATTTTACCATGTTTGGTGTATTTGTTTTTTGAATCAGTGTAGTTCTTCACAAAGTAAAAATATTCAGGACCTAAAACATAAAATTGATATGTACGATATCCATTTGTGTAGAAATGGCTCTGTATGATAAGACGATATATTCAATATTTTGGACTTGGGGAATGTACTGTAAAGGATAGGAAAAAGATTTGATGTTAATGCAAAATTGCAAAGACTTTTTTTGGAGATTCTGCAGTAGATCTTCATAATTTTTAAGAACTCACATATAATCATGTATAATATCAAATCGCTGGTAGAATAGTCTTCATCACAATATTTTTGAACGCTTACGCTTGCTGTAGACAGAAAGGTGGTAAGAGCATTAGGAATCGGCTATATTAAAATTGTTTTAAACTTTTGTATTCATTATAAAAATAAAAACGGCATAGATACTAGGATTAAAATTGTGTACTCGCGTTTAATCAGTGTCTCGAGAATACAAAAAGTAAAAATACCAACGAAACAACAAAGTTGAAGAGCATTGAACACCTAATATTTCAAGACGGGATATTTTCTTAGTCCTTTTGTATTCTGATACATAGAGATAACTAATCCTTTTATATATTTGATTGAAATTTATTTTGGTTGTTTCACACAGCTTTGATACCAAAGTGGCAACAACACATGAGGCGAAATATATCAAAGGGACATGCAAAACTCATAAGTCGAAGAAAAACTGACCACGCCTTGGCATAAAACGAAAGACGACGACAACTCAAATAAGTCTACCAAACTCTGAATTGAACATTATCGACTCAGATGGTAACAGTATACGTTGATTTAGTTAAACACAAACTTCACAAAAGTTCGAAGGGATAATGTCAAATGTAAATTCATAATTCATCTATTCGCGTTGAATGCAATTTGAATTGGGTGTTTTTTGGTTCTTTTTATTTTTAAATGCATAACTTCTAAATATATTCATGTAAACAATACTTTGGTATACCTGTATAAATGTCGACATCGATTTCTGATAATTACAAGCGTTTGGGCTCATTGATCTCAAAATACCACAAAATACGTCTGATCTTCACATTCCGAATGTGGTATTTTTATTTGCTGCTAAGGGTATTGTAGGTTTTGTTTGCACTTCCGATTTTTGCTCACCTCCCTGATATGCTTTTTTTTTCTTTTCTTAATAAGGTAACAACTGATGATTACAATGTTATTCCTACATATAAAGAATTCCTCGGTTTTTTGTCCAGTTCGTGTTGTTCTTGTTGCTTTGTATTTGGTTATAATGTTGTGTTGATTCACATGGAGATGGATCCTTTAATATCAACAGGTTCTTTCCTTATCAACACACCTTGACGCTCGACTTGAAGTTCAAGCGGTTCCCTCAGTTTTCATTTAAATTGTGTGTTCAAAATGGATTGAATAGATTGTATAACCCATAATAATAATAATAATAACTAGATTTGTAATAGCAATAACGGTTGGCACCCTCGTCCCCCCCCCCCCCCCCCCCCCCAATTGCCAGGCGAGCGGCAGCCATTTTGAAAATTCCAACGTTAAAGAGCGCATCTACAGATGTCTATTACCATTGTTGTAAAGTTTCATTAATTTTGGAGCATTTTAAAATTTTAGAAATTTTTGCTGTTTATATAGTCAGTAACCATTTGCAAAATTCCAAAGACAGGTGCCACTGTGGGACATGCCAAAATACATATCCATAAAGTTTTACTAGGTTTGATCTAATATTCTTGCAGGAAATGCGGCTTTGAATTGTTTTCTCATAGGGTCAATGTTAAACTTTCGCCCTGTTTCCATGATAGTTGCGGCCATTTTGGAACTTCTTAATATTGCATGCACATCTAGGCATATCAGGTAACACTTCCTTAAAGTTTCATCGACTTGGGTCTTATAATGAAGGATTTTAAATTTCGAAAATTTTTCACATTTTTGCAGTTTCCATGGAAACGGTCGCCATCTTGAACCTTTCCATGAACGGTGCACAACTTTACATGGGGTCCCCAGTATAATAGAGTTCCATCAACATTAGTCCATTGGATTTCGAGAAATGGCGCGGACAAAATGTGTGGAAGAAAAATAATAAAAACTAGATTTGCCATTGCAAGCAATAGCGGATGGCACACAACCCAAATTGCCACTAAACTGCAGCCACTCTGAAGATTTTAAACAGTCATTGCATATTAATACATAACAACACATCTGTCAGTAAATTTGTAGCAAGTTTTGAGCATTTTTCATTTTTTCTCATTTTTGCAGTTTCCATGGCAACGGCGGCCATTTTGAAAAAATTGAAGTCCATAAACTTGGCTCCAATTGTCAGTTACCATTAATAAAAAGTTTCATTTATTTTAGAGCATTTTGAAACTTTTGGATATTTTTGCTGTTTCCATGGTTATGGTGCCATTTCGAAAATTCCAACAACAGTTGCAACATTGACTTATGTCATGTCATCTATTCAAGAAGTTTCGTTGAGTTTGATAAAATGTTCCTTAAGAAAATGCTGCTTTAATGTTTTTTCCTCATAGGGTCAATGTTAAACTTTTCTCCAGTTTCCATGGCAATGGCAGCCATTTTGGAATTTCTAAGTACTGTTGGTACCTCAGGGGACCACAGCCAACATTTACAAAAAGTTTCAATAGGTTGGCTTTTATAACAAAAGATTAAGAATTCAGATTTTTTTTTAACATTTTTCTGTTTCATTGGTAACGATGGCCATTTTGAACCATTCAAATGTCTCTTGCACAACTTCACATAGTGGTCTACATGGTATAGTTCCATAGACATTGGTCCATCCAACTCCGAGAAATAGCATGGACAAAATGTGTGGAAGAATAAAAATAATAAGAACTAGATTTGCCATTGCAAGCAATAGCGGATGGCACCCTTCCCACATTGCCACTAAACTGCAGCCATTTTGAAAATTTGAAACAGTATTTACACATAAATACATTATAACATTTTTGTTTGTAAATTTTTTAGAAAGTTTTGAGCATTTTTCTATTTTTCAAATTTTTGCAGTTTCCATGGCAACGGCGGCCATTTTGGAAATTCCAAAGTCCAAAGTCTTATCTTTACTTACCATTTACCATTTATAATGAGTTTCATTAAGTTTGGAGCATTTTGAGATTTTTGGACATTTTTGCTGTTTCCATGGTAACGGTGTCCATTTCGAAAATTCCAACAACAGTTTCAACATTGACTAATATGCCATGTTATATATACATGAAATTTGTTTCAGTTTGATCTTATATTCCTTAAGAAAATGCTGCTTTGATTTTTTTTCCCATAGGATCAATGTTATTTTTTTTCCAGTTTCCATGGCAATGGCAGCCATTTTGAAAATTCCAAGTACTGTTGGTACCTCAGAGCACCCCTGCCAACATTTACATTAACTTTCAAGAGGTTGCCTCTTATAATGAAAGATTTAGAATTTTAATTTTGTTTTACATTTTTTGCAGTTTCCATGGTAACGGCGGCCATTTTGAACCATTCAAATGTCTCTTGCACAACTTCACATGGCGGTTCATATTATGGTATAGTTCCATCAACATGGGTCTGACCAATCCCGAGAAATAGCATGGACAAAATGTGTGGAAGAATAAAAATAATAAAAAGAAAAAAAAAGAAACGAACAATAACAATATGTCACCCCAACTCCGTTGAGGGTGCCATAAAAAAAAAGAACGGAACAATAACAATATGTCACCCCCAACTCCGTTGAGGGTGCCATAATAATAATAATAATATCTCTATTTAAAGATAGTAACCCTTTTCGATTAAACCAATTTTCAATAAGGCTCTCTACATACAACTATAAACTACCACTGCCTTTTATACACTTAACTAGTTAGTTTTGAGGGTATGGTAATTAATTATCTGAGACATCATGAATTTCGATAATTAAATGTAGCGCCAATATCTATATGGCAAGATATGTCTATGTCAGCAGGATATGATTTTGATCTGTTTAATTTAACAAAGGAAAAACGTACTGTATATTACATTTTTCTTTTGCATTATGTTCCATTATTAGAATGAGTAATCTTAAACATTCATGTGTAAACACAGAGTAAAATTTATTGATCTTACATGTATAATATATAATATATAAGTACTCTAAACAAAGGACAACTCTACGACAGATCCATGCATTGCACCACAAGTGAAGATGATACACGGCTTACTCTAAATATCAGCACAACAATGTTAAATATGCAAAATTTGCCGAAGCAAATTTTTGTTCTACCCTCTCCAGGATTCGAACTCATGGTATTAGGATCAGCGCTCTAGACCACGCGGCCATTTAGTCTGAACTAAAAATTTAGCTTTTGGTGGCCTTGTGTTACCTTCTTGTCAATAGAATCTAGAGTTATGACACAGTACATGATATATTAGGCATGAAGATGGAAATGATTGCAGATAAGCTAGATTATCTGTCGTAAAGATCGTAAGATGCAGCCACAGAAATAATTATTTTATAACCATGTCTAAACAAGTGACAACTCTACGACAGATCCATCCATTGGATCACCATTGAAGGTGATACACGGCTAAAAACACATATTATATTCATAATTACTCTAAATATCAGCACAGAAATGTTAAATCTGCAAATTTGCGAAAGCAATTTTTTTGTTCTTTCATCGCCAGGATTTGAACACTGTGTCCAGCGCTCTAGACCACTCGATCACCTAGACTGAACTAAAAAATCAGCTTTCGGTTGCCTAGTGTTACCTTTAATTGTCAGTAGAATCTAGTGCTGTAACACAGTATATAATATATTATAACGCTGCCTCCCTGGTGTTAGAGTCGGACATCAGAGATCACAGGTTACATAGAAAAGGGATTTCTTAACTGGTGTTATTTATAACTGTAAAATGTAAGACCCGACGTCTAATTGGAATACCGTCGAACCAACACACTTTTACAGCTTCGTTTAACCTAGATTCTAGAGGTCTAGATATTTTATATATGAGTGAGAAATAAAAGACATAGCACGCATACCAGTTTTGATTATTTATTTTACAATTAAAAACGCTCTGAGAGAATGGCTGTACAGGCTCTGTTACTGGTTTGTTGGGTCCCCGCCATGGTTGGTCTATCTTATTGAATATATATATATTAATCATATATATTACAGTCCAGAGTCACCACTCTGTTAACTTCGACTAGTTTAAAAACTACAGGTAGCGTATAGCTCAAACAGGCTTACAAAGGTGTCCCAATAAAAGAACACCTATAAATGTATGTAGCCTTAAATCAACAACATCTATTTCAAATCACTATCAGCATTAAATTGCATGCTATAACTGTCACCAAGACATCTATTCCAGTAATACTTAAAATATTGGTACAATTTACACCCTAAATTGTCACCAACTATTTGCACCCAAATTTGTCACCTGGGATTTGCACCCAAAGTCACCGAGTATTTGCACCCAACTTGTCACCTGGATTTGCACCCAAAGTCACCAAGTATTTGCACCCAACTTGTCACCTGGATTTGCACCGAGATTTGCACCTAAACTTGTCACCTGGGATTTGCACCCAAAGTCACCGAGTATTTGCACCGAGATTTGTACCCAACTTGTCACCTGGATTTGCACCCAAAGTCACCGAGTATTTGCACCCAACTTGTCCACTGGATTTGCACCCAAAGTCACCGAGTATTTGCAACTAACTTGTCACCTGGATTTGTACCGAGATTTGCACCCAAACTTGTCACCTGGGATTTGCACCCATAGTCACCGAGTATTTGCACCGAAACTTGTCACCTAGTATTTGCACCCAAAGTCACCGAGTATTTCAAGTTTGGCGCTTCATAACTTTCAGTTTAAAACCACAAACAATCACTGCTTTCAGTAGTTGATCATATCAGTTTTATTCGACGCTTAGCCAATCACAGACGCTTTAATATATGTTGGACCAATCAGCAGCCATCTCTCTGTTTAGGGAAATTCCCGAAATGGCAATTCAAAATGTAAACACTGGATGTTTTATGTAAATACATTTGATTTACAGCTTAGTATCAATAGGAACCAACATATTTGTTCATCATGAAGGTTTTTACACATACTGGATAACTTTAGAACACATGTAAAAAGGTTAATATCTCAAATAAAACAACAGAAATATAGGTACCGGCACTCCGGGAACAAACTTTGTCCCTGCCGAGTAAATTCCTTTCATAACATCACTTGAAACACAATAGAATTAAATCTTGACAATCAATATTAGTACGATCAGCATATTAAATAGACTTATATGCATAGCATACTATCCCACAGACATCTTCCCCGTATTATTATTTTTACTTCATAATAACACAACAAGCTGTGTTCAAAAAGGGGGATGGACGGCATTACAATATTATGCATGAAGATGGAATTGATAAAAGATTAGCTAAATTATTTGCCGTAAATGATCTTAAGATGCAGTCACATGTATAATTATTTGATAAGCACGTCTAAACAAAGGACAACTCTACGACTTAGCCATTCATTGGATCAACAGTGAAGGTGATACAAAGCTGAAAACACATATGATAATCATAATTACTATAGATATCTGCACAACAATGCTCAACTTGCAAATTTACGGAAGCAAATTTTTGTTCTTCCCTCTCCGAGATTCAAACTCATGCTATTGGGATATCGTGACAAAACCGCCTTCACTGTGTCAAGCGCTTTCGACCACTTAGCTACTTAGACTGAACTAAAAATTCAGCTTTTGGTGGCCTAGTGTCACCTTTCCTCGTCAGTAGAATCTGGAGTTGTTACACAGTACATGGTATATTAGGCAGGAAGATGGAATTGATTTTTAGATAAGCTTAATTATCTTTCGTCGTTCATGTTCCATAAACGAACAAATGATTGAATGTAGCGACAATAATATGATAGAGATATGAATAATAATTACCTGCAACTAGTATGACATGTCTGTTGTTCATAAACTCTTGATATGCACAACTGTCCGCGAAAAAATTTTCACCACCATTTCCACTCGATACAACGTATATTGAACCTCGTTTTTGGCGACCCTGTTAAAAAAATAGCCTTTTGAATATATCACTATTATTTCTACAATGTGTTTTACGCAACCCGATGCCAATACATCATGATACATAGACGAACATGTTTAGAAGATATATGTAACCCTAATCATTGACTACATTACGTCATAGGAATACATTTATGTAATTGTAAAAAATAAAAGAAATTTATCTGATTACACATCCACAAACGTTGTTTATATTTGCAGCAGTCTTGAATTATATTTGAATTAAATATTATTAGATTGCAATTTTTTTTCTTTAAATAGGAATGTCCGAAAACACCTATTATATTGTTTGTTTTTTTTTTGTTTTTTTTTTTTTTTGTCAAGGCATTATCTTAGAAATCCGATAGTAAAGCAAAAAAACTAATCACAAAAAAAATTTGATTTTGATCTCAGAGATATTCGGAGTCTCCTTGGAAGCAATAAAACTTAATCTATAAAATCAACTTAACTGTACCGAAAGCAACCCAGTCTGATAATGGTTGGCGATCTCAACTCCACGCCTGTGTGTATCAATGTATGCTATACAAATTACACTATGGAAATGTAAGCGTTAATGTTATTAATACAATAGGTAGATTCTGTAAGTTGGGGAAAACTGGGAACAAGGGCAGGAAATTTGGACTACTAATGGAAAGAGAGAGGATATTTATGTTGACAGAAACTGTGCATTTGATAGGCTAGGTACAGGCCACTCAGAGATTGCTTTCAAATAACCACGAGAGCGCGGAACTTTTAAATCACGAGGCACCAGATTTAATGTTCTCATTAGAGAATGAAACTGTGTTTCGCAGCAGTATTGTAGATCTTATTTAGTATTTGAATACTCGACGAAGATACTAGTCTTATTGTGTACGGCAGACCCGTGTTTCATTTAAATAAGACTAAGCATGTAAGATACAGTTAATCTTAAGGTTATTGTGTATTCAAAAAAACATTTTTAATTATCTAGATGAAAGAAGTTGAACCTTAATGCTTTTGGATTTGTTGTCAATAACAGCCTTTGCACATGAAAATCATTCTGAAACGATTGACTTCCAACTAGTTATATGAAATCTAATTTGGATCGCCTTCGGAAAAATTAAAAAAAATCGCCTTGGAAAAATAAAAGATTGCATGTTCACAGGCATTACAATGACAATCAAAGGGAAACGAAGAGATATGGGAGGTTAAATACTAGTACAGTTCGGTGGGGTTGGGGCTTCATGTTGCTCCTTCTTTACTTATCTATGATGGGTAATGTGTACTGTGTTTGTCTTCATGTCGTTGTTTCGGTTTTGCCTTGGCAATGGCGTTAGGTTTGAAATAGCGAGTTTTTTTAATAGGTACTCTGTGTATTTTGTCTTTTCGTTATTGTGTTTTGCCTCGTGTCGATCGCATGAGTCAAACTTACACTCACTTATAGACCTATAGACACTAAGTGTAGATAATGTTAATAGTTTATACATCAGCAACAATCATTAAATGCTTTTTTAGTTTTTAGTTCTTTGTTTAGGTTAAGAAAAATAAGATGCGACCAAATAAGTTTTAGCATTAAACAATTTGATATAATATATACAACATTTGTTTCTCAAATTATAAGACAGACCTGAGTTGTTCCATACTCTAAGTCATTTCTAACATTGATTCCCATTTTGTAGATTGAAAAACCGTCCGGGAACCTCGAGAAACTGCATGAGTAGATGTCGATGTTTTCACTTCCTAATTTTAAAACACCGCCTGCTATATCTGCATCTTTAATCGGGTCCACAAAGCGAAAATCTTGAAAATAGTTTCTTAAATATCAAATTATGAAACAATGCAAATAGAAAGTATACACAAATATGTTGTCTACGCCGTATGCATTAATATAACGCAAACATTATATTTATCAAACAGTGATGCTGAAGTACAATCAAAATGTTTGTGTCTGTAATACCGAAAATATGTGCACTTTTAGTACATTCTTGTATTGTATAAGTTTCTAGCTTGAAAACTGTAGGCGGAGTTAGCTGGATGGAAACATGTACCGTCTACATATAATTTCACCTAAAATAACAAAGTTTAAGATACTAACACTCTAAATAACATAAAAGTTCTAGCTTGTATATAGTTGATTTTTACTGAAAATATTAAACGTAATTGGTTAATGTGACAATAATTGGGACCCAGCAGTTAAAATTGTTTAAACATACATCATAGACAAACTGAATAAATAAATAAAATAATCAAAACAAGCATACAAAAACATTATTGGTAAAAAAGAAACTTAACCATCATAAGAAGGTTAACAGTTATTAAATCTGTAATTATTCCTAATATCAACGTTTTAGCGTTTTTCCATAGATAAAGAGTATTTAAACTAGTTTAACAAAATGATATATGAATTTTTATTGTTTAACAAAACGGAAACGGTAAACGCTCCGTATTAAGTTATGACAAATTAGAATGGGGTTGAAAAATGGTTAATTTAGAAAAAATACATAGAAACTATGAAAATTCGTTAGATTAAAAAAATAACAGTAGAGATATTTTTAAACTTGCTTTTTATACCAATATTTTATGTAAACAAATTTGGAAAAATCTGCTTATATTGCAAATGAATCTCGATAGTGTAAATTTTATTCCAGATATAAAAGAATTACCAGATTTTTATTTTGATATAATTAAAGTTTGGATTAAGAATAAGAAGAATCGTAAAAATAATACCAGAAAAAATAGCTACAGACTTATCTGCCAACAAGTTAATTGGGAAAATTAGTTGATAAAATTTCAGAACAAAAACATTGTTATTCCAAAACTGGACAGTTGGAAATATAATATATATAAAATCTTATAATTGTACCTGCAATTTTAGCTCCGAAAGCTATTCCTCTGCCAAATTGATCATTTGCTTTAGCGGCAATCAAACCAGCGACTTCAGTTCCATGTCTAATATAAACACAAAAGAAAATTCATTTACGAGCATTGAATCTATTTGACTTTGTTTACTTTATTAATCAATGCCATGTTAAACCCATGTTAGAATGTTGAATTAGATAACAAAATGTTTTAATATACCAATTGCATGATAGTTTTCAAAGAACAAGCAGCACAATCCAAACTGCTTTAAACTCAAAAATATTTTGGCACTTACTGTGACTGCAGCGGAGTATTTTTCTGAGTAATAGAAATCCCACTACTCTGAAAATAGATATTTAATTGATGATCAAAATGTTTACTTTTTTTTCATAAATATCATTAAAATGAAAGTTTTAATGAAATTTAATATAAAATTTTATATTTTCGTAGCTATTGAATGTGAATTAAATCTGTGTTCTCAACTTGCCCAATTGTTTCTCAAAATTTGGAAAATATGTGAAATACTAATCATCGATCTATACCTTACTGCTCATTATAATTTTTATTGAAAATAATGAAGCTTACGTGGAATATCATGATCGAAGTTCCTAGCTGTTACAGATGGCGTTTTTGAGTCATGACTCCACATTCGTTATTTCAATCCGGTAAATTATGTTCAATTTAGGGTTGCTAATGGTTTAAACTTGCAATGGATGACTTGAACATAAAAACTAAGGCAAATACTTCAAATATGTACTAGCCTTGAAGTAAGATATTTCGTCTAGTCGAATACGATAGTTCGATTTGAGACAAAAGACCGATTGTTGCTATTTTTCCACATTCATATGTATACCGATAAGAAGAAAAAAAAACAGTTCACCAGAACTTCGAAGAATTTATATTCTTGTGTGTTTGGACAGCTTTTACAAGTCTCAGATATCAGATCTTTGTAATATGTGGGCGATATCCGGAGAATCGATCACTATTTATATCAAATTTCAAAAAGTAATATCTTGTTAGATTGTTTTCAAAGATTCGCATGGAAAAAGGTTACTATAAATTATTTCAACTGATGGATCTTAACTTATATATTAAAACCAAAATCAAAGAGTTACAAACGCGAAAAAACAATAGGAATATACAATTGCATGAGCCGAAAAATTAAAGATATGTTAACTAAAGCTTGACTTTTATGACAGTTATTAACCTAATATATTTGATGCGTTTGTATACAGTCAGGTTTTTTTTAACTTTTGGAATAAAATTTGTCAAACAAATTTAAAATAAACAGTCAATTATCGAATAATATATTAATACCAAAGTATGACATGTTGATTCGGATCACATATAAATGGTATGGTATAATTATATTCGACGCCATTTATTTGTTGGGCATCTATAAAAATTATCTTGTTGACACATTAGGCTTAATACATATCACAATTACATTTGAGTAATTTAGATTTTAAGAAAGCTGAACATAATGATAAAATATGATACGTGATAATGCGTAACCCTATAAATTAGGAGGTTTTAAATTTTATGTATTATGTAAGATAAAAAGGAATTTTTAATTATCAAAATTCCGATCGTCAGGATAAAGAAAGCATTGAGTCAATAAGCGCATCCAACAGGCGGTATATCAACATTTTCCGCAAGCTCACATTTTGGACAGTTGATTTCATATTTGGGTATTTTTCATATTTCCATACTTATTATTTTTAACCGTTAGACATACATACTATGTTGAAAACTTGACCAACTAGATCAGCATTTCGTGCGTTGACTCCAGTATCAACAACAGCAACAACTATACCGGTGCCGTTGTAGCATTTTTGCCAAGCAGGAAGTACATTAATGTCGTATTCCTGAGAACCAGCTTTCTGCAAACAAAAAGGTTGTACTTAGTTTCAGTATTCAGCACAACCACAACCTTGAGGAATAACATTGGAAATTAAGTGTTCAGTTTAACCTGAATATTGATTTTCGTCTTGTAGATGGCGAACATTTTTCGTATATTTTTTGAACGAACGACGTCGATTTTATTTTAAATTACAATATATCCAGAAAGCAATCAAATCAATGTTTTAGAATATTAAAACTTTAAACAGACTAATACAGAAGAATCAACGTCGTTTCATAAAAAGATTTGATGAATCAGTTGTCATCTTAATGTTGGTGTACCTACATTGTCTGTGAATTAATCATTTACAAAAACATGTACCATTTGAATCCTACTAGTACCAATACACTTGCTAATTTATTGATTGCAACCCCGTATCTTATACTCAATCAGCAACAACGCCAATTTATTATTGGTATTTCGACTAATTGATATCGATTTTAGTGTACACGCCATCGATGTTTTAATTATGGCTTTGACATTGTGATACTCAAATAATTGTATGTTCGACGGTTCCGGGATAGACATTATATATTTCCTAGTTTGATATCTACGTTTTATGTCATATTTACTTGATAAACTGTATACTCAGTAGCATCAATTATTCAACATTCACATTTTATTTTAGTTAAGTTGAGTTCGTCTCGAATATATGAACGAAATAACTTTACCATTTAGTTTCCTGTATTATGGAATAAAGATCCATTACCAAAATTAATATAGAGCTTCAAAAAAGAAATTACTAGAAAGTAGATAAATCTGGTCATATATTGCAATACTAGACTGATAGCAAAGTCAACGCAACAAATGTTCATCTGCTATTTTGTTGTATTTAGTCTTTTTTGTTTGGTTTCAAAACAGTTAAAGCATTGAAAGTGGTGTTCCTTCTGCTAAATGTCTGCAAAGGAATTTCGACCGTCAATCTTTCAGGATTATAACATTCTTAACCAGAAATAACATTACATCTCTTGATATATTTTATAATAATTGTAAAGTAACTATATAAAGTATATAATGTTTGATAACTTACAAGGTACCATTGTTTTGACCATAATGGATCGTTGATTTTCTTATCACATACGCTGCTTTGTGAACAAATTCTTTGACCATTTATGTTCTGACACTAAATGCATGATAAAAAGATAAAACTATGTATAACTATAACTGATAATTATCGCCCTATTGTTATATGAATCTGTTAAAATTTGCTTGCTAAAGAGAATACTAATTATTTGATATGACTACGCAAAGACCACATAAAAATGTGTTACATTATAACCATTGTCAAATTGTCAGACTTAATATTATTGGTATTTTAACGGTTTTGATAAATTAATCAGAGATCCATATTTTATGATAGGCTAATATATAGTGGCAAACAAAGGCTCAGTGTAGGTTCATAGCATAAACATGATAAACTGGAAGAGAGTAGAATAAAACTGAGACACCGATAAGATTAAAAAATTGCTTATTCGTTTGAACAGCATGCAAAATGTATGCACACGTTCTTAATTACAAGAAAAAAATCGTTGAGTGAAGGGACGTTAAATCTTCTTTCAGCTACCAGTATATAGATGCGGACTGCTCACTCAATATTCTTATCTCTGTCAATTGACAATTGAGGAATTTGCTGGAAGCAGACGGCCTGCTCCATTTCCATATACTGTTGTCTAAATTAAATCTGATGGACTGAAATGCGAGTCTTATTAGAAAAACGGAGACTGTCTTATGTCAATTTGAATATCCCAAACTACTCCAGCAGTGTTTCAATGACACCTATTCAAATTGTATTTGTAGCACTTGGCAAGAGCTATGTTTGCAATTTTGAATAGTTTCTTAAAACTGTTACTGTGTCTCGGTTTCGTATCTTAGCAGTGCCTATTCAGTTGTGCTTACATTGTATCCAACACGTTAACTAGGTTTAATGCAAAGTTATTACCCGTTTTGGTTTTCATCCGTTCTTGATCTCCTTTGGAAGATTAGTATCTTCTGAATAAATTTAGGAGATTGAAAACCAGAACACATCTGATGCTTCTATTTTGTCATGCTTCTAGCGTTTAGACGTGCTTAATGTACCTCAGATCTTTTAAAGGGACCTATGTATCTGTCTGTATGATATCAATATCATTTTAAAACCCTAGAGTAAATGACTAAAATGCTATTAAAAGAGGACTGAATATGAAAGGTAGTTGTAGTAAATTAATAGACAGATTATCACTTTGGCAACAAAAAATAATTACTCGGATCTGACAAGAAAAGACAATAGAAGAACAAAAAGATTCAAATCTTATAATGTTCGCATCATCAGAGACAAGTGGAAAGTATGTTATAAATATTGTAAATATCTTTATATCTTATCTTTATGGAAGCCATTTTTATTTTAGAATAATAGGTTTTAAATATTGTATCTTACATTTTATTTTCGATCTTACAACTTCAACTTGCTGTTAATTTATTGAGTGTGTCCATTGTATGAATTCAGCTACTTCTTTCTTTATCGTGCGCAAATTTACTTACTTTTTAAACGCTATACTTTTCTATATATCTTATTACTGATTGAAATGTTGAATTCAGATGCCTGGGAAAGTAAAGGTGTTATTTATTTTTTTGTGCTTGAAATAATAGTAAGCTCCAAGAAACTAACATCTTACCTGTCATAATGAACAAAACATAATTTCGATTGTATTATCAAAGAATGAAGTATTAAAACACTTGGTATCTCTGCATTTTCTTTTTGTAATCGACTTTTCATTTAAACATTGTTTGTATATACATACTGAATGATGCATTCTTAACTTTTGACTTACAATAACTGATGAATACATCTCTTTTCCCTTTCATATATTGCCATCATATGAAAAAAAAGAAACCTAACCATCATTTTTAGGGAGAAATTTTCTGTGCAGATGATTATATACGAATGTAAGAGAAATGGGCAAATTGACAAAAATACAGATAATACAGTTCACACTAAGATATAGTCTGATAAATCATCAACATCACTTATGTCTGACAAGCTTTTATTGGGGGTTATAAAACAATCATTATATTACATGACAAATAATAACATTGGAGGTCAATTCTAGATATATTTATCAATATTTTGTACGGTCTTTTCTTTTCTTTACTTAATTGATATAATACAATACTGTCAGTTAGCAAATGTAGGACAGAAAGTCATACGACAAAAACTCGCATCTCTGTTCTAAGATACATTTTATTTGATAAACAAAGATGTATGTTCCAAATTAACTATACAATTGTGTAAACAAAATTTATCCTAAAAAAATAATGATTCAATTATTGTTATGAAAACAAAATGTCTTAAAATACTTGCTTTTTGGTGCCTATGAATATTAAAATTTGATAGTTATTCATTGAATAATGTTATTATACCTCAGTATGTTTTTTCTATAAAAAAAAAAGAATGAAATGATTTTGCTATTTCATTCCATAGACTATTTGCCAGTCGATAGTTTCAAAGATTATTACCCCGGTCAATAGTTTGATAATCATATTTCCCGTACTTTTTCATACTAATTTTGGACAACAATGACATCATTGACTATTCTGCTTTGACTTTTGCGCTTGCCAACTCTGAAATATCGTAAACGGTATAATCTGTGTGTGTCTGTCGTCGTAATTTCAAATTAATATTTTACTTACAGACGCAATTAAAAAAGAAAAAGGAAATGTATGCCACATATTATAAGAACTAAAACAAATTTAATGTTTTGGTCTGTCGTCACGGCATGTTCATAATCTGGGATTGCTTTGGTGTACTGTAGCTAGCGTTATTATATGCACGAGAATATTTACACAAGGATTTCTGGTCTTGATTACAATAATCAAAATATTGACAAATACCACACGGACAAAAACAACCCTGATAGTCCGTCATGTGCATGTGTGTGTGTCTTATTTTTTCTTAGTGGTGTATGCAGATCGACTTTTTAGAAAATTGTTTTGTTCGGTATAATAAAACACTTAATGACTGGTTATGAGTGTAATATCAAGTTTGTTGTCCCTTTGATACAAATTATTGCCCTCGGCGTCGCCTCGAGCAGTAGTTAGTATCTCAGGGAAAACAAACTTGCTATTACCCTCATAACCAGTCAATAGGTGTATATTATATTAAATGAACAATTTCCTGCAATGTAACATCAAAAGATATTATTTCAGGGATTTCCTCTTTTATGTTCGATATGTATAAACAATAGTATTAGTAAACCAATTTTTTGTGACTTTTGTCATTAACAATTTGTTTAAATTAAATGGTGACATTGTGACACTATATTGTTGATAGTTAAGCCGAAAGGACCATTTTATACTTTAAAGACCATTGCATTTCAGCGTGACCATCACATTTCAGCGTGACCATTGCATTTCAGCGACCAATGCACTTCAGCCTCCCAATCGCACCACCGATTTATTCTGTTACATTAAAAGAGTCTATCTATACATGTGATACATATGAGTCACTGTTTTTTTTATAATAAAGTCTAATAATTAATAACACAATAGTCTAAAGCAATAAAAAAAAGATAATGGTTAAAAATACAATGCTTACCAATAATATTATAATTGATACATTTCATTTGTTTAAAATGTATTCATAGTTTACCATTTAATTCAATGTTTTAATTCCTGTTGTACTTTATGACCCTTATTGAATATCTGATTATTTTATTACACCTGTTTTGTTACCTTTTCCCTAATCACAACAGGTGGTTTGATCAGGGACCTAAATGCCCAGCATGTCAGACTAACAAAACATGCCGTGTATTTTTCAAACTATGTCACATTGTGTTCTGTACCTAAAAGTACGAAATTAAGAACTGCCATTCTGATTGATTGATTGTTTGTGTGTTAACGCCACTTTTTAGCGCCACATTTGGGCTATTTCGTGGCGGTCAGTTTTTATAGGTGGAGGAAGTCGGAGTGCCCGGAGAAAACCACCGACCTTCGATAGATTGCCATTCTGGCGGTTGGTGATGTTATAAGTTTTGGAAAGGAAAATAACTATATATGCTACAAATGCAGTACTCATTGTTTTGAATATTTTTAAGTCGAGAATGGTAAACATGCGTAAAGGGATGTTGCATGTAAACAAGTATGAACTGCAAGTCGTTTAGTCAAAACTGACCAATTCTTTGATTGGTAGTTTTAACAGCAAGTATTTGAGCTCTCTCAAAATATATTTTACGCTGAGGAAACAAGAGTGATAAGAATACTCTTTACGGAAGTATTGCTGGTATATTATCGTAAGCGTTAGGATGAGACGTACTTGTGTATTTTGATGGGTGCAGATGCTTGTCAACAAAATTGAAGCCTTTTGAATCCTTTGTTAATTTGGTGTTTTTTTGTTTTTTTATTTTCTTTGCCAGACAGGTGTTTGGTGGTTGAATTCTTATTGAAATCTATCTCAAATCCCGTTAAATTTGACAAAATATAGCTTCAGTTAAATATAATACGTTCAGACAGAACAACAATATCATCAATAAATCGAATGGTAAAGTTAAAGCGATGTACTATTTTCTTTGCTGACTTCAGTTCAGATCATATAACTAAAGAAATACCCATGCAACGGACGGTTGGCAATTAACGCCCGTCTGTATGCCGGTCTATGGTGAATAACATGTCCAACGAAAAATCCTTTAATGACGTTATCTATTAAATTTTCAACATTCTATCAATATATACGTCCCCATAAATGACAGAAAGCAACGCCAAGAACAATGTGTATTATCAGAAATGAATATAAAAAACAAAAACATGTTTGTTCAGATATCGTCGACAATAACCTATTTCAGATGTTCATTTCAATTTCATAGCGATTCACATATAATTAATTTTCAATCGTATATCGCAATGAAACAATATTATACAATTTTATACTACAAACACTTGTTTCTGCACGAGGTTGTATCGGTCTTGCTCTTGCGACAGATTAGAATGGTCATTTGAAATCTGAATTCAAGATTGCATATTTAGAGTTTAATACTCAAATTATGAAACAGTATGGTCACCAGAAAAGAATAAATTTGTATACAAATATGTGAAGAAGAATATGTATAACTTACATATCTTGTCACAGTAAGTCCATCCAACAATAAACTTGTGATATTGACAAACCTAGTAAATAAAACAAAATTCACAGTATTAAACAATGTGTTTAACCTTACTTCAACGTTTTGAATTGCATCAACAATAAATACTTCACTTACTAGTAGTTAACCCTTTTAACACGTCGCGTTACTCATGGTAAGTACGAATTCGATGTTAAGTCTCAATCGATGGTCTCAAAATTTAATATAAAAGGAAGAAAGAATAGTCACGATAGTTGGGACAAATACGTGGTGATATGTGACACAGATATTCCATAACCGTTACGGTCTACCAACACATGCTTCCAGAGGGACAACATCAACTTTACCAATAGAAATCATTGGTGTAATAGCTTCCTTGAGAGCAGCAAATCGTTATCAAGGAAAACATAATGGGAAGCACAAGCTCTGAAACATTGTATCAAGGGGGGATATACTCCAGTAAATAAAGTCTGGTATGTTTGTCAATAAGACAACCTCCACCAGAGACTAAATAACGTGGAAGCATGCAACTATAGTTCACCATACAGTTTTCAAAAAAGTAAAACCCACGCCGAATAGCAAGCTATATAAATGGCACAGACTTGACAAAATAAAAAGAATTCAAACTAAGCGACTTACGTTCTGATTTCTGAACAAAACAATAAACGAAAAAACAATATGATTTACAGCAACCCACGACAATATCTTTGGACAAGTACTTATATTATATGGCTGGCTAAACATATTTCCGGGAGGCCACCCCTCCCCATAAATTTGACAACAGTGCAAAACACAACATAAAAACAAACTATGAAAAGCAGATGAAAAAAGCTCTCATCAGATCGATTAGAAATACACACAAACAAAAATAGCACGAGAACTTAAGACACAAAATACAGATCCGAGAGTACTTGCAGTTACCAAAAGCTACGTCAAATCAATTAATAACTGATACACTGTATCTTAGACATCAACATGCATCATGTTTCTTAGACTACATTTATATAGGTATTCCTCATTTCCATTCTCAATTTCATCAACAGAATATTGGAGAATAAATATTCATAGCTGTAAAGTTTAATATGTTCTGATTTATAGAAAAAATCCATGTGTGTATCGCTAAAAACAATATTCAAAGATCTTAACACAGTGTTTGATTTATAACCTTTTAGTGTAGGTTCATTCAAAGGGGCATTCCATATTAATAAGACAAACAATTGAAATCTGCTTTACTGTGCGTACTGTTGTACGTTTGTTTTTTCTACATTGGTTAGAGGTATAGGGGGAGGGTTGAGATCTCAAAAAACATGTTTAACCCCGCCGCATTTTTGCGCCTGTCCCAAGTCAGGAGCCTCTGGCCTTTGTTAGTCTTGTATCATTTTTAATTTTAGTTTCTTGTGTATAATTTGGAGTTTAGTATGACGTCCATTATCACTGAACTAGTATACATATTTGTTTAGGAGCCAGCTGAAGGACGCCTCCGGGTGCGGGAGTTTCTCGCTGCATTGAAGACCCATTGGTGGCCTTCGGCTGTTGTCTGCTCTATGGTCGGGTTGTTGTCTCTTTGACACATTCCCCATTTCCATTCTCAATTTTATTTGTTCTTTCAATTGTTTATAAAAATGATGTATAGAAACAGTATTTTGCCATTAGCTGGCAGTTTGGATCAATTTCATCAAAATTAGCTTACAAAAACATCATTGCTGATGTATTAGTGGCTTGCAATACAATGATTCAATCTCGTTTGAATCCGTATTCATGCTACCGTTAAATTGATCATTTGTGGAGATGGGTTACGCATGTGTTACGGTTGTGGTTCATTCAGTAAATAGAAAAGAATGTCAACATTGAAAAGTGAAATAGGGGAATCACGTGAAATAACCCTTTTTCTGACTCACTCGGCCTTCAAAAACATTCGTTGTAAGGTAAAACGATGATATACATATATGCTAAAGCTATATCATGAGATCAAACAGACCTAGAAAAATCGATTGTATGTTCTTGACTGTCTGTTTTTATTCTTATCTGTGTTAATATCGGGTTATATAGATGCTGGCAGTCGTCGGAGGTCACATTCATTGATAACTACATAATGTTTAGTCTTAAATACGCATGATATGCTGATGCATTACAACGAGTGCATGTATTGTTATTTGTTTCTTTATTGCTTCTTGTAGTTTAAATATAGCTTTTTTATATGTGCCATTGGTATCTTTCGCCACTCCTTTTTAATAAGTAATAAATCAAATATGAGAATTTTGGTCAATTCGGTGAAAATGCATTATACAGTTAAGTCCTCTTTAAACAATCAAAAAGTTTATACGGATCACTTTACTTACTCTATAAACAAAACAACCATAACAAATTAGAATGTGACATCCCGTTTGTAATTAGTGTTTTCACAGTCAAACATCAACACATCTATGAATGAATTGAGTAAAGGTTTTAGGTAATTTGTGATAATGAAATACATGACATGATAATTTACCGGTGATGCATAGATAACTTCGCTAGAGGCATAGCGAAAGATTTGGGACATATAAACACCGTAAGACGATACCAAGAGGAACATCGCCGTTCAAAAAAGCATCACTATAGGAGAAGCAAAATCTTCCCTGTTGTAGTAAACTTTTCTCGTGCAAAAGTGAAAAATATAAATCTAGGAAAGGACAGTTATTGTTGTTAATATTAGGTTTTGATGTGCACTTTCGAATACAAATTTTTCCTGCCTTCTGTTGGGCAGATTTTTTTTTTCATCAGATTATCTTTAATAATTCTTATCTGACCAAAATATGTATGCTGAAAAAACACCCATAGTCATGGCAGATGGAAAAATAAAAGATGAGTAGCAACTTTTCGACATGAACATAAAAGCCCCTAAATGTGCATATAAACTGTAGTGCAGTTTGACTGTCCCTCTGGTATCTTTCGTCCCTCTTTTTTACTCTTGATAACCCGAACATGAACCATATTTCTTTAATAGACAAAAAATATATGTTCCAAGTTTTAGCAATCAACTACCAGTGCAATGCATCTATTTAATTAAATCAAACAATACCTTCTTCAAATTTGAGTTCCCAAATCTTAGAAATTCTTGCTGCAAAAACAAGGTGAAGACCATGTTATAACGGGGTTGTTGAGGGTAAGGGAATTTTCATGAAAAACATTGGTAACCAAGTCTGACAATCAAAAAAGACAAACACAAGAACTGTTCAACCACTTCCTGCCTTCAGTTGAATAAAAATAAAAGCTCCCTAATATTCAAACTGCAATATTTAATAAAAACTAACAGACTTAAATTGCTTGCTGAGAACTTTCTCCCTCCTTTAAAGATGTACTATCAAATTATTATTCCTTATTCAAAGCAATGAGATTTATATGAAAAACGTCCCATTCAAGACCAAAAAGTATAGTTGTGTTTCCTGGTTCACTACCAACATTAACACATTTTATGGACGATGTTGGCTATGTAACCAAGCTTGTTGACATTTAGCCATATGGTGAAGTTTCAGAACAATCAATTTTAAACAATACCGTTTGTATCAAATGTTATTTACTGTTCAGAATCTTGAAGTAACTTTATTGATCATGTCATCTGTGTTTTACTAGTAAAGTAAACATGTCATGCAGATAAATGAAATAGTCTAAAATGAAAAATGATTTATATCAGGTCATCAGGTCATGCGAAACCCAATCTTATTAAAATTTGATCTCTGCAGTCGTCACTTTTTATTGTCTGGTTGCTGAATGATAAATACGATTGCAACGATTGTTGTATTATTATTGTATTTGAATGTTATCATACAATGTATCTGCATAATATATGAGTCTTACTTCACTAATTTGCAAACAGTATGATGCACAGCGTAACTTTTTAATAGAATTATATTTCAGGAATAACATAAATAGAACGCTTATTTTTCCAATTAAATACATACCATAGTTTATAGTTTTAAAAGTGTAACATGGCAACTCGACAGATCGATATCTGACAATTCATTTGATACTTGACTATGTGACTTATATATTTGATATGTCGACTTAAATGTTAGTTGTATTGAAAGGTTTCCTTATGTTCTGCTACTTATTTTTTTTACATCTTTATCAACTTTTACATGTTTTATTTCATCTATGTTGAGTTTTGTAGACTGTTGCATGTGTTTTCATAGTTTTTTGGTTTGTTGTCGACTTGTTTTTGACTTGGAGTTTGAATGGCCTTTTTGTTATCTATCGAATTTCTTTTGTCAAACTTGTTTTTGTTCCTTTGGAAAACTGTTTTTTTTTTATCTAAAATAAAAAACGAAAATGTGGATACACTGATTTGTCACCCTCTGGCCTTCCATACTGAGCAAATCTCGTTTTGAATAGTAAGATAAAAAAAAAAAACCTGTGCATGACAAATGCAAAGGAATTCTAAGGGAAAAGTACAATTTCTGTACTTACACATTAAAAGTATTATTTCTTTAAAACTGCTAAGACGTTGGGGGACTATATATCAAAATAGTTTTATATCTTAACGATTTTTGTCAATGAGAAAATCGTTGAGTAAAATTAACTGTTTGTAAAATTTAGATCTAACATTTACTGGGTATATTAAAAGCTGTCTTCTCCCTATATGGTCAATACCATCTTTCAATAAAATTGAATTTTATGCGACTGTCATACAAGTGAGATGTTTATCTCTATAAAATCAGGTTTAATTTCCCATTTTCTACATAAGAAAATGCCTGTACCAAGTCAGGAATATCACAGTTGTTATCCATTCGTTTGATGTGTTCGAGCCTTTGATTTTGCCATTTTGACTTTCCGTTTATAATTTTCCTGGGAGTTCGGTTTTTTTTTGTTATTTTACTTTTTGCTTCACATTTTTTTTTCTCCCCTGAGACTAAAGTCGCAGAAAGCATTGTTCTGTAATAGGGCTTTCAATTGCAGAATGAAGCAGACCAGGATACTTCTTATCTGTTCACAGGTGTTTTGCTTACAATGTTTCTGACCGGCATAATTTACTTTTATAAATTGCCACTTGAATGGAGAGTTGTCTCATTGGCACTCATACCACATCTTCCTATATCTATATATGTATATTGTCCTTGAACTAATTTTCATGGTTCAGCGACTGCTAAAACAATTGATATTCTCACGTATTATTATTTATATAAAATCAAATTTTTCATTTAGACACAATATAAGGTCTAAATGTTTGACAGGCTTTGTTGGACAAGGCTTTACCTTATTTAAGTATTTTTATCCTTCAATTCAACAATGAAGAGAAAACATCGTTTAACAGCACTTCATTATTACTTTATTAGATTAATGGACAAAAAGTGACGAATGATGGTCAAAAATAATAAAGAATAGAAAAAAAAAAGGCAAGCAAAATAAAGAATAGAAGAAGAAAAAACGTGATGTTTAAATATAGTGAATAGAGGGGAAAGAATCAAGAATAGAGAAAAATTATCTATACAAAGATAAATAAAGGGCCCCCAACAAGATCCCTATTTATGTAATAGTCATTATAAAAGCTTTTAACCATTATGTTGGCGTTTTAACAACTTCTTTATAATATTTAAAAAAAACATCCGAAAGAAACCTTGTCAGTTGTATGTCGTATCTGCATCATTTCGTCATTTTGAGTTAATTGACTCATTGTTGTTGTAAGAATTTTTTTTCTTTCTTTTTTTTTGCAAATTGTATATGTTAATAGTACGACCTTCAACACGGAACCTTGGGTCACACCGAACAGCAAGCTATAAAGTGCTCCAAAATGACAGGTGTCAAACAATTCAAACAGGAAAACCAACGGTCTAATCTATATAAAAAAGAAAAACGAGAAACACTTATCAACCACACAAACAAACGACAACCACTGAACAACAGGCTCCTGACTTAGGAAAGGTTCATACAATTACAGCGGGTTTAAACGTTTTAACATGCACCAACATTCACCCTAACCTGAAACAAAAGTGTAACATTACAACATAAAAAGACAAATAATAAAATATCGATTGAAATGTCTTAACTCGATCAAAAAGATATATAAAAAAAACAAATAAACATACACTCAACGAATAAATTTGATCTAATACACAATATAAATACAATATTAATAAAAAAAAAGATGTCGAACAATGTCAAACAGACAACTTTAACCTGGAACAAAATGGCGTAAAATAAAGTAGCGTACACAGACAAATTAAAATATAACAATTTTGTTGTTAGGAATACGAAAACATTTTTTACAACATAAGTAAATTTGCTGTACAATTTCGAGTACATATGTGAAAATGTATCGTCATACTAAAAACATATCAAAAGTGGTACATATTGAAAAATAGTTACACGATATATAACACAAAAAAGGTAAACATTGAATTATAGAAATGCATTACAAATTGGGTCAACAGGTCAAATTAACACGAAAGTACGATTTGAGAGTACTCGCAGTTACTGGAAGCTAGTTAAAAGCCAAAAAACATTTAATAATAAACAATCATGCATCAGAGACTAAAATCAATTAAAACACATCCCAGAGATTTAGTGTTTTAACGCCATGGACAGTAAAAGAAGACATGACTCTTGCAATACCAAAATTAAAGTATCGATAGGCAGTAAGTTAGTTAGGATTTAACCTTATAATACATATGTATCCTGTTATATATAGATAAAGCAATCTCTATTTAGAAAATAAACGTGGGCATGTTTTCATACAACCCCCCCCCCCCCAAAAAAAAAAAAAACATTCGAAAAGAATACAAATTTAGTTATGTATGTTTGAATGGAAGGAAATCGTTAACTAACATACATTTATTTGCATCCGAAATACAATACATGACTTTACTCCCGATAGAATGTTTTTTTTTTCTTTTTCTTATTCATTATCTAACATATACAAATACTCAATATTTGTCAACATTTATGAAACGTTGTCTTTTAAACTTCACTTGCAAACGTTCAAACAGATTTACGACATCTGAGAAACAAGATCATTACCGATAGAAACAATTTATACTCATTGAAGTTATCGGGGATAATAAGGCCTAAACACTTTGATCGTTAATGGAAAGAACATCATCACTATATCTAAAGGGGAAATTGAAAGATCTAGCTAGTTTGATCTTTTTGTTTATGACAAGTGTCTGAAGGAATTTCGACTCATATGAAACAAGACGAGTTTTAAAGGAGAGGCGCACAGTTTGTTTCAAAAGGAATGTCGACAATTTGTTGAAAAAGTCTACTGAATGTTCAAACAGATTTACGACATCTGAGAAACAAGATCATTACCGATAGAAACAATGTATACCCATTGAGGTTATAGAAAAAAATCTCCTTCAGGGGATAATAAGGCCTAAACACTTACACATTCAGGAGGGAACTATAAGAATACGAATTATTGTGTAGGCAATGTACTGTTTGTTTTCTTCTGAAACAATCAAAAATTGGAATAAAGTTTTGGTATGTCATTGGGTGTCCAATAAACACACCATCATACCTTTTATTTATATTTCAAATTTATAGATCAAGTTTAATCAAATGTGAGTAAGGCATACATACCATGTGGAGTATAAAATATACAAGAGTAATCCTATTCCTGTCATGGAGCTAGAAAAATAATAAGATAATCATTAATAAAATTGAAAATGGAAATGGGGAATGTGTCAAAGAGATAACAACCCGACCAAAGAGCAGAAAACAACCGAAGACTTTTCGTACATTAACAAATACTCAGTTTGTGGTTTGGTTCTTGTTGCACGGTTTTCGTTTTGTGGCATAGATATAAAAAGAAGATGTGGTATTGTGATGAAAATTATTCACCTGCTTTATTTTACTAGGGTTCAACTTATTATTACTTTTATCAAGCTGAAACATTGTTATACGAACTCGTTTAGTTTGAAAATTGAACGTTTGTCTACTTTCGGTATTGTTTTGTTTACATTGCTATGGAAATTTATAATATTAAGAATCAGAAACGGACAGGTTGTGGTTAGCAAACCCGGCAATATTCCGATCGGTAGTTGTAATAATAAGGGCCGTCATTCAAACGTTTGAGCAATAAGGGTTAGGTATTCTACAAACAATCATAGGAATAAGATATTTGGTATCGTCCAAAGTAAATGGTATGGTCCAATACTTAGTATAAAACCTGATGCGCTGTCAGAAAAAGGTTCGCTTAATGTATACTAGTAGTCAGAACGTCTTGAAGAAGCAAGAAGGTAATTATTTACACTTTATAAAGGATTAAATAGATTCTGAATAAGAATCTATCTGTGTACCTGAATAAGGTTGCAGGAGGATATAAGTGAAACATACGCACCGGGTAATAGGTGCATTATAGACTGTGCGGTTATAGTGCACATGTAAACAAATGCACAAGTAAAGCATAAACCAGAGTGTGCACTGGTTAAGCAGTGCACAGGCGGAACAGGCAAGATAGTGCACAGGAATAGCAGCGCAAAGGTAGCATACAGCAAAGTTTTGAATAGTGCACAGTTTAGCACTGGTGCTGCTGGACAGATAAGGTCTGTGCAAAGACAACAACACGTCCCACGCATTACTAATGGGCGACAGAGGCCACATTAACAAGTTAAAGATAGATATATAAGAAACGGTGTATCTTCAAATATCCAGGGGTAAACTCTGGTACGATAACCATAATTCACTACACCGAGTACGTGACAGTATGATTGCCAATGAGACAATTGAATGAGGTCTGCAATACAAAATGTATCAAAGAAGTTTTTGAGCATATTCGTACAAATTGAACCACATCCAGAATGACCGTTAATTATGTTATTGGTTATAACTTATACTGTAAAAATCAGAGCCGATGTAACTTAAACACACAATTTCAGATTTGTCTTTCACATGTATTCAACCACTTTTATCCAGACTGGGAGTTTTTTATAATCTCATTATTTCTTCTTAAAATAGAAAATTATTTTTCAACCGGAAACTATTATTTTCAGCAAATTTTCATATCACAGTACGAATTTTGGGAAAATATTAAAATGTTCACAATTTTTTAATTTTTTTTTGGCGCAGCTTTTTGTTTCTCAACATAATAATAACATATTTTGTTTGTGATATTGAACAGTTATTGCACTTCATGATCTCACCCTCTTTTACAAAACGCCGTTTTTCTAGTTATCACTTCTTCTTCGCAACAGTCAAAGAAATAGACACATGTATGTTTCCAAATTGCTCGTAAATGCTTCAGGACGGTCTGTCTCATTTTGACCGAAGCGACACGGATACTTCATATGAGAGTTATTTTCCTTTCTGTATTTGACATAAGTGATATGTAAATGCACATTTTGAACCGTGAGTGCTAAAGTTCTAGATTTGCTTAATAAAGGTTTTTAGTCCGACAATTGAAAATTGAGGACAAGGTCAAAGGCCAAAATGAACTTAACAAAACTATGCCGTACTTGAAAATGATAGGTAGATTGGGTACTGTGTGTTTTAATAGGAGTGTTCTCCCCTGTTATTTTTAAATAAGTTGTATAGTGATATAACTCATAAACCACTCATAGTAAAGACCTATGGTATTTAGATTATATTTTTTCCGTAATGCCCTTGAAATTGATGGCATGGTCAAATGTACATTTGACCTGCTAGATTGTGACCATTTTCATAACGCCATTTTAGGTACATGATAAAGCCATAAGGTCTTTTGCATATAGTTGCGAGTCATATGACCTTCAAAAAGTTCAACAAGAAATGACCTTCTGTAACTCGGAAGTAGCAATTTTTAATTAATCAAAAGAACCTAAAATTATATTTTTGGAATCAGTATCAAGTTAACAAACATAGCAAACAGATGTAATATTTGCAATTATAGAAGTAGCTAACTATATCCCTTTTTCAAGCAAAATATGTAGAATTATTATATTTATAATTTGTGTTAATCAACCTATCAGTTGACATCGGAGGTATGTCTAGTAAACCGGAAGTCGTTGATTAACACGTTTAATTAATTGAACAAATTTAAAAATACATGCATATATTTGTTTTTGAAATCAGTGTAAGATAAGCTGTCTTTGGACATCAAAACTGTCGTGTTTATTAATATTTGGTATATCATGTGATATAACAGTTATATTAAACTATATAATCTCACCATGTTCTGAATATTGACTTTTGATTAAGCCTTTTATCAGAAGTTGTCATAAATAATGATTTTTTTAAATTGTTAATTGCAATATGTCATAACTTAGCCACACCAAATTAATTCCTAGTTCTTCGGATTTTCCTGTTGAAAAAAGGTAGCGAGCGAGCGAAATTTTTTCATTTGTTTTGTTTTTTTGTTTTTTTTTAATTTAAATTTTTGGCAGGCGATGGAAATTTTTACAAGCGAGCGATATAATTTTTGAAATTTTTTTTAAAAAAAATCTACAAAAAGAATTTTATGCAAGCGAGCGATCAGATATCTCATAGTGTTGATGCTTGATGTTTATATATTTCTCCTATCCTAGTTAATATATCACCTTCTTTGCCTCTTTATTTGTTCTCCAACATACTGTTTAATCTTTTCACAAAGTTTCCAATGCAAATATGAAATGGTTAAACAGGCAGCAAAAGCCACAATAATGAGTAGTTTGATCAAATAAACATGATCCTGTTGAACATGATAAGTGTAACTGCTTTACACAGGCAGACATCTATAGTTGAAGTAATTTATAATTGGTCCATTGTATGTTGTTTTGAATAAACGCTTGCAAAGTATATATTCATGTACATGCATAAAAGCTTTTATTTATGTACATGCACAACAAACTGTAAATTGATAAAAGAATATTCTCCAAGAATCACAATACTAAATGTATATTAGTCAAAGGCATCCCATATGCTTTCAACTAACAAAACAAAAGAAACATAACAATTCATTCCACTTTCTAGTCTTTGCTTTGTTGTAGATTATAATTTCATTTGTAAATTTATAGCAATCAAAGCTTAATATATTTATAAAATTGAGAATGGAAATGGGGGATGCGTCAAAGAGACAACAACCAGACTAAAGAGCATAATACAGCCCAATGCCACCAATGGGTCTTCAACACAGCAGGAAAATCCTGCACCCGCCCGGAGGCGTGCATCAGCTGGCCCCTAAACAAAAATGTGTACTACATTTAGTTCAGTGAAAATGGACGTCACACTTAACTCCAAATTCAACACATTTAAATGAACTAAAATTAAAAAAAAACATACAAGTCTAACAAAGGCCTGACGCTCCTGACTTGGGACAGGCAATAAAATGTTGCGGTGTTAAACATGTTTTGTGAGATATCAAACTCCCCCTTCACATTTAGCCAATGTAGACATATATAGAACTACAATGTCTGCAATTTTTAGTGTCACTGCCAAAGAATAAATTTAGGGGTCCCTAACACATTTAAAATATAAATCTACATGTAGATATTGATCTGTGATAAAGGCCATACCATGAACTATAGATGAAAACGTGAACAATTATTATATTGTCTCTGGTGGAAGGTCGTCTCACTGACAATCATACATATTCGTATTTCTTAGAAGATTTTATAATGTTGGATTGATTTGTTGAATTAAATTACAATATAAACTTTCATTTTAAATTCCATACTAGCAAATATAAAAAAAAGATTCAATGAAAAATATTTTATTTTATGAACAGATAAAAACAGTAAACAATAAAATAAAAGGAATAAAAAGTAACAATATATTCTCCCTGGAACGCCATTAAAGAATGCTGTTGATGTTATCAATACATGTTGTAAATAAATCGGACTGTATATGCATGTTATGTTGTCAAATGATCATCATTTTAAAAATATTTTAATTAAATTCGGTGCTTTTTGGTTTCGCAAACAAACAGATCGGTAAAAGAATTGTCCAAATCACATTCCACTGTTGTGTTTGGCAATAAGACATTTCTCTTCGTTATCACAGTAACTGCAAATAGTCCACTCATGTCTAATTACGTTTAGAATGTATCTATGTCTCATGTTATTGTTTTGTACCACGTTGAACATGTTGAATGTTTGATCTAGGTTGTTGTTTATGTCAATTTCCGTGTCATTATTGCGTTACTTTCAAACGCACAAAAGATCCAAAATTTTGTTACATAAATTAAAAATCGGACGCGCGCGACTCCGTACTGGACGCGGGTTTTTAAAAAAAGTACTTTTTTCTCGTCGACCATTTACAACGAACGAGGTATTAATTTGGTGTGGCCTTATATATAGTATTCAAAAGAGTACGGTGTCTATTACTAGGAGTTTAAATTTAAATGTATAGACTTAAAATTCATCAATCATAAATAGAAGAGACCTATGGTGTATTATTTTGAGATCCTTCTTCAATGATCTTGGCATTAGTGTCAAATTCAAATGTCAATTTGACGTTCTAGCTTATGACCTTTGCCATAACCTTTTGCTTGTACATGATACAGCCAAAAGATTTGTTTCAATAGGCTTGACGACATATGAACCTAACAAGGTCAACCAGATATAGCTTTATAGTATAAGGACTCAGAAAATAAGTTGGAAGGAAACTATTATATAACACAGGAAATGGCCTTTGTACTTAGGAAGTAGCCAATTATCTCTTTTATCTGAAAGGAAAATTTTAGAAACAATGTATATTTTGAATGAGTAAAAAGTGAGCTATCAATTGACTATGGAAGTGAATATTTAAAACAAGAAGTACTAGTAGCTGATTGTATCCTTTATTTTAAAGAAAAAAACTACTATACTTTTGAATTCTCTACAAAATAAGTTATCTTCTGACACCGTTTATTTTACAAAATTTACTTTTTATAATTATAAATGGAGGTCTACAACGTTACAACAAGATGCAGTCCTTAGACGATCGAATATCCCAGTTTTTCAATTTCTTTTCAAATCTTCACGAATACATGTGTTTTGATAAGGAATTATACATACATTTGTTGTCAACATGTTTCCTCAAAACACATCATTTTCAACCATTTGTATCGAATCTTTTTAAATACACGTATCAGTTGTATTCATTTAAACAAACGTTTTTAAATATTTAAGTTTTTAATTTTCGTATAGTACTTGCAATTAAAAGCTTTGGTTTAATCTAGTTTGGGTTATGGCTTCTATAGTAAATCATAAACGCATGTATAACTTAAGTCTCGAGGAAGAACACAATATCAATATATTTACCTTTTATGACACACTTATCCTTTTTATATGTATTCAGGTACTTGAAACATTTGTCTTGATTTTATGTTTATCAGCAAATGTAAATATTCCCTACCATGGTTTTTGAACGTAACATTCTGGTGTCCGGCTGAAACAGATGTATTATAAGGGAGATAACTATTGAACTTGTTTGCGTCTGGTGTATTATAAATGAGATAAATATAGAACTTGTTTATTTTTATTTTTATGGTTATATTAAATGCTTTTTTATTATCCTCCATCCTAGGAAAAAAATTGTAAATACCGAAAATGAAATTTATTGCATTTTTTGTATTTGCAGTTGAAAAACATGCAACTATATATATGTTTTTTAGAGTTATGTTGTTTGCACTAGGACATATGTTGATAGCGACAAGTGTATTAATTATCACATCAAGAATCTGTTAAAAAAGGACCTGCATTGTACATGTTAATACTATTATCAAAAGTTAACATAATTAAAAAAGCAAAAAAAATATTTTTACAAGTTATGCTGATTGCCATGCGTTTCGAAAACATTACAAATGTTCTAAGTATCAACATCGAATTTAATGCAAATGGATAACATTAGGGGGACAAGTATCAAATAGCTACGTTAATGAGAGAATGATACCTTTTGTCATTAGGATCGCACATCTTTCAAAAAATACATTCAGCATTTAAGATTGAATAATTTTATTTAAAAAAAAATACATTCAGCTTTAATCTGAAAACCACTAATCAAATACAACAAAACGTTTGAGCATTATAAACAAACACAGTTAAACACAGTTAAAACCGTCATAGATCAACAATGCTTGCAGGTATTTAAAAGGTTTTTAAAGTAAACAATGTTCTACAACTTATCATACAGTACTTTTAAATAGTTCCTTAACTACTATCATAAACTTTTGTAATAGAATAATAAAAATAGTGGAATTAACTATTTTTGGAGTGTATATGAGTTGAAAAACCAAAACTGTCAACAGTTAAAAGGACAATCAAAAGCACTTAGTTTGATAAATCTGAATGCAAATCTAATTTCGATACCTGTATCTTTGCATTGCCCAAGGTCATGTTTTTCTCTGACTGTTTATGACGTCATTACACTAAATTCATTGGATGTTGGATGTGTACTGATTGGTAAGTTAGTCTCAGATGCATGATTTTTTTTTTTTTTTAGTTATTATTGGCTTTGAACTAGCTGTCAGTAACTGCGAGTACTCTCAGATCTGTATTTAGTGTCTTTTTGTTGTTGGGATGTACAAGTACCCTGCCACGTCCACTCTGTGTTTTTGTTAGATGTATTTTTATTTGTATCCATCTGATCAGTTAAGTTTTTTCAACTGATTTTTATAATTCGTTCTTATTGTACTGTTACACCACTGTCAGGAGCCTGTAATTCAGTAGTTGCCGTTTGTTCCTGTGTTACATTGTTATTTATCATTAATTGTTTTTACAAAATTAGCATTTGTCAAAATGCTATATATCCAATGACATTTTTTTCGATAAAGTGTGTGGTTCAAGTGTTTTGAAATTTTAGATTTTTTGTCCATGGGTCAGATAATATTTTGTCATTATTCTATGAAAATTAACAGATCAGAATTAATTTTAGTCAAGGTGTTTGATACCACCTTAAAGGGCATTAAAACGAAAACTTTAAAATATACGCTTGGGTGTAAAAACTAAAAAAAAAATATACGTTTTTCGAATTGTTTGAACATTTATTTTTTGAACAATTAATCAACACAGGATACCTGCACCACTAAATTACAAGAGAGCAACACAGATATGCCATGAACCAATACTAATGAATGAAGCTCAAATCAGAACAGTTAAAAAAAAAACAAATTATTTACGAAATTGAAAAATACTGAAATTTCTAAATATTGACTTTTGCTTCCACGAATATACTTGTTCTTTATTGTTGGATATCATTATATGTCGCGTAAAACAATACAAAATTCTCGATTTGGAATAGAAAATCATATTGGTCAATACATTTCCTACTGATTTTCTTCTTGCATTCAATGAAACTTTCATCAAAATGACTATGAGTGGTGCAATTTTCCAAAGAACACCAGTACACATCTCACCAGTAAAGTTTCAGGTTTATGTTGTTGTTAATTCAGTACTGTTCATACATTTTACTTGCAATCAATTCAGTACTGTTCAGACGAGTTTGTCCGTCGTTGATATGTGCAGGTAAATAACAACTACTGACAAGTCTCAAAATAGACTGCAAGCGAATTGTCTAACCTGTACTAAATTTGTGGCAGTGAATACGTCTGAAAATCAACCCAAACACGGAACATATATTGTTATAAGCAAGGCCGTTGGTTTTCTTAATTGAATTGTTTCATATTTTTCATGTCAGGTTCTTTTACAGTCGACTTTACGGTCGACTTTACGGTACGGGTTTTTCTCATTGTTGAAGGCAGTGCGGTTGCCTTTAATTGCTTACATCAACTTTATTTGAACTTTGGTGGATGAATGTCTAACTAAGAGTTCAAAATGGTGAAGTTGAAATCATCCCTTCGTACATTTTACGGACGCCATCACGAGTTGGTTGACCGTTATGGAATAGCCGTTTCACAGATGATATCGGATATGTTCCTTACGTCGTAACTACAATCTCCTTCCCTTTTCATGAATGTGACTTAGACTATTTACCGGGTTTGTAATAACATGAGCAACACGAAGGGTACCACATGTGGAGCAGGATCTGCTTACCCTTCCGGAGCACCTGAGATCACCCCCAGTTTTTGGTGGGGTTTGTGTTGCTTAGTCTTTAGTTTTCTATGTTGTGTCATGTGTACTATTATTTGTCTGTTTGTCTTTTTTCATTTTTAGCCATGGCGTTGTCAGTTTATTTTCGATCTATGAGTTTGACTGTCCCTCTGGTATCTTTCGCCACTCTTTTACTAGCAATCATACAAGATCTTATTTTTGTATGACTTAATAATCTATTATCCAATCTTTTAAGAACTATAAAAATAACAATTTGTGTTGAAAATGGATTTACCTATGTGTCTGCTTTACAGTAACACAAAGTAAAATAGCAAAAGTACCGAACTCCAAAGAAATTCAAAATGGAAAGTCCCTTAACAAATGGAAAATCACAATCTCAAACACATCAAACGAATGAAAAACAACTGTCATATTCCTAACTTGATATATGCATTTATTTGTGTAGAAAATGGCGAATTAAACCTGGTTTTACAGCTATCTAAACGTGTCACTTGTATTGCAGTTGCATAAAATTCCAATATATTGACAACAATATGTGAGCAAAATAAACAGACATAATAGGTAAAAATGTCAAAAAATGGGATACAATAGTCAACATTGTGTTACAGTTTAAAGACTATAAACATAAACAGCTATGTCCACAAAGAATAATAAAATGGCATGTAGAAACTCTATAGACAAAGCACATAAACAAAAATGAAAGACAAGAATAATTACCATAGCACAATGGCGGGATGTATAAACACCGAGCCACGCCAAAAGAATATTACCAAATATGGACTAACCAGTAAAGGTAAAAAATATATAAAGAAAAAGAACACTATTACACGTACATCAGATAAACATAGCGTTAGTACCTAGAATGTATACTTCAAGGCCATTATGTATTGTTTGTGAGATTGATAGGGAATATTTAGCAACAAGGTATTGATATCTTCCGATGAACTTTTTTAGAAAAAGGACGAGACTTTCTTTGACATAAAACCTGGTTCATCAACTTTCTGCTCAGATACTGCTGTAAGGTCTTAAATACCGAATCAGTTGGGAAATGTATAATTCATATGCAATTAAAGTTGGTATATTGCTGCTACGTTGGGGACATTTATAATTTCAGAATCAAAACTGTCTCGTTTCTTATAGATGCTGGTACTGAGATTACCGGATATGTCAAATTTGAGGAATAAGCCTTCGTACTAAAGATAAAATAAACACATTTTGTAATTGTTCATTAACTGTTTGATAATAAGTAGTGAACATTTAAAACTATTGCAAACGTATGTTTTCGAAATGAGTCGATATTGTGTTATAGTTAAGTCTTTCAAAACATACTGGGTGAATACAGCCTCCAACGAAAAGCAGAGTTCAATTAAAGACTCAAATCAACAACCAACACACGATAATTAAATTGTGTGGAGAAATAGGGGGTTTAACTCACAGAGGGCCTTCCGTGGATTCTACATTTGAAAATGCCTGTACCAAGTCAGGAATATGACGGTTGTTGTCCATTCGTTTGATGTGTTTTATCATTTGATTTTGCCATTTGATTAGGGACTTTCCATTTTGAATTTTCCTTGGAGTTCAGTATTTTTGTGATTTTACTTTTTTCCGAATTTGCGGCAAATTCAATAAAAAAATCGTTCCTCGAAAATATTCGTTCCAATTTCAAATAAGCACCATATATCATCAACCTAGTAAGTGAAATCGGAAGACGTGGTTTACCCGCAAATGTTTTTGGGGTTCGTCTTGCTTAGTCTTTAGTTTTCTATGTTGTGTTTTGTGTACTGTTGTTTGTCTGTTGGTCTTTTTTTTCTTTTTTAGCCATGGCGTTGTCTGTTTATTTTTCACCTATAAGTTTGAATGTCCTTTTTGTATCTTTCGGCTCTCTCTTATATTTGAATAAATTTGAGAATGGAAATGGGGGAGGTGTCTAAGCGACAACAACCCGACCAAAGAACAGAAAAAGACTAAGACCACCAATAGGTCTCCAACACAGCGAGAAAATCCCGCAACCGGGGGCGGGATCCAGCTGGCCCCTAAACAAAATTGTGTACTAGTTCGGTAAAAATGGACGTCATACTAAACTCCATAACATAAATGAACTAAAATGAACAATCATACAAGACTAACAAAGGCCAGAGGCTCCTGCCTTGGGACAGGCGCAAAAATGCGGCGGGGTTAAACATGTTTAGTGAAATCTCAACACTCCACATATATCTTTAGTCAATGTAGAACAACCAAACACACAGCAATACGCCCAGTAAAACTCAGTTTGAAAGAAGTTTGAGTCCGATGTCAGAACAAAAGAAACAAAGTGAAATGACAATGATACATAAATTAACTAGTAGTTACTGACATGACAGCTCTAGACCTCAATAAAACTGATTGAAAGAGTATGTCTTCATCATATGAAATATGCAATATCTGCATCAATATTACATGTAGTATTTAAAAATAATAATTTTATAAAAACGAAACAGAATAAACAGTGACTTCGGTGTACATCACCTATTTTGATGTTTACAATAATAGGTAAACAATGATTAACGGAAGTGCATGCGGAACGAAACAATTCATTTTAGATGAATGTTTTCAACTTCCTTTTTTTTCTGGGGAGTTCGAGGATTTATCTTATTACATAACTTTAATGAGTTTTATTATAAATTATAATAATTATTTTATTTTCTGTCAATTTTTCTCTGCTTTGTCTTTCAATCAGTTCATTAATTATCTTAAATCAAAATGCGTTCTCCACGCATAATTTTCCAAATAGTCAATCATCAAAGGTGTCGACAAAGTTTCACATGCAATCTTAATTGCTATACAAACAATTTGATTGACCTAGCATCATTAATCTAGAGAAATCATTTCCATTGATAATTAAAAAAAAATCTGATTTCACTATTTGAATCAGTCTGTCGAACTCAAACTGTATTCTTTTCTTTCACATTGTCTTGTAATTCAAACTTCGATACATCAGGGTTTAATTTAAAATAGTTCTTCTTAAGATATGCATTCGGGTTATCAAAGAGATTTCGACGCAACCGCTTCGACAAAAAGACATAAACATAAAAGGATGAAAGAATTACAAAAAAAATAATGAACGGTTCAGACTTTACCAATCGATATATAGTCCTAACATGGTATAGGAACTACATGCTTTGGGGTTAAAAAGTAAAATAAAAAAAATACCGAACTCCAAGGAAAACTTGCAATGGAAAGTGCATTATCAAAAGGCAGAATCAAAAGCACAAACACATCAAAAGAATGGAAAATAATTGTCATATTCCTCACTTGGTACATGCATTTCCTTATGTAGAAAATGGTGAATTAAACCTGGTTTTATAGCTTGGTAATCCTCTCACGTGTTTGATTGTCTAATAAATTTCAATTATATTGACAACAATGTGTGAACGAAACAAACAGACATAATAGGAAAAAATGTCAAAAGTAGGAGTACAGCAGTCAACATTGTGTTATAACCTTGATCAACAAAGAAAAAACAAAATGGCATATAGACAGAGAAAATAAGCGAAAAATGAAAGACAAGAATACAAAAAAAATGACCGTAGCACTAAAACACATAGACATCTACGTGCGCATTAACTTTACCTTTCTATACCATATGTAGTACAGGTAATATCTATTTTGCCGTTCAGTATATTGTACATATAACAGACCATGGGCTTTCTCGTTTGAATTGTTATACATTTTCTCATTTCGAGAGTAATATGGTTTGTTCTAAGTGTTGAAGTCCGTTAGGTGAGAACATGTCAGAACGTGCTCGCTAATACCTAAATGTAGCAACGCCGAACCTGTGAACTGATTCGATATGTGTATGGTATGTGTAATGGTGTATGTGTGTGTTTCTTGGACAGTGCAAAAATTTTATATACAATGCGTTTACTATAAACAAACTGATGAAATCTTTCTGTACATGATGCTATAGAGGGTTTTCCGCCATCTTGAAGCGACAATTGAGCGTCTAGAATGACGAATGTGTGCAGATATGTAGACAAAAATCATTATTCATTATACTAACCTTTAATGGCAAGATATTTCCAATATGTGTGTAAGAGATACGTGACACAAAAATGTTGATATAATCTTTATCAGCTATTGTAAATATGCCCCAGGTATTTTCATACGTTAAGTCCTAGTAACGTTCGGACGTATGATAAGAGAGATATATGAAAAAAAAATCGATTTACTTCCCAATATTTTATATATAGATTGCGAATGTAAAGTAGAAAGTTTCAATCAGTTTTCAAAATGTTTTGTTTCATTACATTTATGAACAAAACAATGGCTTACATTAGTTGTGTTGTATGTAGATTTAACGCATTACCACTCCGAATAAATAAATGATACAGCATTGTCTTATAACTTGAGGCTCTCAAGAGCCTGTGTCGCTCACCTGTATCTACTGTGGTTTTTGAAATCATGTTTAATAAGTTTAAATCATGATAAATAGTATTAGATACCCTAATATTGATTGAGGCCAAGTTTGGTTTAATTTGGCTCCGTAGTTGAATGTACACATACATCTTATATTTTTCTACACTGGACGAGTATTATTTATGTATATGTCTTGTTTCGTGTTAACAAGCTATGGAACTATGAAGTTATCAATGGAAGAGCTTTCGTAAATTCTAAATAAGAAAAAAAAACATATTCACTAATGAACTTAATTTTAATCCTGTTATGATTTTTAGATATTATCAATACACAGGAACAGCCAATATTATGACACGCGCACACTCACAGAGTTTACTGAAAAACGAACGATATTGTATCATAATCATTATGTAATTTACCATGAGCATCATAACTGTTGTCTGCCGTTGTTTTAAATTATTAAAGAGATAACCAAGCGTACATTAGAACGAGGTTTAATTCTGCTTTTGTTTTTTGCTACAAGACCTATGATTTAAAAGTTGTCTTTAATTCATTATATCCATGATTATAAATGAATGAATTTCAGATATATTAGGTTTATTTTCTCGGGTACCCATACTGATTAAAATTCCTGTTATGTGTAACACCTTTTGATCGACTGTGGAATTTAAATTAATGAAGAACATTCGTGTTAGCGCATTTTTTTCCAATTACATAAACGAATCTTAATGGATTGTACTGACTTCAGTTAATCAAATTCTTGCTATCACATTTGCTTTCATAATTCCAAGATTATTCCCATAACATGACCGAATTAAAAAGATAAATTGATCGAAATCGTTACTTATACTTAGATCTATATATTAATATCTGTTTGAAACGAAACAAAACAGCAGATGTCGTCAAATTTATGAAAACAACATTCGTTTCGTGATAATTGTTGAATTTCTAAACGGACAATTCAAGAAAGGTTTGTTATAAATCATGTCAGTACCGAAGGACTGACTACTAAGCGGAAGATAACCTCGGGGATGGAAAGTCCACCAGCAGCGCTATCGAACATTTGTTGTACAAAATGAAAACAACACTTCTTAAATTGCGTGCGTCTGAAGAGCTTTTCTGGATTTCAGAAGCCTAATATTTGAAAGACAATGATGTATAAGAAACAAAACAATCTAAATGACAAAAAAGTACAGAAACAAATAGTTAAATCCATCTAAGGTACACAGTGTCAATGATCTCCTTTGCAAACTTATGTGAAACTGGAGAGATGACTTTTCTCTCAGGGTTACAGTTACTAGTACTATGGAATTAACCCGCGACCCCTGAAACGGTGAGTCGTAGTTCAACCCACTAAAGTAATAGAGTACTGCACACTCTCAATTAATCATTAAAGGAGGGCAGTTACATATCTGCTAGGTTAGAGGATGCACCGTTACTTATTACCACACCTCACTATATATTATTCTATAATGCCGATGTCCACATCAGAACCCCTGGCCAAGTTCATATCACCATCGTTGGTTATGTAGTTAGGCGCTATTGCCGATTAGCACGTGTTGTCTATGAAAGTGACTACTCTACCAACCAGTGTTCGGACTGCAGAAACCATTGTACATCAAGAGAACACCCTGCGAACTGAGTTAAAGGAGTACTGTATTGGCCTTACTAATTGAGATCGGTAATATATGTACTAGAGGTTCATAGATTTATTCTTACGAGAAAGCGCTTTAATTACTTTGAAACACCCAAGATACATGTTTGCGACTCTAAAAAAAATCAGCAATGAAATAGAGGGTTAATTTCCAACAAATTAAATGGACTATAAAAGAAATCAACCCTTTTTCACATGAAACTGAATGTACTATGTTTTGGTAAATAACCATAGTTTGTGTCTTTGATGACTTTTATATGCCATTTTATATAGGATAAATTTAAAATATATTTATATTTTAAATATAAAATGTTAGGTTTTTTTTGTATCATGTGTGTTGAAAAAGAATGATACATATTAAAAAAATGTTTTAAAAACATTTTCTATCTGTGAAGACTTGATACTTCTTTCCAAGCATTGTACAGTTATATTGAAGAATTTCTCATCTATTTTAAAGTTTTGTAAAATTAATGCAAGATTCATTTGAATAGACCAGATGTTTACACAGGTGTAAACTGAGCTTCCTCTTTAATACTCTATTTTCCTTATTATAGAAGTGCTATAGATTTGATTGAAATCTTAATGGATCATGATCATAATTATTAACACAAACTATTTACACATAAACTGCTGTGAAGAGCTTACTTAAAAAGCTCCGAGCATCCTCCGAGCATGCTCGGAGCTTCCTCGTAAGAATAAATATATGATCCCTAGTTAAAATAGGTCTGAATATTTTGAATATGCATAAACAGAAACATTTTCTTCATGAAAAAGGGTGACATAATGTACTAGCAATGGCTAAGGAATGATCAAACAAATATTTGAATATTATTAACTGTTGATAAAAAATGGTATAAGAAAATAGAAAGATATGAAACAAATTTATTCGTATAACATCATTTTAACTTTCGTTGAAAATAAGATAGCATCGCGTATTTTTTTTAACATTCTGTAAGGATCTCTTTAAAACAAAAGCTTGTATGAAATAAAGCCTATTTCGTTTTTCAGGCAGAGCAGTTTTTGTCAACAGAGTGTAGATGTATGCATATGTGTTACAAACTTGAATAAACTGTGGTAGATTTTGTGCATGACCTTTTTTATCATGCATTAATTATCAAAGGATTACATAAATGTTAAAGCGATAATAATTGATGTAAAGACTGATTAAGATTTGAAGACCAGACATTTCGTGGCCCCATTTTACAATCTCAGTACATTCTATTTTATGTATTTTCTTAGCTAAGAACATATGTGCTAAATCTCAGTATATCTAATTGGTGGCTTTTGCATTTGTATGACTTTCCACATGTTCCAGGGTGCGTGTTATCAACTTAAATTTCAATATGTATTCCTTCAACTTGTACTAGTAAAATGCCTCAGAAATTGCTAAGTTTAGAATTTACCAATTTATTATCCACACCTGCTTGTTTTCTATAAACAACTTTCATTATATCTATCACGATGTGTCAGGTCGTGCAGACAAAATCTGATCTGAATGACATTTTAGTCTAAAAGTAAAAACTTCCTTGTGAAACACCAGCACGGTTAGATAATGCATTGTCTAGAGAATTGAATTTGTAGAACATCTCTAACATGAATGTTTGACAATTTGGGTCATCTTCAATTAACTCTTATTTTTAAGATAAACCAACACAGTAGTGTGAAATGGCTTTTGTTGAGATCGACATATGTATATTATATATATAACCTCATGTCAGCAACATAACACTTTCTTGCAAAAAGATTGAAAGGACAGCATATTCTCAAAAAATATAAAAAAAACCTTTGTAGTAATTTCAAATTTCACCAATGGGACATCAAACATCTTATTTTGTTTAAAGAAACGAGTCCTTAACCAATGCAGATATATCAAAACAATCCTCAAGATATAATATTTTATATATTTAAACTTCCCACGTATTGGAGATAGTTATTCTAGTCAATCAGTATGAACATTCATTTTGTTTTGAAATAAACCATGTTGGCAAATAAAAGGTAAAAATAAATATCATGATGTTAATTCACCTTTAAATGTTTGTGTTTCTGCTATGTGAATATGGGTGGTGTTTTAAATAATTGGTTTGTTGCGCTATATTATTTAAAATTAAGTGCCATTGTTTTCGTTAAGTTTAAGACGGACGGACGAACGGACGCACAGACCGAAAACCATAATGCCCCTAAATGGGGCATAAAAACTGAATGTTTGTCTCTGAGGTTTCACATCCACTATTTCTTTATATATCACGTTATTGAACTCAAATTCATTGTTCACTTGTGTTATTTTTAGAAAGTCTGGAAAATCATCTCTTGGTGGGAGATGGATTGCAAATTTATATGATTTAATGTTAGGCCACACTCGATTCACAGCCTGAATGATTTCTCTGTGATCAATATTTTTTAATAAAGAACTTCGTACCTTATGTATATGTCCACAATTGGCGTACAATAGGTTGAAGAAAATAGTCTATGACTTGGTCTATTACCTCAAGTACTAGTATTGTATTTGTATTTATATTGTATATTTCTCTGTAAACTATTTTGAACTTTTTTCGTAATGTATTAAATCGTAAAGCTGAGCTAAGGCTTTTTCAACATAATTCTTCTAATGAAGAATCGCTGTTTTATCTGCTTTTTTAATTACTATTTCTTTGTTCCGTTTCAATGATCATTGCTATTCTTTCTGATTTTATTAAGTTATTCTTGAATTTATTTATGTGTATTCCAGTTCAATCAATTTTGCAAACATATAATTGCCATTCACAGTATGCCGAGTATATCATGATTTCATAGTAAAAAGTTAAAGCACAAAAATATCGAACTCCGAGGAAAATTCAAAACGAAATGTCCCAAATGAAATGCAAAATTAAAAGCTCAAACACATCAAACGAATGGATAACAACTGTCATATTCCTGATTTGGTACAGGCATTTTTTTATCTAGAAAATGGTGGATTAAACCTTGTTTTTTAGCCAGCCTAACCTCTCACTTGTATGGCAGTCGCTTAAAAAAGTAAAGGGATGATTATTTATGACATTTTTAGTGCCTTAGAATAGAAACTTAAGTCTCATTTGACGTGTCAATTCATCAAAATTTTGTAATAAATAACGTTTGATTTTCTTCTCTTCAAGGGCAGGTATGGATTTTAACACTTTAGCTGATAATTATATTTCAGAATCATTTTGTCAATATGTCAATATATTGTCTAAATAATTCTTTTTTTTTTTCATATGTCTGGGTTTTTTCTATTTAAATCGCGTCTGTTTTTTAGATTTGTGCGAGCGAAGTTTACATTTGTATTTCCTTGTTTTCCTTCTCTTATCACGAGATTTAATGTGTCTATTCTTTTTAGACATTATCTATATCTTCTCAAGTTTATTTGTATACTTCTAGTAGTAAATTTAATTTTTCACAGGAAATATTACAAAGAAAGACTCTATATCTTTCGTATCACTGTCCCTTTTGAAGAGACAAGTGCATACTGTATACTGGAGAAATTAATATGTATTAATTTACGGAATAATTAATCTCTATTAGAGAGATCAATGTCTTATAATCTGTGAATTATTGCATATTCTTTTAGCCACTGGACGTTAAGCAACCAACAATCAATCAATCAATCATATCCGTTTGAAAGGGTTACGTATGCATCATTGAAATTCATTGTAACGCCTTCAAAGCTAGTCTACAGACAAATGCTTTCAGGAAACGGAAGGCGAAAGAAACCGTCATGCGCACAAATTCTGGATTTTTATTGGTAATCACTGTTCAACGACAGATTGAATTCCCAAATATATTTGTTAGAAACGCCCATGTAGTAGTAAAATTAGCTGATTGATACACACACATAATCAGTGTAAAATATCTTTGAATCGGTGGTTTATATTATTAAACAAATATAATGCTGATCATGAAGACTTTTGACCCTATAAATATTCCAGATTTACAGTTGATGTGGTAGATTTTTTTTTTCAATATCATAGAGGACAAAACATTAATTGACCAATAATATTACAACATTGAAGTTAAACATTGTTGGTACAACAATAAATTTGTAAATAAGTGAAAAGTTTTCAGTATTACTAAGAATATATGCATGACATTTTACAGTTTGAATAATATATTCCAAGCTGCATTTTCAACTTCGTACTTTATTTGGCATTTTAAACTTTTTTTTATTCGAGCGTCATTGATTGGTCTTTTGAAGACGAAACGCGCGGCTGGCAAATACAAAATTTCAATCCTGGTATCTTTGAGGAGTTTATTTACAGTCGGATTATCTACTAGTTCTTTCAAATCCCATACACTATCATTCCACTGTATATGCCGAAAGTATCTACAGATTCACAAGAGTTACTAGTTCTTTAAAATCCCTTAGAGTATTATTCCACTGTTTATGACGTTATATTGTTCTATCTCATATTAGTAGTCATATCGACGTCCTTGGTGTCCCCACGGCCATCGCTGAACTCCCCTCGTACAAATCTGGTTCCTTCCCGCCGATATCTGCTTTAGTTCATCAAGTTCACGCTTAATATCCCCAATTGTATTCGTCTCCATTGTACTCCTGCGGCTTGGGATAATTTTTTTGAGCTCTTTTATTTTCCTTTTTAGTTTGCTGATTTCCGTATTCTCATTATTCATCCCTGTATTCCTATATTTCTCAACCCATTTTTCTTGTAATTTTTGAACTCCTTTATTGAACTTCCTTAAGATTGTATGTCCACCTTGTTTCTTAACATCAATCTTCTCAGTGGCTTCATTCCATATTTTCTGCATGTCCCCGGTGCCCCAGTTCGTTTTATTAATATTATTTTGCTGTAAGGATATGGTATATGATGAGGATAATGCCTTGGTAACATTGACAATAACCGAAACACCAGGTAAAATGACAACAGCTCTTTTTGTGAGGAGGTCTTTTAATGTCAATATTAACTAAATCATTGAACTTTTACTGACTTACAAACCGTCAAAAACATAAGAAAAGTACACAAAAAGCACTTGCAGAAACCTAATTCCCCTGAATTGGACGAGTTTAAAGATGTTCAACTTAATTGACAGTTAAACAGTAATCAGACTGATATGTACAATTAACAGTTACCAAATTGCAATTGAAACGGACCGTTTAAATCGCAGTTCATCATTTAATTATTTATTTATTATAAATTTGTTAGCGTTAAAATAACACCGATTGATAGTTTTACAAACTTAGGGGGTAAATTCATATTTTTGAATCCAACTTTTCGAAATAACGATTTCTTATTTACTAAATGAGGCAATCAAAACCCTATACAGACCTCATTTATAACTGACCAATGAATATTCTGCACAACAACGTCTTGTTATATATATTTGATGTTTTTAATCTGTCAGTAATCATGAAATAGATTCGTAAAGACCAGATCTTAGAAAACAGTAAGTAAATTCTTCCGACAATTAACTTTTTAAACTGCTTGTTTCAGAACTTCTAATCGAACAGACCTAGATGTATATGTGTATGAGGCCCTTCACAATATTCATCCGGTAAATGTTCATTTTGTTTTTGGTTCTGTAATTTTCCAACACTACGTTACATGCGAACGCAAAATAATTAGTGTTGTCTGTTCAGTCCAATTAATAGATCTTGCTTTTTTGGTTTTTTAATAAAAACTATGCATGTAAACTTCAATGAATAAAATCGTATTAAAAACCTAATTGTAACATATATAGCATCAACTAGGTTTCACTGGTCAGATCAAAACGTATTGAGTTGAGATATTTTCGCAAGTTCAATGTATTATATGAAAACAATCTCTTTTATTCTATCGTCCGTTATACCCTTTTCTTGTCTAAATGAAGCAAAAACACCTGAAAAAACTTTTACCTTTCTTAGTTTTATCCTTGCCTGACAAAAAATCATATGTTATAAATCGTATTAAAACATTAGATTAGAAGCAAAGTAAAAAAGTATTTAAAACTTTTTTATAAGCAGTCAGTAATGTAATAAATTGAAGAAAAAAAAAAACCCCAAAAAACATAAAAATTTAAATGGAAATTGTACATTATAGCATTTTACAAGATCTTGTCTTTGTGTGCTAAGTACATGGAACAATTTATGAAGTTGATTGATTTTTGTTTGCTTTACGTCCAGTGGCAAATATTTCATGCATGTTCATCACTATAACAAATAGATTTAAATACAATGGGTAGGTCGTGGAATGGGAGGTCAACAGTGAGGTTGGACGTGAAACTTTAAAATACCACTGGAAAATGAGGGTATATTGAATAAGGACAAAAATTTAGACTTGCAACAGCTGGCCACATTCGGATCATTCAAATAATTGGTGCAAGAGTTTTTAATTTGCCGAGAGCGTTGATCCATGAAATCTTCTCTGAAGTTGATCTTCTATGTTTACGTGTAGTTTGAAATATCATTTCACGCATCCAATTTAGGTTAGATACTTTTAGCTCGCTTTAGTAACTGTCAGAATTCTGTGAAACTGTTTTGTTTATTGCACTTGATTTTGTTTTGGTATTATATTCTGTACTACCACTCTCCTGGTTGGTCTCGTGTGAGGGTGTTCGCCTCGAGAGCCGGAGGTCGTTTGTTCGAATCCCGACCGGGCCAAACAAAGACGTTAAAATTGGTATTTGCTATTTCAACGCTAAACACCTGGCATCATAGAGTAAGAGCACCGACTAGTCGGCTCAGAGTCGGAAATGTGTCCGGGTCGGGTGACTTTTCTTACTGCGAACTAATATCTTGTAAAATTACACGTTAAAAAAAACGACAGTCTAGTAAAAAGCGGGGTTAATACTCATATCATATTTACATGTTATCGTCCTGAATATTCATTTTATTTACCGCTGGTCGTCATCCATTATCATCATTAATTTACCGTTATATTATACAGTGAAGTGTTTTTCTTCTACTGGTTTATAGTACAACTTCTTAAATTTTCACCGATCAAAATTAAAATTGGGCAGGTGAAATTTTTCAACCAAACACTTCTTGTGATTGTTGGGATACCTTTGACGGTAAATAATATTAAATCAAATGTGCCTTTTGGGATCTATAATATTTGACGGTAAATATTATTGAATTAACTCTGTATAACTATTATTTAGTCATGGAGCGGTTTTGAGCTTTTTATTCTGTATACGAATCTTTCTATAAAAACTGAATGTTGAATCTTAATGTTTTGATTTGTCTGTGTCTTTGGGTTGCTGTCGCATTAATGTATACCTTTATATCCTTTCACTTGGGTATAGACATATTGACATGTCTAGACCACTCCCGTCCCACAGTATACCCTTGCCTTGGGTGCGTTCGTTTGGCTTATCGGATATATAAATGCGCAGCTTTGTCTGATCGAAATAGGAATGTATTTCTGATGACTCAGTCTGGTGTAGTGGGAATTTCACGCTATCTATACGTTAAAAACATTAGAGGGAAATACGATTTACGCACGAGTTGAATGATTGAAATGTGTAAACAACAAGAAAGATCGGCTAAATCTTTTCAAAAAAGTCGCATGGCTGATTTTAACACATTTTTTTGCCACTTTTGCCATGACAATTGTAGATGAAAACAATTAACAAAACCGATTAGCAAGACAATATCTAAAAAAATAAATAAATGAAACGCTCAAAATAAGTTGAATCCTTATATAAATTAATGTCAACATCTTTTTTTATCCAGTTTTGTTTTTATGTCAACTATTATACCAGTCTTAGATATAAATAATCTTTAAACAACAAATGTTGTCACCTAGACGAGACAGTCGTCATTGTACGCTTCAATATAAGAGTTATTGCCACTTAATAAAGATTGTTTTTCTGTTCTAACCCCCTCTCCTATTAGTTTTGCTGGAAAGGATACAATGTAACCCCTGATGTGTACTACGACAACGTTTTTTAATGTTAAAAAAAAAGATTAAATGCAAAGAGAAAAATGGTGGAAGAAATGATAAGATTTACGCTTAAAAATGCAAATGTAAATAAAATTGATAAAGGACAATTATTTAAGCCTCATAATATAATAATTAGGAAAACTGTTAGAGACAATTATCAACTGAAGACAAATTATTATACATCACTAAATGAAGCTGATAAATTAATTGCTCCATTAATGTCCAGTGGCAAATATGTCATGCATATTCACGACGAGTGGATCAACCTGCGAAGTAAATGATTACAATTTTAGAGTGGCACTTTTTACAATAAGGCAGAGCGTTCGATTGAGGTAAAACGCATGCCATAATACAGTTGAACCATGGTCGAAGTCGTAAGTTAAGCTATTAGCCCTCCCTCCCTTTTTTTCTTCTACGGTAGACGAATGTCAAAAACAAAACGTCATGAATTTACAATCAATAACGGCTGGGATATATGAACTTTTTTTTTGTAAACAAATTCCTATTGCAGCCAACATCTCCCGGTTCGAGACAGGTTAGTATTTCCACTTAAATACCGTTTGATTATTGACCGGAGATATTAAAGCAACCAAAAGCACGTTGAATCAAAAAAATTCTAAAATTGTAAATTATGGTATTTTGCTGGGTGTTTTCCCGATCCTATTTCGGACCCCCTGATTTTAAGAGGGCGTATCTAATTAGTCATGCCCGATTAACTTTTAGTAAATTGAACCTCAACTTAAAGACCTAAATAAGTTCGAGGTACAATAAGTAGACAATAGAAATCCTTTGTGAAATGAGATCGTCCCAGGTCTCTTAGATAATTATTTTGCGTTGAATAACAATGAAAAATGCACGAGCAGGTTTGTAAATGTAAAGACATGAATAAATTAAAGAAAAGTTTTGATTGAAAATTATTTTGATGAAATATTTGTTTCTCACAAATTGTGTTTACCCCCTTTCTTTCTCTTAATTCTTATTTAGGGGGAATACCTGGGTGTAAAGGCATTTCCATGTCACTTAGTCTGTCCATTTTTTGTATGGGATGTATAAATACCAACTACTATAATTTTTAATTAAGCTTTATCTGAATTATCATAAAGATCTTACTACATTTTACCTGTCGATACTTTAATATACATTTTTTGTAGTATTGCACAAATCATGTTTTATTTGACTGTCCATGGCGTTAAAACACTAAATCCCTGGGATGTGTTTTGATTGATTTTAGTCTCTGATATATGATTTTTTTTGTTGATTGTTTTTGGCTTTTAACTTTGAGTACTCTCAAATCTTTATTTGTGTGTTAAGTTGGTCTTTATACACAATTTGTAATGTATATCTGTAATTTCATGTTATCATATTTTGTTATATATCTTAATTTCTCGTCTTGCTAATTTTGAATGTGTACCACCTTTTATAAGTATTGAGTATTACGACCAACTTTCCCTTCCATAATCCTCCTTTTTAACTACAGTTTTATTATCTGTATCCAAGATATATATTACAATAATTTTTCACCTACATACTCCATAGACTTCAATAAATTGGGACTTAAAACATCCCCTTGCCTTACGCCAACACCTGCTGTAAAGAACTGAGACTTTCATTTTATCTTCCACTTATACACATTTATAACCTGTCATTAGTATACATACAATATTCCCTAAAAATAATTGTTTGTATTACACAGTTGCAGTTTATACATAATACCAATGTGTATGACTTTATCGGATGCTTTCAGAAAGTCAACAAAACATGTTAATATATTTTTTTTTATTTCCAGTTGTCCGTACTCAGGGTCGAACTACAAAATTATTATATTTTCAATTTACATGTGAGATTTGAAATGGATTATTAACCACCATTTTGTTCAGGATAAAAGTTCTTCATGAGTCCCTTTTTTTATTACTAACTGTAACGTCTATGTTTTATAGGCACATGCGTTTTATTATTGTTTTTAAACTGTGTCACAAAGTATTCTTATTCGTATAGTTGTGTTTTGTGTAATTTTTGTATTTTGATAGAGTTACATGTAAGCCATTTACAATTACTATTTTATAGTGTAAAATTGAGAATGGAAATGGGGAATGTGTCAAAGAGACAACAACCCGACCACAGAACAGACAACAGCAGAAGGCCACCAACAGGTCTTCAATGCAGCGAGAAATTCCCGCACCCGGAGGCGTCCTTCAGCTGGCCCCTAAACAAATATATATACTAGTTCAGTGATAATGAACGCCATACTAAACTCCAAATTGTACACAAGAAACTAAAATTAAAAATAATACAAGACTAACAAAGGCTAGAGGCTCCTGACTTGGGACAGGCGCAGAAATGCGGCGGGGTTAAACATGTTTATGAGATCTCAACCCTCCCCCTATACCTCTAGCCAATGTAGAAAAGTAAACGCATAACAATACGCACATTAAAATTCAGTGTGAGTCTTTTTTTGATGTAATGTTATACGGCTGTATAAGTTAGGGTGAAGTTTCAAACCAACTGCATATATTAAATGCACCTGTCCTAAGTCAGGAATCTCTTGTTTAGTGGTTGTCCTTTGTTGCTATGCAGTGTTCTAGCCAGGATTTGAAAAGGGCAGGGTGCTAGTCAGAAAAAGGGCAATTTTACGCTTAAGTGTCATTGAAAAAAGGGCAATTATTTAAGCCTCATAATTAAGGGGGCTGGCGGGTTTAAATTTTCGCGCCCGTTGCGTCGATTGGTGCGCAGCCATTACGATAAAGGAAAGCTGCGCATAGTGATGTTACAGAAGGAGTATCATCACTATGCGCAGCTTTCCTCACATCAGAAGCAATCGAAGAAAGTAAGAAATTAAAGATACTGATGATTTTAATAACTCTTGATGCAGAAAAAGCATTTGACAAACTAAACCATGAAATACTATTCAACAAGTTGTACCATTATGGAATAAAAGGAAAACTGTGGATACTACTGAGAAACATGTATAAAGGCATGAGCATTAAGGTCAAATGGGAAGGTCAATGTACAGAAGATGTAATGGTGTTACAAGGAATTCAACAAGGTGCAAAACTATCTACAACGCTATATAAATGCTACAACAACGTCATACTGGATAACATTTTAAAAAGTGGACTTGGAGCATGTATTGGTAATATACAAGTCCCTGCACCTACATGTGCCGATGACATTGCTGTCCTGGCAAATAGTACTGCAGACGCACAAGGAATATTAGACATAGTACAGCACCATACAAGCAGAGATCTAGTTAAAATCAATCCAACTAAATCTGAAGCGGTTTTATATAATGCAAAAGGCTCAAACATAACAACACTGCGATTCGAAGACGATGAAATCAATATAACCAATGAAACCAAACATCTAGGTATCAAAAGAAACGAGCAAAACCGGGCAAATATCTCTGAAAGAATAAGAACCGACAGGGCAACAATATACAGCCTTCTCGGAGCCGGTTTACATATCAGAAGGGGATTCTCACCCATGGTCGCATACAAGCTATGGAGAACATGTGCAGTACCAAGAAGCATCTACGGACTTGAGGTGATGAACTTACTTGCAAAAGAAAAGGATATGCTAGAACTGGCAGAGAGAAAAATCCTCCGACAAATTCAAGGGCTTCCAAATAATACAGCAAATATGGCTGTCTATACCCTGGTAGGAGCAGAACCTATTGCCATCACATTAGACAAAAATCTACTTACCTTCTTCATGAATATTGTTCGAAATTCAGGAACCATAGAATGTGAAATTCTGCATGCGTCGACAAATAGCATTCTCAGACCAAAGAGGAAAAGACTTTATCAACAGAGTGGAAAAAACTCTATCAAAATACAATTTGAAATCTAGTAGTTACTACATAGAAAAACCACTTAAAAAAATCGAATGGAAAAGACTAGTAGGAATAAAGATCAAGGAATACTGGAAACATGAATGTCACTATGAAAAAATGGAAAAAACATCACTTAAATACATAGAGATACAGAACAATCCATTAAATGAAGCACACAATATATGGAAAAGCGTAAAAAACAATAGTAAAGATGTAAAGGCAGGAGAAATAAAAGCAAGAATAAGTACTCAAACGTACATATTACAATCCAAAAGAGCTAAGTTCGATCCGAAAGTTAACCCGATATGTACAATCTGCGAACAGGAAAATGAAGATCTGGAACATTTTATTCTACGCTGCAAAGAATTGGAGCAAATAAGATCTAAATATTGCTCAAAAATAGAACAGACAATGGATGAAATCGATACCTCAACATACAAGAAGATCATACAAGAAGGGAATTTACTGCAGCTCATAATGGACCCCGGACTGTACTAGCAAGGACATAAACTGTTACTCAACTGTGTATGAAAACATTGAAACTCTGGCTAGAAATATGTGCTACGAGATGCACATGCTGCGCACAAAAAGGATTAAAAACTTGAACACAAGACTTAGTACAGTATAAGTAAACCTTTTTAAAATAAAATAGTTCCCTACTTTACCATCTTACTATTTTATGACGTATTAGGACCTAAATTAAATAAAATAAAAAATTTTGCAAAGTTTTAAGATATCCAGTTACCTTTAAAGAATAACGATAAGATCCGAAATAAGGTAACTTTAAACTGTGAAGGTAAACTTATGTATATATGATGAATTGTTTTAAACCCCAACCCTTTTACATAAGTCCTATAAAATAACCTTCTCATTATAAATTCTGATGTACGTATAGCACCTTTAACTAACAATTATAAGAAAGTTTAATTTAAGACCACTTAAATTCTAAATTCTTATTTGTAAATATATCCAGTTCTTACTTAACTTATTCTTACACTTCAGCACATTATGAATATTATTTTTAAAATTTTATGATGACAATCCTATGAATTAGTTATAATATTAATTTTTAGTAATTATTATTGCCTAAATTCAGTCAACTGTACATAATTAAATGCTTCCTTATGTTCTTAAGGTGTATATAGTTGCTACAATTATACCCTATGGGTAGTGCTCCACAATTAATGGAGGAATATACAAGAAACTGAACTGAACTGAATCGGTCGAACGTCGCAAAATATTTACTTTCTTCTCGATTAAAAACAATATAAAAACACTAGCCATTTTTGTTCTAAGTTAGTTCTTTCTCGATTCATAATTCACAGAAATTAAATCAAGGACGGTATTTAAAACTACAAAGTCGACCTTTTTACGGTTTGTTGACATCGAGATTGGCCATTTTGGAATCTCGGAAGAAACTTGCTTTCAATATTTTGACAAGTAACGGTTACTAACCAGCTTTTATATGTATACTAGAATGACTATCAATTTTTGTTATAATTTGTATTCATTTCGGTATATTTTTAAGCTGTCTTACTAATTTTCAACACGTAGATCCACCCAAAGAAAGAGATATCGTGGTGAGTATCTAAAAAGTACGTTCAGAATTATCAATTAGTCACTGAAATATTGCAAATCCTTGAATGATGAAAATTTTTATAAAATCACGACAATCGTAAAATATTGTATCGTCTGCTGAACAATGTCTCAAAGGAAAAAACAAGGCAAATTTTCAAAAAAGAAGAATTTAGAGAAAAACCAACAAATCCAAGGGCTAGTTTTTTCACAGGAGTGGATTGCAAACAGACCACCACAATATACCATCATTTGACTCAGTCCATTGTCAAAACTTAGAACCTGACCACCACGATATACCATCATTTGACTCAGTCCATTGTCAAAACTTAGAACCTGACCACTCATATGCCCAACTGAAAACCATTGAAACATCTGATTTGTATAATGTTGCTTTTGAGTCTGTACCTGATATACAAGATCATGAAGTAGTGGTTGATGATGAATATAATATAAATGTTGATTTTGACTTATTACCATTACCTACTGATTTACTTCCCTTAAACCACTGTAGATATGTTGTCGAACTAGACTATATTGTTCAGCAGTTGAAACAATGTTCCAAATGTGAGGTCCCATTACAATTACATAATTCGTTGGGAGTTAAACCTTATGGTGTTGCTGGTATTTTGTATATTCAATGTACAGAATGTGGTGATATTGCCCGAAATAGATTAGGGAAGACACATCATGCAAATAGTAGTAGAAAAGGAGTTGGTACATGTACATTTGATGTCAATATTACAAAATTAGCTGCAGGTAAACAAATGTTCTTCCAATTATGATAATGATATAGTTTGGTCAATATAAAAAATTGTACTACATATAAAAATAAGAAGATGTGGTATGATTGCCAATAAGACCACTTTCCAACAGAGACCAAATACATATGAGTTAACAGCTTTAGGTCACCGTCCAACCTTTAACAATGAGCAAAACCCATACCACATAGTCAGCTATAAAATGCCCCAAATGATAATTGTAAAACAATTCAAACAAAAAAACTAACAACAATTTTAGTACTTAACAATGAATGAAAAAACAAATATGTTACACAGCATTAAACTTCAATCACTAAATTACAGGCACCTGACTTGGGACAAGCACATACAGCATATGGAGGGGTTTAATTTTTTGCAGGTGCCCAACCTGGGACAGTGTTGTAACAGCGCAATATATGAACAAAATATAAAATCAGTTGAAAAGGGTTTAATCAGTCAGAGGTGCTACTTAAACAAGTGATTTCATCATCACTTATTTCAGTGATTTGATAAATTCAGTTATCACCTATTTAAGTGATTTTAGTGTTTTCTTTGATCTTCAAATGCTAATTTCATTGATTTTCCATATTTTCACAATCTTTTCTATAATTTTCCTACATAAATCAATTATCCCTTTTTCTTTGTATATTTATTTCACCAGTGCGCTTGGGCAGTAAGTTAGTGCGCTAAAGCTTTTAAAAGTACCCTTGGGAATTGTTCTGTAATCAAAAATTCATTAACTACTCTTACTATCAGACAAAGATCAACAATATTAGGTAACCTGATTGGTTTTCTTTAGAGTTAGAATGATCTACTTCAAGGTTATGACCTGATCTACAAACTATTCCAGTTTTTGCATATTTTAAAAAAACTGTAAAAGTGTCAGGCTTATCAAGCAAAAGACAATTTCTGCATGTACATAGTTGTTTTTTCAATGGAATTGTTGTCTTTTTACCAATAAAAAAATCAAGCTTGTGGGAAAAATATCAAGAAAATGTTATAAACACTTATTAAAGTGATTACATTTTAACTTCTAAAATTACTTGTTTCAGTGATTTTAAAAAGTCTGTGTGAAAATTTTTAATATTTCACAGCCAAAATCACTCGAGCAAGTGATTCTGAAATCACTTGTTTAAGTAGTACCCCTGACTGGTTACTATCACCTTAATTTCATGGTTGAGTTTTGTGTTTAGGTTTATTTCTGTGAAAACATTTCATAATAAATCAATGATAATTCTCAGCTACAGTCCTCATGTATAAAGGACAATTAAGCTCTACAACACTTGGGCCACTTTGAGTGACTATAGTTAAGTTTTACCTTTTGGTTCATGTTTTTAGGGCTTGAGATCTGTTTTTGAATACATATTTTCTGGTTACTGTATTATGAATTTAATCTTTTTTTACAGAAGGTAATGAACAAGCAGGTATTAATGCATCCACAGACACTTGTTGGCAGAAGAAAGGTTCTGGAAGGGCTTACAATAGTTTGTCAGGTACATATAAAATCATAGTGCACTATATAAAAACAAACCCAAAAAATGTACATGCATTAAAGGCAAGTGTACAGATATTCAAATATTTAAAAAAAAATCATACTAGTTATAAAATGCTCATCTTGGTATGACTGCAGTTGTCAAAAACTTAACAGTTGGGGCAAGTATGGACACCAAATTCAAGCTTTGTACAGCTCTGAACTTGGATTGTGATTAAATATTTGACTCAGCATAGGTTTTTGACATAGAATGAATGTGGCCTAAGATTTGAAAAAAATTAAATTGGACTTTTCAAGTGGTAATTCCCTTCTTTTAATCTATATTATTAATTGTGCAATTCAGCTCTGATTCTGGATTGTGATTATATACTTGACATAGCATAGGTTCTGACACAGAGTGAAAATAGTCAGTCATTTACCTATTATCATGATTATGGTCCATTTATATAAAAGATCTAACTACATGGTTTGATTCAGCAAATGAAAGAACCAAAAGATTTCAATAATGGATGAATTCAAACTGAGTGTATTTTAGGACCTAAATACGGACAAATTTTATAACTGGGCACAAAATCCAAAATATGAATACAGGGTAATAATCAGCTTATCATAGAACCCCATAAATTTGTATTTGTTGTAATCAATCAATGTTTTATTTTGGACCCTTTGGACCTTAATGTGGACCAATTACAAAACAGGGCAGAAAAATCATAAAATCTAAAAATACACAGATTAGGCATATCAAAAAAAATCAAGAACTAAATATTTGTTGAAATCAAAGTTTATGTTTGGACCCTTTGGACCTTAATGTGGACTTGTTTGAAACTGGCCCCAAGATAAAAAATCTGAATACACATGAGAATCACCATATAAAAGAACCCAAAAAAATCTATATTTCTTAAGAAATCAAACAAAGTTAAATTGGATCCTTTGGACCTCAATGTGTACCAATTTACACACGGGATCACAATCCAAAATATAAATACACAGTTAGATTCTTTCTATTAAACAACCCCAAGTTTTTAAGACTTAGAATTAAACCCCATGGAAATAGGTCAGGAAATAAGCAAATGTATACAAAGTATCAGAAAAGTATTGTTTTTGGCCTTATTCCCTAAAATGTTAGGGCCATAAACCTCAAAATCAATCCCAACCTTTCTTTTTAGCTCAACGGGGCCCAAAGGGCCCCATGTGAGCTTATGCCATCACTTGGCGTCCGTCGTCGTCTGTCGTCGTAAACTATATCAAAAATCTTCTCATCTGAAACTACTGGGCCAAATACCTTCAATCTTTAACTAAATGTTCCTTAGGGTATCTAGTTTATAAATTGTATCCGAAGTTTTGATCCATCAACAAACATGGCCGCCATGGCTAAAAATAGAACATAAGGGTCAAATGCAGTTTTTGGCTTATATCTCAAAAACTAAAGCTTTTAGAGCAAATCTGACATGGGGTAAAATTGTTTAATTGGTCAAGATCAATAAGCTCTGAAATTTTCAGACGAATCGACAACCAAATGTGTATCCATCACCAAACATGGCCGCCATGGCTAAAAATAGAACATAAGGGTCAAATGCAGTTTTTGGCTTATATCTCAAAAACTAAATCTTTTAGAGCAAATGTGACTGGGGTAAATTTGTTTAATTGGTCAAGATCTATCTGCCCTGAAATTTTCAGACAAATGGAACAACCCATTGTTGGGTTGCTGCCACCGAATTGGTAGTTTTAACAAAATTTTGCAGTTTTTTGTTATTATTTTGAATATTATTATAGAATATATATATAAACTGTAAGCAGGAATAATGTTCAGCAAAGTAAGATCTACAAAAAAGTGAATATGACCATAATTGTCAATTGACCCCTTAAGGAGTTATTGCCCTTTAAAGACAATTTTACACAATTTGTTCATCAAGTTTGCTAACATTTAAAAATCTTCTCCTCTGAAATACAGGTGAGCGATTCAGGCTCTTGAGATCCTCTTGTTTGGTATGGATCCTTGTGGTACAAATTCAAAGAGATCCATAGACTTATACTCAAGTAATTGTCAGGCAACCAGAACATTCTAGTTTATTTGCACCTTTTGGTGCCTTATTCCTAAATGGTTTAGGCCATTTCCCACAAAATAAATCCCAACATTCCTTTTGAGGTATGGAACCATGTGGTACAATTTCATAAAGATTCTTACACTTATACACAAGTTATTGTCCCGAAACAAGAAAAATGCTTGTTTTTGGCTCCTTTTTGTATTCCATTCTAAACTTTGCTGCTGTAGATCGTGTATTTTACTATCTCAAAGTAAGTTTACCTTATGACTAATGCAATACTCAAAGAAATATATGGTTTCTGTCTTTTATTCCGACAAAAAGTGGCTTTTACTAAAATTAGGTTGACGCCTTCATTACAGGATTAAACACATTTTTTTCTAGAGTTTGTGAGTAAGAGCCCCGGTTTACACATCAATACCCTCTAGAAAAAATGTGTTTAAACCTTATAATTCTTAAGCCAAATTTGTTTTTTAATTTCAATTTGCTGAAAATCACGGGATCCCTGCAAGCATATGTATCGTGCATGAATAGATTATGAAATTAGTTTCGGAAACATGGTTTATCTAAGTGTAAACCAAGAGAAAAATTCTAATTGACCAATCCAATTCAAGTATTTATAGATATGCAAATCATTTAAGAATTATTACACAATCAATTTGAAATACTTTTATAGCAGCATGATTACTCCATATTTACACTTACTTGCATTAGCATATACATTTAACTTTTCAGGTGTGGCATCACTGATAGGGGAAAAAACAGGGAAAATTGTGCATCACACCCTCAGAATATCCAGCTGCCGTATATGTCGTAATGCACAAAAGAATGGAAGACCACCTAATACCACACAATTGTAAAAAAAACTGGTCAGGGACAGCAAAGGGCATGGAACCAGACATGGTAGTACAGTTGGTGAAGGATGTACATGAACAAAATATTGAAATTAATGAACTGGCAGGTGATGATGATTCTGTTGGGTTTGACAGGGCAAAGAAACTTCTTCCAAATTCTAAAATGGCAAAAACCAGTGATAGAAATCATATAATCAAAAATATCATCAAAAAGCTGTACAGCCTAAAACCAAAGCAAAAGGAGTTGACGCCAATGGTAATAAATGCAATTACCAAGAATTATTCCTACATGTTGGCACAAAACCAAGGCAGTCCAGAAAAAATTGAAAAAGGAGTCAGAGGGATGATTGACCATATGTATGGGAAACACCAAACCTGTGATATGAAATGGTGTGGTTATCTAAAAGACAGAACATCATACAGGCACACAAACTTACCCCTCGGAAAGGACTTGACATCTGAAAGCCTCAAAGCTGATCTAGAGAAATTGTTTATGGGAAAAATTGAAAGCCAATCAAAGAAACTGTCAAAACTTGCTAGTTCCCAAGCAAATGAAAGCTTTAACCATACGGTCTCAACCAAAGCAGGAAAAAATAAGCATTATTCTGGTTCCTCAAGTTTAAATTATCGTGTCAGTGCAGCAGTCTTACAAAAAAATGAGGGATATGGTTATTTGTCAAAGGTAATATTTGCAAATTATACTTTTATGGTTTTTTCCCAAAAAAAATATTCTGATCCCAAGTTTGATGAAAAAAATATTCTGTTCAAGCAGATGACAAAAAAATATTCTGAATCCAGATTTCCCCATTACCTTATAGTGTTAAGTTTTGAAGAAAAAAAGTTTGATTACTAGCGACAAAAAGTAAATAAAATTGCTCTGCATGAAAAATATTTTATGACTCAAACAACAGATCATTACCCCCCTTGATGTTCAATGGTTGCTCACTAATGTTTCAAAACAAAATAAGGGAAATTTGTTATTACACTATACAAAAAGTATATTTTAAAGGTGAAATGTAATTTTAAGAAATAAAATTTAGAATTGAAATGGGGAATGTGTTAAACAGACAGCAAACCTAACCAAAACAGAAAACAGCCAAAGTCCATTAATGGGTCTTCAACACAGCAAGAAAATCTCGCATCCTTGTTCCTTCTTCATTATTTTTGTAGTTTTATAGGGTATAAAAACCTAAAGTGATTCATGTAAAATGTGCTTTGATCAATGCTTTTACATCAAAATAAAACTTTGCAACAAAGAGGAACAGTCATTTCTTAAATAACTGTTAAGACCATCCTCATATTGAATTTATACATGTTGTTATTTATTTATTTTTTAAGGTTAGTGAAGCAGCAGGGTTGTCACCTCCCGTATGATAAACATGACACGTACTCCTGTCGGACAGTAGCCGTACTGTAGCAGTACTGAGAACCGTACTTATAATATTCATTTGGACTTTTCTTTGAATTGCTTATAATAGATACCCCGGCAGGACTTTCAGCGAAATTAGCCGTAAACCGGCTCGAAATATTTAAATTAGCAGGAGTCCGGTTCATAAAGTCCAGCTGGACTTTAATAAAAGTGCGTCTGAAAAAAAATCCAGCCGGCATTACTGGCAAAAATATGGACTCTATAAAGTTCAGCTGGACTTCAAAAAGTGCAGTTTGACTTTTAAAGATGATCTCAGCAGGGGTGAATCCAGCTATTTTCAAAAGGAAGGGGGGGGGGGATAGGGGGAGGGGGTCCAACCATATGTCCCCATTCAAATGTATTGATCGTCAAAATAATGGGGGGTTCCAACCCCCGGAACCCTCCCCCTGGATCCGCCACTGCTCAGTTTTTCTTCAGATGGTTGATTCTTTCTGATTTAATTTGCATCATGGATCCCTTGCTATAATCTGAAAATAGAAAAAAAAACAGATGACATTATGCATATATACTGGTTATTTCTTTTTCTTTTTTGTACTGTCTTACTGGCAAAACCAAGAAATGGGGTATTGAGAAGCTAAATGATAACTTACAAAAAATTGTGGTTATTTAATAACCTAAATAATTTTAAAGTGGCTAAAAATAAAATAAAGTTGGCTTTCAAAATCACTTAAAGTGTAGAAATCCAGGCCTCGACAATAACACTTGTCCGATTGTCCGGTACCAGAGGAAAAAAAGGTCGGACAAGTAAAAGCTATATCAAGCTTGTCCGACGGGACAAGTAAAATTATTCTGCAGAAAATAAATTTAATCCAACTTTGATGAACAAAGTAATTATAAACAAAAAACAAGAAAAGAAGATAAAAACAAGTACTAATTTGACATGTTTACTTGCAATCGATACTTTAAAACTGGTTCTTTGTCAGGTACTTTTTTAGAGGTAAAAGGCATACTTTTCTCGGAAACCAGTCTTACTGAGGGTGTCATTGGGTCCAGTCATTAGTGTAACCCTCTTACTGATCGGCTTTGTAGATAAGGAAACTTTTCAAGACAGTTGTCACCAGCTGGAAAAACGATTCCGCTCCAAATTTAATAGACAGTTTGGCACCTAGGAGACATATTTAATAGACATGATTAATAGACAGTTTGGCAACGCAGGAGACATTTCGGGACCAAAACAAATCAGTACCTGGTTTTCGAACTTATTCTGTTGCTTTATAATAAATACCATACCGGTAATTTTTTTAACAAAAAATATTTAAAAAAAAAAAATGAAGAAATTATTTACCATAAAATTCACAAAATCATATTTCATCATTTGTAGAAAAAAAACAATACTTGCAATACGGTGACCTATATATTTTAATTTCTGTGTCATTTGGTCTCTTGCAGAGAGTTGTCTCATTGGCATCATACCTCATCTTTTTTTTTATTGATTGCATTTGAAAAAACTTTTTTCAACCTAAAAACCAAGATACAAATCCAATGAGTGTACATTGACAGGCTTATCAGACAGTGCCTCATGTGCAGAGTCTGATGAGACTTTGGCACTAAAGAAAGCTAGAACGTAAGTCCTGTGACATGACTAGATTCAGTTGTTCTCGACTCATATTTTTGTAAAGTATTTCAAAAGATATCAATCAAATTCTGTTCTTTTGTTTTAATTCATTTTGTTCCTTGAATCAACTTAAAATGCAAAAATGGTTATTATTAAGATTTTTTTTGGACAAGTTACAATTTCATTCGGACAAGTAAGTTTTGGTATGTACTTGTCCTACTGGACAAGTTGAAAAAAAAGTTATTGTAGAGGCCTGAAATCCTTTCAAAACAACTCAAATAATAACCATTCCTTAATACAGATCGAGGGATTAAAAAATATAACAATACATTTTTTAACACAACAATTCAAAACAGGAAGTGACAGGGACATAACAGACAAGATGAAGATTATTGCATGAATATAAATAGTTGATGTAGGTTTTTTATTCTTTTTACTCTTCAAAAATAAGAATTAAGCTATTTATAATATTATAATTATTTTATTAATAAGTTGAATAAAAAGAGCATATCTGATAATATCACCAACATGGTGGAATTCAATTTATTGTACTTACCAGAATTATGCAATCCAAAACACATGCAAACAGCAATCTTCCTAAATTGTCATTGATGCCAGTCAGAATAACCCATCTTCTCTATTTAATGTGAAAAGAATTACTTCCAAACATTTGCTTTACATCCAATGATATATAAAATTCTCATTTTGTTCAAGAAAGAAGACACATCTTCCTGTTTATTCCAAATTCAAATGTTGTTGTATTGCAATACATGAGGTTGTTTAACATGTTAAGGAGTTGTTTTAAATGTTCCTCTTATGACTAATTGCATGTGCCTTAATTTTGAATATGTGATATATTAAAAAAAGAAAATCAATTATTAATTTGTTTAATTATGAAATTTTTAATAAAAGTGATAGTAATTGCAGAAATATGTATTTCGAAATGTATTCTCCCACATATGGCCTCAATCTCTGTGGAGATAGTACTTCCTGTGACCTGTCCAGACTGAGGTTAATTGAAAACAGATGGCACATTTCTACAAGACTAACTGCTATTAAATCACTGTTGATCACTATTATATGGCTCAAGTTTCTAATTGATGTTAAAGATTATGAATGATAATTATAAATTTTATGCATTCATCTAATTAAATATAAATATACTAGAAAATGTATAAATTTGACCTGTAACAGATGTTGCTAGTGTTTTTTTTTATGAAAAAAGTAGAAATGTTAAATAATTGCTGTATATTAAACATATTAACTTGGATATAATTCAATCAAAAGTCACCAAAATTAAATTTTAACTTTCCATCAACAGTCTATGTTAAATATTTCATAATGCCCTAAATGGAATTGAAAATCTAGGGAAAGTATCACATCTTATAGTTTGAACTAAAAGTATATTGCAAAAAAATATTTTATCATTATTATTAATTACTTGCAAACTTTCATTTTTAACTGTTTTACATTTTGAAAGAATTGTTCCTTTTAAAGAACAGAAAAAGAATTGTTCCTTTCAAAGAACAGAATCTAATGTAGCAAACTTTTTATTTCTGTAAGGGTAGATTTGGCTGATGAAAATTTTCCAAGTCTAAATTCCTGCTCATAAATGAATGTAAAATTTTCTAAGACAAAAATCCTGCTGATCATTCTACAGAAAGGAATAAATTTCCTCAAAAGTCCAGCCGTGTTTATTTCTTGTAAGCATTACAAAAAGTGCGGTTGGACTTTTTAGAAAATACCGGCTGGCAAATAACCCAAGTATAAGAAAAAGTACGTGTACGGCTCATGTCAGACTGGACTTTTCAATGTCAGACTGGAATACGTCTCAAGTCTAGCTAGAGTCCAGTTGAACTCCAGTTCATACGGGTTGGGAATGAGACTATCAAGAGGGCTATACGATTGAATAGAAAGAGGAATAAAAAATCTGAAAGAGCCAAAACAAAGCAGCACAAAAAAAGAAGAATCAATTTTAAAATAAAGAAAGATCAGGAAAAAGTACCGGTGTTGATATAAGAGAAGGAAGAACTTATGAAAGTGAAATAGGTACATCCTTAACTTTTTAAACTGTCTTAGAATTTAAACTTTGACTTGTTAATTCATTTAACTTATTGCAAATTTAACCAAAGTATGATTTTTAAACTTTCTCTGTCTTTCGTACTTATAATTGATTAGCGGAGGGCCCCTTTTTTGGTCTGTAAGATTGATGCATGACATGCAATAAGGATTATCAAAGTTATAAAATAGAACATACTTTAAACATTTGATGTTTCATTTACTTTTGTACAAACACATTTTACACCATATATTACAATTAAAATCTGCAATTTTGTTTTTACAAAACTTGATGTGTTATAGGAATGAACAATGAGAAGTTAGATGAAGAAATCCCTGCTCCAATGAATGCATCTTCATGTATACCGATAGATATTTCTACAGCTCCACTGGTAGTCCTTGATTTAGAAACTACAAGCCCTCCTATGTAAGTCGTTAATATATAAATATATAGAAAAATTGTTCTCATATTGGCCCGGGTATCAACCCGAGACGTAGTCGAGGTGCTGATATGGGTCGAGGGATGATACCCGGGCCGATATGGAAAAGGCCATGTATTAATCTCTTTATCATATACTTCCGACAATTGTTTTATGTAAGGCAAATACACAAATGAAATAACTAAAACAGTCAAAAACTTTATAAAGAAGTTAAATTATGAATCCAACAAATACACTATCATTGTCCAACAATAGCATCACTACCTCCATATATATATTTATGTTACCATTTCCTATAGAGGCATTTTGAAACATTGAAAATTTGGAAGCAAAGAAGTATTTACAGTTTTATGATCATTATTACTACATGTTGTACTATGAGATGATTCATAATTGTCAATGGCATTTGTTAGCAAGTACTTAACTATCATCATTTTGAGAATCTATATTATTGGATTTAGCCATGTTAACATCTGTTTTTCAATAACAGGTGGTTCTGTACAAACGAATTTACCACTGGATCCAATACACCTTATCGCTATTTGTCCGCCATTACTGGACATCACAAAAGTTCCCGTAAAATTTTGACGTCATAATAAAAAATATCTGACGCCACAATGGAAAATTAAACAGACGATACCGGAAATAACGGAAGTAACTTGCACGAGAGGCCCCTGATATGGGTTAACAGCCCGGGTGGGAAATTATGGCTTGTGTACTTCCGTTCATTACACATATGCAAAAGCTATCATATTAATGCTAAGTATATGATAAAATAAATTATATGAAAACTTTATATGCTTATATACATTGTATATTGGTTATTGCACATGGAACCAGCTTTTCATTCTTCTTTTTGAAGTAATACTTTTATATATATATCACTCAAATATTAAAGTTAGAGATAAATGTATAACACAGCAGGAAAATTGCCCATACAAATTTCTTAAATTGTCTACATAAAAAATGGAGATGTGGTATGATTGCCAATTTATTAATTAATGAGACTGTATCCCCCCAAAGTTCAAATAGAGTGAAAGTAGGCAATTATAGGCAATCATACAGACTTCAACAATGAAAATCATAAACCTATATCACACAGGAGGCTTTAACAGACCCTCACATGAAAAACTAAAAGAGAAAAGTGAACATTAGATATTGTAAACACTTTATTAGAATAATAAATCATGAAAAAAATAATTAGTTTCCTTTTCAGGCCATTTTGGTGATAAGATTAACCCATACATTGCTAAAACTATTGAATTAGCAGGTAACATATTTTGTATTTATTGAGAAATATTGAAATAAGAAAAACTAAACTAATTTTTTTTTTCAGATAGAACCTCAGATGTTATACAGATTGCTGCAACTTCAAACAATAATGAATTTAGCAGTTACATCTTTCCAAACCAACCTATCTCAAAACAGGCCCTCGAAATTACAAAAAAATACCGTTTCTGCAAATCAGGGGTCTGTTGTTCAACTTGTCGTTAAAGTAAACGAGTCGTTAAATTTTACTAATCACTGCGTTAAATTTAATCAGTCCATTATCATGTTGTTCAACTTGTCGTTAAATTTAACGAGTCATTTAAAATTGTCAAAGTGTCGTTATATTTAATCGACCTCATTGAGGTTGATTAAATTTTAATCAGTTGATTACCCTCAATCTAAGATGGCTGTCAATGTATTGTTTCTACCACCTGTTGTACGGAGAGAGCGACATTTTCGTGGTTTTGACCCTCTTGAAAGGGAATTTTCTGATGAGGAGCTAAGGCAGAGGTATAGATTTGGCAGAGAGACCATTGAGTACTTGTCTGATTTAATGAGAGGGGATCTGGAGCTTGGGACAAATAAGGAGACAGCCCTTTCAGTGGAACAACAAGTTATGATTGCCTTGAGGTTTTATGGCAGTGGATCTCACTTGCAAGTTGTTGGGGACACAATGGGATTTGACAAATCAACTGTGTCTCGGGTGATCGACCGCGTGACGGAGTTATTAGTTGCCAGGAAGGACGAGTTCATGTCGTGGCCAGATAACCAGAGGAATAACGTAATAAGGGCTGGGTTTTATAAAAAGGCTGGTTTTCCAAACGTGGTTGGATGCATTGATGGGACCCACATAAGGATTACTGGGCCTAGCATTGATGAACCAGCATTTGTTAACAGAAAGGGGTTCCACAGCATCAACGTACAAGCCATTTGTGACCATGAAGGTAATTTAAAACACTATATTCTACCTATTTTATGTTTACAACATGCATTGTGTGCGTCCTTTTTCTTGACCTTCAATCGTCCTTAACCATATACAATATTGGCTGGTTTTCTGTTGAACTGGTTTTCAGCTAATTTGAAAATTGATGAAAAAAGATGGACAACTCAATCTTGTCATATACTTTTTATTGGATCCGTAAAATCAATGCGTTTACTGTTTCACTTTCAAATATGATGGATCGAGTGAACTGCTAGGTGTTTATGATCGTTTATGCTTAATACATAAATTTATTGATCAAAATAGTTGTAAAGATGTGCCCATCCACCCCTTATCTGCTTCAGGTAGAATTTGGTCAGGCTTAAACTTTGAAACGACAACGTAAATAGTGTGCCTCATGTAGTTTGCAGAAATTCTGGATCTACCTCTAAATGTTTCTGTGTCAGAGGAGACAGAAATAGTGACCAATCCCCAAGCCAGTCATTGTTCAATACATTTAAAAAAAAGGGAGCATAACTTCTATGCAATGTATTGTTTATCTGAATTGTTACTATACATATTTTGTTTTCACCACATTCCAAATTCGGCCAATATTTTAATGACTGGAACTATAATGGACAAACTATGCATGCATAAAAAAGAAGATGTGGTATTATTACTAATGAGACAACTCTCCACAAGAGATTAAATGACACAGAAATTATTTCTTTGATATTCCAAATCTAACCGTGTATTTAGATTTTTAATTTTAAGTCCCGTTTTTTAAATTGGTCTACATTAAGGTCCAAAGGGTCCAAAATTAAACATAGTTTGATTTTAGCAAAAATTGAATTCTTGGGGTTCTTTGATATGCTGAATCTAAACATGTGTTTAGATTTTTGATTATGGGCCAAGTTTTCAAGTTTGTCCAAGTAGGGGTCCAAAATTAAACTTTGTTTGATTTTAACAAAAATTGAATATATGGGGTTCTTTGATATGCTGAATCTAACCATGTATTTTGATTTTGGACATTGGACCATAATAGGTAAATTAAAAAAATTCAAGTTCTTAGACCAAATTCTTTCTGTGTCAGAAACCTATGCTGTGTCAAATATTTAATAACAATCCAAATTCAGAGCTGTATCAAGCTTGAATGTTGTGTCCATACTTGCCCCAACTGTTCAGGGTTCGACCTCTGCGGTCGTATCAAGCTGTGCCCCAGCGAAGCATTTTATTTCTTCTTGTGAGAGCTGTCTACTTAATCTTTCATTAGTACATTTTTTCTATTTCTCTAAATTTTGGTTTAGGTATTCATAATTGTCCCCTTCTATGTCAGGGCCTTTTATAGCCTACTTAATACAGTATTTTTTTTATTGATGACGGCCGTACGGTTGCCTATAATTGCTTTCATCCACTTAATTCATTTTAACTTTGTAGGATATATACATTTTTAGTTATAAAATTGACAATCATACCAAATCTCCTTATTTTTATATGTAAAAAGAAAACGAGAAAACTGAAAAATCAGTTGTATATTAAAGGGCCGATGAAGCTGACCTCAGAAACACGTAAAATGTCAAGCCCTGACAAAAACACAATTCATCACACAGATCAAAACCCTAAAATTATACGGAGAACAGGGATCCAGTTGGAAAATAGGTAATGTTGGTTCGGTAAATTCAGGAAGTCCTGTTGGGGTAGATGCTCCATGTTAGTCATTACTGTAACTATAATAAATCGTGAATGAAACAGTACATCATCAGTTGGACTTTTTGCTCAGCTTCATACCTGATTTTGTCCTTTTTTCATTAATAGTGTTAAAAATATGCACACGTCACATTGTGTTTCTGTTACTGAAAGTAATTTTTTTCGTAATAGATTTATTTAATCTCAGCCTTATTCATGAACAACGTTGCATCATGCTACTTACAAATAGTATTTCTGTCACACTTTAAAATAAGAAATAAATGTTTTTAAATTGTATTCCAGATCCGAATGAAACCAGATAAAGCTTGCTGTATCATCATTGCTTGTGGTGTTCTGCACAATATTGCCATCATAAGGAATGAACCTGACGTTGCAGAAGAACAATTAATTGACAATCAACCTCAGATGCCATCCTATAATGGTCCACAGGACGGAAAAGGCATACAGGACCATTTTGCTACCACTTTTTTTGCCTAACAAATTGCATGTTTTTATTTTTTCATATTTTGATACATTGTCATTCATTAAAAAAATGAGGAAATTTGAAAATAGCAACAAATCTTTATATGATCATTTTGACAATCTGTCGACAGAGGAAGTGTGCATTTTCGGCTTAAAAATTGGTATGGTAAATAGTGAGCAGTTAGTCGCCTATGAAATTAAAAACCCAGTAGCCATGCAACTGTACTTCAGTATAAAAATAAGAATATGTGGTATGATTGCCAATTGATTATATCAATTACCATATGGTAAAAATTAAATTATTTAAATGCCCAAAAAGGCGCAAGCCAGGTCCAGCAGTGCAAGGGCTATATATATAGCCAGTCAAGTTCATTTAAAACTTCCATCATCCTGATTGCCAATGAGACGATGGGGTATCCTGAAACAACAATTTACCCAAGACCAAATGTCCTCAATATCAGCAATTATAGGTTCCAGTGCAACAATTGTAAAACAATTCAGATAAGTTAAACCAATCGCCAGAATTATATAATAAATAAACCAAAAAAAAAACAAATATGAAATACATTAACAACAGACAACCATTAAAATTACAGGCTCCTGATTTTGGGAAGGTACATGTAGAATAATTGCAGCGAGGATCTAAAGACATTTCATTCCTTGCAAGAAGTCAAAAACGAAACATCGGAGCTAGCTTCCTGTTCATGTAGCTGCATTATTACATCCTTAGATCATTGAGTTTTTGGTTGAAATACTTGTCATTTGTTTATAAGTTTTTGATTCATGCATCACTTAGGTATAGCTACCATTTGATTTTTATAGGGGGGGGGGGGGCTAGAATGAAAAATTTTGTCTTGCATTTTTTGTTAAGTGTAATCTCTGTCCTGTCTTTTTTTTATTAGATTATCCTGACTTTTTTTACATAAATTGTCATCCTGCCTTTTTTTTTGCCAAGTTGCTCATCCTGCCATTTTTTTTACTCAAAACTCTTGTCCTGCCTTTTTTTTTCAAATTCATCCTAGCCCCCCCCCCCCCCCCCCCATCATAAAAATTAAATGGTAGCTCCCTTATGATTCTTTGAATGATGGAGGTGCATTGGGTGTTGCTAAATTGTAATTACTATTTTCTTTTACATAGGAGTGTGTACACAAAATGAATTTGGTGGCCTCATAATAATTTCTAAAATAAAAATCAACAATATAACAATGAATTTAATACGTTCAAAACATAGAGGCAAGTGCCTGGGAGAGTGTGACTGGTTCTGAATTGCCACCCACTAACTTTTGCAAAAGCTCAATTTGGAGTTCCAGTTTTTTTTTTCCAAGTCCATTTGAATGTTCTTCTTCTCTTGTATCACTAATTTACCCTGCAGTGCACGATACTGTATGTCATGTATGTCCTGCACTGTTACCTTTTTTGAGGGTGTTCTCACTATCCTACAAATAAAAAAAACATAATGATTTTTTTAAAAGATTGAAAAGATATTGATCGATACCCAGGAATAATTCTACCAAATAGCTACTTACAACTCCGGGGCCACTTTCTATATACAAAGTGATTGAACGACGTGCCGTTGGAATATGTCATGTTTTCCGGCTTGAAATATGTAAATAGGTGGGGAAAACTGTCAGAAATATATGAAAGGTAAAAAAAGTTCCAATTACTTGTATACTAAAAAGCCCTGTCTGAGACTGTCATTTTTCACATCATAAAAAGTCTCGCCTTAAGTTGAATTAACATTACATACAGAATCTTAGCCCTTATTTCATTGGCAGATCCAGAAATTTTCACAAGAGGGGGCCCACTCCAGTCATGCTTCAGTGATTCTCTATATAATCAACCAAATTTTTCCCACAAAAGGGGGAAGGGATGGGGGCACAAGCCCCCTGGGCCCACCCACCAAATCTGCCTCTGAAATAACCACACGAAACACAACAAATATGAGAAAAGGTTACATTATTAACTACGCAATATAGGAAAAAGACTATACATTTTTAATATCTTAATTATATTAATAGGGTGGGGTCACTCTAGAACCCCAGCGGCACCCCTATCAATCAAATATTGATCCCCCCACCACCACCACCACCACCACCACCACCATCCCTGATGCTTACTTAGGTGCTGAAATGACTAAAACTTGAATACATTTAAAGTTATTATAAGGAAATATATCACTATAAATCACTATACCATATAGTTCTATCCTTAGCAGAATTTGTCAATACTTTTTAGGTTTAGGTTTGAAAGATTGCCACGTTTAGTAATATTAATGACTGCATTGTCATGAAGAACCGATAGCAAAATCTCACTTTGAGGTTCATTGTTGGAAATATAAACATGCATTGACAAATCTAATTTTATACATTGTATCAAGAAAAAAGTGTTCACCCAATAACCTAGCGGAACCTGTTTACACAACACATTTTTAAAGAGTTCTTGTTGCAGGCAAGGATTTGTATAGTAGCATATCTTACTATACAAATCCTTGTTGAAGGCCTTACTTTTAATTTCAGTGTCATTTTGGTCTCTTGTGGAGAGTTGTCTCATTGGCAATCATAACATATTTTCTTTTTTATATTTATTTTAAACTTACTTCCGCTTTTCTGTAATACTTGTTTGTACTGGAACAACTGTTTGTGTTAGGATAGGGTCATATCCAGTCAGTAGAGATGGACTCTGTGGACTGAGAAGGGGTGGACAGTCACTGATAAGTGATGCTGCCGACTCATAGAGATCCTGGCTGGCATCTTCTTCTGGTAATGTGGCAGTGATAGTTGGTGGATCTGTAATAAATGAGAGTAAATTGACTTGTTGATACTGTGTTTGGGTATTTTATCTATCTGTTTATCATGGGGCCGGGACAATGGAAACATATCATCATACATTAAATTCAGATACAATGTACTTTAAATTGCAAGTAAAAAAAAATTGCACAAGACTAAATAAGACCCTATTTCAACCCTTTAAATATTATTATGGGTCTCAGCTAAAAACTATGTGTTCCTGTCTAGGTTCAGACTGCAACAACAAATAGATAAACTTTATTCCGGATTTATGATAACCAGTCCGTATGTGTTTTAGTATTATAAATCATGACTGGTTTTCGCTCCAAATTATCTTCTGTTGTTCCTTTTAATCTAACAACAGATACCAGTTTGAAGACGACTTGGCGGTAGACTCTACGTATCACTAGCCTAGGGTAGTATGAATATTCATGAGTTTTATGAAGCAACGCGGGATACGTGATCACGTCATTGGCGCGATTATCTAATTTCACAGAACTATCAGCAAGCGGAAAACAAAAATATGTTCAGAAGTTCTTAGATATTTCCCAAGATGTAGGGCATATATCACTGGAACAGAGACGATACCAAAATAAGTATTTTGAATACTGAATCAGCTTTAGATATTGTGTACAAACACGGCATCTAAGCACTCACAAGACGATTATTAAAGGGGGGAGTTACACGCAACGAATGCATACGAGGGCTACCCTATGTGTTACATATGAAAACATACAGAAGAGCTATATTAAACCAGCGACAGTAACAGATCCAAATTTTCATTTAGGGGGGCTGCTCCAGTCCATGGCATAGCCGCCATAGGGACTTCCAGTGGCGGATCCAGAACTTTTCATAAGGGGTGCCCGCTGACTGACCTAAGTGGGGGCCCGCTCCAGTCATGCTTCAGTGATTCCCTATATAATCAACCAAATTTTTCACACGAAAAGGGGGGCCCATGACACCCAGCCCCCCCCCCCCTCCCCCTTGGATCCGCCTATGACTTCAGTCTTGACTACAGGTCAAATATATGTAATATAGTATAGCGCGTCAATCGTCTACATACATTTAAAAAAAACGAAAAAACGTATGCCCCTACTGTAGACGATTTATTGGCTATATAATATATCTGATCTGTAGTCCAGTCCCTATTTATGCTCCAGTCATGCCTGGGTGATTCCCTTTATATCCACCAAATTTTCCCTACAAGAGGGGGGTCCAATGCACCCTGCTCACCCCCTAAATCAGTGTTTGAGAGACACATATTCACTTGTATATATGTCTCAGAATAAACCAATGTAAAACCAAACCTTAGCCTAACTCAATTACTGATTAGACCAATAATTATGATGTCTTGAAAGGCTATTTTATTTTTTTGGTCATAATTATCTGGACTACTGCTACCTATGATCCCATCATTAACATATGGTCGAAGGGGGTGGGGCTAGGGTGTTTGTTTCATCTTGCACACAGTTACAGGGTTTCGTACAGACATCTGGCTGTTGTTGTAAACCAGACACCCCATTCATATACATTTATTGTACATGTATTTTTGTTTGCAAGAATCTGGACATGTATATATACCCGTTGTTCATATAATTTTCAGAAGAAAATCATTACCCATTGATCCATAAATATATATTTTCCAAGCTACCATAAATATAAACTATGACATCTTTAGATGTAACTAAAAACCTGGGTTCTTTCATATTATTGAACAAAAACATCAGTACACAATTTTACAGACATCTAAGATTATCATAACATTTAGACATGCTATCTGGTTATTAACTAACTGATTTTATAAATTTTTTGTAGTAATCCTTGCATTCTGTTTATTTTTAAAGGAATGCATTGACCATACAAAAGAATATATGTTTGTTTGCCCTAACCCTACCTACCATAAACATAGCTGCCTACCCAAATTCTTTTATTGTTCTGATGTGAAAAAGTTTTCTTTGAATCTGATAGGCATGAAGACTAAAAAACATCTGACACTTCAATTTCCCTTTGCTGTGAGAAAAAAGAAAATGCCTACCAACCTACCCACTGTCTCTAAAATGTATCTTTGGGTAGGGTAAGGGCAAACTAAAATATTTATAAGTGTAGCCTTACAAATGTGACATCAAAATTTATCAGTGTAAAAATTATTTCAGGTTTAAACAGTCTTCTTGAAAACTTGGACATAATGACGTAAAAATCTGCTAAGAGGTGTGCAAATTGAGCAGGGGATGCCCCACAAACCCTTTCTATTAGTTAACATTTACAGTGTCCAGTTATGTACCCCTTTAAGTTTATTCTGTCCTTTTAAATTTGTGAATAAAGGAAGTATCTTTATTTATAATTTATATATACATGTATATATGCTCTTCAAAGGTAAATTTACAAATGATATATTATGTTCAAAACAAGCTGATTACTTTTTGTTTAGTTCTAAGTAAAAACTAGGAGTAAGGGAATTTTCTGCTAAGGGAATTTAGACAATTTTTTTAAAATTTCAACCTAAGGTCAAATATATAAATTTCACTTGTCCACTTAATCATGTTAATATGAAAAACTAAAGTGCAAGGAGTATTTATTTATCTACATTTCTTGTTTCAGCAATTGCTGTACCTTTCCAGTTACTTATTATGTGTTGTGTATTAATTTGACTATAACACTTTTGAGTGACTGGATAGGTTGATAATATTCATCAATCGAAAAAGAAACTGGAGAGATTGGTAATGGTTTTACACAGCAGCAATTGAAGGTACACAAATTAAGGTTGTCATATCAGCCTACAAAGTCATATCAAAAGCCCAGGCTAGTGGTCAATAAGCATGAGTCATCAGACATCAGTCATATCAATGGCCTAGGGTAGTGGTCAATTATCAGGAGTGATCAGTCAACAGTCCTATCAATAGCCTAGGGTAGTGGTCAGTTATCTGGAATGACCAGTTAACAAAGTCATATCACAAGCCTAAGGTAGTAGTCAATTATCTGGAATGACCAGTTAACAAAGTCATATCACTAGCCTAGGGTAGAAGTAAATTATCTGGAATGACCAGTTAACAAAGTCATGTCACTAGCCTAGGGTAGTGGTCAATTATCAGGAGTGATCAGTTTACAAAGTCATATCACTAGCCTACAGTGGTTAATTATCAGGAGTGATCAGTTAACAAAGTCACGTCACTAGCCTAGGGTAGTAGTCAATTATTAGGAGTGATCAGTTAACAAAGCCATATCACTAGCCTAGGGTAGTGGTCAATTATCTTGAATGACCAGTTAACAAAGCCATATCACTAGCCTAGGGTAGTGGTCAATTATAAGGAGTGATCAGTTTGCAAAGTCATATCACTAGCCTAGGGTAGTGGTCAATTATCTGGAATGACCAGTTAACGAAGCCATATCACAAGCCTAGGGAAGTTGTCAGTTATGTGTCATATCATTAGCATAGGGACGTTGTCAGTTATGTGTCATATCATTAGCCAAAGGAAGTTGTCAGTTATGTGTTATATCACTAGCCCAGGGTAGTTGTCAGTTATGTGTCATATCACTAGTCTAGGGAAATTGTAAGTTATTTGTCATATCACTAGCTTAGTGTAGTTGTCATCTATGTGTTATATCCCTAGCCTATAGTAGTTGTCAGTAATGTGTCATTTCACTAGCCTACGGTAGTTGTCAGTAACGTGTCATATCACTAGCCAAAGGTAGTAGTCAATTATCAGGAATGATCAGTCAAGTTAACAAAGTCATATCACTAGCCTAGGGTAGCAGTCAATTATCTGGAATGACCAGTTAACAAAGTCATATCACTAGCCTAGGGTAGCAGTCAATTATCTGGAATGACCAGTTAACAAAGTCATATCACTAGCCTAGGGTAGTGGTCAATTATCTGGAATGACCAGTTAACAGTCATATCACTTGCCTACGGCAGTGGTCAATTATCTGGAATGACCAGTTAACAAAGTCATATCACTAGCCTAGGGTAGTGGTCAATTATCTGGAATGACCAGTTAACAAAGTCATATCACTAGCCTAGGGTAGTTGTCAATTATCTGGAATGACCAGTTAACAAAGTCATATCACTACCCTAGGGTAGTGGTCAATTATCTGAAATGACCAGTTAACAAAGTCATATCACTTGCCTAGGGTAGTGGTCAATTATCTTGAATGACCAGTTAACAAAGCCATATCACTAGCCTAGGGTAGTGGTCAATTATCAGGACTGATCAGTCAACAGTCCTATCAATAGCCTAGGGTAGTGGTCAGTTATCTGTAATGACCAGTTAACAAAGTCATATGACTAGCCTAGGGTAGTGGTCAATTATCTGGAATGACCAGTTAACAAAGTCATATCACTAGCCTAGGGTAGTGGTTAATTATCTGGAATGACCAGTTAACAAAGCCATATTACAAGCCTAGGGTAGTGTTCAATTATCAGGAGTGATCAGTTTACAAAGTCATATCACTAGCCTAGGGTAGTGTTCATTTATAAGGTCAGTTAAGTTAACAAATCCATATCACTAGCCTAGAGTAGTGGTTAATTATCAGGAGTGATCAGTTAACAAAGTCACATCACTAGCCTAGGGTAGTAGTCAATTATTAGGAGTGATCAGTTAACAAAGCCATATCACTAGCCTAGGGTAGTGGTCAATTATCTTGAATGACCAGTTAACAAAGCCATATCACTAGCCTAGGGTAGTGGTCAATTATTTTGAATGACCAGTTAACAAAGTCATATCACTAGCCTATGGTAGTGGTCAATTATCTGGAATGACCAGTTAACAAAGTCATATCACTAGCCTAGGGTAGTGGTCAATTATTAGGAATGATCAGCTCACAAAGTCATATCACTAGCCTAGTGTAGTGGTCATTATCAGATCAGTTAACAAAGCCATATCACTAGCCTAGGGTAATGGTCAATTATCAGGAATGATCAGTTAACAAAGTCATATCACTAGCCTAGGGTAGTGGTCACTTATCAGCTAGCATACGGTAGTTGTCAGTAATGTGTCATATCACAAGCCTAGGGAAGTTGTCAGTTATGTGTCATATCATTAGCATAGGGACGTTGTCAGTGATGTGTCATAGCATTAGCCAAAGGAAGTTGTCAGTTATGTGTTATATCACTAGCCCAGGGTAGTTGTCAGTTATGTGTCATATCACTAGTCTAGGGAAATTGTAAGTTATTTGTCATATCACTAGCTTAGGGTAGTTGTCATCTATGTGTTATATCCCTAGCCTAGAGTAGTTGTCAGTAATGTGTCATTTCACTAGCCTACGGTAGTTGTCAGTAACGTGTCATATCACTAGCCAAGGGTAGTAGTCAATTATCAGGAATGATCAGTTAAGTTAACAAAGCCATATCACTAGCCTAGGGTAGTGGTCATTTATCTGGAATGACCAGTTAACAAAGCCATATCACTAGTATAGGGTAATGGTCATTTAGCAGGCCAGTTTAGTTAACAAATCCATATCACTAGCCTAGAGCAGTGGTCAATTATCAGGAGTGATCAGTTCACAAAGTCATATCACTAGCCTAGGGTAGTGGTCACTTATCAGCTAGCATATGGTAGTTGTCAGTAATGTGTCATATCACTAGCCTAGGGTAGAAGTCAATTATCAAGAATGATCAGTTCACAAAGTCATATCAGGGGCAGTCCAAGATACACGTGGAGAAGGAACGTTGCAGTAGAGATGGAGAAAGAAGGGTACAAGTGGCATGATCTGGAGAGGCTAGCAAAAAAACAGAACAAGGTGGAGAAATATCGTTAGTGCCCTTTGCTCCACCAAGGGACAACAGGATTAAGCAAGGGTAGTGATCACTTATCAGCTAGCATACGGTAGTTATCAGTAATGTGTCATATCACTAGCCTATGGAAGTTGTTAGTTATGTGTCATATCACTAGCCCAGGGTAGTTGTCAGTAATGTCTCATATCACTAAATTAGGGTAGTTGTCATTTATGTGTAATATCACTAGCCTAGAGCAGTTGTCAGTAATGTGTCATATCACTAGCCTACGGTAGTTGTCAGTAACGTGTCATATCATCAGCCAACGGTAATTGTCAGTAGTGTCTCATATCAACAGCCTAGGGTAGTTGTCATTAATGCCTCATATCACTAGCCTAGGGTAGTTGTCAGGAATGTCTTATATCACTAGCATAGAGTAGTTGTCATTTGTGCCTCATATTATACCCTATGGTAGTTGTCAGTTATGGGTCATATCACTAGCCTACGGTAGTTTTCAGTAACGTGTTATATCATCAGCCTACTGACAACTACCTAGTGCTAGGTTAGTGATATGACACATTAATCACGACTTACCTAGGTTAGTGATATGAGACATTACTGACAACCACCCTAGGCTAGTGATATCACCCATTTATGACAACCACCTTAAGTTAGTGATACGAGACATTAATGACAACTACACTAGGCTAGTGATATGAGACATTAACGACAACTACCATAGGCTAGTGATATGAGACATTAATGACAACTACCTTAGGAGATGAAATGATACGTTACTGACAACTACAAAAAGCTAGTGATATGACACATAACTGACAACTACCCTAGGATGGTGATATCACATAATTATAACTGACAACTACCCATGGGTAGTGATATGACACATAACTGAAAAGTACTCTAGGCTAGTCAGTGATATGACAAATAACTGACAACTTCCCTAGGATAGTGATATAACACACTACTGACAACTACCATAAGCTAGTGATGACAAAATACTGATAACTACCCTAGGCTAGTGATATAACTTTGTTGTTTTATAATGACAAGTAACGGACAACTACCAGGATAATGATTATATGACACACTACTGACAACTACTCTAGAGTAGTGATATGACAAATTACTGACAACTCCCCTAGGCTAGTTATATGACACATTACTGACAACTACCTTAGGCTAGTGATATATCTGTTGTTTTATAATGACTCATAACTAAAAACTACCCTGAGCTAGTGACATTACACATAACTGACAACTACCCTAGGCCAGTAATATAACTTTGTTGTTTTATGACACATAGCTGACAACTATCGTAGGTTAGTGATATGACACATAACTGACAACTACCATATGCTAGTGATATAACACATAACTGACAACTATTCAAGGCTAGTGATATGACACATAACTGACAACTACCATAGGCTAGTGATATAACACATAACTGATAACTATTCAAGGCTAGTGATATGACAACTACCCTAGGCTAGTGATCTTACACATAATTGGTAACTACCATAGGCTATTGATATGACATTGTTGAATGATCCGATACTACCCTATACTAGTGATATGGCTTTGTTAACTGGCCATTCCAAATAAATGACCACTACCCTAGGCTAGTGATATGGCTTTGTTAACTGATCACTCCTGATAATTGACCACTACCTTAGGCTAGTGATATCACTTTGTTAACTGAACACTACTGATAATTGACCACTACTCTAGGCTAGTGATGTGGCTTTGTTAACTGAACTGATAAATGACCACTACCCAAGGCTAGTGATATGGCTTTGTTAACTGGTCATTCCAGATAAATGACCACTACCCTAGGCTAGTGATATGGCTTTGTTAACTGATGACTCCTGATAGCTGACTACTACCCTAGGATAGTCATATGACTTTGTTAAATGATCAGTCCTGGTAAATGACCACTACCCTAGGCTAGTGATTTGACTTTGTTAACGGGTTATTTCTGATAATTGCCCACTTCCCTAGGCTAGTGATATGGCTTTGTTAACTGATCATTCCTGATAATTGACCACTACCCTAGGCTAGTGATATGGCTTTGTTAACTGATCTGATAAATGACCACTACCTTAGGCTAGTGCTGTATGCCTTTGTTAACTGATCACTCCAGATAATTGACCACTACCCTAGGCTAGTGATATGACTTTGTTAACTGATGACTCCTGATAATTGACCACTACCCTAGGCTAGTGATATGGCTTTGTTTACTGATGACTCTTTGTATTTGACCACTACCCTATGCTTGTAATATGTCTCTGTTAACTGATCACTCCTGATAATTGACCACTACCCTTGGCTAGTAATATGACTTTGTTAACTGATGACTCCTGATATTTGACCACTAACATAGGCTAGTGATATGGTTTTGTAAACTTAACTGAATTGATAAATGACCACTACCCTATACTAGTGATATGGCTTTGTTAACTGGTCATTCCAGATAATTGACTTGTACCCTAGGCTAGTGATATGACTTTGTTAACTGGTCATTCCAGATAATTGACCACTTCCCTAGGCTAGTGATATGACTTTGTTAACTGGTCATTCAAGATAATTGACCACTACCCTAGGCTAGTGATATGGCTTTGTTAACTGGTCATTCCAGATAATTGACTATAACCCTAGGCTAGTGATATGTCTTTGTTAACTGGTCATTCAAGATAATTGACCACTACCCTAGGCTAGTGATATGACTTTGTTAACTGGTCATTCAAGATAATCGACCAATACCCTAGGCAAGTGATATGTCTTTGTTAACAGGTCATTCCAGATAATTGACTATTACCCTAGGCTAGTGAAATGGCTTTGTTAACTGGTCATTCCAGATAATTGACCACTACCCTAGGCTAGTGATATGACTTTGTTAACTGGTCATTCCAGATAATTGACTATTACCCTAGGCTGGTTGATATGTCTCTGTAAACTGATCACTCCTAATAATTGACCACTACCCTAGGCTAGTGATGTGACTTGGTTAACTGATCACTCCAGATAATTGACCACTACCCTAGGCAAGTGATATGACTTTGTTTACAGGTCATTCCAGATAATTGACCACTACCCTAGGCTAGTGATATGGCTTTGTTAACTGGTCATTCCAGATAATTGACTATTACCCTAGGCTGGTGATGACTATGTTAACTGATCACTCCTAAAATTTGATCACTACCCTAGGCTAGTGATATGTTTCTGTTAACTGATCACTCCTAATAATTGACCACTACCCTAGGCTAGTGATATGACTTTGTTAACTGGTCATGCCAGATAATTGACCACTACCCTAGGCTAGTGATATGACTTTGTTAACAGGTCATTCCAGATAATTGACTATTACCCTAGGCTGGTGATATGTCTCTGTTAACTGATCACTCCTAAAAAAATTGACCACTACCCTAGGCTAGTGATATGACTTTGTAAACTGATCAGTCCTGATAATTGACCACTACCTTAGGCTAGTGATATGCCTTTGTTAACTGGTCATTCAAGATAATTGACCACTACCCTAGGCTAGTGATATGAATTTGTTAACTGGTCATTTAAGATAATTGACCACTACCCTAGGCTAGTGATATGGCTTTGTTAACTGGTCATTCCAGATATAATTGACTATTACCCTAGGCTGGTGATATGTCTCTGTTAACTCATCACTCCTAAAAATTGATCACTACCCTAGGCTAGTGATATGTCTCTGTTAACTGATCACTATTAATAATTGACCACTACCCTAGGCTAGTGATGTGACTTTGTTAACTGATCACTCCTGATAATTAACCACTACTCTAGGCTAGTGATATGGATTTGTTAACTTAACTGATCTGATAAATGACCACTACCCTATACTAGTGGTATGGCTTTGTTAACTGGTCATTCAAGATAATTGACTACTACCCTAGGCTAGTGATATGATTTTGTTAACTGGTCATTCCAGATAATTGACTACTACCCTAGGCTAGTGATATGACTTTGTTAACTGGTCATTCCAGATAACTGTCCACTACCCTAGGCTACTGATAGGACTGTTGACTGATCACTCCTGATAATTGACCATTACCCTAGGCCATTGATATGACTGATGTCTGATGACTCATGCTTATTGACCACTAGCCTGGGCTATTGATATGACTTTGTAGGCTGATATGACAACCTAAATTTGTGTACCTTCAATTGCAGCTGTCTAAAACTATTACCAATCTCTCCAGTTTTTTTTTCAATTGATGAATATTATCAACCTATCCAGTCACTCAAAAGTGTTATAGTCAAATTAATACACAACACATAATAAGTAACTGGAAAGGTACAGCAATTGCTGAAACAAGAAATGTAGATAAATAAATACTCCTTGCACTTTAGTTTTTCATATTAACATGATTAAGTGGACAAGTGAAATTTATATATTTGACCTTAGGTTGAAATTTTAAAAAAATTGTCTAAATTCCCTTAGCAGAAAATTCCCTTACTCCTAGTTTTTACTTAGAACTAAACAAAAAGTAATCAGCTTGTTTTGAACATAATATATCATTTGTAAATTTACCTTTGAAGAGCATATATACATGTATATATAAATTATAAATAAAGATACTTCCTTTATTCACAAATTTAAAAGGACAGAATAAACTTAAAGGGGTACATAACTGGACACTGTAAATGTTAACTAATAGAAAGGGTTTGTGGGGCATCCCCTGCTCAATTTGCACACCTCTTAGCAGATTTTTACGTCATTATGTCCAAGTTTTCAAGAAGACTATTTAAACCTGAAATAATTTTTACACTCATAAATTTTGATGTCACATTTGTAAGGCTACACTTATAAATATTTTAGTTAGGCCTTACCCTACCCAAAAGTACATTTTAGAGACAGTGGGTAGGTTGGTAGGCATTTTCTTTTTTCTCACAGCAAAGGGAAATTGAAGTGTCAGATGTTTTTTAGTCTTCATGCCTATCAGATTCAAAGAAAACTTTTTCACATCAGAACAATAAAAGAATTTGGGTAGGCAGCTATGTTTTGAGTACATGTAGGTAAGGTTAGGGCAAACAAACATATATTCTTTTGTATGGTCAATGCATTCCTTAAAAAATAAACAGAATGCAAGGATTACTACAAAAAATTTATAAAATCAGTTAAAGTTAATAACCAGATAGCATGTTTAAATGTTATGATAATCTTAGATGTCTGTAAAATTGTGTACTGATGTTTTTGTTCAATAACATGAAAGAATCCAGGTTTTTAGTTACATCTAAAGATGTCATAGTTTATATTTATGATAGCTTGGAAAATATATATTTATGGATCAATGGGTAATGATTTTCTTCTGAAATTTATATGAACAAAGGGTATATATGTACAGATTCTTGCAAACAAAAATACATGTATAATAAATGTATATGATTGGGGTGTCTGGTTTACAACAACAGCCAGATGTCTGTACCAAACCCTGTAACTGTGTGCAAGATGAAACAAACACCCTAGCCCCACCCCCTTCGACCATATGTTAATGATGGGATCATAGGTAGCAGTAGTCCAGATAATTATGACCAAAAAAAATAAAATAGCCTTTCAAGACATCATAATTATTGGTCTAATCAGTACTTGAGTTAGGCTAAGGTTTGGTTTTACATTGGTTTATTCTGAGACATATATACAAGTGAATATGTGTCTCTCAAACACTGATTTAGGGGGTGAGCAGGGTGCATTGGACCCTCCTCTTGTAGGGAAAATTGGTGGATATATAGGGAATCACCCAGGCATGACTGGAGCATATATAGGGACTGGACTACAGATCAGATATATAGCCAATAAATCGTCTACAGTAGGGGCATACGTTTTTTTTTAAAATGCATGTAGACGATTGACGCGCTATAATGTATTACATATATTTGACCCGTAGTCAAGACTGAAGTCCCTATGCCATTGACTGGAGCAGCCCCACTCCCCCCCCCCCCCCCTTTCCTAATGAAAATTTGGATCTGTTACTGTCGCTGGTTTAATATAGCTCTTCTGTATGTTTTCATATGTAACACATAGGGTAGCCCTCGTATGCATTCGTTGCGTGTAACTCCCCCTTTTAATAATCGTCTTTTGAGTGCCTAGATGCCGTGTTTGTGCACAATATCTAAAGCTGATTCAGTATTCAAAATACTTATTTTGGTATCGTCTCTATTCCAGTGATATATGCCCTACATCTTGGGAAATATCTAAGAACTTCTGAACATATTTTTGTTTTCCGCTTGCTGATAGTTCTGTGAAATTAGATAATCGCGCCAATGACGTGATCTTGGATCCCGCGTTGCTTCATAAAACTCATGAATATTCATACTACCCTAGGCTAGTGATACGTAGAGTCTACCCGACTTGGCGGCCCCCTGCCACTTGTGAACAAATGTTGAAAATAACACTTTAAAACCGTTATCAGTTTAAACAAATGCAATCTTGCAATAGTAAAACAAGAGCAGAACCTTCAAACCAACAAGAAACACGTTGGCAATCATTTAAGTAACAGAAAATTGGTCAAAATAAATTGTTTTCAGTCACGTGATATCAGTTGGGAATTCCCCTACTTGTTGTGACGGCGGAGCAGACGAAACTTTTACTAAAATTGAATAAGGGAAACTATGTATCCCGGGATTAAAAAGGCTACGAATATGTGTGTTATTTTCATCGTATTTCATTAAAAATTAACAATAACAATAAAAAAACTCCTTCAAAACAAAATTTTGCCAAAAATTGTTTGTTTATGAAAATTAAAAACATTTAGTTGATTGAAACTGTTAAAGTTCACTTTTTTACAAGGTGCAATAAAAAGGGTAGAGCCTTGAGAAGTTCTAATTAAGGGAAAAAAAACATTTGGGGATATATTCTTATGTGCTAAATATTATTTACATACTTGTCTGGAATGAATCCCTCTGAAGCTGGTGGTGTCCTTCATCAGGTGGATAACCCTCTCCACTGCTGTGCTGGGTTGCTTTGGAGCTGGTCCTCCCCCAGTTTTGAATATTTCATTCCTGTGTTTTGAATAAACGGCCTTGGCCACTCTTGTGGTGTTCCTCCATTTGTTTCGTACTTCTGTTGAAGTACGAAGAGCAACTCCAAGAGAATTTACCTTGATGGTAATCTCATCCCAAATGTGTTTTTGTAACTTATTTGTTACTGTGTTTGTTAATTTTCCATTTATGATGTTGGAGTTTTTTTCCACAAGCTGTTGTATCAAGTCTTCTTCTGCCACAGTAAAATTGGTCTTCATTAGCCTTTTCAGTTTGCTTGGGGTTTGTTCAACTGGTTCAGCCATTTTTTTACAGACAGGAAGCTCATAAACAATGAATGATGGGTAGGTTTTATTTAATCACTTGATTGATCAGTTGATTAAATTTTAACGCATTGAATAATCAGTTGATTAAATTTTAATTCATTGATTATTTAATCAACGCGTTAAATATTGTTGAACAACAGAAAACAAATGACTCGTTATGTAACGACTCGTTAAATTTAATCAATCGTTAAAATAACGACAAGATGAACAACAGGTCCCAGATGTTTTATAATTTACAACCTGTTTCGTACAAATTACCACATGAAGCTCTCACTGATTTTATAACATTTCTTTCCAAATATCCATCAAAGCCAGTTCTTGTAGGACACAACATCAAACGCGTTGATTGCCATGTTTTGTACCATTCTTTAAAGGCAAATCAGATCTGGAATGAGTTTTCATCTCACATATGTGGATTCATAGACACCATGGAGTTATTCAAGAAAATAATGCCAGGATTACCATCATATTCTCAAACTTCATTGGTCATTGTTGGTGTCACAACTTCTTGGTGAAAACTTTTGTGCACACAATGCATATGATGAGACTAGAGCATTGTTTAAATTATTAACCTCAAAAGCCTTAAACAATCTGGATTCATTTGTATTTCCTGCAAGTCATGCATCCTTATGATTGTATAGTCCAGAAAGACAATCTTAAGTCTTATAATGAAGCCATTGCTTGTAAAGCAATTACACGAGCGACTGCTTTGAAGGCTTCTAAATCAAACTTAAAGCTCTCTCATCTTAAACTTTCTGTTGAGAGAATGGGACTAGAAGGATTAAAAGCTTTATTGTCTGAAAAAACTGACAGAGGAAATGTTCGAGTCACAAATTGCATGAAGGTCATTTGAAAAATATTTGACTTCCTTACTCCTGAAAGCTAGTTGATAATTCTTTGTTTTTATACTGGAATTATATATTATATCTTTTTCAGCTAACCTTGTGGGCAATTGCCATCACTAGTCATCAATTGCCTGTAAACATTATTTTTTATATCCTGCTTGAGGAATAGTGAACAGAATTTTATCAAACTTTGCAGATAAATTATTTCTATCAATTAATGTCCTTTTTAATTGTTGAAGATTAGGTGACAATTAGTAAAGATAGATAGCCATCCTGTCTGAATGTAAATTGTCATTGGTTAATCTTGATTGAAACCTTCTTCTCAAGAAATCCTGTAGGGATTGAAACAAAATATAGTACATTTATTTATTTTCCGATCAAGGTATTGAACAAGTGGTGTTATCTTATTGCCAATCAAAATAAGAGCCAGCAAAGATCACTAGTTTACATAAAAACTAAATGTCAATTTGCATGTTGCTTTATATTTTAACTACAAATGATATTAAGTGACAAACTTTGTAAAATGATCAGTTCGAGCTACTAGCTTTGGTCCTAGGAAGGAGCTTAAAGGGTCAGTTCAGTACACATTTCAATGTTTATTTATTTGATAACAGCATTATAGATTGAATTAAAAAAAAGTAGATGTTTATTTATTTCAAGGTCCTAAACAAGTGTTTTGACTGTGGTATAAATTCAAAATGGCCATCAGTGAAGTTAAAAGCTTATTGATAGAAACCCAATGGGAGATATTTAAAGTTGTATTTCTGGTAGTATTTTTGTCAATGAGAAAAACAATCTTTACCAGATGCATTGCAAAATGATATCACTCATTACTGGTACAGTCTAATTGTATCCAATTATGTTTCTTTGGCAAATGAAGTATCTTACCTTTTGCCTAGTTGTATTTTAAGGAATAAATTATGCCTTTAATTTATCTTTCAAGATAAGAATTAGTATTCTGAAGGAAATGTAAAAAAAAAGGCGGTATTTGTATAAAATGCCTGGCAGAACAGGATAATTACACTCCCTATTGCACTGTGAAATGTCTTGTTATATGAATGAAATAAGTGCCACAAATCAAACCATGCTTTTAAACAATATCTTTGATTAATTGATTTTGGATTTAATGTTAAATGGATCAGTTAATATATGGGACCATAAATATGTCCATCAATAAATACTTATATCACCTATACTGCAAGTTGTTATTTGTATTTTATGTAGAAAGAAAGATTATATTTTGTTATGCCCACCACAAATGTGGATGGGCTATGAAATAGATTAACCCTTGACCATCCATTCTTATATCATCAGAGGCCTGGTTTATGTACAGAACAATAAATGAAAATGAAAGATATATACAGCAACAAACCACAAACACTGAACTACAGACTCCTGACTTGGGACAGACACAGACTACATCTTAATCTAAACCATTAACTCCTTAATAGAAAACAACCAAATGTGACATATAAGTCCGGAAGTCTTCAAGGAAACATAATTCAAAATACATTATGCACCTATTTTATTTTTTGATGGAACTATAATGATGTTCGAGGTTTCCCATGTCAAACTTGGAGGAAAAGTGGAGGAATCATTTTTTAGGTATCTAATTATCTAGTTGACTAGTTCATTTTGTTACATAATGTGCCCTATAGGCATTAGACAGAGGCGGATTTAAGGGGGGGGGGGGGGGGGGCAGGGGCCCCGGATCCCCCTTTTTTTGGGAATAATTTGGTTGATTATATAGGCAGTCAGTAGGCCCCCACTAATGAAAATTTCTGGATCCGCCAGTGTTAGATCTATAAAGGAACATTTTCCCCATATAATCTTGGTACTTTTCCTTCAAAATCATCTAGAATGTTCCCTACAATATAAGTCTGACTATTCTAACAATAGTGACTTTGATAACTGAATTCGACAATCATTGAGTATCTGGATGGGGTCTACAGCATAGAGAATAATGGATAAAAAGTGCAAATTAAATTAAGGCCAAAACATATAAAGAATAGAGAAAATCGCCAAAAAAAAAAAATAGAAAATAAAGGAGTGCTAAAACTTAGGAATAGAGAATAATGACATAAAGATTTAAAGAATACAAAATAGAAGGTTGAAGGACCCCCTTTCCAGACCCTCATCATTCAGGTCCGCCTTCCACTTAAATCTTGTTTTACATTTTGTTGCATTATGTATGACAGTTAATAATATGTAAAATTTGATTTAACTTAGCGAATGATCTCATAAAAAATTCATCAAAACTTTCAAAAATAACATAAATTTATCATTTTCATGAACACCATGACCTTAACCTTTCACCTTACGAATTTACCAAATGACCTTAAATTCAATGTTGGCCTCCACTTCACTTAGGGGTACTGTTAATCATATACAGATTTTCATTTCATATAGTTTAGGCCAAAATACGGGAGAAAAAGTTTTTTTTTTCAAAAATTACCTTTTTTGGTTGTCATGGTTTCACACTTTTGGTGATCTATCTCTCTTAAAAGGTCGGTGACCCCCACTTTATTTTTGCTTTTTCTGAACTTCACTACCAACTCTCTAAGAATGGAAAGTATAATAGAAATCTGTAATTTTGATTTAACTTAGCGAATGATCTCATAAAAATTTCATCAAAACTTTCAAAAATAACATAAATTTATCATGTTCTTGAACATCATAATCTTAACCTTAACCAAAATGACCTAAAATTCAATGTTGGCCTGCACATCACTAAGGGGTACTGTTAACCATAAACACATTTTCATTTCATATAGTTAAGGCCAAAATACCGGAGAAAAAGTTGATTTTTTTTTCAAAAATAACCTTTTTTTGGTTGCCATGGTTTCACACTTTTGGTGGTCTACCTCTCTTAAAAGGTCGGTGACCCCCACTTTTTTTTTTTTGCTTTTTCTGAACTTCACTACCAACTCTCTTAGAATGGAAAGTATAATAGAAATCTGTAATTTTGTTCTCTCAGTAGGTTAAGATGAAGGCAACGCAGGTGCAATTTTCCCTATTAGTCTTTGTAAAAATTGTACGATTTATGAGGGGGAAACCTATTTTTTTAGCAGTCTGTAACTTGCTTAGATGGTCGGTGACCCCCTATTTTTTTTGCATTTTTTTAATCCATATGTTAAGAGGTTTCAATCAACAAATTATAAGGAAAAACTGTAATTTAAATTTTATACCCTCGAGTCTCCTTAAGTCATTTTCTGTTTGACGGTTGTCCAAATCACATTTCATTTGACGAATCATCATGTAGGTGAACGTAATTTAATCGATTTATGATTATTGACGGTATACAACTGTGGCCTATATTTAGGATGCAATGTATGTAAAACCAAACAGAAATGGTGCACTAAGAATTCTAGTTGACCTGAAATTAAATTATAACAATAACCCATGCTGAATCAAATATATGCACGAATATGCACTGACCGGTACATAGCACGACTATAATTATCTATTAAAAATTTCGAAACACTGATGCCTTGAAGAATGTACTAATAGAGCCTCAACAAATCAAAATAAATGTACTAATGTAATAGTAGCACTGTAAACGTCATACAATGGCAATGGCACTACGCACAATAATCTCTATAGTCAATGTGTGTTAAATAACAGTCGTTCCATACAATAACGTAAATCCTAGAATGTTCTTCCTTTATAAAAACTTTCTAGTTGCAAACAAACGTTCCAAAATAAAAGGTTACAGCAACAAATTGAATAAAACAATCAACAGCGGCTCCGTTAATCGTTGTAAATTAGTCGAACTCGTTGATGTTAAATCTGAAATACATTGATGCTTGAATTAATTATCTAATAGTTTTCCATTTTTCCACGGATGTTACCTACTGAATTAAACTCTTAACCGGGTTTGTACTAACATGAGCAACACGACTGATGCTACTTGTAGAGCAAGATCTGCTTTCCCTTCCGGAGCACCTGAGATCATTCCCTTGTTTGTTGGTGTTCATATTGGTGTGTTTTTGTTTTCTGAGTTGTATATTGTATGCAATTGCTTGTCTTGATTTTTGTGTAATTGTTAAATAATCAATGTATGCATATGTAATCACTTGTATGAAATTTAACTTTATTGTATTGCTCAAATTATTGGGCGTCATATTTGACAAATGAATAAAAGATGTTGTATTGAATTGTCTGTTGGTCTTTTCATTTTTAGCATTGTCGTTGCCGTTGTAAACTTTTTGTATGCCTAAAAATCAAATACAAACGAAAAAAAGACACTGACATGCTTATACTATCATGATTTCTTCATTCATATTCTCTGTGAAAATGTGTATGTAGTTGAAGTTGTAATTGGATAAAATGTTTCTCAAGGCAACTGCATTATAACTGCAAATTGAATATTAATATAATATACAATTGAAATTTAATGCCAAAATAAAATATATTGCAGCCCCCTCAACATTTGTTTTAGAATAATACTAGATAAATACACGATGATGTGTTTGTTTTCTAGACTTGACAACTCAGATTTCTTCATAAAGTTTGGTAAAATTGTTAAAAAGATTACTTAATTTGTGAGGTGTCAAATTCAAGTAAGGAACATGTTAGTTGTTTACGCCCTATGATTTATTATATGTAGTGATATTTCTATAGACGGTGGAGATGGTGGCCCTTTTTTTATTCTTAGTGTAATCGTGGTCCTACCTGATCTGCTTCCATTAAGACTTGTGGTAGGGGGAGATTCTGTTTTGATCTCTAATAAATAAAATCATATGAACAAGTGTAAAGACATCCAATGGATAGCGATGAAAAAAAACAACATGGTTGCAACGAAATGATGAAAAGAATTATACTGTTGAATAGCATATTGTAAAGTATTAAATAGTATACATGTTAACACAAGAAAAATTAGGGGTAGACTAGCATTCGAAGAATTAAATGTCCTTGTTTTCTTTAATGTACTGTGGCTCCGGACACAACCTTGACTTGTATATTGGTTTAAAACCATCAACGATGAACCCATGTGACAATAGCAAAATCAAATGGAAGTTTTCGGAGTTCAACTATAGGTCATACACCTTATCGCTATTTGTCCGCCATTACTGGAAATCACACAGGTTCCCGTAAAATTTTGACGTCACAATATATAATATCTGACGCCCCAATGGAAAAGTGATTGTGGTATGACGTCAATAGTGCAAGCGGGACAGATTATCGGGTCAGCCGGGAATAACGATAAGTTGTATTGTACTCAGCATATTTGTGAAGTATTGCTTATAACTACGATTTTAACAAAACTCATGATAGATACAGATTATTTAAAAGCCATAGTCTTAATGGGCTAACATTCTCTGTATATATGCCTGACACAATCTTGAATATAAAAACTATTCCTTAGTTTTTCCAGTTAATGCTATTGAATATGTTTTATGATAGAAGTCAGCCTATATGGTCATTACGGTTTTAATATTTTTTGTAGTTACTCCCATGTCTATTATTCCTGTTAAGAGTAAAATGTCTACTTCCAGTACTTACCTGGACTAGTTGTCGTTGTTGTTGTCGATTATTTTTGATTAATGAGTTTGAATGTTCCACTTGTATCTTTTGCCTTTCTTTTTCATCATTCATGTTAACTTAACTGATCAGTAGCTTGCAAAACTTTTCTGTTGTCTTAAATCACTAATCCTAACGGGCCATTAATTTGAAAACTAGTTGATACAGTCAACACCATCGAAGACGTTTTACGATATTAGTCAGCCTATATGAACATTACGGTTAGAATACGCATAATTATATTTTTATCAACTTTGTCTATTTTTCCTTTTGAGATCTAGAGTACAATATCTACTTTCAGGGCTTAGACTAATTCTGGTCCAGAAAAAAAAAACAAATTACGGTCCTTCTGCATTCGGGGTATTTTCTTGACATGTCAATTAACGAACGAGAAACAATTTGTAGGATTGTAACAGAAAAATGTAAAACAATTTTTTTTTATCAGTAATTACAATTGGCAAATGCTATGTTGCTTTCGTTTCTTTTTTCTTATTGTCAAAACACAACATTTGTAGAAAAAATCTGCTTGCTGGATGACATGAATCGTGTCGGCACAGTTATTGTTAAATAGTAGCAAAGATTGTAAAACTACTAAAAGGATATTCAAACTCATAAGTGTTCTACAATGTGACAAAGCCATGACGATAAAACGAAATACGACTGGAAGAAAATCTAATAATCGATTTATCGGATTTAATTTGATATTTTTATGACAGAAACAAGTGGTGTCTTTGTTTCACGAGCAAACCAGAAAATTGTTTGTAGGTAAAACTTGTCAACGTCGGTCCATTCATAATGACGTCCGTTATATAGCCATTCAGGCTGCGTAAACGTACTAGAGAGTCAAATTGTAAACAAGCATATCACTGACACTTCCCAGCTTAAAGCCTCTTCCGAACATTTGAAAGTTCCTATTATGTACTGGTTACTTAAATTGCACAAAAAAAAAATTAAATTCCGTTTCATCTCTGCATCTAGTAAGTGTTCTACTACCAATCTATCAGTGCCTCTAACTACCTCCCTTACTTCTATCAAAGAACTTGTTATTAACTTTTGTAATAATGCTTATGAAAACAATGGTATTAATTATTTTGGAGTGTTAAAAATTCTTTAGAGGTTTTAGATAAAATACATGCTTTTGATGGTCCTTTTAATTCTGTTGACAGTTATGATTTTTCTACTCTCTATTCTACACTTCCACACAATCTTATCAAGATAAAGTTTTCGTATTTAATTGAATGGTCTTTTGAAAAATCTCCTTGAAAATTTATTTGCCGTAACTCGTTTAAAGCCTTTTTCTGTATCGAAAGAGGAAAGTATGCTAGATACACTTACTGGAAATGTGAAGATATGATTGAAGCTTTAAATTTTCCCCTGGACAACATATATGTACGTTTCGGCGATAAAGTGTATCGACAAGTAGTAGGTATTCCTCTGGGCACTAACTGTGCCCCTTTAATAGCAGATTTATTCCCGTATTGCTATGAATCTCAGTTTATGACCAAACTCAGTAAAGACACGTCATTGTTACATTTAGTTGATTCATTCAACAATACCTTCCGTTATCTAGATGATATTTTTTCGTTAAATAATCTAGAGTTCTCTAAATATACTACCGAAATTTACCCAATAAACTTACTTTAACTAAATCTAACATACACAGCAGTAGTTGTCCTTTTCTAGATTAGGACATTTCAATCTCTAAAGGAAAACTCCATACGAAAATTTACCACAAAAGAGACCGCTTTTCATTCCCTATTGTTAATTTTCCTTTTTTAGACGGCGATGTTCCTTTGGCTCAATCATACGGTGTTTATATATCCCAACTCGTTCGTTATGCCCGTGTGTGTAGTGATTTCATAGATTTTAACGAACGTAATCAATGCATCACTGGTAAATTATTAAGTCAGGGATTTTGTTACCATAAATAACGTAAAACTTTTACTAAATTCTTTCATAGATACAAAGATTTGATTAGTTAATTTGGCTGTACCTGTAGAAAACTGATTAAAAACCATATTTCACATCCTAAATTTTACGGTAATATTGTACTTAAAGCGCGGAAATCACTATGTGATCCGTGTAAACTCATCGAACCTTTAAACAAACTTATTAGTAAAGGTTATCTTACCAATGTTGTAATTAGATCTTTGAATATAGTTTACATTGGCACTAATATCGATTTTGTCATCAGCAAATTAAAACATAACTAAATTTGTATTCTTTTCAAACGGGATGTATAAAGACACACCCACGTTCATTTTGATCTATAAAGAGGTTAAACTCCTAACTATCCTACTGCCTGTCGATACATTTATTTTTGGCATTGCACAAGTCATGCCTTCTTTGACTGTCCATGACGTTAAAATACTAAATCCCTGGGATGTGTTTTAGTTGATTTTAGTCTCTGATGCATGATTCTTTATTATTAATTGTTTTTGGCTTTTAACTAGCTGTCAGTAACTGCGAGTACTCTCAATTCGTACTTTCTTGTTTATTTGACCTGTTGATACTAATTGTAATGCTTTTTTGTTATTTAATGTTATTCAGGATTATATCTTGTTTATAAACCAGCTTTGATAAGTGTTTGGTATTACTATAAATTTTCACTTCGTACTATGAACATCAAAATTATTTATTTTGTAAATATATTTCCTTTCTCTATTTGAATTGTACACGTATACCTAACAACAAAATTATTTTCATTTACCTGTGTTTAAAGTTATTGCGAATGGCTTATATTTTTGTTCGAGCATATTGTTTTTCTTATATTGTTTAACATTTCATAGCGGTATAACATGTTACTTTTATTATTCTTCCCTTAGTTTATTTATTTTGTATTTACATTGTATCATAGGTCAAATTTATTTGTTCAGTGTATGTTCACTGCTGTTAATATGTCCTTTGATTGAGTTAAGCTATTTCAGTTGATATTTTATAGTGTGTCTTTCTATGTTTTGATGTTACACTATTGTTTCAGAAAAAAGATGAAGGTTTGGTACCATTAAAACGTTTAAACCCGCTGCATTTGTTTGCACCTGTCCTAAGTCAGGAATCTGATGTTCAGTAGTTGTCGTTTGTTGATTTGGTTCATAAGTGTTTCTCGTTTCTCGTTTTTTATATAGATTAGACCGTTGGTTTTCCCGTTTCAATGGTTTCATACTAGTAATTTTTGGGGCCCTTTATACCTTGCTGTTCAGTGTGAGCTAAGGCTCCATGTTGACGACCGTACTTTGACCTATAATTGTTTACCTTTATAAATTTTGACTTGGATGTAGAGTTGTCTCATTAGCACTCATACCTCATCTTCTTATATTGATAGACGTCACCAAGTCGTGATGTCTAATTATAAGAAACAGACACTGGTACCACCCATGATGAATTTTCTTGTCTCAAATCGACTTTCTGAAAATTTTATCTCGTTAATTTACCCTTACATCATGTTGAGGTAGACTGTTTACATTATTTCGACTTATTTCAAGTTTGTTTTCTAACTGTCATATTATGAAATTATCATAAAAGATTGTGTCGATAATGGAGAACCTAATAGATAAAAAAACATTGACGCACACTTCCAAAATGTACAACAGATAGTTGTTAAACATTTGGTCATTGTATGTTGTACTAAAATATCGCTTTCTTTGTTTTATTTGGTTAAAAGTCGTTTTTTTTTAAACATAAACTTCCTTCATTTGTCAATTCATGTATAAATGGTGTTTGCCTTCTGTATTCTGACGTATAAACACGTAAAGGATGGCGAATATATAATATTTGACATTATTGTTAACTGTTACTTTTCAAATAATCATGTATTTGTAGATTACTACCTGGGCAATCGTTGAAATCATAGTTATATAACAATTTTCCGTCCTCTCACACTGCTTCTGAACGATTTCCGAAAGTAAGACCATGTAATATTAGCTTTAGATGTTGCATTTTACAGCTGATGCAGTTCAGAAAATTATTAGCTAAGTGTCTATAGTAAAAAAAAAGAAATATTATCGTTTTATTTCGACAATTAAGATTTCTCAGTAATAACACAGTAAATGCTAATGTTAGATTGTATATGATATAGTTTCAGTTCAAGGTGGACATTTTAAAACTACAAACAAAAATAAACCTCAAGTATACAACTGGAACTGTCCACATTGTTTTTGGTTCTTATATTTTTCATACCGTTTGTCCTAATTATGTAGGAAGTTTTATAGTTTAGTATCACTTTTGATTATGCAACTTATTTCCATCGTTTAATACGATTTGGATGATATCCAGTATACTCTCCAAACTCATAAGTCGATAACAAAATGAAACACAATAGCTCAAAATGATAGACGATCAAAAGACACTCAATTTATGTAAAGCATATATATATCCCAAGGCAGTCACCCACCTCGTGATGGCTTGATCTCAGTTGAATCATAAAACGACATGGAACCTGAGGTATATCATGTATATCGTATACATAGGACAATAGTTACTCTACAAAAATGTATGTGCAGGCGCTTCTAGAATGCTGCGTCAGAGAGATTGAAACCCTTTGCTTCAAGTTCCGCATTATCAATATCTAGATGCAAGTCATAATATTAGGAAGACTCAACTGCATCTGAAATTGTTGTGCCATTTTTGATGGAATAGTTTGTATAACGCTGTTAAATTTGATCCCCTAATGTGACCTACGAAATACAGATTTGTCACCGGTATTGTTATAACATTGACAACAGGATGGTGACCATGTGTGGAGCAGGATATGCATACACTAAACGAGCGCCTGAGATCACCCCTAGCGTCTAGTGGTGTTCGTGAAGCTCCACCTTTTACTCTTATGCTGTGTTTTGTTTATTGTTGTTTGTCTTTTGTCCTTGATTTTTTTCGTTTTGTTGGATGATATTGACACGAATTTGATTATGTTAGGTTCTATAGACATTCCTCTTTTTGACTTTACATTGAAGTTATATATTTTTTTTCACAGCTTTTTTCCCCATGTCAGAAAACGTTTACTTTGACGAATTTCTCAAAACATAATAAATGTAGACCTAATAGAAATAAAATTGAAAATGGAAATGGGGAAAGTGTCAAAGAGACAACAACCCGACTAAAGAGCAGTCAACAGCCGAAGGCCACCAATGGATCTTCAATGCAGCGAGAAACTCCCGCACCCGGAGGCGTGCTTCAGCTGGCACTAAACAAAAATAAATACTAGTTCAGTGATAAACTATCTATTTTACAATCTTTCGTGAACAAATTCATCTTTCATGTTATTGTTTAGCACAATAAATTAAAAATAAATACAATTAGATCAATTTGATAGAAGTACTAAATATCTCTAAAGAATAACTAATTCTACAATTAAACATGAAAATTTGAGATATGACATATAACACTATTACACTATAACTGACTTAGTTAAAGGTTCTGCCTCAAGACAAGTTATAGTGAAAGGGATACCTCACAGTGCATGGAAAAAAGAATTATCAAGTGCAACAAATACTTTTAAGACATGTATAGGTTGTTGAAATTTAGCAAACAAAGTGTAAAAACATGTTTGTCAAAAAAGATAAAATGTACATTTGCTAAGAGTTATATCATCAGTTTGCCTGTGATATAAAGTACTGTGTTACGACGCTAGATAAAAGCTGAAGAGGAAATATAACACCCTGCCACCGAAAGTATGATTTTGTTGTCGAGCCTAGGTAACTGAGTGGTCTAGCGAGTCGGGCATAGTGCAAGACAATGTGTTACCACGATATCTCAGTAGCATGAGTTCGAATCCCGACCAGGTAAGAACAAAAATTTGCGGAAATCTACTTTGTTTGGCTGTTATTAAGACTAATCACATATATTGCTTCTGTGACATCATGGCAACACAGCCTGCACATTTTCAAGCACCCTAGGATTTTTTGGTCCTCAATGTTCTTCAAACTCCGTACTTTAATCGGCCATTTTAACATTTTTTTATTCGAACGTCTATTGTAAACGAAACGCGCGTCTGGCGCAGATATAAAATTTCAATCATGGTATCTATGATGAATTTTCCTATACAATCCATTAGCTAGGCTTCATACAAATGTAGCTTTCGCAGGTCGATGCAATACCTTTCCTCGTCGGCTGTTACCTAGGGTTGTTACACAGTACATGACGTATAGTGACAAGTAGATGGTGTACCCTTCAGATTTAGTCTGTCGTAAATGATGATAATGTTAATTAAAATGTCGCCATATTATACACGTCTTAACATGTGACAACTTTGCGACAGACATTCTTCATAGAATAACATGTGGTTATATATGGCTAATACAATAATATATATGCTCCAGACCATATGAGTATTTAGACAATACGTGTATGGCCGGACCATATGATAATTATACTCGTATGGTTATTAACGGACCGGACCATATGACATTTAAGACAATATAGGTATTTTTCGAATAAGTATAACTTCCTTTGCAGAAGCACCTAGCTCATTATCTAACCCAAAAAATGGCACAAAAGTTAAACTAACGGACTTCCATTACATTTTACATATTATCTGAATCTTGGTGTATTTGTTATTTTGCATTTGCTAATGGCAATTTAAATCATTTGTATACTGTCGATATTCGACAGTACGTGAAACCACATGTGTTTGGGGCAAGGATTTATTTTTCTAAGTGTTTAAATTATTATTTCAGAAACAAATTATTGTCATTGTGAGATCTTATGATAAGGAAAAAGAACAAACAAACGAATTTACTAAAAATGATTATTAAGAACATTTAAGAAAATTAAAATGGAATAAAGTAAAAACTAAACACCAAAAGAAATATGAAAAAATAAAAGAAAGGGTTCACTATCCAAAGTTTTTAAAGCAAATGATTAATTCATTTAAATTTTTTAGAAGCAATTTTGCAAAGCTGACATATTGTGTTTCATAAAGACAACTCGATAATGACCATGTACACATTATTTTACTGTAATCTATTCAAATATGACGTCCTAATTATCCTTTGTAAACAAAGCCGTGTTCTAATTTGCACAATATATGTTTGACACATATGCAGAAATTAACTGTTTATATTCTCGTTCTTTTCATTGTTATTCTAATAAAATATATACTCTTTAGTAGCTTACATAACCTTTATTATAAACAACATATATTTACCCTGCTATTAGCTTTTAAACTATCTAATATGAACATGTAATGTACTGACTGCAAGGGTATGAAACGAGAACAGCCAAATATTTTACGGTATTTTCGTACGATTTGACCAATAAAACTACTGTATTTGTCCTATTATAATCGAAATAAGTATTTCATGTCATGCTCTATGCTCATTTGAACGCTCAGTGTAAAATATCGAAAAAAATAATGCCTACCCATGTTAAAATGAGCATAGAACATAACACGCAGGAATGATTTCTTAAACATTTAGGTAATATTTTTCTTTTTAATAGATAATAAATGTAACAATTCTTACAATAAGATTCCATAAGTTAAACGTTTCATTTTTAAAAACTCTCAATTTTACATGATAAATTTTCAACGCGTATTTTTTTAAAACTAATATGGCCCAGAACATATATATATATATATATATATAATTCGTCTCAAATTTAACCCACAAATGTTATATCTTTAAATTTGCGTAATACGTCTTCTGTTCTTCCGATTGAACCTTTGCCTCTTTGACATCGTGACAACAACACTTTAACCGTTTACAACACCCTAGACCATTTGACTACCTTGGCTAGATAAAAAAAATAGCTTTCGTTGGACGATTTAAAGCTTTTTCCTATCAGTTTTATCACAGTACATGATGTATACTAGTAAATACATGGAGTATCTTTTAGTTCAGTTATTTGTCTGTCCTAAAGGATGATGATGTTTATAATTAGGCTGCCGCATCGAATTTACATCTAACACGTCATTATACAGGGTTAAAACCATCAAATATATATTATTCGTCTCAAATTTAACCCAGCAATGTTAGATCTTCAAATTTGCGTAAGGTCATTTTTGTTTTTTTTCTCAGCGGGATTCGAACACTCTCATGCTTCTGTTACATCTTGGAAACACTCATAAAACAGTTTCTAGCGCCATACATATGCATATGTTTCCTGCCTACTGTCAGAACATTCAAATCAAGTTTATTAATACATAAAGATAAGCACGAACATATATATTATGTGCGTCCTTCCTCCTTTTAAAACAGTTATTTACATAAATCAGATTGGTAAGTCTAAATCACATAAACATATTAACATGTCTACTGCCACTTAAATAAAATAAAATAAAAGTTAGGCACATTTCTTATTGAAATATTTTACACCTACTATATGAAAGAGATACATTATGGACTATATCTATTTAATTTGGCTTATCACACACATGACAGAGTGTTCATTTTGATTTGTTGGGGAAAGTTTGAAATTTAGGTTTCAAAAATATTTCTGTATTAACTGGACGCAATAAAGTAACTAAACTAAATTTGCGTTTGCCTACTAGACTTAGTATGATTGTATACTCATAATCACAAACAATAACATGATGATCTTTTTATTATAATTCTAAGAATATTTTCTTGCGAATGAATGGAAAACAAATACAGACTTCTACAGTTGTTATTTAATAGGTCATTTCTCTGTATGTTGGTGTTTGTTATTGTTGCACTTCAGTGTTTCTGTTGTTCCTTTGTTTTCCTTTTATAGTTTATGTGTATTCCTCGGATTTGGTGGTTTGTTACCCAGGTTTGTTTTTGCTTAATGGATTTATGACTACAATATACTACTGTTGCCTTAATTGTACTTTGTCTTTTGATGAATGATTGCCAATCAATTACTATCAACAGACGACCTGAATGGGGTCACTATATAGTTAATTTTCAGTTAACAAAACTTATGCATGAAAGTAATCAACACAAGATACGTGATCTGACACGATGTAAAACAAAATTAAAAAAGGAAGCCAATGGCCAGATTTATCATACAGCATTCGTATTATAGAAACAAAAAAAATCGGAAAGCGACTCGGTATTCTATAATGTGAGTAATATGGTTTACATAATGGTATAAAACACAGTAATAAGTGACTCCTATTTCAATAACTGAGTAGGTGGTTTGTCTGGGCTCTTCCAACGACAAAGCATACGCCTACTGATTTTTTCTCGACGAGTCTGAATTGGTCTTAATTTTACTTGACATTACTCAACCCAGTCTTAACCATACTCGACTGTACTAAATTATACTTGACCCTTATATTTGCCATTGAAAATAGCCTGAACTATATCTCAACCAGTCTTAAACAGTCTCAACCGTTCTCGAAAGAGGGGCGAAAGATACCAGAGGAACAGTCAAACTCATAAAGCGAAAATAAATTGACAACGTCATGGCTAAAAATGAAAAAGACAAACAGACACATAATAGTACACAAGAAACACCATAGAATACTAAAGATTGAGCAACACGAACCCCACCAAAAACGGGGGGTGATCTCAGGTGCTCCGGAAGTGTAAGCAGATCATGCTTCACATGTGGCACCCGTCGTGTTGCCCATGTTATTACAAACCCGGTAAATAGTCTAATTCGGTAGGTCACATTCATGAAGAGGGAAGGGGATTGTAGTTACGACGTAAGAAACATATCCGATATCATTTGTAAAACGGATATTCCATATCGGTCAACCAACTCGTGATGGCGTCCGTAAAATTTACGAAGGGATGACTACAACTTCACCATTTTGAACTCTTGGTTTAATAGCTTCCTTGTAAGCAGCAACCCTCTATCAAGGAAATCATGATAGGAAATACAGGCGCGGGAATATCGTTTCAATTGGCCTGTACTTGACCTATTTTCTTTAGTCTTAACCATACTTGACCAAAGGTCTAAACAATACCCGACCTGTCTGAAGCATACTTGACAAAGAACCTCTACTTTTTTTTAATTTCTTTTTTAAACTGACATGACAACAGCCACAATAAAATAAAGATATTATATAAAAATAGATTTTTACATCCTTACATGATTCTCAGATTTGTCAAATAGAGATGGTTAAATCATTATCTTATATAATAATTAGATTTTATTGATTTTAAAGTTTGAGAGTTTTGTTAAAAAAAGATTTTTTGTTACCTAAAAACCACACCTATCAAGCCTATACTGAGGGTAATAAAACCTTATTAAGGTGCCTCTTGTTTGGCATGTTTTTTTTTAATCTTAATTTTCCTAAATTCCTAAATAAAAACTACATAGGTTTCATGATTACATACGATAGTAATATAATTATCTTTTAATGAGGTATCAACAGCCAACAAAATTACTCAAATTGTTTAACCTTATATTAGGAATAAAACTTTAAGAAATTAATTAAATTGTTCTTCTGATTAGTGGTTCAGTATAAATTAATACCTCCTGCTTGGGGCAAACTCATTAAACAGATCACACCTGGTCAGAGTATTAAGTTCTAAATCACATTCATTCAAAATTGCAACATCCTGTACAACTTAAATCGCAAGGCCTTTTGAATTCACTAGATAATAATACACGAGTTTAAGAAAATAGGGCTTTCTTTTCACCTGTAGAACACACTTGTACTGAGGTAATTAATCCTTATTAAGTGCTTCTTGTATGCCATGTCTTTAATTATGACAAGAAATATTTAAATTTAATTGAAATGAATTAATTTTTACTGCAACTTTGAACGCATTTCCTTTCTTAATGGTTATCAAGGATTGCTATGGAAGTTCTATTTTAATGATAATATAAATTCATGGTTTTACAAATCAAAGCTGTCATTTATTAAGTTGCTTTATATACTATTCTACATGTTTATATATTTTATCAAAAAAAAATAAAAATTCACTGCATTATTAACTAAACTCAACTGACACCCTAAATCTATACTAGTCTTAAGTTTAAATGATGAAAAGTGTCCAGTAACAATAACATATATCTGAAAGATTCAAACAATTTTGAATAACATTAAGAATATTACTTACATTCAGTTTTGCGATTATTTGATCAGCTTGTTTTAATTTTTATTTCAAAGGTTATATATATATATATATATATGTGTGTTAGTGTTGATAAATATGGTGTTGAGGTTATCTTATGTTTATTGTGACATTTTGGTTTAAATATAAATGCTGTAATGAATAAATTTTTAATTTCAAATTGTTGTTCAAATTTCTAGCCAGGGGAAAAAGCTGTTGTTATAAAGAGTTCCTAAATTAATAAAATACAATAGATAGATACAAGCAATAGGTCTAGGTTGGTTAAGGCTTGGTCGAGTATGGTTCAGACTAGGTCGAGTAAGGTTCAGACTAGGTCTAGCATGGTACAGACTAGGTCGATCATTATTCAGACACGTTTAAAATGGTTAAGTACAAGTTCAGACTATTAAGTATGGTTCAGACAACAGTCGAGTATTATAAAGTTTTATGAAATAAAAATAAGTACAGTCGAGTACAGATATAGGCAATTTCAGAATTTTATTTGTTTGTAGTGATATCAAACGAAAATTTTCAAAATGGGTAACTTCAATGTTTTTTTTTTATTTTCATCCTTATTACTCCTTCGAGACTTGATCATTAATTTTCTTTTTTTATCAAATAACGTTTTATTAATATAAAGTTTATTTATTAACTTTGAGACAAGTTTATTGCAGAATAAATTGGAACAATTAAAAGAAATCAACAAATCTAAAACATCATTCATTTAACCCATTGTGTTGTTGGAAACTACTTACATGCCTAGAAGATCAGTCATGCTGTTGAATACATTTACATCTATAGTTGTAATGTGATTGTTTGCCAAGCCCTTGAAAAACATATCATATTTTTTTACTACATCACATGTGTTAAATTCAATCAAATTTACGTAGTGAATAATAAGCAAGTGCAAACGACAATGAGCTGTTCTAAAACTTTCAATCCATTTGCATATGTACTAAAAGGTGTATCTAAAATAAAAATAAACATTTCCATTTATGTATGCCCTAAACTTTTTATGATTAATAACGTTTTCTTTTGGATCAACTATCAATTTGAAAAAGATTCCTTTAAGATAGATCTATCGCAATTGTAAAGATGTTTCAGATGTAAAAACACGTATGCAAGTGACCATCTTTGCAGTTACCAGACATAATAAAAAAATGAACTGACTTCAATTGGCTTCTTTTTTCGAAAAAAAAATCACAGCTTATTTTTAACATCACCACCACTAGTAGCGATTGGGTTAATGTTAGGGGAGTTGTTTGAAAGCAGTCAAAAATAATTTATGTGAAACGAATACCAGTAAACACATTTCAATTTCACTACTAAGGTCGTCATCGTGAAACCATCAAAGGTCTTAATTAAAAATTATAATTTGCACAATGGTTTCTTTTGATATTTGTTTCTAAGTATATGTTTTTGGGGAATGTCCTATTGATCAACAGATGTTGCTTTATATATAGAATAATATATGGCGGAATACATATTGCATGCTGTATCAATACGAGTAACAAATATTAATCCCGAGTGCCGAATGTTTATAGAAATGCTACCAGGCAAGTATACTTGTTGTAAACACATATTGTCGGGGATGTTGACGACCTTTTTATGGGGCCTATATGTCAATGTTTTGGAAAGGCTTGGCAACAAGAATCGAAATGGTAACTTTTAATCTTTTTTAAAAGCATAAACATTAATATTTCTAAAATCAAATAACATGACTTTCCGAATTAATAATTTAAGTTATTTGAGATTTGTGTATTTATGAGTAGAATTTTACTTATTCAATGATGTCGTATTTATAAAAAACGAAAACAATTTTGGACTAGTAATTCTATTCACTTTTAGAAATATAATGCTGGTGCTCTTGAAAAAACATAATAAAATCCTTTGTAAATTATGAAGCAGCAGTAGCTTTGACCACAATTCTATCGTTTGCAAATGAATCCCTCATTTAAGCTAAACTAGAACTCACCCGCGAAATCGCGGGCATTTAGAGCGTGGTTGAAACGATGTTAATTGTATGACTGGAGAATTTCAGAAAAGGAATCAAAATTACATAGGTATCTTAAACATAAACGGGTGTCAATGTAACCCTTGGGATTTTTCATCAGTTCAAATCAGATGTAAATCGAAAGAATGGCAACGCAAAGGTCATCTATTTGTAGTAACATTAACGCACAATTTTTGGGACTGGTAAAAGTTACACAGAATTTGGGTAAATTTACAAACAACCTTTAATTTCTAACTTGCTTACGTGTATACAATGTTTTCGGTACCTGAGGTACAGGATCCGGTATCATTTATTCCTAAGGTCCCTGGAAGCGATAAAAATTCGATTGGGACCCCTGAAACCGGTACATAATCATGTTGTATTTAAGAAATATTGAATGCAAGCCATAGATTTGTTGAAAATTTTCACATAGCCTAGGTCGTTATCTGGGAATTTTATCCCGAGCGTAAGCAAGGGATACAATTTACGAATATAACGACCCAAGCCATGTGAAAATGAAAACAAATATATGGAATGCATGAATTATTTTGATGTTTGTAAATTTACCACAATGCTGTGTAATTTTAAACAGTCCTGAACGGAAGTCTTATTTTTGACATAAAATTTCGTTTTCCTCCCAAAAAACCCAAACGGAATAATCTTAAATGAGGATGACAAATTTGACTATGCATAGTACCATAAGGACACATATGCTTGATGATTAATTTGTTGTGGAAGGAAAAGAAGCGACACTCCAAATGAAGTCTTCTCGTTTAATAATATAGATATTGGCCGGCTCAAGTCGTTTTGATGCATTTAGTGCATTAAAAAGGAAACTTAATCATATAAATAGGTAAGCTAGATTTATTTATTTTATATTTAGGTTTGTTATACCATGTATACCTTTTACCAATTTCTTCTATTACCCATACATTTCCGCAGGGACGTTAAGGGCGTTTCAAGAAATATCCCATTTTTATACACAGGAAAAATTATATTGAACTCAAAGTTAGTTTTCTTTTGCTTAAAAGTTAAAATGCAGCCAAAAGCGTAAACAGAGGGAAAAGGGTCTATTCTGAATCACATTACAAACTTTTATTTATAGAAAATTATAGATACACTAGTGTCACGTGACTTCAAACTGAAAGTAAGGACATTTCCTAATAAGTCAAAAGGGCAGGTGCAAGATGAAATCCGATCGCCCTGGTTTTTGGCTCCCTGTAATCAGGATAACTTATTTTACTGGAAAAATGCTGTGCCTAGTTTTTAAAAGAGGTGTTGTAAATAAAAAAACAATAAAACGTGGAGAATTTTTTCGATTAATTGACTTTTTGGCACTTCGGGTTGTGAAATTTCTTTTACACGACCGCTATATAACTAGGCACAGCACTTTTTGAAAAATTTGAAATGTGGCCTTTCTACCAATACCAGAATCAAGAGGGTTGGTATAGCTCTTGCACCTGCCCTTTTCAATTAATTTAGCATGAAGTAGCATTATCGCCTTGAAATGCGAGAGAAAAACGTTTGAATGACCCTGCAGTAGTCGGATCGGCTGACGGAAAAACTCAGTGTATTTTTTGTACTCACCGTGAAGCGTTTCATATAATAACGTCATGTTGGAGAGAATAAACAAATATTCTCTTATTGCTTGCTTAATGTATTTGAAGCTTCCTATTCAGTATTGGGTTTTTTCAGGGAATTTTCATTATGACAGGCTGGACTTTCATAAAATAGAATATTTACATCTTCTTGCATTCCGCCTCTTGTGTATATCGCCGCAAATGGCTGAAATGGCAGAGGCGGATTCATGTAGGCTCTGGTCCCTTGTGTATCAACCAATTTATAGTTAATGTATACACTTCCTATATGTCCATAACTTCGATTAGTGTTGGAACACGCAGCCCCTCCTTTTTTGTCATAATCCGGAATCCGCATCTGGGGTCATAGTGCAGTTCTCATTTTTGCAAATGCAACTTCATTATATAATTAATAGTATACTATAAAGTCTCTTCTAGTGCTTGTATATTGGGAACCATTAAAATTTTAATGAAAAAAGTTGCATTTTCATACAGAAACTTTATACCAAAATTCATGATTTTTTTGTTTGCTCTTTGTCATTGACAATGTTTAAATCATAAATATTAACTCCTACCTGCATATAAATATTCACATTTTACTAGTTGATTATCTCCTGTATCTCAAGTGTGACTGGTATCAATTTGTAACTCATGATTGGGAGGTCTTTTTGAATTTTATTCTGGTGGGTAGGGTAATTTTTTTGCCTATGGATGAATATGAATTTTCACCAGTTACCAGGCCAGTATTTTGTATGGCTTGCTTTTTTTATAAAAAAAAAGCTACGGCATTGAGTACCCCATACTTCAAAAACATGTACCTTGAGCTCTCATTATTTATGCTTACACTATATCATAAAGCGATAACCAGTTCGACAAATATCGGATGTATATATATATACAGGACTAATTCTTATCGCATCTGTGAAACCCACATCCAATTAGTTTCATTACATGTACATGTACCTATGATTCAATCAACAACCTTGTCATATATATCATCTCAAAATCTCAATAGTTTACATTTATTATTATACCATGCAGTTAGAAATAGTGACCTATTTTTTTCTGCTGCTCATTTCATATTAAATCCCTGCCTACCAGTGTTCACCAATACAAATGGACAGCCAAGAAATAGCCAAAAGTGTTTACATGACATTCAGCACAATCAATCAATTGTTTTTTCATTATCAAGTGCCATAATATTTTAAGGTTCATCTCAAACATGTCAAGATCAGAAAACTTATTTCCCATCACCTGCTGAAATTGGAGGCAACTGAATTGTATTTCTTTTCTGTCAGAATAAAAGAAATTCTATGTACCATATATAATATAAATACACAGAAATGACTAACTCAATCACAATTAATACATATATACACAATCCAAAAGTTTCAGCCAGTGTCAGGTGAATGAATCATGGCATAGCGGACAGGACAAACTAGTCAGCATGGAAATTAAAATAATGTGTAAATGCTTATAAAACTAATGCCTACAAATATCATTGACAAGGGTACAATCAGTGGTTAATCTTTACCTGAACCAATCACAAGAGTAAAAAAATGACTTAATTGTAAATCAAAACTTCATTGGCAATTATACCAGATCATCTTTTTTTATATCAAATTCTAGCTGTAATACACAAATATGTGTGCAATTTCAAACTGAGAACAAAGCAATTTCTGTCTGTTTTGGGGATGCTGTCTTATTGCCATACATGTAAACCCAACATCTTTTGCTAAACATGCTAGATATAAGAATCTCTAAAACAGTAACTGTGAAAATATTCCATCACAAGTTTCCAAGTTTATATATCCTTCAAAAAGACTCAGAATTTTTTGAGTAAATTTATTCCCAAGATAATTTTAATTATTGAACAATGAGGACAATTAAAAATGCGAGATTAATTATTGCAATTTTTAGAAAATCCTGGATACAAATAATACCATCATTTAAATAAATTTATATTTGCCAAACGTATACAATTGTATAACCAATTTTAATTTAGACAAGAAATGAAAAAAAATTCTGATTTTTAAGTATAGACAAATATATAAGTATAGATAATTTTTTTCTTCAAACAATCTGTGGCTGTTACAGAGGTCTTGCTCAGTATTGAAGGCCAACATCAATATGACTAATTCACTTTAAGATGAACAACAACCATGACAACTGAATTTAAAACACTTTTTTATGATTTTGAACTTTTTGTATACCTTTATTCTGTGTTAACTGTTATGAAAGAAAATGAATTGAAATATAAATCATGATATAATATGATCTTCTTGTTCTCTGATGAAGAGTTGTTAATTTATTGGCAATCATATGTCTTATTTTTAGTTTTATAATTACATGTAACTCCGTTAGTGGTGCATCAGTGAATTGTATGCCTACATGTATATGATAGTATATCTCATGTATATCTAGGTAGGATTAATGTTTAAATCAATTACTACCTTTTTCCCCGTAATTGCCATAAAAATAACAAAACACTCATATAAGCCTTACAAATGAATATCTCCTTCTTTACAGTTCAACTGAATATCGTATATCTATTTGTAGATCTCTCACTTGGTCAGATACAAATGTATTGCAGATTTGTCAAATATTTCATGAAAGAAACGACAAATTACATCCATGAAATATAATTTTGTTAAATGAAATCCTTTTTTGAAACTCCAATTGTAAGAAAATTCACAAATCTCCAAACTGTCCGTATTTAGAATTCATTTTAACTGAGGTAAAAGCTCCTTAAGATGGTAAACATCAACTTCAGTGATACATGTACATGATGGTGAAAAAGAAACTAAATTTTCCAGTTAATTTTCCTCTGTCTCTCAGCATCAAAACACTAAATTCCAATTCATTTGGTCTTGAAACAGTCAACAATGCTTCTGCTTAGTACATATATGTACATAATGTATAATTGCTGTCTTTTTGCTACTTTTCATGGACATATTTGGTGGCTTTCTAAACAAATGTTAATCAGATCTTCCGTAATGGCCATGATGAGTTATAAGGAACTTTCTACTGCAGGTCATCATCCCTGAAATATGAAAATGCAAATATAATATATATTAAATGAAATTTTCAACATGTGAAAAGTAATCAAAAGTTAGTGCAAACATATTTCTTCAAGAAGTTACTGTTAAAATGCTAACAAAATAATTTCCCTGTCCTTATTTAATAATGTCTTCATTCATCATTTGAACAAGGATTTAATTTTCCACACACACTTTAATAAGGTGCACTACATGTACTTTTATAAAACTTTAAAGTTAAATGAAAAATAAACTGTTATCACAGAGATATGTCTCGCCTTTTTGTAATTTTGATAATATAAATGTTGAAATTAAAATAGCAATACTTTAACATGTAAGTTATGCAAATATTCAAAGTCGATGAACTATGACTGAAGGTACATGGCTAAACAATCTCCATGGAATGAGATGTGTCAATGCTAATACAACTGCATACCAAATACCATTGACTTATTATAAGTCGTTCCCTTTAAACAAACCTAAACACAAACATTAACTTGTAAACTATGTAAAAGTTTCAAAGTCAATGAACCATGATCAGAGGTACCAACCGGTGGGGCTATATAATCTCCATGAAAACGATACTTGCAAATGCCAATAAATTTGCATACCAAATATCATTGACTTAACATTAGCAGTTCATCTTAAACTGATCTAATCACAAACTTATACATATAAACTAAGCATAATTTTCAAAGTAAATAGACCATGACTGAGGGGGCGGGGCCAAATATTCTCCATGGAAATGAGATGTGCTAATGTTTATACAACTGAACACCAATTAACATTGGCCTACCACTAATGTTTCCCTTGAACTGACCTAATCACAAACTTATACATGTTAACTTAGCAACATTTTCAAAGTCTAGACCATGACTAAGTGGGCGGAGCCAAATAATCTCCAAGGAAATGAGATATGCCAATGCTTATACAACTACATACCAAATATCATTGACCTACCACTAGTGGTTCCCCATAAATTGACCTAATCACAAACAAATACATGTAAACTATGAAAATTTTCAAAGTCAATAGACCTTGACTGTGGGGGCGGGGCCAAATAATCTCCATGGTAATGAGATGTGCCAATGCTAATACAACTGCATACCAAATATCATTGACCTACCACTTGTGGTTCACCATGAACTTGACCTAATCACAAACTAATACATTGTTGACGCTGTCGTCGCCGGAAACAGCATACCTATGTCTCGCTTTTTGATTCCGTCAAGGCGAGACAAAAACCCATATGTGCCTATAAGATGTATTATGTAATAAATATTTAAATTTACTTTGTTTTGTATCTCCTTTTCCGACAGGAATACTTCAATATCAATATCAGTAATCCACAGCTAAAAAAATTTTGCTAGCAAGTTCAGTATATTATTGTATCCATATCTGGCATGTCTGTGTAAATAATTTTTTTTGCTGGTACAGATACTTCATTAACATTGATTAAATTAAGAAATTATCATGATTATTGGGTACATATATTTTTGCGATTTCGATGTACATGATTTGCACAAATTATAAAACAGGAAGAAAAGCCAGGCTCGCTAACATGTTTAACCCATCCACATTCTGTATGTACAATGTATGTTCCTGGAATTCAGTGGTTGTCGTTTGTTGCTGTGTTACATATTTCTTATTCATTCATTTTTGCTTACATAAATTAGACCATTAATTTTCTCCTTTGAAATGTTTTGCATTTGTGATTTGGGGGCCTTTTATAGCCAAATATGCAAAATGGGCTTTACTCATTGTAGAAGGCCATTCAAAGACCCATAGTTGTTAATGTCTGTGTCATTTGGACTCTTGGGGAGAGTTGTCTCATTGTACAATAGTTATCTGATATCAGGATAAAACAATTTACCTGTCTATAATAATAAAGCTCTCCAAATCAAACCATTACTTTATTTCATCAAAGCTGGAATGGCATACTGTATCTTGTAATTGACAGGGGAGCTAAAAAAAAATAAGAGAAATAAATATTAATTACATATAGGTACTTTTTTTACAATAAGGAGCATAAACATATGTATAATGATTCATATAATTTTTAAAATAAAGAAATTACGTCTGCCACACAACCCTAATTTGATATCAGGATTTCCTCCATAGATAAAATAAATGCTTATTTTTTCTTGGATTTCTAGAATTGCTGCATCCTACATGTATGCTAAAAAAAGAGCTGTGTTAAAAAAAAAGCCAGCCCCCCCCCCCCCCCCCCCCAAAAAAAAAAAATATAAAACAAACAAGTGAACCTGTGAGCTACTAATATACCCCCATACCCTTAAAGTAAAAGTTAAACAAAGGTTGTTGAGTGATGAATCTGAAAAAGCATCACACCGTATAGCTGACACATATAAACCCTGAAACCAAATTTCAGAAATCCTTGTAAAGTTCCTGAGAAAGATGCAAAGAAAAATATTCATGGGACGGACGGACTGACTGACTTGAGGATGTACAGACACAAGTAAGACAGTATACCCACCCCCACTTTTTTAAAAACTAAAAGTGGGGTATAAAAATAAAAAAAAAACAAACTGCGCACAGTGGCACAATTCATGAATAATTCTTATGAATAAAATCCCATAACTGGAATACGTAAAATTTAAAATATATTAAAAATCGTAAGGGAGCTAACGTTACATTTCACCAAGTTTCATGAAAATGTGTTTAAGCGTTTTTGAGACATTGTCCAAAAAAACGCGATAATTTCGACCCGTTATTATGAATAAAGTCTCTATACTCCAAAACCAGGTATCAAAAATATCAAATAGAAATGGAAAGGAAACTTATGTCAATAAATTTAAACAATTCACCAAAGTTTCATGAAGATTGGTGAAAGCTGTTTTGAGTTATCATCTGAATGATTCATCAGCAAGGCATTGCTCCAAATAAAAATATATTTCTTTCAAATATGTGTGATAGCTGTTATTCAATTTATGATTATCATTTTTTGTTTAATTTGTGTTCATGGTGTCTGGTTCATTTTAACCGTTACGCTAGTTGGTCCATAACACTTGTACATGTCGTAATTTTTTTTTCTCAGCGGTTGGTGGTAGACTTACTTTCAGAGCAATAAGAATATGAGACCCCCCCCTTAATCTATGGGTTTCTACAGAGCTGTGGCCTTTTCCTTTGATAAATTGAATATGTGATTTGCGTACTTTAGTCATGTTAGTGATTCCACAAACTGGTCTGTTGTCACAGAATAAACGACTTTATTACAAATTGGGCTTTTTTCTGCCTCTCTGACTAGTGGTCTCCCAAAAGAAATTTTATAAATGGGTCCCTTCTGTTTACCGGGGATTTATCTTCGAGTAATGGATTTAATTCCTGCCAACAGGGATACAGTTCAGATATTTTATGTAATACTCTATTTTTAGAACGATGATGCATGATAGTGTTCTATTCAATTTAAATACTGTTTTACTTATATATATATGTAGGACTCTAAAGTGAGATTTGGACGCTAAAACGCGATGGTCACGCTAAAGTGAGATGGTTTGATACGCTAAAGTGTGATAGTCTGTGCTATTTAATGGAACACGCTAAAGTCCGATGCCTCGATACGCTAAAGTGCGTTTGTTCGCGAAAGTATTGACGTTTGCAACGTTAAATCGCATTATGACGCTACAAGCCGTTTGTACAAACAAAAATGGACATGCCGGTAAACGAGAATGTTAGTGCAGATACAGATTTTTTAATAGACAAGAAACAAATTATCCCAATCCGGAACATTCTTGGTCGGTGCTAGAAGAGTGTGTATGCGGAGGAGTTACTTCCCAAAAAATCATCCACAGTAACAGAATGCAAACCTTTGATCCCGCTGTGTCGGCGGGAACAAACATGATTCTGTCAGTATACTGGAATAAAATACTTATCATAAACATAGATTGAAACTGACATTAGTAAGGGGAAGGTGTATACCATAAAAGAGAGCGAAAATGGCAAAATACACCAAGTGTCAAAGTATTTAATTCGGTCCATGTCATTTACTGGAAAGCATATAGCTCTTCAACTGTTTTGGTACTTATACATCCTCGGATTTCAAATGTTTGGCTTTGAGCGTTCCTGATAAAGGTAAATCCAGAAAAGCGCTTCGGACGCATGAAATTATCAAATGTTTTGTTTTCAATTTTTTACTTGAGTGAAATAAAAGCTACTTTTTAACTTTCTAATTGAATAATTTTGTAAAAACAATTTTTTAAAATATGGTTCGTCATGTCTGTAAAAGAGATGGATACTCGTCAACAAGACAGTAACATAACGACCAGAGGTGTAGTATCATAATATGATTGCCAATGCGACAAGTCGCTATCCAATGCTAAATGTCATTAATGTAATTAACTATAGGTTACCGTATGGCTAACCCCACAGATAGTAAGTATTCTATAACGACCAAAGGGTATCAAAAGACCAGTGTATAACAATTCAAACGAGAAAGATTACGGACTGATTAATATAGAAAATAAACAATAAACAAAAAAACAGATAAGAAGATGTGGTGTAATTGTCAACGAACAAATATCCACCAAAGACCAAATATCGTTGATGTATGCACCTAATAACGTTATGACCTTCAATGTGGAGCCTTGGCTTACGTAGCATAAAAAGCTATACAGGATCACGAAATGACTTGTGTAAAACAATTCAAAAGAGAATAACAACGACATGATTTAGAAACAATACAATAAACGAAAAACTAATATGAACACAGAAAAATACAAAAACCATCGCCTGAATCCCATTCCCGTTACACCATCGCACTTTAGCGTCTGACACCATCTCACTTTAGCTTAGATCATCGCACTTTAGCTTGGATCATCGCACTTTAGCGTGACCATCGCACTTTAGAGTCCTACATATACATAAAAAGAATATGTCAAAGTGGGCAGTCTTGATGAGCAAACTACATATTAATTAGTATAATATTATTGTGTCATGAAAAGTTTCTTCAATTTTTTGCTGCGATTCCTTCCTAATAATGACGGTCATCAGAACATGAGGAAGGCGTCCCAGTTAATCATTAACAAAGCCTTTCAAGAAATTATAATATTATTTTGACTATGTATTAAAAATTGTTCTATTCAGCCAGCAATTTAAGTACATAAACTTGCAATTGGTTATATATATATTTCTGACTTGGTAATGATTTAAAAAATACTGGTTCACAGATAATAAGATAATTTATTCAAGGTGCACAGGCTTTTTCCAGAGAAAGACGCACTGTCCAGGATATTACCAAATAATTACCCAGATACTCAGCCTTCTGCTGTAATTTTTAATGGACATTAAGATGTAATCATGTTGCTGTCACCTTTTAACTTCCTTAAGCATCCGATTTCAAAAAAATATTATTTATAGAACACTTAAATTTGAAGTTCTTTATCACATACATGAACCATAAATATTCAATAGAATTGCAAAAACTTTTTTGACAAGCATGAGAAATCAATTGTACGACAGGAAACATGGAAATAAATAAGGGGAAACATGTAGCACGCACATCGAACCAAACACGAGATACATGTATTGAGAGGTCAAACGTCAAAACACGAAAACAAGTGAAATAAAATATAAACACTGGGTAAATAGAAAACATTGCATAAAATTAACCCTTTACCGCCCTTTTTAATTCAAAGTTGATTAATACCAACAGCACTAAGCAGAAAATAATATAGTATGGACTTCACACTAATTAAATGGTGGGAGTAGAAGTTGGAAAGAGGGGGGGGGGGGGGAGGGGGGTAGTCCAAATAATTTTGACGTCTTGCAAGGCTTCCTTTTGAGCAAGTTTGTCTGCCCTGTGTTACAAATTAAGAGCTCCATGCTTTGAAAGTAGGGGTCATGGCTCCAGCAATGTGGGTGCCGGAGAGAAGTGAACAGTGGAATCCCCCCCCCTTTTCCCCCAATGGCAGGTACCTGCTAAACGAAAATTAGAAACGAATTTCAGGGTAAATGTTGAGAATGGGCTCTCGGTATAATGAAGGGATCTTGTTTCATTCGATATTCTGTTCATTTATTGACGGGATTCGATAAATTATTCAAAGGAGTAGGTCTGGTAAGAGCCAAATTTGGCCTCAAATTTCAGGTTCATCTGACGAAAGATTTTGGACACTTTTTAAACACTTAAGTGTCTATTTCAGTTGATTCAATTAGTTCATGTGAAAGATTTTAACTGATTAAGTCATTAAAAACGCTCCGATTCTAGCTTACATATGAAAAATCGATCAAATATGCCAAAAAATGTCACTTTTCAGATGGTTTTTGTCAAAAATGAAAGTGGCCGCATCCGTGTTCATCCTCAACCTTTATATATGTTATGTATTATCATCAAATACAACTTACATTTCAATATTAAGAATGAACACAAATGCGGCCCCTTTCATTTCAGACGAAAACCGTCTAAAATTTAACTAAAATGTTAAAATTGTGAAGATTTCAGTAACTTTGCACGAATTAATGATGCTAGTTCCCGATATATGGGCATTGTATTTTCAAAAACAGCCCATATTTACGTAGCAGACGCATTCTTCTTTCCAATAAATAACTAAAAGTTTACATTTTAACAATTTTGTAAAACTGCTATATTTTCGGGCCAAAAAGGGGTCTTATTGGACCTACTCCTTTCAGATATTTGTTGTAGTCTAGTTTCGTTGTGCCCACCATGACCACGTGTATATCATGCTTGCCAACACTGAACTCGTTTTTATCTATAAGTATACAGTTTTTTGATTTCTGAAGCGAATGATTAACACAAAAAACAACGTATGTTTCATAAATAATACATATTTGGAGGCTCACACTTACTTTTCTGGTTAGATTTTCACATAGAAGTGAAAATAATTTTCGCTGCAAAGTTCTTTCCATTCTGCAAACTACAAACATCTATTTGACGGCGATCGTCTGCTGATTGGTTAATCTGCAAAAGGAGGCGGAGTCCACAAGCCGACAATCTCGTCAACAAAAACAGCTATTGCATCTGTTTGCCATAATAATTAAAGCACAAACATACAATATTCGTGTTTCGATAAACAAATTACATCATATGGATACCCTTTTTTAGTTAACAGGCATGTATGAAATTTGATTTCATACAGTTTCATCGATAGACGAAGCTTACGGAATCTTCGCCATTAATGGATATATGAATACATAATGAGGTTCTTGCGGGGTTATCTGCCCCTGACAAAATCTTATCGAAATTGCCTTAACATCGCTGCGTCATTGGACACACGGCATTTGTTTATTTTAACTAACCTTTCATAAGCCCCGGCTAGTCATAGCAACATGTGATAATATAAGCAAATGGTGTTAATGCCCAAAATTTGAAACCGCTGAGCCCAATGTTTGCCAATAATGAGCAATTACCACCCGATAAAGCTGAGTTAATGAAATGTTTCAGCAAATTTTAAACAGAAAGCGACAACAATTTTTAAAAGGAATCGATGGACTTAAAAATATTGAAGCGCCGTTAAGTCTTTAAATACATTTTCCTCTAGTGTTGTAATCTGATTGTTTAGCAAAAGCCTGAAAAATAATATTTTTAAAATGTTATTGTTAAATCACTTTGAATTTGATAAACTTTACACATGAATAGTAGAGGGTAAACAGATACCAGAGGGACATTCAAACTGATAAATCGGAAATAAACTGACAACGCCAGGGCTAAAATAACAAACGAGATACAGAAAAACACCAGTACATTAAACACAACATAGAAACATTAAGGCTAAACAACAGAAACCCAACCAAAACCTAGGGGTGTTCTCGAGTGCTCTGAAAGGGTAAGCAGATACTGCTCAAAATGTTGCAACCGTCATGTTGCTTATGTTAATACAAAACCGGTAATAAGTCTAATTTTATAGGTAATATTCGTGAAAAGGGAACTGGATTGTAGTTAGTTACGCATTAAGGAACATATCCGCTATCATCTGTGAAACGGAAATTCCAATAACGGTCAACCAACCTGTGATAGCTTCAGTAAAATTTACGAAGGGATGATTTCAGGCTCATGATTTGAAACTAATGGTTTAATAGCTTGCTTGTGAGCAGAGCAACCCTCTATCAAGGAAATCATGATAGGAAATGCAACCCTGGGAATAGAAATTTCCGTAAAGAATAGTGCAGTGTATTTAGGTTCATTATACTTTATACAAATTTCTTCTATTTCCCATTAATTTCATTGGACACACGGCATTTGTTTATTTTTAATAGCCTTTCGTAAGCCCCTCCAACCCATAGAAACATATGTTTATGTTAGCAACAAGTGTTAATACGTGAAATCAAAAACCGTTTATCACGCGGTTTGTCAACTTTAACAATTAACCTACTTTCAAGCCGAGGTTTATAGATCCTTATTTCTACATCATTTATGTCAGTTTATTGTTCTTATCACTTTATTGTTTAACAATTGTCATGATGAAATAGCGCACTTTTGAATCATAAGGCATTCAGTATAGTAAAACATAGACTGCCCTTGGATGAAGGTGTTAGGGTAAATATGAGGCAGGCATTACCTGTGAAAGGGGACGAAGTCTGTATGAATTATTTTTTTAATTCAAACATATTTTAACTTCAAAATCTGTTAAAAAAACCGCAAGTACCGTAACGTTTCCGATTTTGGTTCTGTTGTTAGGGATTAAGTTGTGACGTTATATAAGTTATGACGTCATATTCAATGTTAACAAAGAAACACTATCATCAGGTAACGGTTTTTTTCATATCACAGAATTATGAAAAATGAAATTGGTATTGTGTTCCTTCCTATATTTTACTAGACTGATAAATATATATATTTTACTCAAAGTCTCATGACAAACGAGACCGGAAGAAGGAAGTAGATTTCTGCTTAAATGCGCGAAAATAAAAAAAAGTCTGAAAAAAAGTTATTTTGAGTTCATTAGTAGAATGATTTCTTTGCGGGAAATTTTTCAAATGTTGTTTTTTTTTTTTTTACCATAAGGGGGACTTTGTCCCCTTATTAACCACTCGGTGAAAAAATATTCACTCCCGTTACTTTGTCTTGGGTGATAATGTTTCCCTCGTGTGTTAATCTACCATCGCAATTTCATTCGAGGGTAGTATATTTATATTGTTAATTTGAATAATTGTTAAAAAACAAATACTTGTAAATAAATACAAAAGAAATATTAATTTTGCACTTACTGTTTATCTTTTTGCTTTACCTGTGCTCATACATCCCGCCATTGTGTCATTGTGCTATGGTACATTTTGATTTCTTGCCATTAATTTGGCCTATGTAATTTGTCTCCATGCCATTTTGTGTTTTTTTGTTGAAACAGTTATTTGTTTTTATAGTGGTAAGCTTGTATACTACAATGTTAACTGCTCTATCCCTATTTTTGACGTTTGTATCAAATATGTATGTTTGTTTTTATTAGACTGGCATACACTTGCGAGGTTAAACTAGGTAAATAATATGGTTTATTCACAATGTTCTTCATTAGAAAAATATCTGTACTAAGTTAGGAATTTGACAGTTGTTTACCTTTCATACGAAATATTGGAGATTCTATAAAGGATTTCTTTTTTTAAATTTCCATTGGCGATCTGGGTTTTTTTTTTTTTTTTTTTTTTTTTGGTATAAAATTTAATTAAACATTCTACTAGTATATATATAGACTGTAGTTGTACATTGAAATGGAAGGTAAAACGTGTTGAGACGTTTGATGCAAATAGCACATGGTTTGAAAAATTATTTTGGACAAACTATATACTCACAAGATTTTTAGAGCTTTCAAGCCTTCAAAAGCAAAAACATTTACCATGATATTAATCTGATTACTATAAAGAGACATACAAAAGAGATTTTTCAAATGCCATGTTCTCCTAAGTAAGCAACTGAAGATGATATAGAGATCTTTGAACAAGTTGAGAGTGTGTAACCTTATTGGATATGCACTGATATGTGTTTATGAAACATTAAACAATCATTCTTGTATGTCTTAAATAATTTAAATTCCATTAAATATATAACTCAAAAGAGATGTAGTAGAAAATGTATAAAAGTAGTGGATTTAACGAGCGACGTTCCTTAACCATGTTGACGTGTTTGTTTTTCAATGTCTTGACATAAGAAAAAGTGGTCAATGCGACAACTCTCCATATAATGTTTATTTTCAGATTTAAAAATAAATTAAGGAATTTTATGAGGCAATTGTTGTTTTTTGCTTACTCGAATTAGAAAAATGAGAATGGAAATTGGAAAATTTTCAAAGAGACAACAACTCCACCAAAAGCAGAAATCAGCCCGATACACCAATGGGCCTTCAACAGAGTGCCCAAATCCCAATCCGGTGCAGGACTTAAGCTGGCCCTTTAACAAAAATATGAACTAGTTCAATGAAAATAGACATCCCATTAACCTCCATAACATATAAATGGACAAAAATTTAAATCGAAATACAATACTAACAAAGCTAGAGCCTCCTGAGTTTGCACAGCCGCCGCAAAAATGCGGTATACTGCTGGTTCTTTTATTTATTTCACTCTTTAGCTATAACTATTGTCATAATTGATTGTTATTGTTATCCTATGTTTTGAATTAGAAAACATGGATCTGGAATGTCACATTCTCATTGTAAATAAATATTGCGTCAATAAAAAAAAAAGAACACAAAAATTAAAACAATGCGATGGAACATGAGGCATAATACCTATTGGAAAAAATGACATGGGCGATCATGTTCCAGAGACTGAAGAGTAATATGTATGGTTCAATAGACACAAATTATCAACTTAGATCTTTAAGCGTACCATGATATTATGCCGTGACTCTAGTAATTGTTGATGGACAAACGCTTGTAATTCCGAACCATACATGTGACATTTGTTTGTGAGAGGTATAAAGATCGTACATTAAAAGTTATAAGTACGCACGTGAGGTGAATTTCGTTAAACAAACCTCATCTACCGTCAAAACAAGGCTGCGGTTTGATAAAAATAAAGTGCGACACACATTATATTGGCCATCAATGTACTTACATATTTGTAAGAGCCGTCAAGCCTTTGAAGACATTTGCGTCCAACATGGCTATCTGGTTGTTGTGCATCCACCTTAAAATGATATTTTGAAAATATATTGCTTACCCCTATTCGTCAATTTAAAAAATAACAATAGATTTGCTAAGAAAATGTTCAAACAATCAAATGTGAGAATCAGCTATTATTTATGAAACTAGCTAATCTACTGCATAATATATGGACAGATTTTTATGATGCAATGAAAGTCATTTTTCTAAGCACTTATCTTCTGAGGCAGTTATCATGTTTATTGATGCATTGGAACAAAGTATTACAACCTTATAAGTGACCTGATGCATAACAACTTTGAGAATGTTATCTTATGCATTGCCTAGAGAGGAGTTTGCAAAGAAGTAGTTGACAAGCATTCAAATCACACTTATGTTCTATTTCTTAGAACTAGTACACTGAAAACGAAAGTTAAACATTACTACGAAATTGGGAAATCGTTGTTTCTTTTAAATAAAAAGAAAAGATTGTTGAATATATATACTTGCACAAATTATCATTGCGCATGACATATGACGTTAAAGGGATGTGAGATAAATGCAAGCGAAAACAAGTTGTGTTTTCAGAAAAAATATTACTTACAAATCTTCAAGTGCCGTCAAGGTTTGGAATGAATTTGCCTCCAAGGTTGTTATCTGATTGTTGCTAAGCCATCTGAAATAAATTTTTAGATTTCAATTATTCGGCTTCATCACATTTGAATTTTGCATACATTCAGACAAATTTACGTAACAAATAGTAGATATAAAGTTGATCTAATGGAATTCGTTTGCAAATAGTCCAGACTGCACTTTTGTGGTTGTTTAAATATAAAAATTGCGTCAAAGTAGTCTTGTTGTTTTTCTATAGAATTATACCAACACTTGTTTGCTTCGTTAGAGTATGTGTCACGTAAGCTTTTAAAAACAATTATCTGTACAGACCAATATTAGCTGGAAATGCATGGTAACATATTTTTTTCAAATTTAGAAATACATTTGAAGGACCTTCTTATATATATAAAGAAAAACATAACATTGATTTATTTAAATGCTATGGGTACTATGGTCTGTGAGTTTGACTGTCCCTCTGGTATTTTTCGCCCCTCTTTTCTGTCCAGCTTACCTATTTTTGATAAAAAAAAAAGTTATTTTGTCAAGATCAGAAGAATTACTTCGGTACCCATATGAAAGAAAAAATATAAAACTACATATATCAAAACAAAAATTGATGGGGTCTATGCTTATTGATTAAGAAACATAAGCCTATTGAACTCCCCCTTTCTTCATTATTTTAAACAAGAGTTATTTCCCCTTGCAGAACTCTTCAGTGTAAGAATTAATAAGTTAGGTGTGTGTGGCAGACACAATCTGGAACACTATTTTTTGTAGCATCATTATTTCACACATCTGATCATTTTGTAAAATTCAAAAGTGATAATACTCTGCTTGAAATAGAGATGCGTTTATGCAATGATGTTTAATAGAAATTCTATTTGATGCTTCGAAATATAATTTTGAAATTAAGGCTGTTCATTTTCCTGGAGTTATAAACAGAACAGCAGATATTTTGTCAAGATATCAATCTGATCCCAGATTTGAAGACTTATTTTATGCATTGTCTGTTATAATAATGGATAGATGTTTTGTGAAATTTGTCTATTCAGGTCTTTTTCAGTTCACTCATTATTTGAAAGTTATTGTAGATATACAGCTGAATTTGTTGAAAGTGGATCAACAGACATCGAGCAACTCAGCCTTTACTAGGGGCACTTTTGAAAAAGTCAAAGTTCAGTGGTATACTTTTTTTAACATTTTGTATTTATTAAGGTTTTAAATTTTCACCAGTAATTTTGAATACTGTGATTTTGTATGCTCAATTTTTAGCAGGTCTTTTAAATCGATGCATTCTATTAAAAATTATATAAATGGAGTAAGATTATTGCATTTTCAAAATGATTTAGAGTTTCCATATTTACAGAGTGTTTCATTAAAACTTACTTTGAAAGGATTACAGAGATTAAATACTTATTTGAAAGCTCTTCCTATAACACATATGACATAATATGCATAACAATAAAATTTGTAAAAAGTCCTTTTTCTAAGTTATAATAAATTAATTTAGAATACATACCTTTCTAAAATGTTATTTGACAGAGAAAAAAAAACGATAAAGTTAGAAATAGCGCGACAGCAAAACAGCAATATAGATCCGCAAAATTATATGTTTATAACATCAATCAACTTACAATTCGCGAAGACTCGTCAAGCTGTGGAATGTATTCCCATCTATCGTAGTAATGTTGTTGCTTCCACGATGCCTGAAAATGCCATGTAACATGTGTAATGTTATATATTTGGGTCTTTTAATGAAACAACTAAAAATGATATTAGTGGTTTCAAAACTTGTAAAGATATTGCCTGGAACTGATAGTTGTTAATTATGCATATAAGAGCTGTTATTCATGAATGCCTTGTATGATTTAGGAAAAGGTTATTCATTTCAATGCCCATTCTAGAATTTGAAAAATATGAATGCGCGAACGGTTTTGCTCAATGCTAACCATGTCTTAACTACTTCTGTTAATGAATGTCTCGCTTAATTATACAGTGAGTCAGAGGGGATATTTCAAAGTAGTATTCGAATTCATAAGTCAAAGACAAACTGACATAATCATAATGCTATTGTCAAATCTTTTACTTACAACGCTCAAACAGCCACCAAGTTTTTGAACATATTCGTATATACTTTGGTAATTTATTGTTATCCAGACATCCGTAAAATATACCTGGAAATGAAGACTTCTAAGGTGGCTTGAACAGAATATCAATCAAAACTTTTCAATTTTCAATTTGTGGTGTACAATGCAATTTCCTTAAAGTAAATATAGCGTTAGTCTTTGTTTTTTAAGTATGACTTAATTATATTTTAACAATGTTTAATGGAATTTTTACATTTCTAGGAAGATTTTGAACCTTTTTTTTTTAATTAGAAGAGATATGCTTCATACATTTGTTTTCCCAAATATTTTTTTTTACAATAATTATGTATAAAAGGCGGGGTGAGCTATAATCCAAATAAAAATCAGTAACAACTTTCGCAACTATCATTCAATGTTAGTGGACTTATAAATACTTCTTTTCATAAGAACAAATCGAAGAAAACAAGAATAAAATACTTATGAATGAAGTGTTGATTTACCAATTAAACATATTTTCGGAAGAGTTCTAAAGCCTTTGCATTGTTCAAATAAAGGCAACAGTAGTATACCGCTGTTCGAAATTCATCAATCGATTAAGAAAAAAACAAATCCGAGTTACAAACTAAAACTGAGGGAAACACATCAAATATAAGAGGAGAACTACGACACAACAGAAACACAACACTAAAATGTAAAACACACAGAAACGAACTATGATATAACAATGGCCATTTCCTGACCTGGTACAGGACATTTTTAGAAATAAAATGGTGGGTTGAACCTGGTTTTGTGGCTAGCCAAACCTCCCGATTTTATGACAATGTTAAATATAACATTAAAATGACAATATTACACGATATAACTACAATACAAATATTGTGTTGTATTACAAATGGTTCAATTCTAAATATAAAAAAGAAGATGTGGTATGATTGCCAATGAGACTATTCTCCACAAGAGACCAAAAGACACAGAATCTAACAACTATAGGTCACCGTACGGCCTTCAACAATGAGCAAAGCCCATACCGCATAGTCAGCTACAAAAGGCCCCGAAATGATTGCCATTTTTGTTTCTCATTGGTTTATTTAGTCACGTGTTTCGCAATTTATATTTTGTATTCTGCGTCACACCATTTTGCCTAATTGACTCCACGTTACTATCTTTAAAATGATATTGACTCCCTGTTACTAAAAATAGTGATATCGAGTCAATATAATTTTCAAACTCACATTACTCATTTATGCAATGTATAAATTAAGGACTTTCACTCAGTCAATTAGTTTTATATGTACCTATTAGATTGAGTTGAACCTCGAACTTCGTCCTCAAACAGGTCCATATATAACGTATTGACCTCGTTTAAAGTCCATACTTGAAAGATATACGTATATACTATCCTGAAAATAGCAATATTGAGCTAATGGTGAGGAATTGTTAGTCGTTATGTCAGACGCGTAGCTACGTTCACTTCAAAACTCCCGGGCATGCACATACAAAAATGAAGATGTGGTATGATTGCCAATGAGACAACTCCCCACTTCTTGTGAGAAGTTTTTCAATAATAGACAAAAATGCATTCCCATAATAGTTGTTTTCCACAAATCATTTTTGCTGTAATTTTTAACTTACAGGTTAGTATGCGTTGTCAACCCTTAAAAAGCATTTGAATTTATGGTTATTATATTCTAATTGACAATTTTAAGTCCGTTATTTTAGTACTGACAGAAATTTATACATATCAAGATTAAGTTGTTTTATGTAATGTATAAGTTTTTATTCTGTAGTTAGTCCCCACTTCGGTTTTATCATGTATATCTATTATATAGTCATTTTATAAAATTTACTGTTTGCAAAATTATAAATTATTCTAAATAATAAGGATGTTCTTGTCCCAGGCAGAAAACCCTGGCCGTGTTAGGCGCAACTTTTTGAAAGTTTTAGTCCTCGGTGTTCTTCGGCTTTGTACTTGTTTTGGCTTTCGAACTTTTTTTCATCTAGGCGTCACTTGTTGGTCTTATGTGGACGAGACGCACGTCTGGCGTATTGAATTTTAAGCCTTGTACCTTTTGTTAGCTATTATTTGTGTGTTTCTTTGTCCTATTTGTTCTCCCAATTATTTGTATTGTGGTCCTGTCATGTGATGTTGTCGTTTTGGTGTTGTGTTTGACGTTGCCATAAAAGCGAGAGGTTTGGCATGCTACAAAACCAGGTTCAACCCACCATTTTTTTCTTAAAATGTCCTGTACCAAGTCAGGAAAATGGCCATTGTTATATTATAGTTCGTTTCTGTGTGTGTTACATTTTAATGTTTTGTTTTTGTTGTGTCGTTGTTCTCTTATATTTGATGCGTTTACCTCAGTTTCAGTTTGTAACCCGGATTTGTTTTTATCTCTATCGATTTATGAGTTTCGAACAGCAGTAATCTACTGTTGCCTTTATTTATCCTCTTTTACTGCTGCCCTAAAACGCCAGTTACTGCAGTTGTAAAACAGTTAAATCTCTTATTTAGCGTCGAACTAAAGAAGAGTTAATTTTTTCTAACAGAAAATTCCTTATAAGCACTGCTTAATTACCATAATTGACAAACTGATTTTCTATTGAATTATTTCATAAAGATTTTATGTCTTATGCGGAGGTCTTGATGAGGAAGTTTGGCTAGATGGGTTTGTATGCAAGGTTGTACAAGTAGAAGACAGAACAATTTCACAATGTGATAACTTACAGAAGATTTTGTTTACGTTAATCCCAAACATGATTTTGTTTTGAGAGGTTTATCGTGCACAACCAATTATGGGGTTTATAATCTGTAATTGCATTATTGGTCTAAACATAAATATTGTTCTGGGAAATTTTTTTTATCATTTTTTATGACAAATTTTGTACTTTTTGCAAGCTTTCATTTCAGCGGAACTCGTTTTCGATTTGATGAGACTATCAAACCGTTTCCCAATCAAAGTTGTTTTCACTATATCAATTTTAAATCTGTGGCATGTTGAATAATTCTTATTTTTCCTCGTTTTTTTTTTCAGAATGCATTAAACCAAATGTCGTGACATTTTGTCATATCAATGACCAAAGAAAGCTAAAATTGCTATACAAGTTGTACATTGTTTGTCCTCAAATAAATACATATGTAATTTTTTTAACATATTAATATAAGCTATTCATGTTTAAATACAAAGGTGAATGAACGGTATTCCCGAAAAGTAAATAAAGGCGCACGAAAACCCAAAACAGAAAGCTAAACGGACTACTTTCTTCTGAAGGTGCTTTGACATTTGATGAAGTAAATGTGACATTGTATTAACGTTAAAAACACTTGCCAACAAGGTTTAAACTCACAACAAAGGCTAGTGACATATAGTAGATGAACTATTGAAACCAAACTACAAAAAAGTTAGTATGAAATAGAATAAGGACAAACCTACCAAGAATTCCAATTTACATCCCACATTTATGGCCAGAAATGGTTTTCAAAAATTGTTCTTAATGTTTTATAAACAAGATGTCATATGATACGACATATTAAGTTCTACAAAACTAATTATTAAAGATCAGAGTCAGAGTTGACCTTGGACGGTATTAAGGTATGATTTGTGATATATGTTGGCTTGCTGCAAACAAATAATAATTTGACTAGCTTCCTGGCGTTTGTTCTTGACATCTCAGAAATGATTGTTTATGGACATGCCAGTCATGAGAACTGAAATATGTATCATAAATTAATTAACAACTGCAAAATTTTGGTTTTATATACTCACAGAAATATTGTTGAAATTGAAATTCCAGACGGAACTGTTGTAAGACTTGTATGCCAGCACGTTACAGAATTGTAAATGCAACCACACGCAGATGGACAACCAAATACTGTACTTTTCAAAACAATGACCACAATTAAGAACACTGTTCGGCACATTGTCTGCAAAATATCCACAACACTATTAGTTTAATTCTAATACTTACATGTAGAAATAAAAAATGTAAAAAGTTAATGGTGTAAAACGAAAAATTTAACCCCGCCACATTCTGTATTATGTACCTGTCCCAAGTCAGGAGCCTGTAATGCAGTGGTTGTCGTTTGTTTATGTGTTACATATTTGTTTTTCGTTCATTTTTTGTACATAAATTAGGCCGTTGGTTTTCTGGTTTGAATTGTTTGACATTGTCATTTCAGGGCCTTTTATAGCTGACTATGCGTTATGGGCTTCGCTCACTGTTGAAGGCAGTACGATGATCAATAGTTAATAATTTTTGTGTCATTTGGTACCTTGTCGAGAGTAGTCTCATTGGCAATCATACCACATCTTCTTTTTTAAATTAAAATCAATATAAACAAGATAGAATAGTCGTTAAGTCAAAACGTTAATAACTTTTGTCTCGATATGTTTGTATAAAATAGATCAGGTGTATCTATATTAAAAGTAAAATGATCATATAGAAGGTTTATGTTTGATATTCGTGCAGCTAAACCTTTTAGACAAAACATTTTCAAATCTTTTCCTTGTACAACATTTGTTTGCAGTGCTTGATAAACTGTTGTTTAAATTCGCCATTGTTCTTTTTGGTATGGTTGATACCTTCGGCTTAGGATTCTGTTTGAACAAATTTTAAATTATTGAAACTAATGTTCTTACTAAAAGTTGACCTTAGATGTATTTTACAATTCCGGTTAGGTCCCGTTTGGTTATATAAACAGTAATTTTGGTATGACCCAGTCTTAATCGATTGAATTTACAACAAGTGAAAAACGTTAAGACTTTTCAGTCTTGCGGACGTTGAAAGAATCGATAGGGTTCATTGGTTTCAGATGTGTCAAAATAAACAAGACAGATTGTCCAAGCGTGCGATTAAGACTTTATCTGCTTATTAGGGCATTATGAATTAAACTGGCAAAGCTCGGAAGATGTTCTTTTTTGGTCTTTTGATGTAATAGTATATGTCTTTTTCATTGAATAATGTTTATAAATTTACAATTATTTCTTTCTTTTTTTGATAGAATTTTCTACATTTACTTGGTGATTAAAATAAATGATTATTGATGAAAAATATATTCTGAGTATCTAGTCTACTCTAATTTTTGCTTGTAGAAGATGTAGCTGAATTAAACAGATTAGAAACTTTAAAAGGCAATATACCAGTAAATGTAAGTGACAGTTTTAACAAAAAAATATTTTCACTACCCTTCAGACAAAGACATAAAATGTCTTTGCTTCAGCCATGAGTTTTTTTTCTCAAGAAATTCAAGAATCTCATAATTTTATAAGAATAACCATTTCAAGTAAACAATGAAATTGTATACATTTGAGACTTTTTAAAATGCAACTTCCCAAGTAAGTAATGTATGGAAAGGATTTCAGAGGTAAACAAGCTAACATTTGATTTTTATTTTGGGAAAACACGGAAAGGGGATTAGAATAAATTTAAAATAAACAGGCCTTCTCTTGTTCTTGTTTAAAAATGCAGGATTGTTCATTCCATTTACCCATTTCCCTTTAAAAATAATAAAAATAAGTGTTGCCAGATGCCGAATTAATCTAAATTCTAGAGTAGTAAGTGAGTATTAAGATAATGAAAATTATTATTCAAAATGATTACCTTAGATTGCTGTCGAAATAATGTTGTTTTCGTATCTGTGCCAGTCAAGAGTTATATATTGCTAACCGATATGATACACTGATGCAAATTGAGTATTTTGAACTGTACTTTTTATATCTTTGCGGGGTAGGTCAAAATATAACGTAATTCCAAAAATTCAAACTTGAATTTTCGGAAAATTAAAGGTCTCATAAGCATAAACTTTAACTAGGTATTTTTGTAATATATTAATAATATCAAACAGCTATAAACATTAAAAATTAAAGTTTTAATCAAATAATGATCCTTTTGAAAATATTAACCCTTTTGATCGTGGGAAGATATCTGGTCATAATGAATAATACAGCTCCATTGATTGCAATGACATTAAAAGCAACTAATTATAAAGAAATCTAATTGTATTATCAAATACTAAAGACAGATGTAAAAGAGTATCACGTGTCTCACGTTAAGTTGGTCTTGTGTGAATTTCGGTCGTATTGCTCATAATGTTTTTACGAATTTTTGCATCCATTGCTTTCGAATGTTTTTGTTCAAACTCTCTTCATGAAAGTAAATCCTTTAGAGTAAGAAATTGATAAAGTGTTATTTTCATCGGAAGGATTCTACGAAATGACCGAACAAAGAACACCATTGTTTTCTATTCGTTATTGTTTTTTATTTCGTGGTTGACAAGTTCGTACATCAACGATATATACAAAAAAGTGTTGCCATGCTCACATCTTGGCACAATGTACTTGCATCAGATTGTTATAGATTGTGTATATTTAGTCAGATTACAATGTCGATTTATTCTCATATGTCAAGGTATAAAAAAGGAAAGGCCAATTAATCCTAAACACATGAGTCCAAATGAAGAAGATAAGAGGAACTACTGGTTTCATGCGCTTTGTCAAAGCCAACAAAGTTCTTACAAGCTATTAGTATTTGAATATTAATACATCAATAAAAATTATTGCACAAAATTTCAATAATTCTGTATTTTTTTCGATTTAGTAAAACTTATTTGTTAGGGCATTATATTGCTATAGACGAAAATGTTGCAAGTTTTACATGTGTTTGTAAAATATCAAAACTGATTAATTTGAATGACAGTATAAACTTCGTATAATAATTTTTGTTTTGTTACGAATGTCCTTTTACCAAAAAGAAACAATAATACTTACCAATTTCTGTCAAAATTTAAGCTAAAACAATTGAAAGCATTTATGTTTTCTTTCACATGTTAGAAATAAACTTATCATAGATACAATGGTTGAGATGTTGTACGCCAGACACGCGTATCGTCTACATAAGACTCACCAGTGACTCTCTTATGAAATTTATTTAAGGGACCACATGAACTGATAAACCAAAGAATTAACATTTAAATCTACAATTGTGTGATTTTAAGAAAATATCTTAAATTAAAAAAGACGTGATGTGATTACCAATAAGACAACTATTCACAAGAGACCAAATACCACAGAAATACAACTTATGCAAAATTTAAGATGTGGCATTGCGCCACTTAAAATAGAAACAGGACGATATGAGAATAAACCAATACATGAAAGATGTTGTTTTCTGTGTAAAAATGAAATTGAAGGTGAACAACATGCATTTACTTTATGTTCTTTATATGCAGTCCTTCAAAATATACTGTATAGTGAAGCAGTAAAACATAATGATCAATTTTATAACTTGTCTATTGACGTAAAGTTTATATTCTTATTCAGAAATGAAGAACTATGTTAGGTAGTTGCTAAAACCTGCTTTTATATTTTATGTAGAAGAACACATTTTTTATTTATATATAGCTGATGATGTATTTTAAATCTTAGATATATATAGTTTTAAAATTGTGTTAAATATTGTATATAGTTAATCCTTTAATATTAATCTCCCATAATTCTTAATAGAATGGTGCATGTATATGTATTAGTATTTACTGTATTTTACTGTTAGTTTTAATAAACAATATGTTTTATATATGTTATCCAATATTTCATGTTATACGCATTGTTTTATATGTATATTGGAATGTATAATGTTATACAAGTGGTGAGACTTTAATAAAATATTGAATCTGAATCTACAACTATAGGTCACCGTACGGCCATCAGCAATTAGCAAAGCCATAAAGTCAAAAGATACCCTTATTAAAATTAACACTATGGCTTTTCTAATGTTTTAATTCATTCAATATTAATCCGTTAACTTACTGGCATTTTAAATGAATTAACGTTACCATTACCTTTAAAGACGTGCTTGTCATATTAGTAGTAACTAATTAGATCTCATTGAACAGTGTATACAATAACATTTCAAAATACTTATCCAGGCATCTTGATAATATATTAGCAATGTTACGATAAATATTGAAATATCGTTTTAACTATTAAAATACGTGTAAAAATAACATAGATGTGGTGATAGGAGTTTATGAATTGTGTTATATATCTATCAAAGATAAAGAAATAGGTGTTTTAAATAAATGACAATGCGAATGCACTACCGGATTTTTTGTCTGTTACAAATTGTATAAGATATAATCAGAATAAATTAAAACAAGTGACAAGGTTAAAAAAGTATTGTTTTCAGATCTCAACCCCTCTTTTTTAAGGGGATTAACACCACTATAAATGACAAAAAATACAATAAAATCTGAAAAAAGATACATGTATGATACAATAATTTAATTGTGGATGTAACGCGTCTTCCGATTGGCTGACGTTGTTTTGTTTATCAGCTCATAGACATAATTTTGTCATGTGACCTTGACGTCATCAACGTTTTTTCATGATTTACTAAGGTTTAAAATAGAATTAAGGATTAAATTATAAGAAATGACTGTAATATTTTTTCTGTCTATTCGAAATAACATAAAAAATGTGGTGCACACTTTAAAATATCCGCTACGCAGGTTATTCAGTGTGCACCACATTTTTGATGTTATTTCTTCGTAAACAGAAAAAAATATTACAGTCATTCCATAAATACTTTCAATTTGTCTATGTTTGAAAGAATGGCTGCAGGTAAAGACTCATGTTTAAGTATCTTATCTTCTGAAATAAATTTATGTTTCCTTTTTTATTGAATTTTGGCCGGGGTAAATGGTATTATGTATTCTATTTAACATCTTTTACAAAACTGTGCATTCTGTACAAGCGTTTTCTGATCAGTAAACGTCCAAGTTACAACAAAAACAATTTCACAATTATACTATAATAATTACACTATCAATCGTACTAACATTACACCTTACAACATTAAATCGTTACACTTAACACCATTTCCCAATTCACATCAATCCATTTGACCCGCAATGCAATACATTTTAGTCAGTATATACCTGTTATAAAATGATATGAAGTGTTAGGCTTTTATACAATTCATGCTATTATCTGGGGACAGCTGAAGCCCACCTCTGGGTGCGGGATTTTATTACTGCGTTGTTCACCCATTTGTGGCCTTTGGCTGTTATCTCCACTTTGGTCGGGTTGTTGTCTCTTTGACATATTCCCCATTTCCATTCTCAATTTTATGTTACTGTTTGAAATTATTAGTCTAACATTTTCAGTAACATAATTTCGCAGTTATACGTACAATATGGAGGTTTTATGATATTTAAGAATGAGAGTAAATGTTATTAGGGACAAAAATTAAGCCAACATGTCATCTATTGACCCGTCAAAGATCTAGACTTGTTCAAAACATGCATGAATCGTGATATTCTCGCAAAAGAAGGATTCGAATTTAACGTGTCCATTCTTACTGGACGTGGTTGCAATTTATTCACTCCGCACGAATTAACGGTTACCATACTTTGGATAATAACCATATTCATTTTCTGCCAAAAGCTATGCAAGTAAAATACTCCTACTTTGCATAGCGCCGTCAAAATTGAAAGAGAAATTCGGTCGACGAACTGAAAGTTCTATATATATACTCTCAACAATTTACAGATATAAAACAAAAACACTGAACATGATTAAGGTTGTTTTGTTCGGTTTATTTAAACAATTTAATTTCTGTATGGCGATTTTTTAACATCAATAAAGACTTATTTTACAAAAGAGCCTATATTTTCCCTCTGCTTGAATTTCCAGATGAGAGACATTCTGACAGTTGATTTTAACCAAACAGAGTCAACATCAAGACAAGTCTGAACTATGTATTAAACAGACATTTCAACTATTGTTTTCACATATACACGAAGTCCAAATGTCAATAGTTGATTTAATTCTGCTAACGACAATATTTATATATGGAAATTGTTCATGCTTCAGCAAAAGTCACCGAATGACGAATTAATTTATTTGTTTTTGGTTTCACAAATATTTCATGCATTTTCAAAACGATTACTTAAGACAATTTTGACCATGAAAGTATTTGTACACTGTAGCATACTGTTCGAACCTAGGGTGAAGCCAATACTATTTGCGATCAAAACAAACTATCGACCAAACATATTTGATATGAGTGTTTCTCAAGTACATGTTTGCTAACTGTAGGCATTTTAATTCATTTGCAAATCACCTTAGTAGCAATATACCAACTTCACCTGCATATGGGATATACATCTCCCAACTTATTCGGTATTCAAGAGCTTGCAGCTCCTACTCAGAGTTTGTTTAACGTCACCAGTGTCTGAACAGAAAGTTGATGAACCAGGGGTATGTCAAAGAACGTCTCGTCCTTTTTCTAAAAAAAGTTCATCGGAAGGTACCAAGAACTTGTTGATAATTATTCCGTATCAACTTCACAAATAATACACAATGGTCTTGAAGTATAGATTCTGCGTACTGACGATGTTTATCATCTTAATAACGCGTTATAGTATTCTTTTATTTGTCTTTGATAATATTACTTTGACTGTTAAGTCTGTTTTTGAGATATCCATTTGACGTGACTCTATACTTATGTATTCCGTCATACTTTGAACGACAAAATTATTTATTTATTAATATTACTTTTACTGTTAAGTCCTTTTTTTTTGTGATATACATTTGACGTGACTCTGTACTTATGTATTCCGTCAGACTTTGAACAACAAAATTATTTTATTTATTAATATTACTTTTACTGTTAAGTCTGTTTTTTTTTGTGATATACATTTGACGTGACTCTGTACTTATGTATCCCGTCAGACTTTGAACAACAAAATTATTTTATTTATTAATATTACTTTTACTGTTAAGTCTGTTTTTTGTGATATCCATTTTACGTGACTCTCTACTTATGTATCCCGTCTTACTTTCAACGACAAAATTATTTTATGTCTACTTGTGCGAATTTCAAACGCGCGATTTTATGCCAGTACTTAAAACCTTCCATCCTTCATGGTTGGATTTTACATAGATAAATAACACCGTACAATAAAAAAGCAAAATGAGAATGTTAAATTTGATGTATGTCTTTTTTTGTGCTTCTTCGTTACATTTGTTTGTTTTTATAGTGATTAAGATGATGACACAATGTTGACTGCTGTACCCCTATTTTTGGCATTTTTACCTATTGTGTCTGTTTGTTTTGTTCACGCATCGTTGTCAATATAATGGAATTTGATGCGACTGTCATACAAGTGAGAGGTTTAGCTAGCTATAAAACCAGGTTCAATCCACCACTTTCTACATAAGAAAATGCCTGTACCAAGTCAGAAATATGACAGTTGTTATCCATTCGTTTGGTGTGTTTGAGCTTTTGATTTTACCATTCGATTAGGGACTTTCCTTTTAGAATTTTCCTCGGAGTTCAGTATTTTTGTGATTTTACTTTTTGCAATTGTTCTATAACTTTGCACAACAAAAATCAAGCAGGATCCTCTCTCTTCATCTTGTTCGAACACTTTGTCGTAGATCTGTCGACAAAAAAAATATCGAAACACATTTTGCACTGCTAATGGAAAAACTGCATGATTATTTAACGTAAACACCCGGATTATAGTCTAACTTATTTATCACATTATTATTCAACGGTTATAAAGAAAGTTAAATACCTTGTGTTAAAGCGCAAAACTATATGATATATCAATAATTGATTGAAGATTATAAAAGGTTATCAAAGGTACCAGGATTATAATTTAATACACCAGACGCGCGTTTCAAAATTTTAATAGAGTTCGACATGACATTTAATAGACCACTAATTTCTATTGACCCGAATTGAGGGTCAATATTCACTTTGTACTATAAAACTTCATTGAACAATTCTATATCATGTCCACATTTTTTCGTCTTGAATGCGAATTCAATTTGACATTGGCTGTTCATTATAGTGATCCGTCATTGTTATTTATAAAAATGCAATACGTGCGTATGAATGACAACTAATTAATCTTTCAAATAGTAGAATCATATTTTACTACTGTTTAAGCATCAATGTGTTTAATTGCATAACTGCAAAAATAAGACTGTCTGTTACTTTTTTACTTCTTGGGTATATAAATATACTATATTTATCTAAAGTTATCTAATAATAACAAATTATTTCCTAAGAGAATTAATATCGCGATATTGACGTGGAGCAGGTAGCATACATATAATTACATGTTGCACAGTACAAATATTTTAAGTAAATCAATATCTAGTTTCTCTCTTTTTTGTCTGGATTGATTTTGCAAATAAGGCACAAGAAAAAACAAAGAATAAAATTATAGAAGAGAAAGGCAAGTGATTTTATATTTACGGTAAAAATCAATACCAAATTCAATAGAAATATAAACTTATAAACAGTTTTACTAAACCCCTTTTACTGACAACGGGGTAAAGAGTACAATGATAATAATTCTGTAAATTCATTTGATCAAACATTTGTTCTCAAAAAAAATGATGGTGGTAAAGGGTTATTTTTGTGCAACGTGTTTTGCCATTTTTATTTCACGTGCAGCCGTGAAAAAGGTTCGTTATTCACCGCGTTTCGTGAAATCGGTAAAAAGATCAACGTTCAATAAATTTTTAATTGTTTGTCCATCGTGAAATTGTAATTTTATTTCGCGTTCTTCCGTGCAGATACCCCCCCCCCCCCCCCCCCCCCCCTTTACGCCCCTCTTCGATAATTATCGTGTTACAGTCAAACAGCTGATATGTAGTTGTTTATGATACTTTAACAATAAATAATTTACCGTTATTCATTTGTTAAGCATAATTTCGTAGTAGTACAAATGATGTTTATTACACCAAAATGTCACTGTCTCGTCTGATATTTGCATTTTCTCTCATTGCTTATTAGATGGTTATTTTGTTCCGTTGTGAATTCATTTAAAACTTTTAGCATGCTTTCTTGTTCAGATTTTAAGATTTCTAATTGTAAACACTTCTATAAGTGAGAGCTTGAGGTTTAGCTTACCCTAAAACCATGTTCAGTCAGTGGGTTGTCAGATATCTCGCTTTAATGAAAAAAATAATATTTTATTTTGGTGAATAAACTCATCATGGATCCCAGAAGTGAAATTTTGTATTTGCGCTAAACGGGCGTTTCGTCTGGAATTGATGCAATTATACCGTTGCATATTGATTTTGAAAAGAATCCTTGTTTAAAGCTTACACCGAGTACACAAATAAATACTTCCATTAAACACTCGATTACCAAGTTCAATTCTGACCTTATTTAACACGTTAAAAAAACTTTTCTTTATCTGATCAGGATAATAACTTATTGTTCAGACTGTTTGCAATATAAACAACCTAAACTATTTACACTGTTAAAAATCGTCCTATTTATCTAAAATTTAGGGTTTTCTTTAGTCAAAATTATGCAAGAACGAATATATATAGAAATAAGAAGATGTAATATGACTACAGATGAGACAACGATTCACAAAAGACCAAATAACTATGGGTCACCGCACGTAAATTAATCCATATTACTGGCCAAGAAATTACAAATTTTGAACCATTCAAACGAAAAGATTACCATACTGCTGTATGTACAAAACCGTGAACGAAAACACAATTCATATGCAAAAACCAACGACATCGACGGAGTTACAGGGTTCAAAGACACACACATAATGCGGCGGAGTTCAACTAGTTTGATGGCACAAACCCTCTGCGAACCTGGGACAGTAACGTATAAAACCTGTATTAGAAAATCAGTTGACAATTGCTTTAACTCGTCCACTAGTACAATAATTTTAATATAAAACGATCGTTTTTATCTAAACAGCTCTTGAAAGATTGAAAAATAAATCATTTCGTCTTTTTTCAGTTTTTCAAAACTTTTGGAGAAATTGACATTGTCGTAAAGTCATTACTGTTCAGACATTTCGTTAGCAGTCCACTACGATATTATCAGTCTATGTTAAGACTGGTCAGTGGCTGCTATTAACTTGTACACATCAACATTATACTAACTTTTCCGAAATGTTACTAAATTGGCTGCAAGCGTATTGTCTGAACAGTACTGAATATACCGCAATGAATAAGTCTTCAATGCTGAAATGTCTTAATGATTTATTGTTCAGGCTTTGCAGATCCTGATATGATAAAAAAAATGACTGTTTAAGTTACCACTGATAAAACGGGTACACAGCACAAAACATATAACTAAAACACAGGCTGCACGTTGTGGTGTATTTGTGAATCGCCACAACAAGAAAGACAATAAGTTCAAATCCTAGCATTCTATTGATTTAGTGTAAAGACGGCATTAACAGTCAGACAAAAACGTGACCTTATGCAATGCCAAGATACAGGTTTTGACAGATTGTATATGTAAATGTATATGAATCGCAGAAATTATAAAGTCATACATTTGTAAGAAATTTTCACATGGTTCAAACTACTTACACATATATAAGAGCAGGCAAGCCGTTCAATGTATTAACATCAATAGTTGTAATGTGATTGCTGTTTAAGGTCCTGAAAAAAAATGTTAATCCAAATTGTGATACAATACTGAGTGCCAATGAAAACACAACACTTGTAAACTTCATTTTTTTTTTTTAAATATAAATATTTTTTTTAAAATGATTACCTATATAGGTTTGAAAATTAATTGTCAGACCTCTTTCGACAACTTTACGCTTGAATGATTTTAGAAAAAAAAGTTACGTGCTTGGTAACAGAAAAGGGGGAAGAGTCGAGTGCACCGCTTTTTTACGCACGAATGATTTTGTCATGTTTGTTTTGGAAAGCTTTGCTAAAGAATTGAAATTTCCCATCCTTTTTTTATATATAGCCCTTCAACGATTTTCGGTACTTATCCATCTTCGGATTTCAAATGTTTGGCTTTGAGCGTTCCTGATGAAGGTAAATCCAGAAAAGCGCTTCGGACGCAATAAATTATTCAACGTGTTGTTTTCCATTTTTTACATCACTGTGTCGATACCTCTGCTGGTGGACTATCAGTCCCCGAGGATATCATCAGCTCAGTAGTCAGTGCTTCGGTACAGACATGATTTAACAAATTTTACTAAATTGTCCGTTTATAAATTTTGAAATTATTATAAAACTAAGGTTTCAACTCCCTCAGGCAAAGTTGGCTTTAGATGAATTTGGCTATTTATTTTAGGTATTTTTGATATATAGCTCTTCAACGATTTTCGGTAGTTATCCATCTTTGGATTTCAAATGATTGGCTTTGAGCGTTCCTGATGAAGGTAAATCCAGAAAAGCGCTACGAACGCAATAAATTATTCAACGTGTTGTTTTCCATTTTTTGTAAGCAACTACAATAAACTAAGGCGTAGATTCCAAGACTTTCAGACTACCATATACATAAAGTTTGGGGTATGGTGCAAGGAGGCATTATACGTCGTGAAATTGTACGCAGAATGCAGTGTTTTGTCTCAAAAATTACCAGACTCATCTAAAGATTCAACCAAACTCGGTCTCTGATTGATATGCCACGTCCCGTAAGACAGAGAGCAACTACTGCCCAACAGGACGAGTGACTGTCGGCGTCCATAGGAGACAAATTGGAGCAAACACGGTAAGACATCGTTTGCGCAGCAGTAGATTAAGTGCACGGTGGCCTCTAAGTGGTAACATGCTGGCAGCAGTACGACGCCAAGATCGCCTTAGATGGACACAACAGCGTCAAAGATGGTCACACAGGCAATGATCAACCGTCTTATGGACGGACGATTCAAGATTCCATCTGCGCCATAGTGATGGACGAACTCGTGTTTGGAGACGAAGAGGAGAACGCTATGCATATTCATGTATCCAAGAGACAGATCGTTGAGGTGGTGGTAGTGTCATGGTATGGGGAGGAATATCTTTCAACCATAAACCTCCACTCATCACTGTCAACTGCAATTTAAACGCCCAACGCTACATTGATTAAGTTTTACGGCCGACCGTTATACCGTGTATGGCTAGCTATATATAGGCATCAAGATATTAATTTTTTTTCAACAAGATAACGCTCATGCACATTCCGCAAGACTCACAACTGCGTTCATCAATAACAACTGTGTTCAGACATTACCATGGCCAGCCTTTTCGACGGATTTGAGTCCAATTGAACACTTATGGGATCAAATTGGACAAGCCGTTAGACGACGACAGCCACCATCAGTAACGCTACGCCAACTTGAAATTGCTTTGCGGGAAGAATAAACAAACATTCCACAACACCGTATCCGACGTCTAGTCAGGTTAATGCCACGTCGTTGTAGAGATTGCGTTGCAGTACGCGGTGGACACAACCGTTATTGAAACTGTGATGAGTTGTAGCGTTGTGTTGCATGAACGAATTGCATTCGAATCGTAGTAATTGAACATTTTTGTTTGACTTTTATCTTTAAACCCATAAACTGTCATTAACAATTACTGTAACGAAAATATTGTTTTGTATAAAAATGTTATTTTTAAAAAACATAGTGTTGCGTTTTCATTGGCTAAATAGAAAAACAAAGGATTTCAGGTCTCCCTCCATGACTCAAAATCAGTACATGCACAGCAAAAACACACAAAAAGCAAAGTATCAGTGCTTGTATTGCTGTTCTTTATCTACCAGTCACAGTGAGGCTTTCAAAACGGAGCAACAACAAAAAAACAAAAAAACACTCACCTCCAAGACGACCCTTAGCAACCGATTGATTGGAATTCTTTCAAAATGTTTCGGATAGACTTTGTAAGATGTAACTACACCAAATAGGACCCGGTCAAAAAAGAACATACTGGAAAGTAGTACATATTTTCTTAAATAGTTCCTAGTCATAGGTGTTAATATAAAACTAAAAAAAATATATTTAAATTTTAACTTAACAAAAATTGAATTCTTGGGGTTTTTTGGTAGGTTGAATCTAACCGTGTATTTAGAATTTTCAGTTCATGGGAAACCACTAGTGGTAGGTCAATGATATTTGGTATGCAGTTGTATTATCACATTGTCACATCTAATTTCCATGGCGATTCCCCTCTCCCTTCAGTCATGTTCTTTGTTATATTGTAGTAATTTGATTGTCCTACAAAGATCTGAAACAAAGCAAGTCTTTTTATGATCAGCAAATAACTGTAATTTGAATTGCCATTTCTTGATAAACAAAATACTTAGCAAGACAATGGTTTATCGGACACTGATCACAAAAATTTAGTTTTATTTTTTTATTAAATAACTGACCGAAATAGTAACGATGGCACGACAATACAACTACAATACTATTATTCCTATTCTTATGCAACACACAAAAATATATTAGAACTTGCATAAATGTAAATCATTTAAGATAAAATAAAATTCTGCGAAAACCTTAAAAATAATTTTGGTGCATAACATGACGTCATATCGATAAAAACTTTCAAACCGAAAGTTATTTCGTTAAATGTACGATTCAGATTTCGGTAACATTTCATTAAAACGGCGATATTGAGGTATCTATTGTTTCAATATACGCTAATATTATATTGATCTAATATTTGTTGATTCCAACAATTAAAATATGACGACCAAATAACTGTCAATTGTGTATTTGACAGTTAGTTTTAGCCAGCGGGTTTTCGTGTTCTAATTTTATCAGATATATTCCGTTAACTCATTTCATGGTACATACAAACATTTCGACACGAAATTATTCTGATTAAAATTGTCATTTTTTTTGCATGAGGTTGTCTGGCAATTATGTAAGTTTTCAATTACATACAATAAGGACAGTATTGTCATCTCCTGTTCACGGTTAAGATAACTTGTATCATTGGTTAATGATAAATAATTGACCAATGAGAATTGAGTGCATTTTATCTCTTGTATCTCGTTTAGATGAGCCAGCGGGTGCTTTTTTGTTTTGTCGAGAATAGTGATGCTTTTAATTTTGGATGACACTGTTGTGTGCTGAAAGTGATGACTACCTAACTTGGTGACTTTGAGATGGTGGTGGTATTTATTCCCCACTTTTCCAAATTATTGTCATTTATTCAGTTTTGCTTTATTGCACAATTGTTCTTAACAGTCAGTTGTGTTATGTTTTCTAAATAATAAAAACGTTATCCCAAATCTTTTGTTAGGTATTTTGCAATTAAACTCGAACCCTTGGAGTATTTCCCACTCACTTCATAAGTTAATACAAGAAAATTTAGGCTGCCAAAAAATCGTTTTGTGGTACATGAAAACATGTTTGCAGAAAATTATTCTTATCGACAGTGTACTATAAATATATAGATTTCATGGGGTTGTCTATGAAATATGTAAATTTTTTATTGCAGGTATTTAAAGGCATTAAAAGGTTAGTATGGCCATCTCGTTTCCAGGGTCAATGTTACTTATATCATTGATTGATGATACCTAATTGAATTAATCAATGAGGATGAGATGCATGTTATCTCTGCACAAACGTTTAGATGCGACTGCATTTTCGCAACGACACTGAATGCCAGTGGACGTCATTTTAGTTTTGTCAAGAAAACTAAAGATTTTAGATTTTCAACCAGTATTTATATCCCAACTTTGCACATAATTGTCATTTATTCAGTTTTGGTTTACTACATAACTGATCTTAACAGTAAGTTGTTTCATGTTTTAGTGGTTTCTGAATAAATGACCTTTATTGCAAATCTTGTATTACATATTCTGCAAAAAAGCCAGAATTCTTGAAGTATTGCTCCCTCACTTCATCAGTTTAAAAAACATCGATGACAAAAAAACATATTCTACCATATCATAACATAAATGAATACATAAATATCTTTCTGATATTAATATAATCTACATTATCTCAAAAGGAAAAGATGTTATCTTGTTAAAAGTTTGCGTTTTTATTTCATATATTTTCTTATTATCAATTCAGTAATGTTCAAACATTACACTTTAAAATATCAATTAACTATTGGTTTCCAGTTAAGTATTGGCACTCTTTCCAATTCATTTTCGATTGTTGACAAGTGTAAAACATAACAAACACATCGAACATGATATTTCGTCCACACTTTATATTATTTTTATCAAATTTATACATACATTGATGTGAGACTTCCTAGGTCACGAAACGCTCCATATTTTATGGTAGTAATTGTATTGTTCTGCAAATATCTGAAACAAAACAAGTCTTTTGATGATAAACCAAAAACTGTAATTTGAATTTTCATTCGTTGGTGTGGAAATCTGGTTGTAAAATAGCCATTTTTAAATTAAAAATTGTGCATGACAATTGTTTATCCGACACTGATAACAAAAAATAGAAATTTAGTTTTATTTTTCTATTTAACAACTGACATAAATAGCCACGTCCTGATTACTTATCGTTATTCCCCGCACCAATCGGCATTCCAATATCATAGCATAGGTTACTGTATATTAATTCCAGTTTTGAGAGTGGACTAAGACCAATGTATCGTGGTACCATTAACATTTTTTTTCATTTGCGTGTTTCCATAGAAACAGACCCCATATTGTCATTTATTCATATGAATTCTGGATTTCTCAGTTATCACAAACATTTTGGTTAACTATTGATTAAATTTACATATCTTTCATGTAAAGTGTTTATATTTGCGCTAACTCACATATCATTATTTCTTTTTTTATAGACCCTATACAAAATGTCTAAGTCATCTAAAGGCCCCAACAAGTGAAGACAATGCGAACAATGACATGGTGAATTGTTTAAAAACGCGGCTGCTGGTAGCATAACTTGACAGCCTCACTTGTAAACTTGACCTTTCTTAACAACATATAAAAAATTTGGAGTGGTAATATTTATATAAAGAAAATAAATAATGTTTATGATTGGTTGTATCTGACCATTTCACAAGGTTTTATCAAGAGTTATTACCTTTTCAGAAATCTTTCTTTGAGGTTTTTGTATAAAGTGAAAGTAAAAGTAGTAACAGTAATTTTAAAAATGTAATATATTTGGAAGGAATGTGAAGCCATGGCTAAATAGTTTTGATATATTTCACACAGTAACATAACTGTTTCTATCGTTCATACAGTCCTTTCACAGTTTTGATGTCATATTCATTATGTATGGCAGTTTGGCATTTTAGTTTGATTTCACTTTATCAACGGGATGTTCCGAGAATAGCATTTCATAGCTATGTGTATTCAACATTTCAACAATTTATCAAAACTTGATTTAAACGGTCGAAAAGAACTCTATCAACTATGTCAACTTTCGTCAGATTTAAGCTACCAGCAAGTGTTGAGCTACAAATCAAGGCGGTTTGTGCAAATCTGCGATGTTGAGATGATCCATAGCAACAGTGGTATTATTCTACAAGTTGAAACCCGTAAGTATAAACAATTCTGACATTGATATCCCTTATTTTTGACAATATCACAGTATTTACAAGCTTTCAACACAAACATGAGTGTTTTGCAAAAAAGTATGTTCTTTTAGGATAAGAAGAACTGCCCTCCTTCTTTGCACTTTTTATCCCTTTCTATCCAAACAATTAAGGCCTTTAATATTGGGTGATAAAATATTTATTGATAAAAAGTGATATTTAAAAGTATTTATTTTGATTTGTTATAGTGGAAAAAAATATTTAAAAAATCACTATTTGATCAACCAATAGTGGCTTCTTGTATGAAGGGGGTAAGTCTTAATAATTGTTGTTTATAAACAAAGGCGTCACAGAAAAAAAAATTAAAATAACCGTTCAATACGTCATAACTCTTTGGACTAGGAAGGGGATAGGAATGCCTTTGACCGTCAGGTGTCAACCGGTCATTTTCTGCTATTGTTACCATATTAAATTGATCAAAATTTCATTGTTGTTCGACACAGGTCTAAAAAAATTGACACTTGTCGTTATTAGTGGAAATAATTTAACGTGATTTGTCAAAATCAGTAGATGTTTTCATATTGTCTTAAAGAAAATAAAACCCGCATGTACAATTTATACTCACACACCATACATAACTGTTAATGATATTTGGCTTGATTTTTTACAATTATTTTCGATTCAGACCCTCATGTATTACTACATGTAACATGTTACTTAAGCGGGTACATACCAAAATTCTCAGGTTATTTTTGCTCAATCAACAGTGTCTTTACTTTTAAAAAGAAAATCATTGGCCTGATTATTCTTAATCACCAATTCTGACATCAAGTATGCTTGTACCCAAAATTCAAGATTAAATAATTAGGCGATCACAGGTTCCTTTTTTTTTATTTTCAGTTTCAGTTTTGACTTTAAGATGAATATATATATCATATATAAGCACAGTCATTCCCGAAGTCGCCTGACATTGGGCAAATGCCAGTTAAATTAATTTGGTCCAGTTAAGTGATATGCATCACTGGACCAAACGACCAATAACATTTTTTGTCCAAATCATATGTGTAAATGTCCTGCAAAAACGTGTTTGATTCCAGATAAGAAGAATGTTTTACTGGACCAAATGTCAAGCCTTTGGAACCACTAGCAGTGCTCTATGTAAACAAGAAAACCTTTTTATGTATAATAAATGACAGAAAATATGCAAAATTATAGATGAGACAAAGCAAGATATACATTGAACAAAATTTTAATGTGAATTTCATTTTGATGATAGATGTAAATATGGATTTTACTTCAAATCAATTCAAGAGGATCACATTAATAACAGAAGAAAAAAAAATGATATTCCATAATGATAGAACTTAAGTAGGTTTTTCTACATGAATGGGATTTTGAAAAAATAAGCATATTCACTTGCGGAAAAGTATATTCATCGAGCAAAACGTCGCGTAGTTTTACGTGTATAATTATGTAAAAATGTACAATTGGTTTTCTCATTACATAAATTTCTCTCGGAATACAGAATAAAACAATTACTGTCTTTTGTTTTGGTAAATATGTGGTTAAATTGACTTTTAAAAAACTGATAATCACGTCGGCCGTTGGATCAAAATTCGTTTTTTAAAATAAATAAAATATTTTGTAGTCGCACGCTTTCTTTGAAATTAAATTGCATTATGGTGTAATGTGTAAGGTGTATGGTGCAAAGATGTGACGTGTATGGTGTAATGGCACAGGGTGTATGATGTAATGGTGTATGGTGTAATGGCACAGGGTGTATGATGTAATGGTGTATGGTGAACCGTGTAATGGTGTATGGTGTTAGTGGGAAGTTTACACCATCAAAGGACTGTAGCTAATCAAAAGACAATATTGTATAATATTCATACACAATTGATATTGAAGAAGAGTGATTTGATTTTATTTTGAAATCATCAATCATTGGAAACATTATTAAGTATGAAATGTATTTCAGCACTATGTGTCCATGTATGTTGAAGGTTATACACTAGCAGTCAATATTACAGATTATCCTACTTTCATTGATCGTATGGTAAGATTTTTTTTTTTTTTTTTAATTGCTGTTATTTCAATTAGATTTATAAAAAAATACTTTTTATACGACCGCACACATTTGCGACCGTATAATTGTATGGCGATGCTGTCGTCGCAGTCCAAAGACATTTTGTTTCCAGACAATAACTTATGTATGAGTGGATCTCTATGAGATTGTACCGCAAGGTTCCGTGCCACAAAAGGAAGATAGGGATTGATTTTGGAGGACATTGTCTTAATTGTTAAGGAATAAGAGGACAAAAAGGGGACACAAAAATGGATTTTTCTTGTTTCCGGCAATAACTTGAGTATAAATGTATGGATCTCTATTAAATTGTACCACTAGGTTTCATATAAAAAAAGGAAGGTTTGGTATGGATTTGGGGGTTGTGACCCTATCCGTTCAGAAATTAGGAGCTAAAGAAAGCCAAAACAATACTTTTCTAAAAAATTGTATAAATTTTTTTTAACAATTTCAATAGCTTAAATTAAAACTTTTGGGGCTTTTTATTATACTGAATCTGTCTGTTTACCTAGATTTTTAGATTTTGGGCACCATTTTAAAATTGACTAACATTGAGGTCCAATTGTTCAAATTTAAACTTTGTTTGATCATGTTGATTTCCTCAAACATTGAATTATTGGGGTTCTTTGATATGCAAAATATAACAGTGTATTTAAATTTTTAATTTTGGGTCCCGTTTTCAAATTGTTCCGCATAAAGGTCCAAAGGGTCCTAAATTTAACTTTGTTTTATTTCAGCAAAAATAGAATTTTTGTGTTTATAGACATAAGAAGATGTGGTATGAATGCCAATGAGACAACTCTCCATCCAAGTCAACATTTATAAAGGTAAACCAGTATAGGTCAAAGTACTATCTTCAACACGGAGACTCACACCGAACAGCAAACTATAAAGGGCCCCAAAATTACTAGTGTAAAACCATTAAAACGGGAAAACCAACGGTCTAATCTATATAAAAAATGAGAAACGAGAAACACTTATGAACCACATCAACAAACAACAACTACTGAACATCAGATTTCTGACTTAGGACAGGTGCAAACAATTGCAGCGGGTTTAAACGTTTTAATGGTACCAAACCTTCACCCTTATCTGAAACAATAGTGTAACATCACAACATAGAAAGACACACTATAAAATATCAATTGAAATGGCTTAACTCAATCAGAAAACATATTTACACCAGAGAACATACACTGAACAAATAAATTTGATCTATGATACAATGTAAATACAAAATAAATAAACTAAGGGAAGAATAATTAAAGTAACATGTTATTTAGCTGTGAAATGTTAAACAACTTAAGAAAAACAATATGCTTGAACAAAAATATCAGCCATTTGCAATTACTTTAAACACAGGTAAATGAAAATAATTTTGTTGTTAGGTATACGTGTACAGTTCAAATAGAGAAAGGAAATATTTTTACAAAATAAATAATTTTGATGTTCATAGTTCGGAGAAGTTAACATTTATAGTCATACCAAACACTTATCAAAGCTGGTATATAGACCAGGTATAACCCTGAATGACATTAAATAACAAAAAAAGCATTACAATTAGTATCAACAGGTCAAATAAACAAGAAAGTACGATTTGAGAGTACTCGCAGTTACTGACAGCTAGTTAAAATCCAAAAACAATTAAGAATAAAAAATCATGCAGCAGACACTTAAATCAACTAAAACACATCCCAGGGATCTAGTATTTTAACATCATGGACAGTCAAAGAAGACATGACTTGTGCAATGCCAAAAATAAATGTGTCGACAGGCAGTAGGATAGCTAAGATTTAACCTCTTTATAGATCAAAATAAACGTGGATGTGTCTTTATACATCTCGTTTGAAAAGAATACAAATTTAGTTATGTTTTAATTTGCTGATGACGAAATCGATATTGGTGCCAATGTTAACTATATTCAAAGATCTAATTACAACATTGGTAAGATAACCTTTTCTTAAAAGTTTGTTTAAAGGTTCGATGAGTTTTCACGGATCACATAGTGATTTCCGCGCTTTAAGTGCAATATTACCGTAAAATATAGGATGTGAAATACCGTTTTTAATCAGTTTTCTACAGGTACAGCCAAATTTACTAATCAAATATGTGTATCTATGAAAGAATTTAGTAAAAATTTTACGTAATTGATGGTAACGAAATCCCTGACTTAATAATTTACCAGTGATGGATTGATTACGTTCGTTAAAATCTATGACATCACTACACACACGGGCATTACGAACGAGTTGGGAAATATAAACACCGTAGGATGGAGCCAAAGGAACAATGCCGTCTAAAAAAGGAAAATTAACAATAGGGAATGGAAAGTTGTCTCTTTTGTCGTAAATTTTAGTATGGAGTTTTCCTTGAGAGATTGAAATGTCCAAATCTAGAAAAGGACAACTACTGCTGTTTATGTTAGATTTAGTTAAAGTAAGTTCTTTGGGTACATTTCGGTAGTATATTTAGAGAACTCTGGATTATTTAACGAAAAAATATCATCTAGATAACGGAAGGTATTGTTAATAAATCTGCTATTAAAGGGGCACAGCAAGTGCCCATAGGAATACCTACTACTTGTCGATACACTTTATCGCCGAAACGTACATATATGTTGTCCAGGAGAAAATTTAAAGCTTCAATCATATCTTCATTTCCAGTAAGTGTATCTAGCATACTTTCCTTTTTCGTTATAGAAAAAGGCTTTCAACGAGTTACAGCAAATAAATTTGTAATCAGATTTTTCCAAAGACCATTTAATTAAATATGAAAAATTTTTTGTTTGTTTTTGCAAATCTAGCTGTGTATCTAGATTTTAGATTTCGGATACTGGTTTCAAATTGTTCCACATTAAAGTTAAAAAAGAACATACTGGAAAGTAGTACATATCTAAAACAAAATAGTTCTTAGGCATAGGTTTAAATATAAAACAATTATATTATATATATTATATTTAACAAAAATTGAATTCTTGGCTTTTTTCATATATGCTGCATCTAACCGTGTAATTAGATTTTGGAGTTTATGGAGAACCACTAGTGGTTGGTTAATGATATTTGATATGCAGTTGTATGAGCATTGTCACATCTAATTTCCATGGAGATTAGTTCGCCCCTCCCCCCTCCTCTCAGTCATGATCCATGTTGTATTGTAGTAATTTGATTGTCCGGCAAATATCTGAAACACAAAATGTATTGTGATGATAAACAAAACACTGAAATTTGAATTTGTATTTGTTGATAAGAAAATATGGCTGTAAAATAGCAATTTTTTATTGAAAAACTGTGCAAGATAATAGTTTATACGACTCTGATTACGCAGTGATAGTAAGGCACTTTACCAAGAAAAATACGTAAAGATGCATGTTTTATGGAAGTGCATAGCATAAAAAAAATGGCAAAAAATTCAGAAAAACAGAGATCGTAGAATGAAACATTAAGACCTATATTTACTCTTGCATGGGTTTTTCATATCGAAAGTGAAAGTAATCACGTGACCCGAGTCGCCACTGAAGGTCGTATATTACATTTTCAACTCAAAAGTGTTAAAGGAATCTTTAAATGTGAAACAAAGTATCAATGAAGTCGTTTTAATGTACTTTATGTAAAAAAAAAATGCTATCCAAAGATGTAACTATTCTGTCTTACGGTGAAAATTAATGTAAATCCGATGAAAAATGTGATTTTTTATGAATTTCCCATTTGACACCATGATACTTCATTGATATGAAGACATACTAGTGTTTGGATAGCAGAATTCTTTTAAAAGAGATATCAATCGTTTTAAATCATGTACAGTCAAGTAATTCCATCTGCAGTAACACGCTGGACTTTTTAATTTTTTAATCGTGTACCGTTTGATATTGTTTTACGTTCATTATCAGCAAACGCTTTGACGACACGATCGGTACATGTACTTCTTGGAACAATTCCGGACAAAACTCAATTCCGGAAAAGTATAAATACCGCGTATTTAAAACGATGGACTTCATGCAATGTTTTATTTGTATTAACTTACATTGGAGATATATTTTTTTTCATTTATTCATTAAATATATATATATTTGAAACTTTAATCATTGTAAGAATAAAAAAATTATTTGTTTACACAACAGTATTTTCCAAGATCAGTAGGGAGTTTGCTTTTAGCTGTATGTGCATTTTTTAATTATATTGTTCGTGAATTTAACTCAATAAAGGTTTACATAAGAAAAATGTGTTGTAAAAAGGAATGAATCCCCCCCCACCTGAGTCTCGACTGTGCTGCCATCAGTGTAAAAGTGTAATGTTGACTGCAAAAATTAAGTCCATCTCAGATGGCATCTATTATTAAAATACAAAAAAACAAAAAAAAACATATCGAAATGTTCTTTACAATTGCGATTTTTTTAACTTGAAGAAGCTTATGTCCAAGTTTCACAACTTTTCTTGAAGTGGATATACTATAAGCAGGACTAAGCGGTATGGGTTTTGCTCATTGTTGAAGGCCGTACGGTGACCTACAGTTGTTTTAAAATTTCTGTGTCATTTGGTCTCTTGTGGAGAGTTGTCTCATTGGCAATCATACCCCATTTTCTTATTTTTATAAGGAATGCAGATCATTGTGCGACATGTCTAGTCATCATATTGTTCCTACAAGGAAGGGGGTTGTAAATTGTTGATACGGAATTTGTATCTTGTATTTAGATCTTTGATACAACATATACATGAAATACATTTTACTCCATGAAGAAAAGAAAATCCATAGTTTTCTATTTCAAAGACCACCACTCTTGGTCTCAAATTTAAAAAAAAATAAAAAGAATAAACACTGTTTTTCTGAATCATTGATCATAAACAAATATTAATGCAATTTATGACAATGAAGTATCTATCATAATAACAGATGAATTGGGTCACAATAACTTATGCTATAAACTACCTTTTCATTGAGTAATAAACAACTAAGAATGTCCAGTGTCATCTTAAAATTGAATAGTAGCTAATACGTCTCCTAGTTTTATATATTTTCGAAAAGCTTTATAGTGTAGCTTCAGTATGAAATATTTTATAAAAATCTACTTCTTTACTACATGCATTAAGTTGTCTTAGTTCTTGATCTTTTTCATTAACTCTGTCTTGAATGTCACAAATATTTTGTTCTTCTCCGGAGGTGTCTAATTCTATCTGACCAGTGACGAAGTGCAACAATATGAAATTTAGGCAACACATAAATCATTGTAAATAGTAACTGGATAGGTACACGCAGGTATTGAGTAAAGCTGAAATAGAAAATATACAAAAATTAATAATCACATAAACTAGAGCACAGAACATTATCCCACAAGCAATAAACAGAATGCAAGTACAGCAGTCTTATAAACATGGAAGTAAAAATCTAGGCAGCAGACCAAGTGTGTCAATAATGCATTAAAAATCTAACCCCAAACTGGTCGTGTTATGCCCCATTCAAAGAAGATTTTGAGAGGGAAGTGATAGTTCTTCCAATTTTATTCCTTCCTACATAGGGTTAATGGTTTGTTCATTGAGCAAGTCCTCATTTTTAAAGCTAGAACTTTTTACATTATAAAAGGCATAAGTAAATATATTACTGTTGTGCATTTTATCATTTTTTTTTTATTTTTTTTTATTTCTTTATATTTTCCTCAAATGACAGGAATTTGAACTTTGTCATTTGGATGGAGAGTTGTCTCATTGGCACTCATACTACATCTTCTTATGTCTATTTGTTTTTTAATTTGGTGAAATTATTCATGCTAGGTACCTGTACATGGTTTTTCAAGCACACACTTACAGTTTTTAAATTATAACTTTACTACTTTGCAGCATGTTTGTTCTTTGACAATACATGCAGATCAATAGTTGGTATATAATAAGGATTTTGATTTTCTTTTAATTTTCCACAAAATTAGTACTAGTAATTTTTCTAATGCAGTAATGAAAAGTCCTGTATTTTACCTTTGTCCTAGCTATAGATAAGAAAAACATTCTTCATAATTGTTAATGTGCAAAACATGAAATATTGCTTATCATGTCAAATTTTAAAGTCCCATAACTCTTGAACGAAATTAGTGGAAATTAATACAAAGCCTAATTCTTTATAATTTGGTAAAGTTAAAAGTTAACAATGTTTACTGACTATTATGGGTTATCATTTTCTGTCAGTTGAGCAGGGTGTCAGATAAAACACTCATTGACGGTAGTGGTGAAACAGGCAATGTCATTCGACCTGAAAAGTGCTCAATTCGACCCCAAAAAGGAAAAATGTTTTTAAAGTCTTTTTCTTTTGTTGTCTCTATTAAATAAAAAATAATTATAACATCAAACTTTTGTTCCAGCCACTTACCCTGGAACAGTTACTGAGTCCAGAATATAAAAATGAATGCACTAGCCCATCTGACTCCTTATGTACATGTTTTGCAAGACCGCTCAATCATCAGGCTTTCAGATGAATTGAAGAGGGATACAAATCTTCATTCATTCATATCGGTTTCTTAAAATAAAAAAAGATATTGATAATTGCAAATAACTGTAAAAATTCTGATACTAAACCAGGTTTGAGTATATCTATTACAGGAGCCTATATATATAATAATGTAAATTCAGAAATTATTGCATGCATTTATTATTGCAATTATTGAAAACAGTACAAAAATGCAAGATTAATTATTGCTGTTTTAGGAAAATATGCATAGAGTCTTATATTTATATTAATAGATTTTCTTATGTAACTATTTGTTATATGAATGTGATGCTCCATATTTATATGCATATATAAAAATGAAATGTGGTATTATTGCCGAAGAGACAACTCTCTACCAGAGACAAATGGCCATAGAAGTTAACAACTATACGTCAACCAGTTTTAGTAAGGAGCAAAAAGAAAAAAAAGCATCAATTTACCTGCTTAAATAATAAAGCTTTCCTAGTTCGAATCATTGCCCTTTAATATTTCATCAACATGGAAATGGCACTCTGTATCTTGTATTTGACAGATCAACTAAAAATAAGAGAAAGTAATTATTTAAAACAAATACAGATACTTTTTTTTTACACAAGGAGCAGATTAATTACAAGGAATCATACACAGATACATATAATATATCAAATAAAGAAATTACAGCAACCCTTAATTGATATCTGGATTTCCTTCATGGAGATTATGCCTATGTTTTTCTTGCTTTTCTAGAACAGTTGCTTAATCATATTCAAAATAAAGAGCTGTGCCACGAGCGAGCGCATGATATGCCAGACTTCCTTTTAGCTGGTCTTCTTTATGCTTTAAATCAATTTGATTTAAAGCATAAATATGATAGCACAATGTTGACTGCTGTACCCCTATTTTTGACATTTTTACCTATTGTGTCTGTTTGTTTTGATCACGCATCGTTGTCAATATAATGGAATTTGATGCGGCTGTCATACAAGTGAGAGGTTTAGCTATCTATAAAACCAGGTTCAATCCACCATTTTCTACATAAGAAAATGCCTGTACCAAGTCAGGAATATGACAGTTGTTATCCATTCGTTTGATGTGTTTGAGCTTTTGATTTTGCCATTTGATTAAGGACTCTCCTTTTTGAATTTTCCTCGGAGTTCAGTATTTTTGTGATTTTACTTTTTATATGATCAACTAGAAATAAATACTATGAGTACTGCTCAAATACCCCCACCCCACCCCAAAGAAAAAACAACAAAAAAACATGCACATGCAATGATACCCATTGACATGAAACATGAATAAAATCTCATAACTCGAAAACATAAAAAACAAAATTAGATGAAAAATCGAAAGGGAGCTTATGTTAAAAGAAATAAACATTTCACCAAAGTTTCATGAAAATTGGTGAAAGCATTTTTGAGTCATTGTCAAAAAACTGGAAAATCCCCCCTTTTTTATGAAAAAGTCCCACTACTCCAAAATGTGAAATGGAAAAATTTTTAAAAATGGAAAGGAAACCTATGTCAATGAATATAAACAATTCAACAATTTTTTATGAAAATTGGTGTAAGCATTTTTGACATGTTTGAGTTGTATTAAAAAAAAATGGAAAATCTCCCATTTTTTATGATTAAATTCCATAACTTGGAAAAGTAAAATGTAAAATTGAAATTGAAAGAGAGCTTATGTCAATAGATATAAACAATTCACCAAAGTTTCATGAAAATAGGTGAAAGGGATTATGAGTTATTGTCTTACGTGATGACTACAGACAATAATAAGTCTTTAAAGACTGACGTACATGTATAACCATTGTGCAGTCTTTGCAGGCTTTATTTTGAACATTTCTAATTGATCCGTTTCAAATACTAACTTGTCCATTAAGAATTGCCAGAATCTGATTTCATGGCTGTCATGGTTTAATTTAGACATTGACAACTGGACAAGGTGAACACGAGTTCTAGAAATTTTTTTCCCTGGTGGTCCTTAAAGAAAATCTGCTGGTTCTCACTTTATTTCTTTTGCAAAATACAAAACTTGCGTCAGTCCTTTCAAAATTATAACCTGCGGACAACCATTTTTTGAGAACTCTGGTATATTAACGTTATTTGTAAAAAATAAACCCTACACCAACCTTTGTTGAAATATATTTTTAATATAAAACCACAGCAACCATAAATAATTTCTTATCAATCAAAATATTGAGATTTCAACATGATTTATGTTGATTATAGTTTTTTGTGTTGTTGGGTTACTGGCTAATTAAAAAAAACCTATATACATGTATTATATGTTCAGTATATTTCCAATATGGTTTAAGATGTTTCAAGCTCCATTTAGAATGATTCTGTTATCTTACATATTCATCTAATACAACATATATGCAAAGTAATCACAAAAATGTTTTTGAATATACAATTTTATTCTTATATTTATATATTTGAAAAATAGTGTGAGTAAATATAATGTGACATAGACACCATGATTATTCTTTTACGTTTTATCGTTCATATTAAATTGAAATTGATATTGACAATTAATGTTGTGTAACTCTGCAACTAAATAGCAGAAAATAAAAAAAAAACAAATGAGAGGGAGCTTCCTTTTATCAATTTCAACAATAGTGTATACATGGTAAAGTACATGTATTGAGCATACTGGTGTTAGAACATGTGTGAAAAATTACCTTAATTCAAACTGAAAGGAGGGTATATGAATGCTCTTTATCGTCAAGTGCCTATTTTTTGCTACTGTTAGCGTTAAATGAGCCTTCGTTGGTTATCCTCATATCTCATTTTGTAGCTAATTGGCATCAAATGGATTAAAATATTTATCTTTAACATTATTTAAACAAATATTTTATCGTCATTCGTCATGTGGAGTACCCCATTCCTACCCTCTTAGAGTCCTGTAACTCTGGAATGACACAACCAAAATTTTTCAAAATAAAAATCTTGATGTTGTAATCAAATTACATCAAATTCAAGTTATCAAAGTGTTGACAGACAGATGGATATTAGTAGACAGTTAATATGTCCTGTCTTCCACAAGCGTTTAAAAAGTCATGTGTTTGAAAATTTGGTAACAGGAACAATGTCTATAGAGATCATTTTGGAACAAAAATCACTCTACAATGAAAGAAGAATGTCTGAGGACACGAATGCCCCTGCTCAAGCTTTGCAATTTTCCAAGTTAAAAAGGGGCATATTTCTAGAATGGTAAATGACTCACAAACCAAACTCTGTCTGCGTGTTGTGGTTCTTAGCATTGTGTACGAATTTCATAAAATTTGCATGAGAAAAACTAAAGTTAGAGTGCGGAAACTAAAATTGGGCTGGACAGACAGTCAAGGGTAACACCTAATGCCCCCGTTGTCTAGGGCGGGGACATAAAAACACCCACAGGTATTTGCAATTCCTGTGTCCCAAGTCATTAGCATGTTTTTAGAGAACAACATTAACCTTTACTAATTATAAGATTTTGAAACTCCCAAGCACTTATAAACATTTATAATAAACAGCTGCGACATGAGCGCATGATACGCCCGTCGCATTTTTTACGAATAAAGTTCAATAACTTCTCAATGTCATATCAGAAATTTGTTAACAACTAAAGGGAGGTTATCTTAATTGATATAAACCAGTCACCAAAGCTTAATGAAAACTGCTCAAAACACTTTAAAGGTATTGTCCGAAAACTAGAAAATCACCTCTTTTTAATGAATAAAATTCCATAATTCGGAAGTGTAAAATCTAAAATTCAAAAAATTGAAAAGGAGCTCACATCAATGGATATGAACAATTCACCAAAGTTTTGTGCAAATTGGTTGAAGCGTTTTTGAGTTTATGTCCGACATATTGACGACAGACGGACAGACGGACGGACGGACAGACAGACAACGGTATACCATAATACGTCCCGTAAACGGGCGTATAAAAAAATACTACATTTTTTTAAACCATTTAACAAAAAATTAACGCACACATTTTATGTTTCATTGTAAAGTCCAAAATAGTTAGACTTTTGTTTTATTATATGGCAGCTTAAAATCCATTAAGGATAGTTTCAGGCCTCATGATTTAGGAAATTTAAGCGCCTGATTCTTGTTTTAATATAAAAATAATAAATGCACGTGGTTTGATCACCAACGTGACAACTATCCACCAGAGACCGAATAACACTGTATGTCACTGTAAATCATGTACTTGTATAAATTTATTCTGTAATTTTGTTGGTCTCTAGGGCCTATAGAGTTCGAAGTTTTCAAATAACTATGTTAAATTAAGAAAAAACTACGAGCAATGTTTAGTGCAAATTAACAACTACGTGTACCTCAAATAAAGAAGGCCTAGATTGTTCGTATTTAAGCCAAGACTTAACAGGCTGGTACATGTAGCTCTGCTTCATGATTCGACCAAAAAGAAATTTACATTGTTTATATACCTCGTTAAAAATTGATTGTACCTAGATAGAACCTACTCCCCCCCCCCCAAAAAAAAAAAATAATAAAAAGATGAATGGTTGGTATATCCAATACTTGTCGAAAAAATTAAGCTTTCTCTTGACCTTTCCTGTTAATAATTCCTGTGGCTGAATTCAAGTGTCCTATTTATAATTAAATATCAGATATAGAAAGTTGAACATAACTAGTTATAACAATTGTTTCTTAGAATTTTTACAGTAAATCCTTAAATCATTGTGTATTATTATTGAGATTTTTGAAAGAAAGGACAACAATGTGAGGTTAATTATTGCAAATTCAGGAAAATCTGCATACAGATCAGGTATCTGATACAAGAATGTGAGTTTTTATTATTGCGATACTCATCCAGTCGAAATATTCGCATTCATGAAAATCTCGCAATTCTTTCTGAATTTACAGTACTAAACAATTTACTGCCTTGTCAATGTCTGCTATAACTGAGGTACATACATGTACATGTATATAGATGATCATCTGCGTGCATGCAGTGTTCTTTTTGATTTAAATACTGATGATAACCATATCTTAAAAGAATATGTCAAGGTGGGCAGTCATGATTAGCAAACGACATATATCTATTAGTCCAATATTATTTTGTCCTGAAAGACTTCTTTAATTTTTTGCTGTGATGCCTTCCTAAGACGGTCATAGGAAGGCTTCACAGTAAAAACATTAACAAAGCCTTTCAAGAAATAATAAAATTATTTGGACTAATGCATGCGTTCAAAATTCAATCAACAAGTATATAAACTTGCAATTGGTCATATTGTTGACTTTGTCATGTTTGTGTACATGTGAAAAATACTATTTATAAGATAATTTATTCAAGGTGCAGGTATTTTCCAGAGGAAGACGCAAGGTCCAGGATAACTCCAAATAATTATGACGTCTCGGAAAGAATGCTGTTTTTAATTTTTATCTTTGACGCCTTCAATTTCAAGTAGGGATCTATAAATATCGGGTGTTGAAAAATACCAACAGCACTCAGCAGAAAATATTATAATCTGGACCTAAGACTGGAATGGGTGGATAACACGGTTTGTGGGCTCCAAATTAAGGGATCAGGGCTCCTTTGAGCAAGTTTTTGTGCCCCAGGCTCCAAATTAGGGGCTCAGGATTCATTCGAACAAGGTTTTGTGCCCAGACTCCAGTGATAGGTCTCCATGCTTTGGAGGTAGGGATCCCGGCTCCCGCAACGTGGGCTCTGGGCTCCAAAGGAACTGTGTTAAAATTTACCCCGGCAGGATGCCTGCAAAACGTAAATTAGGAACGAATTTCAGGATGAGTGTTGAGAATGGGATCTTGGCAAGATGCAGGGAAGTTATTTCATTCAATACTCTGTTCATTTACTGAATGGATTCTATAAATTATTTTAATTTCATATATGTTTTGCAGTCTACTTTCGTTTTGACCACGAATATTACCATGCTTGCCAACACTGAACTCGTTTTTTTCTTATACTGTTCCATATTTCGCCATCTGAAAGGAATGGTTAACAAAAGAAACAACGTACGTTTCATAAATTTTACATATTTGGTGTCTTACACTTACTTTTCTTGTTAGATTTTCACGCAGAAGTGAAAATAATTTCCCCTGCAGGGTGCTTTCCATTCTGCAGACCACAAGCATCTTTCCGACTTCGATCGTCTTCTGATTGGTTGATCCGCTAAAGGAGGCGGGGTCCCACAAGTGGACAATCTCGGCAAGAAAAACAGCTATTGCAACCGTTTACAATATAATTAAGGCACAACCATACGATATTCGCGTTTCCGTAAATCAATTACACTATATTTATACCGGTTTTTAATTCAAATGCAAGTATGTAATTTGTTATCATACATTTTTATCGATAGACGCAGCTTACAGGCTCGCCGCCATTAATGACTATAGCAATACCTAATGAGGTCCTTGCGGGGTTACCTCCCGCTGACCAATTCTAATCAAAAATGCCTTAACATCACTGCGTAAAAAAATAGAAAATTAGTTTTATCTTTCTCTTAACCAACTGACATTAAGTAGGCACATCCTGATAACTAATCGTTATTCCTCGAACCATAGTGTTCAATCCGATAGAACTGTTTTAAGGTCATGTGTTTCACAACTCTTTATAACACATCACATATCATTATCGTGTACCAGGTTTAGTAATAATAAACTAACCTTTAATTTGAACATATCAGACCTCGGACTTCGGACCAGATTTGCATTCTAATAATTGAAATGTTTTGCATCCGTTATCTGTATGTATTTTTTATAGTTATAGATGAAATGCAAAAACACTCTTAAACTTTTACCTTTGCCAATAGTTGCCCCAGGATGATCTCATATCAAAAGACCCTAAGTGATGACATCCCCAAATAATTTTGTTATTTTGATAAATTTGAATTCAAAAACTGAAAAACAAGACTAAGTGATACAAGTGATAAGTGTGCAATTCATCTGGTTAATGGAAAAAAACTACAATAAGTTCTTTTATGGAATTCGTAGGTAAAAAAAGGCAGATATATAAGTTGTAGAATACTTATTGGGAGCTTAATAATTCGCAATTTGAGGTAATGATATGATTTTCTACTAATCGACTCTCCTTGGAGCGTACAGCCTCGAAAACAAAATAACAAAAAGAATTTAACTTGTGAGCATTTCGTGTGGTATCTACTTCATACATGTACCAAATTGTAGTCTGCTTAATCTGGCGGTACGACAAAAAAGCATTCAGAGTGTCTAAAATATATTCTGAATCCATAAATATAGTTTATTTACAGTTTGTGTCAATAGATAATTATCAACAATATTTTGATTAAGGAACAGTACTGTAGTTCGAGAGTTGCCGCCATCAATTGCGATTTGATGACGGCAATTCTTCAACTACACTATACAGGCTTTTTATTGACATTCTACTGCAACACAAAAAATAGTACATTAGCGCTTGTAAAACTGTAAAAATGTAAGACAAAATATATTTTGCGAATCTTTTTGAATGATTTTGGAGCATAAACGTCATTGCAAATCATGACGTCTTACAAATAAAAACACTAATACCGAAGGTTAATTCGTTACTCTCATAATTCAGATTCGGATAATAACTCATTAAAACGGCGATTTTGAAGTAGCTGTTACTTAAACTTTCCCTTATAATATTTTAATCTAATATTTGTGGATTTCAACAATTCAAAAAGGGAACCAAATAACTGACAATCGTGGATTTGACGATTAATATTAGTCAATAACAAAAAATACATGCAGTATTAGAATTAATATGATAAGGCAAAATATAAACATCATTAATAGGAATCAAGGAAATTATGCTTATCAACATTGTTATATGAAACTGTAAATTTGCATGGGGTTGTCTGGGAAGTATGTAAGTTTTCGATTACAGGCATTGAAGGTCAGAACGGTCATCTCGTGTTCAAGGTCAATGTAACTTGTATATGATATCTAATTGATCAATGAGGATTAGGTGCATGTTATCTCTGCACAAACGTTTAGATGCGCTTGCATTTTCGCAATTGCACTGAATGCTAACGGACACCATAATTGTTTTGTCAAGAAAATTGAAGAATTTTAAATTCCCACCAGTATCTATTCTCAACCTTTGCATTTATTGTCATTTAGACAGTTTTTTGTTTATTACTTAAATTTTTCTTAACAGTAAGTTGTTTTGTGTTTTTGTGGCTTCTGAAATTGAAATTACCTTTATCGAAAATCTTATGTCAGATATTTTATAAATGCATAAGTTAAAAAGAAATATTTTGATGACAAAAATACAATATTTTACAATTTGATAATTTTAATGAATACATAAATATCTTACACAGCCATTTTTTATACAAACATTATCTACAAAGTCTGAAATGGAAAAGATGTTGTCTTGTTAAGAGCTTGCGTTTTTATTTCATATATTGTCTTTTTGTCAATTCAGTACTGTTTAGACATTTCGCTAGCCATCAATTTAGGACTGTTCAAACATCTCACTTTCAGTCAATCGTGTACAGTTCAGAAAATTCAGATCTTTGTTGTTTTGTAAAGGTAAATTACATCTACTGAACAGTCTAATATAGACAGACCTGATTTTAATGTTTTCAAGCGATGTGATTGAACATTACTGGATTATTTTAGTGGGTATTATGAAAATTGGCTGAAATACGGAACATAACTTAACATTTATTGTTTTGTCTTTTTAAACACGTGCACATCAACATTTCGGTTTAAGCAAAATATCGATTAACTATTGGTTTCATTTTAACTCTTGACACTCTTTCCAAATCGTTTTCGGTTGTGGATAATTTTGAAACATAACAAACATATCGAACATGATATTAAGTCTACTCTTTATATTATTTCATATACTTTATACATACATATAGCTGAGCCATCCTAGGTAAAAAAACGATCCACTTTGTATTGTGGTAATTTTATTGTCCTGCAAATGTCTGAAACAAAACAAGTCTTTTTTATGATAAACAAAAAACTGTAATTTGAATTTTCATGTGTTGATAAGATAATAATTAGGTTGCAAAATAGTAATTTCTATTTTAAAAATTCACTCATGGTGCCAGACATTAGTTTATCCGACACAGATTACAACAATAGAAAGTTAGTTTTACTTTTCTATTAAAAAAGGAAATACATAGCTACGTCCGAGTTACTTATAGTGACTCCCTGGATAAATCGTCACTTCCATTATTACTAGTATATAGTAGTTTACTGTATATTAATTTCAAATAATTATTGTTATTCAGAACTTTTGCATAAGATAAGAGAAAAAAGGATCACATTCTGTTTACTCGGGGTCATATCTTATAGATCTTTTAAAGGTTATATGTTACGCAACTCTTACAGCAGATCCAATAATATATCGTGTACCAGTTTTATTGACAATCAAATACCCTTAGATTTGAACAGTTCAAGGACAATAACTCTTATAAGATGACATGTGATGGCTTCGGACCAAATCTGCATTCTTATAACTAAAATATGTTGCACTAGGTATTTTCTATGTATCTTTTATAGTTTTAGATGAGATGCACAAATATACTCTAAAACATGATCTTGAATTTTGACCATGGCAACTTACTGCCTAAGAATCTTCAAAAGACCCTAAATGCTGTTTTCTCCAGACAATTTCGTCACATTTCACCTCCTAAATCTTTTTTTGTAAAAATATGTACAAAAATTGTACATTTCACTTCTTCATAGTTGATGCATTAATTTAAACATTCCATTTCCCTTATTAATCTGTTTCCTTTTGCTTTTCACGGTAGCAGTATAAGGTACTGCACCAATCTAAGTAAATGTGCAACCATAATTTAATTCTTATATCGTTCCATCATTTTAAAGTTTTTCAGCTTATTAACTAGTTATGAAAATTTTGAAGTATATGTTCACAAAAGTTATATTTACTTAGAACAAACATTCTCCTTGATATTTTGAGTATTTACAGAAAATGTGCATGGAGCAAAATGAGTGACGTTTGATTTTGATACGCTATGATCATATGAACATTTCATTTAGTTTAAATTAATATTTGTACCAGTAAACATTTATAAACATCAAATTTTCGACAGATACTCAGAATGATGAATGAAAAAACAGGAAAATAGTTAGATATACTATAACTTTCTCTTCAAAGAATGCTATACGTCCTTTGACGTATAATTTTTTAATGAACACCCGTCAAGGTAGACAGAAGCGGTATTCAAATAGGAGAGCTGAAGAAATCTATAGAGCCTTGTTTGAAATAGTTTTTAATTAATCAATCAAGTAATAAATAAAAGGAGGTATAAAACGGCCATCTTTTATTCATGGTCGCTTAATATAAAATTATAACTTTAGACTCTCTACATTGCAATTCCAAACATTCTTATAAAATATAATGTCTCTTTGGTAAAATGGTATTTTGAACAATTTATTTTCTGATTTAATTGCAACTCATAAAAACCTTCTTCTGTAATAAAAGAGGTAAAATTAAATACGTATAACGTATAACCAACGACCATCAGCAGAAAAAAAAACTGACAATACTAGTCAATTGATATTGGGGTGCAATGCATATACCACATGCGAGGTTCGAGCTCACAACATTGGTGTTGACAGGCTAGTAATACAGTAGATTAATTATTCACCGAGGCCCTTTTTCCAAACTAAGATCTTTCATGAACTCAAGAATCGAATTTGTATCTACGATTTAAATGTTTGAAAAAAACTCTATTCGATGAAACGATGAAGTCAGTCTTTTAATTGAATATCGGGAATAGAAGTTTTTAGGGTAGAAAAATACCCAAAAAAAATGATACCACTACAAAAGTAAAAAGGAATGATTTTGGAGTAGATCTTTAGAAGTTTTAAGAAACAACACCTGATTTACAATGGCTGTAAATCGTTCTTATGAGGATTCTTGGGAAGTTAAGGTCTCCAGTATATACTAAGTAGATTTTCATATTTATTAATATTATGACCAACGGAAAAAAGTACGTATTTGTGAATTTCTAACATCTATTACGTGATGGTTTTAAGAAAATTGAACGGTTTCAAGTTTTTATGTAAACTATTTGGTAAGACATTCAAAATGATGGTGTTACTCATAACAGAAGACGCTTCCATTTGATTCCCTTGGTTTTTTCATTGTTACCTTGATTTTTGTATTTTTTAATCTATTTATGAGATTAACAATATTGTCTGAGGCATTGTCTGCCGGAACAGCAATATACTAGTCGTGAAGAGAGGATAAAAAAACTCACAACCTTTAAAAGATTGTGTGATCATTGCAGATTGTTCCGTTCAATTAAAGTGTTAATGCGGAAAACAGTTTAAATAGCATAAAAAACAAAAAGGCCAAAACAAGATAGCAAAACCGGTTCAATAGGCAAATGAACCGCATAGAGTTGAATGTTTATTTAATCTATCATTTAACCAAGGTTCTTTATATCTAAGCTAAAGCCATCTTTTCGAAAGTTTTACAGTCGCCATTCACGATTGGGCTGCCACTGTAGAATATCAGCGACATAGAAAACCACGGATCTATTCAATTGCCGAAGCTACAACCCCATCCATCTTTCGTTTTTATAAAATTTCAGTATGCGATATCATAGGATTGTTACTTGTCAAGAGCATTTAGACAAAAGAAGTTTATGTATATAGTACAGCAGTAATTGTTTACTCTTCAGCTGTATTTGAGGTTACCTCTGCTTTTTGATTTAACAGACGTACATTATTACAAGTGTTTACTTATTATCTACATTTGATTATAAAAAAAAACTATTATACTCTTTTCTTCAGTTTCACATCAGTATAAAAATGATCATCATTTAACAAATTATATTTTCATAATACATTCTATGATAAAATTTTAAAAATTGCAGACAAATTACATGTTCTTGTTGGGAAGGTTGATGGACAAACCGTCAATCCTTTGTTTTCACAGTCAACAATTATTTTGTAGTAGTATTTGTTGCTACATGTACATTTGTAGGGACATGGTACAGCAACATCAAAAGACACTGCAATAAAAAGTAGACCAACTACTATAGAAGAGTACATTGTCTTCTTTCTGAAATATAAAACATAGATTAAAACTGTATCTGGCATATGCATAATTTCAGCACTCCAACAAATTATTCTAAACAGCACAAATCAAGAGAAAAAAAATAGTGATAACATTTAAGAAATAGATTATTAAAATTTTTTGGAGTGAAACAAAAAATGAATCCTCATTGTCATAGCTATGGAATAATTATGTTGATGCAATCTGAGTATATTTCACAGATTGACATTAACATTTGCGTTCAAGGTGGCTCGGTTATTAAACAGTCCGCAGTTTTTAACGCATGTTTCATACGACGAGCGCGTGCTCTTCGTCTTGGAAACGATCGCTTTGAGGGATCTTCTCAAAAATATATTTTACGACATTGGAACGCGGCCGTGTCTGAGAGCACTCTTTCCCGATGTCAACAAGCGATGAAAACTTTCTACAAAAAAGGAAATACGGTCGGAAATATAGAGTTTGGTTTGTTAAGTTTTCTCATAAAATTTTTAAAGGACAGAAATATAAGTATTGTATAATGCATTACACAACGGAAAATTGAAAAATTGAAAACAACATGTATAAATGTCATACGTCCGAAGCGCTTTTCTGGATTTATCTTAACATGCTTAACAAATACTGAAATGTTGTACGACTGCCAAAGATGCAACGTTTAACTGTAAACAAAGGACAGCGATGTAAACAACTGCATTTTACCGTACGTCCTTCAACAACGAGTAAAACCCATATTGTAAGCTATGCAACCATCGGGGTTCATCTGCACACTAGTTTTGCGTAGTATAACATTTTTTCACTGTCATTGAATCTCTTTCTAATTTGAAATATCTGTATTTTCAAGTAATGGTTTTAAATATATCAATTTCAAGCAAAGACTAAATTCTTGACAGTCATATCCAACATTTTAATTTCATACATTTGTATTCTTTATCAAACAAGTGTGGACACAGATCAGTGTGGACAGTATGATTGGATGTTTGACAGTGTTTTATATGACAAAAGGAGTTCCATGTTTTATGTTTTCTATGTATTAACTGTGTTGCACAATGACAGCCAACATGAGCATTAGGGGTGTTGTTTATGTAATATTTAGTTTTTTATGTTCAACAGATACTAATTGCATTAATTACCAAATGATTATGATAGAATATATATGTTCCACATCTTTGATTTTGGATACATTTTGTAGCTAGGAGAGGAACACATAATAGGTTCATTTTTTTCTTAATGTGATTTTTTTTTATATGGGAGATGGTATCTGAGAACTTGTATTTGCTTTCTATTTGTATGGTTCTATTTTTATTACTTTGTGGGGGATTGTCAGTATCATAAGTAAAAGATTTCGGTTAAATGTGGAAATTGTTTCTCAGTTTAGAAGACATTTAATGTTTTTTAGTAATGACAATGCCTGACATGATAATTGGGGCTAGATGAGCTAGAAAGTGAATTTCTGTGTTATTTTTTATTAATTCTTTGAAAATATCTCCTCTAAAGCTGGTCAAAGCAGAAAAAAGTTTTGACCAGTATGAAAATGATATCAACAAAAGAACCTTTGTGAGCATGCTTCAAAGACTCATAACTAACTACAGAAATCATATGATAAAATGTCAAGTGGATATTATGAACATCTACTTAATATGTCTAAATATCTAAAAAGTTTTAGTATTCAATATGAAAAAGCTATTGCAAAAGTGTGTGTAAGTTTTATAACATTTGGAAGTCAGAGAACGGAAACGAAAAATTCAGCAATTTTTATGTTTATAAAGGGACATAACTCAAGAATGGTAAAAGTGTTGCCACCAAATTTCGTACTTAATCTGTATTATGTAGTAATAAGCATTGTGTATAAGTTTCATAACATTTGGTTGAGGCAAACTAAAATAAGAGAACGGAAATGAAAAATTCAGCAATTTTTCCATTTGTAAAGGGGCATAACTCTAGACCGGTAAAAGTGACGCCACCAAAATTCAAACTGGATCTGTGTTTTGTGGTAATAAGCATTGTGTATAAGTTTCATAACATTTGGTTGAGGCAAACTAAAGTTAGAGAACGGAAATGATAAATTCAGCAATTTTCCATTTGTAAAGGGGCATAACTCTAGAGCGATAAACGTGACGCCACCAAAATTCAAACTTGATCTGTGTTTTGTGGTAATAAGCATAATGTGTATAAGTTTCATAACATTTGGTTGAGGCAAACTAAAGTTAGAGAACGGAAACCAATTTTGGGACGTACGTACGTACAGACGGACAAGGGTAAAACTTAATGCCCCCTCCGATACGGCTGGGCATAATAAAGTGTAACAAAAGAACCTAGCATCATATTGCTAGTAGCGCCAGTAGCATTGTTTGGTGAATTTGTGCTTCTTTATTTTAGTTTGGCTAATGGACAAAAAATGTTTGGTTCAAATCTAAATAAAATGCTTTTATCTCCCTATTACTTACATTGTTCATAGAATGGATACCACTTTGACAATTCCTTGTACATGAGAGTTGTCTGTCAAATCTTTATTTCACAAAGAATGAATTGCATAACAATGAACTGAGCTCAAAACAAAGCACTTGAATAATACACTTAGACAATGAGCTCAATCCAGTGATATACTTTGTACTACAGGTCCATCATTAACATCCTACTGGCCAAAACCATATCTCACAAACATGCCATATTACATGGTTGGATCAGAAGTCCTGAAAAAGACATGAACTTTACTAACATATTTTAAGTATATACACCGGTTAAAACTTTCACAAATTTGTGGTAAAATTATTCAGTATCTAGCAACTATCAATCGCTTCATGCACAAATTGATATAGGTTGAGTACCCCTCTGTCAGAAATAAGAACATACCTCCACCTAATTTTAGTTAACTGATGAAGAAACATTCAAAATTATAAAATGTTATCTAATAGACTAGCTGCAATGAAATCCCAGTTTTCTTAAATGGTAGGTGGAACCTAAAACTCAAAAGATTTTAAACTATGCATTTTAAATATTGCAAATATACATGCAATAATAATTCTCAAAAATTCGCTATATTTTTCCTCATTTTGTCTTTTGTTCGAGACTGTATATTGACCTCTAGATGTCTTTCAATTACATCCAGTTTGGCGTGGGTTGATGTTTGATTGTTGTACATGTTATATATCGACGTGGGATTTGTTTATATAAATTAGGCTTGAAATAATTTTGGTTAACTGAAATCCTTTAACTTACTTCTAAATTAATGTTAATACTGAGGGAAAAAATTACATTGCTAAATAACCACTTTAAAACACATGCAAACTTTTTGAGAGGAAGGCATAATGCATGTAACATCTATTAGATCTTTTTTAAACCATTCTAAACTACTGATAAGTGATAAAGTTTGTTAACTGTTAGTTACTTACCTTCAAAAAGGGGGTTGCATTCACTTTACTACATATACATATAAATATAATCAACAATACTGAGTGCAACACCTAGGATAAATAGAGGATTTTTTTGTAAGAATAGTTGCTGAAATAAGCAGGCAATATTCAAAGTAGAATAAAAAATATTACAGGACTATGTTTTAAAGTAATAAGCATTGTGCAGGGCTCACGTTACCATGCTACTGGGGCGACAAAGTCGCTTTCCCGGTCGCCACTTCGCTTTGACCGACCTTCAAAAGCGAAATCTAGTCGCCCTGTTGTTTACGATACTCGCTTTCAGTCGCTTTCGTCATCGGCAATATTCAACATTTACCAAGTCGATGAAACAGCAATTTTTCATTTGAAAGTAAAGAAATTCAAAGACGTAAACAATTTATTTTCTTTAGGAGGTTAAAGCATTGATTTTAAAGTTGGTTGCATGTTATTTTCATAAAGACAATTTTTTTATCACTTCTGGTACTTGTTACTCAATTGTAGATCAAATCATTCTAACTTTCAGCGCAATAAGCTTGTTACTTCATTAGAACGTGATGAAATTAAAGATTTCTTGCTGTTGTGCAATACACTGTGCTGTTGCGCAATACTTAGTAAATCTGTCGTCAGACTATAAACAAATAAAGTTCAATTAATTCCCAGTCATATTAGAAATTTATGAAACTGTAAAGGGAGCTTGCATCAATAGATATAAACAATTCACTTAAGTTTCATGAGAATTGCTGACAGCATTTTTGAGCTATTGTCCGAAAACTGGAAAATCACCACTTTTTTAATGAATAAAACCCCATAACTCAGAAATGTAAAATGTAAAATTTATAAAATTTTAATCGGAGCTTACATCAATATAGATATAAACAATTCACCAAAGTTTCATACGAACTGCTGAAAGCATTTTTGATTTTTGTCCGAAACTGGAAAATCCCCCCTTTTTTCATGAATAAAACCCTGCAACTCAGAAATGTAAAATCTAAAATATATAAAAATCAAAAGGGAACTCATGTCAATAGATATAAACAATTCACCACAATTTCTTGCAAGTTGGTGAAAGCTTTTATTGTCTGAAAACTGGAAAATCCCCCTTTTTTTAATGAATAAAACCCCATAGCTCAGAAATGTAAAATCTAAAATTTATAAAAAACGAAAGGGAGCTCATGTCAATAGATATAAACAATTCACCAAAGTTTTCTGCAAATTGGTTAAAGCTGTTTTGAGTTAATGTCCGACATGTTGACGACGGACAGCGGTATACCATAGTACGTCCCGTAAACGGGCGTATAAAAATGACAGGGTGTCATACCACACCAAAACCTTCTGAAAGAAACACTAAAGTTGGCAAACAATTTTTTTTTTTTTCATTGACAACCCTGTATAACCTTGCAGCAGTATCGAGTCTACATGCATTACCTTGTATATTTCATGTACATTGAACTTAAAAATATGTGGTCATTGTCAAAGTTAGTTATGTCAGTTATAATTTACACATTTATTGAAACATGCCAGAGAAGTGCATGTACAAACTTTTGAATTTAATCTGCAAACTGGGAAAGCCATCCTTTTTAACGAATAAAATCCCACAATTTATTAAATTGAAAGGGAGCTTGCATCAATAGATATATATAAACAATTAACCAAAGTTTCATGACAAATAACAACTGCTTAAAGCATTTTCGAGTTAATGTCCGAAAACATGGAAATCCCCCTTTTTGAATGAATAAAACCCCTTACATTGTAACTGGATAATGTAAATTCTAAAATCCCAAAACAATCTAAAGGGAGCTCACATCAATACATAAATACAATCCCATATAACTTCATCCTAGACCCCCCCCCCCCCCCCCCCCCTAAAAATCAAATGGTAGCTCCCTAAGTTAGCAAACAAATTATTTTATTTTTACATTGACAAACCTGTATAACCTTGAAGCAGTATTAAGTTCATGTATTATCCCGCATATTATTACATGTACATTGAACTAAAACAAATAGTGGTCATTGTCAAAATTATAGTTTACAGTTTACTTTTCCAATGCTTTCAATTTAAGATTAGGGCATCTTTGTCATTGGAATTGAGTTTTGTAGTCAGAGATTACTCTAACCTCCAACGACTGTTTTGCAACACCAGCTAGGGCAGTGGGACTTCAGCTGGTCCCATATCAGATAGATGATATTTGCCTGTGGAAGTGGAGGCGACTGGATTCATATTAATCAAGCCTCAATTTATTTATTTTTCTCTTCATTTAAGTAAGTTTGATCAACCTGCCACCCGTTATCTTCTCATATTTGGACAGTTTTCACATTGACCCATCAATACTGGCATTTTAGAGGGTATGCAGAGTTCACGAAAATGGTTGGTCCTGTCGGTCCTGTCGGTCAAAATGAGGCTCGGACCAGTATTTTGAAGGCTAGTGCCGGTCCCAATAACCGATGTAAAAACGGCCGTTGTAGTGCATATTTCGGCACTTTTTTACATCGGTTATTAGATGTACCGCAACTGTTTCCAATAAGTGTTTACATCGGTTATCAGATGTATCCGCTGCCAATTTCCGGTACTGGTTTACGGATTTATTATAAACAAACCAAAGCGGCGATCTACACGTGGCCTTCTTAATTTGTCCATAGAGCCATCCCTGGCAAACAATCGGCGATTGAACCCTACAATGGAGCAAACAAATACTGTAACAGCCAAGAAAGTGATTCAGATGATGAAATGGATAGTGAAGATGACTTTAAATAAGAACAATCAGAAGACCTGAACTGGTCTTTCATTGTTAATTTGCCTGTGGGTGCGAAGAATAAAACTAATATTAATAAAGTTATTTTTCGATAAAATATGTTATCAATTTTTTTTCAGGATAAAATTGAGAGATTTTGTAGGACTGGCTAAAATTTTGTAGGACTGACAAATAATCATGCTTTGTCGGTCCCATGACCGACGGGTCAAAATAAGTTTTTGCGAACTCTGGGTATGAATGCCCTTTTCCGTCAGGCGTCAAACATGGTTAACATTTTACCGTGATTCTTCAACATATCCTTATCGTAATTCGTCAGAGGTTTCAAATAATTATCGTTACCGTTATTTTTGGGGAAAAATTAATGTGATTCGTCAAAATCTGTCTATTTTTTTATCGTCTTGAAGAAAGTATTTTATCGTCATGCACCAAAAATTATCGTTAACGTCATTTGGCAGGATTTTTTACCGTTATTCGTCATGAAGGTACCCCCATTACCACCCTCATTTTAACTTTCACTTTATAATGTCACATGACCAACATTATGGGAACTGATTTATGCAAATGACCCATATTCCATAGGAAAACATAATCTATATAAAACGAGCCTCAATTAGTTGATTTTTCTCTTCATTAAAGTAAGTTTAATAGACCTGCCACCCGCTATTTTCTCATATTTGGACAGTTTTCACATCGACACATCAACACTGGCATTTTTTTTTAACTTTAAGAGATTGTGACATGACCAACAGAAAAAGTAATTTACAATGCATTACATGTATGAGAGCTGATTTATGAAAATGACCCTTATTCAATAGGAAAACATAATCTAACACCTTGTTCATTTATGATGCAAATAAGCTGAATGGCCGAGTGTGTTCAATTTGAAAATAAAGAGTTAAAATGCCGGAATCGCGAAAACAGATGTTGGACACCAGAGTTATCTCGGACTATGAGTATGAGTTTTGGGCAATTTGTAAGGAGGGGGGGAGGGTTCAAGGGAAGCAAATGCTCTTTAAATTATGCATGTTTCAAAAATTGGGGAAAAATTACACAGAGAGTTGAGTTATTTTTTTTCAGATTTAATTCAAATAATGACTAATGTAGAATTACCTTCTAATTCTATAAAAAAAATTCACAACTACTGAACAGGAACAATCATGGTACTTTTTTACCTATGAAACTACACTATGACATCTGTCGATGATCTGATCTGCAAAACCTACAAACAGACACAGAAATATCATCAAATAGTGAAATAAAAGATTGATTGCACCTTGTATGGATAGTTCCGACACGTGTTACATGGGGAGCCCGTTTGTTTACAAATAATAATGTCACGTGATCACGCACTGACCGTCACAAATTTTTATCACACAATATTACTGTACTTACACAATTCACAAATGCATAACCCATTTATGTGCACGGTTATCAAAAACTACAAAAATATTGCATGTACAGTTAATGAAGAAGTTATTTCATCAAATGGATAAGATTTTCACTCATGACACAAATCGACTGGGTGTCGTCGCCATCGGGGATAATTGATAAATGGGATTAAATTGACCGCCAAGATGGTGTAGAGAACCACCTCTGGAGAACCTTAACATTAATAAGTAATACTCACCAAAATTTCTCTATAATTAACGCTATTTTCTTTTGGAAAATTTCAGAAAGATGCTGATAAACTTATTTGGTGACACAGATTATTTTCTTGTAATGGCGCGAAATATATTCTTACTCTTAATGCTTGACGTAACAAAATTTGTATATAATTATATTTAACTAAAGCTCAGCGTAAATTTGCAGAAGCATGACAAAACATTAATAATAAAATGTGTAAATATTTCTGTAAAAGAACATAATTTTACTTTACCAGTATACTTCACTTAGAATTACATTTGAGCGCAAGAAAATCTCTATGTGAATCGGCTCGGGGTCGAAGTTCAACATTTCAACGGAAATTTTTGCGTGTGCTTGCGTTGCTTTAGATCGAGGCCACAGCTTTTCAACCAATCGGGGAATGTTTACTTGGGGCATACATCTATTTTTACTGCAGGTTTCGACATGTTTAAATCGGGATTATAGAAAAATGGAATGTTGTTGGTAGATACAGAACAGAAAATGATGAACACTTTTAGCAAAAGATCAATTGGATCGGGGGTCTGTGAATTCACATTATTTGTACAACTCTCCTTACTCTTGGGAAGCGTGTGCTTTACATCGAGGCTTGCGTTGCTTTACATCGAGGCTTTCGTTGCTTTACATCGACGCCATAGTAGTTCAACCAATCGGGGAATGTTTATTTGGGGCATACATCTATTTTTACTGCAGGTTTTGGCATATTTTAATCGAAATTAGAGAAAAATGGAATGATGTTAGGAGATATAAAACAGAAAATGATAAATATTTTTAGCAAAAGATGAATTGGATCGGGGTTCTGTGTATTCACATTATTTGTACAACTCTCCTTACTGATGGCAAAAAATGGAATTTCCGTGACCTAAATGGTTCGCGAAAATTAATATTTTTATATATATATAGTAATTATGGACACGAAAAAGCACTTTTCAACAACCCGACACTGTCTTCTAACCTTGAAGGTTTTTTAATTGTATTTGTTAGCGTAAATAGTCTCTCATATCATAATTCGATGATTTCCGGAACTCTTGACATCGGGGGCAATGTTTTCTATTTCTGATATTTTCTTTTTACTCTTTGTTATTTTTCTATTTTTTTCTATCAAGCGAGTTCGTATCAAAAACTAAAAAGAAAATATCAGCGAAAAAACGTTAAGAATTTAATAAAAATGTTTTATAGACTATCGGAACTCGAGCAACACATTTCACTAAATTGATAATTTGTTTTACACAATAAAATAAACTGCTGTTAATTTAGATGAAGATCGGTTAATAGTAACCTGGACCTATTATGCCGAAATCTTATTTCGGTCTATGCCATATCTTTGGTTTGACCAAGTAAGGGATTAGGCCTAGGACCCCGCAGTCTACTGGGCAGTTCCAAAGACTACCAGCTATAGGCTTTACATATCAACCAAATTTATACTACTTACTTGGTTGTGAAAGTTGGGGTTGACCCAGTCAGGGAATAGGCCTTAGACCCCCGCAGTCTACCGGGCAGTTCGAAAGACTTTAAGCTAAGGGTTTTTATATATAAATAAAAGTTATACTACATACTTGGTTAGGAAAAGTTTGGATTGTAATTTCAAAAATTCCGCCCAGTACACACGCTAGATTAGTCAGTGCTTTAGGCGATTTTTACTTTAACTTCTGTCTTACTTTTTTTACACGTGTTTTTTTTTTTTTATAAAAGGGAGAAAAAGGGAAAATTCTTGATTTCATTTAAAAAAAAATTGCCCATATCCAACTACATCGTTCCTTCATTAACCAATGGCTGTCCATATTTTCCCCTTTCTACTTTGTACAACCAACATATGGTCCAAATCATAAATATGCCATCATCCTTAATATACTTTAAATATTTGCCATTGGTCATTCAGTAAGCAACAACTAAACTTTTATTTAGTGCAATATATACAAAAGAACTTTCACACATATCTACGACCTTTGTAAAAGAAAGTTTACTTTGAAAAGGTTTGCCAAAGACAAACTATTAATTGCAAGGTGAACAGTTTTATTTTAGAGTCACCTTAGACCTTGAATATCGTAGTTGTCATCTCTGCAAGACCAACACGATGTACCAAATTTGATAATGGTTAGTAGCCTGACAGATTTGTTGGTGTTAAAAAGATATTAATTTGCCTTTCAACCATGATAGCTGTTTTGTGAATTCAATTTCACAACACTAACTATGGAAATGAGTTAAAAAAAATATAATGCTTACAAGCAAATAGTATCAAGATTTGTTTCAATACAGTCAAGAAGTATCAGGATATATCATATATTTTTTCAAGTTGTTACCACTGATTCCTAGATACATCTACATGTATGGTAGTCAATGTTTTCAACACTTTCTTTGTGTCAACAAGAGTGCATTAGCTGAAATGTCCCACCTGCTTTACTTATCATGATTGATTTTATGTTGATATGCCTAAAGATCATGAAGAGAAAGATTTTCTACAAGTATCAAGAAAAACATAATGTCATCAATGATCTATGAAAACGAGGCCAAGGTCAGATAAACCAAGTCAGCCTTGCAATCACTCCATACACCAAATACAATGGACCTGTCGAAAATATAGTATACACGAAACAGACCAAATACTGAAAATGAGGTTAAGTTCAGATGAACCCTGCCAGATAGACAGGTACACATAAAAATCATTCATACACCAAATACAGTTGACCTATTGTTTATAATATTTCAAAAGAGGACTTCAAATTGACTTATGAACCATGAAAATAAGGTCAAGGACAAATGAAATCTGCCAGACAGACATGCACACCTTACATTCATAACATACATCAAATATAGTTAACGTATTGCTTTTAGTTATAAAAAAACTGTCCAAAACACAAAAGTTTAACATTTACAAATGACCTTTTGCTAACAATATCTGAGAAACAGCACTAATCAGGTAATATAACATTGATAACTGATCCATAAAATGCGGTTAAGGTCAGGTGAACCCTGTCTGAAGGACATATAGTAAAAAGACTTTGCAAGGGACCCATATTTAGCAGTCATTGAACCATGAAAATGAGGCCAAGGCGCCTGACATACATGAATGACAGATAGTTATCTTTTAACATAAAGCATCTGAATAAAGGCATGAAGCTTCCAGATATTCTACCTATTGAAACATAAATCCTAATACAAATAGTTGATGCCACCATTTTTTCCTGTCCTGTACCAAGTCAGGAATAAGGCAGTTGTTATCAAATAGTCCGTTTCTATGTATTTTGGCGTTTGTTTTTGTAGCAGTTCAGTGATTCTGTTGTTCCGTTGTTTTCCTCTTATAGTTGATGTGAGTCCCTTAGTTTTGATTTGTGACCCGGATTTGTTTCAGTTAAATCGATTTATGACTATTGAAAAGCGATATACTACTGTTGGCATTTATTTATGCTGACGCCAGATTGTATGTCTTGCATAGTCACTTTCATTGCAAACGTAGGCAAGACAAAAACACGTTGTTGGATTGATGTTTTGTTTATGAATACTCCATATTTCTCCTGCAATATTTAAAGGGTTTTTAGTGTAACAAAATTTGCAATTCTACTAATGTTATGGTTCATTGTTGATGTTATTTAGGTGATTGGTCGAACATAATGCAAATGTCTATGAAAATTGTGAAGACAGGATCTTTCCATTTCTACTTTTAGAAATATTTTCAAGTTTAATTTAATGATAATATGGCCATACTTATTTTTAAGGTATCATTTCCGAAAATGATCTTTGTTGCAATACCTACTACTTGTAGTGCATATCTAATTCTACAAAATAATATATCGGATTTTAGTAATCTGGATCATTGGGATAGGTAATGAGATTGTTAGTTAGTGAGACACTAGTTATTTTCCACACAAAAAATAATTTGTTTGATTGTTTTGTTTATTGCTGTCTCACTTAACTATATTGCAAATATATTTTATCCAGGAAAGACTTTTGAAATAGCAACTGATTAGCATAAAACAAATGAGTTATAGATAATGCATATTTTAAGATTTGTCTTGTCGTATAACTCACCGAGAGATGTCAGGATTGACCAAATGAAAGACCGATCGTAGGGAGGTCTTTCTTTGGGCAATCCTGACACCCCATGTGTGTTATACGACAAGCAAACCTTAAAATATGCATTATCTGACTTATATATCGTCACAAATATTATTTTCTGGAAAGATTTGCATGATTTGCATCCTATTTTACCGACCACACTAAAATGGGATATTCTTTTCTGGTGCGTTTAGGTTTTAAAACACCCTACGGGTCATTTATATTGTGAAATAAAACTCACTAATTGATCTAGATATACACTTAGAAATCATTATCCTGTTACAATACAAAATTACTGTAACTGCTTGAAGCAAGACACAAATGAATTGTTACGATGTACGAAAAATACAAGTCACTTTGTAAGTTATTTATTGTATCAACTTAGTTTATGAAAAGGGGATGCTATGTTGTTTTTTTTTTTCGGGGGGAGGGGGGGGGTTGACATTTATATTGCGGAAAAAACAGATTATATTTTCACAGTTTTTAACGAACTATTCAGAATAATTGTTTTGTAAATACTACACCCCACCTCATTATAAAGCTGTTATTCTATAGAAAATAAGAATATTTGGTCATTTTATTATTTGATAGAGTAAAAAGTCTATATAGATGGATAAAAATTATGAACTGTCACGAAGAGAGCACGAAAAAGAGTTGCATGCACATTTAACACGAAAAACAAAAATCCCTAGTTCAACGTATAGTTTCCAATAAAGTGTGAATCAATAAGATACTCAAATTCCTATATACACACGATTGTGTTAAATCTGGCTTGTTTTATAAGTGCTATGAAAATTTTGCATTATTAAATTCATCTCACATAATATCTCTTTATTGTAGCGAAAAATTAACAAAATTCCTCATTATTTGTTTCGAAAGTTATAATGTCCGTCAACGACGATTTTTGGAATTTCAGTCTAATAAATGGAGGAAAGAGTTGTTTCTGTCTAAAACTTATAAAAGATAAAAAAAAAAATTAAAATCCCAATTGGCAACAACACACGATACCTTTTAATCGAAATAAATGTTTAAGTAAATTATAATTTGCATTTTAATCAAGTAAAATGATGACCTTACACAGGTGATTATGTTATGCCTTAAAGCATTTTTCATTAAACCTTAGTATTGTCCGGGTTGATTCTTTAAAAGAAAGACCTATCGTTCTGAAAGAAAATAACTCCATATAGGTATTTAATGTAAATTAATTCAACTGGCCATTTGGGTCAAGTGCTGGGTGAGGTAAAAGGTAAGTGAAAGGCGCGTGCTTTTACCACAACTGCCGCCTGATATTATGATTTTCAAAACATTCAAATTCAATTAGCTTAATGTTGTAAGACAACTGAACATATAGCATGTCTGTAACGTCACTGGTATTATAAAAACGATAACTGGCACACCTAGCTACCCGTCGATGGGCCATGCCAAGTTTATTGCATTTTTCAGTAGTGTGAGGGTTGATGAACCAGGCGTATGTCAAAGAACGTCTCGTCTTTTTTCTAAAAAAGATACCAAGACCTTTTTGTTGTATATTCCGTATCAACTTCACAAATAATACATGATGGTCTTGATGTATAAATTCTAGGTATTGACGTTGTTTGTCATCTTAAGTACGTGTTTTATTGTTCTTGTATTTGTCTTTGTAAGTTATAAATGTTTAGTGTTAAGTCTTTTTTTTTTAGTTAAATTATTTAGGCATTGGTCGATACTTGTACATCTCGTCATTGTACTGTTGAGCTGGGGTCATTTTTTGTATTCTTGCGTTTCATTTTTGCGTAGGTGCTTTCTCTATCTGCCATTTTTATTTCTTTGTTGGTATATTTGTTTGTTTTTATAGTGATAGAGATTATAAAACATTGTTGACTGCTGTATCACTATTTTTCTCATGTTTACCTTTTATGTCTGTTTGTTTTGTTCACTCATTGTTGTCAATATAATGGAATTTTATTCGACTCTCATACAAGTCAGAGGTTTCGGTAGTTTTAAAACCACGTTTAACCCACCTTTGTCTATATAATGAAATGGCTGTTACAATAAGTAATATGATTGTTGATTTCCATTTGTATGATATGTTTAAGCTTTTGATTTTGTCAATTGCTAAGAGACTTTCCGTTTGGAATTTTTCTTGGAGCGGTATTTTTGTTGTTTTACTTTTTTTCTAAACCGAGCAAGCTTATCCAGTTTTGGACGAGCAAGGGATAAATATGCAAGCAACTTAGTTTTTGAGATGGAAGTTTTGTAGTTTCATGCAAGGTAATTAAGGTTTACATTTGCAATTTGCTATGATACTGTTTGTGTGTTGAGTACTCTTTAAATCAGATTAGGACATAATGACGTAGTGTTTTACTGAGGAAAGATATTCTAAGGTATAATTTTAAAAAAATTGTAGTTATGTTTGATTTGAGTTTTCTTGGTTGTGACAGCTAGAATTGTACATTTGTCGGGATGGAAAGCCACAAGGAAGAAATCTTTCCACTCCGTTGCAGCATAATGATCATCCTGGAGGCATTCACATTTTTTTTTTTAAATATGAGAGTTTTGTATATGATGCTTTATTCTGCAAACAGTCTGAGTTTACTTGATTTCAGACATTCTGGAAGATTGTTTTTGTTCCCCAGAAAAATAGCAGGACCCAGAATCGTTCTCTATGGGACACCAGAAGTGATTAGGGCAACATCTGTTGACTTTCCGAACAGGACTACTGTTTGAAAGTGCTGATAAAACAAAAGTTGAGATTCAGTTAATGCTTCATTTTTCATTCCTAAGAAATTAAGTTTATATATGAGTTTCGGTGTGGGTCTTTTTCAAAGGCTTTTACAAAGTCCATAATGATAAGGTCTGTTTTTTTTTTTTGCCATGACATGTTCCATTACAGGTAGCATAATGTAGAAACGTGAGAAAACAAGTTTTAATTGAAACGTAAGAGCTAGTATTTCTAAAAGTTTGCAATAACCTACGATTATTTCTTTCTAAGAATATCACGAAGGCCGCTTACGAAAATATTTGTTTGATAATAAAATATCTGTTAAAAATGAAATATACAGAAAATATAAACAATTCAATTACTACTTATTGCAATCATTATTTACAGCTGTTTTATAGCTCTAACTCCTTGTCCGGATTTGTCTTCCTTTTCGGTTCTTTGTGGTTTAATCAGCATTTCCAAAGTTTGAATTAGGTTTTTGACTTTCAAATATTATGCCTCATCCTTCACTGAAGATACATTGATTGTCGAAATCGGCATATGGTGCAATAACATAGGTACTTTTAATGTTATTATGATGTTTTGAAAATAGTATGTTAACATTTTCTCATTTACAAGTATTTCGAAGTTAAGAAGTGATTTGGCATGATTTTAAACGCAAAATTGTGTTTAATATAGGGTTGTGTGTTGATTTTAAAAATGGCTTGAAAATTATACTTTCATTTACACAATTCAACGAAGTAAAATAACATTTTGACATTTTGACAGATTACTTATGTCCAAAATAAGGCGATGACGGTCTTTCTCTAGTGTTTTCATTTCTTTTCTTTGATTGAGAAAATTAACAACATGATATTTTATATAGACATGTGTCTGTTTCTACCGATAATATTTTTATTATTTATCCATGTTTATATATATATTACTATTTTTCTACAAAAAATTATCACCTATTACGTAAACACACGTATCTAATCCCAAGATGTGTTCAAGATCATGTTTGTTCGGACAAAAACTATTCTACATGTGTACTGCAATATAGAGATCATCTCTGAGCAGATGTTTTCTCAGTTAGAAATATACATTAATAAAATTAAGATTGGTGTACAGATTAAATATACCTAATAGTGGGATTTGCAATGGCTAATATCTCGTTACTGAAGATGATTAGTCACTTAAACAAAAACTGTTTTAAGCAAGACTATTGGATATCATTTAAAATCTCGGTAGGGAGATCTTCATTTATATTGTCACAGAAACTGTAATTTGACAAGGTTATATATATAACCCGGATTTGTTTTTTACTCAATCGATTTATGAATTTCGAATAGCGGTATACTACTGTTGCCTTTATTTATAGGTTTTCAATTAACACTAAAACACCCTTAAGGGTTCACAGGTACAGGTACACAACTATCGGAAATAGCCGGAAAGAAAGATAATCCACTTTCAGATTATCAAAACTAACATATAGGCAAATGTATAAGTAAAATAACTGACCATACAAAGCTAGATATAAAAACCGAAATATTAAAGAAAAAGGAAAGAAAAAAGCTAATTCAAAATGATTAAACAACAGAAGATGCAACATTATAAATACACGGCAAATGTACAAAATGTTGCTAACATCTAGAAATAGTAACCAAACAAAATATCAGTAATGCAAATACTAATTCTAGCAAAAGGCCTATATATATCATTCCTAGAACAAAGGTTAGACATACAAAGTAATTTTGACGTACTAATCCATACAAATGAGATAAAAATATTATTAGATGACAGTCTAAAAAATACAACCGTCAACCTATTTTTGCCTAAAGAATGTTTATGTAAAGCTGGGCCATCAATGCAATTGAAAACAACTTGTGTTATCCCAAGATTTAAAGGAGTCGATATCAGTAAAGCGCATAAACATGAGAAACACAATTTTGATATGCAGAGGATTTAAGTTATCAAAGAATGACATGTTGCTATTTTCAAATTTGACTAAGCTTAACCATTTGTGCTTTCTGGAAGAGCATAAGACCCTAAAATAAAACTTTGAAATCGTTAATTTGTGTCTTTCCAGAGAATTTAGCTGAATAAAAACAGGGATTTGTTCTTGCTGATACCACATTACACTGGGCCTTTTGGGGTTTGTAATTAAGCGGGAAAAGATTATCACTATTCGAGGCTACTTGGATTGCCAACTAGAAAAGAATTGCGCATATTGACCCACCTAAACAACTTCAAATTAAAACATTAAAGGGCAGCCTATTAAAAAGTAAAAAATGACATTCCAATCATTGCGTAATAAAGATTGTACATATGTAGTAATTGAATAGGCAGATAAAAAGTTCTTCAACAGTTCTTTTGACAAAAAACCTCTATATGAAAATGAGAATGGATCATTTCCATTACAATATTCATTATTAAAATGATGAAAGAATTGAAAAATCTAATGCAAGAGAGGCGACAGATACGAAAGTGACATTCAAGTTCATAAAGTTCATTATATTGACAACAATGTGTGAGCAAAACAAACAGACATAATAGGTAAAAATGTCAAAAACATTGTATTATAATCATAATCACTAAAAACAAATACCTATTTCAACAAAGAAAAACAGAATGGCATATAGAAAAAATACATATTAAGCAAAAATACAAGACAAGAATACAAAAAAGAGGAAAAGAGGACGGGATTGTGGTTACGACATTTGGAACATATCCATCGTCATCTGTAAAACACCTATTCCATAACAGTCCACCAAATCATATTGGCGTCCGTAAATTAAAATGTATTCAAAAAAATAAAATAACAAAAATACCGAACTCCAAGGAAAGTTCAAAACGAAAAGTACTTTAGCAAATGGCAAAATCAAAAGCTCAAAAATATCAACCGAATTGAAAACAACTGTCATATTCATCACTTCTAAAGCGCTTCGGACGCATTAAATTTATACGCGTTGTTTTCATTTTTTTACAGGCATGTCCTTATGCAGAACAAACGTATATATTGCCAAGGATCAACAAAATCATTTCTCAATTGAACAACGACTCTTTTATCAATGATTCGTCAAATTCTTGATAATTGACGTCGACAAAAAATTAGGTAGGCTTTGTTTCCCATCAAGACTTCACAAAATTAGACAATATAATTGTGATATGTTTAAAAGTAAATAAATAATGTTTATCGAATATAAACGTCATGGGAGTTCCATTGACAAAAAATTAGGTAGGCTTTGTTTCCCATCAAGACTTCACAAAATTAGACAAGATAATTGTGATATGTTTAAAAGTAAATAAATAATGTTTATCGAATATAAACGTCATGGGAGCTCCATTGTACTGTGGATTCATTTATTTTCATGGGTACCAATTTTCGTGGATTGAGGAAAAGTTGCATTTTTGTGGATATTGAATTTTGTTGTTTTGTAATTTTTGCATACATTCCTTTAAAAAATTTGTTATCCGTTGAAAATTCAAATTTGTGGTTATCCTGTACTCACGAATTCATCGAAAATTGGTATCCAAAAAACATTAATGAATCCGCAGTATCTTCATGTAACATTCATTCCAAAAGAATGTATCGATTATTTGTTTAGGCAGTTGTCAATCTAAAACGTTCATACATAAAAAAAACATGCAAACAAATAATAAGTATGTTAAAATATTAGTAATGCTGAAAACGTAGATCTAGCAAAAATGCTGAAATCATTCTTTGTCCAAAGTTAAGAAATCCAATGTAGTTTTAACGGGCTAGGCCGTGAACAGAGATGTAAATATTATTAGATGATGGTCTAAGAAATACAACGGTCACCCTATTCCTCCATTAAGAATGTTCATTTAAATCTGATTCAGGATTACAATTGTTGACAACTTGTGTTGTTCTTAGATTCAAAGGAGTCAATACTAATGTGTTTCTAAATTACAAACACAATAATAATATGCAAATAGTCGTACAGCATGTACATGGATATGTTGCTTTTTTCAAAGTTGAATGTGCTTAACCATTTGTGTTTTTTTTAGAACAGTAAAGACCATACAATAAAGATGTAAAAACTTTAAAATTACTATATGTTGTAAAGAGTTGTTTTTCCAGATAATTAAAATTTGTGAAAATGGGGAATTTTTGTTATTGCTGAAGCCGCATTACACGTTTGGTTTTTGAGTGTTTCCAAATAAGCAAAAAATGTAATCACACCACGTGAAAATGTATCACCTTCAAAACGAGCCATTATACATATCCAAGTTTGCGATATGGACGAATGGCTGGTTTAATTGGCTACTATTATCGCCTACCTGAAATGAATTGCGATATTGACCCAACTGAAGAAAATTCAAACTGAAACATTACAAGACAGCCTACTAAAAATGAAAAATCGTGTTCCTTTCATGAGGTAATAGAGATTGTATGATAATTAAATAGGCGGATAAAAACTCTTCAACAGTTTTCTTGACAAATACTCAAATATGAAAATGATAATGTATCATTCAAATAATAATATACATTAAAAAAGAATTAACGAGTCTTATACAACATTTATACTGCCAAGTATCAATATAATCATTTCTTAATTGCAATTAAGACTCTTTTTTAATGATGTCACACTCAAATTCTTATTAAAATGACGGGGAGAAAGATTCGATAGACTACCAAGACTCGCATAATTAGACAAAATGATAGTGATATGCTTAAAGTAAATAAACTTTTTTCACCAAATATAGAAATCACGGGAGGTCCATTGTACTTTTATGTAACAGTTACCTCGAGGGACAATGTATCGACTTTCTTTTAAAACAGTTTTAAATCAATTAAGGACGTACATACTATATGCAACTTCCATCAGAAACAAGTTCGTAAGTATTAGATAACTAGCTATTATATTAATGAGTTCATTCGACATTTCCAACATGTTCACCAGTCTACATTATACAGGTATGCTTATTGGCATTGATCGAACCTAACTAGGCTGTATTAACGCTTTATATTTTTTTTAAATTCCGGTACCCTTAAAAAGGATATCCTTGACTCCTGAAAATGTTTCCAAACACAGATAGTTTAAGTACCGATGTGGTCACCGACGTTTACTTGATTAGCATATATTAAAATATTTGAAATAACGTCTGAACCACAGGCTCCTTACTTGGGACAGGCACATAAAGAATGTGGCGGGGTTAAGTGTTTGAACATACAGTATCGAAAAAAAATTTCCCTTATAAATACCATTTGATTGAAATTCAGATCCCGCGCTTAGAAAGGTGTGGCAGCTCCCCGTTCTACTCTATGCTCTGATAATCATTGCATCAAATGTATTCTTCCAAATTTTGAGTCTTGAAACCAGACAATAATGCAGAGAATTGGTAGATTCTTGTAAACGAATCATAGGAATGGGCTATGAATTTCAATTAAACTGTTCAATTATAAAAACAATGGAACATTTACATTTAGAAAAATACACCTTTTTTAACCAATTGCTATATACAAGACGTCATCTCAGGCGGGTGATGCATGCGAATTGCCTTTCATTTCGGCTTGAGTCTCCGCATCATTTCGAAATAATCATTTATTAAGACAAAACACTTGAAGATATTTCCTCGATATTCTTCTAAAACTAGTGCAAAAACAGTAGAAGTTCTGAACTGCTTGACTATCGACCACGAATTTTCAGTAATTATACATAATTTGTTGATACCACATAGAATCTTGTCCCTGTTTTGGGTTTCGTTGGAATGACAAATTAAAGCAGCACACAAAGAATAAAGTCAGTACTGAATTTTGCTTAATGGAGTTTGAACTTTAGTTTTTAAATAATCTGCTCATCATTATGATAATCTAAGGCGACATTAGTTGACAGATCTCGTATATCGATTTCAAAGAGCCAAATCAAGATACAAAACAAAAGTGTAAAATATCTTATGAGCTCTAAAGGTGCGAAACCGCTTGCGTCGACAGGGTAATCGTCATCTGTTATGCATGCATCACCCGCCGGAGAGAACGTCTTGGGGATTACAAATGGCAAACGTTCAAAAAATTCAGTTGTGTATTTGACTGTAATAAAAACGTTTTAAAATGAAAAAAAAAAACATCAACCAAGTATAAATATGTCAAAGAATTGTTTCTTTTTGATCCTCATACTGAATGACAGAATTGCCAACCCTAATAAAATTGAGAATGGAAATGGGGAATGTGTCAAAGAGACAACAACCCGACCATAGAGCAGACAACAGCTGAAGGCCACCAATGGGTCTTCAATGCAGCGAGAAACTCCCGCACCCGGAGGCGTCCTTCAGCTGGCCCTTAAACAAATATGTATACTAGTTCAGTGATAATGGACGTCATACTAAACTCCAAATTATACACAAAAAACAAAAATTAAAAATGAAATAGACTAACAAAGGTCAGAGGCTCCTGACTTGGGACAGGCGCAAAAATGCGGCGGGGTTAAACATGTTTTTTTAGATCTCAACCCTCCCCTATACCTCTAGCCAATGTAGAAAAAACAAACGCACAACAGTACGCACAGTAAAACTCAGTTCAAGAGAAGTCCGAGTACGATGTCAGAATAAGAAACGAAAGAAAATAAACTAAATGACAATAATACATAAATAACAACAGACTACTAGCAGTTACTGACATGCCAGCTCCAGACCTCAATTAAACTGATTGAAAGATTATGTCTTCATCATATGAATATCAGGCACAATCCCTCCTGTTAGGGGTTCAGTATTATACCATCATAAAATATATGAGAAGAACATAACCCGTGTCATGCCAACAACTGGTTTTAGAATAAATATGTTTAATTCCGATGCAAAGACCCTATAAGTGAATCAATATTAAAGCCAAAATATGCAATCTTTAATGACCTGACAACAGTATCGTAACTATATCCCTTCTTAATAAGTCTGTTTAAAGGTTTTGTTAGCTTTTGTGGTGAATACTGACATTTTTGTGCTTTGTAAAGAATATTACCATAAAAGATTGGATGTGAAATACCAGAACGTATAAGATATCTGCATGTTGAGTTATATTTACGAATGATGTCCTTATACCGATGATAAAATTTAGTAAATGTTTTGACTAGTTTATGATATCGAAAACCCTGGTGTAATAATTTTTCAGTAATACATAAATTTCTCTCGCTAAAATCTAATACGTTGTTACATACACGAGCGAATGGTACAAGTTGAGATATATAAACACCATAAGATGGTGACAAGGGAACGTCACCATCTAAAAAATGGATAATTAACGATAGGAAATGAAAAATCATCTCTTTTATCAGAAATTTTTGTATTAAGCTTCCCGTTAATGATATAGATATCAAGATCGAGGAAAGATTATCTCCTGCCCAAATCCAAATTTTAAGAAAGGTGTAATCTTTCTACGAAGTGTAATTTTCATCAACTAACATTCAGTTTAAAATGTGTTTGTAATATGATTTAAATTTTGATTTGCTAATTGTATTTTTTAATGTTTCTACTTTTAAATGTATACCATGTAATTCATTTTAAATGTGTCGCTTATTTTTACTAGAGGGTCGCTTGTCCGACGTTTTCGTGGGCCAAATCTTAGGATTGGTCTTATAGACATCTATATCATGAATTCCGATTGATTGCATGTCTTGCCTTATGAGCTAGAAGTAAATTGAAATTCGGTATGATTGTTTACAGCCATTGCTTCGCCTATTACGGTATATGTATTAAATGGGTGTTGGATAATTGGCCTGCTGTTAACAATACACGTTCTGCTAAATTAGTAAAAATCATGTGAAATAACCACTAAACAAAGTAGTCATATCATTTCACTATTTTCCTCTAGATATATCAAACTTAAATAATGTGCAGTCAATATAAACAGCTTTAAATGAAAGTCATTAGGGCAATTTCAAACGTTTCTGATCGAATAAAAATCAAAAAGATAGTATATAAATTTGCGATAATCCCTTCGTTTTTTTTACAGTACATCCATATTCGTTCTCGGATTTGGTTGAAAAAATACCGAAATCCCATGAAAATTCAAAACGGAAAGTCCCTAATCAAAGTTGAAAGTTGTTTTTGTAAAATATATCTCTCATGAATATAATTCGAGACGAAAACATATAAAACTCATACAATTTACACCAAAAGTTGAATTGAAATTCAAAAGAAGAAATATAACAGATTTACCGTAAAGATCCCTCTTATTCCACATCACAGTACTCAATTGGCTTATTTAAAGTATAAAGCTACATAATATAGTTACGAAACGATCCCAAAAAGTAATAAGTTGAAGATAACTTTTTTTCTATTGAGTTAAATCATTTAAGCATTATGTTTTATCGTCAACACTTTAGTTAATCATATGATCGTCTAGATTGTATCTCAGATTACCTTTAAAGAATGTTGTAGGATTTAGATAATATATATATTATAAGACATAATCTATAATCTTTAATCAGTTTAAATGAGGTCTGGAGCTGGCATGTCAGTAACTGCTAGTAGTCCTTTGTAAATTTATGTATCATTGTCATTTTCCTTGGTTACTTTTGCTACCTATTCTGACGTCGGACTCGAATTTCTGAGTTTTACTGTGCGTATTACTGTGTGTTTGTTTATTCTACATTAGCTAGAGTTATAGGGGAAGGGTTGAGATCTCACAAAACATGTTTAACCCCGCCGCATTTTTGCGCCTGTCCCAAGTCAGGAGCCTCTGGCCTTTGTTAGTCTTGTATGTTTTTTAATTTTAGTTCATTGATATATTTTTGGAGTTTAGTGTGGCGTCTGTTTCCACTGAACTAGTACACATTTTGTTTAGGGGCCAGCTGAAGCCCGCCTCCGGTGCGGTATTTTATCGCTGTGTTGTAGTCTCATTGGTGGTCTTCGACTGTTTTCTGTCCTTTGGTCGGGTTGTTGTCTCTTTGACGCTTACAATTCTATTATATCGACAACAATGTTGGGACAAGACCAAACAGACATATTAGGTAAAAATGTCAAAAATAGGGATACATTGTGTTACAATCTTAATCACTATTATGACCGACTGTAGAAATATGCCTCACTCCAATTTGCATGTAAAATCCAAGCTAAAGTGCCTTTGTTTTGATGTCTAATTCATATAACGAGTACATGAAATAACTCAAGCCAAGCTCGAAATAGATGATATTACTCTGTTATATTCTTTACGATGAAATGATCACTGAACGTTGTTAGTGAACATCCGTTGTTAGATGGATATAACACTTCTCATCTTTCTTGAACTTAAGTCATACAGAATATAATGATATACTTTAGCGCTTAACAAATGCATATTAATATAAAACATTTTGTTACTGTACGAAAGAATTTTCTCACGTAATAAGATTGAAAGGGAGCTTCATCGACATCATCATTTACTATTATGACTGACTGGGGTAAAGAAATATGCCTTACTCCCATCTGCATGTTAAATCCAAGCTAAAAGTGGAATATGTTTGGATGTACGGGATGCATAAAATCATATCTTTCTGAATATGGACATACTAGGAGAGAGAACGCTCTCTTGACTTTTAAATGACATAAGATACAGTAGCAGGGGCATATAATAACTCATTAAAATTTAACGGTGTGTTTCCTTGGCGTTGCTCCAGGCGCTGCAGCTTCGTATACCTATAACAACTAGCCATCACAAAATGACCAATAGTGCTGAAAGTTGCGTTAAACACCAAATAATCAATCTATCCTTGAAGTACTTATTACTAAGTAATAAACATGGAAATTTCAATGAAAATACACAGACGTCATAAAAATCAGTTGCGTTTATTTGAATTCAGTTTCAAAGGAAAACACAGATGCAGTTTATGGGAGCATGTTAAATCCCTTGTGGGACTTAGCGATCAATTTGATAAAAAAAAAAACTAGTTACTTTTTGTCTCCAAATATATTCATTTCCTAGAGATTTGCATAACTTTGTGGTATACGGCGGGATGCTTGCAAGACTATGTGGCCAAAAGAGTAATGCTATATATTTTGATATTGTCTGGAGTTATTTTATGTACTCAGTCTATACATTACCATTTGCGGCTTGACGATGAAATGATCACTGAACGTTGTTGGTGATCATCTGTTGTTAGATGGATATAACACTTCTCATCTTTCTTGAACTTAAGTCATACAGAATATAATGATATATTTTAGCACTTAACAAATGCATATTCGTATTAAAAGGGAGCGTCATCCAAATTGTTTGAAATTTGACCACGACGTTCGTTAAATTATGGTAATCTTTGAATGGCAATAGTTTTTAGCATATTTAAAACCTCTTTATCACGAAGAAGACAATTCTTTCCAATAGCATCCACTTTGACTTCATCAGTGATGGCAAGTATATAAAGCGTTGTACACTGTGTTTTAATTAATCACAAAGACTTTTCATTAAATTACTTTATTCCATCACGACATTGTTTACTTTCTAATAATAACGAATATGAAAGAAATGAAAATCGCAATATTCAGTGGATTACACAGGTACATGCATGCCAAACAGTGGCAAAATGTATTAAACATTTTTTAAAGGCTTAAGGCAGTGATAAAAGCTGTTTCATGTACCGCCAAATCTATGACATACTAGTGGCCAAAACAGTTCGACAAATATAAATATATGTTATCTGTAAAAAGACTATTTTCATTGACAATTTTATGTTGATTATTTCACTTTTATCAAGCATGCTCGAAACCATAAGTTTGGAAAGTAAAATTTTGTGTAGGTATCATTTATAAAAAAAAACTTTTCGGGTGTGGGTAACGTGGTTTAAAATTAATGCGGAAAAAAACTAGCTGCTCAGCAACAGCAGTATTTACCAAGGGTTATGATTAGTAATTGGAAATATATCAAATTTAAGATTAATGTTTCCAACCAATTGCTACTGTTTTCTTGTTTTCTAAGTGTTTATTCAAATTCTCGCAGTATTGGCTGTATTAAAAGTATGCTCGGATGCTTTATGTGCCTGGATCAGAATTAACCAGTTGTTAGCGTTGTTAGCTATGATTCTGACGTTTTAAATTAAAGATTGAAATGCGTTGCTTGTTGTTACGTTCTGTGGCGTTTTATGGGTTTTTCTTACTTTTCTCTTTTCAGACATTTTCAAAAACCGAATACTTAACAAGCTTTGTTTTAATACAAATTTCTATAAATAAATTGAAAATCGACGTTGATATATTGCTAACAATTCTATATTTTTACCTCAAGATGGGACGACGTACATCATGTGCTCATCGTGTTGGGTTATAAAAAATATATAGGATTAAGCAGTTGATATATTTAGTACTCCACTCTTTCCATATATGTTCAGTAAAAAAAACATACCCTATCCAATATTGTTTTCACAAAAAAAAATAAACCTAAAGCTATCATGCTATCATGATTACGTAATTGGAGGAGAGATAAATAGATATGACGAATTTTCAAAACATCTTTGAGGATATATGTATGTTGTCAAAACATCCTGAAGGCCAAAAAGTGATATGAGACTGGCCATAGATTTGAGGCTTACATATATGTCATGAAGTCTAATTATTGTTTAAAATTAGTGGAAAAGGTTTGAATGATTTGTGTCATCTGTCTTTCTCTCGTCTATGATTTTGTTGTTGTTTGTTAATTGAATCATGTGCTTTGTGCTGATCTGATAAGTCAAGTTCTTTCCAACTAATTGATTACAGTTTGTAATATTGTGTTGATACACACAGTCGCAGATCAGGGTAGAGTTAAGAGATCTAATATCGACACATATCTTTAACTTTAACTAAATGTACCAGCCCCAACGCACGTCACAGTACAGAAAATCTGCTTTATCAAAGGACACGGATTTGAATATACACATGACCAAATATTTGAGTGTTATGACGTCACAGGACACATATATGCGAAAGGTTAAAAGATTTGTGTTTGGACAAAGGGGCCACAGATCTGATTGTCAAGTTGTCACGGGACACATATCTACGGAAAGTCTTGAAACCGAACATAGATTTAACAGATATCTTTCCTGTTTACAATTTATTATCATTTTTTTTTTAAATGGGATGAACTTGTGTCCTCTCAAAACCGATCATCAAAGCATAAGTAAAATCGTGTCATATTTTTTGTTTTATTCAGGAAGCTTTGTACTAGTGTGCTTAAATTTTAATTCGAAAAAAATACCATTCTTGCGCTTACGAAACTGTTTGAATATTAAAACAAGAAGATGTGTTCATATGCTACAAAAAAAATAGAGGTAGGTCAAACCAAATTATAGGACTATTGTAATACAAATTTATATTCAATTTAAAAAGATAATTTGTCCTTTTATCACAAACATCTTTGTTTTGCATTACAATAAACCGAAGCATCTTTTCGACAATAGTTTGAACAGGATGGTTTTTTCTATGTTATTGGATTTTATTGTATGCACTTTTATCAGTTACCTTCATCTTTTAGTTTTAGAATGAGCAAATGAAATGAGATAACATCAGTTTAATACTTCCTTAACACAGGACGTTTTTTATCTTAAACATTAAAGTATGACAATGAAAGATGATAAAGCGCTTTTTCACTAAATCAGGCAGAAATTATATACGTTTATGTCTTTGTGTCACATTGTCCAAATGACGAACTATGTCGCACTAAAAACGAATAAAACTTCTGACAGAATTTTAGTATATCTTGAATAAAAAATTGTCATGGGCAATACAATTTATCACTTCTCAAAATATATATCCATTTATCCGCCTACATAGAATCGATTTAGTGAGAGGTTTAGCTAGCTATAAACCAGGTTGAATCCACCATTTTCTACATAAGAAAATGCCTTTACCAAGTCAAAAATATGACAGTTGTTATCCATTCGTTTGATGTGTTTGAGCTTTTGATTTTGCCATTTGATTAGGGACTTTCCTTTTTGAATTTTCCTCTGAGTTCAGTATTTTTGTGATTTTACTTTTTGGCACTTTCAATATGATGTGTCAATCCTGAATACCATTCCTTCATTTTCATTTGCCTAGGGTTCAATTAATAGTAAATCATTTTAATAGCTTTCAATTTGTTAAATTTTGATGGTAAGATACTTAATTATTGTGATAGGAATTTGATAAACAACAAAAATTGAACAAGAGGTTTGCTCCCTCATGCAAAAGTTGAACAAATGAATGGTTAAAGCAACTTGTTTTCATTTAAATTAACTTATAAAAGCTTGTGATTGTGAGGCTAAAATCAAGAACACATATTTCTCCTCATTTAAGTTGTTTTCACAAATATCAGAAATTAATCTATATTTAATAATGACAACAATCTATCCATTGTCTTAATATAGAAATTTCAAAATAATACTTATTTGCAGATGATGCTTTTTGTTTAACTGAATAAGCTTCAGTAAATGTCAGTTTTCGGGAAAATTTATAAAATCAATTGCAGTAAAAATGTGGACGAATGCCTGAACATAATGTTTTGTCAAATGGATTGATTTAAACGCTATTAAGGATGTACTTAGGTGAGGTTTAGGAATTTTGTTAAATTTTCGGACTCCTTGGTTTTTTTTCTACTATTATGCCCGATAACACGCATTTTTCTTTTCATATAAGACTTCAATAGCTCATAAAAGATCATTTCCCCAAATTTAAGCAGATTCTAGATTTCTTTAAATTCGATTTGAGACCCAAATAATACCAATGCAAATTCAAGATAAAAATCCGAGTAAGCCTTTTCCCGCCATTTAAAAAAAATCAAATATCTCGAAAAGGAGCTCCATAACCTATCAATATTTTTAGCATATTTTGTTCCTTATCTAACACTCTTCTGGTTTATAGTATCAAGTTTATTTTCTAGACTTTTTTAATTTCACCTAAGTACATCCTTAAGTGGAAATTACTAATTATTTTAGATTATTATTAATACAATGATTATTTTTCAAACTGATACCTGTTTCATATGTTAAGCCAAGTTTAGTTTAGTTTTTTTTTATCCCTTTTCTGTTTTTGTTTTTTTTGTTTACATTTCACGTTTAACCTCGTCATACAAATATGTGACATTTCAGCATGATTTCCAGAAGAAGTTAAAAAACCTACAGTCAATTGAATACATCTTGTTACGTGTTTTCGTTAGCACATGAATACACAATCTGTTCGATATATTACAGATACTTCGTTTAACAAACCTTCAATGCCCATAAACAAAGGTGAACTACTACCTTTTATTATATCTATGAAAATCTTAACACCACATGAAGGTCTGGATGGGATTCACAGCATAGATAATACGTGCAATAGGCGAAATATATAAGGGATAGAGAAAAATGGCGTGCTAAAATATAAAATGTAGAGAAACATGACCTAAAAAATAAGAAAATTCAGAAATAAAAAGTAAAATCACAAAAATACTAAACTCCGAGGAAAATTCAAAAGGAAAGTCCCTAATCAAATGGCAAAATCAAATGATAAAACACATCAAACGAATAGATAACAACTGTCATATTCCTGACTTGGTACAGGCATTTTCAAATGTAGAAAATGGTGGATTGAACCTGGTCTTATAGCGCTAAACCTCTCACTTGTATGACAGTCGCATCACATTCCATTATATTTTATAAAGACCCTCTATCCAGACTCTCCTACATTCAGATTCAATTTGCCATTTTTACCAGTAAAATATCATTCGCTCTTTGTTCTGACTAGAATGCTATTGAAAATCGGCAATTAAAACTTAAAGCTATCAATGCATTATCCGTTAAAAAAACTATTATATGTTTACTTAACTTGCCGATTAAAATTAAAACGTATTTGTATTAGTAATTTTGAACAGTTACACGTAAAGTTCAAAATATGCTCCACTTTCATGACTTTGTCACAAAATAAATCGACAATAATTCACATGGAGTTTTTAAATCCAACGGTCATTAAAGGTATAGAACCACTAAGTCAGGCCCGGTCGGATAGAACATACAAGAAAGTAGTACATATTTTAAACAAAACAGTTCCTACGCATAGCTGTATCTTTGTCAATAGGTTCAAGTATTTGGGTAGTTTTGGTATCAAATGAAAGCTTTGGGACTTGGGATCACTGTAGAACCCTTGATGAACGTTTCTTTTGAATAATAAAGAAGTATATAAAATTATAACAGGAACAGGAGGGTACATTTGCCCTGTTGTTCAGATCAGAAGTACCTGTTTTTGTATTGTCAAACTTCCGGGAACCAGTACACTCGAATATGCAATTATAGGTACGTTGAATTTTTTCAGCACAAGTCATGATAAGGTGTAGTTTTGAAATGAAATGATTGTCACTTTATTTGAACTTAAGACAAAGTAGCCATTATTTTCGAAATTGCAGAATTTAACATAGAAAGCAATGGGGCTATGAATTAGTGGTTTTATACCTGAACAGACATTAAACATGTCAAAAACGGTATTGTGTTACTTCAGGTCGGTAAATTTATTTTACAGAGAGTTGCATGAGAAAATATTGTAAACAATGATATTTTTTTATTAAATTCTAGATCTTCTAGCAAAGTTACTGAAATAATAAAATACAATAGTTAAAGCTTCGTTTTTACTAAATTCTCTAGAAACCATGAAATGCAGTTGTCATTCACGTAAATCTACCAAATATATGTCTTTTTTCTTAAAATTTAAACAAGTCACAATTGTCCACTTTAGTTTTGCTGTCATATTAAAAATATTTAATTCCCAAAATGCATGAACTACAAAAAATGTTTCCTAAACGGTTCCGTTTCAAAACATTTCGTAAAGTGATTTATATTATTTCTTTATGTAAATCATAAGAATACACTGACGTTTTCAATGATGCTCATATTTTTTCTCTCACACAAACATAGACATTTTGTAGACCAAAGAAGAAAACTACAAATTGTGGTTGCCGTGGATGATGTTTATACTAAACGAACAATAGAAATGATCTTGAAGACACAATGTCTGAGTTTATGAGGATCAACAATATAATTTGTCGTTGGTAAAAAACGAATCGTTTGAAAAAAAGAAAAGATTCACATCACAAGTTTACTATGTTATGAATGGAAGGGATGGGCCACTGGAATAGGCCACTATAGTATACTGGGGTTAATTATCCAGAATAATCCTGTAATTTGATTGGTTACCGAAATAGGGGGTATGAGACCATATCCCCTGTGAGGCAAAACAAAGATACAGAGTGTAATAATGGTTGAAATGATGACACTCTAGTATGATATAATTGTTATTCTGGCTTCACAGGGAATATGGGTATTATATTCCGTATAAAGATCCAGATATTTGTCAATTTTTTTTATCTGTCCTTGCAAACATAGGAGCTTTTTAATCTATTAAGTCTAATTTTAGAACATTATGTAACGGAACTGCTATCTTCGGTACGACAAGTACATCAATTGGTATTTTCTTTCCCATCTCTGTTTCGACCTGTAACGTACACTAACCTAAGTGTCGTGTGTTATTACCTGTTTCTCCAAAGCATGATAGTTGTATTGTTTCTGTGTTGTCGGCTTTAAGATCCAGTTTCATAGCAAGATCTTCTGTAAAAGAATGAGCGTAGGGCACCTTTATCAAAAAAGGATGTTTACGTCAATACAAATACAATCGGAGAAAACGGCGTCGTCTTGTTTTCCTCTTTATCATTTACAATTTAAATTAATGAAGTAGCTGGAAATATATTGGATTTTAATATGTGCATATTTGTTTCTACAGCGAATTTGTAGATATTGTAAACTTTGTAACTTTTCTTCCGTTGCTAATGTAAACAAGTTAATGATGGCGGAAACAGCTGTGGTTTTTGTTGATGGAGCATGCAAAAACAATGGTCAAACAAGCGCAAAAGGCGGCTGTGGTGTTTTTTGGGGACACTTTCATCCGTTGAATGTAAGTGAATACTTGGAAGGAAGTAAACAATCAAATAACTGTGCTGAACTATCAGCCGCAATTATTGCATTAACGCAAGCACAAAAGTTTAGATTTACGGATGTGGAAATTTATACTGATAGTAAATATGTAAAGAATGGAATTACTAAGTGGATCGGACAATGGAAACAAAATTCATGGAAAACAGGTCGAGGCAGCGGAACTATGTTAAATAAAGAACTATGGATGTTGTTGGATAAATTGCAGAGTAACATTAAAGTTTATTGGAAATGGGTCGAGGGTCATAATAATGTGGAAGGGAACATAGAAGCGGATTCACTAGCAAAAGCAGGAATTAGTACTTATTCATCATATTGGCAACGTATGGCCGCAATAGATAAAATTGCTGAGGTTTGTGTAAATGAAATCAAACAAATTGATGAGTGTAATAGTATAGAAGTTGAAGTTTTAGCAGATGATAAAGCAAAATCCCATTGTTCATTATGTAAAGATTCCGTGGATGAGATAGGAATAAGGTGTGTACATTGTAAAGTTTGGTATCATCATATTTGTACTTTCTTACCACCTTATCAGTTGTATTTGTTTGTAAATTCGCAAAGAAAATTTACGTGTGAAAAGTGTTCTGGTGTTACAAATTTGTTTATTGTAAAAAATAATCTTGATCAAAATAATTGTTCACAAATTGGAGTTCAGTGTGAGCTTGCACATGAAGAAGAAAAAAAAAGTAAACCAGTTTCATCTAAAAAATCGGGAAAATAAATTTGCAAAAATATGTTTAACTCAAAGGAACTAAGTACCAAAACACCGGGCGAATCGGAAAAAATTAGTATCAATGTAGAAGAGTCCCGCTTTGAAAAACAAATGTTATCTATGCAATCAAAATTCGTAGATACTTTAGAAGAGTTTACTGAAGCACACGATAAAAGAAATCAATTAGAACAGAAATTTGAATTAGTATTAACACAAAAAGAAAACTTAGAGAAAAAGTTAAGAGCCATGGAACCAAAATTTGAAGAGAAATCTCTATGTAAATTATGTACAAACTTCAAGCAAGAGGTTAATAAATGTCGACAAGAGAAAAAACAGTTTACAAAGTAAATATGCAGATTTATTTTTAGAAAGAGAAGAAGAAGTAGTTAAATATGAAACTGAAATTAAAATTGCAAAACAAAAGATGGATTGTAGTAACAGTGAAATCAAAGTTCTGTCAAATCAAATCAAACAGTACGAAGAAATAGTTACATTGTAAAGATATATCTTTATTAGAGATGGTACATAAAGTGTGTGAACAAAGAAATGAAATTATTAAGTTACACGATGATTGTTCTTTATTGAAAACACAAGTAAATGATAAGTCAGACACAAGACAAAGCAATTTACAAACCGTAAGTAAAAGCACAAACACCGAGAGCAACGTACACCAAGTTGATGTCGCATCTATTGATAATTTATCAAACTCCACACCAGTGGTTAAAAATAATGGAAAACAGAAAAATCTGCAATCTTCAGGAAATTTAAATAAAGGGAGGGAAAATAGAAAAGAAATACTTATGATAGGAACCTCAAACACAAAATATATAAGTGCTAAGTATCTATCGTTTGGAAGTGCAAATGTCAACAAGATTATCAAATACAAAATACAGGAGTGTATGGAATATATAGGTACCATTGACGATCCGAATGTCAATTATGATGCAATCATTTTACACATTTTGGGAGTTGACATTGAACACAAAACACCAGAAGAATGTATTGCAATTTTTCAAACTTTGATAGATCAGATAAGAGAGAAAAAAATTGAGCAAGAAACTTATTATTTCACTTGGACTGCCTAAAAAAGATGGGATAAAAAATAGAAATGTAGAAAAACTGAATATCATGATAAAAGACAAATTTGGTGATGCCAGTGATATTTTCCTGTTTGACAATAGTAACTTGTCACTTCGTGGTCAACCAGCAAACGGTATATTGATAAATGATGGTATACATTTGACTAAAAAAGGGACATATATACTGTCAGGAAATCTTAAGCAGGCAATTGGTCATAATTTAGAGCTTCGTGGTGACAGACTGGAGATAGGAGGACATATTGGTGTTCAAAATCGGACTTGGTATACATCCGGAGGCCGTAATGTCGGAGCAATCAAAACATGGTGGTGCAGAACTCGATAAATATAGGCTATTGGAATGTAAACAAACTTATTTCAAAACAATGTAACAAACTAAATGATAATTTGTTTTTAAAATCTATAGGAAAGTGTGATATTATCGGATTGTCTGAAACTAAATGTGATTTGTCAGGTATACAACTGGATAACTACATTGTTAGTCATTTTAACAGGGCACAAAACCCACAACAAAAGCAAGTATATGGTGGTTTAGCAATTTTAATCAACAAAAATGTAAGAAAGGGTGTAAAATTCCTTAAAAATACATGCTCAGAGTACCAATTGCTAATATTGGATAAAACTTTTTTGGTTTTGAAGACAATATATTTTTATGTTTTGCTTACATACCCCCCATTAATTCTTCTTTTTAAAAAGATAAAGACTTTGATATTTTGGCTAATCTTTCTGATGAAATAGCAACTTATCAAGATAAAGGTCAAGTTATCATTTTAGGGGATTTTAATGCAAGGACAGGCAATCTTGAAGATTTTATAAGTAATAATGATGACGATTATAATGATTATGTCCCTGTACCTGAGGAGTATGAATCGGATAAAATAAAGCAGTCACGAGTGAGTAACGATAATAAGTCCTGTTCCAGAGGTAAAGATTTATTGGATATGTGTATTTCAAGTCGAATTCGTATATTGAATGGTAGAACATTTGGGGATTACCAAGGTAAATTTACATCTTACCAATATAATGGCAATAGTGTAATTAACTACTGTTTGGTATCTGAGGATTTTATAGAAAATGTTTTGTATTTTCATGTTGATGATCCAATACTTAGAACGTCAGATCATGCAAAAGTTTCTGTAAGACTATTGGCTTCCGTTCAAGTTAATTGTTTAAAAGAGAATTTGGATGATTTCCCAATGAAATTCAAATGAGAAACTATATCTCTGGAAGTATTTTTAAATGCTATTAAGTCTGAAGAGATAAAAGTCAAAATTCAAGATTTTAAAAATATTCAAACTCAGTCTCAAAGTGAAGTGGAAGCTGCAGTACATTCGTTACGTGATATTTTAAAAATGGCAGCAAATAAATCATTAAAAAGGAAAACAAAATCCAGACGTAACGGCATTAAGTCTAAGCCGTGGTTTGATAAGGGGTTAAGTAGTATGCGTAAAGAATTAGATCATAAAAGTCAAATGCTAGCAAGATATCCAAATGATCCAATTATACGAGGAAATTTCTTTAAATTTCGTAACTTATATGGTAAAAAATGTAAGTTACAGTATAGACAATATAAGTTGGATATAATTCAAAAGTTGGATAATTTATTCGAAAAAAATCCATCAAAATATTGGGAACTTTTAAACAAATTAAAATATGAAGATGAAAATAAATTGTCAAGTAATAGTATAATTTCAGCTGATGAGTGGTTTAAACATTTTCAAGAATTAAATACGGTCTCTTCAAAATATTAATCAAAAATACTAGAATTTAAGAATATGCTTTGTACATTAGAACAAAGAAAGACTTTTTACAGAGAAAGAAGTGACAGAGGCAATACATGCATTAAAAAAAGGTAAATCTACTGGATTAGATTGCATTTCAAACGAAATGCTCAAATGTAGTGAGTTAATTTTGCTTCCATGTTATGTAAAACTATTTAATATTATATTATGCACTGGTTTTTATCCAAAACATTTGAAAACAGGGTATATTATACCAATATTTAAATCAGGTTCAAAATATGACCCTTCTGATTATAGAGGTATTGCTATTATAAGATGTATTGGAAAGTTGTTTAATTCCATTCTTAATAATAGATTTGATAGTTATTTGACTAAGTTTAATGTAATTTCTGAATCACAGATTGGTTTTCAGAAAAAATCAAGAACAGTAGATCATATGTTTATTTTGAGGACCCTAATTGAAAAGTGTATAGCAAACAAAACTTACTTATACACATGTTTTGTAGATTTTAGGAAAGCTTTTGATTCTGTAGTTCATGAAGTCTTGTTGTTAAAACTCCAAAACATTGGGATAGGGGGTTATTTTTATAATATTATTAAGAACATGTATAATTATAATTTTTTACAAGTTAGATTAAATGATAAATTAACAGATAAACTTAAAGCTAACATTGGAGTTAGACAAGGGGATAATCTAAGTCCCAATCTTTTCAAGATATTTGTCAATGATTTGCCGTGTATTTTTGATGATTACTGTGTACCAGCTGAAATAGGAAGTACAAAACTTAATTGTTTAATGTATGCCGATGATGTTGTGCTTCTTTCTACTAGTCAAACAGGTTTGAGTAGATGTTTAAATAAATTAGAAGAATATTGTAAAAGTTGGTGTATTCAGGTTAATCTTAAGAAAACAAAAATTGTAATTTTTAACAAAGGTGGTAAAATGATTAAAAGTAACTTTTATTTTAATGGTGAACCAATTGAGAATGTTAGAAATTATAAATATCTAGGTGTTATTTTTTCTGCTTCTGGAAGTTTTTCTACGGCTAGATATGATTTGTATCAAAGGGGATTAAAAGCTTTTTTCAAGTTAAAAAGTACTTTCGGTGAAAACATCCCAAAACTTGATAGTTGTTTACATATCTTTGACCACACAATAAAGCCAATTTTAACATATGGCTCAGAAATTTGGGGAACTTGTAATTTTAATTTTTCAAAATGTCAAACAAACAGCCCCTTTGAAATTGAGTAAAAATTTAGTAAGTTTGATTGCGAGAACTTAAGTTTAAAGTTCTACAAATACATTCTCGGGGTAAATAAAAAGTCATGTAATTTAGCTGTTATGGGAGAGTTAGGTCGTACTCCATTGCATATTGAAATCATTTGTTCTATTCTTAAATTTTTACAAAGAATTAATGGTTTAGAAAAGGATTATTTGTTAAAACAAGCCCTATTCACAAGTGTTGACACTCACAAATGTAATAAGTCATCTTGGTATTCTAATATTGTATATATTTTAAGATGTATTGATGTTGATATGGAAAGTTTTGACATTGAAAAAGTTAAAAATATTTTGATTAGTAGATATAGGATTTACTGGAAAAATACTATAGAAGATAATGCAAATGTTAAAAAAGGAAAATTGCGTACTTATTTTAAATTTAAAAACATCTTCAAAAGGGAAGCATATTTATGTCAAGTTAATAAATTTCAGTATCGAAAAAGCTTAACTCAATTTAGAATCAGTGCTCATCAGTTAGCTATTGAGAAAGGTAGATATAAAAAAATCGATAAAGATAAAAGATTTTGTGGGCAGTGTAAAAATATGCAGGTTGAAGACGAGTTTCATTTTTTAATGGAATGCACTGCTTATGAAAAGGAACGGAATTGTATTCTTAATAAAGCATGCCTTCAATGTAAAAACTTCCCTTTTATTTCAAAGTATGAACAATTTATTTGGTTAATGTCATGTGAGTCTGAAAATGTTAATATGTCAGTGTCAAGATTTATAAGTACTTGTTTTGAAATAAGAGAAAATTTGCATTCCGGTAACTAACTAAATATACATGTAGTAGTGCTGTTACAGTAGTTTATTTATTTTTATGTATTAGAGAGGGTTAATATTCTATTTTATTTATTTTCAAACCCCATCTGGTATGGAGTATAGTTATGTAATCATTTATTTTCTATATATCTAAAAAATTACTGTATAATTAATATTATATATATATATGTTTATGCTCGGAAACGGGCCCTTTAATTGGATTCAATAAATATTCTTATTCTTATTCTCTACAATGTTTATATTTTTGGATTGGGATTTTTTAGAAGAATATGTTGGGTTTTTATCTTCTCCGTTTTTGTTACGAAATGTGTTTGATTCATGTAAGTTCGACTTTGGACATGTGTACTTCTTTTACCGACCAATAATTCATAACGTAAAATAACTAGGATTTTTTTGTCTTGAAATGATCGCATACATTGATAGAGTTACATTCATTGACCCGGTGCGTACCGAGACAATTAAAACAAAGTTTGCTGCGTTTTGCGATATTCATTCTATTGTTTATGTTTGTAATCCGTGTGCATTTCGCCGGTGCGTGAATTTCTTGACAGAATATGCATGGTCTCGCGGTCAAACAACTCGGTTATATTTTACACAATCAAATCGTCTTGGTTTATATGATTCTTTTCCGTACGATTTTGTTTTAGCGAGAATCGTACATGTATAGGGGTGGTAGAATAACTTTGTCGGATTCTTAAATCCTGAACTGCTTCGATTATATATATATAAATCACTTATGTAAATCTGATAAAATCAAAGTATTTAATCCTTATTCGCGTGCTAGTTTTTGCCCTACTTCTGGAAGCTTTCGCAAAATTATTGGGACTTTTTCAGGCGATAAAAAGACACAAGCTCATAAACAAATCAAGCTATGGGTACATTCAGAAACATTTCCCATTTGTTGGTTGATCTAAAATATTTTCCGTTCATGTACATGATTCTTTGATAGACATGATATTGAATAATAAATCATGAACGAAAGAGGAGATGTTAGAATAAATTGTATTAGAAGTGTTATCTAGTACACTCTGTGCTACTTTTATCACCATTTCAATTGAATTTTAAAAGTCTAAATATACTTTTTAATAGCTATAATTCGGTGACCCACACAGTTCACTTTTCAATGGACGAGTATAATATAAAATCATTTAATACATAAGTGATGGCCAACGAATATCGGGTTACTTCTGAGAAGAATAATTCGTTTATACTATACTCATATTATTCATATTTTAACTTGCTTGAATGTTTCAGCTATTTCAAGGAGATTTCATTTAAACATTTGAACATATTTTTTTTTCAATTTGCATCCCATTGTGACATTCTTTAATTTAACAAAACAAACACAAAAATACACACACATAAAATGTCCGTATGGTCTGACTAAAGATTATAAAATGAGGCGACAGTAGTTCATCGCTGTTCTAATCTTGCAAATCGATTAGGAGGAGACAGTACTCAATATAAAAACGAATATTCATATAATCAAACTCTTGCGTATTGTTGTGAATGTTTCATTCTACGTTGGCTAGAGGTATAGGCGGAGGTTGATATCTTACAAAACATGTTTAACCCCGCCGCATTGGTGCGCCTGTCCCAAGTCAGGAGCCTCTGTCCTTTGTTAGACTTGTATGTTTTTTTTTAAATTTTAGTTCATTTATATGTTTCGGAGTTTAGTGTAACGTCCATTTTCACTGAACTAGTACACATTTTTGTTGAGGAGCCAGTTGAAGCCCGCCTTCGGGTGCGGGGTTTCTCGCTGTGTTGAAGACCCATTGGTGGACTTCGGCTGTTTTCTGGTCTTTGGTCGGGTTGTTGTCTCATTGACACATCCCCATTTCCATTCTCAATTTTATCTTAATAACCTTACAAATTTCTGATAATAAAATTGCAAATTTTGCATACCTTTAATAAAATTTGTTCTTTATAGACATTTGAGAGAAAATTAAATGACTTCCTGTAAATTCAGAAATTTTTACAGTGTTTCAATTCTTGCAAAAATTGCGACTTGTTAGGTTTCGACAAATACAAACAAATTGTTTGTAAAATTTGATACCACTGTTGACATGTACAATTTCCTTAAATCGTAATAATGAATGCGATTTGTTTGTCCACTATTAAACACCGCAATAGCAAAGGTATGCATAAGTTTCTGAATTCAAAGTTAATATGACACATAGCCTTAAGATTAAAATAATACATAATATCAAAAATATTAACCATATTACAGACAACACAAATCACACAGACCATAAACAACCGTCGTCTTCGAGAAAAATGACATAAAAACATAATAAAGATATTGTCATGATAGTCCGACTTGGTCTTGTACATTACTTTATATATACTATTACAAAAAGCATTTCGATTTCACGATTACTTGTTTTCAAACGTATTATCGATAAAAGAAAAATATATGGTCTTTTTAAAGTTAAAAATTATTCTTGCTAGAATCGTAATTTAATTTATGAAAACATTATACCTGAATCAGTATGAAAGACGAGCTTATATTACTGTCATGGTTTTTTGTTGATTAATTGGATTTCGTATCTTCCGCCTGTTTTGTAATAGTAGTTCAGTACTAGTATTAATAATAAATGGTTTTAGAATAAAAATATATTTAACGAATGAAACTTGAGCGATAATGATAATGAAAGAAATCACAAGAAATCTGAAGGAAGTTACAATCTGCTTTGTTGATTGACTGAATGCATTATAATGGCGCTTAGAAACATGATAGTTTGCATTGACCTGAAATAAGAACTTTTGAAAGGGCAAATGTGTTTCAGTTTATTCAAAATGCACTTTACAAACATTTTATACTGAACGATATGTAATCAATACAATCACTATACGCTACTCATCTTGCATTCAGTTGCATTCATATACATTGCAAGATTTTAATACTATTCAAATAAATTGCATTAGATAAAACGATTGTATCCGTACAAAAGAGACATAAACATTGTAACTGTACTTTGGTCAAATACTATTCCTACAAAATTATATAATAAATAGATATGGACGTACTACGTTTATCACAAAACATATATTTAATAACCCCTTGACTATTCCCTCTTTTTGGGAGATAGTCACGGGAAGACAAATGAAACAAACAGACTGATTTATACACAGTCAATAACGAAAGATAAGTATGGAAAACATCAACGACAACCACTGGACTGCAGGCTTCTGGGTTGGGACAGTCCCATAACGAGTATGGCGGGATTTAAAAGACCCTCCCGCTAATCTGGAATAATAGTGTAACCCACAACATGTGAAAATCACTTCGAAAGGGATTTACTTATTAGATCGGTAAAAAATGAAAACAACGCGTTAAATCATTTAATGTATCCGAAACACTTTTCTGAATTAAACGTCACCAGGAACGCTCATAGCCGAATATTTTATAGCCGAGGATGTATAAGTACCAAAACAGTTGAAAAGCTATATGACTAAAAAATTCCTAAAAATAGCCAAATCCATCTATGGTCAACTTTGCCTGAGGGAGTTGAAACCTTATTTTCTTTATAATTTCAAAATTTTAGAAAGGTTTGTCATAAATCATGTCAGTACCGCAGTACTGACTACTGAGCTGATGATACGCTCGAGGACTGATAGTATCCAGTGCTGTAAAAAATAAAAACAACACGTTGAATAATTGCATGCGTCCGAAGTACTTTTCTGGATTTACCTTCATCAGTAACGCTCAAAGCCGAATATTTGAAAGCCGAGGATGTATAAGAACCGAAACAGTTGAAGAGCTATATGACCAAAAAATACCTAAAAAATATGCACGAAGCAGCATATTTCCGTATGTATCAGTTTACTCACATACGTAATTTCTGCACAAGATTGATGGGTTCATTTATTGACCTTTTTTTTTCCTCTTTCGGAGACGTTTTCTGCTAAGTTTCCTTATGCATTTGACTTATCACGTAGGCATCACCTGCACAAGTTTGATAGGTCCTTTTAAGATTGAAACTCTTCCTTTCTAATTTTTTTTAATCTTTCCGTATGAATCGGCAATTACACTCAATCTTCCTGTTGCGTACTTTTACAAAATATCGGTCAATATATTGAACAACTATAGATATTCACCGATTATTTATCTTTTGTGGGGGCATGTTGTTTGTTTTTTTTTTTTAAATATATTGTTTGAATCTGAATGTCTTGAGAAAAAATAATTTGTTTCAGAAGGGCAGTAAAAAAATTGTTCCCATTGAAAGTAAATGCAAAAACATTAACTTTTAAAAAAAAATCTTGTTCTTGTGTTTATTATTTTTTTTCTTCTATTCTTTAAAGTGGAAAACAATTATTACAACACTAAAACAAACATGTTTCGCACAAAAGATGAATAGTCAGCGTTTAATGATGTCTAAGCTATCAAAGCAATGCATTGTTCACGTTCTTATTGTAAAGTAATGTTATTTATCTATGGTGTGAAATCTAATATCTAAAATTGACTGCATCGGTGTTGAAAGTTCTTTTGTTGGAAGTATAGACTAGTGTTGGGAGCATATATTTTGTCAGTGATTCTTATATTGGTAGTAAAGTATGTCACGTTGTTTTTGGTCAGTAATGAAAAACAACATTGTACATTCTTGCTGGTGATTTTGAAATTGACAGTGTGACTTGTTTGAGTAGGGCTCCTCGGTTTGTTGTTGGTACTTTCTTTTCATGTGTAAAAGTTAAACGGTAGGTAGTCTTTGTGGTTGCAAAACAGTATCTCTGTAAGCAATTGGAAAAGATTTGTCAGAGCAAGGTATATGTGGTATAAGGACCATTGCCCTTCGTAAAATCCCATGGTGGACGTGATGACATGTATCCTACGGTATGTTTCAAGTATTTTGCTAAACGGATCTTTAAATATGGAAAGAATTTTCTATACAACTTCGAATTTGCTTTGGCCTAGCATTTGCTTTGGCCTATTAACTGTCTTAATTCGAACGCTACTGATGAGTCTTCGTGTAGACAACATGCACGTCTGGCTTACAAAACTATAAGCCTGATATCATTGATGAATTGTTATGTGTAGCACTGTCATTTTGTATCTTTGAGCTCAGCGTTAAATTTTAAGTCAAATCTCAACAAGTTTCACAAAACAAGAGCTGATTTCAATGTTATTACTTTGCAAACATTCACATTGGTTATTATAGGAAAGAGAATAATATATATTAAAACAATTGTATATGTATATGCACACCGATACAATTGGGAACATTTTTATAAGTGAATCTAAATTTTGATTGACAAGAAAATATGATCATAGATTATAAGAAAAGATTCAACGTTACAAATAAAATATGTATACCAAACTATACCTTGCTTTAAAAATATTGAATATTCTGTTATATGTTTAAGTTTAAGAGCTTATTATGCTATTATATATGTTGGACTCCAATACGCGTCCGGTCATCAAATTGGAATCCAGTCGGACGTCATAATATATTAAAATTTCAAATCGACATCAAATTATTTGCTTCTTTTATCAACGTCCTTGCATCTGGATTTGAAGCCAATAACGTCACAGTCGCATACGTGTTGTTTTAAAAAGTTACTTACTCCGTAAGTTTATATTTTCCATTTTGAACAACTTTATTGTTCACAAAAAAAAAAAAATGACGATGCCCCTCGTCTGTGCGTGTGAAATTGTCTTTAATATTAGACCCCTTGCCTATCAACAAATAATAGAATTTGTTAGTAATTTTATATGGGAATATGTTCGTTGTTGTTCTGTGGTATGCATGTTGTGTCGACTATTATATTATTTGTTTGTGCATTTCTCTGTTATAAATGTTTTTGCGTGTGTTTGTGCTGTGTTTCTGTCACGTAGTGTTTTAGCGATATTTTTTTAACATTGTCATAAAGCGGGAGGTTTGGCATGCCATTAAATCAGGTTCAATCCACATTTTCTTCTTAAAATATCCTGTACCAAGACAGGAATATGGCAGTTGTTATCAAATAGTTTGTTTCTATGTGTGTTGGCGTTTGTTTTTGTTGCACTTCGGTGTTCCTGTTGTTCCTTTGTTTTACTCTTAAAGTTGATGTGTTTCACTCGGTTTTGGTTTGTAACCCGGATTTGTTTTCTCTCAATCGATTTATGACTTTTGAACACCGGTATACTACTGTTGCCTTTATTTACCAATTTTTATATGTACCTGCAACTTATTGTCTACTCAAGCTTAAGTTCCTTTAAAATACATGGTTTTAGACAATTGCTTTAAATTCCGACGCTACTGTCTAATAATTAACTGCGAAACAAAATAAGAAGACATTGTATTTTATTTGATGCACCATACAGATGGGTGCGGTCCTAACCTGTACAAAAGTTAACTTTGAGCAGACTTGTTGACTGCTTTTCAAGTTAAATTGGGAAATTTTAAGCAGACAAGCAAGGTAACTTTGTCGTTGGTAGACCAGACCTACGGTCTACTTTTTTAGGACTGCTGCAGACCTATTAACAGGTCTGCTCCAGACCAGACCTGTGGACAAGTGTGCTTTTGACAGTCCTGAGGACAGGTCTGCCCCAGACCAGACCTGTGGACAGGTCTGCTCCAGACCAGACCTGTGGACAAGTCTGCTATTGACCAGACCTGGGAACAGGTCTGCTTATGACAGATTACCGTGTTTAAGACTTTTGATTTTAATATGTAAACAATAATCGCATTGTTCTTTTTTTCCAGTATAGCAAATTTCTTTACTCGTTAGACTCTATCGATATTATACACATTAAAAAAAATCTATAAATAGCCGTGTCAATTTTATAAATAGCCGTGTCCATTACCAATCCCAGCAAAACATATTAAAACCTTTGTCAATAGGTGAAATATATCGATTTCTGTATCGACTTTTCTAAAGTTATGCTGCGTATACTATACATTTATTTTGTGGTTATTTCTATCGTAGCCTGATTTGACTTTTTATAAATAGCCGTGTCCATTACCAATCCCAGCAACACATATTAACACCTTTGTCAATAGGTGAATTATATATCGATATCTGTACAAACTTTTCTAAAGAAGTTATGCTGCGTATACTATACATTTATGTTGTGGTTATTTCTATCGTAGCCTGATTTGACCTTTCTTATGTAAAATAATTACTGTTAGAAAGGTGTGTGTCTGTGAGAATATTATCTGGTTTTATTCATTTGCATATAGGCAATGGTTATTCATCTGTAATGATGTGTGGTAATTAAGTAGAAGTCTTCGATTTTCAATGATTTAAAAATGATTAAGCTGCACCTGGTGTTTCGGATATCATTTAGGTCATTTTTGACCAAGGCCGTAAATCCTCATCAGGTACCCTAGCCTTGTATAATTATAATTACTATGTAATTATAATTCGATTAGTTCTTGTTGTGGTAACATATCAAATGTAGTAGTATTTTTAGGGCACGACACCTGGTGAATCTGCAATATCATTATTATTTTTGTGTCCTTTCTTATCTAATTACTATTTAATTGTTGACAGTGATTATAATTTTGCCGAGGTCAAGTACTCCTTCACGTTCTTATGTTTACGATAAGCAATCATAGGTGGTCTGGGAAATAAATTCTTAGCAATTATATCGTTTTCAATTAATTGCCAATGTTTTCTTATTCGTCTTCCCAATTGTTTAAAGAGTGGATTGAATTTAGTTGCTAGAACTAGTGGTGGACAGTTTTGTTTATTTCTTTTTTTATAACATAATGTATTCTGTCTGTTTTTTCTCAGTGCTTTATCTATCAACGGATTAATTTCAGCTTCCAAGTATCCTCTTAGTGTAAGTTTTTGTTTGAATACTTCTATCTGTGTGTCGAGGTCATCTCTGTTACAACACGATCTAATGAACCTTGTAATTTCGCCAATTATAAATCCTTTGAATACAGATGCTGGGTGAGCAGACGATTTTTCTAAGTATTGGTAATTATCTGTAGGTTTGCGATATAATTTGACATCTAATATCTTTTCTGTTTCAAATCGGGTTCCTTTAAATATTGTTACATCCAAAAATTGTATTTGATTATTAGAGATTTCATGTATAAATTTTAATAGTGGGTGAATACTATTTGCAATTTTGTAAAATTCCTTAAGAGATTGTTCGCTTCCTTTAAATAATAAGAATCCGTCATCTCTGTAGACAGAAAGAAGAGAGATGTCAGACGAGTATGGAAAGCGTTTCAATATTTCAGAAACGATTTCGTATATTCTTATATCTGTTAAACTAGGCGACATTGGGGATCCCATTGGAACCCCAATTTTCTGTTTGAAAATTTGCCCGTTGAATTCAAATTCATTATTTGCAAGGGCAATTTTAAGTAATTCCAGTAAAGCCTTTTTGGGTGGCACTGGGATGTCAAATTTACACTGCATTATTAGTGGCCATGCTCTTTCAATTGCATTATTAATTTCAGTATGATGTAGATTGGTGTACATACTTGAAATGTCAAATGAGCTCATTAATATGTCCGCAGGTGCTCTTATTTTTTCCAATTTGTTTATGAAGGAAGTTGTATCTTGTGTGTATGTCCAAAATTTATTGACAACTGGTTTAATAAAATAATCGATATATTGTGCAATTTTTTCCAATGGGCTATTACATAAGGATACGATCGGTCTTCCTGGGACGTTTACATTCTGTTAATGATTGATATCAGTTTTAATCTTTTGTCTATCCGATTGATTTATTTTATGAAGTTTTGGTAGGAAGTATAGTCTCCCTAATCTATTTCCCTGGTCATTTATTAGAAACTTAAATGTAACTTCATCAATGTAGGATTCATTGTGTAGACGATGAATAATAGTGTTGATATTTTCTAGTATTTCCGTTGTATGAGATTCGTTAATTCTTTCATAGTGTACATTGTCATTTAATTGGTCTTTTGCCATTTTTATATATAGCTCTTTATCAAGAACAACTGTTGAGGAATTTTTATCTGCCTTTTTGATAATGATACGATCATTTGAACGTAGTGATTGTAATGCTTTTCTTTCATTTTTAGGCAGGTTGTCCTTAAATGATTTTTTTTTTTTTTATTTTTTAATTCAATTCTTGTTGAAAATAAGTAATTTTCAATTGCATTATTAGCCCAGTTTGGCTTATGACCACTTTTGGAAAGAAATGGATGACGATTGTATTGGTGAGATCCATCATCAAAATGATATTTGCATCTCATTTTACGGGCTAGTTCATTGAAGTCATGTATGAGAGTTTTCTTAGCGTTTCGAAGATTTGGACTAGGAATGAATTTAAGTCCTTTCGCTAGAACTAGAATTTCAGCATTACATAACTTTTCTTTTGTGAATATATCAACATATTTTGCAGCTCTTTGTACTTTTTCCGTGTGTTTATATTTCCGTGTGCCCCAAAATGTAACTGCATTTGATATGTTACACGATAGAAACATATTGATAACAATTAAAAAAGTAATTAAAATCAAATGTTATAGTAAATAAAAATAAATTAGGCCAGGGCACCTGATGAGGATGAACGGCCTTGGTCGAACTTGACCTAAATGATATCCGAAACACCAGGTGTAATATCATCAAATTAAAGAAATTCATAGACGACCAGTTGATTACCACAGATCATTTACGTTGGGAAAATCCTTTCAAATAAATAGATGTGTAAAAGTTTATAATTAACCACAGAACAATCTACCGAGAAAAGGTCAAATCAGGTTTTAACAGTTAAAGATAATATATATAATTAAAGTAAATATATATAAGCGAAACATGCTATATATATGAATCACCAAATCATGCATAAACAGAACAATAACAGAATAAAACTGTAATTGAAGACAAACATTTAAATGCATATAAAATTGCATATAAAGTATACACAGCGATACATGGAAAATCATTATAGAAACTCGATACAGACAAGAAATAAAATCTCCTATAGACAATGGTATTAGTAAGTTTTGCTGGGATTGGTTCATGGACACGATTATTTATAAAATCAGGCTACGATAGAAATAACCACAAAATAAATGTATAGTATACGCAGCATAACTTCTTTAGAAAAGTTTGTACAGATATCGATATATAATTCACCTATTGACAAAGGTGTTAATATGTGTTGCTGGGATTGGTAATGGACACGGCTATTTATAAAAAGTCAAATCAGGCTACGATAGAAATAACCACAAAATAAATGTATAGTATACGCAGCATAACTTTAGAAAAGTCGATACAGAAATCGATATATTTCACCTATTGACAAAGGTTTTAATATGTTTTGCTGGGATTGGTAATGGACACGGCTATTTATAAATTTTTTTCATTTCATATTATTAATACATTAAACAATGGCTATAAAATTACACAGTTGTGATCACATACAGCTATCATTAAAGAAAGGAAAGTTTTTTATTTAATTAGAAGGCGGATAGAAAGGTTATCCAACGCATCGGAACAATATTTTTATGTCATGGGATATCAACATCATTGTCGACGTTGCTACGTTCCCCATTTTTTACAGTCTCTTCCTTAATTTAACGTTTGCATTACATGGATATTTCATCGTAATTCACCTTGTTTGCCTTGGATTTACGATTCTGTTTTCGACAAAATATTCTAACGAAAATTGTACAGTGTCCGGATACATAAGGTGTTGAATAATTATGAACAATCTCGTCAATTTCGTCAGATTTGTCTTTACCGATTAAAAATGATGATATGGGACTTCCAAAAAATATACTCGTTGTGCACATGAATGAAATAGTTGCCACTTGAGGTTTAGCTACAAACCATATCAATCAACCGACATAATGTACTTACAGTATACTATTCCCAGAAGAGAACTTATACTTTTCATTATATCAGACATGTCAGTGTAGGATGATGCTGTCAAATAGTTTTGTTATACACACCATCCTGAACAACTAACTTTAGTGATGGTCTAATATTATGAATACAGAGATGAAATTATGAATACAGAGATGAAATGCTGACAATCTAAATTGATGCGGAAAAGATATTGCATTCATTGTTTTCCAATATTGCTTTCATTTGTATTATACATGTTATAATACAATACATCCTGACATAAAAACACTTCTGATTAAATATAATGCAGCCATATAGATTTACATACTAAAGTGCAAATATGGTCAGTTTTAATTGATATGGTCAACAAATTTTGCTATACCAGTCAGCCTGAGGTATCAAAAGTACTGAAATTTTGTTACATATCAATATATTGAACAACAGGAGGACATGCTGGCACTCTAAATTTATGCGGACAAAATTTTGTATTCATTGTGTTCCAATATTACTGTCATTTGTATTATACATTAAATCCTGACATAAAAATATTACTGAATTATTATGCGGCTATAAAGATTTACATAATAAAGTGCAAATATGGTCAGTTTTGGTTGATACGGTCTAATAATGTTGTTATACAAGTCAGCCTGGGGTATCAAAACTACTGAATATTAGTTACGTATCAATACATCATGTATATTGAACAAAAGGAGGACATGCTTGCACTCTAAATTTATGTGGACAAAAATTTGTAGTTGTTGTGTTCCAATATTGCTATCATTTGTATTATACATTAAATCCTGACATACAAATAGTTGCTGATTTACTACGCGGCTATATAGATTTACAAAATAAAGTGCAACTATGGTCAGTTTTTGTTGATGTGATCAAAAATTTTGTTATAGGAGTCAGCCTGAGGTATCAAAACTACTTAAATTTTGTTGCGAGACAATATTTTGATTAAAAAGAGGACATGCTGGCAATCTAGGTTTATATGGACAAAATTTTGCATTTACATTATGTTCCAATATTGCTGTCATTTGTATTATGCAATACATCCTGACATAAAATATTACTGAATTATTATGCAGCTATATAGATTTACATGATAAAGTGCAAATATGGTAAGTTTTGGTTGTTACGGTCAAATAATTTTGCTATACGAGTCATCCTGGGGTATCAAAACTACTGAACTTTTGTTACGTATCAATATATTGAACAAAAGGAGGACATGCTGGCTCTATAAATTTATGCGGGCAATATTTTGTATTCACATTATGTTCCAATATTGCTGTCATTTGTATTATACATTAAATTCTGGCATAAAAATAGTTGCTGATTTACTATGAGGCTATATAGATTTACAAAATAAAGTGCAAATATGGTCAGTTTTTGTTGATGCGGTTACATATTTTGGTATAGGAATCAGACTGAGGTATCAAAACTACTGAAATTTTGTTGCGAGACAAGATTTTGATTAAAAAGAGGACATGCTGGCAATCTAGATTTATATGGACAAAATTTTGTATTCACATTATGTTCCAATATTGCTGTCATTTGTATTATACAATACATCCTGACATAAACTATTACTGAATTATTATGCGGCTATATAGATTTACATGATAAAGTGCAAATATGGTTAGTTTTGGTTGATACGGTCAAATAATTTAGCTATACGAGTCATCCTGGGGTATCAAAACTACTGAAATTTTGTTGTGAGACAATATTTTTGATTAAAAAGAGAACATGCTGGCAATCTAGATTGATACGGACAAAACTTTGTATTCACATTATGTTCCAATGTTGCTGTCATTTGTATAAAACATTCATTCTTGACATACAATTATTACTGAATTATTATGCGGCTATACAGATTTACATAATAATGTGCAAATATGGTCAGTTTAAGTTGATGCGGTCAAATATTTTTGCTATAAGAGTCAGTCTGGGGTATCAAAACTACTGAAATTTAGTTACGTATCAATATATTATGTATATTGAACAAAAGGAGGACATGCTGGCACTCTAAATTTATGCGGACAAAAATTTGTAGTTGTTGTGTTCCAATATTGCTGTCATTTGTTTTATACATTAAATCCTGACATAAAAATAGTTGCTGATTTACTTTGCGGCTATATAGATTTACAAAATAAAGTGCAAATATGGTCAGTTTTGGTTGATGCGGTCAAATAATATTGTTATAGGAGTCAGCCTGAGGTATCAAAACTACTGAAATTTTGATGCGAGACAATATTTTGATTAAAAAGAGGACATGCTGGCAATCTAGATTTATACAGACAAAATTTTGTATTCACATTATGTTCCAATATTGCTGTCATTTGTATTATACAATACATCCTGACATAAACTATTACTGAATTATTATGCGGCTGTATAGATTTACATGATAAAGTGCAAATATGGTTAGTTTTGGTTGATACGGTCAAATAATTTTGCTATACGAGTCATCCTGGGGTATCAAAACTACTGAAATTTTGTTACGTATCAATATATTGACCAAAAGGAGGACATGCTGGCACTGTAAATTTATGTGGGTAAAATTTTGTGGTGATTGTGTTCCAATATTGCTGTCATTTGTATTATACATTCTATCCTGACATAAAAATATTTCTGATTTCCTATGCGGCTATATAGATTTACATTATAAAGTGCAAATATGGTTAATACGATTTAAAGAATTTGGTATGTATTGGAATATAAGTTCAGCTCGTTAGCATTGTAACCATTATCGTTTTTTTTTAATATATAGACAGGCATATCACAGATAAATTTGTATATAAACAAGCAAAGTTTTATGCGTACTTTATTTATAAATAGATATAAGAAGATGTGGTATGAGTGCCAATGAGACAACTCTCCATCCAAGTCAAAATTTATAAAAGTAAACCATTATAGGTCAAAGTACGGTTTTCGACACGGAGCTACATGTATTTAATCATGTTTATATCATGGAAGTATTAGATTGACTTTATTTTTCTATGTTTCTGCTTCTGCTTTTGCCAGGTAATGGCCACAATTACTGAACTGATTAACCTGCCATGGTTTGGTGCGCATATTAGACCACCCCCCTCCCCCCAAAATTTTAAGAAAATTTTAAGACTTTTAAGAATGTTCATACCAAGAAACAAAGACATTAAAAAATATTTTAAAAAATCGATGTAGAGCGGTCCTGGTTACAAGTTAACTTAGTGTTGAGCAGACCAGGCCAAAAGTTAACTTGAGATCAGGTCTGGTTCGATCGGAGTTAACTTGTGGCAGAACTGGTTTCGAAGTTAACTTATATCAATAGCGGACCTGTTTCCAAGTTAACTTTTTCGGCAGACATAAAAACAGTCCTAGGACCAAGTCCGCTTTTCACGTTAACTAGATTTTTGTCCTAGGACTGGTCAGAGCAGTCCTAAATCCTGTCACAGGTTAACTTTGACCAGTCCAAATGACTGGTTATCAAGTTAACTTGCTGTACAGGTTAGGACTGCACTCATCTGTATGTACATTCCTTAGTGATATGTCCGGTCAATTTCAAAAACTTAAAGCAATTTTAGATTTAACTTATTTTTGTAGATCTTATTCTGTTGATTATTTTTGCTAATTAATATTCCTGTCTAAATTTCTATTAGAGTATCTGCAAAAAACACAAAAATGGGTTAAAATTATCTTTCAAGGATAATAACCCCTCTAAGGGGATAATTGCCGATTTCACCTATGTTGACTTATTTGAAGATCCTAATTCGCTGAAAATATTTGCCATATATTTTTGTTCTCTATCTAAGTCTCTGCAAAATGTTCATAAAACGAATAACAACGGTAATTCTGGGGTACAAATTAACTCCTACAAGGAGTCGTTTGACAATTATGATGTCTTAGTTTGTAGATTGTGTTTAATATCTTTGTTATTTACAATTTCTTTCTATCTATTATGCTTTCTGCAAAAATTGCAAAATTGGGTAAATTAATGTTTCAAGGCCAATTACTTTTATAATGGTTCAATTGAGAATTTCTTCCATTTGAATTATTTATAGATCATTTTGCTGAACGATTTTGCTATTTAGTTTCTCTCAATCTAGTATGGTTCTGCAAAGATGGATTTTACATCATTTTATTCAAAGGCAAAAACACCCATAATGGTTCAACTGAGGATTTTTCCATTCGATTTATTTATAGATCTTACTTTGCTGAACATTTTTGATTTAACAATTACTCTCTGTTTATCATATTTTCTGCACACAATGCAAAAATTGATAACAAACGTTTTTATAGGACAATAACTCCGATAGGTTGCACTTTGTAAATACAGCTGTTTTACAAGCCACGCCTTTTTTGGGAGATATATAATATTCATAGATATGTTATTTTGTTAACCTACTGGTTCCCAGATATGATATCTGTGTATCATCTCATAGAGACATAACTTGGGAATGTTACCAGTATAGAAAAACATGGTAGCGCCTTAAATTTAATTCTTAGGAGGTCCAAAAGTGGAGGTAGGGGTAGTATAGAATTTAAATATAAGTTTAAACTCTTAGAAGTTCAGGGCATATAAATGTTGAAAATATGCCGCACAGCCCTATATTGTGACCTTTGAATAAAATAGTAGTGCATATCAACTTTCTGTTCTGGGATATAATTTTTCACGAAACTTCATAGTAAAATTGGCACAGTTTTAGCCACAAAGGGAGTTCCTATGGGAAATTGCATTGTCTATATTTACAGAATTGCAACCTATAAGGGGTCACTTGATGATTTCGTCTGTAAAAACAAATTTGTAGACTTTATTTTGCGGGATATTTTTACTATCAAAATATTCTTATTTCTCTTTATCTGTTATAGTTTGAGAGCTAAAAACTTTGAAATTTGCAACAAAATGCAGGGGCATTGACTCCAAAACAGGTCATCAATTTTTCTGCAAATTTCATTGTAGATTATTGACTTGTTTATCATTTCTTCCTTCACAAATTTGCTCTATCTGCTTTAGTTTTGGAGATATAAGCCAAAATCTGTCACATTTGCTTAAAATTGACATTTCAGGGGCAACAATTCCAAAATGTGATGTCTCTGCAAATTCCATAGGAACTAGACCTCTGTCATTTTTATCCAGTGTCAGTTTAGCTCCAACTACTTACGTTTTTGAGATATAACCCAAAAACTGCATTTTGCCGCCTGTTCTATCAACAACCACCATGTTTGGTGATAGATCAAATCTACCTATCAAATTTTAAACTGGATTCTTTAAGTAGCATTCAGTTAAAGTTTGGTCACATTTGGTAAAGTTGCATTTGAGAAGTTTTTTTAAATAATTGACAACGACGGATGCCAAGTGATGGTAAAAGCTAAAACCCAACAAGAGGCTCGAAAGAGCCTGAATCGCTCACCAATTAAAAATATTCCATTTTGATATCTATGTTTTTGCTTTATTGCAATCACTTATGTTTGCTTATTTGTAGAGCTTATTTAGTAGCATTTTTGTAGGTCTTGTATCGATGATCATTTTTAATATTTACAGTTCATACCTCTCTATTAACGTTGATGATATAAAACATCATTATTTTTTTTCTACAACTTGTGTGATAATTTGGATATGTTGACTTACTTGTAAATCTTATTTTGTTGATCTTTTTTGCTCTTTTAAAGTTTCTGTATACCTTTCTATAGTTTTTGACAAAACTATGAAAAAGGATAAAAATCATCATTCAGGGGAAATAACTTCTATAAGGAGAAGGTTGACAATTTGTGCAGATGACTGAATTGTAGATCTTGTTGTGCTGAATAATTATCTTATTTTTACAGTTTCTCTTTATTCCTAATACTGCAATAGATAAAACAAAATCATCTTTAAAGGTCAATAACTCCTCTCATGGTTTAATTGACCAATTCAGACATGTTGACCTATCTGTCGATCTTATTTTGCTAAACATTTTCGATATACATTGTTGTTCTCTATCTATGACATAAACATTACCAATGTTTCTTCACCAAATACACATTTTTGACAATCAATGTCTATTCAGTGATGTTCAAGGCCAAATTAGAAGTCAGAGCTTTGCATTAATCTTTCAAAGTAAAAATGTCTATCTATTTTCGTTTTTGAAAAAAAAATCCATAAAAAGGATAAAATGGTTACTCAGGGCCAAAAACTCTAAAAAGGAGTCAGTTGACAATTTTAACCATGTTGACTTATTTGTAGATCATATTGTGTTTAATATCTTTGTTATTTACAATTTTTCTCTTTCTATAATGGTTTCTGCCAAAAATGGATAAGAGATAAGTTGACCTTTTGCTTATAGTTTACGAAAAACAGACCAAAACACAAAAAACATAACTTTAACCACTGAACCATAAAAATGATGTCAATGTCCGATAACACCTGCCATTTGGACATGTACACCCTACAATTAGTCCATACACCAAATATAGTAGACTTATTGCATTTAGTATTTGAGATATGGACTTGACCACGGAAATTTAACCTTGTTCATTGATCCATGAAATGAGGTCGAGGTAAAAAGAAAACTGTCTGACAGGCACATAGACCTTGTAAGGTACGCACATACCAAATATAATTATCCAATTACTCATAATTAGAGAAAAATTAAGAATACAAAAACTTTTTTCTCAAGTAGTCACTGAACCATGAAAATGAGTCAAGGACAATGGGTATATGACAGACTTCATAACATAAGGGATCTATATACGAAGTATATGAAGCATCCAGGTCTTCTACCTTCTGAAATATGAAGCTTTAAAGTAGTTAGTTAACACCGCCGTCGCCTGATCTCTATCTCTATGTCTTGCTTTCTGCGACAGAAGTCACAGGCTTGACAAAAACTATCTGTCAAGGGCAACAACTCCTTACAGCAGTTAATTGACAATTTCATCCAAGTTGACTTATTAATAGAAATTATTATGTTGGAAACTTTTTTTTTTACTATTACGGTTTCTGCAAACAAATAAAATTAGTCTTTGAAAGCCAATAACTCCTATAAGGCTTCAGTTGACAATTCGTCCATGTTGACTTATTTGTAGTTCAAATTTTGTTGAACATTTTTACTATGAAAGATTCTCCCTATCAACTATAATGCAAAAAGTGTTAAAATCATAATTTTTGATACGGGGTAATTTGACGATTTCTGCCTTGTCGACTAATTTATAGATCTTATTGTTCATGACGTTTTTGCTTAAAAAATAGATTATCTCTATCTGTTATAGTTTTCAAGATAACAAACAACTGAGATAAACCAAAAATTGACATTTCAGGGGCAATAACTCCAAAATTGTTTATCAAATTTTTCTGTAAATTCCACAATAGAAAGAAATTGACCTGCTTATCAATTTATTCGTGTCAGATTTTCTCTAACTGCTTTTATTTTTGAGATATCAGCCAAAAACATTTTAATTTACTAAACAATTGACATTTCTGGAGTAATATTCCAAAACGGATTGTACTGATTTTTCTGAAAATTCCGCCAGAGGCATGACATTGACATGCTGATTTATTTTAGCTATGTCAGATTTGCTCTTATTGCTTAAGTTTTAGAGATATAAGCCAAAAAAAAACGCATTTTGCCCGTAAGTTCTATTTTTAGCAACAGTGGCCATGTTTTTATTGGATCAAATCCAAGGATAAAGCTTTTAGACAATATACCCTAAGGCACCTTCAGGTAAAGTTTGGTAACATATGACGAAGTAGTTTCAGAGGAGAAGATTTTTTAAAAAGTTTATGACGATGTCACATTTTTTAGCGGGTTTTAATAAAAAGACAAAGTTCCAAATATGGGAAACCTAAAAAAAAAAATGTTCGTCCAAAATAATAAGTGAACATCTTAAACTTAGCTAAGTGCAATTTCAGTGCAAAGTTTAAATCATTTTGAAGGAAAACTGTTAGATACAAACTAGCTACCCTCTACAGCCAAATAAGTGCCCAACTTTGGAAAAAGTTTTACCGCCAGAACAAGGAGAAGTTCAGGGATGACCACATTTCTATACCCAATTAAACTCTATGTTTTTTTTAAGAGAAGTATCATATTGTTGTAAATATATTAGGGAACGTAAACATAATACAAAAGTTTACAAACTGTAAATCTTATATTTGATAAGCTGTGGCTTTTAGCATGAAAAAAGTCACTTTATCTAGGTAACACAGTTTCTAGGTTTTATCAAATACAAAACAGCACCAAAGAAAAATCACGTTTTATAAAGTTTCTGCAAACAAATTTTGCTTAGCACTGAAATTTTCTACTCCCATGCGCTCTTTGATTGCATTTATTATTATGTAAAATCATATATCACTTCATCCTTTTATATAGATATAAGAAGATGTGATATGAGTGCAAATGAGACAACTCTCCATCCAAGTCACAATTGTAAAAGTAAATCATTATAGGTCAAAGTACGGCCTTCAACACAGAGCCTTAGCTCACACCGAACAGCAAGCTATAAAGGGCCCCAAAACATGACTAGTGTAAACCCATTCAAACAGGAAAACCAACGGTCTAATCTATATAAAAAACGAGAAACGAGAAACTCTTATGAAAAAAGTTAAATCACAAAAATACTGAACTCCGAGGAAAATTCAAAACGGAAAGTCCCTAATCAAATGGCAAAATCAAAAGCACAAACACATCAAACGAATGGACTACAACTGTCATATTCCTGACTTGGTACAGGCATTTTCTTATGTAGAAAATGGTAGATTGAACCACGTCAACAAACAACAACCACTGAACATCCGGTTCTTGATTTAGAACAGGTGCAAACAAATGCAGCGGGTTTAAACGTTTTAATAGGCGTTAACCTTCACCCTACATGAAACAATAGTATAACATCACAACATAGAAACACACACAATAAAATATCAATGGCTTAACTTAATCAAAAGACATATCAACAAAAACAAGTGAACATACACTGAACGAATACATTTGATCTATGACACAATGTAAATGCAAAATTGATAAAACAAGGGGGTTAGATTAAAACAATATTAGAAGGACAACAATAACCTTGGACAAAATACCGCTAAATGAAATTACGTACACATGTAAATAAAAATTATTTCGTTGTAGGGTATACATGGAGTGCGGAAATAATGTTTACCAAATAAATAATTTTGTTGTTCCTAGTATGAGAACAAAAGTGAAAATTTCTCGTCATACTAAACACTTATCAAAGGTGGTATATATTAATAATAGTGAGACTAGATATAACACTGAATAAGTAAATATTCAATAACAAAAATACATTATAAGTTATATCAACAAGTCAAATTAACACGAAAGAACGATTTGAGAGTATTCGCAGTTACTGAAAGCTAGTTAAAAGCCAAAAACAATTAATAATAAAAAATCATGCAACAGAGACTAAAATCAACTAAAACACATTCCAGGGATTTAGTGTTTTAACATCATGGACAGTCAAAGAAGACAGGCAGAAGAATAGTTAGGAGTTAGCCTGTTAATAAACATGTATAGTGTAATATTTACATGATATAGATAGATTAGTCTCTATATAGAAAAAAACCTTTGAAAAAAATACAAATTTAGTTATGTTTTAATTTGCTGATGACAAAATCAATATTTGTGCCAATGTAAACTATGTTCAAAGATCTAATTTTAAAATAAGCTTACCTTTACTAATAAGTTTGTTTAAAGGTTCGATGAGTTTACACGGATCATATAGTGATTTCCGCGCTTTTAGTACAATAATACCGTAACATTTTGGATGTGAAATACCGTTTTTAATAAGTTTCCTACAGATACAGCCACATTTACTAATCAAGTCTTTGTATCTATGAAAGAATTAAATAAAAGATTTCAGCAATTTATGGTGGTAACGAAATCCCTGACTTAATAACTTTCCAATGATGCATTGATTACATTCGTTAAAATCTATGACATCACTAAACACACGGGCATAACGAACGAGTTGCATTATATCAACACCGATGATAGAGCCAAAGAAATATCGCCGTCTAAAAAGGGAAAATTAACAATAGGGAATGAAAAATCTTCTCTTTTGTCGTAAATTTTAGTATTGAGTTTCCCTTTAAAAATTGAAATGCCTAAATCTAGAAAAGAACAAATACTGCTGTTAATGTTAGATTTATTTCAAATAAGTTCTTTTGGGTAAATTTCGGTAGTATATTTAGAGAACTCTTGATTATTTAACGAAAAAATATCATCAAGATAACGGTAGGTATTGTTGAATGTATCAACCAAATGTTTTTTCTGAGTTTGGTCATTAACTGAGATTCATAGCAATACAGGAATAAATCTGCTATTAAAGGGGCGCAGTTAGTTCCCATAGGAATACCTATTACCTCTCGATACATTTTATCGCCAAAGCGTACATATATGTTGTCCAGGAGAAAATTTAAAGCTTCAATCATATCTTCACATTTCCAGTAAGTGTATCTAGCATACGTTCCTTTTTCGTCACAGAAAAGGGCTTTAAACGAGTAACAGCAAATAAATTAGCAATAATACTTTTCAAAAGACCATTTAATTAAATATGAAAACTTTTTCTTGAGAAGATTGCATGGAAGTGTAGTGAAGAGAGTAGAAAATCATAAATGTCAACAGAATTAAAAGGACCATCAAAAGCATGTATTTTATCTAAAACCTCTAATGAATTTTAACACTCCAAAAATAACTTATACCATTATTTTTTAATAAGCTTTATTACAAAAGTTAATAACAAATTCTTTGAAAGTAGTAAGGGAGGTAGTTAGAAGCACTTGCAGATTAGTAGTAGAACACTTATTAAATGCGGAGATGAAACGGAATTTAAATGGTTGTTTGTGTAATTTAGGTAACCAGTACATAGTCAGGACTTTCAAATGTTCGGAAGAAGCTTTTAGCTGGGTAGTGGCAGTGATATGCTTGTTTACAATTTGACTCTCAGTGGAGCGTACGGACCTGAATGTAGACGAATTGGTCGTTTCGTTTTAGAGAACTTCCATGTAGTATATACGTCAACCCACCACTACATTATTGGCTGCTTTGTCTGCCGGTACGAACACAGACCGCTTTGCGAGTACATAAGTTTATTTTTTTATTCTAGAAATGGGTATAATGACAATAACCACCGTCCTTTCCTCGATCTTGATATCTATATCATTAACGGGAAGCTAAATACAAAAATGTATGATAAAAGAGATCCATTTTGTCACCATCTTATGGTGTTTATATATCTCAACTTGTACGATTCGCTCGTGTATGTAACAACGTATTAGATTTTAGCGAGAGCAATTTATGTATTACTGAAAAATTATTACACCAGGGTTTTCGATATCATAAACTAGTCAAAACATTTACTAAATTTTATCATCGGTATAAGGACATCATTCGTAAATATAACTCAACATGCAGACATCTTATACGTTCGGGTATTTCACATCCAATCTTTTATGGTAATATTCTTTACAAAGCACAAAAATGTCAGTATTTACCTCAAAAGCTAACAAAACCTTTAAACAGACTTATTAAGAAGAAATATAGTTACGATACTGGTGTCAGGTATTTAAAGATTGCATATTTTGGCTTTAATATTGATTCACTTATAGGGTCTTTGCATTGGAATTAAACATATTTATTCTAAAACCAGTTGTTGGCATGACACGGGTTATATTCTTCTCATATATTTTATGATGGTATAATACTAAACCCCTAATAGGAGGGATTGTGCCTGATATTCATATGATGAAGACATAATCTTTCAATCAGTTTAATTGAGGTCTGGAGCTGGCATGGCAGTAACTGCTAGTAGTCTGTTGTTATTTATGTATTATTGTAATTTTGTTTATTTTCTTTTGTTTCCTATTCTGACATCGGACTCGGGCTTCTCTTAAACTGAGTTTTACTGTGCGTACTGTTGTACGTTTGTTTTTTTCTACATTGGCTAGAGGTATAGGGGGAGGGTTGAGATCTCAAAAAAACATGTTTAACCACGCCACATTTTTGCGCCTGTCCCAAGTCAGGAGCCTCTGGCCTTTGTTAGTCTTGTATCATTTTTTATTTCAGTTTCTTGTGTATAATTTGGAGTTTAGTATGACGTCTATTATCACTGAACTAGTATACATATTTGTTTAGGGGCCAGCTGAAGGACGCCTCCGGGTGCGGGAGTTTCTCGCTGCATTGAAGACCCATTGGTGGCCTTCGGCTGTTGTCTGCTCTGTGGTCGGGTTGTTATCTCTTTGACACATTCCCCATTTCCATTCTCAATTTTATATCATGGACCCTATTATTAATTTCAGAACTGTTTTCAAATTAGATGTACGAATATTAACAGTATTTATAACTGTCTAGAGATTTTTCACGTTTACACCAATTACAGTACAATTACAATTTACAGTAGGCAGACACAGCGTCTTTAATGGACTGACGACACTGTTTCCAATCTACTATAGATGGAGGACGATATTATGGTGCTTTCTTAAGAAAAATTTTGACCTCACGGTCTTCGACGATGTTGAGGTCTCCTGTAATGACATGACCATAGGAAACATATCTAAAACTAGATGTTTCACAGTCTCAAGTGGAAGGAGCATTATTGTCTATACTGACGTCTGTTGTGACTGACGTATAATTAAAAATCAAACTTCTGCTGGGTTTTTTATAAGAATACGAAATAATAGGTGGTTCTGTATTATCAAAATATGGAGGTATTTGACTATGGATGGTAGAGTCATTGAATATACTAGATAAGTTAATAAAATCAATACCTCTATTTATATATATTAATTTAAGAAAATGCCGTTTATGATTGTCAGGTTTATCGATACTAGGAAACAGCCTGTGATGTCAAAAGGCTGTAATAATACGGGTGTATTCATACAACGGGCTAAAAAATGAAAGTTTATCACACTCCTGAAAAATAGCATATAATTTACATATTGGTTTATGACCCAGTTTACATAATACTTGATGTCTACCATTATTTTTTAACATAGATAACAGATCAGCAATTGTATAATTTATACGATGTTTAATACGTTGATTACGTTTTTTGCATTTACCATGATACCTATTATTTCTTAGTCGTTTATCGACAATATTAATATTATAGGATAAGCTGTTTGAAGTCTTTTTATCCAAAATAGTTCGCGAACTTCACGGGATTTTTTAAATTGCTTCTGTAATTGTCCTGGTAGTTTCTGAACGGTTTCAAGTGGTTGGAATTTTATAAATTTTAGATTATGATTATGCTTATCTAAATGTTGGTATATCAAACTTTTGAATTTTTTAGGTCTTCGAAAGCGGTAAAGGTGCTCACAATTTCTTCTGTAATATTCTCGTCCCGTCTGTCCCACATATTGAATACCATACCATACCAGGCTGGGTTCAAGTTACCACATATATAAGGTTTTGAGTTTTTCAGGTAATATCACAGTGAAAAAGCTCTCCAGTTCACTGTTGACCTAACAGTATTTTGTGAAGTTAATCTTAAACAGGTAAGTCATTATATGGCATTGTACGGGAAAATTTGTGGATATCCACGTGCATTTTTGTTTAACAATCTGGCTGCAGAGGCATTACAAATACGTTTGTTTAAGCACGTGGATATCCTAGAAGTTGGGTTGTTGTTTAATTTCTTTCCATTACGTAAAATCATGATAATTTAAATAGGAGTATAGGCAAAATAAAAAAGACCGGATGTTGTAACATAGAATAAGGATCACCCTTACGGAATAAGAAATAATAGGCAAAGCAGTATAAGAACTCTTACAAAAACTGTTATAACAGCCCGACGTAAAGACTTGAGTAATACAAAACAGACATATAAGAAACACAGGGCAAGAACAGAGATTGTTAGAAATCTAAGTAAAACCATAGCAGGGGGCAATAATAAAAATAGCTACCGTGGATGAGTATTTATACATCCAAACACCATAATATTCAATTAACAATAAAGAACAAAGATATAATAAACATGTGAAAGCTCTCTCAAAGGCAAACAACCCATAATTGTAAAATATAAGGGCATACACCACAAGCACGGGGACACATTCTACTGCATCCGTACAGCACGAGCAACAAACCCTGTATGTTCCATAAGATCTATTTGATCTACATATATCATTTCTGGTTATGACCGGTGTCATATGGTATTTTGAACCCCATGGAAAATTCACCCCGGGGTCAAAATACCGCTATGGTCAATTGAATCCCCTGTATGGAAAATTTACCCCCATGGTAAATTGACCCTCCTTGGCTTTTTTTTTTTTTTCATTCTAGATAATTATTAGAACATTATTCATTATTGTAAAGCTTATTGTAGATTGAAAATCAGACATACAAAAAGGGGAGGTCAATTTTCCATGGTAGGTAAAAAAAACTTCCATAACTTGGTGAAAGTGCTCTGTAGAATTTACCAACATAATTTCATTCAAAATACTTATTGAAGCATCATAACTGGACAATGTAGCTTAAATGCTTTGATTATTTGAAATCCTAACATATAAAGGGAGTTGAATGTTCCATGGTAAAAAAGGGGTAAATTCGAGTAATATAACTATTAAAGGAGTTAGAGTGGCTATAATTCTTGAAATTAGAGGTGTATAGTACGGGGTTCAAAATACCATGGCAGGGGGGTCAAAATACCATGGCTAAGTAAAATTTTCCAAACATCTTTTCCAGCATGTTTAATACATACCAACTATTTATTGGGGTAGTATTACTTTGTAAAGGAGTTAGAATAGCTATATCTTTTGAATTTGAAGGCGCATAGAAGGGGTTCAATATATCATGGCAGGGGGGTCAAAATACAATGATTTAGTAAAATTTTCCAAACATCTTTTCTCGCATGTTTAATACAAACCAACTACTTATTGGAGTAGTACTATTATGTAAAGGAGTTAGAATAGCTGTAATATTTTAAATTAGAGGGGTGTAGGAGGGGGTTCAATATACCATGGCAGGGAGGGGGTCAGAATACCATGACTAAGTAAAATTGCACAAACATCTTTTCCAACATGTTTAATACATGCCAACTACTTTTTGGAGTATTATTACTATGTAAAGGAGTTAGAATAGCTTTAATTTTTGAAATTGGAGGTGTATAGTAGTGGGTTCAATATACCATGGCAGGGAAGTAAAAATACCATGGCTAAGTAAAATTTTTCAAACATCTTTTCCAGCATGTTAAATACATACCATCTACTTATTGGAGAATTATTCTTATGTAGCGGAGTTAGAATAGCTATATTTTTTTTGAAAAATGAGGTGTATAGGAGGGGGTTCAATATACCATGGTAGGGTGTCAAAATACCATGAGTAAGGAAAATGTTCTAAAAAAATTTTCCCGCATGTTAAACACATAACAACTACTTATTGAGGTATTATTAGTATGCAAATGAGTGAGAATAGCTTTAATTTTTGAAATTGGAGGTTTCAATATACCATAGCAAAGGGGTTAAAATACCATGGCTGAGTAAAATTATTAAACATCTTTCTATGCATGTTTAATACATACCAACTGTTTATTGGGGTATTATCAATATGCAAAGGAGTTAGAATAGATTTAATTTTTGAAATTGGAGGTATATAGGAGGGGTTCAATATACCATAGCGGGAGAAGGGGGTCAAAATACCATGGCTAAATAAAATGTATTACACATCTTTCTATGCATCTTTAATCCATACCAACTGCTTATTTGGGGTATTATCTATACTATTAAACGAGAAGACCTCATTTTGTGTGTCGCTTCTCTTCCTTCCGCAAAAAAATTAATCATCATGCCTCTGTGTCCTAAAGGTACCATGCATAGTCGCATTTGTCATCCATTCTTATGATTATTCAGTTTGGGCTATTTTGGGAGAAAAACAAAAAAAAGGCGTCCGGATATTGTTTCCGACATCAGACCGACTTTTATTTATAGACAGGACTTCCGGTTTTAAACTTTAAACATAATTTTCATAATTATTCGGGGACAGGACAATTATTTTCGCGTTATTTTGCATGTATACTATGATTATACTCCTATGATATATAGAGACTATCTATTTAATACTCATTCTCTGTAACCACTTAAACTTTTTCGGCACACATAGTCACCGATCTTTCTGAAAATTGGCTGATATGTATATCCTATTAGCCTAGTCAGAAAAATAATGCCAACTGATATATATATTGGTTGGTTACCATGGTTACAGCGGAGAAAGTTGGGAATTTTGAGAAAAATACAATATTTGGTGTAGTGTTGTGAAATTATGCGGCTACATCTATTAAAAAGAAACACAAAAACAATTAATTTTAGCCTTGTTTTTATCAAAAATCAAAAAAAAGTTATGGGGAATCTACTTAGAAACATCTGAAATTAATTTCTGAAAAAATGTCATTGTTCAATATTCCTCACAATACGAACTATCTCCCTTTGACGGGTTACACTAATGACTGGACCAAAACGAAAATCCTAATAACTTTTTTATTTCTTAAAAATTTTGTCAAATTTGAATTGCTATAAATTTAGTCTATTTGATACATAAATATAAGAAAAAATATAGAAAACTTTTAAATCTTCATAAAACGTGACCTGACCAACGCTGACAATGACAGGACAAAATGAAAATGCTCATTACTTTTTTATTTCTTAAAGGATTTATGTTAAATTTGAAATATAATAAAATTTGATCATTTAATATATAACTATATGAAAAAATATAGAAAAAAATATTAAAAAATTCCGAAAAATTCCGAAAACGTGACCCTTCTAACGTTGACAATGACCTGACCAACAACAGCAATGACCTAACCGATGAAAATTTCTGTGTTATTTTATATCATTAAAAAAAAGGGGGAACATATATGTTTTTGGGTAAAAAAAAACTTGACCTGACGAACGTTGACTGTGTACTGATCGTTGTACTTCCTAATACCTATTCATATCTTATAGGATTTGCATAAAATTTATATAAAAAAAAAACATTAAGATTGAATGGTCAAATAATAAAAAAAACCTGGGAAAAACAGTTTAGGGTACTGTGACGGGCACCAGGTTATTTAAACTTTTTATGGTATTGAGTAGTATATTGTATTTTACTGTGTTGTAAATTATGTTGTATATTACCGGTTATAATTTGACACGTTTGATCACAAATTTAAAGTAACACACAAAAGGTGTGAAGTAGGCCAAAAATACATGTAAGTTGATAGATCCAATATAATTGTTTTTTTTATATTTTCATAAATTCATGGTTCACTAATTATAACCAGATGTTGACCACAAAATGATAAGCTATAAATTTATATTTCTTTGTGTCTTTCCTCCCGGCTTCATTGTATTTCTGAACAATAAATATGAAAAAAAAAATTAAAATTTTTTATCTTAAGAAAAAAATCTATTATTAATAATAGTAGTATGCATGTTTAGTTCATTGCGATATTATGGACAACTTTCCCTGCATTTATATGAAATAATTGTGTTCCTTAACTTTAGTTTTTTATTCCTTGTATTTCTTATACTTAAAGAAAATATACAATAAAAAATGAATAAAATTAATGGTACATTTATTCTAAATAAACTTTTTATTAGTGTTTTATTAACTTAAATAACTTCTTACAATGCATTGAATTATTTCAAACTGATGTGAATTCAGGGAAAACAAAAAAATTACCATAAACACTTAGCCTAACCTTGACAAATGATCTGGTCTATGCCATAGATATTGGCTAAAAAAACATTTTTAGTCCTCCCCCTTTTATTTAAATCTGGTATTTTTTTAGTTTTCTACCAATTGCAATTAATTTCACTTTTTTTTTCTATACTATATGAAAATAAATATGCCCGAATTAAATTGTATTTGCTACTTACTTTCAATTCCAAGTTAACTATACACAGCGAGAAATTAATAGAAAAAAACCCACACAGATTTTGAAAAAAAGGGGAGGGCTTTAAAAACTTCTTGTCCTTTAGTACTATGATCTATACATGAGGGTGCCATATTCCAAAATTAACAATGATTTCCAAAATTCAAGTATAACAAGAGGCTGTCAGAGTGAAGGCAACTCTGACGGCAAACCAGATTTCCTGCAGAGGTCGAACACAGAACAGCCGAGCAAGTATGGACACAACATTTAAGCTTAAAACAGCTTTTAATTTGGATTGTGATTGAATATTTGACACAGCATAGGTTTGTGACACAAAATCAATGTGGTCAAAAGAACTGATTTTTATAAAAAAAAATCAATTTGATTACCAGAAAACGAAAAATATTAAGTACACCTCCAAATGACAATCCCCTTTTTTTCTCCAAAACAATACAATGTGTTAATCAATGTGTTCTCTTCTTTTCCATCATACCCATTATTGTTTGACAACATCAAATTATGTCATCCTTTTTTAAAAGTGTGTAATATTTGCTACTTTGCAAAACCATTAACATATTACATACTATAATTTCAATAGAAACTTAATCCCTTTAAAATATTATCATAAATAATAATATAATTACTGTAATTGTTTTCTTTTTTTATTTCAACTTCTGATGTCCAACTTTCACATGATCAAACTTTATTGTTCTATTTCTATATCAATATTCACTAGAAATCATTCATACACATTTATAACTGTACTTTAAAATAAATGCTGAAAATATTATATATTAAGTAATGTGATATGTATGTTACCAGTTATTTAGGGGATTAGGATCAACAAACCCAGCATGATACATGGTCTGGGGTAATTGGCATTGGCATGATGTCTGATAAGACCACAGCTATTGTTAAAAGAAAGACAATATACTAATTTTGAGAAACATCTTTCTGTAATGGGCTTTCAGCATGTTCCAGTGGCGGATCCATAAATTTTTATAGGGGGGGGGGGGGGGGCACTGACTGCCTAAGAGGGGGCCCGTTCCAGTCATGCTTCAGTGATTCCCTATATAATCAACCAACAATTTTCCAAAAAAGGGGGGCCCGTGCCCCCTGAAAAATTCTCTAAATCCGCCTCTGTTTTCAGTGAAAATCAAATTATATGTACATGTATATAATTCTTTTAAAGTTACCCTTTCACGGTAAAGAGTTATCATAATTTATGGTCAATATTTTTTGATTTGCTGCTAAAAATCCATTAACTTAAGATAATTGTTATTTTCTCAAATTTCAATAATCCAATGCCTAATACTAATGTTAAGATAGTGCTACCATAGGCGGATCCAGGGGCCCTGAGGGCCCGTCCCCTCCTTATTTATTGGAAATATTTGGTTGATTACATATGGAATCACTGAAGCATAAATGTAGCGGGCCATCACTTGAGGCAGTCAGTGGGACCCGTTATATGAAAATTGTCCAGATTGTATATCCCCCCCCCCCCTCTCCACTGCTCGTTTTAAGACCCGCAGCCACCATCTGACAGATTTTCCGCGGGTCCTCGTAGGAAAACGAATCTTTTTGGAAAATCTCGAAAATTCCTCCCCGGCCAGAATGACAAACAAGAAATGTGTCGAATGGATAGCAGGGACCATCTGGTCAACGGCCGACAGTATCTGCCCTTGTTAGTTACGCCCTTTGTTTGCTAAAGAACCCTTGTGTTAATTCTTTTAGGGGCACCCAAGTTGACCTATTGAAATATCTGTCCTTGTCCAATTGATCCCGATGTCCAGTGATATTTCAAATTGTCCGCCTTCATCCCAGCCTACCCATATTGCCGGACCTTTTTGAAATTGTCTATTTTTTTCAACTTCACCTCAATAATGATCTTCATGTAGATACTCATCATCCAATAATACAATAATATTCAAAACGTATAGCTATACATGCTTTGCCATTTCAACATCGAGTTTAATAATGAATAAGAAAAATAAACAGCTCATTATATAGGTATTTTTTCCTTTATAGAAAGAAAGGTTAGATGGTCAATTATCATTTACTTAGAGGACCAACGTCTGACTCTTTTTTGTTCTATTCTTTATTGTGTTGAAGTGTATCAAATTATTGCCTTTAATTAATGTTGGGTCAGTAGACTAGCGCTGGCCCAACAATGTTCCTATTGAATTTATTGAATTTGTTCTCTTCTGAAATATGCATGAGATATTTAACACTGGACAAAAAGCAAACCATAACTTATCGATCATTTTTATTTTGACAAAATCTTAACCAAAATCAAAATCAAAAAATTGATCCCGATGTCCAGTGATATTTCAAATTGTCCGCTTCCCATATTGCCGGACCTTTTTGAAATTGTCTATTTTTTTCAACTTCACCTCAATAATGATCTTCATGTAGATACTCATCATCCAATAATACAATAATATTCAAAACGTATAGCTATACATGCTTTGCCATTTCAACATCGAGTTTAATAATGAATAAGAAAAATAAACAGCTCATTACATAGGTATTTTTTCCTTTATAGAAAGAAAGGTTAGATGGTCAATTATCATTTACTTAGAGGACCAACGTCTGACTCTTTTTTGTTCTATTCTTTCTTGTGTTGAAGTGTATCAAATTATTCCCTTTAATTAATTTTGGGTCAGTAGACTAGCACTGGACCAACAATGTTCCTATTAAATTTATTGATTTTGTTCTCTTCTGAAATATGCATGAGATATTTAACACTGGACAAAAAGCAAACCATAACTTATCGATCATTTTCATTTTGACAAAATCTTAACCTCCCCCCCCCCCCCCCCCCCCCCCAACGATATTGATTATTTTCATTTGTGATAAGTATTTATTTCTGTGCCTCACACAAACAATTTTAAGCTTGGCCTTTCTTGAACTGTCAATGTTCTGATTGTGTCTTCTTAATATTATGTATAAATAGTTAGGAGCTAATAGCTAAAATTCCAAACTGTCAACACCAAGTGGCACTTTGATCTTTAATCTTCACTACAGCATTTGAATACTAGTTGATGGGCTGACTTGTAAAAGCCATCATTCTTTGACACTGCATTAAATTGAAAACTTACAGAAGAGAGTTTTTGTATGAGAGATTCCAATGCCTGGAATATTATTAATATTTCTCAAATACAAGAAAACCTGCTTATGTAAGCAAAACTGTATACATTCATTGTTATATGTATCAAAGCTCATTAAAACGCATTTGTAAAAATTAGTACTTATGCGTATTTTTGCAAATGAACTACTTGTTTCCATGGCAACACATTCAATGGCAAATATTGTACAATTTAATATATAATTTTTTACATGATTTTATTTGTTTTTTTCTAGATTGAGTAATTGTTTTTCTTGTATATTTTTCATGATCATGAAAACAGACTGAAATTTCTTTATAATCAGCTCTTTTATCCAGAATAGAGAAATTGTGTTTGTTTCCGTCAAGTGGTAACACCATTATCGAAATACTATACTAGCAAAATAATTTATATATACACATGTGTGTATACAGTGAAACTTAATAAGTGTTTTAATTTTCCTACTTTTGTGCACATTTAAGAAACTAACTGAAACTTTTTTCAAAATTGTTTTAAACTTGTGTATCATAATGAAATTGTTTCCATAGCAACACAGTTAAAACTATAATACCGTTATATATGAATATGTTTAAAATTTTGATGATTTCAATTATTTCTACATATTGTATATTTATTTATTTTTTTCTGACCGCAGAATTAGGTTTTAAAACATTTTTTTTCAAAATTTAAAAAAAAAAAATTTTCTGAAAAAATGAAAACTAAGCATTTTGTATCCATGGTAACAAAATATTGAGACATACTTCCCCATTACTTTTTCGCATCATTGATAAGATAAGACTATGATATTTATGAATTCATGGTTTACTTTAACTCAGGTGTCCGCAAACAATTATGGTGAGCATTCAAAAATGACCTCAAAAGGGTATTTTTTACCTAATGCAAACCACATAATAAGGGGGGGTATATGTGATTATGATTAAAATGGAATATGAAAATATCAGTTATAAAATTACATTTATAAAATGCATATATTTAATAAAATCATAAAACAATATTCATTCTCTTAATTATTTATTATGAAAAATTATGTTGAAAATAGCCTTTTTCAGCTTAAAATCATAGATATTCAGAAGAGGTAAAACTGGTCATCGGTTGCCATGGCAACCGATATGCTTAGCAACCAAAATTTTGCCATTTTTTGTTTGTTTCATCAAGACTAGTAAGTGTGTGAAGTTTGAAGAAAATCCATGACCATGCGTGCCACACTCCCTATATAAGAGTTTAAATTGTTACAGAGAACCAGTATTAATATACTAAAAAGTAGCAGTGATCGCCGTGGAGAAGAAACTTGGAATTGATAGTTAATAGCAAATACACTTTATTTTTAATATACGTATGTTCATAGTATACAGAAACGGGAAAATCATGAAATTTAACAGAAAAAACGGACTTTGGAAAAAGGGAGAGGGCTTCAAAGAATTGTCCTGTCTCCAAGTACCTATGACTTTTGATATTTTACGGACGCCATCACGAGTTGGTTTACCGTTATGGAATAACCGTCTCACAGATGATATCGAATATGTTCCTTATGTCGTAACTACAATACCCTTCCCTTTTCACGAGTGTGACCTACCGAATTAGACTATTTACCTGATTTGAAATAACATAAGTAACACGACGGGTGCCACTTGTGGAGCAGGATCTGGTTACCCTTCCGGAGCACCTGAGATCACCCCCGTTTTTTTGTGGGGTTCGTGTTGCTAAGTCTTTAGTTTTCTATGTTGTGTCTTGTGTACTATTATTTGTCTGTTTGTCTTTTTTATTTTTAGCCATGGCGTTGTCAGTTTATTTTCAGTCTATGAGTTTGACTGTCCCTCTGGTATCTTTCGCCCCTCTTGATACCTTTTCTGAAATTCTCCTGACATAAAATCTTTTACAAAAATTCATCCTACAACAGTTTACATACTTTCAACCAAGCTCTATATGCCCGCGATTTCGCGGGTGTGTTCTAGTCAATATGTAAAGGAGTTAAAATAGATTTAATTTTTGAAATTGGAGGTGTATAGAAGGGGGTTCAATATACCACGGCCAATTAAAATTTTCAAAACATCTTTATATGTATGTTTAATACATACAACTGCTTATTGGGGTATTATCAATATGTAAAAGAGTTAGAATAGATTTATTTTTTTAAATTGGAGGTGTATAGTAGGGGGTTCAATAAACCTCGGCCAAATAAAATTTTCAAAACATCTTTATAAGGTGGTGTAATATACTATGGCAGGGAGGGGGGGGGGGGGAGTCAAAACACCATGGCTAAGTAAAATTTTCCAAACATCTTTTCCAAAATGTTTCATACATACCAACTACTTAATGCAGTATTATTACTTTGTAAAGGAGTTAGAATAGCTTTACTTTTTGAAATTAAAGGTGTATAGTAGGGGTCCAAATTACCATGACTAAGTAAAATTTTCCAAACATCTTTTCCAAAATATGTCATACATACCAACTACTTTATGGAGTATTATTACTTTGTAAAGGAGTTAGAATAGCTTTACTTTTTGAAATTGGAGGTGTTTAGTAGAGGGCTCAATATACCATGGCTAAATACAAATTTTCAAACATCTTTTCCAGCATGTTTGATTCATCCCAACTAATTATTCGAGTATTATTGCTATGAAAAGGAGTTAAAATATCTTTAATTTTTTTAAATTAAAGGTTTATAGTAGGGGTCTAATATATCATGACTAAGTAAAATTTTCCAAACATCTTTTTCGCCATGTTTAATACATACCATCTACTTATTGGAGTATTACTACTATATTAAGTAGTTAGAACAGCTATAATATTTGAAATTAGAGGTGTATAGGGGGTTAAAAATACCATGGCTAAGTAAAATTTCCGAATATCATTATAAGCATATTAAATACATACCAGCTACTTATTGAAGTATTATTACTATGTGGATGAGTTACAATATATTTTCTTTTTTAATTGGAGGTGTATAGTAGGGGTTCAATATACCATGGCAGGGGTGTCAAAATATCATGGCCAAGTAAAATTTTCCAAACATCTTTATAAGCATGTTAAATACATACCAAATACTTATTGAAGTATTATTACTATGTAAAGGAGTTAGAACAGCTTTAATTTTTGAAGAAATAGGTGTATAGAAGGGGGTTCAATATACCATGGCAGGGGTTCAAAATACCATGACTAAGTCAAATTTTCCAAACATCTTTGCCAGCATGTTTAATACATACTAACTACTTATTGGAGTATTACTATTATTTTAAGGAAATAAATAAGCTATAATATTAGCCCATGTCATGGTATATTAAACGAGTGGTGCAACTGTCATTTCCTACACGGTTTGCAATGTAACCTTTTGGTTTTCCTTTTCTTTTTTTGTTGTTCTACAAATCCATAAAGACATAAATTATACGTAGGCTTTTATCATCAATGGTTTCTTAAAGCCATTACTTTAAATGAATATGTATTTGAATTCCATATTCAGTTTTGTTACGTATATGTTGTTAACAATAAAGTTTTCTCTTACTGTTACTCTTTCTCGAAAGTTGATGTTATCATCGCAAATGTGTTGCCACTCCAGCTTGATCTTTGTATCATTTTTGGTACCCAATTCGGTCGATTCAATCAGGAATTAACCCCACTGACTCCTATGTTGTCTGTTTAGCGTTGTGCTAAAATGCCCCCATATAAGGCAATCCTTAAATACGGCTTGGTCAATTTAATTTGTTTCAGTGGAGAAATTCTGTTGTTCGACATAACACATAAAAACTGGTAACCCTAAACAATACTTGCACTTACGCCAAATGATCTCTGGCTTGCGTAATATAATGGATTACCTTGTGTTATAGCTTATACGATATATTCCTCTTAAAATGCTTAATTTTATGCGTAAAGCGAATGTTTTGTTATTCTCTATGCAACCTTCTGAAGTTTGCTATTTGACACAATTTCGGGTTATTTGAGGACCAAAATCTTAGATCAAATCCTCCGTAAAAAAAGTTTGTCCCTATTCATCATAGTAGGTTATCCTTGTCGAACAAAACACTTAGTGAAAATGTGGTCGACATACACATAATTCCATGATCAATCCGTGTAAAAGAGAGGATTCCTATTTAAAAGTTTGAATATGGTAACATTTAAAATGAACTGCAAGTAGGTGGTACCAAATTAAGCTATCCTAAAATGGTATGTAGGATGTCGGGTCGTTTACATCCTCAAACTAAAAATATGTTATCATATCTTTTTAATCCTCGTGTGTTTCATTTTGCATAAAAGCTTCCTCTCATTCGTTTTTGTTTTCATTCTTTTTTCTAAATGTCCATATTTTTTTTTAAATGCTATGATATGCTTAGTCAACTAATCAAGTTTAATGTTCTGTTTTTGGTAACGTTGAAGTAACAGTTATGTTAAGTGATCGTCACGATACGCTATAGTCGACTTTTATGTCTCTTTAACATTTGTGAATGGGTCAATTTTATACCTTATAGATTTGGCAACTTTAACGCTTTATTATAAATAAGATTTGATAGCGGTGCGACAAATTGTTGTACTAGTACTGTAGTACTGTGATTTACTATAGGTGTTGTTCTTTATCCATAACCATAGTTTTTCCTTTTAAACCATTATAGGTCACAGTACAGTCTTCAACACGGAGCCTTGGCTCACACCGAACAGTAAGCTATAAAGGGCCCCAAAAAATTACTAGTGTAAAACCATTCAAACGGGAAAACCAACGGTCTAATCTATATAAAAAACGAGAAACGAGAAACACTTATGAACCACATCAACAAACGACAACTACTGAACATCAGATTCCTGACTTAGGACAGGTGCAAACAAATGCAGCGGGTTTAAACGTTTTGATGGTACCAAACCTTCACCCTTTTTCTGAAACAAAAGTGTAACATCACAACATAGAAAGACAAACTATAAAATATCAACTGAAATAGCTTAACTCAATCAAAGGACATATTAACACCATTGAACATACACTGAACAAATAAATTTGACCTATGACACAATGTAAATGTGCATGTTAAGCTTGCTATTGTTAATTTTCCTTTTTAAGATGGCGATGTTCCTTTGGCTAAATCATACGGTGTTTATATATCTTAACTCGTTCGTTATGTCCGTATGTGTCGTGATGTCATAGATTTTAACGAACGTAATCAATGCATCACTGGTAAAATATAAGTCAGTGATTTCGTTACCATACATTATCAAAACATTTACAATTCTTTCATAGATACAAAGATTTGAAAAGTAAATTTGGCTGTACCTTTTCAAAACTTATTAAAAACGGTATTTCACATCCAAAATTGTACGGCAATATTGTACTAAAAACGCGGAAATCACTAAGTGATCCGTGTAAACTCAGCGACTCTTCAAACAAACTTATTAGTAAAGATTATCTTATTAATGTTGTTATCGATTTTGACATAAAAAATCAAAACATAACTAAATCTGTTTTTTTTTAATTGGTTTTGGGATGTATAAATACATATCCACGTTTATTTTCTATTTAGAGATTGCTTTGTATATCTATATATAACATGATACATATTTTTTATAAGGTTATATAATAACGATCCTACTGCTTCTCGATACTTTGATTTTGGCATTGCTCAAGTCGTGTCTTTTGTTACTGTCCATGGCGTTAAAACACTTAATCCCTGGGATGTATATTTTAAATGATTTTAGTGTCTGATGCATGATTTTTTAAGTTTTAATTGTTTTTGACTTTTAACTAGCTTTTAGTCACTTCGAGTAAAATACAGTAAACAATTATATGTTCTAACACATTGTCAAATGAACTATAAATCGTCTAACTATTTAGTTACTTGAAGGATGAATTACGACAATGAAAGATTTGATGCTTCGATAACATCTTTGAATAACTACCCAAGTACAATGTGTTCTCCCATAAATCCTACACGTTTATCTTTTTCCATTGATTCATACATGTTAAAATTGTCCATTAACATTTTTGGTGTCATTTTAGAAATTATTTAACTTTCTTCCTCAACGGTTTCGTTTCTAAACTTTTCTTTAAGTGTGGTATATCATTTCTTTGTGTAAATCATTGGAAAATGTTGATGGGTTTTATGATACATGCATTTATAACCATTGAGTAAACAAAGTCATGTTGCAGGTGACAAGAAAAAGAATAACACATTGTGATTTCCGTGGATGAACTATATACTAAAAGCGAACTCAGGAAAATATGTTGAAGACACACTGTCCAAATCAATGACGATCAACAATGTAGATTATAATTTGTCATTGCTAAAAAACAAAGCGTTAGTAAACAAAAGTAAAGATTCACATCACAAGTGTATGTTATGCAAATTTTCATTGCATTATAAGTGAGACGTGCTGGTAGAGCTTATGTTGTCAACTCATCTTGGGAGAATTTTTTTGTTAGATCATTCGTAGATATACTATTGTGTTACTATACTTATTTTTGACTTTAAGTTTGAATGTCCCTAAGGTATCTTTCCCCTCTTTTTAAATGTATTTCACAACTATGTACTTCTGAAAGTATGTATGTTAGGAGATTAGCCAAGAAAAAAAATGAAAGAGCCTGTGTCGCTACCTAGGTATATGTGCATCTTCAACAATAGACACTCTCCAACATTTACACTAGAATAGAATTCATGCTGAAAATATCTTTTTTGTTGATATTTTATTGCTGATAGTGTTTTCCATAGTTGCTGCTTCTGTCTATCTTTTTTACGATTTTGGTAAAATTTGACGTATTTGTCACTAGTAACGGGTTTTACTACTGAAACGGTCATTTTAAACTGAACAACTCTTCAATGCCTGAATTTACCGCAAGGAAAAATGTCAAGATCTTTTTCAGTTGTTCAGTACATGTTCAGTACACTAACTACTGTGATCGATTAAGTACCAGTCAGTACTGGTTCAGGTAATTAAGAAAAAAACGCCTAGCGTTAAATCTAGTACTGACAAGTACATTTTAGTATACTTCAGTTCATCGATAGAATCGTTGTCCAGTACTTTTCAGTGTATCAAAATAATATGAGGATAGCTTCCCTTTGATTAGCAGAGGAATCGAAATAAAAAAATAAAAAAAGCGAAAAAAAAATTGAATAAATAAATATAAAAGGACATGATCGGCAACGGGACTGTAGATACGCGGTTTTGTTAACATGCGTTTCATTTTCATAAATTGGTAATTTATAACATAGATAATAACTGTTAAAATATTTGTATGAAAATAGCAATAACCAAATAACATTCTAATAATTATTCTTTAATGGTCATGAAAATATAAAATATTGATGACTGTAAACTGAGACTACAGCTGTAAATCGATTTTCGTAAAGATTAGAATGATGAAAAATCCCGATAGCTTTCGAAAATATCAACGCTATGATTTCGCGCCGTTTGTCTGGTCTTTTGGTAGTTTCTTGCTGTGTCCGACTGAATTAACGTAAGTATATATTTTGAAAACATTTTGACAGTTTCGATTGATATACATTCCTTACTTTACTCAAGGATTTGCTATACAAATCCTTGCTTTACAAGAGTGTTTGTTTGATTTGTGAACTAGTTGAATGATCATTATCTGTCTATATCGACGACTTTCACAAGAAAGGGGGTGTGGTTATAATACATCTGTTCATTGAAATTCCTGGTCTTCGACATTTAAAACAAAATAATCTAAAACGAGCAGCTGATCAATATCAAGCATTAATAGTATAAAATTTAGCCTTAACATCAAAATAAACATGGACAGCAGGGGCGGATCCAGCCATTTCTAAAAGGGGGTTCCATACCCAGGATAAAGGGGGTTCCAACCATATGTCCCAATTCAAAAGCATTGATCGTCAAAAAAGGGGGTTTCCAACATATCCTCATATTATTTTGATACACTGGGCAGCTCACAGTGGCAGATCCAGAAATTTTCATAGGTAGGGGTCCACTGACTGCCTAAGAGGTGACTCCGCTCCAGTCACGCTTCAGTGATTCCCTATATAATCAACCAAATGTGTTCCCACAAAAGGCGGGGCCCAGGCCCCCTGCCCCCCCCCCCCTCCCTAAATCTGCCTCTGGCTCAGCTGGGTACCATTATCAGTGACAAGCATAATTTAACAAGGGAGCTGCCTGTCGGACCTAGACCATTTAGACTATTTTATTAGTGTAATAGTCCAAAATTGGACGAATAGAACTTAACATTTTTTATATGGATTAAGTAAACCATTTGCTTTCAATGGTTTTTCAACATTTTATTTATACAATATCAGAAATCAAAGTTTTATCTTTATACACCAATCTCAAGTTTTTTTTAAGAAGGAGTTACCGAACAGCTGCCCCGCGCAATCGGTTCCTACTGTGACATATTAACATAAGCATTGTGACATATGAAATTTACTGGAAAGTGCATAATCTCGATAGTCGTCTATTTTGATGTAAAAAAAATCACTTTGTTATGTAAAAGTGGCAACTTTAACCTATAGATCTACCTGTATATTTAGCATGCTACTAAATTATATTCCAATCTTAATTGTCTAGGATTGTCAGTTTTACTAGCAAAGGTTTGGTGGTTCTCTCATGGCTCTCCAACTTCCTACACCAATATACACAGACCTCAAGGAAATAGCACAATCATGACAATAGTCATAATAGTACTGAAAGTGGCGTTAAACACCAATCAATCAAAATATATCTATAATGCTTTTCAGGAATTTGTTTACCTACACTATTTTGCTTGTTAATCTAAACCTATAGGAACTTATGTGTTTTCAATACTCGATGATTTTTAAATTTGTATGGGGAAAACAACACACAATGATACACAGAAGAAGAGAAGGCTATACTGTATAGTTTATTGAAGAATTTAGCGTCACACCTAATTCTTTGTATGTTTTTGAAATTTATGAATTTCCTGTGAAGTTGAACTGTACATCAATCTGTTGACTAGCTATTAAATGATCAGTCTGGAAGATAGTCTCATTGGAGATCATACCACATCTCTTTATAATCTTTTGAATAGCGCACTTGAGATAAAGTATGATTTAAATTATAAAATAATCTCAAAGGCCTTTAGTTTTCTCATTTAACATGTTTAAACTGTTTCGCATTTTTCATGTTGGACATTTTATAGCTGACTATATATATTATAATACATTATGGAGGTTTTCATTGTTGAAGGTCGTACGGTGACTTATACACGTAATTGCTTATATCTTTGCCATTTGAACTCTTGTTTATGGTTGTCTCATTGGCAATCATGCCACATCTCCCGATTTTCAAATAAATTAGAACATAATTTTACTCATGGCATTATTTTTCTCTTATGAAAATTTCAGAATTTGTCATGCTGTGCCTTTCATTCTCACCACACAATACGGTATGGGTTCTGGTCATTGTTGATTATTGTACAGTGCCTTATAGTTGTTAACATCCTCGTCCTTTAGTCTCGGATGGATACTTTCTCATTTACAATCATACAACATCTCCTTATCTACTATATCCATGTTTATTACCAGTTGCCCTAGACAAAAGGGTACAGTAGAAGTGATCATTAAGTTTTGAGATAAATTTGTCTTTGATTTACCATATTTATATGTTTTAAGTATATTTCGTATTTTCTTGAACAATCATATGTAAAACAACTTTGATATCTACTTTAGAAATGGCTGGATCCGCCCCTGCTGTCCATGTTTACTTTGTCATAAAATTCATCATGTTCATAATTATCTTGAAAATAAGCTAATTAATACAATGTCGGTTTCAATATTATTTTAAAGTTAATTTGTTCCTGAAAAATATTTTTTATATCTAATACATGTACACATATTCATGATGTATTATATATTTACTGAAAATGAATTCATAACCATGATAACCATACAAAAGTGAAATTAGAATAGGTAATAATCGGGATGTTAACATTGTATTTGTAATTATCAGAAATTAGAATATACATGTACATGTACATACTTTAAATGCCATAGGTAATAAACAGATGTCAACAAAACAGGAAATTGTCTTGAGGGGGTGAATTTCAAAGGGTCATACATGTAGGTATCGCACACGACTATGATTTCCACAAATGTTAAATAGCACCCGTTTTCATGTTCCTGCTCACATAATTTTACTGGATATTCAAAACAATTTGAAAAAGAAGTATGAAGCAACATGCTACATGTATATTGTATTATGTTAAGAAATGCATTTATAAAGGTTATATTGGGTATTCATTTATCAACTTAAACATTGGTTAAAACTGCAAAACATTAATTATTACAAAATGTAATGATGAATGAAATTAAAACAAAAAAAAATGTCAAATAAAACCCAGGGTTTTCTGATAAATTTTAGAAGGAAATTATAGCTATTTTAGTTGACTTGAGGTAAAGTTTTCCCATAACATGTACTTGTACTAGGACAAAGATCATAAAATTAACCAGAGACAATTTTATTCTATAATTTTGATATAATTTGTCCCAAAAGTAGTTCAGCACATTGTAAAAATATTCATGATATTGTTGAGAAAGCGCAGGTGGGATTTTTATACGACCGCAAAAAAATGTTTGCGTTGTATAATGCTATGATGTCATCATAGCAGAAGACACATTTGGTTTCCGGACAATAACTTTAGTTTAAGTGAATGGATCTCTATGAATTTTTACCAGAAGGTTTAATACCACTAAAGGAAGGTTGGGATCGATTTTGGGGGTGATGTTACCAACAGTTTAGGAAGTACGAGCCAAAAAGAAGCATTTTTGTAGTTTCTTGACAATAATTTGGGTGTAAGTCTATGGATCTCTCTGAAATTGTACCACAAGGTTCCATATCACAAAGGAAAGGCTGGGATTGAGTTTGGGTTTAATTGTCCCAAACGTTCAGGAATAAGGGCCAAAAACAAGCATTTTTCTATTTTCCAGACAATAACGTGTGTTTAAGTGTATGGATCTCTCTAAAATTGTACTCCGAGGTACGTTCCATACCATAAAGGGAAGCCTGGAATTGAGTTTGGGGGTAATTACTCCAAAAGGGGGGTGGGGGTTCAAAAAGTTGGGGGGGGGGGATCATTTTTTTTCTTCGAAATAATTGAAATCAGTTTTCCACTTTTTTCTTCGTGCTTCAAGATATTGATTTGATATTTGGTATATCATTTTAGCATGACAAGTTACAGATCAAGTTCGAATTTTGTACCGGTCTGATGATTTTGTGCAGAGTTATGGTGCTTTGACTTAAAAAAATCACTCAAATAATCAGTTTTCCACACTTTTTTTCGTCATGCTTGAAGCTATTGACTGGATATTTGTTATATAGTTTACACCATGACAAGTTATAGATCATGTTATCATTTTGTTCCGGTACAATGAATTTTTAACCGGTAGGGGACTATGTATTGTCATGCAATACTCTCAGAATGCTTGTGTTTTTGGATATTGGGCCCCATTTTTAAATTGGTCTACATTGAGGTCAAAAGGGTCCTAATTAAACTTTGTTTGATTTCATCAAAAACTGAATTATTGCAGCTGTATGATTTGCTGAATCTTATTGTGCATTTAGATTTTTATTTTTGGCCCTATTTTTCAAAATCTACAAACTGCTCAGAGTCTGAAAAGACCAGTTTTTGTGATTGACCAGTAAAGTCGAGCACACATTTTACTCCACTAGTCTCGACATTGTCTCGACAGTACTTAACTGTACTAAATTGTACTGGACTAGGTCTCGACTTTACTTAATTAGTCTGATTCAGTACTTGATGATCTTGGTGTAGTCTGAAATGGTCTCGACCAAGGCTCGACCAGTCTCGACCTGTCTCAACCAGTCTCAACCTGTCTCAACCAGTCTCAACCTGTCTTGACTAGTCTCGACTCAGTCTTAACCAGTCTCAACCTGTCTCCACTAGTCTGGACCTTCAAATTTAGTCTTCACTGGTATAAATCAGCCCATCTAACTAAATTAAATAAAGATCTTAAAAAATTCCAGTTTATTTGTTAGTTTGATTCATTGCTGTAAAATGAAAGAATTTAATTAATAGGTAAAAAAAAAATGATTAAATTCAGATAGGCATCTTTGATTTTTTTTATAACTTTTTCAAATCAACTTGGATTTTCATCAAGCTATACAGCTACCTTGGTAATATATTAATCTTACTGAATCCCAGGTTGTTAAAAAGTTTGGTGTATTGCTGTCAAATTTAAGTATTAAATTAATCTAGGTCAAAAAACCTAGGATTTGCAGTTCAGACAAAATAGAGATAGTACACTTTAATTTTTTTTATAACTTTTTCAAATCAACTAGGATTTTCATCAAACTATACAGCTATCTTAGTAATATATTGATCTTACTGAATCATAGGTCATTATGTAGTTTGGTGTATTGCTGTAAAATTTAAGGATTAAATTAATCTAGGTAAAAAAAGCTTGAATATGCATTTCGGACCATATTCAGATAGTACACTTTAAATCTTTTTATAACTTTTTCAAATCAACTTGGATTTTCATCAAACTATACAGCTACCTTGGTAATATATTGATCTTACTGAATCAAAGGTCATTATGTAGTTTGGTGTATTGCTCTCAAATTTAATCTAGGTAAAAAAGGTTAGGATTTGCAATTTTGGACAGAATTCAGATAGTACACTTTAATTTTTTTTATAACTTTTTCAAATCAACTTAGATTTTCATCAAACTATACATACAGCTACCTTGGTAATATATTAATCTTACTGAACCCCAGGTTTTTAAGAAGTTTGGTGTATTGCTGTCAAATTTAAGAATTAAATTAATCTAGGTCCAAAAAGCTAGGATTTGCAGTTCAGACAAAATAGAGATACACAATGTAGTACACTTTATTGATCTTACTGAATCCCAGGTTGTTATGTAGTTTGGTGTATTGCTGTTAAATTTAAGATTCAAATTACCCTAGGTAAAAAAAGCTAGGATTTGCAATTTCGGACAAAATTCAGATAGTACACTTTAATTTATTTTATAACTTTTTCAAATCAACTAGGATTTTCATCATACTATACAGTTATCTTAGTAATATATTGATCTTACTGAATCATAGGTCATTATGTAGTTTGGTGTATTGCTGTCAAATTGAAGGATTAAATTAATCTAGGTCAAAATAACTTGAATTTGCAGTTCGGACTATATTCAGATAGTACACTTTAATTCTTTTTATAACTTTTTCAAATCAACTTAGATTTTCATCTAACTATACAGTTACCTTGGTAATATAATAATCTTACTGAATCCCAGGTTGTTAAGAAGTTTGGTGTATTGTTGTCAAATTTAAGAATTAAATTAATCTAGGCCAAAAAAGCTAGGATTTGCAGTTCAGACAAAATAGAGATAGTACACTTTTATTTTTTTTATAACTTTTTCAATTAACTAGGATTTTCATCAAACTATACAGCTATCTTAGTAATATATTGATCTTACTGAATCATAGGTCATTATGTAGTTTGGTGTATTGCTGTCAAATTTAAGGACTACATTAATCTAGGTCAAAAACGCTAGAATTTGCAATTCGGACTATATTCAGATAGTACACTTTAGATTATTTCAAAGCAACTTGGATTTTCATCCAAATCTATAGCTATCTTTATTATATATTATTCTTACAAAAAACAGGTTATTTGGTAATTTGGTTAATTGCTGTCGAATTTAAATAACTTAATTATAGGTATCTATCTGAATTTTGTCAAAACTGAAAATTTTAGCCTTTTTTTACCTATTAACTCGGTCATTAAATTTGACAGTAATACACCAATATACAAAACAATCTGTTTTTTTGCATGGTAAATATATAATAAAGATAGCTGAAAAGTTTGATAAAAAACCAAGCTGATTTGAAAAAGGTTATGAAATTTAAAAAAAAAAAGAAATGTGTTCCAAAGTTACAGTAAAAATGTATTTTAATCATATCTAAAAATAATTTTTGTCAAATTTAAAGACATGGCATATGAGAACCACTTTCATATGGTTTAATTACCTCAGTACAAGTGAGTTTTACAGGTAAAAAGAAAGCCCTACTTTTCTTAAACTCGTGTATTACTTATCTAGTGAATTCAAAAAGCCCTGTGATTTCAGTTTAACAGGATGTTGCAATTTTGAATGAATGTTATTTAGAATTTAAAACTCTCTGGTAGGTGTGATCTTTTTAATAAGTTTCCCCAAGCAGGAGGTATTGCTTTATACATCACCACTAATTAGAAGAAATATTTTAATAATTTCTTTAAAGTTTGATCCCTTTTTGATATATTCATATTATATATATAAAAAAGGAATAAAACATTTAAGAAATTATATAACTATATCATACATGTCATATATACTTTATCCCAGATTATAATAAAAGATATATTTCAAATATCCTAGCTATTTTTATCTCAATTAATTAAATTCTTAAATTTGACAGCAATACTCCAAACTACACAATGACCTGGGTTTCAGTAAGATTAATATATTACTAATATAGCTGTATAATTTGATGAAAAAACAAGTTGATTTGAAAAAGTTATAAAAAAAAATAAAGTGTACTATCTGAATTTTGTCCGAAATTGCAAATCCTTGCTTTTTTTACCTAGGTTAATTTGAATCTTAAATTTAACAGCAATACACCAAACTACATAACAACCTGGGATTCAGTAAGATCAATATATTACTAAGATAGTTGTATAGTTTGATGAAAATCCAAGTTGATTTGAAAAAGTTATCAAAAGAATTAAAGTGTACTATCTGAATATAGTCCTAACTCCAAATTCTAGCTTTTTTACCTAGATTAATTCAAATCTTAAATTTGACAGCAATACATCAAACTACATAATGACCTGGGATTCAGTAAGATCAATATATTACTAAGATAGCTTCATAGTTTGATGAAAATCCAAGTTGATTTGAACAAATTATAAAAAAAAATTAAAGATGCCTATCTGAATTTAATCTTCTTTTTTACCTATTAATTAAATTCTTTCATTTCACAGCAATGAATCAAACTACCGAATAGACTGGTATTTTGTAAGATCTATATATAATTTAGTTAGATGAGCTGATTTACACCAGTGAAGACTAAATTTGAAGGTCCAGACTAGTCGAGACAGGTCGAGACTGGTTAAGACTGAGTCGAAACTAGTCAAGACAGGTTGAGACTGGTTGAGACAGGTCGAGACTGGTCGAGCCTTGGTCGAGACCATTTCAGACTACACCAAGATCATCAAGTACTGAATCAGACTAATTAAGTAAAGTCGAGACCAAGTCGAGTACAATTAAGTACAGTGTTTCTCATTTCTCGTTTTTTATATAGATTAGACCGTTGGTTTTCCCGTTTGAATGGTTTAACACTAGTAATTTTTTGGGGCCCTTTATAGCTTACTGTTCGGTGTGAGCCAAGGCTCCGTGTTGAAGACCGTACTGTGATCTATAATGGTTTACTTTTATAAATTTTGACTTGGATGGAGAGTTGTCTCATTGGCACTCATACCACATCTTCTTATATCTAGTTAAGTACTGTCGAGACAATGTCGAGACTAGTCGAGTAAAATGTGTGCTCGACTTTACTGGTCGAGCACAACAACTGGTCTTTTCAGACTCAGAGCAGTTTGTAGTGATATAAGGTTTGAAGGGTCCAAAATTAAACTTTGTTTGATTTCAACTAAAATTAAATTATTGGTGATTGTTTTATATGCTGAATCTAACCATGTTGTTAGATTTTGGATATCAGACCATTCTAAGTAAATTAAATGTCCCATTTCAAATTTTTAAGATCATTGACCACATTTATTTTGTGTCAGAAACCTATATTATGTCAAACATTTGATCACAATCCAAATTCAGACAGTATCCAGCTTGAATATAGTGTCCAAACTTGCCCCAACTGTTCAGGGTTTGACCTCTGCGGTCGTATTAGGCTGCGCTCAGCGAAGCATTTTATTTAATTTTCATTTATTGTCTAATTGAAATGCAGTATGAAATAACTGTGTTCTAGGGCCATGCTTGAATGCTTTCTCCTACCTAAATAAAAGTTGTTGTAATTGTGATTTTCTTCTTGGAATATAATTTTAGAGTACTAGTACTTACAATATTTGTTACACAAAACATATATAAACTAAAGAAACAAGTCCATTCTTAATATCATATATATGTTTTTTTTTGTAGATGATTTCCAGCTAGAAAAATGAAGCAGTCTACAAATGATAAATGTGCACTTATGATTTGTAGGAAATATAGACAGATGTCAATTGTGGATGAACTCATAATTTTGTGTATATTATTTATTGTTTTTGGAAAAATGAATAGCTCAAACAGCATTGTACAGTACCATGAAGTGATGTTGGGATTAAACTGGACAAGAAGCAAATAGTACATTGAATAAATAGCACACTAATAAATTGTTAGAAAGATCATACAACTGGATGGCTGTTAATACCTTGGATAATTATTCATTTGAAATAGCAATTTGGAATTATAAGTATTCAAAGTCTTAATTAGTGCATATATTTGTAGTGCATCATCATGCTCTTACATGTATCTGAATTTAATCGTGCCTTGGAATAATAAAATTTCATAGATTCGGTGAATATTTATATTATAGTACACCTGAATTTTCTGGATATGTTGTAATGTTTACCGCCAATTGACTGCTTACTGTGCTTAAAGTCTAAATGTGTACCGATACATGTATTTCTGATAATCTTAATTACAAATGCACTGTTTATAACCAAACTGGCATTTTATTCTGGTCAAGCATATTAACAATACTTCAAAGTATCATTTTATTTATATGACCATTGATCACAGCTATGTTTGCTATAAAACAAAATTCAGACAACAATAAATATTCAATTACATGTACATGTAATTATATTCATGATATTGTAGTCTTGTATAATATAAATTAAGGAGATGTGGTATGATTGCCAGTGAGATAACTATTAACCAGAGACCAAATATGATGTTGCAACAAACAACCGCTAAAAATGTGCCTACCAAATTTAAGTAAGGGTGATTGTAAGTTAGTTTCTTATTCTAGACTTAAAATTAGTATTTGCTACTCCCCAGTATACATGAGGAAGCATGAATAGCATTCAAGAAAAGAGTTGAATGTCTTTCAGCAAACTATTTCTTTTTTGAGGTAGCATGCTTAAAATCTAGTTAAACCTAGATCGGTCTACTACAAATTAAAGCAGGTTTCTTACATACATGTATAAAAATGGTGTCCATAATATGCATAGTGTTTGCCATTGATGTAAAGCCACCTTCATTCATTGGAACAGAAAAAAAAAACATGTGAATACCAGTGTTAATAGAGGTCACCATCTGGGGTCGAAATCACATTATAAAAAAAGTTCAGTTAAGGCTATGATACAATACCAGTAATGCATAGATGGTAATAGTATGTCCCATTATTTGACCGGATTGAAGAAGTCAAAAACTTTCTTGTAGTCTGGATGGGGGCTCCTTAAACATGTTAATTTTTGTATTCTTTAAATTTGTAGACCATTTTTCCTCATCTTTGAAAAAAGTGTTAATTCAGTTTAAATTCTTTTGAAAATCATTTTACTATTAGATTTTATTTTATTAGTTATACACGTACATGATTTCTTTATTCTGTACTTCATTCATTTCTGTAATCAGTATTGTAATTTTTATTTACAGCTGTTATTCTTTATACTTTGGCTCCCCAATTTTCTCTATTCTTTATATTTTTTTGCCATTATTCTAGATTGATTTAACCCCATCCAGACCTACATTACTGCGGAGTCTTATATTTTTAGAAAATTCTGTTCAGGAAAAATTGTATTCTTGTGGATATTTAATTTAGTGGGTTTGCCAACGTCTAAATATAATTCTTTAGAAAATGTGTACTTCGTTGAACATTTAATTTTGTGCTTTATCTATTACCATGAAATCCAATATTTGGTATCCCAAACACTAATGAATCCAAAGTAGCAGACATCTACCCATCAACCAAAAATTAACAAATGTCTTAAGGTCAACATATACTTATAAAAAAAGTTTTTTGGAAATTTTAACTAGAGAATAAAAAAAAAATAGATGTGGTATAGTTGCCAATGATACAAAAACCCACCAGAGACTAGATGACCTAGAAGTTACCAACAGACAACTATATATAGTTCACCGTACGGCATACAGCAGTGAGTAAAACCAAGAATGTATATATAAATCCTTGGCAAAACCCAAACAGCATATTTTCTCCAAAGAAAATTTAGTCACGAAGATTGAACCTCCCCGACTGTAATTTTGTAAAATAACCTATTTTATCTCGATTATGATTCATTACATGCACTTAGTCCTATAATATAAGACTTCGGAGTTTCATATCATTTACATTCAACGTTTTTTATCGGATATGTTTTTTTTACTATCAATGTTGATCCCGTTTTTTTTTTTTACTATCAATGTTGAAACCCGTTTCAACATTGATAGTAAAAAAAATTATCCGATAAAAAACGTTGAATGTAAATGATATGAAACTCCGAAGTCTTATATTATAGGACTACACATGCACTGTGTTTCTTATTTGAGTCTCGTAGAGATTCACACGATACATAGACCTTTCAGTTTGCATTTGTAGTGAATAAAATTTCAGTTTTCAACTGATTTTACCGGTTCATGTAACCACGTTCCTCCTTGCTCTTTTACCGAAGACGAACACCTAAAAATACAATTGTATGTACCACCAAACGTTTACAAATGGTTTATGGTGTTTAAGCATTTATGCATATATTTTTAATCATATACAAATATGTTGTTAATATCTGTTTCCTTGTCAACCATGTCAACAGAAACCACTTAAAACTACAACAAACACATTTTCGGGAGAGGGATTCATAAAAGTTTTTCCAAACTTGTTTCCGAATCCCATATTTGAATTTCATGTACCATTGTACTCCTTAATTGTTATAATTTTTCATTAATAAATACTGTTTAAACTGAACACATTTAATTTGCCGCAAACTTAATATTCACTACAGTTATGCCATCGACTGGTTAAATCCTTCGGCCATCGGATGCCAAAAGCAAAACAAATGAAATCAGTTAACAGGATTTAAATTATTTTTTGTAAATAATTTGTGAAAGGAAACCCTAATAAATACAAGACAAGACAAAGACAAAATATTTTATTTCCTCAGACACAAACGTGTACAAGAGGTCAAAACATGATAAAGTATACACATAAATCGACAGCAGAGTAATGTATAATAGCACGTGATTTTCATGACATTGAGATTTATACATTATATGTTACCTATTAAGTTTAAAGGATTACATTTGTACAGATATCTTCCTATTTATTCAGTGATTGTAAGTACCTAAATATATATATAATGTATAAAAATTGTATCTACAACACATAAGTAACATACTTTCCTATACACCTTTATGTTGCACAATGAAAGTAAACCGACTTGAAGGATATTGTAAGTAATAATTAGGTACGAGATTTTGTCTAAGAAGTGACACACTAGGATGTGAACAAATACACATATAATGATATTCGTCGCCAATATTTTGATTACATAGATGACATATCCTATTTTCTTTTAAAATATTTTTCCATCCATACAAGACACGGCTATGATTACCCGCAAAGAGTAACAATAAGAAATAAATAACCAAATATATGTGACAATTTAATAAATTCCAAACAAGGTAAAATTGTCCGTTCGCTGTTACATGTAACAGGATGAATAATATATCGGTATAAGCTAGTTCGGCATTTCTATGGGTTACACGTCAGTATGACAGCAACCGAACGACAAAAGACATCTTGAGAGCAGCATGGAGTATTCCAACAAAAGACCGGAGTATATAGACATGATAGAATACCGGTATAGCAAGCTCTAAATCGTCCAAAGTTTATAAAAAAAATGAAAACAACATGTTAATAATTTAATGTGTATTAATGTCATTATCAAATTGTGAATAAGTCAAACAAAAACAATCAAAAATCTGAGACGATGGTCAGTTTCTTTCTTTGAAACAGGTTTACGTCTATCAAAATCACTCACAAGAGTTTTTGTGTCGGACATATATTTGTATCCATCCAAGCACGGTATATTAAAAATAAGGAGATGTAGTATGATTGCCAATGAGACACCTATCCACCTAAGTTCATCGGAAGTGGCTGTAAACAATTATAGGCAACCACGCGGCCTCCAACAATGAGAAAAACCCATATAATAGGCCCCGAAATGAAAAATATGAATAAATAAATTGAGAAAAACAATTTACAAAACACAAATATGACAGACATGAACCAACAACAACCACAGAACTACAGGCGGGGTTAAACGTGTTTGAAGGTGCCAAACAGCCCCCCCCCCTCCCTTTTTTTTTTTTACCTAGGGCAGTGGTGTAGCAGTACATCATATGAACAAAATATAAAAATCAGTCAAAAAAGTCTTAACTCATCAGATCAATACAAAGTAGAAAAACATCTAACAAAAACACAGTTTCGACGAGGCATGGTATTTATATATCCCCCACAAAGTCAGATCTGTACTCAGCTGTTACTGACAGCTACATCAAAGCCAATAATAATAAAAAAAACAATGTATATAGGATGATCACGCGTGTTAAAATCCTGGACAAGTCTACCTTTTTATTCATAACAAATTACTTTTTTGTTTGTGTGTGTAAAAGAGGGGATTCCTTTATTTGATACACTTGATTTTTTATCAACAGGATAAAATGGCCTGAGACATTACACCTGATGCACCGACGGGGTAAAGCCAGTGCTTGGACACATGCAAACCTTTGCAAGAACACTTTTGAGGGGTCCTAAAATGATATGTTGCAGGGCACTCTCTTCCCACATAATACTTTGCCGGATGACGGTTAAAATATTTGCTCTTCATCACGGTTGACTTACTTTGCAAACCTCATTTTTATTGTTCTTGATCTCTGAAATATTTGTCACTGGATATTAGAAAAAAAGATCACGATGATCGAATTCGTTCCAGTCAATTTTAGATATGAATATTGTGGATGGTTAAAAGTAAATTCTATCGATTGAAGAAAATAGTAGACAAAAAGGTATATGTTAACAAAGAATACAAAATATATACCATTACAAACCGAACCACAGACTGTGAAAAAAGTGACGCGTCATAAAATCGACATAACAGGTTATATCTCTTTGATACTATATAAGCTAGATAAAGATTTCTGATTTTTGTTTCGTACCAAGCTAATTTCAAATGATTTATTTTTTGTCGTGATTTTTTTTATATAAATTTAAGATTAAAATGAATGGCAAATACTTTCAATCTGACTAGTTCTTTTTCTTTCTCCCGGATCATTTTTTTTTCAGAAAAAAAAACATAACCCCCTTTAATTGTCTGTCCCTATGAACAAATTACACGAGGAGCTATATGAGCAAATTGGACCTTTTTCATATTTGAATGATTAAATTTGTTAAAGATATTATAAATACATGTACATGTATATCTTAAGACTAATAAAGTTGAATAACGACAACTAGCAACCTAAAATACAAATGTATTTTAACCAGTAAAATGCCCAGGACTCTTTAAAGTTATCGTATATGCACACAGGACGGATATATCTATTCGTTGCACGCTGTTTATTTTAGTAGTAAATTTTGGTAGATTTTGAAAACGAACTTCGAGAGATATTTATTATATTTATAAAATAATGAGGGCACGTGTCACTGATTACACAACTACTCAGCCGTGAATTATCCAATCAACAAAATTGATTGGATTATCCTTATTGTTTATAAATATTATGTTATTAGAACAGTGTTTTGAATAAAATTGAATTATACATGTTATACGATGTTTTTAAGTTGTTTCGGAATTGTTTAATGTTACATGTATTAAATTTACTTTATGCGTAGTGCATTTTTACGATTATGAAGTAAAAAATAAAAACTCCCACTCAATGCATTTTAATACAGTTTCTCTTATGATCGTTACCTGTTATATAATTCTTGCATGAAGACATATTTCTCGTATCACACTGCACGGAGTGTGATACAAAAAACTTTAATTTTGATTATTAGAAAAATACCTAAATATGATAAATGACAGAAACTGAGAGGAAAACGGAGATAAATTAATATTTCAGAATTTATCTAAATTCATTCAAGGCTTGTAATACTGGACAAGAACAATTTTAATAAGAAATTAAATCTTACTATATGAGATTTGATCATATGAAAATCAAATTTTGATAAGTACAGCAAGTTCAAGAAATGTATTACTGGACAAGAATGAGATTTAATGACGAAATATTTTTTTAGATAAAATTTGCATATGTAAGCTGTCTATTAATAATGTTCAACACTATCTAGGCCCGGTAAGACCCCATTTTGGCCCCAAAATATAGCATTTTTACAAATTTGTTAAAATTTAAGATTATAGCTATTTATTGGAAAGCATAATATTTTCGTTACATAAATATTGGTTGTTTTTTACCATACAATGCATATGCATCAGGTACTAGCATCATTAATTCATGCAAAATTATTAAAATTTTCACATTTCACGATTAAAGACTATGCAAAAACAGTCTAACTTGCGAAGCCTACTTTGATATTCTATATGACAAAAAGTAGTGATTTTTTTTTGTAGATTTAGAACTTTGAACACAAAAATTTCTATTGAAATTGGTAGATGGCAAAATAATAAGAGAGAAAATTTTATTTGTACTTTATGTAATTCCGGTGATATTGGCGACGAGTTTCATTATTCTTTAGAATGTTCGGCAATAGACAAAAAGAGACAAACGCTGTTTAAACGGGGGTTTTGACCCCCAAGAACGCCACATTTTGCAATGAATTTTATCGATATTTTTTAACGTTTCTAAATGAAATAAATTGAATGGAAAATTTCCCGACTTTGTGAAGATTTCTCAATTGGCTTCAATATTTACAAACAAAATGAAAAGTTTATTTAACATTTTTGCAAAAACAGTATGTTTATTATTTTTCAAAGGGAAACCTTTTCTGTTTGCCAAGTTTACTTGTATGTGTTTATTACCTTCACTAATCACAGTGAAACTCCTAATTATTAAAGATCAAACGACCTAATCAACATGATAATTGGTTATGCATATCCCCAAAAACTGCACGTGTCGATAAAAACTTAAATAACTTTTCAAATATTGAATTGATTTTATGAAAACAAAAATTATAAGATCAAAAATTAAATTATCTATCGAATGCATACCCTTAACGCACACTAAAACATCTATAACATGTCCTGAGTGCCCTTTTTATGTTCTGAGCGGTATTTAGACGTACCGTAATGTTAGTGGCCGAATAAGGCTAATTCGATAACCAGGTGTTTAGTGTTCGGTGACCCGTATCGGCGCACACTATACATGCATGTATCAGACAAATTAACAAAAAAGCTAATCGCCAACCCAATCAAGGATGTCCACCTCGGCTTTAAATCACATGTTACAGTCGGTTGAAAGTTACCTGTGTATATTTAGTTCTAACTTTTAATCTAAAAAAAAAGAAATGCATGCATATGCACAAGCCTTATATGTTTGCACATTTTATTTCTACAAATTACCAAACTATTTCAACTCTCTTCTCGAATGTACTTTTAAGGATAATGATACAATGTTAAAAAGGGGGTTAAAATAGTCAGTTTTAAAACATGCTATATATATATCGTATTACCATTAAAAAGACAAACTAAACAAGAACTGCACATAAGGTTTAGACATAGGCTTTCCATGAAGATTATATAAAATTAGATCATGATAACTTGTATGTATACCTATAGAAGATTTGCATGTACTTTCACGGCAATGGCTGCATGACTGCATTCTCTATAGACGACACGTTGATGATCATATTTTTTTTGGAAAATTGAAATTATCCCACGCCAAATTTACTCTTTTTAAACACTTATTTCCTAAATGAATTCATATTATACACAGACCTTGCTGAGTGAACATGTTTAACTTGAGATAGAGATTCTGAATAAGCATTATTTTTAAAACATCTTCACAAAAGAAAAAGAATCACAGTATCACAGCTTCACGTGTTACGGTCTATATATAAATATATACTTACTTTGAGCTTCAAAACATAATATCATTTATGAAAATGATCAATTGATAATTGCTTAACGTCCAGTGGCAAATATTACATGCATGTTCAGAATTTTTTTTATAAAAATGAAATGGGCGTTGATGGCAGATATTTCATTGTTTCCGTTAAATTAATTCTCAACTGTTATCCACTATATGGGTAAACCTGTCTACTGTTATTGACTGTATGTTGGTCTTGTGATGTCTTCTGCATATTGTTTTCGTGGGGTTGCTGTCTTTTTACTTATACCCAATATATTCTTACAAATGTACATTGAATTTCATACTCGTCGGGTTGTTAAAATAATTGAATGTCGTGGTAACGAGCAGTATTTTAGATTTTAAAGTATAACCGTGGAATAAAAACTTTACATACTTGGACATTGTTCATTTTCTTGATCAATATAACTGACAAATAAAACCTTCAAAAATTCGATTCATTTTTACTGTTAATTTTCACTGAAAGGAACAATTTAAACACAACACGTGAGAAAATAAACGGAAGCTTCAAACAAAAGTGTACATTATATAATAATAAAACATTTCAGACTGTCTGGTGGAAGAGTATATGTTGATATTTGGTTTAATAAACAGAAACATTAGTTCATCAATATTATCATTTATTATACATAAACGCTGGCAGTGACATTTTTTTCAAAATATTAATAAGGAGATGTTGTATGATGCCAATAAGACAAATTTCAATCAGAGTTTCAATGACCAATATATCAGCAATTATATGCCTTCAACCAATACAGACATGTACAGACCGAAAAATCTGTCTCTTGTGTGTTTATATTTGTCATTTCATATTTAATTTGTCAACCGACCAGAGGAGGGACGACATTCTGCATACGACACGCATATTGGACTTATATTATCGATCGGTCGCAGTCACCTGGACAATGGAAATTTGTTGGATGATATTATACACATAAGCAATAATATACAGTTGTGATGATTATATAATATACATACAAGGACGCCTCCGGGTGCGGGAATTTCTCGCTGCATTGAAGACCTGTTGGTGACCTTCTGCTGTTGTCTGTTTTATTGTCGGGTTGTTGTCTCTTTGACACATTTCCCATTTCCATTCTCAATTTTATAATAATTGAATTTGGTAGTTTGGTATTTGTCATTATTTGCCGGGTATATACGAATTTATCCCTTTATCAAACTGCTATTTTCCGGGTGCTTTTTTTGTACGGCATGGACATTATAATTAAATACTCGTTTATTAAAGTAATTTTAACAAATTTTGGGTTTTTTATTTTGGTCAAAATTTTATTGTATACAAGATTATAAATATTAGACTCTTTTTTTTATTTGTCATTAGAAAAAAAGAAAAACACCAGAAAACAAGTAAAATACGAAGCCAACCAATATCCAAATTAAACATGTAATTTAAAAAACAAAAAGCTATCTTATATGTTTTGTTTTGGTTTTTTTTTCGGGGGGGGGGGGGGGGGGGGGGGTGTGATCATTTTTATTTCAATTATCTTGAATATCTTAAATACACAATTCATGGTATTTGTTGCTAAGGTTTACGTATTTACGTATTTACTCACGGATTTGACAACTATTTTTTGACATTTTATTAGAAAATCGTCGTTTTTTAGCGACTCATTATGCAGCAACGAATGGAGACTTAAGGAGCCTTTTATGTTTTATGCTGTACAAACAATATTATTTAACGGTTATAAATTTCGAATTTTTTTTACTCGCTAACTAACGAAGTATTAATAAAAGCTTGTGTCTAGTATTTTTACAGACCTCGAATAAAAATTCCTGTCATTACGGAACATAATCTTTATAGATACAATTTACCAAAAAGAAGTAAAAAATACATTACAGTTTTTATGTAAAAGTTATTTTCGATCATCAATATTTCTTTCCATTTGAAAACTTGCTATATTTTTATGATTGCAATAGAGTATATTTGATATTAAAACATGAACAAATATACATTGCAAATTGAATGATATTCAATGAATTTTAATCTCATAAAACTACATGTCATAGTTACAGTTAAAATTGATTTTTACAATAACAAAGTCTAATTGTCAAGTCCGATTTAATCAATTGAGTATACATTTTTTAAAGGTTAAAAGTTGTAGAACTTGACCGAAAGCCGTTAAAGCTAGGTAAATTTGTACGCAATTCCGAAAAAACATATTTCATTTTAGTTGTAATTTATGCTTATTTAAACCTCACATATATTTTATTTTGGACAATTGAACAGAGCAAACAAATTTTCACGGAAGGACATGAATATAATTGAGAAATCAGGGTATTACAAACAAGCTCGAATAAAGGGAGACAAATCTTATTAATCTGCACAAACAATTTTATGTCAAAATTGATAGATTTACCTGGTACTGGATGCTACTGAAAATTCCCAATCAACTTTTTTATCGATGAACTGACGTGTACTAAAATGTACTTAACAGTACTGGATTTAACGCTACGGGTTTTTTCTTAATTACCTAAACCAGTACTGACTGGTACTTAATCGATCGCGATAGTTAGTGTACTGAACATGTACTGAACAACTGAAAAAGATCTTGACATTTTTCCTTGCGGTAAATTCAGGCATTTAAGAGTTGTTCAGTTTAAAATGACCGTTTCAGTAGTAAAACCCGTTACTAGTGTGTGGATCTTGTTTGCTGATAATTTGTGTTATTAAAGTGTATATCTATCGTTTATCGTTTTCTAGATAAAAGGCAAACAAAACCAATAAAAAAATTAAATTCGCCGTTAACGAGAAAGAACTCCAATTAGGATTTCGATTTTGACCAAGTTGACTTATTTGCACATCTAGTCTTGCTGATCAAATTTGCTATTTGAAGTGTTTATCAATCTATTATAGTTTGCAAGGTAATGGACAAAAACACTTGAAATTGTTAAAAATCGTCATTTAAGAGCAATAACTCCTTAAAGAGTCAACCGAAAACTTCGGCTAATTTGACTTAAATCTAGTTGTGCTGACCATTTTTGCCTTTATAGTTACTCATTATATATTATAACACAATTAAAACAAAGTTCGTAAAAATTGTCATTTAAGGGCAATAACTTCTTCAGAAGTCCTTTGGCAGTTTTGACGTAAATGTATAGAAGGTTAACTTTATAATTGCTAGATGCAATGAATTGATTTAGCATACTTGAACGAGAAATCAAAAGTTTCATCGAAATTGACAAAAATGCAACATAAATTCGAAAAAGCAAGATCAATATGCTCATTTGTTCCTGCTTTATAGACATTTTCTTAGTTTAATCAAAGAGAGTAATTTAAAAATGGTCTTGCTTATTCTGTATTTGCTCTGCTATAGTTATATTGTCCGTCAAATATTCGGGTCTTGGAGCCAATACACTCACAGTCAGTTATTAACACTATAATATCGTTCATTCGTTAAGTCGTTATTATTTGTGTATTATTACATAAGATTTTAAAATGTTAATTGTGTTGTAAAACTCTTCTCCAGAAATGATTTAGTCACTGTCCTCTGAAACTATTTACCAGAAATAAACTTCCCAACGTGTTCCGATTACAATACATTAGGCTTACACCACGTCATATCATACTGTTTAGTGCGTTAAGTTTCGATTTCAGTAAGGTCGAGAATATGTTTTTGGTCAAACCTTTTGGGTCATCAATGCTCTTCAACTTCGTACTTTATTTAGCCTTTTTACCTTTTTGAGTCGAGTGTCACTGTTGAGTCTTTTGGAGACAAAAAAGTGTCTGGTGTACACAATTATAAGCCTATCTTTGATGAGTTTACTGATAAGATATTAATTATTAGTGTATGCTGTTGATTGTATTTCTATACTCTATTGTATATTTATATTAAAGCAAATTGCTTTGCGGGTCATGGTTTATAAACTTTTTATCAGTTCTTTGATCGAGCTTCAAAACATGTTACCAGTCGGCACAGTTTTAAATAGACATCTTCACTACATGTACAGCCGAATCTGAAACCAAAACTGATACCAATACCGAAATCCAAACCAAAGAAAGTTCAGTGAATTGAACACGTATCTGTAAGCGTTAATGTTAATAAGTTTTAATGTTGACCATCGGTATATATTACTTTATAATGAATTTTCTTATACTTTGACAAAATGTAGATTTGCTCATGTTTTTTTTTCTAAAACACAATACAAATTATTTGTCACTGTGCTATTTTGTAAGCTACTAGTTGAGCAAAGATGCCCAATTTTGCATATATTATTCATGAAAAATCACTGTTTTGTGAATAAAAAGAACTTTATGACATAGAATTTTGAAATAAAATATGAGAAATAAAGACAACAGAAGTATACCGCTGTTCAATAGTCATAAATCGATTAAGAGAAAACCAAAACCGAGGGAAACACATCAACTATAAGAATAAAACAACGGAACAACAGAAACACTGAACTGCTACAAAAACAAACGCCAACATACATAGAAACGGACTATTTGATAACAACTGCCATATTCCTGACTTGGTACAGGACAGTTTAAGAAAAAATGGTGGGTTTAACCTGGTTTTATGGCTAGCCAAACCTTTCGCTTATATGATAATGTAAAAAAATACCGCTAATATGACAACATTACGTGACAGGAATACAATACAAATGAACACAAGAACACTCAGAACAGAGATATACATAAATAAATAATATAATAGTACATTGCAACATGTAAACCACAGAACAACAATGAAAACATCCCATGAATTTACGACAGTACACCAGTACACCACAATAGAATTATGAACTGTACGTCACACGAATGTATCAACGCCACAAAAAGTGACGTATTTTTTGTGATGTTGAGAAAATAGGTCTTAGAATATGCTTTAAGAAATCAAAAAGTAACAATGATGTCACCGAATTATTGTTCTTGCTAAAAGTAAAAAAAAAGAAAATGTCTTAAACATTCCTTTATACTTTTTGCTATGAGAGTTATCTTCCCTTAAACGACAAGTCAAAAAATTGATTGGAACAAAAACAAATGGTATATGTTAAAACAGACGAAAAAGTCTGTCATTCGCGTTTTTCGTAAACTGTCTTGTTATAAATTATGCCTTTAGTTTTCTCGATTGAATTTTTTCACATATTTTATGTCGGGGACTTCTGGTGGAACGGTAGTATTTCCTGTCCCATAGGGATAATGATAGCCTTTTTAGAATTTTCACCACTTTCTAACAGTGCCCAAAAGTCTACATACACATTTAACTGAAGTACTTTCATTATAATATTCAAAAATTAATTTGAGTACGTATGATGACCGTTTACTGTTTTTGCTATCTTTATAAACCTAAGGCCACTAGTGTTTTTGAGTCTTTTATCATCCAGTTAAATATATAGTGGGGAATAACTACAGAATAAAAACGGATACATTACATAAAACAATTTAAACTCGTTTTTGATGGTTTTTGATATTAACAAAACTTTCAAATTTGTTTTCCCTTTATATTTGGCAAAAAGAGCTAAATTTGCAACAATGAGCGAAACCCATTCCAAATAGTCAGCTTTAAAAGGTCCCGAAGTGACAAATATAAAACATTTAACAGTCTGATTTAAATAAATAATGAACGAAAAACAGAAAAACAAAATTCTTCCAGTAAAAAAAATAGATAGTACTTCAGAAAACGACAATGCCGTTCCTTTACATACATGTCCATGCGTACTGCTCGAAGTATAACGTCAAACATTCTATTTCTTTTAAAATACAATTTGTGAGCAACAATGTTTGAGGGCACATGAAGGCTTCTTTTAGAATCCATGTATCATTATAATTAAAGACAAAAGTGCAATAACAACTGATGCATCTATATCAATTCTTTGTTATCGTTCTACGGAAAGTTGAATAAATAATATTTAATTATTTAATTTATGTAATATGTTTCCTAGTAAGAAGTCTATGCATCATAGGTGTAATGACTAGTTTCAAGTTTGTGAATCTTTGTTAAGGTATTTACATTCCGGAATGTAGGTTGCTCTTTTGTGTACCCTACTTAAGTCAATGTATCTGAACAGTGTGATTGGACAAAAAATACAGTATCTACTGAACATACTTTCCCATTTCGTAATTTTACATACAGATGAAAATAAATTTTTGAGAATTTCTTTTAAATTTTGTATTCACTGGATGAATATATGGACAGTTGTTATCCATTCAATTGATGTGTTTATAAGCTTTTGATTTTGCCATTGATTATGGAATTTCCGTTTTGAATAACCATAACTTGGGACAGTGCAGGGGCGGATCCAGCCATATTTAAAGGGGGGTTTCCAACCCAGAATAAAGGAGAGGGGTTCCAACTATATGTGCCCATTCAAATGTATTGATCGTCCAAAAAAGGGGGTTTTAACCCTCGGAACCCCCCTCTAAATCCGCCACTGCAGTGATGTAACAGTACAACATAAAGACGAGCTTTAAAGATCAGTTGAAAAAGGTTTAACTCATCAGGTGGATACAAATATAAATACATCTAACAAAAACACAGAGTGGACGTGGCCGGGTACTTGTAAACTCCAACAACAAAGAAAACACTAAGTTCAGATCTGGGAGTACTCGCAGTCACTGACAGCTAGTTCAAAGACACTAACAACTAATAAAAGAAATTCTGCATCTAAGACTAAATTATCAATCAGTACACATTCAACATCCAATGGATTTAGAATAAAGAGGTCATAAACAATCAGAGAAAAAACATGACTTTGTACAATGCCAAGATACAGGTATTGAGAGATAGTAGATCCATATTCTATTTGTATATTGGCGTTTGCTTTTGTTTTAATGGAACACACAAAGGATATGGAATAGTTATCCATGACATAAAATCGGTAGATGCACACAAAAAAAACACACAAAAAGCAAAATAACAGCGCTTTTATTGCTGTTCTTGATCTCAAAGTCACAATGAGGCCTTAACACGGAGCGAAAAAACTCTCACCTCACTGCAAGTTTAATACGGTCGCTAGCACCGGCTTGAGTTGAATTCTTTGCAAAAATAAGTAGTTTAGTAGTGTATTTCTTTTTCTGTTGAATTTTACCTTATAGGTGATTGGTTTCTTTCGGTTTTATTTATTTACCATGATTTGTTTTGATTAATCAAATTAGATCATTGAACAACAGTATCATTTGAGTCTTTTATTGGATATTGCAACATAAGTTGATATCTTTGGGTGCTTTCTGTTTTGAAAGATATAAGATATATCGTAAAATTCTGCATGGGTATATGTATATAAGATGTGGTATAAGTGCCAATGAAACAACTCTCCATCCATGTCATAATTTATAAAGTAAACCGTTATAAGTCAAAGTGGTGTCTTCAACACGAGTATTGGCTCATTCTAAACAGCAAGCTATAAAGGGTTAAAAAAATGACTTGTGTAAAACTATTTAAACGGGAAAACCAACGGTTTAATCTATATTAAAAAACTAAAAACGAGAACAACATCAACAAACAACAACCAACGAATATCAGATTCCTGACTTTAGACAGGTGCATACAAATGCAACGGATTTAAACTTTTCAAAAGGTACCAACCTTCACCCTTACCTTATGAATAAAAGAGACGTATGTTACGTTTTGAAAACGTGGTTTTCAACAAACTTTCAACATTCCACATGTGCCAATGGGAACTACTTTGCTTGGCTTCCTGCCAACTTTTTTCTTCAATTAAATGAGGCAGACTTCATACAAGAGCTTCCTATGAATAAAAAAAAGAACAAGCTATCATTATCCTATATCTATACCGTCGTCAACATAGATAATGTATCCTCCTTACGAAATAATCTAGTATGTTACGTTGAACGCGTGTATCCAATCTAACTTGAACCTGAATACTAATGAGTGTGATAGGATGTCTCTACGTGCATGATGTATTTCACGGGATTTATTTCTATATAAATATATATATATAAACGTGTGCATATGCAAAAGTTTGAACTGAAATCTGATAATAATCCTTTTCTCCTTGAGAATTTTTACCCCAAGGTAATTTAATTTAGTTCCTTAGCTAAATGCTGATCTGTTTATGAAATTCTTTGTTCATTGCTACAAAAATGTTTGGAATGTACTACCACACAAAATGTTTAAAGCCGAAAACACTTTCACTTTAACAGAAAGTGTCAAGAAATATCAATAAAAAAATCAGAATTTTATAAATATTTTATTTATTATGATGACCATATCAATGACAATTCATGTCAACACAGAATATGCCATATGTATATCTAAAGAAAGAATATGCTTTTGTCATGTCACAATTGTGCAGATTCGCGTTGGTCCCGCTGCCCGCATTTTAAGTCGTATTTCGGTCAATGTAAATTATTAAAGTAATAAGATCAGTTTAAAATGCAGTCAGTCAATTAATAACAAATATTTAAATATCCGGCAGTTTCTTTTGTCATAGATGTATTAAACATTCAGATTTCGATCTGTTGGCTTTTATTTAAATAAATTTCAAATAAAGTTTAAATAATGTCTTTATATATTGTACTCTTTCATTGACTTGTGATCTAGATTGATATTTAATACTACAAATTATTTTAAGTATTTTAAAATTCATGCGAAAAAACATTACAGTTATGAAGGTGCCCCTCTTGTATTGTAAAACCTAAAGCCCTCATATTGTTTTTGTTTTCTATCAAAACCATAATTTGTTTTTCATTAAACAACACGACCATGAAAGTATAACTACTTACTATGGACACATTTGCTATAAAACCTGGAATTTTTCGAAATACTTAGGGGTTTCTACCCAAGGAATAAGCTGTGTTTTGCAAAACATTTCAGAGTCCGCAAAGTTCTTTGACTTTGTACTTATTTGTTTTTTTAACTGTTTTTTTTCAAGCGTCTATGTTTAAAATATCTTCAGGCAGTTTTGATTTGAACGCGATCTATGAGTTGCTGTAGACAAAACATGCAAATAAAATAATTAGATTTCGATAAGCATTGAGCATTGGTTTGGAATGTTTTTAACCACTGCTGGCCGACCTATCTTTCCGCTGATAACAACAGATCAATATTTAACACTCCATACTGAAATGAAATATCATTGAAGTTCATTTCTTTTGTAATTGATTTGGTCTTCCAAATAAAGGCAACAGTAGTATACCGCTGTTCGAAATTCATAAATCGATTGAGAAAAAAACAAATCCGGGTTACAAACATAAACTGAGGGAAACACATCAAATATAAGAGAACTACGACACAACAGAAACACAACACTAAAAATGTAACACACAGAGATACGAACTTGAATAACGATTCCATTTTCCTGACTTGGTAAAGGACATTTTAAGAAAGACAATTGTGGGTTGAACCTGGTTTTGTGGCTAGCCAAACCTCCCGGTTTTATGGCAATGTAAAATATAACATTAAATGACAACATTACATGGCAGGACTACAATACAAATAAATGGGAGAACATATAGGACAGCTGTTTTGTTTCAAATTTATCATAACTTACAACATCATTAATAGCTATAATTCGTTAGCCGACTTTGGAAACACCTTGTGTCCATTTTGCTTTAATCTATTCCATTTTGGATACGTCATGGAACTTCAATTATTTTGACCTCGAGCAAAGATATGTGTTGTTGCAACGCAAAATCAGTGCAGAAAAATGATAACGTAAATGTTATTGTAAGTATGATGTGAGCGTATGGTCCTATCGCGTGCTAACTATAAAAGCCGGTATTCTTGTTGATTATTGCTTTCCTTTTCACGAAGGTGACCTACCGTATTAGACAATTAACTTGGTATGTAATAACTTTAGCAATACGACGGGTACCACATGTAGAACAAGGTCTGCTTACCCTTCCGCAGCACCTGATATCAACTCTAGTTTTTGGCGGGGTTCGTATTACTTAGTCTTTAGCTTTCTATGTTGTGTCTCGTGTACATTTTTTGGTTTGGTTGTCTTTTTTGTTTCTAGCCATGGAGTTGTCAGTTTATCTATGATTAAACATAGAAAGTGTTCATATGATCTCATTTATGTAGACATTATATAATAAAAGGGATAGATTATATGAAATTATTGTTCCTGATAATGCCCCTGTTTGTATTAATTTTGCATTACATTGAAAAGGATTTTAGAAAACACAAAGTTAACCTAGTAAAACTGTTAATACACTGTTTTATTCTGCAGGGTTTGCTGATATACACTTAAAGATATACAAAACAAGTACATTTTTTTCATTTCATAAACATGTTAGTCCTGGCTTGCAGTGTTTGTTATGTCCATTGTTAAATAGTTGTTTATCAAAGAACTATTATAGTATAACTCCATGTTCCGTTACATCAACTATAGTTCTAACTCAGCAATGCACATTTAAAGAACAACATTACTTATGTCTGCTAAAATATATAGATAACATTCTTAATTACAAACAAATTGGCGGTATAAGACGGAGAGTCGCTAGTGACTTAACGACTCAGTTTTATTGTATCATGTTGGAGGTGTACACTAGAGTAAAGATGTTGCCTAAATATTTCGTTTTATCAATGCTCCTATCGTTTCTAGAAATATGATAAATATAATCAACCGCCTGGAAACCGTATATATTTCATATGGGGTAAGAAGGCTAAGTTTATTTTAATACACGGTTATTAGTAGTGTTACGTTCCTTTGTAAAAGCAATCCGTTGTTGAGGAAAAACCTAAAAGGTTTCAATAGTGAAGAGGTTGATAATGAACGATTGAAGTAAATGCAGAAGAATCATTAAAAGCCAACAACATGTTATTGTTGGCATTGGTTTTATTATTGTCCGATGGCAATGGGTTCATTACATTGAAGACTTGATCACTATGATAGCCGAACTGCCACATGATAAGACAGTCGGTAACCAGCTTTTAAGCTGTTACTGTGTATACTGAATTTGTAATTTGTTAAAAAAAAAATTACATAAACATATGTTGAAAGGATATCAAATACAAATAAATATATTGAGGATATTATATAATGTGTCTCATCATGTAAAACATTTTAGGTGGCGCGGGTGTCTTCCTCCGTCTTGGATTTTGAAGTAGCAGATAACGTTGGTCTAGATCTTTGATGAAATGTGCAAATTTTGAGAGTAGTATGTAACTTATGTGTTAGACTTTTGATGTAAATATAGAAAATTGTGTGTTTTATCATAATTATGCCTGTAATTTCTCAAACACACCTTATTTGTGTTTGATTAATTTTTTTTCAACTTTGCCAAATAAGGGGAGATAACTCAGATAAAGTAATTTTTATAATAGAAAGTGTTGTGCATTTACCTATTTTAATCTGTAGCAAGAAAACAAGTTCAATGAACCCATTTGTTTCTTTTTCTTATCTGAAAGCATGTTATAAGAGCTATCTTCTCACATTATATCTTAAAATTCTATCGGGTAGTTTTCTTTTTATCACACAAAATTTGATTTTCCATGCATAATCTCTACAAAATCTGACAATTTTGCACAACCTGTAGCGTGAAAAAAAGTCCGGTGACCCATACTTTTTATTATATTTTTGAAAAAAGCATGATAAAAACTTCATTTTGACAAATTATTAAAAACTTCTGTCAATTTTAATTAAAACGCCCCAGCCACCTTAACCGATTATATAATTTTAGACGTACAGTATTAAAGAATCAACGACGAATATAACTCTCCAATGATTAAACTGAATAGAATTAAAGAGCGTTATTTTGCATTAATCAAATTTTGTTGTTGATTAGTAATTGCATCTAAATTGTAAAATTGCACACGCAGTACAATATTGTTCAGGGATAGAAGTACCAAAAGGTACGTTTATTTGCTACTATTTTATTTAAATCAAAATATGTATGCAGAATATGTTTTTTGTTTTACAATTTTGTGAAGTTAAAGACGGTACATTATTAACAAAACCTTCGATGTTTTATACAAAACTGTTTTTTTTATAATGTAACAAAATCTATTCAATGCAATTACTTGTTTCTTATTTTAATGATTGTCCAAAAAATTCAAAATGAGTAATGTAAGTGAAGAACAAAATAACATTAGTTTTCAGCAATTAAGGATGTGAAATTTTTAAAATAAAAAAATACTATAAGTATATAGAGCAACAGTCAATGAACAAATTAAGCTACAAATATTGATAAGATATGGAGCTCCATTTCGAGATATTTGAGTTTTGAAAAATGGTGGGAGAAGGCTGTTTCGGACTTTTACCTTACATTTGCATTGATATTATTTGGGTCTCAAAATAAAAGAAAAAAAATCAAGAATCTGCCTAGATTTTAGTAAATGACCTTATATGATCTATTGAAGTAATTTATTATAGAAAATATATAGTGTTATGGTTCAAAATATGCTACCCTGTAACGTAGGGGAAAAAATAAGGAGTCCCAACATTTGACACAAATTCCAAAACCTCTCAAGTATATCCTTGAGATAAACAAATAAAAGATTAATGGAAATCTAAATGTAGGAGTGACATTCATCTACATCGGTGTAATGTAAAAATCGACCTTTGCAGACATTTTGTCCGTAGACGATCGTCTGACTACGGAAACATCATATATTGCACTTCCGGACACATGCAATGTGTAAAGTGTCATTTTTATTGTGTAAAGCTCTGGGCCGATACCTATACACAAAGGTTATCAACAAATAAAGACAACAGCAGTATACCAGTGTTCAAAAATCATAAATCGATTATGAGAAAACAAATCCGGTTCAGAGAGATGTAACACATTAACTTTAAGATTAAAACTAAGGAAAAACAGGAAAACTGAAGTGTAACAAAAACATACGCCAACATACATAGAAACGAACCATTTGATAACAACTACCATATTCCTGACTTGAATATTTAAGAAAAAAATGGTGGGTTAAACTTGGTTTTATGGCTAGCCGAACCTCCCGCTTATATGACACTTTGACATATATCGCTATAATGAAAACACTATGTGACAGGAATACAGAACAAACACACGGAAGAACATTCATCACAGAAACACTCACAAACAAATAATGTACTAGTCGACACAACATGCAAAGTGCAGAAGAACAACTTACATCTTCAATCAACCACAGAGACCACAGATTATCACAAACAGTGACGAACTTACGTATCAAAAATGCAATCGCAAACTTTATACATTTTTTTCACAAAACCAATCCAAACAATTCTTATAACAATGATGGTATTAAAAATGCTATTTGTTTACTACAAAAGAGAAGACAAATCACATTATCCAAGCGAAAATATAACAGACACATCAATATTAAATACATATGTGTTGGATGTACAACAAATGGAGACATTTCGTACAGCAATGCAAATTCACACTCGGTATTACAGTCATATTCGGGAATAAGACAATGTTGATATTGATAGGGATTAGATGACGTTCGGTACTCAGAAGACTGACGACATAGATTTTAAACCTCAATCTAAGACGTGGTAAAATGTCATTAGATAGTTTGGACACAGACACATCGTATAGATAAACCAATTGGTGATGGTGTGCGTAATTTTTTTAATCTTTCCTCCTCATAACTCTGTTGGGGCAGTTTCTGCAATAGGAGCATACCCCTGTATATGGAGTCAGCATAGTGTAAACATGCACGGGTATAACTTATTTATACAGATATGTGAACACCATACGACAAAGCAGAGGGTAGGTTACTTGCTTTATAACTATTTTGATCTGAGCGTCACTGATGAGTAGACGAAACGCGCGTCTGGTGTAATTAATTATAATCCTGGTACCTTTGATAACTATTTATACCACTGGGTCGATGCCACTGCAGGTGGACGTTTCGTCCCCGAGGGTATCACCAGCCCAGTAGTCAGCACTTCGGTGTTGACATGAATATCAATTATATGGTCGTTCTATAAATTTCCTGTTTACAAAACTTTAAATTTTTCGAAAAACTAAGGATTTTCTTATCCCAGGAATAGATTACCTTAGCCGTATTTGGCACAACTTCTTGGAATTATGGGTCCTCAATGCTCTTCAACTCTGTACTTGTTTGGCTTTATAACTATTTTGATCTGAGCTGTCACTGATGAGTCCTATGTAGACGAAAAGTGCGTCTGGCGTATTAAATAATAATCCTGGTACCTTTGATAACTATTTACTTCTGATAAATTGAAAATTGATAATTGGGAAGTTAAAATCATACCGTTTTTCATAGATTTTAGTGTGAAGTCTGTGTCAATATTGAAGAACAAATCAAGACGAGAAGCAGTCCTCCTTGTATCAGTTGTATCCTTAATTTCAAGTTTGCTTGGATATATGAGATGCAATTACTGACTTAAATATGGGTTATTCAGTGACAGGATTTCATCATTATATCTGGAAGTAAAATTAGAGAATTTAGCATTTTTTTCTTTTTGTCTTTTAGAAGGTTCGGAATGAGTTCTGTTTCATACGAGTACAATAACAAGTCAGCCAGAAGGGGTGCACAATTATTACCTATTGTAATACCAACTGGCTATTGAAATATATTGTAAATTTTAAAGTCCAGTATTTTGATATTATCATCTTCATTGTATTTTCTGATAGAATCGGTGTGGTTCTTCACAACATAAGAATTGTTATAACCCCAAAACAAGAAATTTATATCTACGATTCTATTTTTTATAGAAAAAGCTCTGTTTAATGAGATGGTGAAGTAGTGTAAAGAATATAACAATCACTGCCTTAAAACAAAGTTGATCGTGAATGAATTTTGCTCGTCTATCTATGTTCTTTGTATTCATTATTGTTTATATCGCTCTTTAGCTATTTGGGTATCTATACGTCTGTGGCTTTATTCGACCTAGAGCATCTTCGATAGATGTAAATCCAGAAGACATGTATACAAATGATAAAATGTTAGGTTAAATTTTATGTAAAGAAAACCCATTGGTTAGAAAAACAAAATTTTACGTTAAAATCTTATGATTTTTTTTTCACATGAAAAAAACAAGTATTTTTAAAATTATTAAAGTAATTCAAATATCATCTAAATGTTCATATTTTCATATATTTAGAATAAGGAGAATATCATTTATTTTATTTTGTAAAGTTCCCGTGACATTTTGCATGTCAATGTCACGTGAATTTCATGTATAAGCTCCTTTGAGGTGAATCTCACGTGCCTTGCATTACAAATGCTCCATCAAAATGAGCACAAATAAGTGATGTTCAAGACGTATCACGCTTTAAGTTTTCAAAATTAATTTCAAAGTCACGGAGGGCAATTTTGATCGCCTTAAAAATGGAAATGTGTGTGAATGTTCTGGGGAAATAAAAGAGAAAATAAAGGGATAATATCGTCAGCCATTACACGCAAAAAATCACGAATTTGAGATCAAGAAAAATATTTTTATAATTTTTTTTTAACCAATTATTCCACACCTTTCTCAAAAAACACACACGTGAAACTGTCTCAACTTTTGTAGAAGAAATAAGATACACCCATCGCTCAACTCACATTAAAATACTTAATAAGACACATTTAAAAATGTCAGTTTACAAACAAATTGAAACTAAATTCACAAAAATATTGAACTCTGAGGAAAATTCAAAAAGGAAAATCCGTAATCAAATGGAAAAATCAAAAGCTCAAACACATCAAACTAATGAATAACAACTGTCATATTCCTAATTTGATACAGGTATTTTTGTTATGAAGAAAAATGGGGGATTAAACCTGGTTTTAAAAAAAATAAACCTCTCATTTGTATCACAGTCGCATCAAATTCCAGGATATTGACAAAGATGTGTGAACAAAACAAAAACAAAGTGACAAATAAAATGTTACCATTCCGGATTTTAATTGTTATGTTTATTATAATAACATCCTTTTCATTTGTCAATTAAAATCAGCAAACAATCTCGTAAATAGAGGTTTAAACTTTGGCATAGTGACAAAATAATGCAATGAAGAAATACTAATACATTTGCATATTAATATAAATATGTTTTAATGATCTAAATTCAAAATGATGTATTAGTGGTAATCATTATAAATATAATAAAATGTTATGGGAACAAGTGAGATGTTTTACTATGTTTATTCAACCATTTTTACATAAGAAAATGCTTGTTTTAAGTCTGAAATAAGAGAGTTGTTTTGTTTCGATTGGTGTCTTTGAGCTTTGGAATTCGTCATTTAATAAATGACTTTTAGTTTTAAATTTTCGCTGGAGTTTGGTATTTTAGTCATTTTACTTTTTATTAAGTTTTCATTTCTAATAGCAAAAGAATTTATAGATATTAGTTAATAAATATGTACTGACATCAATTAATGAGTAAGAAAGTATTAATATCTATTGACAATGATTTATGGCTTTAATTAATAAGGATGTACATGATGTATGGATACATGTTTAAATAAAGACGGATTTCTAATCCATACCAATAAAGTGCAATATAATATCCTCACGTCAATACATATTATTGTTATATCAATTGATGATAATCAGCATATAAATAATAATAACTAAGATGTAACACAGTCATGAAACCTGACAAAATCAAATTATTGACCATTAGTATATAAACCAAACGCTACTGTCATATTCTTGAGCCGACCGCGGTGCAAGCGCTGTATAGCCAGCCAAGGCCGTTAAAAACTTCCATCGTCATATTCCTGACTAGGTATAATGATTTATAAAAATGTAAAACGAAATCCAAATAATTTAAAGTAATTCAAGGGTTATATGAGGAAATACATTTATTAATTCGACAAACGAAATTGATTTACAAAGCAATTTATTATTAAAACCCAGTGTATTATTGTAGATGCCTGTTATTCACTGATATTTGAGATTATAGTATAATCGTATACTGTCATAGTTAAAACCAATCAGGTAGTTTTAGTTTGGAATACGGCCAAGTTTTTATTTGTACAACTAATCAAATCTTATATTCCTTTGGATATGAATCAAAGTAGATGTCCTGTATTCATTCTTTTCTTCTTAATAAGTAACATGATATGTGTTTGCCTTCATTTCAATGATTAATTTCATAGGATATCATATTATTCTATTTAAAATACATTCCGCATTAAATAAACAAGTTAAAGTGACAACTATATTTAACAATTATTCTAAATATTTTCAAATGATCTGCAAAATGATATTATTATCTCGCAATTTTCTTTGTTTATACTGGTTTACGAAATATTTAAAAACTATCATACTGTAAACCTTTTAGATTTAGAAAAAAATATAATCATTTCAAAAACTTTAAATGACAAGTATTACTATATATAATCTAACTGTTTGTAAGATTCTTATTTTTAAAATTTAAAAAAATACGTGAATGAGATTTCAAAATATCTTGTATCAAGAAATTACATCACTTTACACGAATCTTGTTTAGATCAATTTTAACAAATACGTTACTATTTACTTTACCTAAGATGGGATGAATTAGCTGCACCCAAAATTTGTTTTGGCTTTGATATATTGTAATAAAAGTGTTTATTTTTGTCTTTCATTTTTGCTCTGTACTTATATATTTCGTCATTGTGTTATTATACTATAATAATATTTGTATTCTGGTCTTTCATTTTTTCTAATATGTTTGGTTTATGCCTTTTGTGTTTCTTTGTTACATATGACGTGACTCTGTACTTATATTTCCCAATTATTTGAAGACTTTAGAAACAAGACGATAATCATTGCCAGCTTAGCCTATGTGCATGTTTCTGATAAGAATTGTCTAGAACCTGTTCAAACTATTCTCATAACAAATTGAAGCATTTCTGAATACTAGAACAAAATTTAAGGTTTAGCAGTTAATCTTCCAACATTCAAGATTATATAAAGTATCCATTCCTGTCTCTGTCTCAAGTCCACATCTTATTGTATGCCTTTTTGTCAATAAAATTTCACAATTTCTGCAAAAAATGGCCAGTTTAGAAATTTTGTCACAATAGTATCATCTCAAGCCATATATCTAATATAATTTAGGTAATATATGAACTTGAAATGTTAAAAAAAGTCATATTTTCAAAAGTTGTATGTATGAAGATACCAGTCTAATATATGAATTAACTAAATGTTTTATAGAAATGACTGCTTACATCTGATTTTTGCATCAGCACAGTTATTGCTTTCTATACAAGACCTTCAAAATAATAAAATCATAGCATTTACAAGTTAAATTATTTGTTTCATGACCCAGCGGTAGGCATTTTTCTCTGTTTTTTGGCCCCTTGGGCCTCAAATTTCCAAAATCATTCTGATGTTTATAGCAATATGGAATATTTTGTACATTTGTAGGATAGAAGTTTTATTTAGGTATAATGATGTCTAGCTTGTAATTTGGACGCCGCGGTCACAAAAAAACACATTTAGGTGTTACGGCTCACTTAAGGGGTATCCACAGGATAAAAACACCCAACCAATACTATTTAGGAAGGATCAATGACTGCGAAGAGTATATATAAGCACTTCTAAACACTTTAAATTGCAATATGCATATATTATGAATTATTTATTTCGCATTCAGGACTTTACTTAAACTATTCATACTGTAAACTAGGAATATATGCTGAGTCATCATAGTTAAGGCCCAGATTTTCTCAATCTTCAGGAAATATTTTATAAAACTTCATATTTGAGTTAATTTCATTAAAATCTCTGCTATAAACCAGATTTGGTGAAATTCTGTATATTCTCTTTTTTCACCCAATTCAGGAGGCATTTCTGTGAATATCGACAATGCAAATTCCCATCGAAACTCTGTTTACGGCTAAAACTGTACAACTTTTACTATGACGTTTTGAAAAAAAATATATACTAGAATGGAAAGTTCATATGCACTTCTATGTTTTTCAAAGGTCAACACATAGGGTTGTGCGGCATATTTTCAACACGAATATGCCCCGAAATTCTAAGAGTTTAAACCTACACTTAAAGTATGTACAACCCCTTCTTTGAGGAGGGTCGAAATATACCAAACGGACAGTCAAACTCATAGATCCAACATACACTAACTGACAACGCCATGGCTAAAAAAAATGACAAACAGACAAATAATAATACAGAAGACACAACATAGAAATCTTAAGACTATGCAACACAAACCCCACCAAAACCTGGGGGTAATCGCATATGCTTCGGAAGGGTAGGCAAATCTTTGACCGATATGAATATGCATATTTACTGGTAACATTCCTAAGTTATGTCTCTCGAAATGAAACAGAGATCATGTATATCTAGGAACCAGTACGAAAACAAAATTTATTATCTATGAATATTATGTATCTTCCCAAAAGAGGCGTGGTTTGGGAAACAGCTGTATTTACAAATTGCAACCTCTAGACCATTCGGCCGACAAGACTGAACTAAAAATTCAACTTTCGGTGGCCTAGTTTAACCTTTCCTCTTCAGTAGAATTATATAGTTATGGTGTTGATACTTACATGAACTTGCTATAATCTGAAATGTATCACATCCAACCAAATGTTATTTTCAACGTACTTAACATACTGGTTATTATTAGGTTTTCGCACGAAGTAGAACAATGAATAGAAAGTACCTGTAGTAATATCATTTATTCTTGGTTTCGTTGTTTGATAGTTTATCTATGAATAACTTGGAATGTTATGACTTTGCAGATCGTATTTTTTCTTATTGAACTTGAAACAAATATCTAAATTAAAGGTTACTGTGTTTCTATCTGCTTTAATCTGGTTTTTGACATGTAGTTTCGGGACTTAATTTTACAACAAAAGAGAAAAGATCAAATTTCTTATCTCAATGTGACACTCATCTTGGTGTCGCAATATTCCAACAGCAACAAAAGGGGGATTGTATATCTCCAGGTTGCTATTTTCTAGACAAGGCTTGACTGTCATATTTGATTCTTGATTACTGCTCACTTTTAAATGTATTGCAGTAAGAAAAGGCACTTTTCATCTAAACAGATCTTAAATACTGTAATTTTCTGCTTTTCAGTCAATTTCCATTTATATTTAATGTGGTTTGATTCAGTACTGTTCAGGCCTTTTCGGGTACAGTCAATTACGAATGTTCTGTATTTCATGTATTTGTCCAGATTCTCCAGTTGTTGTTATATACTTGAACTGGTCAATTACATACTGGATTGTCTGAAAAGCAACTGAGCAATACTGAAATAAATGCAATAATGTGGATTCACCATTATTCGTTGGATACCAATTTTCTTGGGTTTCGTGGGTACAGGTTAACCACGAATTTAAATGTTCAACGAATTAAAAATGTTGTCTTGCTTTGTACGCAGACATTGAGAAAACAACGAAATCAAACACACGATAATGCAGTTTTTCCTCAATCAACGAAAATGTTTACACACGAAAAAAATGACGCCACACCATATTGGCTGTACAGTTTTGAACAAACCACAGATAAGTTATCGAAAAACTTACCAAAACGGACATTCGATTATCATTTCTTTTCAGTGTTGTCGGCTGATATAAGGGTAATATTGAACGTTTTAGACTACTAAATAAAAAAAGATCATTGTCTTGTCCCTGTATACGTTAGAGAGAGAGAGAGAGAGAGAGAGAGAGAGAGAGAGAGAGAGACAGAGAGAGAGAGAGAGAGAGAGAGAGAGAGAGAGAGAGAGAGAGAGAGAGACATGAAATAAAATTTCTAGGTCAAGAGTAAACTAAGGAAGCAGTAACTATAAGTAAATCGAATCAATTAATAAGATAAATCAAGGTAGCAAATTGAAATTGAGGAACTCATCTCCCACTCCAAAGGAGCGATACTAGGTGCTTCTAGAGGGATGACGTAATGTGCTACGAATGTATCACTCACCATATCAGCTCAAACCAAGTCAAAATGTGATATCAACTCTCATTATGTGTATGAATAATAACATTTAAATACCCGACTTGTTACGAAAAAGTAGTTATAGCATTGCTTAGCATTTTATATATTGAATTATAATTACGGAGTACGTATCTATATTATCACACTAATGTTTGAACGGAATGCCAGGTTACATGAAAAAATCTAATTACCTGTATTCAAAGAAGAAGGGCATAAAGGCCTTTTCTGGAATAAAAAATAAATGTTTCAAGAATAAATTCATCATTGCACAACATCTGTGTAAATTTATATATGTTTAAGACAAAAAAAACAGATATAGATGAATATCACAAGATGTCTTGGCGTCCCAATACCGTCATTATATGTATGTTGTCAATAAAACGAATAAATATGCTGCATTTTGGCATTTTTACATTCATATTTCTGTGCATAAGTTCACCAACTAAATAGTTTAAATCTTTTTGTAAATAAAATTATTATAGTTAAATAACACATTTGATAACACGCGGATTTCTATTTTATATTTCAGAATGATGACGATGTACTTTGATACGGCAATTGTTCTTCTTATGATTGTGGTGTTAACTAACGGAGTATTATCTTGTCCATCTAACTGTTCCTGTACAAAACCGTACACAATAGTTGATGTAAAGTGTTTAATTGGAGGATTCACTTTTATTCCAACAGGCTTCCCGAATGACTCATACAGCATGTAAACTGTCTCTTTCATCATTATTTATTATTTCAAATATTTCACACTAAGCAAATGTGATGATCACATACATTTATTTCTGAAATGGGTGAAAAAATAAAAAAGGGTATATCGAAACGATTGATCAAAGACAAATACACATCACCGTGACTTAAAAAAAGAACAATAGTTCTGTCAAAACACTACATTTACTCCTATATAGGGATTTGCCAAGACGAACATTGTCACAACCTGGATAAGAACATTAAAACTAAATCGTTTGCTTCAAATGCAGATCACACTGTAGTACATAATATGCATTATCCGCATATGACAAGCCAAACATCATATACATAGTGCATTTTCTGTTCCTCTCATTAATTTCAATTTTGGAAGGGTTAAAATGTGGTGGAATTTGCCTTTCGACTAAAAAGTCGGTGAGCCGTATTTGGCACAACTTTTTGGAATTTTGGGTACTCATTGCTCTTCAATATTGTACTTGTAAGGCTTCGTTTTTTAACTATGTTGATCTAAGCGTCACTGATGAGTCTTATGTAGACGAAACACGCGTCTGGTGTATCAAATTATAAGCATGGTACCTTTGATAACTAATTATATGAAGGCCATTTTACAAAATTTGTATAGTCAATATGATTTATTTTCAAACAGATCTTTTCATGTTTAGCTATCAGTATTGAAATAAACAACTGGTCCGGCGTATCGATAAACCTAAATTTTGGTCTGCTATGGTTAATTTCATATACACGGCTTCTTAAAAGTCTAAACATCAAATTAATCAATCATGTTCAGTGATTGAGTCAATTTTCTAATTAGTTAAGCATCGGATTCAACGTCAATTTTCCGACCAGATGATTGCATTCATCCCGCACAACCAAACAAACGTACATGCAAGAAAGATTTAAGTATTATCATATTCTATTTACCCGAATAAAAATTCAGGGTCCAAAAATATTAAAAAAGAGGGGCAAAAGATACCAGAGGGACAGTCAAACTCATAGATCGAAAAAAAAACTGACAACGCCATGGCTAAAAATGAAAGAGACAATCCGACAAATAATAGTACACATGACACCAACATAGAAAACTAGAGACTAAACAACACGAACCACACCAAAACCTGGGGCTGATCTCAGGTGCTCCGAAAGGGTAAGCAGATCCTGCTCCACATGGTTTAAGATATGAAGATAAAAATGTACTACAAAGTAATGTTTATAGCATCTTTATTTATTCATACATGATCCATCTATTGGCAGCGTCTTGTTTCTCCTCTATTGATATATTTGAATAAAGTCATTTTTTTTTTATTATCTTATCATTAAAAGGGTGCCCAATAAAAAAATTGAATATCAAACCATCAAAAGATAAACTTAGGTGACATGACATAAACCGTTATTAAATAAAAACGAATGAAAGTAAATAATTCAGAATCATACGTAAAACGGCGAATAACCTGTCCACATTAAATTTTCAAATAGACAATTACTTTTTCTGTTATCAAAATCTAAGTCTGTTGATTATTCACCTAATTCGAACGAATGGTGCATCAGCGTAAGTGCGGTTGACATGTTTCGTAAGTTGCCGTTTACCGACACTTTATAATCAATACAAAACGATATCAAGTGACACATTCAAATCATATCACTCAGATTTAGACATGTAATTTCGTCGCCTTTTTTACCAATATAAATACCTTAATTTAAAAGTAATTCTCTCTATTTCAGAACAATGAGGAACAATCATATCCCCACAATCGAATATGGAGCATTTCGAAATATGACATTATTAAATATCATGTAAGTATCAGTTGATTAAGTTATGTTATATAGACATTTATATATAATATTTGACTATTTGTAATTGAAAACCGCTATCACTGATGCATGTTTTAAAAATATTGACAAGATAGCAAAGGCGCAACCAACAATGATCAGTAGAAAGAACACCATTGCGCAAAAACAACGAAAAGAGTCAACTAAAACGCGCCGGAGGGAGTTTAAACGCAGTATCTAAAACATTATCGGTACAGATACCAGAACCAAAGCAACATTACCATAATGTCTATTTTACTAGTATTATACAATCATGCCGCCAAAGACCAGTACAAATTTGTTGATGCTGCAGTTGATAATTTTGAAAACAAGAACAATAAGTTTGTAAACAATAACTATAACGTATTCAAAGGCAACTTAGCCATTTAAATTTCATTAATGATAACCACATTTTAAAAGCGTATGTAATGCATTAAAAAATGTATTCTTTTCAAATGGAAATTATGTCAAATGTAAGTAAACACCTCTATGCAAATTTACCATGTATTACATCAAAAATTCAACACTGGTATCTTAGTTTTTTTTTCTTTTCTTTTTCATTTATCTTTGCATTTGGTTACAGTTATATTTTGTTCAGGACCAATCATTACATGTATAAAGGCGAAAAATGTAACGCACGTGCACTTTGTGTAAACGCCAAGTCAAATATGTGTTAACTTTAAAATTTAGTAGACATACAAAGTAAACATTTGCATCCGCGTTAACGTGAAAATGGCGCATCTTCAATTTTGTTAGAAATTAACCCAGATTAAAGTAATTTGTCATTGTATCCTGGATACACTGACTTATTAAATCATATGAACAGATCCATATCAATTCACAACTGCCCATTTGCGACAAATACATGGGTTAACGAAAGCAATGTATGATATGACACGTAGCTAATTAACTGAAATTCAAATTGTACATAAGTAATACACAGATCTGTCTTTTTATTATGGATTTTACAACGAGTAAATGGTTAAAAAAAACAAAGTTTAAAATTCATTGTATTTCTTGAATCCTGACCGAAATAAATTTGAATATTGTCAATTTTTAATTGTTTGACATGGACAGGAATGATTTTTAGTTTCAATAAGCATAATTTGTTGTCACCATCAACATAAGGTACCAATAAGTCCCTTATGTTAGAACATGTACTTTTTTTCATTTTTTTCTTCTTAAAGAAATACAAGTACATGTATGTACTTTTTTTATCCTCCTTTTTTCTAGAAAATGTAAAATTGAAGCTGTCAAACTAATATCAGAATTTGAAAGGGTCACAATTAATAAAAAAAAAAGTCAATGACGACGATTTAGGAGTTCACCCTTATATTTGTACTGCATGTTTTCGCATTGGTATTTGCAGTACAGATAGAAATCACAAATTATTAGAAACGAAAAAAAAAAAGAAAAATTCAAAATCAAAAATAAGTATTCAAACATGTCAAATTCGAAGTCATATTTTCATTAAACATCAAATTAAAAAAATTCTAAAAAGAACTTAATGAATAGGTTGAAACTTCGAAAAGTCAGCGAATGCATTCAATCGAAATTGAATTATTTCATCAATAAATATTACAAACATTAAAACACAAAAGAATAATTAATATCGACAGTTTAAGTCCCTGCAATTTTCAACAAACATTAGAAAAGTAACAATATCATGTATAATAGTAAACCTAAGCATTACTGTTCTTTCTATTCAGAATTTTAACCAGCAATCAAATATCTACAATACAAAAAGGAGCTTTTGAAAACCTACCAGCGCTCTTTCTTATGTATGTATAACGTTTTTGATATCTTAACCGGAAGTACAATGAAAAAAAGCATCCGCAGTCATTCGTCTGAAAAGTGAAAAAAAAACAATAAGATGATTTTGTATGATTGTCAATGAGACAATTTTCAACAAATCTAACGTTATTGTAAGCTATACAGGTCACAACATAACACATATAAAACAATCCAAACGGAAAAACTAGCTCCTAATTTGGGGCAGGGACATACGGAATTTGACGTGATTAAGCATGTTTGTTGATATACATTTTGTAATTTGTATAATTTTAGATGGTAAGATAGAAGTAACTAAACTCTTTTGTAAACAGTTTCCTTTTTAAATTGTTAAACAATGCCTTTATTTGTTATGACATCTTACTTAGTTTACTAATTAGTGTATTGAAATTAAAGTGAAAGACGATTTATATATATATATACATTGAAAATTATGGCTACATTAGATAACATGTACACAGATTTATCAAGTGCTATTCTATTTGGAAGAAAACTTTCGACATGGTTTAAACTGAATCGTGGTGTGCGTCAAGGCAGTACTTTGTCTGCCATGTTATATCTGATCTTTATTAACGATTTGATAAATGAACTCGAATCTAGCAACAACGGGGCATTCTTATATGACATTAATAGTAGTTCTCCCGTTCAGGCTGATGACATTTCTCTCATTGCCACAAATCACGAATACGCTCAAATAATGGTAACAATATGTGAACAATACAGCGAATCATTGAGCTTCTCATTTTCAACCGCGAAAAGCAAACTTCTTCAATTCGGCAAAAAACTAACAGTGTCAGATATATTCCTATACAACGAACTTATTGTATCAGTTAAAAGTGCAAGACATGATGGTATTTCACTGGACACTTCGATGAAAACCATGGATCGTACATTAAAAGCGTGTCGAACCTTAAACGCAAGAACCGCGTCTGTGATTCGCTCCGGTATTCATCTTGCTGTACTCAACCCTATAGTGTGTGCAAAGATTATTCGCAAAGTATGCTACCAAAAAGTTTTTACGGATGCGAGATTTGGGGCAAGCTGTTTAAAACAGAAACACTTATGTTAGAACAAACCCATCACTATGTATGCAAGTTCATTCAAGGATTCAAGGATAGCCTAGACGTACACGAACTAATATGTGCCTTTCTCTTATTGGTTGGTTTAACATAGACAGTTTTATTAATGAACGCAAGTTATTGTTCTTTGGACGAATTTGTAACTAACCACAAACGTACGTATACTTTTTGAACTCAAGTATTTCAATATCCAGTACATCAATTGTGCATCATATTTTTCCAAAGACTGTGTGGATTTACTCTACAAACACCATTTATCGGACTATTTAACAAAGTTTATGACTAGCGGAACTTTTACGTCTCACCGTTTATGGAAGCGAATAGCTCACAGACCTATTTTTGTATATAAACTAAAGGAATGGCAACTAAGTATAAATATAGATAGTGACTTTAACATATTCAATAAGATACATAACATATTCCAGCCTCATCCTGATGGACGGTTGCGTTCGGCTTTCCGTATTTGCGTAAATAGGCAAATTACTTATTATCCCTGTGTTGTTTGGTTCACAATACGAACAGTGATATTAATTTAGGTGATAAATGTGGTAAACTTTTCACCGATCCGTGTATTCACGCAATTTTGTCGTGTGACTATTTATCCGACATTCGGGATGAATTCTGGTTCGAGTTACTATGTATACACCCAATTCATTTAAGTGCTTTTCTTGGTTCCTTAGCTGATGAAGATTTCTGTTATATTTTACTGTCATGCGAAACAGAATTCGAAAAAGACTGAGCAGAAAAAACGTTTTCAATTTTTATGCGTCACATATGTTTACAAATTTTGCAAAACATTTTCTCATTCCTAATTAACAATGTGAACTAAGTCTAAAGAACTTTGTTTTTCTTTTTGTTTTTGTGTTCATCTGTTCAAATTTGTGTATATTGTGTATGCATTAATATTGTATTCGTATCATCATCTCTCAAAAAGGGAGGCTAATAAAGATAAATATATATATATTTATATATATAGCGAAGCGTAGGTGGTCGTGTGGTCTAGCGCGTCGGATACAGTGCAGGCGATTTGGTGTCACGATATCTCAGTAGCATCAGTTCGAATCCAGGCGAGGGAAGAACAAAAAATTTGCGAAAGCAAATTTACAGATCTAACATTGTTGGGCTGATTTTTAGACGAGTTGTATATACATATATATATATTATATATATTACGTAATATTAATTATGTATTTTGAAATACTGTATATTTGTGTACCATGAATATCTTCCTTGAGGATTGAAACCTGTAGGAAAATATGAGCAATGTAGACAATGTGAACGATTATCATGATTATTAATACAGCGCTTTATAGGCATTTTTTGTTATAGATATACAATGATCGGTTAAATATAGGCAACAGTAGTATACCGCTGTTCGAAATTCATAAATACATACAATGTTAGAAAAATAGCAATGAAATATTTTTTCATGAAACACTACCATTTTATCTTTTTAGAACTTTGGACCACAATAAATTAACTATAATACAAACAGGAGCGTTTGCAGACCTACCAAGGCTCCGTAAACTGTATGTATTATTAATGTTACAAAGCCTAAATCTTTTATTCCATAGAAAATACAAAAATACCTAGGAGAATTTGGCACAACATTTTGGAATTTTGGGTCCGCAGTGCTCTTCAACTTTATATTTGTTTGGCTTTCTAACTATTTTGATCTGAACGTCACTAATGAGTCTTATATAGACGAACGAGCGTCTGGCGTATCAAATCATAAGCTTGGTACCTTTGGGTAACTATTAGGAGTAGGGAATGTTTACTGTTAAATATCTTATGAAAAAAACATCGCCTTAAATTAGTACGTGACAGATTGCATTATGGAAACACATATGTAACCATAGAATGTAAAGATAAAAAAAAAATTGGGAGAAAAGATTACATGTAATAGCATGTAAATTTTATTTTGTTTAGTCGATAGTTTAATATGGTTTATTTTCTAGAAATATTTGCTGAATGTTCAGATACCTTTTCATAAATGGATTGTTTTTTTAATTTTCTCTTATAGCAGTTCTAAAAAAAAAGATAGTACACTACTTTTCATAAAACACTTAAATTTGGAAAACAAATCATAACAATTCATAACATTCCTTTTTTGCGGGACATTCGGTCAATAAGAATTTTCCAATAAAATGACATTACTCGACATAACCAACCTATCTTGTCGAATCTTGGCCCATTGCATTGAAGGATGACGAAGAAAAGCAAACACTGAATGACTTGTTGGCTCGTTGAATACAATACTTTGTTGGAACACATGCTTTTATGAAATTAGCTAAGCTACTATTTTAATTCTTTGCATATTTTGTATTAAATTTGGGATGATTTCATGGACAACAATGGTCTGTTCATCCGTCCATTCTTCCGTTCTGTTCAAACTATAACACGTTTAAAATTATATACCAAATTAGAGTTTGACCCGGATTAAGTGGTGTACTGAACATGACAATATGATCATAGTCAGTGTGTATTAAGGCCACACATTCTTGATGCAAATATTTGTATTAATACAAGAACATGTACATGTACCTTCCATCTTAATAACTGTCTCTGGTCTCGCGCTTGCCTCGATATTAACCCCTAACAAGTCATATGGTCAGTATAGGTCTTTTTCCGATCGGCAGTTATACCATTGCCTCAATGAAGAGACAGTTTGGTTTTAAGGGGTGTACAAGTACGCAGTCGTGTTTTATCTTGTTGAGAGATAACACGCTCTCTACACATTAATTATTTAGTTAGTCATGGATTATTTACCACTGGACGTTAATCAACCAACTAACATTCAATCGAAAATAGCGTAACTTGACTGTGATTTATGTCGAAGCAAATTATTTAAATCTTGTTAGTCAAAGCCTTACTTTGGTTTAAAGACGCCAAAAGTAATACGGAGTGCTCAAATCGTACGTATGCTAGATATGGATTGTCATATCAATCAATATAGACATCAAACATCAGAAATGGCCAACATTACACATTTATATAAATGCGACTGTCAACAAGCTTTAGATTGAAAATAACAATGCAATCTATTATATAAGATAAAAACAGAACTATTCTTCCATTCTAGAAATTTGGAATGGAGTCAAATAACTACTTTACAGCAAGGAACGTTTAAGGGCCTACCAGCACTCAATAATATGTATGTATACAATTATTCTGCAAATGGTTTCCAAGGGGTGTACATGGGGGAGGGGGGGTGGAAGTAAACCTATGTGTTTTTTGGTATTCAAACGTTGTATAAATAGTAATTTTACGGAGCAGAAACATAAATTATATATCATGTCAACACAACAATGCTGACTATTAGACAAATGGTAATATCGTAGATGAAATAGGTCAGTTATATGTTCCTTTGGCATACAAACCATAGATGAAGACATATATCTTCCTTCAGTGTATTGAATATCTAAATTAAATAAATGTCCGTACAGACACGAATATGTTTCTTGGTCTTCCAAGTGCTCCGCAAAGCCCATTTCTTCATTACTAACATGAATTATATCAGCAAGACTAGTCTTTCTTTAAAATGATTATGAATCAACATATTGTAGATTCATCTTCTTTGTGTCTGTTTGTTTTGTTAACGCATCGTTGTCAATATAAAGGAATTTGATGCGACTGTCGTACAAGTGAGAGGTTTAGCTAGCTATAACACCAGGTTCTACATAGGAAAATGCCTTTACCAAGTCATTAATTATGATATTTGTTTTCCATTCATTTGATGTGCTTGAGCTTTTGATTTTGGCATTTGATAGGGTCTTTCCTTTTTGAATTTTCCTCGGAGTTCAATATTTTTTTTATTTTACTTTTTTTTCTCCATGGACATTTGAAAATTCCAAAGATGTGTTGGTGTACATGCAATATAAGGCTCTTTTATATGGCCATAGAATTAACACGTTTGACCTTTCGACTTTTAACACGGCATTCCCCATTTTTCTTATGGAAAACGAAACGAAGCTGGCATTATCCTTTAACTTCGCTTTCAGCTATATAGATAATGTCCTTTCACCAAATAATTTAAAGTTTGCTATCATAATTTTCTTTGCTAAACGCAAGAATTAAACCAAGAGTTCCAAGTTGTGACGAAGACTAAATCACACCTTCGAAAATTTAAGTGATGCCATCTCCAGTTCGTTGACTGTTGTGGAGTATGTGTTTCAAATATGGCGACTGATAGGTTCTTATCGTCGAAACAATAATATCGTCCTCTTACTCCTCAAATGTGATCTACTGAACTAGACTAACCACGTATTTGTACTATTAAAACAAAACGATGGGTGCTACATGAGTATACGAATTTACTGAACTTTCAAGAGCACACTCAAACTCATCAGTCGAAAATAATCTTACAACGTCATAGCTAAAAAAAAAAAAAAAAAAGACCACAAAATAACCATTTAACCCCGCCACATTCTGTATGTATGCTTTTCGTTCATTTTTGTACATAAATTAGGCCAATAGTTTTCTAGTTTGAATTGTTTCACATTTGCCATTTCGGGACCTTTTATAGCTGACTATGCGGTATTGGCGTTGGTCATTGTTGAAAGCCGTATGGTGACCTATAGTTGTTAATTTCTGTGTCATTTGGTCTCATGTGGAGAGTTGTCTCATTGGCAGTCATACCACATCTTCTTTTTTAAATGTATTTTTCACAAGACTTTTGCAATAATAACTATTTAAAAAAAACGCACCATCTTATACAATAACGCTGCATTAAACTTTGCATTACGCAATTGTGGTATTGTGTTTGTTCATTGTTTATAATATTGTCTTTGCATTTTTCCTTATTTTCTGTGTCTATACATGTATGCTGGGTTTTTTTTCTATGAATCTCTATCTTGTAATTTTTATAATTTGTTATAGTGACTAAGATTATAACACAAAAAACTGAAGAAAGCTATTCCGAAACAGTGGACCAATATCATCAAAAACTCACCATCTAAACATACTCAAGTCAATATAAATATAAATATAAATCTTAACATCATAAACAAAAAACCTGTTCAAACCCTAAATAATCATGACACTTATAACTTCTTACTTAAAACAAAAGAAATGGAAACACCTATTGGCTTTTTAAAATGGAAATCTTATTTAACACTAGAAAATACTAATCTAGCATATGAAACATTAAAATTTATCTTTACATTTTTAGATGATACTAGATATGAAAATTTAGATGGAAACTGCTTCATTATATACTTCCCTGTAATAAATTATTAAAACAATGGCATATAATAGAAACAGATACTTGCTCAAACTGTAAAAAAGTAGAGAATTATGAACATTTCTTCCGCAAATGTTCATGTTTTGAATTATTCTTGAAAAAAAATACAACAAATTCTTGCGAAATTAAATATTGGAAGACATGTTATTAATTTGAAAGGCATAGCTTTGGGATATAAAATATATGATAAAGAGTATTATGAACTCAATTTACTTTTAATTATTATCAGTTACAGCATATGTAAAGTATACTATATGTCTGACAAAAAAATAAAAGATATACAACCAGTCAAAATATTAAGACAAGAGATCGGAAATTTTATTGAAATAAGAAACTTTTTAGGATATAGGATATAAGATTGGCAGACTATTAAAGCAATTTAATGAACTGAATGTCTTACTTGAAATATGATATTATGAATGATGACTCTGAAAAAAATAATACCTTACTCAAATATTGAGAGTATACTGTAATTTTCTTCAAACATTGTACAGGTATGTCTACCTGTTTATGTACATACATGTAAATTATAGTGTTTATCAATTGTGATTAGAGATTTGACTGTATTTTTATACAACAATCAACAGCAGTTTTATTCTTATTGTGTTATCATGGTTATTATTTGTATTATATTATTCGTCTCTTTTTGTTGTTGTCCACTAAAAATTTACTAGTTTAATGTTATTCAGGATATAAGGATCTAGTATGACAAGAACACTTAGTAAATGAAAATTACCTTCAACTGAATGATCTGATAAAATAGCATCCGATTTTACTGTAGATTTATTTTGTAAAACACACATGAATTTCAAACGAATATTCACAACAGGAAAACATAACGGCATATTATTAATCCTTTCAAAACAAATATTTTGGAAAAATTTCTTGAATAATACACTAATGTATATTCCATATAAAGCACTACAAGTGTTATCTAGCTACTTTGTCAACAAAGAAACTAGTATAAGAAATCATTCAGGGGAAGACATGAATTATATCCGGATTAATAAAAATGTGTGTACTAACATAATTTACCATAATAGATGTTCTATACTAATGATAACGAGGCCGGGATAAGTTACCGGTATTTGATGTATCTATTAACAAATGTAAATATGTTAATAAAATTTATTTTTAAGAAAAAAAAAAAAAAAAAAAAGATTATAACACAATGTTGACTGCTGTATCCCAATATTTGACATTTTTACCTGAATCTTTGTTTTGTTTACACATTGTTGTCAATATAATGGAACTGTATGCGACTGCTATAGAAGTGAGAGGTTTAGTTTGCTATAAAACCAAGTTGTATCCACCATTTCCTAGATAAGGAAATGCCTGTACCAAGTGAGTAATATGACAGGTTTGTATCCATTGGTATGATGGGCAGGAGCTTTTGATTTTGTGTTTTGTAAAGGAACTTTCTTATTTGAATTTTTCCATGGAGTTCGATATTTTTTTTTAAATGACCTTTTGGAACTGCAGATTAAAATAACTACGTAGTCGTTTTTGTCTCTTAATTGAAAGTAACATTTCTGTTGTTTAATTTGAACTTGATATCCGCCTTTTATTTAAATATAATGAACAAGTATCAGTGATTTTCTACCTGAAGATAGTTTTGCATTAATGATTAGAAAACTGCTGTTTTTTTTTTTCAAATGTTTTGCTTATGATAATGTATGGCATAGTTATCCCTTTGTTGTATTTGCCTTTCAATATAGCACTGTGAATATAAACCACTTTCGATGGACTATATACTATGAGCTAAGTAGTTATTGGGTACTGACATGATTTTAAATCAAATATTGACAAATATAAAATCAACAATAAGTAGTCGAAGTCGCAGTCGTATTTCCTTCAAGGAAATATTGTGAATGTGGAAAAGAAATGTATAACACTGGTCGTACATTAAAAGCATGGTAAATATAACCTCAATGCCTCTAAAAACTTAGCTTTTGGTCATTTGCTACGAGTTAAGATGAACTGCTTCTTCAGAAAATTTTTTATTCTTGGCTTTTCTTGTTACATATACAACCGGAGATCTCAAGGTTTTTATTCAACAGGTCCTAATGAATGTACCCAGTGAAGAACTTCGGTTTGTTTTTATACAGAAAATGGCCTATCCCAAAACATAAAATGCTAATTGCAATATGAAAACACTCAAGGAAAGACAAGGTTATATATCTAAGAATATATAAATGATATAAGAACAAATACCAGGAAAGTGTCGAACATGAACAGTTTAAATCCTCACGACTTTCCAAACGCTTCAAGGATGTGAATATGCATGATATATGCTGAATTCTACAATTCCGTAGCATAACACGAATGTTTATCTATTCTACATTGGCTAGAGGTATAGGGGGAAGGTTGAGATCTCACAAACCATGTTTAACCCGCCGCATTTTTGCGCCTGTGCCAAGTCAGGAGCCTCTAGCCTTTGTAAGTCATGTATGTTTTTTTTTTAATTTTAGTTCATTTATATGTTTTGGAATTTAGTGTGACGTCCATTTTCATTGAACTGGCACACAATTGTGTTTAGGGGCCAGCTGAGCACAACCTCCGGATGCGGGATTTCTTCGCTGCGTTGTCTGGTCTTTGGTCCGGTTGTTGTCTTTTTGACATATTCCCCATTTCCATTCTCAATTTTTGTTTGTTTACAGGTTTTGGGATTACAGTCAAATTACTACTATACAAACTGGAGCGTTTGAAAACCTAATAGCACTCACTACTCTGTATGTATACAGTTTAATAATTATTTATACAGAAAGAAGAATAGAACACCGAGAATCATTCGATGACAATAACTAATGAATGAGCATCGACCGACCAGTATTCACTGAAATTAGCAATAAAGAAACACATGAATAGATTTTAAAGATGTGTTAACAGTATTTCAAGAGACATGACAATTTTGTTAAAACGTCGATGACTCCAAACTTTTATAAAAAATAATTCAAGAAAATATGATTTTGCGTTGCATTATATTGACACACATTCGGAGAAAATAAGAAATAAACTTCAAATGCAGATAGTGCTTTGATTTTATTCATTTAGAGATTAGCTGAAACACAAGATTACATTTCTTAAATGTTACACAAAATTCCTTATCGTCCTACTTAACAGTGCACAAGCAGATCTAATCGACAAAAATGTACATTGACCTACACACGTTTCTTATAAGAATCCGATAAACTTGATAAAAAAAGTCTACAAATCATGGCTGGGAGTTGTCAACTAAAGCATTGGGTTTATTTTTTTTTCGTTAAATATTCTGTCGTTAATTATATATCTTTAACTTTAGGGTCGTGTATTACAAACTAATAAGCAATCCCATTATCGTAATACATCGAGCTATTCATGTACGTTTGTCACTTTTTAGAAACTCTGTGGTAAACCAACACATTACAATTATTTCTTTTTAGAGTTTTATGGAACAGACAAATAACTACAATACAAACAGGAGCATTCAAAGACCTTCCAGCACTAACCACCCTGTATGTATAAAGTTTTACTTTTATTCAGTAGCAAAAACACATTAGTGAAGTTTTTTTCTGTTTGAATAATCATTTCCTGGGTCTAGGTAAATCTTTTCAAAAGTTGTTGTGTACTGTCGGATCGTGTACAACATATAATCAACACCACAATTGAACAGCGTTTTATTTAAAGAAATAAACAATTTCCTAATATAAATTCAGCTGCCACTAATTGAAATTCACCTTTAAAATTAAGCATTTTTAACAATTATGTTAAAGAAGGCAATGAATCTGCGGCTATATAGTTCAAACAAATAAACACTTGCATATCCATACATATTCCCATGAAACACCAGAAAATGGCATACCTGCTCCAGATTATCTTCAGATACATTATGTAATACCGTTGGGTGATAAGTGAATGGAAGAACCTTCTCTTTCACATTTTCATATGACATTACTTGAAAAATCCAAAGCCTTATATATTTTGTAACATGAACAAAACCGAAAAGTAGTATTCAATATGTATGTTGAACTGGACTTCAATTTTTGAAACGAACACATGAACATCTATGCCACTTCTGCAAAATCTAAGAAATGCAAAAGTTTAGTTTAAAAACATTTAGAAAAGCACAACTGTTTAAAAAATGATAACAAAACGTTTCATAATGTCGTTTCAGAAGTGCTTTTCTTAATTTTTTCATCAGGAACGCCCAAAGCCGATAAAGCGAAAGCCGATGATGTATAAGAACAGAAACAGTTGAAGAGTTTTATAACAAAACACATGAAAAGGATAAAACTTTTGCATTTCTTAAGTTTGCAGAAGTGGTATTGATGTTCATGTGTATGATTTTTTGCGTTTTCCAAAACGTTTTAAAAAAAATACCAAATAGTTGTGTTTTAGAATCAATTTTTCAACGTAGCCATTAACATGATTAAAGGCGTGATAACTTCTTAAGTAAAAAAAAAAACCAATATACTGTATTGATAGGGAAATTCTATTATTTCACTTGTAGCAAGACATCAAGTTCGGTGACACCATTTTTTCGTTTTATTTTCTTAAAGATTGTCATAAAACCTATCTTCTCATATATATCAAAATTCTATCTCATAGATTTCATTTTATTCACAAAAGTGTGCATTTTCACGAACAATCTATGTTAAATTGTTCAATTTTGCATAACTTGTGACTTGAAAAAAAGCAAGCTGACCCATACTTTTTATCATATATATAAAAAAAAAGAATAGTAATATATTTTTTTGGCAAGTATAAGAAACTTCTATCTATCATAGCAATAAAGATACTCGTAAATTGTAGGTATTCTTATGAGCAACAAGTGTACCTTTCAATAGCATACTTGTTCCATTACTGCTATGAATCACTAAACTCACTAAAGAACATTTATATTAATGATAGTATACTGCTGACATTCATCCGCAGGAACTTATTCTAAACAAATTAAATTTTAATAGCAAAATCTGTCCTTTTCCTAGATAAACATAAACATGAAAAAGCAATGACTCAATTTATGTTTGCTTTAAAATTTTCTTTCAAGTAAATTTTGCATTTAAGAAAAGAATGCTTCAATCAAAATAGTTTGTAAACAGCAGAAAATATCACATTTAATTGTAGGCACACTACCATACAAAACCCCTTACGGTGTAATACCACTAAATCATAGTACTTCACATCCGGTTGCATACGAAAAAGGATCGAAAAAAATAACCCCTCAAATAAAACTGTTGTTGGTAATTCATCCCTCATTTCATTGCAGTAAAAAAGTTTGAGGTCGTGAACATATTTCTTGGGTATTTCAAAGCACCTTTATTTTTTTTATTTTGAAAGGGTATTCTAAGAAAATTTTGGAAACTTGAGGTTGCATCGTGAATAATCTTGTACACAGGTAAAAAAAGAGGTGAACATTTGATTGTATAAATTCCAGTGATGGTTATTTCCTTATATGCAATGAAATGTTATGTGATTTTTTTTATAGTACTGGACAGGAGAACATTTACTAATAGTGGAAAATCAATGGTGGTATTACACCTAGAGTGTAAAACTTTTATAACGGTGGTTGTGAACAAGGTTAAGAATGAAAAGAACACCACCGCTAATCCGAAAAATAGAAATTATAACATTTTTCTTTTTAGACATTTGGAGGCTAATGAAATAACTACAATACAGCAAGGAACGTTTGATGACCTACCATCGATCAATTTAATGTATGTATCAAGTTGAATTATATTCTAATCAGAATCATAATCACAAACTCTTATAGTCGTTAAGAGTCAACGTATGTTTATTACTTTGAAAGAACAAAAACATTATTTCATCAAAACTTACCGTATACAGCATGCTTATAATTTGGATTTCCATTCGCGATTTCCGTTTGCATTCACCAGTGCCTCTAGAAACAAAACAGTTGGTAGTACTTACCAACTACGGTGTTGAATGGCATTAAGATTCAACATTATATGGTATGCTTATAACGGCTAAAGCAATCTATCTTTTTATACCTTGTGTGAAGTAGGTGGTAGGCGTTATAAAAACACATTTAAAGCTTGTCTACCGACAGACTGCGTTAATTTCTTATCTCAGTGTTAACATGTTAATATGTGTAATGCTAACATTTTAAAAAGTGTGTTGAAATTATATTGTTAGGCTTTCTATTTACTTCTAACTTAAGCACACACACTAGTAATAATGTATAAGACTCACGTTCAAAAAGTTTTAGGAAATAACACTCAAACTAATACAAATGTTCTAGTAGATATTTAAAAGTAACATTACTCGAATGAATCTCGCCGATTGCACTAAAGTATGACATTGGTGATGCATATGTATTACGAATCATTTGTTCGTTCAATGCGCATAATGTGCTGGAATATCTTTAATCTAAAAACATAATCCCATCCTCTGTTGGAAATCTTAATATGTTTTGTTTTTGAACATTGGACGATTTTATGATACAGTTATTTTACTAGAATACACAAGTTACCTGTAATTTAGATGTTATTAGTTGGTTCATAAAGGTAGATTCAAACATATCCGAATGTAAAAGTTGTAACCATGTTACTGTTTCAGGTATCATTTGTGTTATATTTTGTTAAAACGTTTTGGTGTCAAATGCTTTTAACTTATCATACATCATGTACATACAGTTGTCTATATCTTTTTTAAATTGACTTACATTTGAAATAAATTGTTTTCAAACTTTTAGCATTTAAAGACGCGCAACATTTGCGTTAAAATAACTTGCGAGTTGTGTATAATAGTTGGACTGAACTGAACAACTTGTTTTTGCAATAATAATCCTTTGCGTTTTTTTAATCTTTTGGATTCCACTACTGGACAAAACAACAACTGTCCATAAGAGTAACACTCGTTCTACGACTGATAATATTTGTCAAAGTTGTAACAGTTGTTAAACCAAAAAAGTAAAATTACAAAATTACTGAACTCCGGGGAAAATTAAAAAATGAAAGTGCCTAATACAGTGGCAAAATCAAAAGCTCAAACACATCAAACGAATGGATAACAACCGTCATATTACTGACTTGGTATAAATATCACTGTTGCAGATATTTTGTACATGTTCCAACTGTAAAATGGGTTTGTCTATAACATAAATTGACTGTAACAACGCTGAAAATAGTTGTCACAGTCATTTTAGGACTGATACAATTTTTTTAAAGTAACAACCGTCCAAACTCGAAACATGTTGCAACAGTCATATATAAACTGTTTAAACGCCGAAAAGTCTATCACAGTTATGGTAAGACTGCTGCAACCAGTTGAAAGTTGAAACAGCTGATTTACAACTGTCCCAACGCGAAAAACTTTGAAACAGTCATAAATGAACTGTTTAAACGTCGAACAGTTGTAACAGTTAAAATATGTTTGCTGAAACCATTATATAGGCATATCTAATTCAAAAGTGTCGCAACTTCCAAGACATTGATACAGTCATTAAGATTATCAATCGGATAAAAAATGTCTGACTGTCCGGGAAGGGTTAGATCATTTATAAAACAATTTCACCGTGTGTAATATGAGAGGGTTGTTACAAAAACACAACTGTCACACTTATTTAATTAACTGATTAAAATAGAAAGTGCTTGTGGAAAAAGTGAACTATTTGCCACTAACCATTTTGATGTTCGCCGATAATTTGGTTGATGAGGTATATTTATTTACGTATGTATTACTCCCCAAACAAAATTGAACCAGCACTAGATACCTGCATTTAACACAGGTGTTTTAAACGCATTTAATACTACATGTGAAAAAAATCGCACCTATCATATAAATCGAAAAAGGTTTCCAAAAATGTTTGTATCTAATAGTATATTTAACTGTCACAGTTATCAAAATGACAACTTTATGATTAGGTAAAAGATGTGAAATCATTCATGTATGCAAGGTGATCTCCTATACCCGTAGTGTTACGAATCACATTACTTCATCATGAGTCAATATACCATGATATACTGTAACCCATCTTGATATATTTAAAAAGAATTTTTAAATTCAAACCTATGATGAACATTAAACGCATGCTTTTCAGCTATGAAAAAAACAAAAATATTCTAAAACCTATTTTTAGTTCAATTCATTTTATTCTACCGTATCTTATTTTTAAATTCAATAGTTTAGTAAAATCAATATTGACTCCAATTATTTTATGTTTATTGTACTGAGTGGTCTATTTGAAGTTTAATTGACTCAATATATACCACTTCACATTGCATTATGGGGCAAATATTTTATAACTCGATTAAACTAACAACTAACAGGTGAGCTAAAAAAAAGAAATACTGTCACTTTTTATTGTATCAACATGTAAAATATTGGCATACAAAAAAGTACTCAATAATAAGGCCAGTACAAGAATATTAAGGAAAAAAAGAAATATTATCATTTTTTTTTTTTATTGTTATTGACAAAATTTTTGTAGCCGTAGACTGATTGAGCTCTTCATTTGTGTATAACTAGTCATCCGTTGAGACAAAAAGTAAAGCATTTTAATGCCGTTGTATAATATTCAAACAGAATGGAAAATATTGGCAATTTGTGTTTGTGAGACAACAAATTTGAAACTTAAATTTCTTCACATTTATGACTTACAAATCAATTATCAGGTATAAAAGGTATTTAATTATCAGGTCAGATCATGAACATTTATAAAAAAAAAAGTATTGTTATCGACATACATATTAGTCATCGTAGACTTAAACATGTTAAAGAGCTCTCACTTTGTGCAATATTATTCATTCTTTGGGACAAAAAGAACATAATTTTAATGTCATTATACAATACTTTAACACAATGGAAAATATTGGGACTTTTAATTGATGCAAAATCAAACTGCATTTTTAATCTTAAATGTCTTCACTTTGATGTCTAACAATCCGTTTTGAGGTTATAAGAAGTACTCAATTATCAGGTCAGTACAAGTATATTGATAAAAAAAAAGGAAATATTATCACTTTTTATTGTTATCGAAATAAATATAAGTAACCGTAGACGTATTGAGCTCTTCATCTTTTGAGACACAATGAACAGAATCTTAATGTCGTTGTATAATATCATAACAAAATAGAAAACAATGGCACCTTTCTTTAAATGCGGAAACTGGTTTTGTTATTTTAAACTTAAACTTTGTCACTTTTATGTCTCACAGTTCCTTCTGAGGTTATATAGTACTCAATTGTCAGGTCAGTACAAGAATGATAATAACCAAAAAAAGAAAAATTGTCAATTTCTATTGTAATCGACAAAAACATTAGTATCTTAAGACTGATAGAGCTTTCAATTTGTGTAAAACTAATTATCCTTTGGGATAAAAAAAAAAACAGAATTTCAATGCCGTTGTATATCATTTGAACGCAATGGAACATATTGGGACCTTTTTTTTAATGCGACAACACATTTTGCAATTTTAAACTTAAATTTCTTCACTTTAATGTTTAATAATATTTGGTGAGTTTTAACAAGTACTCAATAATCATGCCTGTAATATTTTAAGTTTGAGATAAATCCTTTGAGAAGTAAAAAACATTATTTGCGGGGGGGTTTTTTGGTCCTGTTATTTTCGGTGTTTGTCCAGTCATTGTCAACGTTGCTCAGGGAACGTTTTCGCAAGCTTTTACAATAATTTTATCATTTGTTTTATCTTATTTTTAAATATTAAATGATGGAATCTTCTTATCTTTCAAATCTGAGATCAATTCTATGATCAATGAAAAAAAATTATTAGCATTTTCATGTTTGTCCTGTCATTGGTCCAGTCATTAGTGGAACCCATCATGCAGCAGTAAACGTGCGTCAACTTTTTACAAAATAAAACAGAAGATGGGCCTTTTTCACGTTAACAAGGAAGTAACCGAGGAAGTAAACGCCTGTTTACTATGAACAAAATTAGACGACGAGGTAAATGTGAGAGTAAATACCCGTTCACTTTTTATGTCTACTAAAATTTTGGAGTAAACTGAGAGTTGTCGCGGCGCTTACATAAAATGCAATCGAGTGGAAGCCGCTATAACCTTTTTCGCTTGTTTACATGTTTTGCTTGGTCTGTACCTAACTGTACGAATGTTTGGAATTCACTAAACAAGTGAAATTAAAAGATCTAAAACTGTATCGGCATTCAAATACAAGTCATTATATTTTTAACAGTGTGAAATTTATAAGTTAAACCACAATGTATACTTTAGGTGCATGTATTATTTTTATTATTTTGTATGTATACATTTATTGTAAATATATGTGTACTGTAATAGTAGATTGATTATATTCATGTATGTACTTTACGCTAGATGTAGATAACCTTATCGAAATTTGGTTTAATCAAAACAAATTACTCTCTTTAAATAAAGACATTATTATCAGTATTATCGTTACTAAAATGAACACACCACTACAATAAATCGTATGAAAAAGATATAGTACCAGTTTTCCTTTCAGACAACTAGAAGGCAATCCAATTACTGTAATACAACCAGGAGCGTTTAATGACCTACCATCGCTCAATAACATGTATGTATAGAAGTAAACTAATGCTAAGCATAATAAAATAAGACCGACTAAAATCATGTAGAGGTAGAGGATGTTCAATACTATGAATGAACGAAAACCTTAATGCATCAAAACTCATTCCCCATTTCCATTCTCAATGTTATCATCATCGATAAAAGGCTTATATTTCCGTTAGTTAGATGTGTGTTTCGTCTACAGTAGATTCATCCGTGCCACTAGAATCAAAAACAGTTGGTAGTTGATATCTGTACTTTTCCACATCTTCTCATATTTATTGAAAATTCTATCAAATTGAATGCTTAAATATAGTTACTGTAGACAGAGACGCGAGTTAATATGATTTTCTCCATAACATTGTTTATCTTACGTATTTTACCCATTTAAAGATATAAGATTTCAAATCAACTGCTTCTTACACAATAAGTTGTTTTGTGCCATAGTGTTTCGTATAGATAAAAGAGATGCATTATATTTTTCTCTGAACATTAATTTCGACAAATATTATTATTTATCAAAAACACAATCTGATATAGTAAAGTTGCATTGAACTTGATAATTGACCGCTGTAAAAGCTGGTGAAAATTACCAAATAACAGCGTTGTCGTTTTTGCCTTTTTTGATGAAAAAAATAAATATAATATGAAAATACTAGTTTTTCTTACATTGAAAAAAGTAAAATCACAAAAATACTGAACTCCGAGGAAAATTCAATCGGAAAGTCCCTAATCACATGGCAAAATCAAATGACAAAACACTTCAAACGAATGGACAACAACTGTCATATTCCTGACTTGGTACTGGCATTTTCAAATGTAGAAATTGAATTTCTGTTTTTAGATATTTTCGACTTAAAAATCAAACAATTTATACATCAAACTTTTCCTTAATACAAAAACCCACACTGTTTATCAATCTGTCTCAGTGATATTTAGTGATTAAGTTTAACTCTGGGTCATATTTGTCTTTCAAACTAGCACTGCTCATATTTATGTATATCATTTTTGGTGGATTATGGACTGTGTATTCCATAGTTATTGGGCACTGAGATGATTTGAAACAAAATGAAAATACAATTTAAAACTCACCAATAAGTAGTCGCAGAGGTCGTCGTATTCCAATCAACGATCATTTGGGGAAATTCGGAAGATTTTTTACCATGCCCGTCCTGAAATTGGAAGCTGATTAAAATCCTCATGCGATAATTTGTATATATATACGAAATCTATTGACTGTAACCCTATTTTGTACGTCTTGAAACTATTATAAAATTGAGAATGGAAATGTGGAATGTGTCAAAGAGAAAAAACCCGACCAAAGAGTATAAAACAGCCGTAGGTCACCAATGGATATTCAATACAACGAGAGAATTCCGCACCCGTAGGCGTGCTCCAGCTGGCCCTTAAGGAAAAATGTATACTAGTTGATAATGGACGTCATACTAAACTCCAAAATATATAAAAGAAACTTAAATTAAAAATCATTAAGACTAACAAAGATCAGAGGCTCCTGACTTGGGACAGACTCAAAAATGCAGCAGGGCTAAACATGTTTTTTGATATCTCAATCCTCCCCTTATACATCTAGTCAGTGTAGAAAAAACAAACACACATCAATACGCATAGTAAAACTCAGTTTAAATAAAGTCCGAAGCCGATGTCAGAATAGGTAACAAAAGAAACTAAACAAAATGACAATGATACATAAATTAACAACGGACTACTAGAAGTTATGAAATGTCAGCTCCAGACCTCAATCAAACTGATTGAAAGATTACGTCTTCATCATATGAATATTAAGCATAATTCCTCAAGTTAGTGGTTTAGTATCATACCGTCATAATATATATAAGACGAACATAACTGTCATATAAAGGGAGGGTTTAGCTAGCTATAAAACCAGGGTTAACTCACCATTTTCTGCATAAGAAAATGCATGTACTTAGTCAGTTTGTATCAGTTGTTAACCATTTGGTTGATGTGTTTTCAGTTTTGATTTTGCCATTCGATTATGGATTTTTGTTAATTTGGATTTAGTTAATCTTTACCTTTATCATTTTTTTTTTGGTTGGATCGAGTCTTGAAACTTTAAAACAGACTATAACATGTATAACGTTTCAGATACGGATTTTAGTATACGTTTCACCAATTAGGAGAACAAAAAGTATTAATTGCATTCAAAAAGTACTCTCGTGCTTCACGGTTTACTTATGAATATGAGCAAACTAATCAAACAAAACCAAATAAAAGCAATATCAAGGAAGAGATTATACATGCAAAAGTATAATGCTTCAAGAATAAAAGCCTTCCAACACTTTCCTGACTAGTAACTATAATGAGGTACATCTTTAAATTTGTGCATCCAATGTCATGGTAGTTTTCTATTAACAAATCATTTTAAATTGCCTAATACTAGTAGTACATTCGACAGTGGTAGATTTATATACATCCTAAAGCTGATTACAGAAATAAGGTAAATGTACCAAAAAGATTTGCCTGTTTGTAAAACTGCTTAACGCGAATTTAAACACTGCGGCTTTGGTAAAACAAAAACAAAAACAGAGGTTAAACTCAAACAGGTAACATTTAATGTTTTTGTTTGCCTTTTTATAGTCTCCTTGTGCACGTTGTGATAACGTTTTTAAAGTATCTTGCTAATAGTACATTAACATCCGAAAACTCAAATGTTTTTTGGAAATATATCGATTTAGCTACATTTTTTAGGTTACGAGTACACACACAATGAAATTCACGTACAAAATTAAAATATTGATGTTAATCATTGGCTTTCAACCTGGTATATATAAGGTTTGTAAACTGTCTGTTATTTAACAATTTGTGACTGAAGATGGTTTTTGAAGCCCTATCAAATTTAACGTCACGATACTCAAATTTCACTGAGTACCAAAATTGCACCTATTCAACATAAACAGCTGAGTGAGAATTTCTTAAAAGTTTTCTTTTAGACTAAACAATTTGTATTTTGATTATTTGACATTATACACGTCTTACAAATTAGGTGAATATATTCAAATATACATTAAATGTTCACAGTTTTTAGGAACAGATGAAGCTTTCACTGGAAAAGAAAAATGTACGAAAACGATGCCATGTGACGTTCACAAAAAGTCATATTTCAAAAATGAACAAAAAAAAATATGTTACAAGCATCCATTTAAAAAAAATAAATAGTGAGCATGTACTAATGTCAAATTGATCTAAATATTTGAAAAAATAAAACAAAACATCTGTTATTTGATTTTTTATGATGTGAATTTAAGCATGGATGCAATTTGAGTACTCCTCATTACGGAATCGCGGATAGTTTGGAGGACGATTCAAACCAATTTTTCTATGACTCAATATTGATTAAAAATCAAATTGGTGTACCTATATAATAAAGAAGGATACGGCTACAAAATAAACACAGAATGGAAATTTTTGTCTTGATCATTAAAAAAAGTAGGTGAAAAAAACTGTCAAAATAGGTGCAATTTGGGTACCTTCACGTTAACATAAAACAGTAAAACAATTTGTATGTATTTGAAAATATCAAAAATTGTATACCGCTGTTCGACTTCCCAATCAGCCAATCAGAAGACGTATAACATCCAAAATTAAATTGTTTGGTAATAACATATACAAACAGAAGTAAGTATGAACGGATATTTAAAGAAATAAAACTTAAACAAATATTTGTAAGAGATGAAAGAACCTCGTCTTTCTGTTTTCTGATTTATTTTTAAAGGAAAGCAATCTCTGATACGGACCCGTTTATTATTCAAAATGATAAAGCTGGACATGACTGAACTCGACATGAAACAGTCTCATCGGATCTTAATCGAACGTTAGAACCTCCAATCTTTTTTATCTTGACATGACTGAATGGACCATATTTCCAGGAGTGAATATCTATAATAGCCTCATCTGACTGTGTGACAAAATCTTGACATACGTGTAATCGATACATACCGTTGATTATCAGACCAGGATGACCGACTTATACTGAAATCCAGCCAGTAGTGTGGAAACCACCACGCATGCCTCTTTAAAAGAGGGACATGTCTAAAATGAAAGCCTCGGGTAGAAACATGATCATGAAACAAAAAGTTATAGCAACAAAATATACTTTGTCTGAAATTTGTATTTTGAATTAAAGAATAGAATGCTTCACACTAAAAGGCAAAAAGAACTACATAAAATATAACAAAATGATGGCACAAAATATTTGAACAACCTATTTACCAGTGACTGTCACCCAGCTTTATATTGAAAAGACTGTACAATTATTCGTTTAAAATAGAAATAATACAATTCTTCTTTTCCAGAAATTTGGAAGGGAATCAAATAACGACAATACAACAAGGAACGTTTAAAGACCTACTATCGCTCAATGTTCTGTATGTATAAAGTTTAACAATTTTTTTCCAGTAATTTTATCAAAACTTCTAGTGTCATTCGGAAGCATAGGATGATTTGTATAATGAATCAACAACAACCTCATTGCAACAAAACTCAACATGGATACCAGGTTTATAATGCAGAATTTTATACGCGCATTTTGTATACATCAGATTTATAAGTATCGCTAGAATCAATACATCTGATTTGCAAATTAAATACGGGATAGAATACTATCTTAATCGATCTGTTAAAAATCACAAGTGTACCATATAACGGTTTAGGCTGTTACTGGATGCCTAGGGATGGTGGTGGAGGCAGCTGTTCTTATTTTAAAAGTGTGTTGAACTTGCATTATTTGGCACTCGGAAAATTTAAAATTTATCACATACTCTAGTTAAGAGATGAATATGTTTCAACGGAACAAAGGAATTTAAAGTATCTTTCATTACTACGTTCATATCACTGACCTATATATTACATGTATCAGTTCTTTTCGAATTGTAAAATGTCAAACTACTTTATGAAAACTTATTCGGAAAATATTAGAAAAACGTAATTTAAAGCGAGTTGAATTAATTTTTTATTTTAATTGTACCAGTTATCAGGTTTAAAAGGTAGATTATAACAGGCTTGAATGTAAACATATAATCGTTTCCGATATCATTTGTGTTTTATTTCTTTAAACAAAATTAGGTGCCTAATGATTTTAATTTATTTTATATGTAATTTATTTTTATATTTTGCAATCTCTGCATGAACAAAATATGGGTTGCATGTAGTCGGTAAAGATCATATTTTGCCACTAAAAAACCCTGACATAATATAATTGAGCACGTACGTATTAACATGTAATTTATATGAGCCTAGCAGATCTCACTAAATTAAATTGAGGCAATTGTAGATGACCAAGATTATGTATGCTAATAATTTGCAAAAACGAAAACGTTAGTCTATAAAGAAACATCTTAGTCTTGTATGATTTTTAAACAGATACATAGGGATACAAATCAAGTACTGTTAAATACAGGTACCTAAATATTACAATAGTTTCAAAGTAAAGAAATAATACTAAATATTAAAAGTAAATATTTCAATAACTACAGATTTTAAGTACAGAAATAGTATCTTTGCAAAAGTAGCAGTGTATAAGAAAACAACTGCAATATTCCTGATTTGTTACTTAACATTTTAAGAAAAAAAAATGGCAGGTTAAACCTGGTTTTGTGGCTGTCCAAACCTCGCGTTTTATGGCAATGTTAAATATTCCGCTAAAACTGACAAAAAGCTGACATAAATTTGATATACAATGTACAGAAAAAGAAATGTTAGAGTGTATGCAGTGATTTTTTTAAAGCTATGATTCAATAAATAAGTATTGTTTTGAGAAAAAGTGTTTTTCAAGAGTTTTAAAACCAAATTATAAAAACATTATAATCAACAATAAGTAGTCGAAGTTTTCCCAGCAAGTATTATTTGGGAATTTCAAAAGGAATTTTACACACCGGACACACCGGTCTAAGAAATAAAGATACTTAGGCTCTCGTTTTCTATATAATTTATTTTGGTTTTTAACGAGTCTTGACAGTGGAAAACTTACACTAACGTTTCAGATACGAGTTTTTATCAATCTTTCACTGGTCAGAAAAACAAAAATATATACTTTGCATTCAAAATTATGCACACGTTACATAGTTAACAGAGTAAAAGAGTGTGACAAAACCCAGGAAATGGTATTGATGAAGAGATTATACAAGCGAAGGTCAACATGCTTTACGAAAAATGGCTTTAATCCTCACGGTGACCTATAGTTGTTAATGTCTGTATCATTTAGATACTTGTGAGAATTTGTCTCATTGGCAATCACACCACATCTTTTTATATTTAGATCACATTCTTAAACATTGTTCAATAATGTCTACAATAAGATAAACAATTGACAGACTATTTGAAAGGGTTCACAAAACGGAAAATAAACTGACCACGCCATAGGTAAAAATGAAAAAAACACAGGCAAATATACAAATAGCAGCAAACGAATCACAACCAAAAAAGCTAAGCATATGTTAAAACAAACCAAACCAAAATGTGGGCTTATCTCAGGTGATCCTGTAATGACGACAGTTGTAAGGTTATATAAATTGTAAAGGTGAATACTTTATTTTGTAAGCCTTGATTCAAGAATAATATTGAGTACTAAAAACTTCTCTTCTTACCTTAAGCTCCTAATATCGCATCTACACATTGTGGCTTTGGTCTGTTGAATTTTTGTCAGTTCAAATAAAACTGAGGCAAAATCTAATGCTTCTTATTTTTCATTATGCTTTTTTTAAGGCTCTTTTGGGACTTTGTGATACAGTTTTGTAAGTATCGTGCTACTTATACAAACGATGATTGAAACAGTTTTGCTTCGAAAGTTCCTAATGAATGCAAATCAAAAAAGCACCTCGATTTGTTGTTATAATGAAAACAATCCTAATGATATAATGCAGATTGCAATATAAAAACACACATTGGAATACAATTGTTATATTTTAAAGATATATATAAATGATACTTGCAGACAAATCACACAATGAGTATTTAAATCCCTCACGACTTTTCACAAGCTTTAACGATACAACACTACGATATATCCTACACTACCAAAGCATTACTAGTTTTATTTTTCAGAGTGTTGAAAGGCAGAAGAACAATTACTTCAATACAAAATGGAGCGTTTGAAAACCTACCGGGATTACAATCTCTGTTTGTATACAATTTTACAATAATTTATGCGATTGCAGACAAGTCATTCGCTGGCAGAGTTTGCTGACTCAAACATAACTAATGAATGAACATCAACCAACATGTGTTCACTGAAGTCTGAAGTATAGTAACACACGCGTGATGATAAAATGCATATATTTTAAATTTAAATGTTTCAAGAGAAATAACATCTTTGTTTAAATTGCAATGACCTCAACGATTAATATAGCTGAATTTCTCTGAAAATATACATGTATATTTCAAAAGAAAGACAGCTATTCGGAAACAAACAAGAAAAACATCTTGACATGCATATAGTGATTTTATGTTTTCCATTTAGCATGTTTAGAGAAAGGCAAAAAGACTTTAAAAGCATGTACACAATTTCATTATAATAGCAAGAAAAGTATATTGGGTATACATCCTTGACACAAAACCAATTACATGCACACACACAAAAACACACAATATCTTAGATGCAGGGGTTCTTATCTGGCTGAAAATGATAAAGATTTGCATTAGATGTTATAACATAGTTGGACTAAATTTGCGACGAAGAATATAATAATATAAAACGTCTACGTGTTAGTCAATTATCCTTTTTACGATGGCGCTTAAAGATACTCGACACTGACTGATGTTGGGTTTTATCGTCCAGCTATCTTGGTTGCTATGCGGACTAGAATAACATATTCTTGCAGTGTTGGATCTGCTGCTCTCTTCCCTTTCATCTTGCTCCGACCTGTTGTTTGATGTTGGAACGGAGTGTCTGTTTGTTCAAGTAAGGCAATGACAGTTTGAATGGCCTCTGGATCTGGCATGGATATCGGCGAGGTATGACGTGGTGTGCGAAGTAGGTCGGGTCCATCGATGTCAAATCCCTCTGTGAAGTCTATCCTAAATTAAAATTCTTTCGAGATGCATATCTATGCAATCTCTGTGTAACTTGCGTCCACTTATAGTTAGACAGATTGAATTGTTTGTTCGTTGAATATCCATATTTTGCATGAATTTTTACGTATTATTTTAAAATCAACCCCATCTACTATTTTAAGTCTTTAAATAATATTTTATCATCTATTGAATGATGTTAGCGACAACAACCTTTTTAACGTGATACATGTACCAATAACTTGTAATCAAATGCAATCTTCTCAAAATGAGAATTCCTAACGACTTATATAAAATTAAGTCTGAAAATATCTCTAGATAATGAATTTTAAAGCGGGTTAAAAAAAATTTTTTGTTTAATTTAAAAAGTAAAGAAAAATGATTTTTCCGTTTTCAAATTTTGTGAAGACACAAATTATGACAACACTTTAGCCTCGATATTTCTGATAGTGTCAGAATAATCACTTTATTAATAATCTGCTTTCAATATTTAAAAATAAAAAAAAAGGATTTTCAAAAAAAGAGAAGAATGGATGTACGTGATCTTATGACATAGAAAATTAGGAGGGAATCTCGATAAACACGTGATATTTAAAATTAAAGAGTTCCACATCATTTTTACATTAGCTGGAAATTGCAAATTTGTCGAAAAATACAGAGTATGGTTACAGTATTAATAGCATTGAAATACCTAAGATTGAGCGTTGTATTTTGCAAAATGTCTTAGATGACAATATTAGGCTCTCATTAAGATCATTCATTGAGTTATGTACGTATGTTATTTTATTGAAAATCACTATAATTGTAACAAACAATTATAATTATTTCTTTTCAGAGTATTATCTAGCCAAAAAATAACTACAATACACAAAAGAGCATTCACAAACCTACCAGCGCTCATTTCTATGTATGTATACAGATTTAAACATGTTTTATTCAAAAGCAGAAAAACACATCTTCAGTCAATCAGGGAAAGGGTATGTTACTAATTTCGTATCGTATGATGCAGCATCGACGTACAATGTTTGCACTGCAAATTGCAGTACGGAAACACACATTATTGGATACATTGTTTAGCTTAAAAACCTATTTGCAGATGATAAATCAAGAGAAATGACATTGTTGTCATTAACTCCCAGTGGTACATTTAGTACCATAACTAGCAACTTATGTAAAAAGTATTAACTTTGAAGGCAATAGTTTAAAGGTAAGATTATATTCTGTTTCTATAACAGGAGTACTGCTTGGTAGTCGTAATTGCGTTCTAGGTTATCTGTGCTGATGTTGGGTCCTTTTAATAATTTCAAAGTTTTGCTTGTGTTCATTTTAGTCGTTTGACTTTTAAGATATCTATCAGATTTCATGATTTTGGCAATTTTAATGCAGGTGTAATTTATGAAAATGATAGAACTCTGCTGAAGAACACTCAGTTTCAGGATTATTAAGTTAACTCGCACGGCAATGCTTATCAAATGCTCGAAGTAATTATATAGTTTCAGAGCTAAATATCGAAAAATTAAAAAATATACGAAATGAATCATCTGATATAAAACATACTTGCACTCGGCGTCAATCGTTCCTATGTGAAGGTGAATCAAGAGCAATGCATTTTTTCTCCTTGTTGTTTCGTTTTAAAAAAAAAATAAATCGAAAAACAACATTGTTTAATACGGTAACTTTTACAAACCTTAGTTTAAATGTTAATATGAAATGTTTATCATAAAAAAAAACAGGCTTCATCAATTTAATTATCTTTATTCACCCAATATAAGTTGCTATTATGTAAATATAGATAAAATAATTCCCCATATTTCGTAAAAAAATTATATCCTATTAAAAGAAAGTTCATATGTGCTACAATTTTGTTTCAAAGATTAAAATATAAGGCTGTGCGGCATATTTTCAATATTTATATACCCCAAACTTCTAAGAGTTTAAACGTATACTAAACTTATGTATTACCTCTGTCTCCACTTTTGGTCCTCCTTATATTTCAATTTTGCCGCTATCTATTTGTATTTATACTGGTAACATTCCTAATTATGTCTAAATGAGATTAAACATACAGATCATTGGAACCAGTACATAAACAAAACAAAATATCTACGAAAATTATATTTCTCCAAAAAGAGGCGTGGTTTGTAAAACAGCTGTATTTACAAAGTGCAACCTCAAAAGTTTTAAATTCAACACATAAACGAGATCTTTGAATCTTGTTTTTATTGGTATTGATATTGATTTTGTTATCAGTATATTAAAATCAAACTAAATATAATTTTCATATTATGCACATGAATAGTTTGTTTTCCGTTCATTATTTTGTATATAAATCAGACAGTTAATTTTCTTGTTTGAATTGTTTGACATTTTCATTTTGGATCCTTTATATAATTGACTATGCAGTATGGATTTAACTCATTGTGCAAGGGCGAACAGTGACCTGTTGTTGTTAATTTTTCTTTTAATTTTCATATTAAGAACACAGCTATATTATGCACATGTTTAGTCTTAATTTATAAAATTTATTTTGAAAAAAGTATCAGCATTAATTACTAGCTGATATTGTCTCAAAAAATTGTATACCACTTATATGTACAATATTGACAGCGTTTACATTTAAATCGTGATCAAGTCTTTACACCTAGATTCTTCATCAAAGATTTGCACAAAGATAAAGCAATACAAAATTGCACCCTGCCTTGCTATCGAATATAGTATATATATAAAATATAGAAAGAAGGGGCAATTATATTTATCATTAAAGGCTCAGACAATTTAAATGTTGCTTTCTGATTCAAACAACTATCACTGACCTCTTTTAAATCTTAAGTTCTATAATGGAATTTGATGCGACTGTCATACAAGTGAGAGGTTTAGCTAGCTATTAAAACAGGTTTAATCCACCATTGTTTACATAAGAAAATGCCTGTACCAAGTCAGGAATATAACAGTTTGTTATCCATTCGTTTGATGTGTTTTATCTCTTGATTTTTATTTTGCAATTTAATTAGGGACTTTCCGTTTTGAATTTTCCTTGGAGTTCAGTATTTTTTTTAATTTGTTACCCACCGGCCAATGACAGGCGTTTTAAATAATGTTGATTCAACGCTTCTGTTTTAAAAACAATCCAAAATGGCAACTCAAATTGTAAGCACCGGAAGTGGTAGGTCATTACAATGATTTCTAGGGTACAACTAAAATGATTTCGAGCATAATTTCAACTGAAACCAACGAAGATATTTCTCATCTATTGGATAGCTTAAGAACATATGTTGACAGATCAATGTATGACATTCAGAACATTATTAAAGGAATTTGTACTCCAAGTAAGTTCAACGCTGATAATGTACAATAAGAAACACTTAAAAATCAATTATACACTACTTTGCATAGCATATTTCCTTTAAATAAGATATCTATCACGTATTATAATTTAGGCGTAATAACAACACAAAAAGTAATGTTCAAAAAGGGGATGGACGGTATTCAAGTATTACATTTAGATTATTGAATATGTGTTTATTTGATATATAACTAATATGTGAGTTTTATACTTGAAGTGATAGCGACACTTTAAGTCGCCATATATTGCATTGCCAAAAGTGACACGCCTACGATTAACATTTGATTTATACCACATACAAAAACATAAACAGAAGAAATGGAGTGGCAGCAACACAAATGGCAATTGCTTTAACGTTTTGATTCAAGGAAGGATTCCTTCACAACAAATAACTAAATCAATTGTCGTAACATGATAACCACTTCAGTCAACAAGCTTGAGAATGAAAAGACCAGAGCAATAAATCATATGCGATAACAATAATATCATTAATCTTTTTTAGACATTTACAAGGCAATCAAATAACTAAAATCGAACAAGGAACGTTTGAAGACCTTCCAGCTCTCAATTATATGTATGTATACAGTTTAACAATATATCCTTCAGAACTATAATTAAAAACATATAGAGGCATTTAATGGAAGAGTATGTGTATTGCTATGAATGAACAAATCCTAACTGCTTCAAAAACATCATAGATATCAAGTTTATGGTTCAGAATGCAAGAAGCGAATTTTGTCTACATCAAAATCATAAGTAGAGCAAGAATCAAGCAGCTTGTAGGCAAAATTTGATACGGGATATTCCATGTTCATTGAAAATTCTAAATTAAGTGCCAAAGACGGATTCCTGGCGGCGAACACAGATCTTGAACAAAACCTTTGTGTTTTCAATAATTGAAAATCTTAAAGACAGTCTAATTGTTGACAAGAACTTATCACTGATAGTTCAGGTCAACACCAATAAGCAGACTGATGATGGGGTAATTCCCAAGGGATCTGAAACGTTCATCAACATTTTCGTGGACGTAGATAGTTACCAGACGGGCGTTTCGTCAGTTTATATGGAGATTACAGTAGAAAGAAAACAAGTGCTACGAGTGTTAAAATTACTGTCACAGTGGATTATTCAGGAAAATACACTCACAAAAGTAAAATCAATATATACATATGTTTAGGCTTCTCGGGGTACAAAATCCTTTCACATGTTTAGCATTTGGTTATTTGCATACATTTAATAATTCCATATTTTTGACACCTTTATTCTATAGTCCTCAGCTTTTCAAATCATCAGGAATGGTTAAGCTCTGTCACTTGTTAGAAATTGAAAATTTTAAAATTATTATATCACTTTACAGAGATTGTATGTGTATGCACTCCTTTATTTCCTGAATTTGAAGTAATTGGGAGATATTGACAAACTTACTTACATTTTAAAGTTGTTATATACCTTTTTCAGAAATTTGATGGGAAACATATTGAAATTTGTCAGGAATGACACTTTTGCATATAACATCAATTTACACACCCTGTAAGTACAAATTTTACATCGAACGACTTATAATCATTTTGTCAACTGAATTGTTATTGCATTATTGTATTATGTTTCTTTTGTCGACGTTAATTATGGATATGATGAAGTACAGTTACACATCCAGTACATTTGAAAAAAAATATTATTTGTATCACTTAAAATATAACCCCTGGTTTTACAAATATTATTAATTTGCAAAAAAATGCATGTTATTTTATAACATATTTATGGATATAGTCGAATGAATTTGTCTGTTAGACGTATAAATGTTAATTCTTGACTGAAATATTTGTCTTTTCTTGTAATGTGATACAGTTAAATATCGGTATTAACAGGCGTATGTCTATGCATACGCGTTTACAAAAACAATAAAGATATTCAATATTTGAAAATTAAAAAAAAGGAAACGTTTTTTTTCCTTTCCACTTTGGTGATGGTGATCACACTATGTAATTGATACATGTATCATGTGCACAAGTATATTCATTTGTATTGTTCCTTAAAAGAGGGACGAAAGATACCAGACTGACCGTCAAACTCATAGGATTCTCACCCATTACATAGTAACATAGCTAAATTGAATACCCTTTATCATGTCTGTGTGTTATATATCCAACACATCCGTGTTCTTTTTGCTGACTTTTGTGTTACCCTAACGTAGTAATTTTCAAAACATAGTCATAATAATGAGCCTATACTACAGTAAAAAGTTAGAAAACATATTCAGGTTCAACCCACCATTTAATAGTTATTTTTTATGTAGGTTGCTTTGTCTTTTTTTATGCACACCAGGTGTTCCTGTTGTCTCGATGTTTTCCTCTTATATTTTATGTGTTTCCTTCGGTTTTAATTTGTAACTCTCATTTTGTTTTATCTCAATCGATTTATGACTTTGGAACAGCGGTATACTACTTTTGACTTTATATACATTAATTAACTATTTCACGTCTTATCATCAATTTTATGATCAGGCTTCTTACATTAGTCTGTGATTGTAACGTTCCCTTTTGGTCCTGGCTGAAATCAAAATCGTTTACTAGTGAGAGTGTAGTCTGTGTCGACCGGAATTTTCTACTGTCAAGTCTTCAAGCAAGCGATTTTGATAATTGTACCTGTAAGTATTGTGTAAAAATTGATAAACAATGATAATATCATTATAAGAGTCGAGATGGGTATTAGTTCTTGATTTAACATACTTCAATTAATACTTATCTTAGATATGTAAAATACTGTCTCATGGATTCGTATTTTGTTTGACATAATGACAATCTTAAAGCGAGATAAAGATACAGAGTGCGAATGTTTAGAATTGTGAAGTGTTAGCTAGTGGTTAATATGTAAGTTGAAAAAAAGAAAGTCTGTTGTTTTCGTTTAAAAAAAATTGTTCAATAATCATATGACACACGATTCAAAAAGATGGTTATAAGATGTTTTAAAAATGTAAATATTGAGGTGACTCGTAACTATGTCCAAGGGAATTATCAATAATAAATAAGATGGGTATGATATTAAAATGAAACTCCTATTTGGAAATACAACATATGTTTCATGAACAAAATTAAAAAGTTAATTACAATATATATAATATAGTGCCTAGAAAATCAAGAAGATCTGATTATTTTCTTCTTTCGTTTAATCTAACTCGTATGTCAACTCCGTTTAACATTACATAGTTTTCCGCAGATACCTTCAACCTATTGATATTCATAATTTCATATTGTGTCATACATGTGTGCTTTAAGAAATAAAACTATGCATTCTATACAATTCTGGTAAATTATTAAACAAGGGATTTCGTTACCACAAATTACCCAAACCTTTACTAAATTCTGCCATAGATATAAAGATTTAGTTTTGAAGTTTGGTTGTACCGGTAGAAAACTTATTTCAAGCAGTATAGCACATCCTCATTTTTACGGATATGTTGTTAACCATACCTGAAATTTAGAAACGATTCTGGTAAACTTATCGATTCTTCAAATAAACTAATGTTATCTTGAAACTAGCTGTAAGTAAATGTGATTTTTTATGATGTTTTTTTTTCTATTTGTATCAATATGATGAGTTACGCCCTGTTCAACTGATCTTTATAGTTCGTTATGTTGTTGTTCTGTTACGCCACTGTCCCAGGTTAGTGGGAGAGTTTGGAATGTGCCTGTCCCAAGTCGGGAGCCTGTAATTCAGTGGTTGTCGTTTTACTGATGTGCTACATTTTGTTTTTTTTGTACATATATGATAAATTGGGGCGTTAGTTTTCTCGTTTGAATTGTTTTACATTTTATATTTCGGGGCCTTTAATAGCTGACTAGCGGTATGGTCTTTGTGCATTGTTGAAGGCCGCACGGTGACCTATAGCTGTTGATTTCTGTGTCATTTGGTGTCATTGGCAATCATACCACATCTTCTTTTTTATATAAAAATAGATTCATTTTGATTTTTTCCAGTCATAGACTGGATGCTTAATCTTAACACACGTTTTAATGCAAAATATCACATACACAGACATTCATTTTGGTAAACAATTTTCTCGTTAAGAATTTGTCGGTAACTAAAAAACCCAACAGGTGTGTTTTAAAATGGATCGATCTTCTAGGTCAAATGATGTCGTAGTAATATGTAATAACAAACAAAAAATTAAAATAACACTTTCTAAATCCCAAGTGTTACAAACCTTTCCTGAATCAACCTCATCCAGGAACGCTCACTGAATATTTGAACTTTAAGGATGTATAAGACCGAAATACAATATTACGAATTGCTATATTACCAGGAAATACCAAAAACTGATGGGCAAATAAATATACGTTTCATTTCGGCTAAGTAAGATGAAACCGTAATTTCTTATTAATTACGAGATTAGTAAACATTTAAAAAGAGTTGTTGTAAAGCATTCCAGTACGGAAGTACTGACCACTGAGCCCCGTGGACTGGTTATCAGTAGTATCAGCTCAGTCCGAAAAAAAAATGAAAAATATAGATTATATCACTTATTTTTTACTTGAATTAACACAATTAAGAAAGGTTCAACAAAAAACACAAAGCAAGAGCCACAAACCACTATAATTCTAAAACTGTTCCAGACCAAATGAGTTTTCGGACCATACCCGTGTGGCTATGACTTATGCGTATACTCTCATTTTGTCGGACCATACGCGTATGGTTTGGTCTTGGTTAATATTACGATGAATATTGAAAATTAGCGTATTCTATTACTTACATAAGCTATGCATATATTAACGGCCCTTGAAGCTGTCATTTATGAAGAATTTCGGAAGACACAATTTCTATTTATTAAGTAAACATTATAGCAATGACTGTAAGCGAATTAGGATATAACTGTATTTTAAGCTCCGACGGCATCAATTAGTGATTTGATGGTCACAAACAAAGTTTAAGCGACACCAGTAGCGACCCTCATATCACTAATTGATGCCGTCGGAGCATATATTACAATATTGTTATCTATATTCTAATGACAGTGATAGAAAACAACGTTAAAACATACATTTAAAACCTGTCAAACGTCGTCTGATCTTGCGCGTACGTTTTCATAGCAGCAAGTGTGAATTGATGCCATGAAAGTTAGTGACATTTTTCAATCGAAATGAACATACGCGAAAGGTCCAAATTATCATATGATCAAAAACATTACCATAGTCATTCAATGCAATTGACATATCATTTTTTTTAAATGTACACTTTATCTATATAGATAAATCCAACATATTCGGACTGCATTTTTAAGTGTTAGATAAATGTTTTATCGTTTTACACAGACAATGCTTGTCAGTATACTGATTACTGTTCAAATGGAGGATCTTGTAGTCAGGACAGTAATGGTAATCTAACATGCTCCTGTGTTGTTGAATGGACAGGTGCTACATGCACAGGTAAGACATACAAAAAACCTATGGTTGTATGGCATGGACAATAATACGGATGTACAAGTTTACTACATCAATACATATTGCGTTAATTTAATAAGTACAGGGCAAGGTATTTTTAATCGTTTCAACAAAAAGTACATCACTGTGATGTGGAAGTGGTATGGTTGTATATGAAGCAGCAATAAGTTAAATACAAGATATAGATTATTTCTACAATTACTTTGTCATTTTTTATTTCAAAACCGTGTTATTTTTTGAAGTGGCTTTACTTGAATCTTAGGCTCTTGCTTATATAGCAATTTACATTTCGTGACAAAAAGTTGATAAACTTTAGTGTTTGCCCATGCGAAAATTAAAAAAAAAAATGCTCTATTAACGATTGGTCCACTGATGGTATAACATTTTTAGTATTTTTCAATATGACAAATTATGACAGGATTAATATTTTGTAACATATTTTATCATTTGTACCATTACTGGTCACTGATTAATAGCTTCATATTTTTCAATACATAAATTTACGTCATTTGGACTATGGTGGATAGTTGTCCAACTGGCAATCATGCCACATGTTCTTCTTTTGATATAACAAAATCTTGGTTTCAATTTCATATCTTTATTATTGGAATATTTAATCCCCCAATCATTGCAATGTGACCATCACACTTGGGTTTTGTTTATTGTATGACAATATACCGTAGGCTTTATGTCTCTTTGAAAAATTGCAAGGCAATGCAAAATGGTCTTTAGGTTTAAATTCATTTTTAATATAAGTTGGCTTTTTCTCTGGAAATCACTCTCGAAAATGCGAAAACGTTTAATGTCAAGATAACTTTATATTTAAACATTTATATCATGCTTCACGAAAATTGATACCCAACGAATACAAGTACTTTCACAGTATGCATTATACTGACCATGTTGCATGCAATGTATCAATTTTTGGCTTGGACGTTACTGATAGTATTTGAAATTGATGCAGGATATTCTTTAATGAAAAAGAAACCAAACAACAAAAGCAAAATCATTAAAAACATCGAAACGTCAACATAATGTATTCAATTGTACACATTTGTGTCAGTTTGAAAACAGTATAATACAGTTCAATGTTATTATACAACCAAGACCTGTATAAAAGGTTTTCCATCAGCAAAACATAATGAATATCGTATATCAATATCATCGGAAATTCTTCAGTTTGTCTTTTCTCGTAACTATTGCTAAAGTAAACATAGTGGTTACTATAGCAACTAATTACAAATTTGTTTCATAGCTGAGAATCTAAGCAAAACGCTTTTTGTTTGTTTTTTTCACATATGTATAAAGCCTATGAAACAGTTAATTTGTCAAATAATCATCAGTATACTTCGTCACTTCATCATTCAGCAGGACCATTTAACAGCTATGCACTTATATGAAAAACCATTGAAACCTGTGCATTTTTATTTTAATTATTTTCTCTCTTTTGGCATGTTTATAGTTCGAAATAAAGTTCTAGATCGTTAAATCATGTAATCAAGTGAAGACTTGTTGCAACAGTTAGAAGAATGTTACTAGCATTTTTTGTTACTTGTAATTTTTGTAGCTGTATCACTCCTCATAATTTTTCAAGGAAGTAACTGAATATATCTAAGATCAGATTATTGAGTTTATTGTACATATACCTCTCTAATCTTTCCCATTTTGTTTTTCGATACTGCTTTTTCATACTTCTTTATGAGTGTAGCTGGTTTGCCAAGAAGCGCACATCTGTATGGTCACATCTTTTTCATGCCACAAATTAAAATCAATATTCAAATTGCTGTACTACAAGACATATTTGAGTCTTCAATATACTTTTACTTACCAAATGTAGAATCTGCAAATGATTGCGTAGAAAATATGGACAACTTTCATACTAATTGGAATAAAACAGCAGAAAGCACACTGGCTACTTTAGTCTGTACTGGTGAATACTCAGGTAATGCCTCAAGATACTGCAGTAGCGATGGAAAGTGGGAGAAACCGAACTACAGCAATTGTATAAGTAACTCAATACAACATATCAAAGAACAGGTAAACCCTGTATATACTATGACAATATGTTTCTTTCATACATGTACATGGTTTATTTCCGATATTTACAGCATATAAAGAAATTGTAGACTCTTTGTTGAAAGTTTCTTTTTAAATATACAAAAAATAATACAGTCAAACCTCGTTGTGTCGAACTCGGTTGTGTCGAAAACTCGGATGAGTCATAGTAACTTCTCGGTCCAGGTTAAATTCCCGTTTGATCAATGCATAATTACCTCTGATGAGTCGAACTCGGTTGATTCGAATACTCGGTTATGTCGGGTAAATTTTATAGTCCCGTCGATATAAAATTAATGTAAATTGACCCCGATGTCTCGAAGTTTGAAAGTAAGAATTTTCGAAAGATGCAGACCTAATGATAAAAACTCAAATCGGATGTAATTCTTATGTAACCTAATCATTTTCAAAAGAGATTAAAGCTGAGTAAACATACTTGTTTGTATAACAGTTAAATTGACATGTTTATGGTTGCCGGTAATTAACACCTTTGTTGATTGTTCAAGCGGAACTTTAGTGTGTTGATCATATTTCACATGAGATAAAAAACGAATTTAAATGACACTAGCCGAGATTAAATCAATCGTTAGAATTAAGACTCATTAATTACAATAAATGAAGGATTAAGACAATTATGATAAATTCAAGATAATTTAATGCACAGCAGACACCCTATTCAAAGACCGTTCGGTACTTATTTCGTTCCAAGAATGATTTCATAATTTTTAGTGACTGACCTTTATAAATATTTGTGTAGACTATTGATTTTAGTTGTGCATGATTTGTATCTGTTTTTGTGTGCTTGATTATTATGAAGGACCAACAATGGCGATTGCATACACATTATAATGTGTGTCATATCGAAAAAAGGCTCACTGTTCAAAGTATCTAGTTTACGCAAATCTCATACCGTATTTCTTGCATTACAAATTTTTGACGACACACTCGACCTCGGATGAGTCGAACCTCGGATGAGTCGAATACATTGGTCCGGTCCCTTCGACTTCGACACACCGAGGTTTGACTGCATGTGTAATCAAAACACGCGGGCATACCTTCCCTGTTGCTCATGGCAGAAGTTCTTGTTTTCTTAACTACCACATTTCAGGGAACTAGTACACTCTAAGATGGTATAATTAGTGCATGTTGTATCATTCATCAGAAGTCAAGATAATTTATAGTTTTGACATGAAATGACTCCTACAAATCAAATAAAAAAATATAATTGATATCAAAGAATCAAAGGGGTACTCACTAGCTGTCAAATACACGTTCACCGATTTAACTCAAGTTTTCAAATATGATTTATAACAATGTAAAACATTTCTCAAAATTAAAAAAAAAGTCTAAAACAAGCAACTTACAGGGCATGGGTTCGATAAAATGTAGCTTCGTTTCGTGTGTTTTTTAGTCTAGCCGCCATCTAATTTACTATCGAGTTGACCTCCGATGGCCATATAAGCGATATAAACATAACATAGGTATAACTCGTGTAATTAGATTTTTCCAGGTTTTTTACATTTTATATTATAGATTAAAATAAATGTTAATCATCGTTTAATTTTACCTGTATAAGAATGATTTTTTGTGGATCGAACAAGTCAATACAATGATTTACCTTTGTTTCACTTTCAATGTTGACATTCTGTTCCTTTAAATAACCGAACACGGACAATGCATGCGTTATCCATTTCTAGCTATGGGGTTAAATTGAAGTTCACATCAATATGGACTCAATGAGGTCGAATTATTCACTTGGCAAAATTGGATCAAACTGGCTGCTAAAAGCGAATGATTATTTCACTATTTCACTTTCATTAATGATCGAACACAAAAACATCGTATTTTAAATTTTTTCTATATATCGTAGCTAGTGCCCCTTTAACATTTATTTAAATGGGGCTGTTCGTTAGTGGTATTATTCGTATAAATTCATATACATTTACTAGTAATTTTAACACTGACAACTACATGATGTTCTTTCCATTGAAAAAAAAATAATGAATACATACATTGTATATCACTAAAGAAGTTATGTTTATCTCACAGACACATAACTTAATGTGTAGTATCATTGTAATGTGCAGGTCTAGATTTATAAACAAAATTCAGCATTATTCCAAGGTGAATTCAATAGTGGGTTGCACATATGAATTTTTGTATAATCAAATAAACTCATCATAAATACCAGGATTAAAATTGTATATATGGGCCAGACGCAGATTTCGTCTTGAAAAGACTCATCAGTGACGCTCGAATAAAAAAATGTTACAAAGGCGAAATAAAGTACGTAGTTGAAGAGTATTGAGGACCAAAATTTCTAAAAGTTTTGCCAAATAAAGCTAAGGTAATCTATTCCTGTGTTAGAAAAGCCTTAGTATTTCAAAAATGCAATGTTTTGTAAACAGTTAATGTATAGTTCTTACCATATCAAGCTGTTGATTTATAATAACCATAACTCGTTGAATTAACCAAAATTTTTCAATTAGTTGTGAAAGTTTACGATTTCAGCTGAAAGCTGTTGACATGAATTAAGTTCAATACAATTAGAGTAATTTTTTTCAAATCTTGATATGTTCTTATCACGACAGAACACTCTCATCAAACGGTCTGATTCTTTATTGAACAAGACTATTAACTCGTGTCATTTCCTCACTTACCTATCATTTAAAAACAGTATTCTAAAGAGTCATGGAATTAGTTGCTTGACATATTGTTTATATATACATGAACTTGTTTAATGTTAACAGTTGTTAAAAAGGTGTATGTTTAGATTTTTGTTGTTAATGCCTCTTTCTTGTTATACATATGTCTCATGTTTCGTTTTATATATGAAATGACAGTGTTATGTCTTTCAAATCTTAATTCGAATTATACCTGTCTAACAATGTTGTATCTATAGCTCATAATATATAGTTTAAACATATTTATTTTTTTGCAACTTATATTAATCCCTTTCCACTTTGCGGGTGCGAGTTCTGCCTTGTAGCGGCATTAGCCTGCTCTTTTTCGAAATCTACAAGAGTGTCTTTAACGTGCAAGAGATATGGCTCTCTCTTAACACGGGTCAGTCATTTATCGTCCCCTTCCGACGGACTATCATCGTTTCCTCAAGACCATACTCGCAAATGGTGTCAAGGGGGAGCCAAAAATTCAGTCCCTGAAATTTTCATCCGGAATGGGAATCGAACCAGGAACCTTTGTGTTAGTATATCTAGTTTATCAGTGTCGATGTAGTGGTACAGATGTTTCCAATTAATTAATACCCCTTGTCTCGGTAACTATATTTTTTTTTTATCTAATTGCAATGCTTCAAACGAAGTACATAGTGTTTAGTATTTGAACCCTTCCAATTACTTGTGCCTTTACATATTCAGTTTCTTATTTGCGTTGATAAGTATATTAACAAAACACTGGCGTTGATAACTAAAAATACAAAGTAGAACACAGAATACATTTTACTGATAATGCAAAACATATATTTTTCCACCATCATGTGTTTGTGGATTGTTGATAGGCCGCCGATTAAAATATTTAACTAGTTCCAGGGAGACAAATAACCCGAACGCCAATGAATTTAAAAGAGCATATGTGGAACCCTACAATAACATAAATGTTAAACATATCATTCCTCCGTGCAAGAAAGGAATTGACGGAGAACCCTCCCCCTATTTTTACACAAACATATACAAGAACAACAATCCCTCCGAGTTTTTGTTATTTGCAAACAACCTGCATTACGTGTACTGCAGAGATGACATCTCCCTTCTGTTAAAAATGGATGAGATTCTTCTCGATGGCAATAGTGAACACTAGAAAATAATTTGATACCCTCCCACATAAAGTCTGTGAGGTAGAGACATGTGCCAGAGGGAGAGAGTTATAAGTCCGTTTATTGTCTCCCTGAACCGCCTCTTAAAAGATCTGCGACTTCCCAGTTTCATGGCTGAATCTAACAAATTAACACTAAGATATGTATAATATAACATTTTGTTTTAATGTGTAATTCCCGCGTATACGACTCTAAGTTTATAAAGTCTTACATAAATTGTTGATGTCTAATCAGCACTATATGAACAAAACCAACCATAATCAACACTATAAAGTCAATCTTTCTCCACATCACCTCAGTATAAAAGTTCATCAAATCATCAACATCCTTCACGTAGCGTAGAGCTGAAAAATAAAACAAACTGGCACAGCAGTAACATTCTAATAATAATTATAATATTCTCTACATGCAATGATACGTACAACTTAAACTATATACGATGTATAATCAAAATGTTTGTATATAGTTAAACAGGTGCTGCAATTAAGATTTTAGTATAACGAATGAGAATATTCAAGAAATAAAACCACGTGATAATAGTCATTCTAAACGAACAGAGGCGTTCCTTATGTGTGTCAACATCATTTAACGTAATTGATTAATAATATATTGTAAACAAAAACAACGTACATGTACGCCAGTGTCTTCATTAAATTAAATTATCTAATATACACGACTTGCTATTATTCGAGGTACCATAACGAGTTCGAGTTCTGATAAGATGATATACTTTTAAATGATTTACGTCTTTTCTTGGATTGCAAATTGCTATTTAATGTACTTTTACATTGGTATTTTCAAATCACTTTAGACAGTTAAGTTATTGTCTGGGGACAATAAAAATGATCCTGTGACCATTATCCTGCACGATCTAGAAAACATTACAAGAGATAATGATGAATTACGGTCAGGTGATCTGCTGACGTCATCAACTGTACTGAATGATATTGCCAAGTACGTTACAAACCACACAGAAGACCATTCAGTTGATCAGATAGAGGTGTGTTATTTTGGTTATAAATAAAGTATGCAAAATTTTCACATGGAACAGTAAATTTCAAGATTTATTCATTCTTACCAGAATTCTCTTAATGTTAATATTTGTAAATTAATAGAAATATAGAGTAAATGGTAGTGAAATGTCAACTTTGTATCTAACAATTTCTAATTTAATCTATCTATTTAATCAAAGTCATCTGTTTTGTTTCAGATCTTTGGATCTCTATGCGACAATTTACTTGATGAAAGAAACCATCAGTCGTGGGAAGAACTTAACAACGAGGTTTATATTTTTCCTTATAATATATATTGAGATAAGGAAAGCATTATCACATTCTCCCGTTTGTTATTCTGTCATAACGTTTTAAAACACTTACACAAGTGTCTATGTGTCGTTATTTTGTAAGTCGTAAATGGTTATGTTTTATTAAAGAAAGATACCGATCTCAGTTTCATAATCAGGTTCATATAATGTTAATTGTAAGTTGCAAATATTCATTTTTATGTTTTAGAACACTTACAACTTAGTTAGATTATTTGCATTCACCAGGAATGCTGAAACTAAAAAATTGTAAATCAATTATGTTATATCTAAACTGTTCAGTATTTGTTATTCTTAAAAATTACTCAGATTTAAACAAAAAATTCTATGAAATAAACAAGATCGCCTACATATTTGTTCCGTTTGGAGTACGTGTTATTTTCAACTAGCAGTCGGCATCAAGCTGGAAACCAACTGTGGTCCTCTTCTTTTCGACTTGTTCATTTATTCATATGAGGCTGACTTCACAAAGGAACTTTTAAGGAGGAAATAAAATAAGTAAGAAATGTCCTTAAACTTTACTAACCGCTATATAGATGATGTTCTCTAACTTTTTATTCCAAAATTATTGAGTGTGTTAAATGCATATATTTCTTACCTGCCTCATACCATCACTTCCGTCCAGAAATGAGTTTTGGCTGAAAACAAAACTTTACGACAAAAGATATTTTCAGCTTACCTATTGTGAAAGTTCAATTTCTATGTTACAACATTAAAGCAGCCCCTGCATACGGAGTATAAATTTCCCAGTTGATACAACATACCAAGGCTTGTATTATGTATCATGATTTCCTTGATAAAGGGTTGATACTCAGAAGTGAAGCTATCAAACCAAAAGATTAGGACTAGAATGGTCAGTTTTCCTATCTAAAGTCGGTGGTTTTTTCCGGGCATTCCGGCTTCCTCAACCAATATAAACTGGCCACCACGAAATAGCCCAAAAGAGGTGCTTAAAAGTGACGTTAAACACCAACAATCAAATCAATTACAATCCCGTCTCCCTTTACCCGAAAGTTTTCTCTCGACTCTACTAGACTGATCAATGGGAGTTAACTTGAATGAGCAACACGTCAAATGCCACATGTGGAGCAGAATTTGCTTACACTTTCGAAGCACCTAATATTACCAAAGTTTTTGAAGTTGTGTTTTGCACGTTTCGTATATTTTTTTGGTGTTTGTCAATTTTCTTTCTTAGCCATGGTGTTGTCGGTGTATTTTCGACTTATGGGTTAGAATATCCCTTCAATATGTGTCACGTATCTTTTGGTGTAACAAATAATATTCAAAAAGGTACCAAAGTTAGATGTAAACAAAGAAAGACTAGTAATGAATTGGCAGAGAAAAAAAAAGCAAGATGAAAAAAAACCCGAAAAGGACGCATTTTTATAAAACAAAGCTGCAAACTAAAACATAGAAAAAAGAAAAAAAAAATAAACCTCTAAAAAGGGACAAGTTGTAAATAGTGCAAATATTTGTCAGATATCTATCTTATATTCTGGAATATCCATTTATTTATTTCATCAGGGTTCAGGTGGTGTTACGTTACTAGTGAACGCAGTTACGGAGTATAGTAATGCATTTAACGATGTTATTGACGGTGAATTATCCTTGGTGGTTGCAAGGGAAAATGTCGGTACGTGTTTAAACTCTGTTGACTGATGTGCCGCAGAATATTACTTCCATTTTAAGTGTGTTAAATTGTGAGTATAAATGCCTTTATGTGAAACTTAACCTGTTAAACTTGAAGTGAAGAAAACTGGGATGACAATTTGCTCTTTTACATTTACAAAAAGATACAAAATTGTTTCCAACCAAATACTTACATAGAAGACTAACGTGTCAATTGTTCTTTTAACTCATCAGTTACTAATACACTAACCAATAAATGATCAAATATGAAGCCTACAACTTCGTTTGAACCAACTGTAGTTTGCAGTTGTTACATTTAGTATATTGATTTTAAAAGACAATTGATAAGATAAGGGCGAAAGATACCAGAGGGACATTCAAACTTATAAATCAAAAATAAACTGACAACGTCATGGCTAAAAAAGAAAAAGACAAACAAATAAACAATAGTAAACAAGACACAATAAAGAAAACTAAAGACTAAGCAACACGAACATGATGAATCTCACCAAAAACTGGGGGTGATCTCAGGTGCTCCAAAAGGGTAAGCAGATCCTGCTCCACATGTGGCAATCGTCGTGTTGCCCATGTTACTACAAACCCGGTAAATAGTCTAATTCAGTTGGTCACATTCGTGGAAAGGGAACGGAATTGTAGTTTCGTCATTATGAACATATCTTATATCATCTGTGAAACAGATATTGCGTAACGATCAACCAACTCGTGATGGAGTCCGTACAATTTACGATGAGATGATTTCAACTTCATCAATTTGGAACTCTAGGTTTAATAGCTTCCTTGTGAGCAGCAATCATCTATCAAGGAAATCATGATAGAAAATAGCATAGGAATATCATAGCAATGGGGAGATATATACTTCGTATGCAGGTGCAGCTGGGATGTTGCTATAAAAATTTCCTTTTGTAATGTAAATACCAAAACAACACAAAAATAGTTCATTAAAGTTAGGCGGTATTATACTACTATTAACCGTTGTTTAAAGGATTCCTATACCTATAGTATGTTATGTTTTTGAATATTTTTTTAAACTATATACATATCAGTTATTCCAGAAATATATAATATTTCAGTAATGCAAGTTGGAAAGGCTGGTTTGGACGAGATAACTGTACCTGACCGCTTAAAAACATCTGACTCGTGGATATCAGATTCAGCGACTGAAATTCAACTGAAAAAGAATATCTGTAGCGGTGAATAAACACTTTTAATTAAAAAATAATAGCAAAATACACTCATGACGCAAGCAATATGGAGCAAACATACTCAAGTATTTAAAACTATAACGTCAATTATCATTAAAAAAAAAAACTTTTACATTTTTCAAAGTCAAATTATTGAATTATTTTTGAAGGCATCAAAACTATGTGCAAAAAGAATAGGAAAACTAGTTTAAGGTCAATATTACCGTTGCATGTTGCAATTGTTTTTATGAACTTTGCCATTAAGCATTTTTGCATTAACTTTTTGTCACTACATTCGATATTAAGCTAGTAGATCTGTTGGATATAATTATCAATTTCATTTCATTCGGTCATTACATGTAAGGTGTGTACGCACTCAAGGTATAATACTAGCTACCTAAGTATAATTCATATTCAAACTTCTATAATAATCAAACCTTTTCTTAATGTACCTTTTTGTAGTTTTTTATTGATGGTTGCCTCTAGTAATTGGTATTTTGGGACGTCTCCATTTTGTACCAGAGATCAATGCAAAAGTTCATAAAATCAGTAAAACGGGTCTAAAAAGGACGAGTTTTCGTTTATTTTTTTAAATGCCAAACATTTTTGCACAGTGTATTGGCATAAAACATAAAAGACTTCCAAATTATATTATATTTTTGTTAAATCGTTATAAATATACATGTATATGTTTTGGAGTAAAATGTGACGTCCATTTCCACTGAACTAGTACACAATTTTATTTAGGGGTCAGCTGAGGACTACCTCCGGTTGCGGGATTTTTTCGCTGTGTTGAAGACCCATTGGTGGCCTTCGGCTGTTGTCTGCTCTTTGGTCGGGTTGTTGTCTCTATGACATATTCCCCATTTCCATTCTCAATTTTATGATTTGCGCTACACTGTGAGGTGTAACATAAGTAATCGAGCTACCCATCATTGTCGTAGTGTTTATCAATTGGAGAAGAATGTGTAATGATGTATACTCATGTACTATTTAAAACGATAAACACAAAACATATTCAGTATATCTTTTCCAGGTTTGACTGGATATAGCAGCACATTCTATAGAAATATTTCACGTTTGTTTCCAAAGTATATAATACTAAATGGGTAAGTTTAAAATTGTATTTGCAGATGTTTTAATCCTATGAAATCAACAAGCTCTCCTACGCTCCTCTCCTTTTATTTTTACGGTTGAAAGAATAACAAAAATAGACTTGGACATGTATTTACTACACTGATTATACAATTCCCACTTGTTGATTAAAACCTTGAAAACTAGAAGTTGACTTCCATACTCTTTATACGCTGAGTTATCCTTCGTACATTTTACCCGCATCCTTATTTCCCTTTTTAAACATGTTATATTTGCTTGATACGAGAGTGGTTTTCCATTTGTCATATTTTAAACATAGTTATCCATAGTGGGTTGGGAAACAAGTTGTTGCAACTTATATTAATCCCTATCATTTTTGCGGGTTCGAGTGGTGCCTTGTATCGTAATTAGCCTGCTCTTTTTCGAAATTACAAGAGTGTCTTTTACGTGCAAGAGATATTGCTTTCTCTTAACACGGATCAGCCTTGTATCGTCCCTTTCGGACAGACTATCACGGTTTCTCAAGCCCATACTTGCAAATAGTGTCAAAGGGAAAGCCAAACATTCAGTCCCTGAAATTTTCTCAACGGGGATCGAATCAAGAACCTTTGTGTTAGTAGTCCTATGCTCTAATCATTACACTACGGCTCCCTTATCTGTCTTGTAGAATGTATAGCAGAGCTTTTGATTTTGTCATGTTTAATGAAACATTACCTTTTTGAATTAATCTTTGAGTTCGGTATTTTGGCTAATACTTATTTTTGGTGATGTTTTCTGTTCCTGTAAAAACTTGAAACACCTAAGATAACAGTGTTGCCCCGTGCATATTTTGAAACATTTACTAGTAGTTTCATTCCGATCTTGCCTGCTTACGTTAGCTGGTTCTTGCTGGAACTCCGACATCCTAACACTTTGCCGGTTTGATAGAGAAAATGATAATAGCATTTAACAATTGATTATTCAGAAACAATTTTTTGAATTTGCTGAATACAATTTCAATATAAATGTATTCATTCTATTGATAGGAACATCAAACCATTTAATGGGAGTTATGGTGTTAATTCTATTATAGCTGATTTTACAATTCATGGGACAACTTGTTCGGATTATTCCTTAATTATAAAATTCGAACATCTTTTGGTGAGTAAATTTATCAAAATTATCTCTTTATGGTATTTTATCACTGTTCAGTCCTGCTACATTTATTGTTTTAACAAACTGTTTGGATGCACAACAAGTTTTGTCCTCGGGCATTGGTGAAGTGACATTAATTGTTGAAATGTGAATAGTGTGCATTTAAATTGGTATCGTTGATGTATTTACTACCACCGAAGTTGACCAATGTTGTTGGACTGTTCGTTTCAGAGGGTATTATCATACCAGTACCCAGCTCGTCGATGCTGGAATGAAAATACGCATATTGTTCTTCTCAAACTTGATGTTATAATATTTCATTTTATCTTTAAAGAAATTAATGTATCTCCCTCGGACATACATATCACTGTCTAAATTTTTGTGTCATTATTATGTTTAGAATAACATTCTTGTTTTTGTATTCTATTCAACAAGGAAAACTATTCCAAACCATTTTGTGGACATTGGGATTTTAGTGCTTCGTAAGTATGAACAGTCTTTCTTGAAGTGAGGACATTTGTTTTGATGGTCAATAGGACTACTATTTTCCAGAAATAAATAGTTGGATGTTGATCGTTCTGCCTGCAACAATAATCATCAAACACAAGAAAACATTATTTCTGCTTAAATAATAAAAGGAAAACACATATATATATGACAGGCTAACGCATGTGGTAGTGAAAACAATATTTGAAACCTCTCAACACTCCCATAATCCGGAACAGTAATATACTGAAATACGCGTTTTACAAAAGGAAATTAATGTGGTTTGAATTATTTACTTTAACACAGTAATCACCATTCATAAAAGTCACATATTACGACAGATGTATTGAAACATGAATTGAATATGCCTTTTGGAAACTATACATGGTCATCTTGGTTGATTCCAACATTATGTTCAGTTTTGTTAATTAAACATTATCCTTTCAAATATCCTTTGTGAAGATACACATTATCATTTGTATATCATTTTCGAATTTACCCTTTTGTGCTTTTTTGCAAGATTATATCAACAGAAAAACTGCAAATGTGACATTGATACTTATCTTATAGAAATACTTTTAATGGAGCGTGGTCGACATTTGGTTCACGAGTTGTTGATGCTACTGACTCGTACACGATATGTGAATATAATCATACAACTAATTTTGCCATTTTGATGAGCCCAGGGAGGACAGTATGTTTACTTCTGTTAGATAATATATCAAAGTTCCTCAATAAAATATCACATCTGCATTTTATTATTTCTATAATTTTATTATGTTTACTCTCTAAATATTTTGTGCTCGCGATATGAAAAACGAATAGTGATGACAAATAGAAGTATAGTGCAGCGAAATCCATTTTCATGTTCTTTCCAATTAATGTAATTATTATTTGCATGTGCAAATATGTTAACGGATTTAAACTGAACTAATGTTTCTGAAATATTATCTTTTCATACCCTACGTGTTGGGGGTTATTGGAGTTAGTTTGCACTGGATAATAGTCTTTCTGTTTCTGCACTATTTTATTGTACTGACAGCACCGGGATACTTTATATTTACAATTTTCAATTTTTGAGCATTTAACCCGTGAAGTTGCCTTAAACTTTATATCAGTCATAAACTATAATTGACCAATTCCTTTTGGACATTTGTATTAGCTAATTAAGCAAAATCCATGCACTCAACAATGCAAAAATGTCTGAAATATGCATTAATGTTTGGGGTATCAAAGCATAACGAACAGACTATGTTTCATTCAAGTATTCATTCTTCTTTTGGTGAATGCTTGTTTCGGGGATTCTATGGATTATGTCGAATGACTTTTTTTAAAGAAAAACATTGATTTCTTAAAACATATTTAATTTGTCCAAGCTTTCAACTGTCTGACGTCAAATTGTTCACTGTTCCTACCGTCCTGAGCATTGGAGGATTGTTCTGACAAGATGATAATTTCAAACATTTGTTTTTTGTTTGTCGTTTTTTGTTTTTTTGAAGGGGTCAGGTCACTTTTTTTTCATATAAGGACGAAGTAGAAAATCCCACAAAAACCAACATTAATTTTAAATCAATTTACATATCAATCCAAAATCTCTTACCTTTAAATTTGCTTCCTTCATTTGCGCATAAATCGTTTCATCTATTCCTGTGCCTGTTTACCGAAAGATAATCGGCAGTTAGTTGATGAAACTAAATTCCATATCAATTTAAAATGAGTCCAGTGCTGATTTAAAATATAATTAAAAACACAAAAAATGCGTTTTCTGGGAAATTTGACCAATCAGTCAGGCAGATTTTATGTATCGGATAATAATATGACTCTTTATTTCAATTCGTCTTTTAAAGGTTTATATTGTTATTAAAATAATATTTCAATATGAAAAAGAAAAACGTTACCTGTAGATATCGTTTTTTTTTTGTTAACATTGAAAATCACATCGTCCTCCTATACAAGTAACACTCCGTTACATAATGATTGTGTTTGAATTTATTGTTGGTATCTTCATCCTCATATTCTGCAAATTTAAATTTGTACTTGTCGTTATTGGTTTGTTGTGAAGAACCATCGCCATACTACAAAATTAGTAAAACTAGTCTGCACAAGTATTAAAAATTGTACTTTGATATCAGTCTATCTTTCTTAATATAATTTTACTATTTTTACAAGCCACCGTCTCATTATTTCCCACTGAGCCTTATATCAGCCATCGGATGTGGAGTGTCCATTTTGTTTCTGGTCATTACAATTCTCATTCATTTTGTTCTTTGGAGGTAAGATTTACAATTTCAATTTTGCATTGTTGTAATTAAAATAACATTGTTGTTATGAATACTTATTTAATTTACATGAAAATATCAGCGGAACTTAAAGAGTTTGTTTTACCCCATTAGTTATAATTTTATACACTATTCATTAAAAATAGCATACACATTATAATATTTGATAATTTAATTTGCTTATATGCATTCTAAAACCATTGTTGTCCCTGTGAAGGTTTATCCAGGCGGTTACTGAACTATAACTAGAAAACAAATGAATGGTCTAAACTTTTTCAAAAATAAGACATGTATTTTTTTAAATAAAATACATTTGATTCATTCTGCACAATCAGTTGCCAATGATTACCTTAGAATATTAGTGCATAATGATCACATTGGGGATAGAAACACATGTTACTGTCTTTGTACCTTTAACAATTGACAGAATTGTCCATTAAGTGTACATTCCGTTTTATTTTTTTTTAAAATAAGAGTTTTGTGTCTAGCCCTGAAACATCTACAGAGTAAACACAATCAAAGATGACGAAACCGTAATATCACTGAAACATTTCATTCGAGCCGTCTGAAATTGTACAGCACTTTACCCAATATTGACTTAAAAACTCCTTAAAAGTATGAAATACAATATTGAACTTACAATAACTGTTTTTTTAATGAAACAAACGCTTTATAAATTGAATGCATCGGACAAGCTTTTCTGAAATAATTTCACCAGGAACATTCAATATAGGATTTAACACATTTTTTCTGTAGGTTATTGATGTGTAAACCGGGGCGATTAACTCACAAACTGAATAAAAGTCCTTAGGACTTTTATGTTAAGTTCGTGAGTAAGAGTCTTCAACTTTGTACTTCTTTGGCTATTTAACTATTTCGATCTATGTAGACGAAACGCGCGTCTGGCGTATTAAATTAAAATCCTGGTACCTTTGATTAATATTTTATCCTTATAATTCTTAAGCCAACTATTTGCGATTTTTTATTAACATTTTTTTGTGTAATGGCTAATATAGCTATCATCAAATACACATTTGACAAGTCGTAACTAAGGAGTTGGCCGCCATATTGACTTTCTAAAATCCATGCATGTTCTTTGAATGCAAAAAAATCTAAAATGACATAGCATCTCTCTCATAAACTTCATTTTTATGAAATATTATCCTAATTTGAAGCGTACAAGTAACGAAATAATCTTTCCCGTGAAAGTTGTCATTCGTATGACGTCGTGTCTAGCCATGACGTAAATCAGCTAAATTATTCATGAAATTAAGCTGAATTTTATTTAAATTTAGTTTTATACATTTCCGAAGTTTAAATGATTTATTTCTTTTTTGTTATACACTCATCAGAATAGAAAGAAATGTTATGTATTTCTTTTAATCTCAATTTGCTGAAAACCCGGGATCTCTGCATGCATCTGTATCGCGCATGAATAGATCACTATAAAAGTTCCAAAAGTAGTTTCAGAAACATAGTTTATCAAAATGTTAACCAAAAGAAAAATTCTAACTGACCAATCCAATTCAAATATGTAGGGATATGCAAATCATATCAAAAGTATTACCGAATATCTGAGGCGAATGATATCAAATAACCGAAACAGAAGAACTTGATGACCAAAGACAGACATAAATAAAATAAACAAATCAAGGTCAACTTTGTATAGTAGTGTTGGAACCTTACTTTCTTATAAATTTATCAATTTAAAAACGGAAAATGTTAGTAAGCTATGATTTATACTTATATTGGTTGATGTAACAGGATAGTTATAAAATACTTATTATTCAATTACTGCATATGAAAACCTTTAATTGTAAAATATTACGTGGAAGATCATAAAACTTTAAATATGTTTCCCTACTTCTATCAAAAATTTTATAAGTTAGTCGATTTTTTATACAAACAGACAAATACCACTCATCAAACTAATATAGGTATACCAAGAGACCGCCAAAAACGAAACAGTCATTCGTAGGACTGTTTAACACTACCGCATTTTTTACATGTAAGATTTTGATAAACATGTTGGTTCAACATACCGAAATAAGTCTCGCGAATGAATGGCCTAAATCATTGAATAAAATATATATGTATCAAGTCACGGTATGTCTTTCAGCTGAAAAATTAGCATCAACTTGGTGCAATACTACTGGACTCTTTATGATGTAAACTTCAGAAAAATACTTAGCAGATAAATGAAAAGAACCTAGTATATATCTTCAACTTCAGGATCTGTTTTATAATTGACACTCAAAAATATGGGGTATCCATCCATCCATGACACTACATGTAACACACATTCGTTTGATGTGTTTGAGGTTTTGATTTTACCATTTGATTAGGGACTTTCCTTTATGAATTTTCCTCGGAGTTCGGTATATTTGTGATTTTACTTTTATACACATACCAAAGGGTAATTTTCTATATAATTCAAATGTTTTGTTGCAATTTTAACTATTTTATTTCGGTGAACTTGTAATTTATGATACTTAATCACAATAAAAACAAAAAATATGTCAACAAATATAAACAAAATGGCATGTACAAAAAACACATGAGCAAAAACGAAAGACGAGAATACAAAAAAAGTCACCATAGCACAAAAACACAATGGCGGGTTGTATAAGCACCCATTCACACCATAAGGATATATAAAAAATATAAATTAAACAGTTAAGTTTATAATTTACAAAGACAAATAAAAGATGATATCTATCGTCAATACATATAATCTATCTTCCTAAAACACAATGTCGTCCCATTTCAAGGTTTTTGACGTTTCTAAACGCGATTAATCACTAGCGGTGATGCAACAATACATAATTAACCTGATATTTGTGCGTTCGTTTCTCATTATTTTGTAGCTAAATTCAAGACTCGTGTATCCATTGATTTTGTTACTGTTGTAGGTATGTGAAAACTGATAGAACTAAAACACTGATGAACCTATGTTTGGCATTAATTATGTCGTATGTAATATTCCTAGCTGGTATAAAACAAACAGAGAATAAAGTAAGAAAAAAGGAATAAAGTTATATAGTATTAAAAACAAGGTATGACATGTGATTCAAAACTGAAACAAGAAAAAAAGAAACCACCTGAATACTTAAGTCGAGGACAAACTGACAACGCAATTAGAAATAATGAAACTACAAATATATACTTTGGTATCCAATAACAACACCAAGCAGTCATTATCAAAACAAGAAGATGGTGTATGCTTGCCAATAAGACAACTTTCTATCAGAAATAAAATGAACGCATAGAAAAATTGCTGTCACCTAAAATAGAAATTTTAGTCAGATTCGTTGTAATATTCATTACTGTTAACCAACAATTGTTTAAATACAAATATATGTATTTGAAAAGTTTGCAATTCAATTGCATAAACTATTTGGATATTAGTTCCTTGAGGAATTTTCATTTTTATGTAATCATGAAAAAATTTAATTTTAGTCATACAAATGCAAACGAGTATTGACTAGCATTATACAATTTTTTAATCGAGCAATAACTACTACGTATAAAGTATCTTTTCTGACAAAAAGCCAATATGAAGGATTTGTAGTATACTATGTGCATTTAAATGATTCTATAAAAAGTTCGATGATGAAGTCACGAACCTTTGTTAACATTTTGAAATGCTAAAGGACAGTTTTGTTGAAACGATGATCAGGAAGATGCAGTTTTGGTGGCAATGAGACAGATTTACTGACTTTATAATTTGCTAAATTATTATATATTTAGTTATGCTTTTTGGTTTATCTTATTTAAAGGTTATATGTTCAGCGATTGCAGTTGGCTTGCATTTTATGTTCCTAACAGACTTTGCATTGATGCTGGCGGAGGGTATTCTTATTGTGAGAATGGTAGTATTTGTTTTCCCAACAAATTCCATAGTTCATAAGCTTATACCTGCATGTTGGAGTAAGTTGAAAAACATTAATTTACATTACACATACAAATAGACGGCTTAATTCTACAAACAAGTATAATTTTATTTGATAATTCATGTGTAATTGAACAACTCATATGTTTTCCATGCTAAACAATTTTATTTGCTTGTCGATATGAAAACAAAAAGGTAACTTCAAGTATCGATTTATCCATAGCTTCAATACAAAAAAGAGTATATTTTGGAATTATATTTACAGGTCAGTCGAGGGCATACATCATGACCAAAAAATACAAAAAGACAAATAAAAAAAGCATAAAAAAACAGAAAAATGTGATTTAAAAACTGCAAACCAACAGACACGGGAATAAAAATCCCTTCAAAACAGGGATAGCAACATGTACGAAAGTGCAAAACATATTGCACAGTGCATATTGCAGATATTAGAGTGCTATAACGATAGTAAGTATGCTTCACTGTATACAAAATTATTCAATCTTTATTTCCAGTTGTTCCAGCTTGCATTGTTGGATTTACTGCTATTGTGACTAAACTTAAAGGCTATGGCAATCAGCAGTTGTACGTATTTACCGCCAAATTATGATATGATACATTATACTCATAACAAATTGTTAAGAAAAAGAAAAAAAATAATTGTTTGTATGAGAATGTAGAATAAGAATGTAAGTATTATATGATGTTACAAATATTGATGAGTGGTTGGTGACTCACGTTCACTTGTCATTCTTACGCATCTTAAATACGATAATTCATTGATGTGAAATGACTATGAATTTTGTTTTGTATTAAACCGACATGACATGCCACAATGGTTATATCCAATCACACAGCTAAAGTCCGTAATTAAATTAGCGAAAAAATATTGCCTACGGTCAGATTGGCCAGTCTTTGATCTTACTACTATTTTTTGAAGACTAAGCTTTACTAACGTTCAAGTGTTTTTTACTTTAACAAGGTCGGGGTCGAACCAATAAATGTATGTACTCTAAGGTTATGGTGCTTCAATTAATTAATTTGTCTGTCAGCAATACCAGATATACGACAATAAACGACAACTACTGATTGACATATTCCTGACCTGGGACAGGCACAAACATAATGTTGCGGGGTTATCAAACTAGTTTGAAGGTGGGTCAACCCGTTCGTAATCAGTGACAGTGGTGTATTCTCACGGTGTATTCACACAACAATAATTTATTTCGAGATACTGACTTTTTAACTTTTGACTTATGTATTAATAAGTGTTCAACCAGTTGTATATGGCATGGAATTGGTTGCAAAAATTTGATATTTTTCATTTAAATGCAATACTTTTTATTCAATTGGTATATTTCTTCATTTAAATGCAATATTTTTTTATTTAAATGGTATATTTCTTCATTTAACTGCAATATCTTTCATTCAAATGGTATAATTTTTCATTTAAATGGTATATTTTTTCATTTATATGCAATATTTTTTATTCAAATGGTATATTTGTCATTCAAATGCAATATTTTTCATTCAATTGGTATAACTTTTCATTTGAATGCAATATTTTTTATTTAATTGGTATAGTAGTTTTTTTTTTTATTTATATGCAATTATTGCATTATGGGAAATTATTTAACGTCACAAGGTCAAATTTGCAACAACGATTGTGATTGGTCGGTAATTGTTTGGATTTCTCCCCTTTCTTTCTAAACATGATTTACCAAAAAATTAAAAAAAACGCGTCAGAATATCGCCCCTCAAATTAAATTTGGCGTTCGTGCAAGTTCGTGCACTGGCTTTTAATGCCAATAATGGCCACGTCGAGCAAAAAATGTTATAATAGTTAATTTGACACATAACCTGTCCTTGGACAGAAACAGATACTTGCGTGCACATGACAAACAAGTTACACAAGTAACTCTATTTTGTGCCACAGTATATAATATAATAAGATACAAAAGAGGGACGAAAGATACCAGAGGGACATAAACTCATAAATCGAAAATAAACTGACAACGCCTGGCTAAAAATGAAAGAAGACAAACAGACAAACAATAGAACACATGACACAACATAGAAAACTAAAGAATAAGCAACACGAACCCTACCAAAAACTAGGGGTGATCTAATGATTTGTATCAAACAAATTGTACGATTGTACGATTAGCTATTATCTAGACCCGTACAAAATGTATGTTATAAGATACATTTAAGAGTGGCGGATCCAGAACCTCGGTGTCTAGGGGGGATTTCTTTATCATATTATCTATAGGTTTGGTCCCGGCCCTTATCTATATTTTGCACATTATTCTATCTTTGTAAACCCAATTACTGTCCTGATAAATGGTGACTCAGACTCAAAAAACATGTTTAACCCGCAGCTTTTTTGCGATGTCCTAAGTGAGGAGCCTCTGGCCTTTGTTAATCTTGTATCATTTTTAATTTTAGTTTCTTGTGTTTAATTCGGAGTTTAGTATGACGTCCATTATCACTTAACTAGTATACCAATTTGTTTAGGGGCCAGCTAAAGGACGCCTCCGGGTGTGGGAGTTTCTCGCTGCGTTGGAGACCCATTGTTGGCCTTCGGCTGTTGTCTGCTCTATGGTCGAGTTGTTGATTCTTTGACAAATTCCCCATTTCTATTCTCAATTTTCAGATCATGTAATACAATAGGTCTTATTAAAATACAATAGCATTTTAATGATGATTATATTTATGTATACATATTTAACAATGCCAGTTTTTTTGGAAAAATGGGTAGGGGCAAGTCTTTTTTAAAACTTATTAATGGTGCGCGCTTTTTTGTTCTTCAGTAGTGAGCCAGAAGAAGTCCATTTCTGTTGGGTTTTTTTTTGCATTGGGAAGATCTTCTGGCTCTCTTCCATCTCCTTTTTTCTGATTGTCTAGACGGCAGAGGCACATACCAAACACATTTTCCATTCTCAATTTTATATGGCGTCGTTTAGCCTAAATGATATTAATGAATTTATGAATGCAGATATATTAGAATGTAAACTGTGTTATAAACGTTTTTTTAGGTATGACAGCCTCAGAAGGACATCCATGTAGTACGATAAGCTGGATAAATATAAGAACTACACCGTCCGACAATAACAGTTTAGGGACGATTATTTGATATTCTAGGGAAGAGATTTTGATTGATTGGTGTTAAACGCTATTCAACACTATTGGGCTATTCCATGGTGGTCAGTTTAAATCCCTAATCAATGAATTAAGTTTTAATTCATTGATGAGGGATAAAGAAGTGAAGTGAGGGCATTATCATTTATTTGTATCTGTCGCTAATCATGCCTATTTTTCAGGCACCCATATTCATATATAAAATCCTTCTGCCCCCCCAGCCAACAAATAAATAAATATCAAATAGTTTTCCACTTATTTAACACAACTTTAAATTGATTGATTGTTTGTTGCTAATTTGTAACGCTCAGTGACAAACATTTCATATAATATGCTTGTTCAGGAAAACACGTGTTTAGAAGTCAGGTATAAATATAAAGACGAAGAGATGGGATATGATTGCTAATAAGGCAACTATCCACCGGAGTTAAAATATGAAGTGGATGTAAGCAATTATAGACAATCGAAAGGCCTCCGACAATGACAAAAACCTGATACTGTAAAGTCGTCTATAAAAGATCCGACATGAAAAGTGTGAGCAATTCAAACGAAAAAACTAACGGCCCTTTTTACAAAATATCAAATATGAGTCAAGACATGAACCAACGACAACCACTAAATTACAGGCTTCTGACCTGGGACAGGCAAATAAAAAATATGGCAGGGTTGATATAAAACGAAGATGTGGTATGGCTGCGAATGCGACAAGAGACCAAATTACACAGAAACCAACAGCTATAAATCACCGTACGGCCTTCGACAATTAGCAAAGCCTACACCGCAAAGTCAGCTTTAAAAGGCCCCGAAATTACAAATGTAAAACAATTCAAACGAGAAGAATTACGGCCGAATTAATGTACAAAAAATGAACGAAACACAAATATGTATAACACAGCAACAAACGACAACCCCTGAATTACAGGCTTCTGGTTTGAACAAACGCATACATACAGAATGTTGCGGGGTTAAACATGTTAGCGGGATCCCAATCCTCCCCCTCACCCGGGACAGTGGTGTTACAGTACAACAACATGTTTGTGAGCACTCAACCCATCCCGAAGCTGGTACAGTGGTGTAACAGTAAAATAAAAGAACAACCTGCACTAATCAGTTGCAATTGATTACTATAACCCAAAAGATCGGTACGAGACACACAAAAAACCTAGCATTCAAACAATAGACACAAAACACCGACATTAGAGTATTTGCAATAACTAGAAGTTTGCTCAAAGCTAATAACAACTAGTACTAAAATAAATCTTGTTGTCCCAGACTGAAGTATCAATCAGTACACAACGCGCGGCAAATGATTTATCAAAAAAGAAAACATTCTGAGAAACGTCTGGTTTACGTTGTATATATATATATATGAAGATGTGGTATGAGTGCTAATGAGACAACTCATTCATTCTTGGTCACTCATGTTTAGAAAGAAAGGGGAGAAATCCAAACAAATACCGACCAATCATACACGTTGCTGCAAATTTGACCTTATGACGTCAAAGAATTTCTCATAATGCAATTATTGCATATAAATAAAAAAACTGCTATACCATTGAATAAATAATATTGCATTCAAATGAAAAATTATACCAATTGAATAAAAAATATTGCATTTAAATGAAAAAAATATTGCATATAAATAAAAAAATATACCATTCAAATAAAAAAATATTGCAATTAAATGGAGAAATATACCAATTAAATAAAAAATATTGCATTTGAATGACAAATTATACCATTTGTATAAAAAATATTGCATTTCAATGAACAAATATATCTATTAAATAAAAAATATTGCATTTGAATGACAAATTAGCCCATTTGAATAAAATATGTTGCATTTAAATGAAAAAATATTGCATTTAAATGAAAAAATATACCATTTAAATAAAAAAATATTGCATTTGAATGAAGAAATATACCAATTAAATAAAAAATATTGCATTTGAATGACAAATTATACCATTTGAATAAACAATATTGCATTCAAATGAAAAAATATACCATTCAAATAAAAAAATATTGCATTTAAATGAAGAAATATACCAATTAGATAAAAAAAATATTGCATTTAAATGAAAAATATCGAATTTTTGCAACCAATACCATGCCATAGTTGTATGCAGTCTGGTAAAATATTTATTTTTCTTTATTTTTTTTATTAGCATCTACCGTTTGAGGCCTTTGTTTACTTCTATGTATCTGTTCATGTTTCATCTGTATAGTTTTAATTGTTGGTAACGGATTGCATGATATCCTTAAATCGTTTGATTTGTTGTCTGAGTTACTTATTGAGTTAATACTAATTGAGCTATGTCAACAAAATTGTTGACTTTATGACTTAAAATTTCCTGCCAAGTTCTAAACTTCACGATGTTTCTTTGAATTATTTATTTTTGTGGTAAATTCGATTTGTTTTTCATTCATTATTTTGTTCATTTTTCAAGCCGTTAGTTTTTTTCGTTTGAGTTGTTTACATTTTTCTGATTGGTGCCTTTTATATTTTGACTGTCCCTCTGGTATCTTTCTTCCTTTTTGTAGCTGACAATGTGGTATGAGTTCAACTCATTGTTGAAGGCTTACGGTGACCTATATTTGTTATTTTCTGTGTCATTTGGTCTCTTGTGGTATGTTGCATCATTGGCAATCATACCATACAATTGAGAATGGAAATAGGGAATGTGTCAAAGAGACAACAACCCGACCATAGAACAGACAACAGCATATCAGTTTTATTTTATACTGAGTTGTTTTGTTTTATTTTTTTTATCACAATGCACATGTATATTAATATTTATTGTCTTTTACTGTTTACAATTTACGGAGAAGTGTTTGTCTCTATCATATGAATTTGGTCTTATTATAAAATTGAGAATGGAAATGGGGAATGTGTCAAAGAGACAACAACCCGACCATAGAACAGACAACAGCAGAAGGTCACCAACAGGTCTTCAATGCAGCGAGAAATTCCCGCACCCGGAGGCGTCCTTCAGCTGGCCCCTAAACAAATATATATACTAGTTCAGTGATAATGAACGCCATACTAAACTCCAAATTGTACACAAGAAACTAAAATTAAAAATAATACAAGACTGACAAAGGCTAGAGGCTCCTGACTTGGGACAGGCGCAAAAATGCGGCGGGGTTAAACATGTTTATGAGATCTCAACCCTCCCCCTATACCTCTAGCCAATGTAGAAAAGTAAACGCATAACAATACGCACATTAAAATTCAGTTCAAGAAAAGTCCGAGTCTGATGTCAGAAGATGTAACCAAAGAAAATAAACAAAATGACAATAATACATAAATAACAACAGACTACTAGCAGTTAACTGACATGCCAGCACCAGACTTCAATTAAACTGATTGAAAGATTATGTCTTCATCATATGAATATCAGGCACAATCCTTCCCGTTAGGGGTTTAGTATCATACCATCATAACATATATGAGAAGAACATAACCCGTGTCATGCCAACAACTGGTTTTTAAATAAATGTGTTTAGTGCCGATGCAAAGACCCTATAAGTGAATCAATATTAACGCCAAAATATGCAATCTTTAATGACCTGACAACAGTATCGTAACTATATCCCTTCTTAATAAGTCTATTTAAAGGTTTTGTTAGCTTCAGAGGTGAATACTGACATTTTTGTGCTTTATAAAGAATATTTCCATAAAAAATTGGATGTGAAATACCTGAACGTATAAGAAGTCTGCATGTTGAGCTATATTTACGAATGATGTCCTTATACCGATGATAAAATTTAGTAAATGTTTTGACTAGTTTGTGATATCGAAAACCCTGGTGTAATAATTTTTCAGTAATACATAAATTTCTCTCGTTAAAATCTAAAACATTGTTACATACACGAGCAAATCGTACAAGTTGAGATATATAAACACCGTAAGATGGTGACAAGGGAACGTCACCATCTAAAAATGGATAATTAACGATAGGAAATGAAAAATCATCTCTTTTATCATATATTTTAGTATTAAGCTTTCCGTTAATGATATAGATATCAAGATCGAGGAAAGGGCAGTGGTCATTGTTAGTATTAGCTTTATTTAAAGTAAGTTCAACAGGATAAATTTCTTTGGTATACATACTGAAGTCGTCATTATTGAGAGCCAAAATATCATCCAAATATCTAAAAGTATTATTAAATTTGTGTATCAGATGTTGTTTCGATGGGTCTTTGCTAATTTTTGTCATAAATTGTAACTCATAGCAATACAAAAAAAGGTCCGCAATAAGTGGTGCACAGTTAGTCCCAATTGGAATTCCGATAACCTGACGATATACGGAATCTCCAAAGCGAACAAAAATGTTATCTAGTAAAAATTCAAGGGCATATATAGTATCAAAGCATGTCCAATTGACATAGTTTTTTTGTTTATTGCTACTAAAAAATGACCTAAAAGAGTTTGAACATATATATTCACATTCTGACTTTTTAAATGCCCATTTAATTAGGTGTGTGATTTTTTTCTTAATGAAAATGTGAGGAAATGTGGTATATAGGGTAGAGAAATCAAAACTTTGAACAGATTCAACATCACCAATATATGCATGCAATTTATCAAGTACTTCCAACGAGTTCTTGACACTCCAAAAGTAATTAATTCCACTATTTTCGAAGGCCTTATTTGAACAATTTATTATCAGATTTTTGATTGTACCAAGTGTACTGGTAAGAAGAATAGACAATTTAGTAGTGGAACAATGGCTTGAAGACGAAATGAATCTATATTTGTAAGGTGTTTTGTGTAGCTTCGGAAGCCAATACATAGTTGGGACTTAAACAGTTTATTCACAATTTTTTTAGTTTAGTTAATTATCTTTGAAAAAAAAACAATGGCTGTGATTTAAGACACAAAATCTTTTTTGTACTCTTAAATCAAGAAATTTACTAATGCCACTGATTTTTTATATTTACTATTGGCCATTTATTTGTCAATGAATTTTTCTCGGGTAACACAAAATCCAATATTTCTCGATTAAAACCATATACTTGGCTATTAATATCTTCAAGCAGATTATACCTAGCAAACATATGGAAGGTGTGCATAAGAATTGAACTGTGTGTATGTCTCTTTTTTTACTTTATTTTTACAATCTTGTGTCCATTTGTTTATTTTATGCAAAACAATAAAATAACAAGTAGTAAAATGTATATATTAACCATCAGAGGATTACTTTCATTTATTTCAGTTGTTGGTTAACCCTTGAATCAAACCTCATCTGGGCGTTCATTGGACCAGCACTACTTGTAATGTTGGTATGTATGTACAAAAAACAGTAGTCACTATAGTATACCGCTGTTCAAAAGTCATACATCGATTGATATAAAACAAATCTTGGTAACAAAATAAAACCGAGGGAAACATCAACTATTAGAGGAAAACAAGGTAACAATAGAACACTGAAGTGAAACAACATCGTATGTATCAACCAATTCGTGATGGTGTCCATAAAATTTACGGAGTTTCAATTTTTATCTTTCCTCCTCATAACTTTGTTGAAGCAGTTTATGCGTAAGAACGTTACCATTCCGAATTAAGGAATATCAGGAATATTACGATATTATTTTTGCAATTTGTTTGTTTTCTTAAATTCTAGTATTTACTTCTAAATTGTATGATGAATTATAGACGTATGTTTGTTCCCTATGTATAAAAACATTTAGATTTAAAAAAAATACGAATAAAAGAAAAATTCCTAAATGTATTAAATTATTCAGATATTAAAAAAAAAATCAATAACAGAAAAATACAAACCGAACACAAATATACAAATAAATCATACAGTATTTTTGCTAATCGTTCTAATGCTTGTTTTTGTGTTCTGTTAACACAACGAAAACAATGATTAACATGTTTGATATTTTGCGGGGTTATGATGTCTTACGTATTGTCATCCTTGTTTTTTTATAAGTTAAATATGTCATCAATGTTTACCAACTCGAGATAGATCCTCGAATAACTACTGTCCATGCTTACTATACTTCTTGCTGTTTAGAAACATTCAATAATTTTGGTAATTGATCATACTTGATTGTTTTCTTTTAAGTCGCACATATTTCTAAATGCAATATTTGAAACTTATAATGATTTGTTTTTGGTTTTATTGCTTTGAAAAAAAAATTTAAAAAAATGGTGCAACCCTGTATTGCCGAGATTGAACAATAGAAATATGAATCAAGAGTTAGCATGTTTAGCTAGCGGAAATACGTGTACGTCATGTTGATTCAAAATTCATGTCAGAATCTCCTCTTACTGTACTCACAACAACTGTACAAACATATGGTACTTGTCATGCACCTTATTCTGTTTTTTGACTGCATTACTTATGGTTCACACATCATGCACATATGATTTGGAAAATCAAGTTTTAAAACAAAAAGGGAATTGCCTTCAAGGAAGAGGCGGAAGATGCCATTGAATTAGTCAAACTCGTCATTCGAACACTAACTGACAATCCTATGGTAAAAATATAGATAGATAACAACAACAGATAAAGTTCTTGATATGCTCTTGGACAATATATCTGTTCTTGGGAAATATATGTCAGTATCTTAAAAAAGGTAAAAGTAAGAGGTTGTCAAAGGTACTATAAAAGATCATTTGTTAAAAGTTCGAAAAAAAAAATAAACCCAAACAAATAGTCATTAATCAGTTAAAATAGTCCACTCCTTCGAATTGACTAACAACAAAACAAAGCAAAATCTAATTTCCAGTATGGAATAATATATTTTTTTTACTATTTACTGTCAAATAATTTTTGTATATCGTTTATTTCAGATTAATTTTATGTTCATCATTATAACGGTGTATAAAATGATGACCAGTAGAGGGTTAGCTGTGAAAACACTACAAGTCAAATTTAAGTTAGTTTGTTTTGATGATTAATTTGTCAGCATTCATTACCAGTTAAGATTTTTTATTGTCATATTAAGCTAGGGTCACACATTCACGATTTTTACTCCCGTCCTTGACAGCACCATTCCCGATTGAAATTTGTCAAACGTCTGATCAAGATCCTGTGAATCGTGGATGGAAATTCAAACTTTAATTAAAATTTGTAAAAAAAAAATAATTTAATCACGACAACAATCAGATATTGTTCAGGAAGCGTCGATATTCAACCGTTTCCAAGCAAACTTGTTCCGATAATCCCGTTCTCAATCCGATTCTTATCCGATTTGTATCTTTCGCATGGTAAAATTCGACCGAGTCTGTCACGACTGCGTCCCGATTCTACCGAATGTAATCCGACAGAGATCAGACAGTGACCAGACAGTGAACCGACGCTGACGGAAGTTATCCGTTAGAAAACTGTCGGCATATTCGGGATGATCAGGTACTGTCGGAACGTAATCCTATCACGGTCCGCTCTACCGCAGTGCAAACGGCTTTGTTTGGACCCAGTCGTATTGTTTTCTGTATCTGTCGGGACTCTGATGTGGGTATTATTGACGAATTTCGCAATCGACAAGATCTGGATGCAATCTGGACTCAATGGCCAGAAAAACAGCAATGAAAAATTCCCGTTCCACAAGATACCGTCAAGAAAACACAGGACATTGTTAGGATTTTGATCCGATACAGCAGAATCTGTCACGACGTAGTCACGTTTGTAATCCGACTAGACAAAATCGGCTGAGTTTCCCCGAATGTTACGGGACGCGCCTAACTGTCGGGGTGCTTCGCCGAACTATCCGGACCATTCCCGACCCATAGGAATCTGTTACGAACTTTAAAGACTGCGTTCAGGCAATGATAGGACATTCCAGATAATTGAGGATAGTAATCCGACTTTTTCACTTTTCGTGTCTTATCGCTGTCTGATCTCAAACGGGAGCAATAATCGGCAATGTGTGAACGCCGCATTAGGAAAATAGTTAAAACTACTTACTGAAGTACACTTTCAAAATGTTTGGAACAAATTACCGAAGAGTATTACATAGCTAAATATTCAAACAAAGTATTCCGTTGATCACCAACATCTTTTAATACGAAGGTAGATACGAAAAAACATGTAGTTATTAGAAGGAAAAAGTTATAAAAATTAGAAAAAAAATAACAAAATGAAACGAGTTGGTGAAAACTTTCATTCATGAACAGATAGCAGAATATACGACAATTCAGTCAACAGAACAAGACAGTACTGAGACAGGCAAACACCATCGTATCACACTTGATTGTTCTGTTGACACTTAGGTCATCTGTCTAGTTACTGCATTAAGAAAAAAATTAAGTAGCATGTGTTTGTCGTTTAAATAGATATATTAAGCTAACATTATCAGCATACAATATATATATGATATTATTATCAATATTACATACTAAAAATCGAAACTGAACATAACCCTTCAACTGCATTGCCACCAGATATAGGTATTACCCTTAACCCGTTATTGTAAGCGACTATGACACACAAATCAGTAGGACATCGACTTGAATGGTGATCGGGGGAGAGATTAATCATTAATTTATATATGACGATGGAAATGATGAACGAAAATAACAATAATCTTCATTCAGTCGAAATCTCACAATCGCAAAAAGAACAACCATGGCAACAAAAAATACTACAAAAACATTTGAGTTGAGCTGAGACACAAATAGATATCGTAATGGTAATTATATGTCAGGGGAACACGCCTGTTATCTCTTAATGAGGTAAACACAGTGTGAAAAATTTACGAGTGTACCGGACAAATGGAGATACAAATACTACTGTTAATTTAACATATGCATAATTATATTATTAATTAAACTGACAGAAATGGGTAGTATGTCAAAGAGATATCAACCTTCCCTTAGGATTGTTATTACAGAATAATTTGTGCTTGATAAATTGTTAGTCATATAATAGGAAATAACTTTACTTTATCAACGACATATTCATTAATTTTAATACTTCATATTGCTTTAAAAGTATTAATACTAATCGCGGAAAAAAACGTTTTATTGTGAATAACATAATGTTTTTTCTCTGTACCAACAAATGTATATTGTTTTTTCGTAGGATTGGTTTGAAAAGTATTTGTGTCATTTTACCGTTGTTTGGATTAACATGGGTACTAGGAGCATTTTCTATAAACGATGATCTGGTCATGTTCCAATACCTATTTGCAACGTTCAACTCTCTGCAGGTATATTAGACATCTACTTGTTTATCACTCAGTCAAATTGGTGTTAAAGTTATTCAAAACCAAATATGTGTTAAATGCAATCATTTACCTTAATGTTCTGGGATCGATAATTTATTCTTAAAGATATTTTAACAGGAGCTTCGTTTCATTTCGATAACTTTAAGATATTTACAGAAGGAACAGAAGAGACGAAATGAATATCTATAAGTGGAAGACAAACTGACAACGTTAAAGAAAAAGACAAAAAAAAAAGCGACGAAAGCATAAAGCGTAGTCTATAACGCATCATTCAATTACGGTAGACTGAGCAACAATAACCTCTTTAAAATCTGATGTGAGTGCATGTGCCCAGATAGAGTAAACATATCTTGCAACAAGTGTAGCGTCCGTCTTGATGCTTATGATAGTAAACATCTGATGATGTATTATATGGTGATGTCAATTTGAGAAAAAAGAGCGGGATGGAGGATAGGATATTTGGAACATATCCGTCGTCATCTTTGAAACAGATAATCCATAACGGTCAACTAACTCGTGAAGAGCTTTAGATTAATAGTTTACTTGTAAGCAGCTCTCTTTACCAAAGAAATCATGATACGAAACATACTGTCTGAAATATCAACTAGGAGATATATACACTATCTGCATGCGCTGTTGGAATGCATATATATCGAAAGTATGTTGTACACAAAAAGTGATTCAGACGTACCAAAATTTAAGACGGTATATTTACTATTTTTATCAAAACATGAAATTTATTATCGCTTTAGTTTTGACATCAACATTGAGAATGGAAATGGGGAATGTGTCAAAGAGACAACAACCATACCAGTACAGCAGAAGGTCACCAATAGGTCTTCAATGCAGAGACAAACTTCCGCACCCGGAAGCGTCCTTCAGCTGGCCCCTAAACAAATTTATATACTTATTCAGTGATAATGGACGTCATACTAAACTCCAAATTATACACAAGAAACTTGAATTAAATTATACAAGACTAACAAAGGCCAGAGGCTCCTGAATTGGGACAGGCGAAAACATGCGGCGGGGTTAAACATGTTTTTGAGATCTCAACCCTCCCCCTATACCTCTAGCCAATGTAGAAAAGTAAACACATAACAATACGCACAGTAAAATTCAGTTCAAGAGAAGTCCGAGTCTTTTGTTCTTTTCAATTTAAGCGATCAGCTGTGCTTGTTTAGTCTAATCGTATAGGTTTATATTCAAGCTACATTTTTATTTACAATTATAAAATAATCTTATTTTTATTATTCTTTTACCAGGGGTTTTTCATATGTTTGTTCCACTGTTTCCTGAATGATCAGGTATTAATCTTAACAATAGAAAGCAATAACACAAAAGAAAAAATATGGTTTGTATAAATGATATACTCGGACGTTAGTGATGATTTTTGTAAACTTCAGACATCAATAAATTCGCTATATATATGATGTATATCCACTATAAACTAGCTATGATGTATATCTTTATCTAAAAACTTACATAATTTATTTAGTGAAATTGATTTATCTGTAACCCAAAATTGAGAATGGAAATGGAAAATGTGTCACAAAGACAACAATCCGACCAAGGCGAAGAAAAAAGGTTAAGGTCACCAATTGGTCTTCAACACAGCGGGAAAATTACGAAATTAGAGACTGGCTTCACCTGGCCCCTAACACAAATATGTACTTATTTATACATTAACATATGTATAATGATGTTTATATTGTAAACAGGTCAGGCTCGGCTACCGTCATTATCAGAGACGACGACACGCATATCGTATGGATTCAAAACTACCTACCGAGTCTACTAATACTGTAAGTAAATATATATCAAAGACTTGACATAAATAATACCACAAATTTGTATACATGTAAGTATCTTGCATACAGGTGTTTGAATCAACATTCAAGTGTTGCTTTTATATGCAGAATATGCAATCAAAATAATACAGTATGCAAGAGAAAACTACAAAATTATCAAATCCTTTTAAATTGTTTGGTCGATTTTGTCAATAGTTCTGCATAAAGTTCTGTGTTATTGTTTTTATCTCCCTCCTTTTATCACATCAAATTAAGAAAAAATATCCGATCGATAACATTATGATCTTGAAAAACCTTAGTTCATTCGTGCATTGTCTGGATGTTTTGTTTTGTTTTTAACGTTGTGGTTTTTTTTATGAATATCCTTACACAAGCATATCTGCAATCATAACAAAATACTTGAAGAACAGCAAAATTTGTTTTGTTGATTTAATGTAGTGGATTTGGCATATTTCGTCTTTACTCATGTTTTCATAAGAATTTTAGTATTCTGATATATATATAAATGTGGTTGTATGATTGTTATCCTGGCATATTACTTTCATGCTCAAGAAGAGCTATAGATCATATACATGTCCAAGAAATTACAAACCATTTGTGCGTTGAAACTTAAATAACTTGTTTGTTATGGTGGAATAATGTCTGATTATAGTGTCCTTCAGGTCAGCCTTTTATTCAAAATTTAGAAGTACTAGTATTCTTATTTATAGATATTGTCGAATTGAGAAAATAAATGATCTGTTGTTTCTGTTTTTTTTTTTTAACTTTCTTTCATTTTCATATAGGACAATTCAAAAACACAGCGCCTCAACGACAACATCCGTGCAGAAAAGAAATGAGTGAGAGAGAATAAGAATACATATCACATCAATCATATGCAGTTTAATATGTTTTTTTTTTATTATTATATGTATACCTATTATATTATTTGTTCTGGTGTAAAATAATGTCTTACATAATTACAAATCGGACTTATAAATCAAGCCTTTCAGAAGTAGGGTCTAGTTTTAGCATTTTTTCAGTACATATTTTGTTTATTTCTACTGATAATTATATACTATGACTATTTCAACCAAAGTGTTCATTACAATCACAGTAATGAGGTAACAAATACAAACACAACATTATATATATATATATCATTAGTTATACATATATCATACATTGATGTTCAATAATTAAGGGGAGATAGTCAGTCCATAAAGTAAACACCGAAGGATAATACTAGGTTCACATCCAATTTTCATAATCTTATGGTAAATAGTTTTCACTGCCAAGATTTGTTCTCATATCTGTTGTCTTTTTAATTTGAATAAAGAATACAGATAATCACTGAAATCAAATATAAATTTATGTCACCATTTGCAATTGACATTATCGAAATCAATAGAACATCTTCATATAGGTATCTCTAGCTTTAGAACTTATCAAATATTTCATAAAGACATCGTTTTCTAATATCATCATATAGAGGGCATATAAAAAAAGTAAACTCGATTTTTAAATGTGTTGAGACAGCAAAAGTTTTTTGAAAATTTGATGAGGTAATAAAAACAACATTTTGTTCACTAACAACGACTTTTTAAAGCTATATAAAGTGAATATAGTTTTGTTGTTTTTTTATATTAACATAATTCTAAAATTAAAAGTTGAATTTTGAAATCAAAATAGGGTCTTCCATTTGCTGTGTTCATTCTGTGAAATGGCACCTCTAATGATTGGTTATTGCCTTAAAAATATAAGTTAAGGCATTCTTTAGAAACCTATTATTTGGTTTCACTATATATTTGGCAAATCAACATTTAATTTCTCGCTAACGAATATAATAGATTAGGTATCTGATAAAATCCAATTGTGTGATAAATGGTATGATGACAAACAGGTTTAATAAAATTATAAGGTATTAATCAAAGGTAATGATGTATAACAGGTATTAAAACATAGAACTACAGATACAATCTAAATGAATTTTAATAAATTGAAATATATCAGTTATAATGTTATTGGTAAGCTTTGTGTTTTAATCATTGTAATTTTGTTTTACTTAACAATTTTTCCTGTTAAATATTTTACTTTATTATAAATATATTCAAGCAGTTACTCATATATATCATGTGTACAGTGAGATTCTTGTAATTTCACTGAATAAAATTCAATATTTGTTTAGTTTTTTTTTAAAGAGTTTTTTAAATTCTTTTTTTCGAACTTGATAATTAATAACTTTCTGTCTTTTGAACTCTGCATGTTAAACACAGTTTCTATATATATTGTTCTTCTTGAAAAAATACCAAACCTTGAGGAAATTTCTAAACTAAAAACTCCGGAATCAAATGGAAAATTAAAAGCTCAAACACATCACACAAAAGAATAACAACTGTAATAATCCTGACTCGGTACAGGCGTTTTGATGTGTAGAAAATGGTGGATTAAACATAAAGACGTCAAAGGTACATTTAACCTAATCGAAAGACGAAAACAAAATGACAACGTTACGATTCAAAAGAAAAAGACAAACAAAAACAACAGTTCACAAAACACAACATACAAATTTAAAGATTGTGCAACACAAAAAATGGAATGATTGAAGGTGCTCAGGATGTGAAAGTATATCCTGCTCGATATACAGTACCCATCGTGTTGATACTGTAAGTTAAATCGCCGTGATAAGTGTAAGTCGGTAAGTCACACTCAGGGTTAAGCGAACAAAATTGTAGTTACGCAAATTGAAGAGTGTTTGTCATCGTCTGTAAAACAGATATTCCATAGCAGTCAAACAACTCGAGATAGCGTCCATAAAAATATCGTATCAACTGGGAGATATTTACTCCATATGCAAGTGCTGTTTGAATATTGCTACAGATTACACTTTGGCAGCTGTACGGAACTCTTTTGTTTTTAAGTTTTGTTTTCAACCCACCCCAATGTCAATTTCTAGAAGTATGTCAAGATATGAGGCAGTTTCAACTGTACGTGTGGTATTTTCATATCAAGTTCGATGGGAAATTGTAAAATAAAGTATGAAGTTTGAGATTTCATGTTATTTACGTAAGCGCATCACTGTTTTTATATTCTGTGGTGTTTATCGTTGATGCGATAAGTTCGTTGTTGTTCTGCGATTTGCATGTTGATTCAACGTTTATATTATTTGTGTGTGCATTTCTCTGTTTTGAATGTTCTTGCGTGTGTTTGTACTGTATTTCAGTCACATCCTGTTTTAGCGATACTATTTTACGAACTCATGAAGCGGGAAGTTTTGCATGGCTTTAAAACAGGTTCATCTCATTTGTATGCCCCATTTATGGGCATTATGTTTTCTGGTCTGTGCGTCCGTCCGTTTGTTTGTTCGTCTTTCCGTTCGTCCGTCCGTCTGTCCCGCTTCAGGTTAAAGGTTTTGGTCGAGGTAGTTTTTGATGAAGTTGAAATCCAATCAACTTGAAACTTAGTACACATGTTTCCTGTGACATGATCTTTCTAATTACAAAGCCAAATTAGAGATTTAACCCCATGTTCACGGTCCACTAAACATAGAAAATGATACTGCGGATGGGGCATCCGTGTAAAATGGACACATTCTTGTTTTTCCTTAAGATATCCTGTATCAAGTCAGGAATATGGCATTCGTTCTCAATTAGTTCGTGTATATGTGTGTTGGCATTTGTTTTTGTTGCAATTCGGTATTCTTGTTGTTCCTTTTTTTTTTCTCTCATGGTTGATGTGTTTCCCTCGGCTTGGTTGGTAATCCAGATTTGTTTTTCTCAATCGATTTTTGACTTATGAACACTGGTATACTACTGTTGCCTTTATCATGTTTGTTTCTGTCTATTTTTATTTTGCCATGGCACTGGCAAATTGATATGGACTAATGATTTTGAATATCCGTTTGGTATTTTCGCCTGTTGAAGACGAATTACCAACAACATTAACACATTTTACCTCAGGTTGTGTTTGTGACCCGGATTTGTTTCAGTTAACTTATTTTATGTATATTAAACAGCGGTATACTTCTATTGCCTTTATTTATGACATATTTAACTTACGACAGAGCAACACAACCTCCGTAAAAAGCAGATGGAACGTGGTTGCTCCCAAAATGTAAACATTGTTTGGCTCCACATGTTTAATTTGTTATAATGTGCAATTACACTTTCGGCACTAAATCGCGTCCGATAACTTCGTAATATATAAAAAGAGCACACGGTTATGGTAACGGACAGTGAAACCTACCTGCATACATTTTACAAAATGGTGCAGACAAATTTAGTAGATGCTTAAATGTTCAATTTTTAATCATAAATTGGCCCCTGGTCTCATTTAACCATCATACGTTTGTATATGTTTAAAAGGATGAGGAGCTGGGGTTTAACGGAATTTGTTTCGAATACTGTGAACAAAAAACAAATATTTCTTCTGACATAGATATGTACCGGACGGTTCCGACCAATGTAAATACACGTTTGTCTTTTAAACATGATGCGAAAGAGATCAAACGGATATTCAAAATCGTAATTCGAAAACAAATTGACAAATGCTTTGATTAAAAATGAAAACGACGAAAATGCAAACAGAACAAAAATAAAATCAAAGAAAATAAAGAATGAATCGTGATCACGTCAGTCAAATTTGCGAGGTAATGATTTCAACTTTAATACTTTAAACTCTTTGTTTTAACTATTTCGTGAATAGAAATTATGATAGGAATTCCAAACTCTGCAATATCTTGTAGATATATACATGAAGGTGCTGTCGGAATGTTGCTGCCTAGAAAATGCACAGTTTACAATAGGGAAGTATTAATACACTTGCGTTTCATGAAACACACTCGTAAACATACTTTTGATATGTCAGCTGGACAATGTTAATGAAACAGTACAATGATATGTGATGTTTAAATTCTTCCTACATAAAATAGGTTAACGGATTATTAAATTCGTCGCTCAATGTCATCTTCCTGTTATATTAAAGAAAAGTAAGTATACCTAAGGCCTTTTTATGTGTCGGCTAATTTATACTGAAGAATTGTATTATAGAAACTAACTGAATACAAAACCTTGGTTTTTTTGCCTACTATGATTTGCGCACTGTCTTGAAGACCCATTGATAGAGTTCGGCTGTTTTTCTGTTTTTTTTATCTGGTAATTGTTTTGTTGACATATTCCCCATTTCCATTCTTAATTTTATTTTATGATACTATAAACGACAATCTCATACCGTACAATCAGAACTATATACAAGTAACTGAACACTAAAATGAAAATATATCTAGAGAACATTACTTTTCGAATATTACAGTATATACTACAAATTCATTCTCTTAGAAAACGAGCTCAATATTGATAAAGTTGCCTATTGCATCGTTATCTTTATTTTAAGGATGATATATCTTTGGAGGAATTATCATTGATATGGTCATATTTATAAATTTACTGTTTACAAAACTTTTGAATTTTTTAAATACTAAGATTTTTTACCCCAGGAATAGATTACCTTAGGTGTATTTGGCAAAACGTTTAGGAATTTTTATCCTCAATGCTCTTAAACTTCGTACTTTATTTGGCCTTTTTAAATTTTTTTGTTTGGATTCGATCGTCACTGATGAGTCTTTTGTAGACGAAACGCGCGTCTGGCGTAAATACAAATTCTAATCCTGGTAGCTATGATGAGTTTATTTGTAGGAAAGAAAGAGGATACATAAATATGTTACATGGGGCATTCATATTAACTATGTAGTCTGTTAAGTTGCAAAATCATCTGGTAATACCCCTACACTCTTAAGGCCTTTTTATATTTTTATATTGTTTGGGATACTTTCTTTAGAGTTGATTATGCACAATTTGTGTATATAGGCATAACATTACCATCTTTCAATTCACCATTTTAGCAATGTATATTAGGTAATTATATCTTACTGTGTATTTTTTTCTTCTTAATTATTTAGATTGTCTTATGTGATGTGTTTAAAATTACGCTACTTCATTGGTGTACATACTTTACAAAATAATAATGTTGTTGGATTGCATCAGGACATATATAATTAGTCAAGCTTACTGTTATTTAAATTGTAATATGCTCAGCAACGTACATATCTTCCTCTACCGTTAATTACACAATTGTCTGTTTGCCTTTTTCTTTTTTAACCATTTATTTTCTATCTATGAGTTTCACTGTACCTTTGGTATCTTTCGCCCCTCTTTTACATGAAGTGTATGTGTTATATGGTTATTATTGTAAATAGTATGTTAACAAAACGTTGACTTTCGAAATTCTTATTATTTCCCGCCTCTATAATTGATTCGTAATCTGTATTTAGCAAACCACGGGTCTTTAAAGCTTCATATTCGTACTTTACTTGGCATATTTATACTTTATTTTTATTTGAGCGTCATATGAACAGACGAATTTAAAAAATAAAGACAATATGTGATACAGTCTTTTAATTAAGTGAGTAAATATATACATTATTACTCTTGATATCAGTTCAATCATGTTAAATCTGCATTTAATCTTCTTTCGCCGGAATTCAAACTCAAGTTATTGGGATATCGAGACAACACAGCCTGCACTGTGTCTAGCGTTCAAGACAACACGACCACCTCGACTGAACTAAAAATTCAGCTTTCAGTGGCCAAAAGTTACCTGTCCTCGTCAGTTGATTCTAGAGTTGTAATACAGAACATGGTGTATAAGGCATAAAGTTGAATTGACTGCGAGGGAAGAACAAAAAATTTGCTTCCGCAAATTGCAGATGTAACATGAAACACTGTCCAAGGACAATTAAAAACAAAAAGTCCTTTATCAAATAGCCAAATCAAACGCTCAAACAAAACAATCGAATGGAAAACCACTGCCATTTCCTTATGTAAACAATTGTTGATTAAACCTAGTTTTATAATTAATTTTATTGTCAGTCAACTTCCATATCTTAGTACTAAGCACAACATCGTTAAACGTTATACATAATCTATAAATTACGATATTCAGTTACTGTTTTTACTAGTGGAGCACATATTGACTTGTTGAATGTATTGCCTTTATTTATTTTTGTTTGTTTCATTTGATATATAGTAAAAATAAATTTTAGATGTAATAAGATATTTCTATGTAAAACTAGAATTATAATAACATTAATAAATATTTATAGTATCTCTTGTCGTCTCTTATTAATAACATTTTATTAGGTTTAAAAAAATATGTAATATGCATTGTTAATAGAGATAGGAAGATGTGGTATGCGTGCCAATGAGACAACTTTCCATCAAAATAACAATTTATAAAAGTAAACCATTATAGGTCAAGGTACGGCCTTCAACAGGGAGCCTGTGCTCACATTGAACAACAAGCTATAAAGGGCCCCATAATTACTAGTGTAAAACTATTTAAAAAATGAAAACCAACGGTCTAATCTATATAAAAAAACGAGAAACGAGAAAGATGAATAAATTAAATAAACAAACGACAACTACTGTACATCAGATTACTGACTTAGGACAGGTGCAAACATTTTCAGCGGGATTACACGTTTTAATGGTACCAAACCTTCTCCCTTTTTCTGAAACAATAGTATAACATCACAACATAGAAAAACACACGATAAAATTTCAATTGGAAGACTTAACTCAATCAAAAAACGTAAATTAACACACTATGAAATAAATTTGATCTGCGATACCTGAATACAAATACATAGTTAATAAAATTATTGTTAAGCACACTTTAAGACTAATTCTATTGTATGCATCTGGAGACACAAACAAAAACATAGATATTTCAATACGAGATGTGCAATGTTTGTGACAAAAAGTACTTGCAATACATTCTAGGTTTAACATAAACATGTACATGTATCTTTTCTTTTGGATAAAATATGACAAAGACGAGAAAGTTAGCATGACATTTTTTTAATTCTTTTTTCTTGAGACAATGTAAGTGGTTGTTACGAACAATGAAGTATACCTTATTTTATTAAACATTAAGAAAGCTATGAGCTGTCTTGCTTGCTAGCGTTTACAGAAAATAAAATTTTAAGGTTATGTTAATATCAAAAACAGAAAAGTTCTTAACACGAATGGCTTGGTGCTGTTAAAAAAATTGTTGATAGTAAAACAAAATTTGGTTGTATTTACGCATTTGAAGTTGTATTCCATCGTTAGTGTACATGTCCTCTATATAATAATATTTTGATAAAATTTTAATTAAGTTTCATAACTGAAAAAATGCATAAAGATAACCTATTGATATGGATATGCATTGATTATCATAATTCTTTATCTAAAAAGATAGAGCAAAATCTCTAAGTATAAACAGTCTTGACACAACAAGAAACAAAAACAATATGTTATCAACAATAAGTTGATGAATATTAGATGTGAACATGACATTTTCTACAATGTCGCTCTCGCTATGTTAATGAACTATAGTCCCAGATATATATGATTGAAATAATACTCTATGGTTAATGATAGTTATCAAAGGGACCAGGATAATAATTATGAACGCCAGACGCGCGTTTCGCGCTCCTTATATCATGAAATATAATATACATAATATATGGATTACGTATATTAGTAATAGTAAAACGTATTGTAAAATAATAAAACTAAACACGAATTATGATACCTGCAACTGATACCTCCAATCTGTAATTCTTAAAGACAAATGAATACAATTGTGGACATAAGCTAAATTTATATACTTTAAATGAAAAAAAACAAGACCAGACTGTACACGATTGCCTAGACATATATTGTTATAGTGTATCGTCCATTTCGTCAGTGTACACATTTTGTCGTCGATGCGCTGTTTTTAGATTGTCCTATACAAAAATGAACGATTATGAATTATTGATATTGTGTAGAAGAAAGAGATATGCATATTTTTTTGAAAGAGAGTTCAAACAATGAAATACTACTGAAAATATATCGCTATGTTGCTGATCATCAATGTTGGAGTAACATTGTTTCTATCAACAAAACAAGTATATTGATAACGAAATAATCATTGTTATAATTTTACCAGTAAACAGTCATTCTAGCTAATTTTAATACATATGTTTATATTAATTTTTTAAACAATAAACATAAACTATTAATTTGTGTTTTTTTTTAGTTGTTATACAAAAGGTATACATAAAATTTGACAAAGCTATAGAAAAAATCTACACAAAAGTCTACAGTTCATATATGTGTGACTTCATGATGTATTAGCGCTTGACAACTGTGTCAATTCGGAGATATAAAATGCATATACAGGCAACACTTGAATATTGTTTTCGACACATTCATGAAGAATGCCTCACTGTATTCGTTTTATCAGCTATTTCAGGTTCATAGAGACAAACTTAATAAAAAGGCGAAATTTTTGTATGACCTACTTTCTTGTTAATCTTTGTCTATATTTATATCTATATACTCACATCATTAGTACACTCGGTAGATAATTTTGAATCCATTAGATTGGCACGTCGTCTCTTATACTCCCGGTAACCTTTTCTGATCTATACACATTATAAAACATAACACTGTTTATATCGGGTTAAATTAGAGTCAACAATATGTTATCATTCTAATACTAATTGAAAATATATGAGCAAAACAACGGTTGTTAGATGTGAAATGGGATATGCATACCATCCTCTTCAGCCTATTGTGTTTCTGAGTTTTAAATTTCCCTTTACGTGGAGTTTTAATACTGTGGATTTATTTATTTTTGTGGGTTCCAATTTTCGTGGTTTGAAAAAACTTGCATATGTGTGGATATTTAATTTCTCGGTTTTGATTCAGTTTGCTTACATTCCTTTTGCAAGTTTGCAATTCGTTGCACATTTTAATTTGTGCTTCCCCTATACCGATGAAATCCACGAAAATTGGTATTCAACGAACACCAATGAATCCACAGTAGACCTATTAGATTTTTATAGTTTTTCGCATCTTTTTATTAGTTTTTCTATACATTATGAATGTGCACTGTCCCAATTAAATTCAAAAACTGCAAATAATATAATCATCGACAACGAACGTCACGAACAGGTTCGAAACAAACGTCATCTGTAATTACTGGGTTTATCTAAAACAGATAATTGAATATAAACACATGTAAATAAACTCATCATAGATACCAGGATTGAAATTTAATATTTACATTGCCGTTTATTAACATTAAATCCCTGTTCATTCCAACCAATTATGATGTACTCCTTAATGAACTTCTTTAATTCAGACTAATCAGTAACCAAAGACTCATTTTCCAAAGTATTAGATTCTGGATACTGACGTTGTTTATCGGCATAATAACGTGTTATAGTATTCTCTTGTTTGTCTTTATGAATATTACTTTTACTGTTTATTCTTGGTTTTTATTTTGTGGTTTCCATTTGACTTGGCTCTGTAAATATACATCCTGTCATTGTGGTATTGTTCCAAGGCAAAAACAAATTGCATTCTTGTCATTAGTTTATCTAATGTGCTTTGTCTATATGTCTTTTTGTGTTTCTTCGCTACATATGACGTGGCTCTGTACTTATACATCCTGTCATTGTGTTATTGTGTCACGGTAAATTTTTGAACTTTTGTCTAAAATTCCTTGCTAATGTGCTTTGTCGATATGTTTTGTTGTGTTTCTTTGTTACAAATTTGTTTGTTTTTATAGTAATTACACAATGTTGCCTGATGTACTCCTATTTTTGACATCTTTATCTATTATCATGATTATGTCTTTTTGTTTTGTTCACACATCGCTGTCAATATAATGGAATTTTATGGGACTGTCATACAAGTTAGAGGTAGACCCGGTTCAAGCAACCGTTTTCTACATAAGAAAATGCCTGTTCAAAGTCAGGAATATGATAGTTGTTATCCATTCGTTTAATGTGATTAAGCTTTTGAATTGCCATTTGATTACATAATTTCCGTTTTGAAGTTACCTGGGAGTTCGGTATATATGTCATTTTACTTTTTCACCTACGAAGCTCTATAACATATTTATCTTATATAACAACGATTCAGGTCTTAGGTTGTTGATTATTTTTCTCCGAATTTGATATCAGCGAAAGAGACTTATTACAAAATGTGTGCTTGCATGAATGATACGACGGTTGCCAAACCTGTAGCCAAAATCTTTTCACTTATTCCGGCTACATAGGGTCACCACCGGTGTAGGTTCAGTTTTTGCTGCTCAGTCTTTGGTTTTAATATGATGTTTTTTTGTGAGTTTCGTTCATCTTTTTCTCATTTGGCTTGTTATTTATTTGACATTCTCATCTTGTTATTGAATTATGATTTCGAATATGCGGTTGGTACATGTATTTCACACCTTTCTTTTCAATTACTTTAAAAATTATCAAATGAAAAATAAGCTACCGTTGAATTATACTGGTATCTGTAACTATTTCATTACTTTGAAGACTTTTTTCACATGATTTTATGTGGTTAAAAGGGACTTTACAATGCATTTGAGTGCATGTTAAGCAAAAAACAGTATACATTACCTGAAGAGAGTTGTAAATTGCAAATAGGTATTGGAACATGACCAGATCATCGTTCAACGAAAACGTTCCTAGTACCCACGTTACACGTTACTCCAAACAACGGTAACATAACACGAATGCCTTTTAATCCAATTCTATAATGAAACAACAAACATCATGTTCATGTTTTGACTTAAGAAAAATAACTGTTTAATTAATGATTGATGATCTTGTTTATGTTTCATTATAAACGCGTCGGACGCAAGCAATTTACGATTTGTAGTTTTTTTTTGTTTTGTCATTTCTGGATAGATACTTCGGGTGGTAGACTTTCAGTCACAGTAGACACCAACCGTGCGAGGGCTGCTAAACACTTCCATCATCACCGTAGGAAGCTCAGTAGTCGGTAATTCGGTACTATAAAACAGGCGAAAATAAACTGACACCACCTTGGCTAAAAACGAAACAGTTCAACAGATAGAACAATACACAAAACACAAACAAATTGAAAACTGAGCAACTACAATCCCACGAAACAACTGATGGCGACCCTATATGAGCCGTGAGGGTGAGCAAACACGGTAATACGACTAATTCGGTAGCTCACATTCGAAGAATATATCCTCTATCATCTCTGAAGTAATGCTATTTGATGTTTTTTTGACAATTTGTTAACCAACGTTTTTTACATTTTAAAATCATTAAATTAAAAAATGTCAATGTCTTCTGGAATTTTCTTTCTTTTCAGGTATTGTTTGATTACATAGCTATTCAACTGTATACTACTGTTGCCTTTATTTTTCTAGTTCTTATACATCCTGAGTTACAAATATTCAGCTTGGAGCGTTCTGATAAAACTAAATCAACACGTTATATCGGGTGCCATTCTATACAATAATAAAGAGATGTATTTTGATATCCAATGAGCAATTGATGAGACAACTTTCCACCAAGGTTTAGATATAGTTGATGTTCAATCCACTCCCTAACATAGAATAGTGGTATAACAATAAAACATAAGAACAAACAATACAAATCAGTTGAAAAAAAGCAGAAATCATTAGATCGATAAAAAGTTGAAAAACTTCATAATAACACAGATAGGACGTTGCAGGGTATTTATCCCTCTCTCATCTGTAACAACGAAAGTAAAAATCTGAGAGTATTTGCAACTACTGACAGCTAATTCAAAGCCAGTAAAATGATAACAACAACAAAATATACACATTAAAGAGGTTTTCCATAAAGGATTTGTTTTGTTTATCAATTTGACAATATTGCACTATTTAAAGAAAATAAACTCATCATAGATACCAGCACTCAGCACTCATACACTTAGCAACTCATACCTTGAGCAATAGCATTACTTAAATGCATTTGACACAGTAATCAAATGTTCTAACGTTTTTAACTTTCCTTCTTAAACTGTGTTTTCTCTCAAAAAAGAGAAAAGATGATCAAATACAAGGAATGTGTCGATCCTTAACTTTCACTGTTAAACACGATTGCATAATGATTGTCATTCAACCAATTGTAACGATGATAACCATGATAACGAATTAAAGGTGAAATATATACCCGGTGGCAATGTTAGTGTGCGACAGCTATGTGGGTCGTAATAAAACACGCATCTGTCATTGACATTTGTTTCACATTTTATCTAATTTTCAATACTTTAAAGCAGTTTTAATTGGTTCCATAATATAAAAATACAAGTATGGCTACCAATAAATAATCCAGACAAATGTAGTACCGATAACAGACTTACTTGGATTTCTCTTTAGGTGTTTTCGCAGCTACCGTTTTCACAGTCATCATTTTAAATACAGTTATAATGATGATGATAACAATAATCTGAAAAACACAATTTAAAATCAAACTGAATAATTGATAATACAAATAAATAAATCATAAAAACTATTGTCTACCGTTAAAATTGTTTTGTTTTTGATCTATGTTACTAAGTATCAAAATTTCTAGGACAGATTTACAGTTGGAATGTCAAAGAACCAAACGTTCGGTAGAGCGAATCAATAATTTCAAAAGGAACGATCAATAACTAAACAAAAAAAAAACTGTTAGAATGTCCTAAGTTGATACAGTGTATAGATACTGGTATCGTATAAATATGCAAAAAATTGATACCTTTAATGAAACATACATTTTAGATATTGATATAGATGTTTGCTGTACCTAATTCGGTTTGCAAAATAATATTTAGTTAATCTAATACTGAAATGACTTTTATGTTTTACAAAACGGTTTAAAAAGATGTCTTCCAAAGTTTTTTTGTCGACAGTTGTTAATAAAGTAAAAACATATAACGTGTTATGTGATCGGCATGAGATGGTATTAAGAATACACTTTTTTTTAATTTCAGATAAAGCGTCGAAAGTTCCTAGTTTATATGTTTCACATGGTTTTACAATATATAAATAACGCATAGATGAGCGGGTGATAGAGAAGATTGTTACCACCAGAACACATTGTCAATCAAGCCGAAGTTAAGGTTTACAATGCCTTTTCGAGGGGTACTAATCTGCTCAATCGCCCTCTCAGATATGTTTTCGGCCTTATATACATACCATAATTACAAGTAATGCTGGTCCAATGAACGCCTAGATGAGGTTTGTTTCAGAAGACAATCAAAAACTTAAATGATTAAAGCAACAAAAGGGACATATATTTATGTATGTCTTATTATTCTATTACTTTGCAAATATGAAGAAAATTAACACTGAAAAAAAATCAAATAGAATAAAAAGGAAACATGTACAAACATTTCATAATATCAATAAAGTAATCCCAATCAGTTTTGTTTTTCTATTTTATATTTCATTAGGTCATAATCACTTTTTTAATTTATCCTATATCAATCAACTATACAAGTAAGTGTTTTACTGCAATCAATGATAAAGTATGTTCAATCGTGATCACTGATAAAAATGTATTTTTATTTCAACCACATTGCCACAAATTAAACAAATACGTGGTACTTTCTGACATATATATTCCAGAGCGATAAAACACATCATAAGTACGTCCATAACATGCATAATACAGCAAAAAGATTACGATAAATGCACCATATATAACCCTTTGTTGCAACGTATTCCTTGTTAGCAGTATTCCTTTAATTTGGAAATTAGAACATTAAACGGTTGACGAAGTAGTTCACAGTGATTACATTTAAATGTACGTTTTCTTAATAGTTAATTTCTCAACCGACACTCTTTGTCAATCTCTGGACATAAGGGATGATAAACAGCTGACTTACAAGTACCAGTGTTATCAATAATTAAAAAGTTCATTGAAATAGATGCTGTCAAAACTGTTCTTAAACACTGTATTATTTGGAACATGATATACAAAATACATGCATATTTTTTTATATTGATTAGACCATTGGTTTTCCCGTTTGAATGGTTTTACACTAGTAATTTTTTTAGCCTTTTATTGCTTGCTGTTCGGTGTGAGCATAGGCTCCGTGTTGAAGACCGTACCTTGACCTATAATGGTTAACTTTTATAAATTGTGATTTGGATAGAGAGTTGTCTCATTCGCACTCATACCACATCTTCCTTTATCTATAGCTCTGTTACGATATTTAGGAAATAAACACAACTAGTTGCAGTACAATTATATATATTTGTCATTAATGTAGTACAAAAACTCAATAATTTTATTTTGAGTCAAATCTTTATCTCAACAATTTAAACATTTAACAATGATAGTTAAACAGTATCTCACTAATGTGCCTTTTTAATTTTCTACGGTTCGCTGTTTCGTTTTTCCCCCCATTTTTGTCAATGTTAAAAAATTTAATATATAAATAGGATGCATGTTGATAACTCTGTTTGCAATAAACTCATCATATATACAAGGTTTAACCCGATTCTAAAAATCAAATCAAAGTAATAAACCCGATTGATTAAAATCTGAACAGAATCTAAACTAAAGCGATATGTGGACAATAAAGTTACGAGCTATAGTAGATGCCATCATTCAGAACATCTTGTATTTCTTCAGTTATAAAACAATATCCAACTGACTATTAAAAGCGGAAATTTACAGGTACAATTTTTGACAATCTGAAATAAGTACAAACATTAAAAATAGCTTTATCTTGTATCGTCTTTCCCTCTGCATGATAACAATAATCTATGCAGATTAGAGATCATTTAAATTCGCTATTATCTCAGTGGTAGGATACTTTATTCTTTTCTCTTATATGATATTGATAAAAAAAAAACGAATAAACTGTTCCCTTTGTTTATATATGTACTTATATCGAGACACGGATTGATTAACCATATCACTTCTCTTAAAGATATGCAAAAGATAATAAAGGGACAATAAAACTCGTAAGTCAAAAACAAACTAATGCAATCATACAAAAAAAACCAAACAAAAGACAAAACAATGGTGCACATAAAATCGAAAAAAAGACACGAGCCCCGCACAAATCAAGAATACTAGAACACACCCGCGAAATCGCGGGCATTTAGAGCTTGGTTGAAAGTATGTAAACTGTTGTATGGAGAACTTTCGTAAAAGATTTTGTGTCTGGAGAATTTCAGTAAAAGATTTTATGTCTGGCGACTTTCAGAAAAGGTATCAAAATTCATAGGTATTTGGAAATAGTTTAAGCCCTCTCCCTTGTTTCCAAAGTCCGTTATTTTTTTTTATATTAAATTCCATTATTTTTGCGTTTCTGTATACTATGAACATACGTATACTATAAATAAAGTGTATTTGCTATTAACTATCAATTTCAAGTTTCTTCTCCTAGGCGATCACTGCTATATTATTTAGAGAGTCTCTATCAACGCGATAATTATTGTCATGTCCCCGAGTACTCTTATGAAATTTATGAGCAAGTTTAAAACCGGAAGTCCTGTTTGATTTAAAAGCGAAATTGCGGGCATTTTAAGCTTGGTTGAAAGTATGTTAACTATTTTAGAATGAATTTTTGTAAACGATTTTATGTCTGGAGAATTAAGAAATGATATCAAAAGTCATATAGGTACATGGAGACAGGACAATATGTTTGAGCCCTCTCTCTTTTTTTCAAAGTCCGTTATTATTTTGTTTTCTGTTATATTCCATTATTTTCGCGTTTCTGTATACTATGAACATACGTATCTATATTTTAAATATTAAAGTGTATTTAATTTTCTATTAACTATTAATTCTAAGTTTCTTCTCCATGGCGATCACTGCTATATTATTTAGAGAGTCTCTATGTATTATAGTAGTATATTAATCAAAGTATACATGCAGATAAACGCAAAAATAATTGTCCTGTCCCCGTCCGGGTACTTATGAAAACTATGTGCAAGTTAAAACGGAGGTATAATAGAAGTGGTTCTTACGATCTAAAAACCACGATATGGACAACGCTCTGATTGGTTTTTTTATTTTTTATTTTTGTTATCTATCATACGATTGGTTCTCAAAGTTAAAACCGGTAATCATGTCTGACTTAAAAGTCGGTCTGATGACGGAAACAATATCCGGACGCCTTTATTTTCGTTTTTCTTCCAAAATAACCCAAACTGAATAGTCATAAGAATGGATGACAAATTCGACTATGCATGGTACCTATAGAACACAGAGACATAATGATTAGTTTACTGTGGGAGGAAGAGAAGCGACACACAAAATGAGGTCTTCTCGTTTAATAGTGTAGAAGCAGATCTTGCTCCACACGTGGTCCCCATCGTGTTACTCACAGAAGTACGAACCTGGCGAGAGGTCACATTCGGGGAAAAGGGAACGGGATTTTGATAAAAACCAATGGAATATAGACGTTGTCATCTGTGAAACAAATATTCAATAACGGTTTGAAATTTTACATATGATATCATTTTTGCAATACCTATGATAAAGACATTCAAATATCAGACGAGATTTATTTGTTTGACAAAAATTATTTTGTACTACTACGAAATTGTGCTAAACGAATGAATAACAGTATTTTTTTCATTGTTAAAATATGATAAACAACTACATATCAGCCATTTGACTATAACAAAATAATCATTGAAAGCAATCATACCCGGCCACGTCCACTTTTATTTGTAGTATTTGTATTTCTATCCATCTGATGAGTTTATCCTTTTTCAACTGATTTTAATAGTTTGTTCTTATGTTGTACTGTTATACCACTTTCCCAGGTTAGGGGGTGGGTCGCTAACATGTTTAACCCCGCCACATTCTGTATGTATGAGCCTGACCAAAGTCAGGAGCCTGTAATTCAGTGGTTGTCGTTTGTTTATGAGTTACATATTTGTTTCTCGTTCATTTTTTGAACATAAATAAGGTCGTTAGTTTTCTCGTTTGAATTGTTTTACATTGTCATTTCGGAACTTTTTCTAGCTGACTATGCGATATAGGTTTTGCTCATTGTTGAAAGCCGTACGGTGACCTATAGTATTTAATTTGTGTGTCATTTGGTCTCTTGTTGAGAGTTGTCTCATTGCAATCATTGGCAATTACACCACATCTTCTCTTTTTGTATATCCTGGATTATGAGATTCCATTATTTCCAAGACAAATTAGTTGCCATCGATACGCACTTGCTTTCTATAAATAATAATTATGGATCACTATAAAAAACAGCTAATGTGAAATTGGATTCGTATTAAACGAAAAAATTTTAACGTGATATAGATTTGTTAAACAATGTTTAAAAGTACAAAACTCAATATTGACCCTCGTTTCGAGCCAATAGAGATTATTGGTCTATTAAATGTCATGTCGACTTATATTAAAAACTGTAATTTTATAATAATCATTCATGTAATCGATAGTCCGTATAGTTTTGTTCTTGAACACAAGGTATTTAAGTCTTTTCATATCTTTCAGATAATAATGTGTTAATAAAGTTTAAATATGAATTAGGTGTGCACGTTATTCAAACTATGAATGCATTCATAAAGGGACAATTAAACGAACCGGTAGAAAAACAGAATTAACACTAAGAATTAAATGTTTATATTAGACAAAGACGTTTTTGTTGCCATGAAGTAGTGATCAACTTATTATATTGTAATTATAGATTAAAACATACACTTTTCCTTATTGGACCTGGTATCATTACAAGGCTTAAGCCTAGGACTGATATTGGGTCGAGGGATGATACCAGGGTTAATATGGAATAGACATGTTATAATCTATTGATCACATATTTAAGTTATGCAGGAAAGAGAAAATTTAAAACGTTCAATTATAACTATATGATTAACTACAACAGGCAAAATCTGAAACCACTGTCATTGTTCGCCATTGTAATAAACAGCGTTATGACGTCAGGTAAACTGACATTTGCTATCGCATATGGTGCGTTCTGGTAAATATTCATTGATGTGAATCGTGTATGATTTAAATAAAAAAGATGAAAGGGAAATATTGTAAAGTGTAATGATGAAATAATTTATTGTGTAATGATATACTTGTTTATAGTGTATGTGAGAAGTTGACAGATCAGTTTTGTATAAGCTGACACATTGATTGCATAATATTACCCCATTCCCCTGCCAAAAGTCAATACAAACCACAGACAGACAGATGAAGATATTCTAACTAACATTTGAGGTACTTAAAGTGAGTATTTACCTGCGGACACAGCATCAGATTGTTTAGTATTGCATTAAGCATGTACCGTAATGTCACAGTGAAGTGCTTTTCTAGCAAGATTTGTATCGTATTTTCTGTCATTTAATATTTTGCTACTCCACTGATATATATTGAAAATAGGAGGGGGATCTGAAAACAAAGTCAGTAATCTCACTTATTTAAATTTAATCTGTTAATATCTTATATCATTTGTAACAGACAAAAAGTCCTATCGTGCATACACATTGTCAATTTTTAAAACACATATTACTTTATCTTTTATAGATATATAACACAATTCATTAACTCCTATTGCCACATATATGCTATCTTTACACGTATTTTAAAAGTTTTAATATTTCAATATTAACCGTATTTATATATTATCAAGATACAAGGAAATGTTATTGCATACACTATTCAATGAGATATAATTATTAGCTACAAGTCTTTAATTATAATGGTAACGTTTATTCATTTTAAATGCCAGTTAGTTTACCAAATAATATTGAATGAATCAAAACATTTGAATGACCATACTGTCAACTAAATAAGGGAATCTTTTGACTTTATGACTTTACTCATTGTTGAAGACCATACGGTGAGCTATGGTTGTTAATTTCTGTGTCAATTGGTCTTCTGTTTATAGTTGTCTCATTGGCAATCACACAACATCTTTTTTTTTTAATTTAGATAATTTCTTAAATTGACACAATCATAGATTCAAATGTTAAATCTATGATTTAAACAACATGTTGATACTGTATGTGGTCTTTTAAGTATTTTTGATAAGAGAGTAACTGGTGAGTTTTTTATCTCCCTTCGTAAATTTTACGGACGCCATCACAAGGTGGCTGACCGTACTAGAATATCCGTTTTATAGATGATATCGGATATGTTCCTAATGTCGTAACTTCAATTCCGTTCCCTTTTCACGAGTGTGACCTACGTACCGAAGTAGACAATTTACCGGGTTTGTAATAACATGAGGAACATGACGGGTGCCAAATGTGGAGCAGGATATGCTTACTCTTCCAGATCACCTGAGATCACCCCCAGTTTTTGGTGGGGTTCGTGTTGCTTAGTCTTTATTTGTTTATGTTGTGTTTTGTGTACTATTGTTTATCTTTTTCTTTTGTAGCCATGGCGTTGTCAGTTTATTTTTGATCTATGAGTTTGAATGTCCCTCTAGTACCTTTCGCCCCTTTTTTGTAGACGATACAAATGTTTGAGCTTAAATTTTGAAATTGGCAAGTTTTATTGTTTCTTTGTTATAAAAGGTCACCCGTAATCAAAACAAACAAAATATCGTAAGTAGAACTTCGTTTTGTCATTCAAATACAAATTGATTAATTTTGATAAGAAACATATTTCGGCGGAATATTTCATTAATACCTATAAACATTTTCTTCCGTTGCAATATCTAGCGATAAAATAAATCTATGACTTAAAAAAAGGTACAGAATTGTTGAAAATATGAACCCGCATTTTATATTGATTTTCTAGTATTCGAATACTAGAAGCTTTCAACATCTTTATGATTTTAACAAAGCGCATGAAACAAATACTTGCTCTTATCCGCTTTATTTGGACTCCTGTATCTAGTTGTCTCATAGACAATCATCTACGTCTTCTTACTTTATATATATAGGGTTAATTGGCCCTTCCTTTTTTATACCTTGACATACGAGAATAAAGCTTCATCGTAATCTGGATAAATATACACAATCTAAAACAATTTGGTCACAGTAAATAGTGACAAAATGTGAGCATGGTAAAAACCTTTTTTTCCATTCGTTTCGGGTTTTTGTGTGGTTAACAAGTTCGTATACATCAACGACATATAAATATGTCGTTGATGTATACGAACTTGTTAACCACAAAAAAAACCGAAACGAATGGAAAAAAGGGCGTTCTCTCTCTGTCTTTCCGTAGAAGGATACAAATAACACTTTATAAATATCGTCAGTCCGAAGTACTCTAAATGGTTTACCTTCAGAAAGCAAAGGATGCAAAATTTCGTACAAACGTTATGAGCTATACGACCGAAATTTATACAAGACCAACTTAACGTGAGACTCGTGATACTATTTTACATCGGTTTTAATTCTTTGATAATACAATTTGATTTCTTTATAAATAATTGCTTTTAATGTCGTTGCAATAATGTGAGCTGTACTATTCGTTATGACTAGATACCTTTCACGATCAAAAGGGTTAACATTTTACAAAAGGATCATCATTTGATTAAAACTTGTTAAAATTAAATTTTTATAGCTGTTTGGTAATAATTACATGCTTAACGAAAATATTTAAAAAAAAAATGCCTGGTTGGAGTTTATGCTGATGAGACCTTTGATTTTCTAAAAATATATATATTTATAGTGTGACCTACTTTTCAAAGATATCAAATGTACAGTTAATAATATTCAATTCGAATCACTGTATCGTATCGTTGAACACACAGAGAAGTCCTTACTGAAACATATACGAAAACACAATTATTTCGACTGCAGTCTAAGGTAAATAATTTTAATCATTTTAATTTCTAATGTTTATTCTCTAAATAATAATTTAATGTACTTCTCTTTAATTTTTAAATAAGTTTTGGATTTTAGAATAATCTGGCTTCTGGCACCACTGAAGAGACACTAAATGTCGGAATGCGACTCTGATGCAGTAAGAATTTTATTGTTAACGTTCATGTTATTACTTGGCAGAATTTGTAGATATCTCAGCTAAACTAACAAGCGACGTAACATTGCACGTATTATGATTCATTCACTTTGAATACTACTGAACAGAGGAAATATTTATTCTATCATTTCGAACTTCTTGAAGTAATTGATTATGTTGCAAGTATGACCATAGCATATATGAGAAAACGTATTTGCTAAGGAGATAACTTCAGATTTCAAGTTTACTACTGCAGTTCAGAAGAACAATAACCCCATTTAGAAGGTGCCATTTGCAAAGCTTTTAATAATGAGGAAAGTAATATATTAAGATACAGTGGATTTTATTTATGTATGAAACACATTTTCTTGTCAGCAAATGTTTACAAGTAAAAAGTGTTTACCGGGCCCGTTAGATAAATTGCCTTTTTAGTTGCACTTTGTGATTATACTATTCTATATTCTGATGTTTAAAAAACTGCACAACTGGAAATGTATTCCTGATTGTGCAATGTTTCCGTGCTGAACCAAATTTTCATAGACAAAATATGTTAAAATGTTACGATGGACGAGTAAAAGTTCTTATAAAAAAGATATTTGTTTGAAAAAAGTATAATTTTGAATTTTAAGAAATGTAATATTTTGAACTTCTAAAATAGATATAAAAAAAATTTGAAATAATCATTCTGAATCGGAGTCTTATTACCTAGAGCAAAAAACAAATCCTAATGGCGCAGAAACGAAACCGAATAGTTTCAATTCAATTAATGTTTATATTATTTCATTATGGTGCTATCATTCAATCAAAGTTTCTATTCATACGTCAATTTATACAACAATGAATGGCAGTGCTATAACAAGTTCATTATTAATAGATACAAATAGTATGTTATCTCATATCATTAAACTGAGGCGAAAGATGCCCCTGAAGTACAAACAGATCCGGCTTTACATGTGGCACCAATCGTTTGCTCGTGCAAGTACTAACCCGGTCATCAGTCTTATTGGGTATTTCACATTTGAGGAAAAGGAGAGTGGGTTTGTGGTTACAACATTCAAGCACATCCGTTGTCATATGTGGGACCGATATTCAATAACGGTCAATGCAACCAACTCGTGTTGACGTCCGTAAAATTTGCAAATGGGTAATTTCACAACTTTTAACTCTTGGCTTAATAACTTCCTTGTGAGCATCAACCCTCCATAAGGAAATGATGATAGGAAATATAATCCCTGACATAGCATATTGACTGACAGATATATACACCATGCGCTCCGACGAAAGTTATATAGTAAGCAAAATATCATTTCTATAATTATCTCCGTTTAAGAATCTTTGAAGGTAACTACTTTGTATTACCCCAAAAAAAGTAGAATGCATTTTCATCTCGGCTATACTAGGTTGTCCGGTTCCGTGATTAAACGAATATCCTTGGTATTGAAACTTATCTGTTTACATTTTATGTATGTCAATTGTTTTTCAACTTATGTAATTTTGTATTTCTTTTGATTTTTCTATAATATAATTCAGTCATTTAGTTTGTCTTGCTCTTAGAAATTGATGGTAAAAAATGAAAGAGAAGTATCAAAATCGGGCTTTATATTAAGTTAAATATAAACTGTTACACACATTTTTGAAATATGCTTGTGTTCTTGATGCATTATTAAAAATATTAATGTCCAATATTACCCGGATTTTCTTTATATATTAAAAACGACCACATTGTGAGACATGGTTATCTATAATTATTTTGATATTGGTTGACGTCTCAGATAATCCGTCTCTTGAAATGTAAAGATCCTTCAACAAACATCTGTCAAAAGTAAAAAAAATAATAAACTAAATCAGATACTCAGGAATAATTTGCTTGACCAATAATTGGCTACGAACAATGAATTTATACTATTTATATGTAGGGCGAAGTGGTTTGATAATATTGTTAGGAATTCGTACACATGCAAATAATTCATGAAACATTATCATCCATAATGCAAAATATATAAAGATTCATATGTACTTATGATTAATAACAAATCAGGCCCCTTTTGGAGAAAATTTTAAAGTTCATATCAAATCAAAATTGGGATATATTACTAATCTGTATATCTGTACATACGGAATGAATAAATACGGAGAATAAGAAAGCAATAATGCACGAATGAAAGATTTATAATGATTTACAGTTTTTTTTACCGTTCAAATACTTGTTATTGTCTTTAATAAGCTATTTAATGTTGACAACTTTTTATACAAAAACATATTAAAGAAATAGCCATATAAAAGACTCCAAAAGAACATCTTCCAAGCTTTGCCGATTTGATTTATAAGCGGTGGTGTGGCGCCTTTAAAGTGTCCCGTTTTGCATCGATATTTTTAAAATCGTAACACAACTTAACACGGTCTTAGAAAATCTAAACAGCATTTTAACCTTTGGTCTGATTTGGTCTGAATAGATCTGATAAAGCCTGAATCGTAGGCAAGAACAATATGTCTTGTTTATCTTGACAGGAAAAAAACTCACTGAACACTATCGATTAGAACAGGGTCCGCAAGGCTTGAAAAGTCCAAACAGTTTACTCTTGTGGTACATTTAGTCGATGAAGACTTTATCAGATCACAATTACCGTTCCAGACTGAATGCAGTATTGCTATAGTGGTATCTATATAATCAAACGGGACCGTACACGTATTGTAAAATTCATAAAAGGTCAACTGAAGGAGTTGGAACATTAGTCTCTAGATTATTTATCCTTTTTCAACAATGTCCAAAAATTCCATTAACTTTCTATTTGATATTTTTTCTTATAACATAGATATACTTCATCTATTTCAAATAAGCATATTGAGACGAAAGACATTTACCTTTTGATTTTAAGACCGTTCTATCTTGGTTATAATGATTAATGATGACCCTTATAGTATTAAGAATATTTTGCAGAAAATGCGACAAACAATTTTTTTAATTGTAATCACTGCTTTGACCAGTACAGTATTTGGTTGTCCATCTACGTGTATTTGCTATGACATGGAAGTTTATTGCTGGTCGAAGAATATTACAACAGTTCCGTCTGGAATTCCAATTTCAACAACACTTATGTGAGTATTTAGAATTAATAGTATTCAGTTGTTAATAAATGACATCAGACAGATAACAGTTTTCATAACAGGCATGACCATAAATACTCATATTTGAGATGGTAAGAACAAACCTCAGAAAGTTAGCTAAATCAATATGTGTGTTCAGCAAGCGAAAACGTAATAAATTGCATAAAAACCATCCATGGTGAAATCTGATCTTTTTTTTGCACTTGATATTTTGTTTCCGCCAACAATTATTCAGAAAAAAAAACCAATAAAGAGTAGAATGTTTGAAAACTTTTTGTGGCCCAAAAATATGATGTCAATTTGAATTATTGGTTGGTTTGTTTGTTTTCTATCTCATACTCACTATTTTCTTACTTGAGTCTCGGTTGCCAAGTGAATTCAATAGTTCATCTACTATATCAAACTAACCTTTCATCACTGATGTTGTGTGTTCGAACCTGTTAATTGCATTTTAGGCTTCCTTCCAAATGGCAATGTTTTTCTTGTTGAAATTTGGTGACTTTTAATTCACTTATTGCTTTTATAGATTAGTCATATTTTCTTCACCAAATGTCAAGGCACTTTCAGAGAGAGTTAAAATGCGTTAGCCATACTTCGTTGTCCCTTTACTTTATGATTTTGATTGTATGCGCTATGACGTCGCTAGCGCAAAATGTTATTTTTCATGATGTCAAACGGTACCATACAGGGGAAAGATGCATTTTCGACAGGTAAAATGAAATGTATGATCCAGTAATATAGAAATATAACGATAGTAAGTCAATGGGGATAGCATTTATAGGAAGTAAGATAATAGATATTCAAATACAATGATCAATGCAGAATTGTGTCAAGCTTGTACCAAGCATCTCGACTTAAAGGGACTTTCCGTTTTGAATTTTCCTCGGAGTTCAGTTTTTTTTTGTGATTTTAGTTTTTAAATCAATTTTGCTCGTTTAATTTCAATTTTAACAAAATATTTACTTTTTTTTACCCTTTGGCAAAAATATAAAAATGTCATTGGATAAATATCAGATTATATTGTTTTTCGGGAAGCTTAATAGTACCTTAACAACAGATCATTATTAAAACTTTCAGCTGATTGTTACAGAGTTTTCTCCCTTTAGTGTTATTTCCCATTATAAGAGAAGAATTCAAATAGTCAGACGCTATATGCCTCGGTCAGAATAGTAAAGTCATAATATCAATAAGAATAGTACTTTGTATAACACAAAAAGAAATCACCGTAAAAATAGAATGTGTGCATTAAGAATGAAATGATTTTCAATTTGACCACGTCAAAACATTACATGACATTTTCAGGTATATAATATCAACCAACATTTCTTCAATAGATGAGAATACATTCCACGACTTGACGAGACTTCAAAAATTGTAAGTTAAAAACATATAGTTCTGTGTAAATATATAGTTGGTCTGGTGGTCAGGTGTAGTGCTATTTCACACGTCACCTTCTTTCTTTAAAATAAAATTTTACAAATGTGTGTATTGTAAATACCTTTGTCCTATGTTCATACGTATAAAAAATACCATATCTATAATAGGCTTGTTACAGACTTTTAATATGCATGCAATATATAGGAAAATCACCAAAATATTGAACTCCGAAAAAAATGCAAAACGGAGATTCTCTAATTAAATGTCAAAATCAAAAGCTCATACACATCATACGAATTGATAACAAGTGTCATATTCCTGACTGGGTACAGGCATTTTCTTATGCAGAAATGTTGGATTAAACCTGGTTATTATAGCTAGCGAAATCTTTCACTCGTTTGCCAGTTGCATAAAATTTCATTATATTTACAACGATGTGTGAACAAAACAAACAGACATTTTAGGAACACAATTGCAAAAATAGGGTTACAGCAGTCAACATTGCGATACAACCTCAATCAACATAAGATCAATCAAATATGTATCAAAGAAGCACAAAAAAATAACTCAGTGTCATGTTTTCTTTGATGGATAGTTGTCTCAATGGCAAAAATACCACATCTTCTCTTTTTATATACACAGTCAAAGCACATTAACAAAAATGAAAGACAAGATTACACAAATTATCATTAAGCAATAAAGCAATGACAGGGTGTATAAGTACATAGCCACGTCATATGTGTATCAAAGAAACACAAAAAGGCATATGAACAAAGCACATTAGCAAAAGCGAAAGACAAGAATAAAATTGTTATCAAAGAACAATAGTACAATGACGGGATGTATAGCTACAGAGTAACATTAAATGGATATAACCGAAAACAGACTAAATAGTAAAAGTACTATTAATAAAGACAAAAAAAAAGAATACTACAACATGTATTTAAGATGATTAACAACTTCAGTACCTAGAATCTATACTTCAAGACCATCGCGTATCAATTGTGCAGATGATACGGAAGATTTATAAACAAAGTCCTGGTATCTTTCGATGACCTTTTTTAGAAAAAAGAAAATGGGCGAGCCGTTCTTTGACATACCCCAGTCAATAACCTTTCTTATCAGAAACGCTTGATGTTTTACAGAGTCTGAGTAGGAGCTGTAATCTTAAATACCGAATAAAGTGGGGGAAAAGGTATATAGACAAAACACATTAGCAAAAATAAAAAAAATATGAATACGAAAATGTTTTATAAAAGCACAATAACGGGATGTATAAGTACAGAGCCACGTCATATGTATCACAGAAACACCAAATGGTATATGGACAAAGCACATATGATATTAAGCAAAAATGCAAAACAAGAATACGAGAATAATCATAGAACAATAAGACAATGACGGGATGTACAAGTGCCAATCCACACTAAATGGATATCAATAAAAACAGACTAAACAGTAGTAGTAATATTCATAAAGACAGTTAAAAGAATAGTAAAACACGTTGTTAAGATGATAAACAACGTCCGTACCCAGAATCTATACTTCAAGACCATCGTGTATTATTTGTGAAGTTGATACGGAATATCTATCAACAAGGTATTGGTACCTTCCCATAAACTTTTAAGAAAAATGATAAAAAGTGCTTTGACATACCCCTGATTCATCAACTTTCTGCTCAGACAATGGTGACATTTTACAAAGTATGAGTAGGAGCTGCAAGCTCTTGTATACCGAATAAGTTTGGAAATGTATATTCAATATGCAGGTGCAGTTGGTATTTTGCTACTCAGGTGAGGGAAATTGATAATATCAAAATTAAAATCATCTCGTTTGTCATAGATTCTAGTACTGAGATGACTGTGTATGTACAATTGAGGTATAAGTCAAACAATGAGGCGGAGGAAGCCGTAACTGCTGTTTCTTTAATTTATATTTCGGGGATAGATTAATAGATCTCAATCAATAATTAATATTATATGCCGTTTGGTATCCTAAAGTAAGAAATTTATGGCGGATGCTACATTTTGATGTTGGAAAGCATTGTGGAGAATATAGATTTTTTTAAGATGATTTTTATAATTTCACATGTGGAATGGTGGTTTGCAGGATAAAAAATCAAAAGTTTTGATAGAACTTATTTCATAAAATGATCGACATTCAAAATTATCCCGAATTTCTTTAAAGGTTTTTAGAATCCACATATGATTAATACAACTACGCAAGTAAACAGTTTTACAGTATTCCTGAAGACCCACTTTTACTGTGGACAGAATGTTTGTCAATCTAATGGACAATTCGTTAGTCGAAAATGCGGATGAGCCGCCAATTTACCGTATGTCTGGAATGTTGAGAAGCTCAGGCATCCAATGCACACGATGTATGTCCTTCGATTTGTTGTTCAATGTAATGTTCATTGAAGATATGAATGATTTATGATTCGCCAAAATCTCATCCCTATCAAATGCTGTATTTTTTTATTTTTATTCTTAATTCTTTTATATGACACTTGTAGTAGTACGATTTACATATAACGACAATATTATTTGAAGCTTTGTCCACAGGAACAACAACATACTTGAAGAGATAAGAGATATTCCACAGCCTCTTTGTCACCGAAAAGGACTTTCTTTCATTTTTACCGTACGACCTTCAACAATGAGCAAAGCCTATACCGTACAGTCAGCTATAAAAGGCCCCGAAATGACAATGTAAAACAATTCAAACAAAAAAAATACGGCCTTATTTATGTACAAAAAAAACCCAAAAAGGTAACACCTAAACAAACGACAACCACTGAATTACAGGCTCCTGATTTGGGACAGGCACATACATACATAATGGGGCGGGGATAAACATGTTAGCGGGATCCCAACCCTCCCCCTAACCTGGGACAGTGGTATAACAATACAACATAAGAACGAACTATACAAATCAGTTGAAAATGGCTTAACTCATTAGATGGACAAAAATACAAGTGGACGTGACCCGGAACTTGTACATCCCAACAACAAAAAGACACTAGGTACAGATCTGAGAGTACTCGCAGTTAACTGGCAGCTAGTTCAAAGCCACTAACAACTCATAAAAAAATCATGCATCTAAGACTAAATTATCAATCCGTACACATCCAACAACCAATGGATTTAGTGTAAAGACGTCATAAACAGTCAGAGAAAAACATGACCTTGTGCAATGCCTAGATACAGGTATCGACAGATTGTAGATCCATGAATGTGTATATGTATATAACATACTAGTAATAGAATCGTTTCTAAATTTCCGGGCAATTTTAACATCATTTCCGTAAAAATGAGGATGTGCTATCCCATTGGAAATAAGTTTTCTACAGGTACACCCAAACTTCAAAACCAAATCTTTATATCTATGGAAAAGTTTAGTAAAGGTTTAACATAGTTTATGGTTACGAAATCCTTGGCTTAAAATTTACCAGTAATACATAGATTACGGTCGCTTAAATAAAATACGTCACAACAGACCCGGGCATAGCTAACAAGCTGTGAAATATAGACACCGTAAGATGGTGCAAACGGAACATCACCACCTAAAAAAGGAAAATTAACAATAGGGAACGAAAAATCGTCCGTTTTGTGTAAAAATTTAGTGTGGAGTTTCCCGTTTAAAACTGAAATATCTAAATCTAGGAAAGGACACTTATTATTGTTTAAATTTGAATTATTTCAAGTAAGATCCTTTGGGTAAATATCAGCAGTATATTGAGAAAATTCTTGATTATCTAACAAAAAAATATCATCAAGATAACGGTAAGTGTTGTTGAATTTTGTCTGTATATTTGGAGTAATGTATCTATGCATCCTTGGTCAAGCTTTTGTTATAATTTTATAGAGATAAAACCTTCATTAAGAACAATATTGTTTTAGAGCAACGAGAAAATTGTAATGTTGACTATTTGAAAGTGAAAGTGTGTATCTCACTTCTGTTTGTCATCTTTTTCTACGTAAATATGTCTGCATATATGAAGATAGCTAATGTGATGTATTAGAACATTTGTAACTGAAAACGTCTTTTTCAGGTTCCTTTATAGCAACCAAATCATCACCGTAGAGTCAAATGCATTTCAAACCTTGACCGCACTTGAAGACTTGTAAGTAAATTTATTCTGAAAGCAAAACAATGTATTCATTTTTTAGTTGAATATTTGTTTGTTTTGAGATTATGACACAATGATGACTGCTGTTCCCATACTGTGACTACTTTACCTATTATGTCTTTTTTGTTCACACAACGTTGTAAATATAATGGAATTTGATGCGACTTTCATACAAGTGAGAGGTTTAGCGCTATAAAACCTGGTTCAATCCACCATTTTCTGCATTTGAAAATGTCTGTACTAAGTCAGGTTTATGACAGTTTGTGTTCATTCGTTTGATGTGGTTTATCATTTGATTTTGCCATTTGATTAGGAACTTGTCGTTTTGAACTTTCCTCGGAGTTCAGTATTTTTGTGATTTTACTTTTTCTACCGGGGTTTATCTCACTTTCTATTTTCTTCATATGTTGTGCACACTTACATTGTGTAAGCTATATGTTAAAAGTATGACATATACTTATGTACTAATAACCATACTGGTGGTGATCAAATTGATTGGTTATTAAAAAAAAACTTAATATATAAAACAAAAATAATAATTGTAAGCTATCAAAAGGTAACCAAATTTTGGCAAGGGATAATATAATATTGAAGACCAATATGACTTCCCAAAAAGTCAGGAAATGTATGTGATAAGATTAATCTGCTTAGTTAGATGAAGACAATAAAAGTATTTCACTCCCAAAGTGAATGTCGTTCTGCATAATGTCACTTAAATATTTGATTCCTTGTTCATTTGCACCAATAATAATGTGGTTTAATTGTCGGAGAGAACAAGTGTTTTAAAATATACCTCGAAAGAAGTATCTTTTTTATTCAAATCAATGAAGACATATATGAAAAATAACGCTTTATTTGATTTTAGAAATTGTCCTTAAATATGCAGTAGAAAACTAGTATTGTAAAAGGAAATGTTGTTTCTCAATTTTTGTTGTTTGAATAATTTCTAAACATTTTTTTTTATCAAGTAGAAAAATATGGGTAAGCAATACATTTTCAGGTATTTGAACAACAATCAGCTAGCCATGCTGGACGCAAATGTATTCAAAGGTTTGACGGCTCTTATAAATATGTAAGTAAATTAAATCCCTATAAATTATTTTTGCACTAGATGTTTATATACCAAATTCTCAGAACTCAGCCTTTTGTTTGAGCAGTACATTATTTTTAGAAAATCCAATTTAAACGAATTCAACCAACATTTGTACTTATCACTTTTTACTAACAACCTTTATTCCCCTAAAAAATAAATGCCACATTAATGGCTCGAACCTGCAAGCGTTTTTCCTTCAACAATCACAGAATTCCAAGGAATTGTACCACTTGACAACGACTAATGCAATGCAATTAATGATATCTTGTAATTTTAAAGAGCTTTATCGATCAATGTCTTTTCAATCATACAAACTGATCTGCAGTCTAATTAAGCATGAGCCTCTGTCATCTTTTTCAATAGGTATTTTGCTTCATTTTGTATCTCATTTTTTAATTTTTGTGTAATTTTTTTTGACGTGTTTTGTGTTAACCATAGGGATATGACATTGTATATACAGATTTGATATACAATAAGAGTCTATGAATAACGACCTTCCGAATTTCTTAATGGAGAGGAATATATCTGAGTATTATCTGAAAACACTTATAACAAAATGGAGGTTTGACAAGGGCTATTATTTGGCACCTAAAATTGTAAATTATATCTAAATGTAATAAACTTATTTGAGGCAGTTGAATATTGCATTAATTTTATTTATCAATAAACTTGTCGGTATGATATCGATGCTTACGTGCAGAAATATCTTTTATATGCATTTCTTAGTACGTATTCATCGCGCCATTGATTTATTGTGCTGTGGTCACTTTTGTATTCTAGTTTAATAATCTTGTTTTTCAATTTTGCATAAATTATGTACTTTCAACAATTCAATTTGAATTGTTATTTTTCAGGATTCTGTACGAGAATCAGATTACCACACTAGAGAAAAATATCTTCAACGAATTAACGTCGCTTCAAATATTGTATGTAAATGATATCATCTTGCCACTTTGTGTTGATAGTTTGCTAATATATGAAATATCTCTTCTCCTTTTGTTTAATTAAAAGCAATTGTAATATACTGATGTGCGATAGTTATAAATCAATTTAACCGAAACAAATTCGGGTCACAAACCAAAACGTAGGGAGACACATCAACTATAAGAGGAAACAAAACGGAACAACAGAAGCACTAAAATGCTACAAAATCAAACGCCAACATACATAGAAACGAACAATATGATAATAACTGCCATATTTTTGAGCTGGAACAGAACATTTAAAAAAAAATGGGTAGGTTGAACATGATGTTTTGGCTAGCCAAACCGCGAGCGTATATGACACTGTAAAAATACCGCTAAAATGACAACATTATATTGTGTTGATATTTGAAATAGGCTTTTCTGATTCTTCAAAAAGCGTTATCAATTTGCTGATTATAAATACATTTCGTTTTATTATGTCATCATACCGTATATGTGTGTACTTAAACAACTTTGCAAACGAGAACAAATGGCACTAGAAATTAACACCTATAGGTAACCGTACGACCTTCAACAATGAATAAACCCATATTACATAGTCAGGTATAGAATGACTCTGAATAAATGGAACAAGAAAACTAGCGGCCTGATTTATATAGTAAAAATGAATGAAAACCAAATATCATATGCAGCAAAAAACGACATCAACCGATTACAGGCTACTTATCATTGAGTTCATCAAGTTTTTAAGGGGTTACATGTACATCTGTACATAGATCATAAGTTAAATGTAGCAAAAATATAACTAACATAATACATTTGGGTATTCGGCGATAGATATTTTTTAAGTAGACAGATTATGTGAAGACCAAAATTATTTACTCAGAAAAAAACAAAAGAAACCATTGTGCAAAGTATAGTTTGTTAGCTAATACCTTTTTTGTTATCTACATGACAATCTAAGTAGCTAAAGTGAAAAGGTTTGACTGATGTAACCACTCATACCAACTGATGATGATGATGTAAAATTGATTGTTTTTGTTTTTTTTTTTTTTTTTGTCGCCGACAGAAGCTTATTTAGTCAGTTCACATTGAAATCGTTCTGGTTACTGCAAATGTGGTCATTTTCATACGGGTGTCTACGTCTGAAACAGCTATAGAGTTGCGGGAGAACTCTTTAATTATTTGTTTTATGTTTAAGAATGAAATCTGAACATAAATATGTAAAGGCACAAATACATGATTTTTTTTATTTTAGAAACATATTTCAGCACATATGCTAGGACATAAGTTTTAAAATAGCTCTTTGTTGTTTTAACTTGCCTGTTATTTGCTGCGTAAATATGTTTGAATTTATGAAGATAGCAGATGTGATCTAGTAGTTAAATTGGATTTTTTTTCAGGCTTTTGCATAGCAATCGAATTACATCTATAGATGCAAATACATTTACCGGCTTAACTGCTCTTCGAGGCATGTAAGTAGTAAGGGCTATGTGAAAATTTCCAAAATATATATGGCTTGAATGAGTCTTTTATTACATTTCGTTTTGATATCATCATAATCATTTCATGATACTTTTAATAAGAAACATGTTTATATAATACAAAGAAGGGTGCAACAAACATGTTACTGACTTGATGACCCAGCTTTAAAACAGGGACGAAAGATACAAAAGGGACAGTCAAACTCATAGATCGAAAATAACATGAATAAACTGACAACGCCATGGCTAAAAATGATAAAAAAACAAACAAACAAACACCTGTACACCAGACACAACATAGAAAACTTAAGACTAACCAACACGAACCCCACCAAATCTGGGGTGATATATGGTGCTCCTGAATGGTAAGCAGATCCTGCTCCACATGTGGCACCCGTCGTGTTGCTTATGTTACAAATCCGGTAAATAGTCTAATTCGGCAGGTCACATACGTGAAAATGGATGGGGATTGTAGTTACGACATAAGGAACATATCCGATAGCATCTGTGAAACGGTTAGTCTATAACGGTAACCCAACACGTGATGGCGTCCGCAAAATTTACGAAGGGATGATTTCAACTTCACCATTTGGAACTCTTGATTTAATAGCTTCCTTGTGAGCAGCAACCCCCTATCAATATCAAGGAAATCATGATAGGAAATACTAGCCCGGGAATATCGTATCAATTGGGAGATTTATACTCCGTATGCAGGCGCTGCTGGAATGTTGCTTCATGGAAATAGAAAGTTCACGATTGGGAAGCTGAAATCATCTCTTTTGTCGTAAAGTTTTGTTTTTAACCGCCCCTCATTGTCAATTTAAGTCACGATGTAAGTCATGATATGAGGCAGACTTAACTGTATCTGCAGTAAAAATCTCTAGATCGCTGGGATAGATTCGTTCAACATAGTCACCAAATTTTCAATTATTTAGTGAGAGAACATCTTCTATAGAGCGGAAAGTAAAGTTATGGGATATTTCTAACTTATCGTTCTTCCTAAGAAGTTCCTGTATGAAGTCAGCTTCATAATGATAAAGAAACAAGTCGATAAGAAAAGGGGTACAATTGGTTCCCAATGGAATTCCAACAGTCTGTTGAAAAACACGTCCACCAAACGTTTCATATATGTTGTCAATCGCGAAATCAAGCATATTGAAGATGTCAGTTTCAGAGAATTTTGTTAGTCTTTACGTAGGGTTTATCCCTCCCTAAGAAAAATGTAAGACAAGATACTTGTATCTACGTTTGCCATTTTTTTTATGAAACAAAGCAATACCAACTCTTTCGATTTTACTATTTCATTTTTGTCAAAATATAGAGTGGTGTCAATGTGTCCTTTCAAGAAATAATATTGTAAATGAAGTGTGCAAATTAATTGTTATAATTAAACAAAGATAAACAACATCATTTAATAGCAATTCAATCTGATGCTAAACATCTTTGATTGATAAATCTCAAATTTAAGAACCTGCAAAGAAACTGTCCTCTGATATATTTGCTTGTAGACTTCTTTTAAGGTGTCCTACTTTTCTACAATTAACTTCTTCTAAGTGACTGATAAATAAATCTATGCTTTTTATTTAATCTATAACACTGGTGATTGTGAAGTCTGGAAGGTACGATAAAGAACAAATTAAAGAAAATCGTTACTTTTGAAGTTACATATTTAGCAGTATATTATTTAATATACGTCAGAATAGGGAAAACAAAATATTTGTGGACCAATACTGAATCCCTAACAATCTTTAACAAAATTTAAACAGCATAGATCGTAATGCAAAACATACTTTTTTTCAAAATGACAATCGTAAGCTGCTCACTTGAAAGGTTTTTACTGATATATTTTCCAACTAATTTGTGTGTATTTGCACAGAACTGCATTAAATTATATAATATATTAAGTTTGACCTGTGGTGGATTCATTATGACGATATAGGTTTCTAAATTGAAATGTTTTGATAACTATTCTTTCCAAACATCATTTGAATATTTTCGTCATCTTCCACTTATATCAGCACCCCATTGGTTATGATACTGTCAAAGGTATTGTGCCAAATGTTTAAGGCCAGAAAATCCATTTTGTGTCTGTTAACAATGTTATCTTCCTGTTTTCTTCAAATATGGTCACTTGCATAAATATGTCTACACTAAAAAATCTGTACAATTGCGGTAAAACTTTGGAAAAAACAAATTAAAGTTAAACAATTTACCATGGAGGAAAATACATTAATCGTAAAATATGTAAGACATACACCTACAACGTTGTTTTCTTTTTATCTTTAAAAAACATTTCAGCACATATGACAAAGGATAACTTGTTTTAAAACACCTTTATGTCATCTTCGCTTGTTTATCATTCGCTTCTAAAATCTATTTGAATTTATGAAGATAATATAAGTTATGTAGTATAACATTGGATATAGACATTTTATTTTTTCAGAAGCTTGAACAGCAATCACATTACAACTATTGATGTAAACACATTTAACGGTTTGACTGCCCTTCAAATCATGTAAGTAATTTCTCGTAGTTGATGTGTTTCCCTGTGATTTGGTTCGTGACCCGGATTTATCGTTTGTACTGATGTTGTACTGTTATCCCATTGTCCTTGGTTAGGGGAGGATTGGCACCTTCAAACTAGTTTAACCCTACCACATTATGTATGTGCCTGTCCAAAATCATCGTGTTATTCGGTTGATATCGTTTTTTGTTGTTCATCATTTTGTTTTTCTGAAACATAGATTGATTTAAAGATCTAATAAAAGTGTATATGAGTTTTTACAAGGTAAGAACTAAATTAGCTAATCGAACTTCCAATGAAAGTATTTACATGGTTTCCCGATTTAAGATTTGAACATGGTTTCTTTTTCTAAATCGGCAGGCATTGGTGTTGACTTATGCAAATATATGATTGCAGCAATCCGAATACAGTTACAAGACTATGTACACCCACTTATACAAAATATTGTTACCAGTTTATTACAATGATTTTCGTTTCTCTTTAACTTTAAACGAAAAGTTAGTTTGTGTAGGTATTTTTTATATGGAAAAATAAAGGCAACAGTAAAATTGAGAATGGAAATGAGGAATGTGTCAGAGAGACAACAACCCGACCATAGAGCAGACAACAGCCGAAGGCCACCAATGGGTCTTTAATGCAGCGAGAAACTCCCGCACCCAAAGGCGTCCTTCAGCTGGCCCCTAAACAAATATGTATACTAGTTCAGTGATAATGGACGTCATACTAAACTCCAAATTATACACAGGAAACTAAAATTAAAAATGATACAAGACTAGCAAAGGCCAGAGGCTCCTGACTTGGGACAGGCGCAAAAATGCGGCGGGGTTAAACATGTTTTTTGAGATCTCAACCCCCTCCCCCCCTATACCTCTAGCCAATGTATAAAAAAAACAAACGCACAACAGTACGTATTGTAAAACACAGTATAAGAGAAGTCCGAGTCCGATGTCAGAATAGGAAACAAAAGAAAGTAAACAAAATGACAATAATACATAAATAACAACAGACTACTAGCAGTTACTGACATGCCAGCTCCAGACCTCAATTAAACTGATTAAAAGATTATGTCTTCATCATATGAATATCAGGCACAATCCCTCCTGTTAGGGGTTTAGTATTATACCGTCATAAAATATATGAGAAGAACATAACCCGTGTCATGCCAACAACTGGTTTTAGAATAAATGTGTTTAATTCCGATGCAAAGACCCTATAAGTGAATTAATATTAAAGCCAAAATATGCAATCTTTAATGACCTGACAACAGTATCGTAACTATTTCCTTTCTTAATAAGTCTGTTTAAAGGTTTTGTTAGCTTTTGAGGTGAATACTGACATTTGTGTGCTTTGTAAAGAATATTACCATAAAAGATTGGATGTGAAATACCCGAACGTATAAGATATCTGCATGTTGAGTTATATTTACGAATGATGTCCTTATACCGATGATAAAATTTAGTAAATGTTTTGACTAGTTTATGATATCGAAAACCCTGGTGTAATAATTTTTCAGTAATACATAAATTTCTCTCGCTAAAATCTAATACATTGTTACATACGCGAGCGAATCGTACAAGTTGAGATATATAAACACCATAAGATGGTGACAAGGGAACGTCACCATCTAAAAATGGATAATTAACGATAGGAAATGAAAAATCATCTCTTTTATCATAATCTTTTGTATTAAGCTTCCCGTTAATGATATAGATATCAAGATCGAGGAAAGGACAGTGGTCATTGTTAGTATTAGCTTTATTTAAAGTAAGTTCAACAGGATAAATTTCTTAAGTATATATACTGAAGTCGTCATTATTGAGAGCCAATATATCATCCAAATATCTAAAAGTATTGTTTAATTTTTGTATCAGATGTTGTTTCGATGGGTCTTTGCTGATTTTAGTTATAAATTGTAACTTATAACAATATAACTCATGACAATAAAAGTAGTATACATCGATTAAGAAAAAAACACAAATCCGGGTTTCACACTAAAACTGAAGGAAAGACATCAAATATAAGAGGGAACAACGAAACGACAGAAACACTAAAGTGCAACAAAAAAACAAACGATAATGCAACACACACAGAAACGAACTACTAGTATCAGATAACAATTGCCATTTTCCGGACTTGGTAAAAGATATTTTAAGAAAAATTGTTCGGTTGAACCTGGTTTTGTGGCTAGCCAAACCTCCCGCTTTTATGGCAACGTTAAATATAACACTTGAATTACAACATTGCATGACAGGACTACAATACAAATAAATGGAAGAACATATAGGACAGAAAAATACACAAATAAACAATACAATAGAACATTACGACATGCTAATAGTTATTAAAGTTACATGGCTAATAATGTACTGCGCCAGACGCGTGTTTCGACTACATCAGACTCATCAGTGACGCTCATGTCAAAATAGTAAAGAAAGCCAAACAAAGATGAAGATCATCGATGACCCAAAATTCCAAAAGGTTGTGCCAAATACGGCTAAGGTTTTCTGCCTAGGATAAGAAAGTCATTTTTTTTCTTGTAGGTTTGAATACATTAAAACCTAAGTATAATATAGTATTATATGTAATCTACAATTAACATCTGCAAACCTGAACTAAGTTTATTTTACTCAAAAACCTTAATTGGGAAAGCCATTTTGTTTTTTATTGAAGTGAGATATCAGATAATCCTCTAAAGTGCATCAACTGTAAAACAAAACAACTCAGGGTACTTTTGCAAAATCTGATGTATGGGAATCTCACAAGTGCCATGTGTGATGACGGAACATTTCTAGCTGATTTTAATTTCGAGAACTGCACAGGTAGTGTGCTACCAATATAGAAGGAATACAATAAGGAAAGTTAACAATAAGGTCAACTTAAATATTTTCCAACCTCGACATCTCTATACTAAAGAATACACAAGACAAATAAATATATCTACAATGGACAGATTACTAAAGTAAGTTTTGTGTTTCAAAGAAACGGCTTTTAATCAAAGAAAACAAAGAAAACGATATTCTTGTGCAACAAATAGTGTCCGAAAGCCGTTAAACATCTCGTTCGAATTCTTTTAAATTTGTCATTTCGGGGTCTTTTATAACTAACTATGCTGTATGGACTTTGCTTACTGTCAAAGGCCGTACGGTCACCTATAGTTGTAAATTTTATTTGGTGTCTATTGAAGAGTTGTCAATTTGGCAATCATACCACATCTTCTTTTTTCATCAAATGTGAAACGAATATCTGTTATACATTTTGGATGTATGCTTCTTTGTATTTCATGTATTATGTTCTACACAAGCGACACAAACTCATTGGTAGCTCTGAGTAGATTTTATAATTTAAAAAAATCGCTTTCCCGTGGCGATGTCATGCACTAATCATGTATCATAGTTTCACAAGCTTAGTATACAGCTAGAAAGCAAACTTGAAAATAAGACGAAATAATATGAACAGTCTACCTCAACATGAAGGTAGGGTGAATTAGCCAGATAATTTTTTTCAGGATGTCGATTATTGACAAGAAAATGCATCATCGGTGTTACCGCTTTCTGTGTCACTCTTCTCAGCTCTTCATGAAATTGCATATCACGGCTTTCTATCATCAAACACGTCAACTAAGCCTATATAAACTTTGACCCGGATATATAAATTATTTCATTATGAACGAGACAACGTTGATAAGTTTGACTAGAACTTATAAAATTTTCCGGGAAGCTCGTGAAGGAAAGAAACCACGTGTTTCTATCATGAAAAATAAACACATGCAATCCGATAAATCGATTAAAAGTTTTTCTTCCAGTGGTATACTATTATGTCTGTTTTGTTCGCACATCGTTGTAAATATAATGGAATTTGATGCAACTGTCATGCAAGTGCGAGGTTTTGCGATATAAAACCAGGTTCAATGCATCATTTTCTACATTTGAATATGCCTGTAACAAGTCAGGAATATGACATTTGTTGTCCATTCGTTTGATGTGGTTTATCATTTGAGTTTGCCATTTGATTAGAGACTTTCCTTTTGAATTTTCCTAAGAGTTCAGTATTTTTGTGATTTTACTTTTTAGTTGTTTTGCCATATTTTATGAAAATTATGAGTTTGAAAATCTCTTTAGTAGGTTTACAATCTTTGCTACTGTTTTAAACTAACTGTACTCGACATGATTCATGTCATCCAGCAAGCATATGTTTTTTTACAAAAGAAGATTTAGGGAAAAAAGAAAAAAAACACTAAAAAACTTAAACGATAGAAACATAGCGTTTTCAAATTGTACTTATTGATTAAAAAACTTGTTTTATACATTTCCCGTTACTATTGGTCACAATCCTACCAATTGTTTCTCGTTCATTAATTTGTTTCCGACATTTGCATGTAAAAAAAAACCGCGAATGCAGAAGGACTTTGTATCATGTTTAATTACTCTAGGGCATAGTCCTGTTTAAACACAAACAAGAAATTGTTTGTATCGTTTTTAGGATCGATTCAGTAAACCCCTTACATTTCTTTTTGATATATATGTTTTCCTATTCTCTACTAAAAAGTTTAAAAAATTGTTATAAAGTGTTTTGGCTTATTTTTTTTTATCTTTATAATTAGACGTACCGGAAAAAACAACAACAACTACTACTCGACCAACCACCAGCGTTACAAGAACTAGTCAAGGTAAGACCAGAATAAGTGTAAGTACTGAGAGTAGACATTGTACTCTCAGGAAGATAAATAGACATGGTAGTAACTACAAAAATTATTCAAACCGTAATGTTCATATATGCTGACTGATAATGTAAACCACCTGTAATGATGTTGACTGGTTAAACTAGATAATAGTTTTATATTCTTTGCCCGTTGGGATAATTGAAATTAAATAAGCTGCATCTGATATTATTTAATTCCCAATCTTAATTAGAAATGCTACTTTAAATGTTTAAATATGATACGTACAATAACCTATAGTGGATTTCGTTGATTATGGTGAAAACTCTAAAAACTATAAAAAGAAAAATAATATATTTGGGTTTCTACTTGGACAATGGTTTTAATCTTCCAGACAGGTAAACTATATATAAGAAAAGGTACTGTTAGCAACGATTGGTTTTTGATTTTTATTTGACAGTTTTGATCGCTGTTATGTGGCAGTTGTGATCGGTTTACTAGGAGCTCCACATTCTAAGGAAAACGTTTGAATGCAAATATTGTTTTTATTATTTCATTGGATTATATTCACATATTGAATGTTTTGAATACCAAAACTTACAGTAGACACGTTACATAGTAACATTTTAGTTCATCAAACTTTCCATCCAAAAACTGGTTATTTTCTCGAATGTCAAGGGCCCCGCTTGACAGATTCCCAATTGACCGAAATATTAGAAAACCGTACTGTTCAGTTTCTACACTGTGAATATGTAGATGATAATTAGAATGGCTGGCGACTGTCGTTGTTAGTTGTGGACATGTTCATACGTAGTTTCATTTATTTGTTTGTACGACAATCTATAGCAATACTTGCACAAATACTCGATGATGACAAACTGATGCATAGTCCGTTCATGATCGTGATATATGACATTTGATATGTTTTGCTGATGGAAGATATTAAGGTGTTGCCTGTAAAATATACTAGTCAACATTAGAAACGATACACAAGTTTGAACGAAGATGTATCATAACATATAATACTAATATGCATTTTCATATTTTTATGATTGTAGCGGGTCTGTAGAGAAGCGCACATCTATATAATCACATTGTTTTTTAATTTTACATTGTTAATATTGAAATTAACATCTACATTGATGTATATTTGTAGAATCTTTAACTCATTGCGTTCAACATGTTGACAACTTTCATACTAATTGGAATAAAACAGCAGAAAGCACACTAGCTACATTAACATGCACTGGTGAATATACGGGTAATGTGTCAAGATACTGTAGTAGCGATGGAAAATGGCAAGAACCGAACTACAGCAACTGTTTAAGTAAACCTATCGAATATATCAAAGACAAGGTAAATAATGTATGTGATATGACTACATGCGTGCTTCCATACATGATAATTGTGACAACAAGTTAAATAATAATTTTATTTTGGTATCAAACATCAAACTTATAAATGTAGTAACTGTAGAATCCCAAGGATTTTTGAAAGAAGAATATATTGAATGATACCAAAAATATACGTGAAACCAAAATAGGCAGATAAACATGCCCTATTACTCATAAAAGAAGTGCAATCTAATATGAACTGGTAAATGCATGCTTGATTGTTCATCCGAAGTCAGGATAAGTTATAGTTTTAGCATGAATTTACTGCCACAAATCATCAAAATTATAGCTATGCATTCAGACTTGTACATATCGGTACAAATATAAGTTAACTTTGAAACCTGTCAAGCATTAAGTTAACTTACATTTGAACATCTCAAATTAAACCAGACCTGATCTAAATTAACGTCATGTTGGTCTGCTCAACATTAAGATAACGTGTAACCAGGACCTCTCTTCATCGATTTATAAAATAATTATGTCTTTCCACTATTCTGTGGCTTGTATAACAACATGAACAAAAGTAATTTAACCAAAACTGACCATATACATGATATATGCACTTTATTTAGTAAATTAATATGACCGCATAATTAATCATTTTGTTTTATGCCAGGATGGATTGTATAACACAAATGACAGCAAAATTGGAATACAAGTCTACAAACTTTTGTCCGCATTAATTCATAGTGCCAGGATGTAGTCTTTTTAATAAAAAAGAATGAATCGTAGCAAAATTGTAGTAGTTTTGTACCTCTCCCGACTTGTAACACACAATTGTTTGACGGCATCAACCAAAACTGACCACATTTGCGCTTTATTATGTAAATCTATATGGCATCATCATATATTAGTAATGTGTATTTTAGGATGGATTGTATAATACAAATGACATAATATTGGAACACAATGATTCAAAATGTTGTCCATATCAATTTGGGGTGCAAACCGTTTCTATTCAAAATATTAACTCGAAACAAAAACGCAGTAATCTTTATACCTCAGACTGGCTCGTATAAGAAATTTTCTGACTTCATCGACCAAAACTGACCATATTTGCACTCAATTATATAAATTTACACGGCTGCATTTATATGGCTGCATATTATATATATAAATAATTGTGTTTATGTCAGATGGATTGTATAATACAAATAAGAGCAATATTGAAACACATTGACTACAAAATTTTGTCCGCATCAATTTAGAATGCCAGCATCTTCTCTTTTTATAAAACATGTCAATGTTCAAAATGTTGACTTGCCATCCACAAATCAGTAGTTTTGATAACACAGGCTGGCTCGTATCACAACGTTATTTGACAGCATCAACCAAACCTAGACATATTTGCTCTTTATTATGTAATCTATCTGACCACATGAAATATTAGGTTTGTTTTTGTTATGCCAGGATGGATTGTATATTACTCGTAACTCAGACTTTTTTTTTCTCTCAATCGATTTATAACTTTTAGACAGCGGTATATTACTGTTGCATCAACTTTTTTTTTAACAAATGTCATCAATATAGGACACAACGAGTACAAAATACTGTCTGCATCAAATGAGAGTGCAATCATGTTCTCTTTTTTTCCAACATAATCAAATTATCGACTCGTCACCAAACAAAAACAGTAGTTTTGATATCTAAGCTTGGCTTGTATTAGACGAATATTTGAAGCATCAATTAAAACTGACAATATTTGCACTTTATTATGTCAATCTATAAATGCATAATAGATCAGTGTTGTATTTTTTGTGTAAGGAAAGACTGAATATAACAAAAAAGGGCAATACTGGAACACAATTATTACACAATTTGTCCGCTTCAATTTAAAGAGTCAGCTTACCCTCTTTTAATTCAAAATGTTCTACATATTGATTCGCCACAAAAAAATCAGTAGTTTTCAAGCTGGCTCGTATCACACAATAAATTAACTGCATACACTAAAACTGACCATATTTGCACTCTATTTAGTATATCTATATTGCCGCATGACAGCAATATTTGAACATAATGACTACAACCCTTGTCCGCATCAATTACAGTATTTTATTATACAAATAAAAACAATATAAGAATGCAATGAATACGAGATGTTGATCACATCAATTTGAAGTGCCATCATTTCCTTTATTCAAAATACTGAAGCGATCAATTTTATAGTCGCCTCATAATTCATTAATTTTGTTAACTCAGGATGGATTTTATTAAATACATGTCCATGATGACTAAATTATATTGCCTGCATCAATTTAGAGTGTCAGCGTCTTCTCTTCGTGTTTATTATAGTGAACCGTCCCTAAAGTCAGATTTTTATATTTCAGGATGGTTTGTATAACAAACATATTTGACCGCATCATCCAACACTGAAATAATTGATTATATTTATAATTTATAATGAACAGAATGAGAAGTTCTCGACTGGGAATAGTATATACTGACTGTAAGTATATTAGGTCAGTTGATTGATTTTGTTGGGAACTTAATGTCCAGGGTCAAATATTTAATTCATGTTCAGGACGAGTTTATTTTGTTCCGGACCTCTCATATATCATTTATATTCGGTACGATGAATCTGCCGAAATTGACAAGATTGTTCATACACGTAGTTTAAAACCCGAATTTGGTTTGGGTTTAGTTTGTAACCAATATTTGTTTTCTCTCAATCGATTTATGACTTTCGAACACTGCTGTTGACTTTTTTATTCACAACGTTGTATATATCCGGACACAATTTTCGTTTGAACATTTTGCCAAACACAGAATCGTAAATCCAAAGTAAATAGCATTGAATAATCTCTGTAATGTATCTTTTGGAAAATACTGTAAATAATGGGGAAAGAAGCAATTGAAACAATAATGTTTATATTCCATCATATAACAATATTTGTTCCAATGCGAAGGATATCCTTTTTAACCGCATTTCAATTCACATTCAAAATCAACATTGAAGAGTTTGGTATCCATTATTTAATTTATATAAGATTAGGAAATGGGAAAAAAAGAAATGTTTAATGTGCATTTAATATGTAAGCCTATACAAATTTAATCTAAAAATAATAAGAGTCAGGGGATTGATAGCTGGACAAAGTGTAAATATCGAATAAAACCCCATGTTTCATTTATAAAGAACTTACGTTTTTATCCTTGCACTTCTGAAGTCGAAGCAAATGATGGTTCAAAATGTATACATGTCAATCAACGTTGTTTCTTTAACTAAACATGTGTGTTACATTTAGTTTATAGACCACGCTGTGCTGGTACACTTGTATCTTATTGATTAATATCCCATATTTCGATAACTATATTTGTATCTGATTGCGTTTCTTCAGTCGAAGAATATAGTATTTACAATGTGAACCCTTCCAATATATCGTGTGCCTATATATATCGAGGGGTTATTGCCAAAAAATCGTATCTGAAAATGTACTCAAAATGGGTTAGTGTGCTTATTATATGGTGAACTGCATTATATATAATCCCTACAAATATAAGATCAATCAGATAATGCATTGATTTTTAATACGATAGAACAAAAATGTCTTATCTGAATTGAAATTAAAAGTCAAATGCTTAATCATTGCACCTAAAAATATTATAGAATGCAAAATAAAAATTAATTGTTAAATAACTTTTTTTTAACCAAACTGTATCATTTTGAAGTGTTATAATACATTTTTAGATTAATTTAGATGTACAGTATGCGCTAGCTAACAGTATGAACTGATAAAATTTGTTGGCTCTGCATGATACATAATTTATTTAGATGCAATAAAAACTTGCAGGGCTTATGTTCCAGATGTTTATTATAAACACACTGGTAAAGTGAAAAGAAGTCGTAAGCAAATATAAGTCGTTTTATTGCTGCAATTATAGTTTACAGAAAAAAGAAACTGATGTTGTTATGTAGTATATAATTAAAATTTTGATTGGAATACAGACACATGAACTGTAAATGGTATGTATATCTTTAATTATATTTAATTTAATTATGTGATTGTATTTTATCAAATGAATAATCCAATTAAGATTTCTAGTCAAATCTAGACGCCTGTTTTACTTGCCTTTTTAATCTTATACAACAAAATTTTTTATCTATTTGTTATTACGCTAAATATTTTTGAATTCGATAAATAAAAGTAAGAGTCATTATTTTTTTTAATCATTAGTTATCAAGCAAGAGTTTATAATATTTTTCTCTTATTGGAGGGGATATAAAAGAGGTTAATAATAAAAGTACAGAACTCTTAGGAATATTTAAATGAAAAGTTCCTTATCAAATAGAAACATCACAAGCCCACACACATACAAATGACCTTTTTCTCTATTTTCAGATTCAGAAGATCCAATGTATTTTAAGTAGTTGATGATGACTTAGATTAAACACCATCTAATTAAAGGTAAGATAAAGGAATGTTATTATTAATAAATCCAAATATCTTTGACACCAAGTCCGAATATAAGGTTGAGTCAAGCTATATTTGAGCTCTCAGGTGTTGTATCTCAATTAAATAAGTGTAGAGCATAAGTTCGAGGTTTCAAAACTATTAATGTCGTTCCTTTTTTTTTTTTAGATTATCAAGATGTCGGATTACCAATGGTCATCTGACGAGGAATGGTCCAATGAAATTACAGGTATGTCAGAAATTTCAAATGCACAACATACAACGTCAATATCAACATTAACTACAGATCAGCAAGAAAACACAGTAGTCAGAGATGAAATAGAAACAGGGACAACTACAGATCAGCAAGAAAACACAGTAGTCAGAGGTGAAATAGAAACCGGGACAACTACAGATCAGCAAGAAAACACAGTAGTCAGAGGTGAAATAGAAACAGGGACAACTACTGATCAGCAAGAAAACACCGTAGTCAGAGGTGAAATAGAAACAGGGACAACTACAGATCAGCAAGAAAACACCGTAGTCAGAGGTGAAATAGAAACAGGGACAACTACAGATCAGCAAGAAAACACAGTAGTCAGAGGTGAAATAGAAACAGGGACAACTACGGATCAGCAAGAAAACACAGTAGTCAGAGATGAAATAGAAACAGGGACAACTACAGATCAGCAAGAAAACACAGTAGTCAGAGATGAAATAGAAACAGGGACAACTACGGATCAGCAAGAAAACACAGTGGTCAGAGATGAAATAGAAACCGGGACAACTACGGATCAGCAAGAAAACACAGTAGTCAGAGATGAAATAGAAACCGGGACAACTACGGATCAGCAAGAAAACACAGTGGTCAGAGATGAAATAGAAACAAGGACAACTACAGATCAGCAAGAAAACACCGTAGTCAAAGATGAAATAGAAACAGGGACAACTACTGATCAGCAAGAAAACACCGTAGTCAGAGGTGAAATAGAAACAGGGACAACTACAGATCAGCAAGAAAACACCGTAGTCAAAGATGAAATAGAAACAGGGACAACTACAGATCAGCAAGAAAACACAGTAGTCAGAGGTGAAATAGAAACAGGGACAACTACAGATCAGCAAGAAAACACCGTAGTCAGAGATGAAATAGAAACAGGGACAACTACTGATCAGCAAGAAAACACCGTAGTCAGAGGTGAAATAGAAACAGGGACAACTACAGATCAGCAAGAAAACACAGTAGTCAGAGGTGAAATAGAAACAGGGACAACTACAGATCAGCAAGAAAACACAGTAGTCAGAGATGAAATAGAAAAAGGGACAACTACAGATCAGCAAGAAAACACAGTAGTCAGAGATGAAATGGAAACAGGGACAACTACGGATCAGCAAGAAAACACCGTAGTCAGAGGTGAAATAGAAACAGGGACAACTACTGATCAGCAAGAAAACACCGTAGTCAGAGGTGAAATAGAAACAGGGACAACTACAGATCAGCAAGAAAACACAGTAGTCAGAGGTGAAATAGAAACAGGGACAACTACAGATCAGCAAGAAAACACAGTAGTCAGAGATGAAATAGAAAAAGGGACAACTACAGATCAGCAAGAAAACACAGTAGTCAGAGATGAAATGGAAACAGGGACAACTACGGATCAGCAAGAAAACACAGTAGTCAGAGATGAAATAGAAACAGGGACAACTACAGATCAGCAAGAAAACACAGTGGTCAGAGATGAAATAGAAACAGGGACAACTACAGATCAGCAAGAAAACACCGTAGTCAGAGGTGAAATAGAAACAGGGACAACTACAGATCAGCAAGAAAACACCGTAGTCAAAGATGAAATAGAAACAGGGACAACTACGGATCAGCAAGAAAACACAGTAGTCAGAGGTGAAATAGAAACAGGGACTTCTACAGATCAGCAAGAAAACACTGAAGTCAAAGATGAAATAGAAACCGGGACAACTACGGATCAGCAAGAAAACACAGTGGTCAGAGATGAAATAGAAACAGGGACAACTACAGATCAGCAAGAAAACACCGTAGTCAGAGGTGAAATAGAAACAGGGACAACTACAGATCAGCAAGAAAACACTGAAGTCAGAGATGAAATAGAAACAGGGACAACTACAGATCAGCAAGAAAACACAGTAGTCAGAGATGAAATAGAAACAGGGACAACTACGGATCAGCAAGAAAACACAGTGGTCAGAGATGAAATAGAAACCGGGACAACTACGGATCAGCAAGAAAACACAGTAGTCAGAGATGAAATAGAAACCGGGACAACTACTGATCAGCAAGAAAACACCGTAGTCAGAGGTGAAATAGAAACCGGGACAACTACAGATCAGCAAGAAAACACTGAAGTCAGAGATGAAATAGAAACCGGGACAACTACGGATCAGCAAGAAAACACAGTGGTCAGAGATGAAATAGAAACAGGGACAACTACGGATCAGCAAGAAAACACCGTAGTCAGAGGTGAAATAGAAACCGGGACACCTTCAGATCAGCAAGAAAACACAGTAGTCAGAGATGAAATAGAAACCGGGACAACTCCTTATCAGCAAGAAAACACTGAAGTCAGAGATGAAATAGAAACAGGGACAACTACAGATCAGCAAGAAAACACCGTAGTCAAAGATGAAATAGAAACAGGGACAACTACAGATCAGCAAGAAAACACCGTAGTCAGAGGTGATATAGAAACAGGGACAACTACAGATTAGCAAGAAAACACAGTGGTCAGAGATGAAATAGAAACAGGGACAACTACAGATCAGCAAGAAAACACCGTAGTCAGAGGTGATATAGAAACAGGGACAACTACAGATTAGCAAGAAAACACAGTAGTCAGAGATGAAATGGAAACAGGGACAGCTACAGATCAGCAAGAAAACACAGTAGTCAGAGGTGAAATAGAAAAAGGGACAACTACAGATCAGCAAGAAAACACAGTAGTCAGAGATGAAATAGAAAAAGGGACAACTACAGATCAGCAAGAAAACACAGTAGTCAGAGATGAAATAGAAACAGGGACAACTACAGATCAGCAAGAAAACACCGTAGTCAGAGGTGAAATAGAAACAGGGACAACTACGGATCAGCAAGAAAACACAGTAGTCAGAGATGAAATAGAAACAGGGACAACTACAGATCAGCAAGAAAACACAGTAGTCAGAGGTGAAATAGAAACAGGGACAACTACAGATCAGCAAGAAAACACAGTAGTCAGAGGTGAAATAGAAACAGGGACAACTACGGATCAGCAAGAAAACACAGTAGTCAGAGGTGAAATAGAAACAGGGACAACTACAGATCAGCAAGAAAACACAGTAGTCAGAGGTGAAATAGAAAAAGGGACAACTACAGATCAGCAAGAAAACACAGTAGTCAGAGATGAAATAGAAACAGGGACAACTACAGATCAGCAAGAAAACACAGTAGTCAGAGGTGAAATAGAAACAGGGACAACTACTGATCAGCAAGAAAACACCGTAGTCAGAGGTGAAATAGAAACAGGGACAACTACGGATCAGCAAGAAAACACAGTAGTCAGAGATGAAATAGAAACAGGGACAACTACTGATCAGCAAGAAAACACAGTAGTCAGAGATGAAATAGAAACAGGGACAACTACTGATCAGCAAGAAAACACCGTAGTCAGAGGTGAAATAGAAACAGGGACAACTACAGATCAGCAAGAAAACACCGTAGTCAGAGGTGAAATAGAAACCGGGACAACTACGGATCAGCAAGAAAACACCGTAGTCAGAGGTGAAATAGAAACAGGGACAACTACTGATCAGCAAGAAAACACCGTAGTCAGAGGTGAAATAGAAACAGGGACAACTACGGATCAGCAAGAAAACACCGTAGTCAGAGGTGAAATAGAAACAGGGACAACTACAGATCAGCTAGAAAACACCGTAGTCAGATGTGAAATAGAAACAAGGACAACTACAGATCAGCTAGAAAACACCGTAGTCAGATGTGAAATAGAAACAAGGACAACTACAGATTAGCAAGAAAACACAGTGGTCAGAGATGAAATAGAAACAGGGACAACTACAGATCAGCAAGAAAACACCGTAGTCAGAGGTGAAATAGAAACAGGGACAACTACAGATCAGGACATGAAATTAGAAAACAAAAAGGGGCATCAAATGACAATAAACAGATTTCAAAGTTAAAAAAGGAAGAAGGGCTACCTGCAAAACCAAAAAAATTAATAAACACCACTAAGATTGTTCCAGAGGTCAGAAAGAAAATATCAAGCCAAATAAATCCTCCATCTGAAGTGTCATCTATGTTAGTTGATACTGAATTTCAAAGTAGTGACGACGACATACCATTGACGCAATTAAGACCGCAGTTCATTACAGATAAAAACACTGAACACATTGAAGTTGACCACGATTCTTTGTATGACAGTGGTGACTCATACAAACCCTCAAAAGATGAGTATAATAGCAGTGATTCCAACTTTGTCTCTCCCTGCAGCTGATTCTGAAAGAAGTATGGAAGATTTGATGTTACAAGGGAATAAGAGAAAAAAGATTCTTAAAAAGAAACACACCAAAACGATTTTGAAGAAAACATTTAGAGAGAATACTTCAAAACCAAAATATTGCCTCACTGAGTTTGACAAGAACTTGGAAAATCACTCCGTAAATAAGAACACACAAGAAAATACAAACACACTTATTTCAACCATAAAAGCAGGAGCAACAAGTATTCAACAAGATCAAGATGAAACATTCAAAGACCTTGCAACATTCCATCAAAATAAAATGGCAGATGAAATTCAACAAACTCAAAGAGAATCAACAGACCAAGTTGATGACATTGCAATCTACACAGCAACACAAATGAGTGTACAGGAAGCAGCATTCAATGAATTTGTCATGAATCATCACGAGAAAAAACTTGACGATCTTCTTTTCTTGAACGGATATGAAAGGAAGTCTGTAGCCCCAGATGGAAACTGTTTTTTTCAGTCCGTATTGCATCACAATTCAAGCCCTGATTCAGTTCAAAATTTCAGGCAAACAATATGTAATCACATCACTGACAACGCTGATGAATATGTTGGATTTTTTGCTGTTTCAGACATGTCAGAATCATTTGATGAAGACATTGCCTGGATCGACTTCAGACAAGAGGTGGACTCACTAGCTGTCAATGGTAGTTGGACAAGCAAGGCAGCTGCTCTTCTGCCACTTGCCGTAGCAAACTGGAGTGGAAGAATTATCAAAATCTTTACAAGGTTATCTCATAGACCAATTTTGGATATAACATTGAACCAAGAAACAAAAGACGATCCAATCACTTTGGCTTACATTTCATCCGATAATACCACTATTTCTGAACACTATGATGTCTGCACTAAAATTCGTAAAAAGAACGAGTTTATTCCTAAGGTTAGCGAGCTCGAGTTAGAAGATGAACAAAAACAGCAAGAAGGCTTGGCCGTTCCAGATGAAAATATAATGAGGGGAAATGAAACAACTGAAGACAAAAACGATAGTCAGGACACCGAGAAAGAATATGATTCATTTTATCAAAGTCCTAAAGATGATAGCATTTAAGAGCCTTGTAACACTCAACATACACCAAAGAAAAAAGATAGACCTAAAGGAACACCACCAAGAAAAGCTCCGAATTTTATTACACCACCATAAAAGTCTTTATTTAGAAAACGGAAAGCGACCCCTGAAACATGGAAAAAGAATATTATGAAAAAACTGAGACTTTCAGGAAAGGAGTATATTTCAGTGAAAGGGACTGTTGTTGAAGAAAAAAAAGTAAAACCTGTAGACTGTTCAAAATGCACTTTTAAATGTAATTTAGGCATAGACGACGAGCAAAGGCAGCAAATTTTCAAAACATTTTGGTCTCTGGATACAAACGACAGAAAGAAGGATTTTATCATCACTAACACAACGCAAAAGAAAACCAGAACATATTTAGATGATAACAACGAACGTGTTAAAAAAAAAGAAAAATGTTCACAGATCGTACTCACTAAACGTTGATGGAAACCATGTCAAAATATGCAAGAAATTTTTTTTAACAACTTTAGGGATCAGTGAGACCTTTGCAAGCAATGCATTGCAGAATCAACAAGATGGCGTTTTTATTGGAGAAGATAAACGTGGCAAATATATGCCCCACAACAAAACAACCAATACAGCAATGGAATTGGTAAGACGACACATAGAGTCCTTTCCGGTAGTAGATGGACATTACACTCGCAAAGATTCAAACCGGAAGTATTTAGGAGCAGACCTGAATATAAAACGAATGTACGAATTATACATAGTACAATGTAAAGATCAAATTCCTGAGAAAGACATTGTCTGTCAAGCTGTGTATAGGAAAATTTTCAATGAAGAGTATAACTTTTCTTTTCATGTACCAAAAAAGGACCAATGTGCAATTTGCACAATCTATCACCAGCGAAACAATGAAAGAACTCTTACAAATGATATAAAGAAAGCATACGATGAACATCAAGAAAGAAAAATCAAAGCCAGGGAAGAAAAGAAAAAAGATAAAGAGTCAGCAAAGAGTTCACCTGAACTTTTTGTGGGCACATTTGATCTGCAAGCAGTATTGCAGACACCATGCAGCTTAGTTAGTCAACTGTATTACATGAGAAAGTTAAACTGCTACAACTTGTCCATTTACAATTTGGCAAATAATACCGCAACATGTTATCTTTGGTCTGAAATAGATGCGCAAAGAGGGTCTTGTGAGATTGGTACATGTCTCTATCTGCAACTTTTATCTATTTCATGTTCTACCACCCATGCTATATTTTATTCTGATGCCTGTTCTCAATCAGTTTATTGCATCGTGTTTGTTGCATGTAGTTAATACTCACCAATCAATCAAAGTTATCGATCACAAATTCTTGGAAAGCGGTCACACTCAAATGGAGTGTTACAGCATGCACTCAGCAATTGAATTTGCCAAAAAGAAAACCGAAATATTTGTGCCTCAACAGTGGGCAACAGTGATGCGAAATGCCAGAAGAAAAGATCCTTACATGATTGTGCCCCTACAATACGAAGATATATATGACTTTAAAGATCTTACAAAGAAAATATGAAATTCAGAAAAGAAGATGTTAATGGCAAAAAGATCAAATGGCTGAAGATAAGATGGCTAAGGTACACCAAAGAAAACCCAGACTGCATTTTATTTAAGTACAAGATGGATGATGAATTCCGCGAAATGAAAGTCGCCCTGACATCTACAAGAGGAAGGTCAACTGAAGAGTACCAGCTTATAAAGAAATACACGTCACAACAGTCTATTTCAGCTGCAAAGAAAAAAGATTTAGTTGGGCTTTGCAAAAAAGGAATCATTCCTTCTGAATACCATGAGTATTACAAACCATTACCAGCTAACATAAATGTGAAAGACATTCTTGCTGAAACTGACGTTGAAGAAGAAAAAAATGACTCTTACCAGGATTAGACATGTTAGTTTTATGTCATTGGATATTTAAAAGACGAGAATGCTGTATCAGGATGTTATATCTCTGTTTCAATTATAGCTTCGACAGATTTTTCAAACTTATATGTTTGCTATGTTAACAGATTGTTTTTTGATTCTTTAAGAACTTTAAGAAAGAAATTATATATTTTTGTTAGTCAAGTGTATATACAATTTCAGTAACTATAACTATTAAAAAAAAGAAACATTGTTTTTCTAAAAATCATCACTTAAAATAGTTGAAAATGGATCAAATATGCATCATCTTTCAAACATATATTTGTTCATATTTTTTTCATTTTTCATAAGCATTTTATACTTTCCCGTAATGATAATACTGTTTTTTTATCTTACTGAGATAATATGAAATTTTAATGTAGATTAATTTGATTTTTGACAAATCGATATTCAAATGAATTGTATCTTTCACATAATGCAAAATGGTACTTTACTTTTCTGTGTTATTAAAATGATAAATGATCTTAAATTTGAAAAAAATTATTTTGCATTTCTAAAGGTAGTTTTTTAATTATTTCCTCCAAACTTAATTCATGTATATGTTCTTACGGTTTTCTGGTCATATCAAATTGTAGATTATTAAATCGATTCTCCAGAACTAGAAAGAATTATCTGACAGCAATATGTAAATGCATTACAAATACATGTTGATTTTATAAATAAATATTTTAGCAATGCGTCTTATCAGTTGTAATTATAAACTGTCTTTAACATCTGGCATTAGTTAAAACAAATAAAGTATGCCTATTAAGTGTTTATGATAAAGAAGTGTTTATCAAATTGTATGCTTGATTGATTATGATGGGATTATGTTTCTTTAATTAGACACGTTTTGATTTACCTATTTGCAGAAAATTGGGAATATTTGTCAAATAATGAATGAAAAAAAAATCTTTTTTTCGTTTAACCAAAATATAGAAATTTTCAGATACGACTTTTTGGCATTAACCCCTCGATATATGAAGTTGATGTATTTTCTAAATTAGTATATTATTTGAATATATTGATTTAAGTTACAAATTTAGTCTTGATAATATGACATACTTTTAAAGGATTTCTGTCTTTTACTTTAATTTTTGCAAAGTTCGAGTGTTTTAGATTGAAAATACACAGAAATGATAATATCTATTTAATTAACTATCATACATGCATTTGTGTGTTTTTGCATTTCAAGCATTTCTTCACTAATACTGTCAAGTTAATTTATTAATTTTTAAAATATACCATTTCAGACAGCTAACCTTTTGTCTGGAAACATTGATACTGATCCTGTGACTAGTATCCTGGACGATCTAGAAAATATAACAAGATACAACAATTAATTACTGTCAGGTGATCTGATAACGTCGTCAGCTATACTGAATTATATTGCAAAGTATGTTATTAACCACACAGACGACCTTTCAGTTGATAAACTAGAGGTTTGTTACTAAGTTATACATAACGTATGCGAATTTTCATATTGATAAGGATATTTCAAGACTCATTTATTCTTACTAGAACTCATTGATTATTAATAATTATATTACATGTATGTTTCATTATGATACGTTATTTTGATAGGCTAAAAAGTTAAATCACAAAAATACTGAATTCCGAGGAAAATTCAATCGGAAAGACCCTAATCACATGGTAAAATCAAATGACAAAACACATCAAAAACGAATGGACAACAGCTGTCATATTCCTGACTTGGTACAGGCATTTTCAAATGTAGAAAATGGTAAAACTATAAATGTCTTGGCTAACAGCAATCTCGCGTCCTTCTGATTAACATTCAATACACAATGAAATGTAACATTCATGATGACACGAGGTCCAACAATAAAGTGCACAGTAAATTAAAGAAAAACTTCATAAAAATCGTGTTTTCATGATCCTAGCAAACAAATGCAATTATAAGTCTTGAATGCTTTAAGGTTGTAAAAGCGTTGACCGTTATGCACGTTTTAAGAATGACGCGCTTTCGCGCTTCATACACAATGTACTTCGGTCAACGCTTTTACACCCCAATGAATTTACAAAAAGAAGCATTCAATTCTTAAATAATTTTAAAAGAATAGAAATATGGAGTACATGGCAGTGAATCGACAACTTTGTATATAAAGACTTCTTATTTAATAACCAAGATATAAACAACGCCTACAGCTATCTGTTAAATATAAGTCATTTGTTTTTCAGATCTTTGGATCTCTATGCGACAATTTACTTGATGAAATAAACCATCAGTCATGGGAAGAACTTAACAACGAGGTTTATTTTTTTTCAATACATTACATATTGATATAAGGAAAGCATTATCCCATTCTCTCTACTGTTGTTCTGTACAAACTATTTAAAATACTTACACAATAGTTATGATGTTAAAGTAAGATACAACTCTCAGCTTCACGATCGGGTTTATTTAATGTCTATTGGAAGTTAAAAATATGTTCTAGAATACCAAAACCTTTAAACCTTGTGCAGAAGAGCATTTCTCTGTATTTGCCTTCACTAGGGACGCTCAAACCAATCTATTGAAAACCAAGTATGTAATATCTGAACTGTGCAGTATGTGTCATTTTTAAACATAACGCTGATTCAAACACACAATTATCTGAAATATTCAAGATTGACTACATGAATGTACTTGTTACGTTTGGAGGACGTGTCATTTTCTCAACAAGCAATCGGCATCCCATGAAAACAAACTGTGGTCCTTTTCACGTCGATTTGTTCATTTATTCATACGAGGCTGACTTCATACAGGAATTTTTATATCAGTGTTCTTTAACTTCCAAGTTCGCTAAATAGATGATGTTCTCACACTTCTGTGAATTCAATTTTTGTCGTTGGTACCAATATTCATGGATTAGAGAAAAAACATTTCGTTCATATTTGATTTCGTGGTTTTACCAATCTCTGCATACAAAGCCTATATAAAATTTGCAATTCGCTGAGCATTTTAATTCGTGGATCACCTATTCCCACGAAACCCACATAAATAGGTAACTAACGAATAATAATGAATCCACAGTAAATAGTTCAGTAATTGGTGAATGTGTCGAATGCATCTATCTCACCAAACTAATGATTATGGATACAACCGATACAATTGTGTCTCATACAATTACTTCCGTCTAGAAATATACAATTAGCTAATAAAAAAATGACGTGGTGTGATTGCCATTGAGACAACTCGCCACAGGTGAGCAAATGACACAGAAATTAACAACTATAGGTCACTGTACGGCCTTCAACAACGAGCAAAGCCCATACCGTAAAGTCAGCTATAAAAGGCCCCGAATTGACAATGCAAAACAATTTAAACGAGAAAACTAACGGCCAAATTTATGTTCAAAAAATGAACAAAAAACAAATGTGTAACACTTAAACAAACGACAACCACTTATTTACAGGCTCCTGACTTTGAACAGGCACATACATGCAAAACGTGGTGGGGTTAAACATGTTAGCGGTATCCCAATCCTCCCTCTAACCTAGGGCGGTGGTGTACCAGTACAACATAAGAACGAACTATCAAAATCAGTTGAAAAAGGCTTACCTCGTCAGATGGATACAAATACTACAAATACAAGTGAACGGAGCCGGGTACTTTAACATTAAACAACAAAACGACACTAAGTACAGATCTGATAGTACTCGCAGTAACTGACAGCAAGTGCAAATCCACTAACAACTAATAAAAAAAAATCATGCAACTGAGACTTAATTATCAATCAGTACACATCCAGCTATAATGGATTTAGCGTAAAGACGTCATAAACAGTCAGAGAAAAACATGACCTTGTGCAATGCCAAGATACAGGTATCGACAGATTGTAGATCCATAAATGTGTATATGTATATTACAATAATATTTAGTTTGCTTTAAATTTACTTATAACAAAATCAATATTTTTACCAATCAAAACAATATTCAATGATCTAATTACAGTGTTGAATTGATAACCTTTTAGAAGAAGTAAATTTAAAGGATCGATAGGGTCGGCTGAAAACAAAACTTTCATCTTATCCATTGTGAAATTTTCCATTTCTATGTAACTACATTACAGTAACGACTGCATACGGAGTATATATTCCCAGTTGATACAACATGCTTGAGCTAGTATGTTATATCATGATTTCCTTGATACTCAAGAGGGAAGCTTTTAAACCATGAGTTACAAGTGTTAAAGTTGAAACCAATCCTTCGTTAATTTTACGGTCGCCATCACGCGTTTGTTGCTTTTATTGAATATCTATTTCTCAGTTTATAACGGATGTGTTCAAATCGCCCCTCTTACCCAAAATGTAATCTTCTGAATCTACTAAACTAATCAACAGGGTTGAACATGCATAAGCAAGACGACAGATGCCATATTGGGAGCAGAATATGCTTACATTCCAGGAGCACCTTTGATAACTCCAGTTTTATATGTTGTGTGTTGTGTACTGTTGTTTCTTTTTTTCTTTCTTACTTAGCCATGGTGTTTTAAGTGAACTGACGACGAGTCTGGATGTCCCTTTGATACCCGTCGCGTTTCTTTAAGTGTTAACAGATTACTGAATATTCAAAAACGGTATCAAAATTACATGTATACAAAGGGAGACAGGTAGTGAGTTGGCAGAGAAAAAAGCCCCATAAAAGAAAACAAAAAGAAACAAATCAATATAAAACAAAGCTCCTTACCACATTTTGGAAAATAAACTTATAAAAAGGGACATGCTGTTAATAGTTCAAATATATATCAGACATCTATTTGATACATATGATATTCTCGATTTATCCTTTTATTCATTTCACCAGGGTTTAGGTGGTGTTACTTCACTAGTAAACGCAGTAACAGAGTATACTAATGCATTTAACGATGTTATTGACGATGAATTATCCTTGGTGGTTGCAAAGGAAAATGTCGGTACGTTTTTAAACTCTGGTGACTTATGTACTGCAGTTTATTATTTCAAAATTGTAAGTGTTAGTGAGTATAAATGACTTTCTTTGAAACTTAACCTGTCAAACTTGAAGTGAGAAAAACTGGGATGACAATTTGCACGTTTACTTTAAACAAAATTGTTTCCAATCAAATACTTACATGTAAGACTTATTATCCAAGAACGTTTCAATTGTTCTTTTATCGCATTTCATTTACTAAAACATGCTGACTAAATGAGCAAAATAATCCTTCAAAATAAATAGTTGCAAATACACTAGCTTATCAATTTTCAAATAAGAAGATTACAACTTCATCTGAACCAATTGTAGTGTACAGTTGTTATATTTAGTACATTGATTTCAATAGACAATTGATAAGGAAAGGGCGAAAGATACCTGAGGGACATTCAAACTCATAGATCAAAATTAAACTGACAACGTCATGGCTAAAAAACAAAAAGACAAACAGATAAACAATAGTACAAAAGACACAACATAGAAAACTAAAGACTAAGCATCACGAATTCCACCAAAAACTGAAGGCGATCTTACGTGCTTCGGAAGGGTAAGCAGATCCTGCTTCACATGTGACAACCGTCGTGTTGCCCAGGTTACTACAAACCCGGTTAATAGTCTAATTCTAATTCAGTGGGTCACATTCGTGAAAAGGGATATTGCGTAACGGTCAACCAACTCGTGATGGAGGCCATAAAATTCACGATGGGATGATTTGACTTCATCAATTTGGAACTCTTGGTTTAAAAGCTTCCTTGTGAGCAACAATCATATATCAAGGAAATAATGATAGAAAATACAAGCACAGGAATATCATAGCAATAGGGAACTATGTATTCCGTATACAGGCGCAGCTGGGATGTGGCTATAAATATTTCCTTTTGTAATGTAAACACCACAACAACACAAAAACAGTTCATTAAATGTAGGTGGTAGTATACTACCATTAACAGTTGTTTAAAAGAGTCCTATACCTATAGAAGGTTAAATTTTTGAAAAAATTTTGATACTATATACATATCAGTTATTCCAGAAATATATAATATTTCAGTAATGCAAGTCGGAATGGCTAGTTCGGATGAGAGAACTGTACCTGACCGCTTGAAAACATCTGACTCGTGGATATCAGATTCAGCGACTGAAATTAAACTGAAAAAAAATATCTGTAGCGGTAAATAAATAATATTTATTAAAAACAAAAACAAGATACACGTATCTTTCGTCGCTTTAACTCAAGACGCAAGCAATTTGGAGCAAACATACTCAAGGATTTAAAATTATAAACAAAGGACGTCAATTAAAAGTGAAAAAGAACTTATACACTGATAATACACTGCTGTTTGCGATTGATATATTCTTGGCCATTTTGCATTTTCATTTGTTCCAATTTTTTTTTTTATTTTGAACATCAGTTTTTTTTGGGGGTTGCACTCCTCAGTTAAGTTTTGGAATGACAAAAAAACTGATGATACTAAAGAAAAACAATCCGTGTATCATCTTAATGTGTTATTTACAGTGATCTTAAAGCATAAAAAGAAATTAAGGCAAAATAACAACAAATAAAAAAAGAAACTGTTCTTGTCATTTTCGTTCTCACGATACATGTGTACATGACAACATTTTCATGTTAACAATATGATAATATTTCAAGGTCAAATTTTTAAATAATGTTTTTAAGCACCAAAACTATGTGCAAAAAGAATAGGAAAACTAGTTTAAGGTCATTCTTGCAATCGCATGTTGCAACTGTTTTATGACCTTTGTCATTATGTCTTTTTGCATTAACTTTTCGTTACTACATTCGATGTTAAGCTAGTAGATCTGTTGGATATAATTATTAATTTCATTTCATTTGGTCATTACATGTCAGATTTGTACGCACTCAAGGTATAATACTAGCTACCTAAGTATAATTTTTATTTAAATTTCTATTATATTCAAACCTATTCTTAATGTACCGCTTTGTAGTTTCTTATAGATGGTTGCCTCTAATGAGAGAAACCAGGGGGTTAAACAGGCAATGTAGTAATTGGTTGTTTGGGATATCTCCATTTAGTACCAGAGATCAATGCAAAAATTCATAAAATCATTATAACAGGTCTGAATAGGACGAGTTTTCGTTGTTCGTTTAATGCCAAACATTTGCAGAGTGTAATGGCCAAAAAACAAAAACAGTTTCCATTTTATATTATATTTTTGTTTAAATCGTGGTGAAGAATGTGTAAGGATGTATGCTCATGTACTAATTAAAGCGATAAACACAATACATATTCAGAATGTATTTTCCAGGTTTGACTGGATATAGCAGCACATTCTATAGAAATATTTCAAGTTTTTTTCCGAAGTATATAATACTAAATGGGTAAGTTTAAAATTGTATTTGCAGATGTTTTAATCCTATAAAATCAACAAACTGCCCACCTCTCCTCTCCTTTTATTGTTACGGATAAAAGAATAACCAAAATAGACCTGGACTTGTATTTACTAAACTGTTTAGACAATTTCCATTTGTTCGTGTTATTGTTTTAAAACATTTGAAGACTAGATTGTGACCTCCGGACTCTTTATACGCTGAGTTCTCCTTCGTACATTTTACCGGCATCCTTACTTCCTTATTTAAATATGTTATACTTGTTTGATACGAGAGTGGTTTTCCATTTGTTCTTTAGTGTATATAGCGGAACGTTTGATTTTGGCAGGTTTAATGAACCAATTCATTTCTGAATTGATCTTTGAGTTCGGTATTTTAGCTTATCCTTTTTCATGGTAATGTACTCTGTTTCGGTAAAATTTTGAAACACCTTTGATATCAGTATTGCCCCGTACATATTTTAAAATATTTAGTTTCACTCTGATCTAGCCTGCGTATATTATGAGGTTCTCGCTTGGCACTCCGACTTCCTAACACCGGCCAATTTAATATAGAAACGCGTGCTGATAATAGCATTTAACAATTAATTTATACAAAAACTGTCTTTATATTTGTTGCATTCAATTAAAATATAACTGTATTTATTCTATTTGCAGGAACATAAAACCATTTAATGGTAGTTATGGTGTTAATTCTATTTAGGCTGATTTTACGATTCATGGAACAACTTGTTCGGATTATTCCTTAATTATAAAATTCGAACACCTTTTGGTGAGTAAATTTTTCAAAATTATATCTTTTTAGTATTCTGTCACTGTTCAGTCTTGCTACATTTATTGTTGTTTGAAATTGTCTGGATGCACAACATGTTTTGGCTCCGGACATTGGTGGTGTGACATTAATTGTTAAAAGGTGAATATAGTGCAATTAAATTGGTACCGTTGATGTTATTTCTACCACCGAAGTAAACTTATGGTGTTAGACTGTTAGTCCCCGAGGGTATCATCATACCAGTAGCCAGTACCTCGATACTGGCATGGAAATACAGATATTGTTCTACTTAAATTTGCTGTGATAATATCATTATCTCTTTTAAGATATCAATGTATCTCCCTCGGGCATACATAGCACTATCTGATTTTTGGATTTAATGTTGGTCCTTGCTGGGTATTTTAACTTTGTAGAGTTTGTTTAAGTTTTGTTACATTAAGATATTTTTCTCTCGAGCATCACTGCAAATACATTTAATTGACACCGTTAATTTTATAACATACACTTTTACTAGGCAAAATGTTCTATTTCAGGCATTTGTATAAACCAGTTATATTTATTTTTTGATATTTTCTTTACATACATACATAAATAACAGTAGAAGCAACGTTTTATCTTCTGTGTGGTCCTACTTTTGCTTTGTCATTTTCAGTTTCAATTTTCTGACGATATCGTGATTTTCTTAATAATATTAAAAGTCTTCTTGCGAAAGGCATTGTTTACAAATCTGCAGGCACTATAATCAAGAAAGGAGTATGATTATGAATATGAAACACCTCTAAGCAATTTGTTGGAATTAAACACTCACGGTGGTGACTTTGTTATACAAACTCTACAAACAATCTGAATACATGATAATTGTGTTAGAATATGGCATTACTATGTTTAGAATGACATTGTTGTTTTGGTATTCTTTTTAATAAGGGAGACTATTCCAAACCATTTTGTGGACATTGGGATTTCAGTGCACCGTAAGTATGAACATTCTTTTTAAAAGTGAAGTCAATTGTCATGATGGCCAATGAGACTACTATCTTCCAGAAACAAAAAAGATGGATATAGACTATAAAACGTTTAATCCCGCTGCAAATTTTTGCACCTGTCCTAAATCAGGAATCTGATTACAGTAGTTGTCGTCTGTTTATGTAGTTCATACGTGTTTCTCGTTTCTCGTTTTTATATAGATTAAACTGTTGGTTTTCCCGTTTGAATGGTTTTACACTAGTAATTTTTTGGGGCCCTTTATAGCTTGCTGTTCGGTGTGAGCCAATGCTCCGTGTTGAAGGCCGTACCCTGACCTATAATGGTTTACTTTTATAGATTGTAACTTGGATGTAGAGTTGTCTCATTGGCACTCATACCACATCTTCCTATATCTATGTACTCCCTGCATCAATTATCAAAAAACACGAAAAAACCAGCGTCCTAATTTCTGCTTAAATAATAAACGAAAACAAATATGAATAACAAGGCAACTTATGTGGTGATGTAAACCTTGTTTGAGACCACTCAATCCTCCCTTCACTAAGAACAGAAATACGTGTTTTACACAAGGACATGAAGGTTGTTCGAATTCATTACTTAAACACATAGAGCGGCATTTATAACAGTCACATTTTATGAAAAATGTATTGAATACAATTGAGAATGGAAATGGAGATTATGTTAAAGAGACAACAACCCGACCAAAGAGTAGTTAACAGCTGAAGTCCACCAACGGGTCTTCAACGCAGCGAGAAAATCCCGCACCCGGAGGTGGTCCTCATCTGTCCCTCAAATAAAATTGTGGACTATTTCAGTAAAAATGGACGTCATACTAGTAAGTAAACTCCAAAACATATAAATCAACTAAGATAAAAAAAAAAAAAAAAACCATACAAGACTAACAAAGGCCAGAGGCTCCTGACTTGGGACAGGCGCAAAAATGCGACGGGGTTAAACATGTTTTGTGAAATCTCAACCCTCCCTCTTTACGTCAAGCCAATGTTGAACAAAGAAACACATAGCAATACGCACAGTAAAACTCAGTTTAAAAGAATTCCGAGTCCGATGTCAGAATAGGTAACAAAAAAAACTAAACAAAATGACAATGATACATAAATTAACAAACAACTACTAGTAGTTACTGACATGCAAGCTCTACACCTCAATTAAACTAATTGAAAGATGATGTCTTCATCATATGAAAATCAAGTACAACATGAAATACGGATGCCTTTTGGAAACAATATATTTTAAAATAAGGAGATGTTGCATGATTGCCTATGACACAACTACCCACCAAAGTTCAAATGAAGTGAATGCATGCATCATAGGCAACCGTATGGCCTTCAAAAATGATTTAAAAAAAAACTGTATAGTTGGCTTTAAAAGGCCAGGACATTGAAACAATTTAACTGTGAAAACTTACGGTCTAATTTATTTTATAACAAAACAATTAACGAAAAACAAATATGACAGACATGAACCAACGACAACCACTTACCTACAGGCTCCTGACTCGGGACAGGCATATGCAAAATGTGGCGGGATTAAACATGTTTGTGAGCACTCAACCTTCCCCTAATCTGGGACAGTGTTGTTACTGCACAACATAAGAACAAACTATAACAATCATTTGAAATAGAGCTTAACTCATCAGATCGATACAAAATAAAGGCAACAGTAGTATACCGGTGTTCAAAAAGCATAAATTGATAAAACAAATCCGGGTAGCAGAAAAATATCTACCAAAAAAACAGACCGGACGTGGCAGGGTATTTATCCATCCCTCCCATAAAAACAACAAGGATACTAGGGACAGGTCCGAGAGCACTCGCAATTACTGGCTGCTAGTCCAGAATAGTCAACTTGATTGATATCAATGTGTGTTCAGTCTGTATTCTTAACTTTTTTTTTAAACATCATCTTTCAATGTTTTTTTTTTATATATATAAGATAATCATTAGCATTTATGTAACGTTTTCGAGAACAGTTACCCTTTGATATTGTTTTGCAAGATTATATAAACAAAAATACTGCATTTGTGACACGTATATTTTATTGCATAGGAATACTGTTAATGGAGCGTGGTCGACTTTTGGTTCACGAGTTGTTGATGCTGCTGATTCTTACACGATATGTGAATATAATCACACAACTAATTTTGCCATTTTGATGAGCCCAGGGAGGACAGTATGTTTACTTCAATTAGATATTATATCAAAGTTTCTCAATAAAATACCACATTTACATTTTATTATTTCTATAATTGTATTATATTTATTCTCTAAATATTTTATGCTCGTGATATGAAAAACGAATAAGGATGACAACAAGAAGTATAGTGCAGCGAAGTTTATTTTCATGTTCTTTCCAATCAATGTGATTATTATTTGCATGTGCAAATATGCTAATGGATTTAAATTGAACTAATATTTCTGAAATATGCACTTTTCATACCCTACGTGTTGGAAGTCATTAGAGTTAGTTTGCAGGATAAGGGTCTTACTGTTTCTGCATTATTTTGTTGTACTGACAGCACCAGTATACTTTATATATATAATTCTCAATTTTCGAGCATTTAAACCGTGACCTTGTCTTAAGATTTATATCAGCCATGGACTATCATTTATCAATTATTTTGGGACTTTTTTTTTTTAGCTAATTGAACAAAATCCATGCATTCAACAACTCAAAAATGTCTGAACATGAAATATGCATATATATGTATGAGGTAACATATCCTAACAAGCAGACTATGTTTTATTCAAGTAATGTTTCATCTTTTGGTGAATGCTTGTTTTGGAGATTCTACGAATTAAGTAGAATGCCATTTTTTGCTAAAAACATTGCTTTTTTTTTTTAAATTCAATTCGCCCAATCTGTCAACTGTCGAACAGTTTGACGTCATTTTGGTTACTGATCGTACTATCCTAAGCTATGAAGGATTGTAATGCCAAGATCATATTCTCAAACATTTGTTTTTCCGTCGTTTTTCGTTTTTTGAAGGGGTCTGGTCACTTATTTTTTTGTATTCGGACGAAGTAGAAAATTCCACAAAAACCAACATCAATCTAAAATCAATATACACATAAATCCAAAATCGTTCACTCTCTTTTATTCTGCTTCCCCCATTTGGGGCCTGGTCACTTTTTTTTATATATAAGAACGAAGTAGAAAATCAACAAAAACCAACACCAATTCAAAATCAATATACAAATGAATCCAAAATCGTTCACCTTTTTATTTTGCTTCCCTCATTTGCGCATAAATCGTTTCATCCCTTCCTGCATCTGTTTACTGAAAGATTTTTGGCAGTTAGTTAATGAAATTTAATTCCGTATCTTTTTAAAATGAGTCCAGTGCTTATCCAAATTACGATTTTAAACCAAACAATATGAGTTCTCTGGGAAAACTCGGCCAATCAATCAGGCAGATTTTATATATCTGATAATAATACGACTTTGTTTCTTCATTCGTCGTTTTAAGATATATATTGTTGAAATAATACTTCAATATGAAAAAGAAAAACGTTACCTGAAGATAGCGTTTTTTTGTTTACATTGAAAATGACATCATCATTAAAAATCTATTTACATCGTAAACGATTCCGTTATTCAGTTACTTTTTCAACAGTAATTAACAATATGCTGGGAATCCTTTTTTTGTTTTTGCAATTAGGTAATATGCTATTTATTGTTCAGTCGTTGTTTGAGCGAATGATGTAGGCTGTCTCAAAAGTTATGTGTGTTTTAAATGATATTGATTTTCGTTTGTATTTTTTTTCCATGCCATACCTTGTAAAATGTAAAATACTTGATAATATTACCTGTACTTTACATTTTGCAAACAAAAAATATTTGAATACTAATGTATACGGACTTCGTCCTCTTTAACAAGTAACACCTCCGTTATATTACGATTGTGTTTGAATTTGTTGTTGGTTTCTTCCCCTCAATTATCCTGAAAATTTAAATTTCTACCTTTCGTTATTGGTTATTTGTGCAGAACCATCGACAAACTACTAAAGCAGTATAACTAGTCTGCACAAGTATTTAAAATTGTACTCTGATGTCAGTCTATCTTTCTAAATATAATTTTACTATCTTTACAAGCCACCGTCTCATCATTTTCCACTGAGCCTTATATCAGCCATCGGATGTGGAGTGTCGATTTTGTTTCTGGTCATTACAATTCTCATTCATTTTGTTCTTTGGAGGTAAGATTTACAAATTTCAATTGTGCATTGTTCATGTGTTGTTGTTATGAATACTTATACGGAAATATCAGCGGAACGTAAAAAGGTGTTTTGCACCAATTAATCCTTTAATCAATATTCTGTACACTTTTGATAAAAAAATAGCATACGCATTATAATATTTGATAATAATTTGATTTGCTTATAGGCATACTAAAACCATTGTTGTCCTGGCGAGGGTTAATCCAGGCGTTTACTGAGCTTTAACTACAAAATAAATGGATGGTCTATACTTTTCCAATATAAGACATTTATTTTAACACATATATGGCTTTTTGGAGAGTGTTTTTTTAATAAAATACATTTGTACACATTTTTAATTCATTCGGCGTAACCAGTGGCCAATTATTACCTTTAAAATACTAGTGCATGATGACCTTGGGAATAGAAACCAATGTTACTGTATTTTTACTTATAACAATTGCCAGGATTACTCTTTTTGTATATTTTTGAAAAAAATCAGTTTTGTGTCTAGCCCTGATACATCTACAGGTTAAACAAAATCAAAGATGAAGAAACCGTAATATCGACGAAACATTTCATTTGACCCGTCTAAAATTATACAGCACTTCACTAGATATTTACTTAAAAACTACTTAAAAGTATAAAAACAAAAATGTAACAGTTTTTTTGTTGTGGTTTTTTTTTTAATGAAATAAACGCTTTATAAATTGTAAGCATCGGAAGCGCTTTTCTAAAAATAACTTTGAACAGGAACGTATAATACCGAATATCGGAAGCGAAAGATGTTGAAGAACCAAAACAGAAGAGCTAAATGACTAAAGACGGACCTAAACAAAATAACCAAATCAAAATAAGGTCAACTTTGCCTAATTGAGTTGGAACCTTACTTTCTTATCAATTTATACATAAAAAAACGGAATATTTTAGTAAGCTATGATCAATAAATATATTGGTTGAAGTATAACATGATTGTTATGAAATAGTTTTTTTTGTATTGTTAATTTTTAAATTACTGCATGTGAAAACCTTTAAAATGTAAAATATTATGTGGAAGATCATCAAATTTTAAATATGTATCCCTACTACTAGCAAAAATTATAATACGTTAGTCGATATTTGATGCAAACAGATAAATGATACTCATCAAACTATTATAGGTAAACACCAATAGACCGCAAAAAACGAAACAGCCAATCGTAACACTGCTTAACACTACCGCGTTTTAATATATTGTTTTAAAGATATTGATAAACATCATGGTGCAAAATACAGAAATAAGTTCCGCGAATGTTTGTACTAAATCATTGAATAACTATATATTTATCCAGTCCGTATGTCGTTCAGCTGAAAATCTGCATTCAAGTGAGAACTTACTATTTCTTTCGACTTGATGATATGTTACTGTACTCTTTTGATGTTAACTTCATAAAAAAAGCTTAGCAGGTAAAACTTATATCCAAAAAAGAAATAAACAGTTAAGGTTAATAATTTGCAAAGACAAATAAAAGAACATTATAACACTTAATTAAGATTATAAACAACGTCAATACATATAATCTATCTTTTTCTAGATCACAACTTCGTCCTATTTCTACGATTGTGACGTCTTTGAACGCGATTTAACACCACCGGTGATACAACAACACATACTTAACCTGACATTTGTGCGTTTGTATCATTCGATTTTGTAGCTTTACTCAAGACTCATATATCGATCGGTTTTGTAAATGTTGTAGGTATGTGAGAACTGATAGAACAAAAACACTGATGAACCTATGTGTGGCATTGATTATGTCGTATGTAATTTTCTTAGCTGGTATAACACAAACAGAGAATAAAGTAAGAAAAACAGGAAAGAAGTCATATAGTATATAATTAGTATAACATGTGATTCAAAACTGAAACAAGAGACCAACTAAACATTAAAACATATAAGTCTAGGACAAAATGACAACGACGAAGATCTACGTTGGTATCCAATAACAACAATAAGCTGTCATTATCAAAATAAGATGATGGTGTATGCTTGTCAATAACACAACATTCCATCAGAGACAAAATTACAGCATAAAAAAGTTGATGTTAACGCAAATAGAAAGTTTAATCAGACGCTTTGTAATATCCATTACTGTTAACCAACAATGGTTTAAGCACACATAATTTTTCAATGTATTTGAAAAGATTACAAATGAATTGAACAAGCTATTTGGATAACAGTTCCTCGAGAAAAACTCCAAACTATGTAAAAAATAAAAAGGTTTAGACTGATTTAGGTGAATATGATTTGATCTTTTTATAAATATTCATAAGGCACGTTTTAAGCAAATACACATAACATAATGATAGCAAACACAAAAGCAAAAAGAAAATAAAAATAAAAACCAACGGCAAATGTTGAGTAAAATATGAAAAAAAATAATTTTAGTTCTACTTCAGCAAATCCTAATCGACTAGCATTGTACAGAAAAAAAACAATTATTACAGTTATAACTCAAAATTCACGGTGCATCTTTAATTTCTTAATTGAGCTATCATAGTAACAATGGCTTCTACGTAGAATGTACCTTTCCTGGCAAAAAGCCAATGTGAAGTATTATATTAAGAGCAATTAACATGATTCTAAAAAAAAACAATGATGAAGTCACGAACCTTTGTCAACATTTTGGTATGTCGAAATCGCAATAAAAGGGAAGTATTATTGAAACTATGATAAGAAAGATGCAGTTTTTATTGCAAATGCCAATGAGACAGATTTACTGCCTTTATAATTTTGCAACATTATTATATTTTTTGTAATGCTTTTTTTGTAAATCTTATTTAAAGGTTATATGTTCAGCGATTGCAGTTGGTTTGCATTTTATGTTCCTGACTGACTTTGCTTTCATGCTGGCGGAGGGTATTCTTATTGTGAGAATGGTAGTATTTGTTTTCCCAACAAATTCTATAGTTCATAAGCTGATAACAGCATGTTGGAGTAAGTTAAAAAAAAAAAACCATTGATGTACATCACACTTACAAATAGACGGCCTTAAATCTACAAAAAGTATAGTGTTATTTGATAATTGAACAACTCATTTGCTTTCCATGCTAAACATATTTGTTTGCTAGTCGATATGAAGACTAAAACGTCACTGCAAACATCAATTTAAACATCAATTTATTCATGGTTTCAATAATAAAAAAAACGATAGTTTGGTTTCATACTTACAGGTCAGTGCAGGGCATCTATAATTACCAAAAAAGTTAAAAAATTATACATACAAAAAGCATCTAACACCATGATAATGTGATTTAAAAACAGCAAACTTGCAAACCCTGGAATAAATGTCCCTTTAAAAACAGGGATGATAACATGAACATGTACGGAAGTGCTAAACAAAGTGTACTGTGCGTATTGCAAATATTACAGTGTCATAACTCTTATAAAGATAATTAGTAGGCTTCGCTCTATACAACACAATTTAATCTTTATTTCCAGTTGTTCCTGCTGGCATAGTTGGAATTACTGCTGGTGTGACTAAACTTAAAGGCTATGGCAATCAGCAGTTGTACGTATTGAACGCATAATTATGATATAGTACTGTATATACTAACCAACTGTTAAGCAATACAAAATATATGATGAGTGGTGGCTGATTCACGTTCATATAATAGAAAACAAAGGATATAGAGTATCTATCAATGACACAAAATCAGTTAATGCACACAAAAACAACACACACGAACATCAAAAGAACAGCGCTTTAAATGCTGTTCTTCATCTCAAAGTCACAATGAGGCCTTCAACACGGAGCAAATAAAAACTCTCACTTCACTGCAAGTTTGAGACGGCCAATCGCACTGTCTTGAGCGGAATTCTTCGCAAAAATAATTTGGATAGACTTTGTAAGATCTAACACCACCTAATAGGTCAGAAACATACCGGAAAGTAGTACATTTTTAAAACAAAATAGTTTCTACGCAAAAATGTTAAACTTTAACTATAACTAAGGTATCAGATGAAAGGTGAAGTACTGGTGACCTTGTAGAACACACAATCTACTGATAATTTTGAATAATACAAAACTGTATGAATGAATTCTAAAATTATGGTCACAAATAGCCAGATTCTCAGATATAAAGTCCCTAGTTTGGTGTATCCAAAATTCCCGTAATTAGTGCGGTAAGGTCTGATATATAAATACAGGTATTTTGATCACGTATCCATAAAATGTTTTGAAGTGAAAAATGTATCGTGAATAGGAATGAGGACCAAGAATAGGTGATGTACGTCTTATTTAGCGCATCAATTTAACGCATATTTAGGCCGATAATTTCTTGATGTGAAATGACAATGAATTTTGTTTTATACTTAACCGACATGGTGTGCCATGGCGGTTACAGCTAATCACACAGCTGAAGTCTGTAATTGGACTATCTGAAAATATTACCTTCACTAGATTTAACTACTATTTATTAAATGCTTAGCAGAGAAGCGCTACTAACGTTCAATATTTTTGCCTAAACCAGGTCGTGGTCGAACAAATAAATGAATTCACTCTAAAGTTATGACGTTTGTATCAATTAATTAAAGTATATCAGCAATACCAAATGTCACAGATTAAAGGGAAACATTACGATTATATTAAGGATCAATCACATAATATATGCCTGATTTAGAATTAGGACAACTACAGAAGAGCGTATTGCATTGTCATCACTATGAAATCTGACTGAAATTAACGAATATGTTAATTCTAATTTGTTTCTTCGTTTCCACGAAGATAAATATTGAAGTGTCTTTCATGCTCTTCAACTTCGCTCTTCATTTGTCCTTTTTTAATTTTTTTTTTTTTAGCTTTACTGATGAGTCTTTTGCAGACACAAACACGAGTCCTCCCATGCACAATGTTTATTTTTGTATCTATGACGAATTTAAAAAGATGCACATTTTTTTTACAGTCATGGCATAGATTATCAACTTTCTATTATTTGTTCTTTGAATAATACTGTCTAATCTTAAATCACTTAGTATTGACTTTATTTGTAATTCAGACAAAAAATTAAATACTAAACATCAAATATTTTAAGAATATCATGCAATATCATGCCAACAATAAAAAGTATACACAGTCAGATAAAACATAAAATGATACCTAGATGTAAACAAAGGCTTCGGACAGTAAATGCCAATACAATATGCAAAAAATAGATAGAAAAATAATTATTACACTAGCATGTAAAAAAACTGGTTGAACACATACCAATACATAGGTCAAAAGTTAAAAAGTCAGTATCTCGAACTCAGATTAAATGACTGGTCGTTATTGGAATACACTGTGAGCAAACACCACTGTCACAGATTAGGAACAGGGTTGCGCGCCTTCATACCAGTTAAACCCCGCCACATTATGTATGTGCCTGTCCCAAGTCAGGAGCCTGTAATTCAGTGGTTCTCGTTTGTTGCTGTATATCATATTTGTTTTTTGTTCATTATTTTGTACATAAATCACCAGGCTGTCAGTTTTTTCGTTTGAATTGTTTTAAATTAATTTGTCTTTTCGGGGCCTTATATAGCTGACTATGTGGTATGGGTTAAGCTCATTGTTGAAGGTCGTACGGTTACCTACAGTTGTTATTTTTTGTGTCATTTTTGGTCTCATTGGCAATTATACCACATCTTCTTAATTCTATATTGAGTTGATTTGTTTTATATATATTATCATAATGCATATATTAAAATATATTTTGTTATACTGTTGACAAATCACGGAGAAGCGTATGTCATTGTCATATGAATTTGGTCTTATAATGTATTAAACAGTTTATTGTTTAGTTAGTAATCTTCGAAATAAAGAAAATGGCTGAGATTAAGAAACAGAATCTCTCTTTTTTTCTCTTAAATCAAGAAATTTACTTATTTTTTTTTTTCTATTTTCTGTTGGCCATCTATTTTTCAATGTATTTTCCCGGGTAATATAAAAACCCTTAGTTCTTGAATAAAACCATATACCATATACCATTATTGGCTTCCGAAGCTACACAAAACACCTTACAAATATAGATTCATTTCGTCTTCAAGCCATTGTTCCACTACTAAATTGTCTATTCTTCTTACCAGTACACTTGGTACAATCAAAAACCTGATAATAAATTGTTCAAATAAGGCCTTCGAAAATAGTGGAATTAATTACTTTTGGAGTGTCAAGAACTCGTTGGAAGTACTTGATAAATTGCATGCATATATTGGTGATTTTGAATCTGTTCAAAGTTTTGATTTTTCTACCCTATATACCACATTGCCTCACATTCTCATTAAGAAAAAATTCACACACCTAATTAAATGGGCATTTAAAAAGTCAGAATGTGAATATATATGTTCAAACTCTTTTAGGTAATTTTTTAGTAGCAATAAACAAAAAAAACTATGTCAATTGGACATGCTTTGATACTATATATGCCCTTGAATTTTTACTAGATAACATTTTTGTTCGCTTTGGAGATTCCGTATATCGTCAGGTTATCGGAATTCCAATGGGGACTAACTGTGCACCACTTATTGCGGACCTTTTTTTGTATTGCTATGAGTTACAATTTATGACAAAAATCAGCAAGGACCCATCGAAACAGCATCTGATACACAAATTTAATAATACTTTTAGATATTTGGATGATATTTTGGCTCTCAATAATGACGACTTCAGTATGTATACTAAAGAAATTTATCCTGTTGAACTTACTTTAAATAAAGCTAATACTAACAATGACCACTGCCCTTTCCTCGATCTTGATATCTATATCATTAACGGAAAGCTTAATACTAAAATATATGATAAAAGAGATGATTTTTCATTTCCTATCGTTAATTATACATTTTTAGATGGTGACGTTCCCTTGTCACCATCTTACGGTGTTTATATATCTCAACTTGTACGATTCGCTCGTGTATGTAACAATGTTTTAGATTTTAACGAGAGAAATTTATGTATTACTGAAAAATTATTACACCAGGGTTTTCGATATCACAAACTAGTCAAAACATTTACTAAATTTTATCATCGGTATAAGGACATCATTCGTAAATATAGCTCAACATGCAGACTTCTTATACGTTCAGGTATTTCACATCCAATTGTTTATGGAAATATTCTTTATAAAGCACAAAAATGTCAGTATTCACCTCTGAAGCTAACAAAACCTTTAAATAGACTTATTAAGAAGGGATATAGTTACGATACTGTTGTCAGGTCATTAAAGATTGCATATTTTGGCGTTAATATTGATTCACTTATAGGGTCTTTGCATTGGCACTAAACACATTTATTTAAAAACCAGTTGTTGGCATGACACGGGTTATGTTCTTCTCATATATGTTATGATGGTATGATACTAAACCCCTAACGGGAAGGATTGTGCCTGATATTCATATGATGAAGACATAATCTTTCAATCAGTTTAATTGAAGTCTGGAGCTGGCATGCCAGTTAACTGCTTGTAGTCTGTTGTTATTTATGTATTATTGTCATTTTGTTTATTTTCTTTGGTTACATCTTCTGACATCAGACTCGGACTTCTCTTGAACTGAATTTTAATGTGCGTATTGTTATGCGTTTACTTTTCTACATTGGCTAGAGGTATAGGGGGAGGGTTGAGATCTCATAAACATGTTTAATCCCGCCGCATTTTTGCGCCTGTCCCAAGTCAGGAGCCTCTAGCCTTTGTCAGTCTTGTATTATTTTTAATTTTAGTTTCTTGTGTACAATTTGGAGTTTAGTATGGCGTTCATTATCACTGAACTAGTATATATATTTGTTTAGGGGCCAGCTGAAGTACGCCTCCGGGTGCGGGAATTTCTCGCTGCATTGAAGACCTGTTGGTGACCTTCTGCTGTTGTCTGTTCTATGGTCGGGTTGTTGTCTCTTTGACACATTCCCCATTTCCATTCTCAATTTTACCATATACTTGGCTATTAATATCTTCAGGCAGATTATACCTAGCAAACATATGGAAGGTGTGAATCAGAAATGAATTGTCTGTATGTCTCTATTTTTTTCTTTTTTTTAAATCCTGTGTCCATTTGCCTAACATTTGCTACACAATAGAATAACATGTACAAGTCATAATATGTATATCATGTATATATTAACCACAAGAGGATTACATTTGTTTACTTCAATTATTTATTTTAGTTGTTGGTTAACCCTTGAATCGAACCTCATCTGGGCGTTCATTGGACCAGCACTACTTGTAATAGTGGTATGTATGTACAAATGATATAAGAACGTTACAATTCCGAATTTAAGAATATCATGATAAGATATTAATTTTGCAATTTAATTTTGTTTTCTTAAATTCTAATATTCACTTCTAAATTTTGTGATGATTGATAGACGTATGTTTGTGCCTAATGTATACAAATAAAATGAACGTGCTGTTGCTTGAAAACTCTTGTCAGAAACTCCTCTTACTGTCCTCACAACAACTGTACAGACAGATGGTACTTGTTAATGACCGTAACATGCACCTAATACTGTTTTACTTATGGTTTACACATATAATTTGGAAAGTAAAGTTTTAAAACAAAAATGAAATTGCCTTCACGGAAGAGGCGGAAGTTACAATAGAGATAGTCGAAAACTAACTGACAATACTGTGGTAAAAAAACGATAGATAAGAACAACATATCTGTTCTACGGAAATATATGTCAGTATCTTAAAAAGCGTAAAAAGTAAGAAATTGCCAAAGGTACTATAAAAATCATGAATAAAGAACAAGATTCAAACCAAACAAATATTCAAAATTTAGTTCAAATATTCCACCCCTCAGACCAAAAGAGTGACTAACATCAAAACAATACAAAATCTTATTTCAAGAAGGGAATTATATATTTTTTTTTATTATTTATTGTCAAATATGTTTTCTATATCGTTTATTTTAGATTAATTTCATGTTCATCATTATTACGGTGTATAAAATGATGACCAGTAGAGGGTTAGCTGCGAAAACACTTCAAGTGAAATTTAAGTAAGTTTGCTATTGATGATTAATTTGTCAGCATTACGGTACCCGTAATGATATTTAATTTTCATATTGGGAAAATAGTTAAAACTACTTTCTGTAATACAATTGCAAAATGTTTGGAACGAATAAATAATTTATTCTTCTAACCGGAAAGTATTTCATAGCTAAATATTTAAAAAAAAGATTGTTTTGATCAGCAACATCTTTTCAGTACGAAGGAAGATAGGAAACATGTAATTATTAGCAGGAAATAGTCATCGAAATTATAGGAAAAATATTAAAAAGGAACAAAATGAAGAGATCCATCATTCATGAAAACATAACAGAATATACGACAACTGAGTAAACAGTACAAGACAGTACTGATACCAACAAACACTATCGTATCACACTTGATTGTTCCGTTGCCGCTTGGACTATCCGTTTTGTTACTGCACTAAAAAATGCAAACATTATTATTGAACTAAAAGAAAAGAGTAGCATGTGTATGTCGTTAACATTTGTATATTAAGCAAACATGATAAGCATATATATTATTATCAATTTTACATATTAAAAAATCGAAACTGAACATAACACTACACAAGGAAAAGAGGATGGCGCAATTCGTACGATTAAACCTGGAACAAACCGCAAAGCTTCAGCAAACGTAGATGTGTCATTGCCACCAGGTTCAGGTTTTACCCTTAACACGTTATTTTCAGCGACCATGGCACATAAATAAGTAGGATATCGTAATACACGGTGATCGGGGGAGAGATTGATCAATAATGTATATATGACGATGAATATGATGAACGAAAACAACAATAATCTACATCCAGTCAAAATCTCACAATCGGAACAAAAAACAATCGCAAAAAAAAAAGACCACAAAAACATGTTGCTAGTGAGTCGAGACACCAATGGATAACGTAATGGTAACTTTATGCATAGTTATCAATAGAGATGTTATAAGGTTTCGATTTCAGTCGTTGCTTCTTTGTAATTTTGTTGGAACTGTTGTTGTGTCAGAGGTACACTTATATTACCTGTTAATAAAGTCAACAAAGTTGAAAATCCACGAGTGTACAGGACAAATGGAGACACAAATACTACTTTAAACATAAGCAATATTATAAATCATATGAATAAACCCTTAGAATTGTTGTTACAGAATAATTAATGCTTGACTAATTGTTTAGTCATATGAAAGGAAATAACTTGACTTTATCAATGAACTATTCATTTATTTGACATGTTTTGTTTTGAAGCAGGTAAAAAAGCCTCGCAGTCCCATCATTATGCTCTTCAATTCCCTAACTGTATAACAGCTTTCGTCTAATATAATACATACCTAAATTCGTTAGTCTAGTATGTTTCTTTTTTTAATTTAGTTTAGCCTCCGGGTGCGGGATTTTCTCGCTGCGTTGAAGACCCATTGGTGGCCTTCGGCTATTGTCTGCTCTTTGACCGGGTTGTTGTCTCTTTGACATATTCTCCATTTCCATTCTCAATTTTATGTATGTTGTTCTTTCATAGGATTGGCTTAAAAAGTATTTGTGTCATTTTACCGTTGTTTGGAGTAACATGGGTACCAGGAGCATTTTCTGTGATAGATGATCTGGTCATGTTCTAATACCTATTTGCAACGTTCAACTCTCTCCAGGTACATTATACTTTTACTTTCTTATCATTAAAACCAAACAATTGTTATATGCAATTATTTACCAAAATGTTCTGTGATCAATTATTTACAGTTAAAGATAATTCAACATGAGCTTCATTTCATTATGATAACTTCAAGATATTTACAGATATTTACAGGACGGATGGAAGATACGAAATGGATATCTATAAGTAGAATGCAAACTGACAACGTTAAAGAAAAAGACAAAAAAACATAATTAATAGTCAATAACGCATAATTGAAAAACTGAAAACTGAGCAACAATAACCCCTACAAAACCTGATGTGAACTCATGTGCTCAAAACGAGTAAGCAGATCCTGCACCAAGTGTAGCGTTTGTCGTGATGATAGGACAATTGAAATAATCCGTCGTTATCTTTGAAACAGATAATCCATAACGGTCAAACAACTCGTGAAGGACCTTAGTTTCATAGCTTCCTTTTAAGCAGCACCCTTTATCAAGTCAATCATGATACGAAACGCATGCTCTGAAATATCAACTGGGAGATATATATATATTATTTGCAGGCGCTGCTGGAATGCTGCCACAGAGATATCGAAAGTCGTATGTACACGAAAAGTGATTCGTGCGTACCAAAATTTTTTGTCGGTATATTTGTTAGTTTAATAACGCGTGAATTTTGTCAATGGTATTGTCAAAATTAAGTAATCAACTGTGCGTGTTAAGTCTAATCGTATAATTTTACATTCACGGTAAAATTCAATTTACAATAAATAACAATAATCTTTTTTTTTATTATCCTTTAAACAGGGTTTTTTTTATATGTTTGTTCCACTGTATCTTGAATGAGCAGGTATGTATCATAGCAATAGAATGCAATAACACGAAATAAAATTATGCATTGCTGGTATTAATGATATACTCCGAAGTTTGTGACTGAAAATTACTTTCAATAGCCCACAATATATCCCACATCTGCAAAGAAATAGATCGTATCAGTATACATGTACAGTCATTGAATAGTGCAAACGTCAAACTTCAAATATATGCAGTAAAAGATATTATATGACTGTCAATAAAACAAATATTCAAACAAGTTTAAATGAAGTGGACGCAAGCAACTATATGCAACCTTTCCGTTGTTGCCTCATTGACCAGCTTTCTTAATTGAACCGGTTTTTTTCTAGTCCAGTTCAAATGTGTATTTTCTAAACAAAGCACAGTACAAATATAACCGTTTTATATAGACTTGCAGGATTTTGGTGTAAATGTTCATAGATTACCTAATCTAATATTTGCCATAATTTCATTGTGTAAAAACTGACAAGTGCAAAAACACCGTTGTTTATTTGATATATCAACTTTAGTTTGTAAATAGTTTCTAACAGGTTTGATGCAATATCATATGCACATGTGATAAACAGTTTTAATATATGACAATTCATTTTCTGTTTGTTTATTTGCTAAAAGCAAAGGAACAATAATAACAAAACATCATATTCACCGCGGCAAAAATCACGAGAGGTTAATATAAGATTTTGAACAGCGTCCATTTACCCAAATATTGATATTGATATTCCAAGGCAACGTCAATGATGTAGATGTATGACGTGATGTAAATTTCTGTCTTTATTTCTGTTTCGTCTTGTTTTCGGTGTATGTTTTCTCTTCGTTTTTTCAGTAAATTATTTTTAGTAAATTTAAGTGAATATTTCCGCTTATGAAAATAAGCAACCGCAAAAGGTAATGACATATAAAGTATAAAAACAAGGAACAGTTTTAAAAGAATTTTGAGCAAATACTAGAAAATTGAAGAAGAAGGATAAAAGGTCATATAATAAAATAATTGTTGGCTTTTGACTTCAGATGTTACAATGATTTATCAACCCCAGAGATATGACATTCACCAGTCGCAATAGTCGTAAAAGATATGATAAAAACAGACTGATCTTCTATGCAGGAAGGATTTTTCGATTGAACTGATTTATGATGAGGGAATTTACCTTGATTGATGGCGTCGAAATTTTGATTTAGAAAGGAACATTTTTAGAACAGATCGTTTCAGTGTATCGATAAGGCTAAAAGGTATTGGATTATACATTAATGCAGAACTAGCATTTAATTAATGTATGCCATTGCCGCTTCTACGTCCATAAGTAGAGTTGAAGATAGCATAACATTCACAAAGCTGCAGGAAATACTTGAAAGGAATACATTTGTCATATTTTGTTTTTTTTCAACCGCAGTTTGTCACAGTTGTCAGTAATCAAATCGAGAAGTCTTGTTTTTGTCTTCGGATAGGAGTTACACTATAAGGATTGTAAGTCCCTTGGTATAAGATTTCGATGCTGTAAACTCAAAAGGAATAACTTGAATGACCAGACTGATAACTGAATAATTAACAATGTCATGTACATTGTTGTTTATATGTAATATCAAGTCGCAAACACTTGTGTGCCATATTTGGTCTTGCTCAATATTTTTATTTTATTCTTGTTTTGTTTTATAATATTTTAATATTTACGATCTTTCCTTTGGTATCCTTCGCCTCTATTTTAATTCGTAAACAACATTTATTGAGGTACAATTTAGATCATCGTCGTTCCTGATGAAGATAGATGTATTTGTAACATTACTACAAATATCAATCGAGTATCTGATAACAAAATGTTACATATTTTGCAGTTTTTTGCGAATAGTTATTAATGTTTTGAACTTCTTGTATCTTGGTACTACCTGGTGGTGTAAATAAACTACTAGTATTGTTATTAATATGATAGTCTGAATGTTATGATTCAGATATAGTAGTTATGTTTAAGATGACACTTGTTATTATAAACAACATCTGTTTTGTACCTTTTCATATACGGCGTTTTCAAAGTCAGTATTATTCCTGATCTTCGAGGATTCATTGGTACATCACAATTTGAAGTGAAACGGACAACACAAAAACGAAAATCGACAAAAACACAAAAAAGTCTGTAAAAAATAAAATCACAAAAATACTGTAGTCCGAGGAAAATTCAAAAAGGAAAGTCCCTAATCAACTGTCAAAATCAAAAGCTCAATCACATCAAACGAATGGATATCAACTGTCATATTCCTGACTTGGTACAGGCATTTTCTTATGTAGAAAATGGTGGATTAAACCTGGTTTTATAGCTAGCTAAACCTCTCACTTGTATGACAGTCGCATCAAATTCCATTATTCGACAACAATGGGTGAACAAAACAAACAGACATAATAGGTAGACATGTCAAAAATAGGAGTACAGCAGTCAACATTGTGTTATTATCTTAATCACTATAAAAACAAACAAATATATAAACAAACATTACCCATGGCACAATAACACAATGACGGGATGCATAAGTACAGAGCCACGTCATATGTAACAAAGAAACACAAAAAGACATATAGACAAAGGATATTAGCACAAATGAAATATAATAAAACGCAAAAGAGGGACGAAAGATACCAGAGGGACAGTCAAACTCATAGATCGAAAACAAACTGACAACGCCATGGCCAAAAATAAAAAAGACAAATAGACAAATAATAGTACAGATGACACAACATAGAAAACTAAAGACTAAGAACATGAACCCCACCAAGAACTCGGGGTGATCTCAGGTGCTCCGGAAGGGTAAGCAGATCCTGCTCCACATGTGGCACCCGTAGTGTTGCTTATGTTATTACAAATCCGGTAAATAGTCTAATTCGGTAGGACACATTCGTGAAAAGGGAAGGGTATTGTAGTTACGACATAAGAAACATAACCGATATCATCTGTGAAACGGTTATTCCATAACGGTCAACCATCTCGTGATGGCGTCCGTAAAATTTACGAAGGGATGATTTCAACTTCATCATTTGGAACTCTTGGTTTAATAGCTTCCTTGTGAGCAGCAATCCTCTATCAAGGAAATCATGATAGGAAATACAATCCCGGGAATATCGTAAATTATCATAGAACAATGACGGGATGTATAAGTACAGAGCCCACGTCATTGTAACACACAAGGGTTGAGATCCCAAAAAACATGTTTAACCCCGCCGCATTTTTGCGCCTGTCCCAAGTCAGGAGCGTCTGGCCTTTGTTAGTCTTGTATCATTTTTAATTATAGTTTCTTGTGTATAATTTGGAGTTTAGTATGACGTCCATTATCACTGAACTAGTATACATATTTGTTTAGGGGCCAGCTGAAGGACGCCTCCGGGTGCGGGAGTTTCTCGCTGCATTGAAGACCCATTGGTGGCCTTCGGCTGTTGTCTGCTCTATGGTCGGGTTGTTGTCTCTTTGACACATTCCCCATTTCCATTCTCAATTTTATACTATACAGGTTATGTTCTTCTCATATATTTTATGATGTATGATACTAAACCCCTAACGGGAGGGATTGTGCTTGATTTTCATATGACGAGGACATAATCTTTCAATCAGTTTAATAGAGGTCTGGAGCTGGCATGTGAGTAACTGCTAGTAGTCCTTTGTTAATGTATGTATCATTGTCATTTTGTGTAGTTTCTATTGTTACCTATTCTGACATCGGACTCGGACTTCTTTTAAACTGAGTTTTACTATGCGTATTGCTGTGTGTTTGTTTTTTCTACATTGGCTACTGGTATGGGGGAGGGTTGAGATCTCAAAAAACATGTTTAACCTCGCCGCATTTTTCCGACTGTCCCAAGTCAGGCGCCTCTGGCCTTTGTTGGTCTTGTAAAATTTTTGATTTTAGTTTCTTTTATATATTTCGGAGTTTAGTATGACGTCTATTATCACTGAACTAGTACACATTTTTGTTTACGGGCCAGCTGAAGCACGCCGCCGGGTGCGGGATTTTCTCGCTGTATTGAAGACCTATTTATGGACTTCGGCTGTTTTCTGCTCTTTGGTCGGGTTGTTGTCTCTTTGACACATTCCCTATTTCCATTTTCAATTTCACTAAAAAGCATAGAGACAAAGCATAAGTGAAAGGCTATACAAAATTTATAAATAAAAGAATACTATAACACGTTATTAATATGATAAACAACGTCAGTACCAATAATCTATAATTCAAGACCATCGAGTATTATTTGTGAGGTTGATACGGAATATTTATCAACAAGGTCTTGGTACCTTCCGATGAACCTTTTTTTTAAAAAACGACCAGACGTTCTTTGACATACCCCTGGTTCATCAACTTTCTGCTCAGACACTGGTGACGTTTTACAAAGTCTGCATGCTCTTGAATACCGAATAAGTTGGGAAATGTATATCCCATATGCAGGTGAAGTTGGTATATTACTACTAAGGTAGAGGAAATTGATAATTTCAAAATTAAAATCGTCTCGTTTGTCATAGATTCTGGTACTGAGATGACCGTGTATGTCAAATTCGAGGTATAAGTCCAAAAATGAGGCGTAGGAAGCCGTGTCTTTAATTTATAGTTCTGGGGGATATATTAATGGAAGCCAATTAGAAAAGTTTGGACTAATACACTACATCAAAAACATTTAGGACTGGTAGGAAGTAACATATCCGAATCCACATGTGACACCCATTTTCTTACTACTATTTATTATGTTGATTTAATATAACATGTATAAGAGATTAAAGTATCAGAAAACATGTGAAGAATTTTGTAACTTTAAGACATCAATAAATCCGTAAACTAGCTATCATGTATTTGTTTATCCTAAAATTTATATAATTTGTTTGGTGAAATTGATTTATCTTTAATCCAAAGTTGAGAATGGAAATGGGGAATTTGTCAAAGAGACAACAACACGACCAAAGCGCAGAAAACAGGCCGAGGCCACCAATTGGTCTTCAACACAGCGGGAAAATCACGAAACTGGAGGCTGGCGTCAGATGACTCCTAACAAAAATGTGTACTAGTTGTTTACATATATATACAATGTTTTATACTGTATACAGGTCAGGCTGGGCTACCGTCATTATCAGAGACGACGACACGCCCATCGTATGGATTCAAAACTACCCACCGAGTCTTCTAATGCTGTGAGTAAATATATATCAAAAGACGGTGTATCCTTTTTAACTTGACATAGATGATACCACAAATACAGATAAGTATCTTGCATACAGGTGTCTGAATCAACATTCAAGTGTTGCCTACATATGCATATGCAGAATAGGCATCCTTAATAATACAGTTTGCTAGAGCAAATCTTAAAAAATATCATTAAATCTTACATGTAAATTGTTGGTCGATTTCGTCAATAGTTCTGTTTATATTTGTGTCTAATTCTTTTTTTTTTCTCCCTCCTTTTATCACAACAGAAGGAAAAAAATATCCTATCGTGAACATTATCATCTTGAAAAACATTAGTGCATTCGTGCATTGTGTGAAATTTTGTTTTTTTTTAATGCTGTAAGTTTTTTTATGAATATCCTTATAAAAGCGATTCTGAAATTATAAAAAAAATACCTGAAGAACAGCAACATTTTTATATTTATTAGATAAAGTGGTTTTTGCTTCCTTCATTTTTACACATTTCTTCATGAGAGTCTTAGTGTTTTGATGCATGTAAATGTGGTTGTAGGATTTTAATCCGGACATAACAGAGCTTTTTATTACTTTATATTTAGATAAGAGCTATAAATCATATACATGTCGAAGAAATTACAAACCATTTAGTGACATTGTGTTCAACGTAAATAACTTTTTTTGTAATTGTGGAATAATTTCTGATTATAGTGTTCTTCAGCTTAGCCTCTTATTCAAATTTTAGAATTATGTTAATATCCATAGATATTGTCGGATCTAGAAAAATAAAAGTTAAATTGATCTGTTTTTTTTATTTTTTTTTTTTTTTAACTTTCTTTCATTTTCATATAGGACAATTCAAGAACACAGCGCATCAACGACAATATCCGTGCAGAGAAGAAATAAATGAGAGCGAAAAAAAATTCATATCACATCAATCATATGCAGTTTAATATTGTTTTTTTTTTTTATTATTTTACGTATACTTATTATGTTATGTGCTCGATTGTAAATGAATGTCTTACCGAATTACAAATTGGACTTATAAATGAAGCCTATCAGAAATAGTGTCTAGATTAAGCATTTTACAATATTTGTTTGTTATTTCTACTCATACTTATATACTTTGACTAAAATTATACTGCTCATTGCAATCAGATTAATGGGGATACAAATACAAACACAACATTATTATTATCATTATTTATACATATATCATACAATGATTGTTCAATAATAAAGAGAGAGAGTCAGTCCATCAAGTTAACAAAGGAGGATAATACCAGGTTCACATCCAATATTCACAAACTTATGGTAAATATTGTTCACCGTCAAGATAGAACGTTCGTTCTCATATCTGTTGTCTTTTCTTATTTGAATAAAGAATACAGATAATCACTCAATTCAAATATACATCATTATTAAACTTCACGTAAAAATGCAATATTCTGATTGGCTTATACGAGGGTGTTAATTTACTCTATTCTATTGTAAATACTCTATTACCCTCTACGGAGACGCTTGATCAAGTGTGCGCTTTATTAAATACGACTCTATCCTATGGCAAATACTCTATTACCCTTCACGAACACGCTTGATCAAGTGTGCGCATTATTAAATACGGATGGTTGTTATGTACAAGACGTCATAGTTTATAACTTTGAATTTGAAATTTAATCGACAGTTAAAACAGAACTTTCAGTATAATAAATTAAATAACACATATCTGAGAGGGTGATAGAGCAGATTGTTACCCCTCGAAAAGACATTGTCAACCTTGGCTTCGCCTCAGTTGACAATGTTTTCTTATGTGTGTTATTTATATAATGTCACCATTTGACATTATCAGTAGAACATCTTCATGTAGTTATCTTTAGTTTTGGAACTTATCAAATATTTCATAAAGATATCGTTTTCTAATATTATCATATAGAGGGCATATAAAAAAGAATTAAACTTGATCTTCAAATGTGTTAAGACAGCAAAACTTTTTTGAAAATCTTTTATCTTGATGAGGTAATGAAACCAACATTTGTTTTACTATCAACGACTCTTTAAATCTACACAAAGTGAATATGTTTTTGTTGGTTTGTGATATTAACATAACTTTTAAATTAAAAGTTGAATTTTGAAATTAAAATAAGGTTTTCCATTTGCTGTGTTCATTATGTGAAATGACACAGCTAATGCTTGGTCATTGCCTTATAAAAAGAAGTTTGAGGCATTCTTTAGTAACCTATTATTTATTTTCACTATATATTTGGCAAACAGAGAGATCGACATTTAATTTCTCGCTTACGAATTTAATAGATTGGTCGCTGATCAAATCTCCTTTTGTGATTAGTGGTATAGGTGACAAAACAGGAGAAATAAAATTATCAGGTTTTAATCAAATGTAATAATGTATAAAAAAGATCAAAACATAGAATTTCAGATTAAATCTAAATGAATTTTGAAAAACTGAAATATATCAGTTATAATGTTATTGGTTTGCTTTGTTTTTTAATCATTATAATTTACTTAAGACTATTTTCTGTTAACTATTTTACTTTATTATGAATATAATCAAGCAGTTACTCTTATGAATCATGTGTGTAATGAGATTCTTTTAATTTCACTTAATAAAGTTCACTATTTTCTTTGATTTTGTTTAAAAAGTGTTTGTTAGAACCTTTTTTTTTTCTAACTTGACAATTTATATTAATTATCTTTTGAACAGTACATGGTATACACAATTTCTATAAATCGTCTTCTTGAAATAATAGAAAATGTAAAATAACAAAAATACCGAACTCAGAGGAAAATTCAAAACGGAAAGTCCGTAATCAAATGGCAAGTCAAAAGCTCAAACACATCAAACAAATCGATAACAACTGTCATATTCCTGACTTAGTACAAGCATTTTTCTATGTAGAAAATGGTGGATTAAACCTAAAGACACCAAAGGGACATTTAACCTAATCGAAAGTCGAAAACAAACTGACAAGGCTATGATTTAAAAGAAAAAGACAAACAAACAACAACAGTTCACAAAACACATCATACAAATTTAAAGACTAAGCAACACAAAAATTGGGATGATTGAAGGTGCTCCGGACGTGAAAGCATATCCTGCTCCACATACAGTACCCATCGTGTTGATAATGTAAGTGTAATCCCGGTGATAGGTTTAATTCGGTAAGTCACACTCAGGGTAAACCGAACGGGATTGTAGTTACGAATATTGAAGCATGTCTGTCGTCATCTGTGAAACAGATATTCCATAACAGTCAAACAACTCGTGATGGCGTCCGTAAAAATATCGTATCAATTAGGAGATATATACTCAGTATGCAAGCGCTGTTTGAATGTTGCTACAGTTTACGCTTTGGCAGCTGAACGCAACTCTTTTGTCATAAAGTTTTGTTTTCAACCGACCCTCAATGTCAATTTCTAGATGTAAGTCAAGATGTGAGGCTGGTTTAACTGTACCTGTGGTATTTTTATATCAAGTTAGATGGGATAGATGCCTTCAAAATAATCTTTAAATCTTGAATCATTTAGCAAGAAAACATCAAGTATAATGCTACTGCTATTTTTCCTAACAAGTTACTGTATGAAGTCATGCTAATATGAATTGAAGAACAAGTCGACAAGAAGAAGAAACCAGTTGGTTCACATGGAAATGTCGACTGTTTGTTGAAAAACATATCTTCTAAATGTATTAAATATGTTGTCAATGAAAAAATCAAGTGTCCTTGATAATGTCAGTTTGGCTAAGGTAGATGCAAGTATATTGTCTTAGGGAGGAATAATTCACTTTGATTCAAACAAAAAAATCTTTGAAACTAAATATATCATTTTTAATCAGAGGCCACGGATTATAAATCTGATATCATGAATTAATAATCCAATAGCACGGATTATTAAATCGATATCACGAACTAATTATCCAATATCACGGGTTAGTTATGTGAGTTCATAGATTGGAACCATGACTTGGAAAAATGTTGCTATAGATAGGCGTCAGAAAAAAGGCCTAAGTGTGAACATATCCGATGTGAAAAAGTAACGTACATGAATTAGACACAACTTATATGCTATTTCCTATATAACGGAAGAACGATTCAGAACTAACATGTCACCTTGCTTATTACAAACATAACTTTTAAAATTAATACTTATCTACATTATGGTCAAATTATTGCCTTTCATTGGAGATTTTGAATAAGTTTATTGTTAACAAATTTTGATAAAGATTTTTGCTACGAACATCTACGTACACGTTCCGGTTCGAATCCGATACCTATACCAATAATATATGTCTTCTTCTTCTCTTATTAATTTCTTCCGTTATCGAAACACCTTTGTCACACGACTCTTAAAAGACATTTCTTAATTTTAATACTACTTAATAATATATGAAAATAAAACATTACGAACTTAAATACTAAAGCAAATAGGGTATATGCATTCCGTCATAAAATATTATTGTCCTAAAATATACAGACATGCAAAAACTTAATTGAATACTATTTACATCTATTAGTGCAAGTGATTTAAAATCAAGACTATAAATAAGGCGTACTGTAGGTCACGGATCCGCGAAGTCGCGGCTGTGTTATAGATTTGACTTAATCTTCAACAAAAAAGTTGTACTCCATTTTTAATTTGTACTCATTCTTTTAAATGTAGCAAAATGGCAGATTCGCCTACAGGCAGAGCACAAACCATTACATTAAAGTTTCATTCAAAGCTAAAATCGTCTTTTCAACGCTTAAACGTTACCCATTATCTGCCTGGAAGGTATGTGCAATTTGGCAAAACGGCTTATGTTTGCTCTTTTCCTTTTAAATAATATAGCTGTATTCCAATCTTCTTCAATTATTAAATCGGCGTTGGCCACTTGACGGGTTGCAGTTGTGAAATATAATAGAATACGCAATTATGGTGCATACAAAAAGTACCATGTTTTTGTTTATCTAATGCAAGGTGTATATATAAGATGTATTATGTTATCTTATAAACATACTATGCAGAAATCCTCGTGCGCAGTTAAAATGTCATTTAATATATATAAATAGAATGCAATGAATAATATAGTAAAACCCAATCAAAAACATTTAACTTAAAATCTAAATCAACCGACAACATATGCATGCACGTTACATGCACATCGCAATGTCTTCTTCACATAATGTACTACTTTTCAACATTTTCAATATATACCGATGTGAAAAAAAAAAATTATTTTCCTTTAAAATGTAGCTGATTTACATGTTTTATTCCCAGACTGTTTATCTTTGAAGTATGTTCTGAACCTTTTTGATTTTGTCACCATAACTTACAGATAAAAAGCATATAAATTCAGTAAAGTGAAAGTGAACAAATAATCACATTTTTTTCTGGTAAGTAGATATGACATTCGAAAACAAATTATGTGACAACATAAATATGGTTAATTGGAAAAGCAATGGTGGCATCAAAGATTCCCAACACAAACATGCAATCACGTACTTTGAGAATTGAGTCAGACACTTCCATTAAGACATTAGTGAGGATATGAATGAGCATAATAATAGTTCAATTTCATGTTCATTTAATGCTTCCATGATAAAAGCTAACCTATAAAGTAGTTAAACTGTACGATATTTTATGAATAACTATCATATCCAATAAGTCATTATAACCCTATGTTTGTCTTGCCTTTCCATACCATCATTGTAATGACAAATCACTAGTAACGGGTTTTACTACTGAAACGGTCATTTCAAACTGAACAACTCTTAAACGCCTGAATTTACCTCAAGGAAAAATGTCAAGACCTTTTTCAGTTGTCCAGTACATGTTCAGTACACTGGCTACCACGAGCGATTAAGTATCGATCAGTACTGGTTCAGGTAATTAAGAAAAAAACGCCTTGCGTTCAAATCAGTAGAGTTAAGTACGTTTTAGACCATGTCAGTTCATCGATAGAATTGTTGTCCAGTAGTGTTCAGTGTATCAAAATAATATACGGATTGCTTCCCTTTGGTAAGCAAAGAGTCAATAAAAGGAAAACGAAATACAAAAAAATATAATTGATGAATAATTAAATAAATACATAAATACACTTTTTTTTATTAGAGACAAAATCGATGTATACATCTTTTTGTTAACATGTGTTTCGCCTTTTTTTTTTTATATAAATTGATAAAAATAATAACTGTTATAATATTCTTCTATAACATAATGAAAAATATAATTTCTTTTAATATTGTTTCGCAATATATATATTGAAGACTGTATATAGAAATCGGCTCATTCGTATAAATGTTAGAATGGATTAGAATCCCGATATCTTCCGAAAATATCTACGCTATGATTTCGCTCCATTTGTCATTTGATAACTATTTGCAGTGTCTGATTGAAGTAACGTAAGTACATTGTTTGAAGATTTGTTGACTGTTTTGATGTATTAACACACATTCCTATCTGTACGATAGTGTTTGTTTGATTTGTGAAATAACTCCTTGAATGATAATAAAATGTTGAAACCGACGACCAGACAAAGCATTTCCATAAAAAGGGGGGTTCGTATACAGCTCTTCATTGAATCCCTGTTCTTCGATTTTTGCGTTCAAAACAAAATAATCTAAAATGAACAGTTTATCGTTCCCAGCATTAATAGTATTAAATTTAGCCTTGGCATCAAAATAATAGGGGACAGCTCAGCGGGGATATTTTATCAGAGGGGTGGACAGGGGGTCCCTGATTCCCACTTCCTTTCCCAAAGTCCAACTAACCTCCCTTTTCTCTAAAATTAAAATCGGTATGAACTTTTCCCAGAATCATCCCTATTTTACTGCCCCTCTTGCCAGGGTCCCCGTCCTGACTCCCGCTTCCCTGACTCCCACTTCCCGTCCCTCCTTTCAAGCTGAATCCGAATATCATTTTACAATATTTAAGAACTTAACAGGTGTATATAACACCGTCCCCTTTTTGTACTCGGGATATATTAACATATACATGTATAACCCACTCATAGTGCCGGATCAAATTTGTCCCTGCTAAAATGTTGCATTTTAAAACTTGGATAACAATACGACAATCGATAATATTGAAAATTCAAGTGTCTAATGTAAATGATCCAAAACAAACACTTCTTTCTGAAAAATAAAAGTATCCTCCTCCTCCTCATTTTAAATTAAATATATACATGTATTATAAATTTCAAAAAGTTTGACACACTATTTGGCATAATATTTGAAATGCATACATGTGTATACCAGGATAGCAAGTTTTCTGAAATACTGTGTGCAATTAAATCATTGATATCGGGCCATACTTTTAATGAATAAAAGTAGATGTAGGGTACATATAAATGATATATCACTCAAATGAGAGAAAAAACCAAGACATCTAGATGATCTAGATGTTTCAAAAATAGATGGGTCCCAAGTGGCAACCTCAAATTTCAACAACTGACAGGTCTTTATACGAACAGATCTAAATATACATGTGCATGTATGTTGTAAATACAATTATTGGCAATCATACCACATCATCTCATTTCTGTAAAGATATGTTTGAACTCCAAATAACTAGTTACAAAATAAGATATAACATATTACTACGTCTAGCGAGGTTCCTTTCTTTGGACAGGTACATTTACATGGAAATTTGGTGGTGTTAAACTGGCTTTTGTAGATCTCCACCTTTCTAATCTTAGTAGATTAACAGAACATGCATAACAGAAAACAGGATAAAGACCAGTATAGAAACCGCACTTTACTCCTGTCTGTTTAAGGTTTTTCTACAAATCATTTTTGGTGCCCAAAATATCCTGTCCTACACCATTTTGTGCACACTTTATTGTTGTTAATCATGATTGCCCGTGAATAGACACCAATATAAAAATTACCATCCAAAAGGAAAATTTTAAATTCAGGGAACTTGCCTTTCTACCTACCCTATACATGCTATATAATACAAAACAACATTAGATAGACAGGTTTGGGTTTTTTTTTTGCCTAGAATTACTTTTTATTTTTATTCTTTTTGTAAATGAAACTACTGTAACATTACAATTGTTGTGTTATCTTAAATGTTAGCCTATATAGGAAACCTATATATTTAATGCTTTTTAGTACCTTGTGTACCTATTTTGCTGTTTAATCTAAATGAAATAATTGTTGCCAATACACAGCTTTCCAAATTTGCGTGGGAAAACGACCAACAATGATGCACAGAAGAAGAAAAGGCTATATAGTTTATTGAAGAATTATGGGTCACACCGAATTCCATATATATTTTTGAAATTTATGAATATCCTGTGAAGTTGTATTTTACATCATTCTCTTGACTACATAGTAAATGATCTCTCATTGTATACATTTTGTCATGTCTGGGTCTTTAAAATTATTCTGAACTTTATAGTGGGTTTTGTTATGCATTGTTGAAGGCAGTATGCATGGTGATCTTAAGTTACTTTCATCCAAGTCATTTAGTCTCTGCATATATACATGTACTGTCTCTGGAAGATAGTCTCATTGGAGATCATACCACATTCTTTATTTTTATATAGTGTACCCGTGATTACACTCTTAGTAAAAAAAAAGTTAAAATAAGAAACTGGAATTTATTTTGTCTATGTACCTTATCATTGTAGCCTTAAAACAGTCAAATCCTATCAAATACACTCTCAGAAATTCACAGATTTTTTTTTTCTCTCCCAAACCTTCATTTGAAGACAATTGTGAAAACAAGACAACCCCTCTATTTCAATGGTGTGTGTTGGTTCATTGCTGTCATATTTGTTTTTCCTAAATTGTATTAAAGATTTATAGGCCATTAGTTTTCTCATTTACAAAAACATATTACATATTCTAATTTCAAATTCATGTAGGTTGTTTTACATTTTTCATCTCAGGAATTTCATAGTCGACTATACATTTGATATGGGACTTTTCATTGTTGAAGGCCACACAGTGACCTATAACTGCCTTTATGTTTGTCATTTGAACTCTTGTGTATATTTGTCTCATTAGCTATCATACCACATCTCTTTATGTGGCATGCCACATCTCCTTATTAAGTCTCCCAAACGAAGTTTGTGAAGACTTATTGGTTTTGCTCAGTTCTTCTTCTTTGAGGGGCAAAAAGAAAGGAGGGTTTTACAATAGCACCCTATGGGATTTTATTTTTCAAAATTTTCAAATGATTATAAATTGAAAACCGTTTGTGATACACAATCTTTTTAATTGAAAATGTTCTAAATGATAAAGCACATTAAATGAAATACAGGGTTAGTCCCCAGGGGTCACCCCCAACCCCTGCCATATAAGAAAGTTCTAATACCTTGTACGTGGTCAAGATCCCCACCCCTAAACCAAATATATTCTGGTTTGTCATGCTAAGATGGTTTGAATGATATACAGGGTTAGTCCCCAGGGATCATTCGACCCCTGCCATTTGAGAAAGTTCTAATATCTTGTAAATGGTCGAGATCCCCACCCCTAAACCATATATATTCCCGTTCCTTATGTCACGAACATTTGAATGACGTATAGGGTCAGTCCCTAGGGGTTCCCCCACCCCCAATGTTCTTGTATCTTGTAAATGGTCGAGATCCCCACCCCTAAACAATATATAGTATGGTTTGTCATACGAAGATGGTTTGAATGATATACAGGGTTAGTCCCCAGGGGTCATCCCGACCCCTTGCCATTTGAGAAAGTTTTAATATCTTGTAAATGGTCGAGATCACCATCCTTAAACCATTTATATTCATGTTCGTCATGTCTCGAACATTTGAATGACGTATAGGGTCAGTCCCCAGTTGTTCGTCCCATACCCAATGTTCTAGTATCTTGTAAATGGTCGGGATCCCCACCCCTAAACCATTTATATTCTGGTTTGTCATGCGAATATGGTTTGAATGATATACAGGGTTAGTCCCCAGGGGTCATCCCGAACCCCTGCCATTTGAGAAAGTTCTAATTTCTTGTAAATGTTCGAGATCCCCACCCCTAAACCATATATATTCCTGTTCGGCATGCCTCGAACATTTAAAAAGACGTATAGGGTCAGTCCCCAGGAGTTCCCCCCAAACCCAATGTTCTAGTCTGTTGTAAATGGTCGAGTTCCCACCCTTAAACCATATATATTCTGGTTTGTCATGCGAATATGGTTTGAATGATATACAGGGTTAGTCCCGAGAGGTCATCCCGACCCCCTGCCGTTTGGGAAAGTTCTAATATCTTGTAAATGGTCGAGATCCCCTGCCATAAACCATATATATTCCTGTTCGTCATGTCTCGAACATTTGAATGACGTATAGGGTCAGTCCCCAGGGGTTCCTCTCATCCCCAATGTTTTAGTATCTTGTTAATGGTCGAGATCCCCACCCCTAAACCATATATATTCTGGTTTGTCATGCCAATATAATTTGAATGATATACAGGGTTAGTCCCCAAGCATCACTTATGCATATTACTTTACTGACTCAAAACAATTTTCACTGGACTTTTCCCATTGTTAGGCGACCCTGGGAATTACGAATTATTGGATCTTCGTTTGGGAGACTTCGTAACAGCATCCTGTTACAATCATTTCTTGTTTTTATTTAAGTTTATTAGAACATAAATCATGGCATTGGTTTTTCTCTTTTGAATACTAAGAATTTGTCATGCTGGGCCTTTTATTCTCACTATATCCAATGGGTTCTGCTCAGTGTTGATTATAGTACAGTGTCCTATTGTTGTTAACATCCTCGTCCTTTGATCTCGGGTGAATAGTTTCTCATGGCAATCATACAGTATCTCCTTATTCATATATATAATATCTATTTTATCCATTTTTATGTCATAAAATTCATATTTATCTAGAAAGAAATCTAGTTTGTGTCTGTTTGAGAATTAATTCAGAAATAAATTTGCTTCTAAAAAATGTTTTATACCAATAATACAGGTACAAAATATATAATATATTCACTGAATATGAAATAATGACCATGAAACTTGAAATTAGAATATGTAATAATCAGGAAGTCAACATTGTAGTTGTAATAATCAGAGATTGGAATGTACATGTACATCCTAAAGGTAATAAACAGATGTCAACAAAACAGTTAATTGCCTGTAGGGGTGAATTTCCTTGTTTTTTACATTGTTCAAGTGATTTTTAGGGATATTCAGAACGATTTAAAAAGGAAGAAATATGAAGCAACATGATGTACATACTTCTGGTATTTTGTAAAAGAAATGTAGTTTTATAAAGATTATTTGGGTATTTATTTATACACTTGTAATAAACATTGGTTTATAATTGCAAAGCATTAATTAATACAATTGTATATAAGGACAATTTTATTTAATCTACCACTTGACAAAGTCTAAATCTGAAGAACAAGGAATTTATTTATTTACAATATAATATTAGACAAAAGGTCAATTTTAAGATGATGTCAATTAAAAAAAAAATCACCTGATTGAAGATTGATGGTCTTGAAGTATAGTTTACAGAAAAGAGAATGGGCAAAATGCACAAAATAAAGTGCAAAAAAATAATTGAAAAATAGGGTGCTGAAATATAAAAAAAAAGGATAAAGTAAAACGATCTATAAAATTAAAGAGAACAGAAATGAAGGACCCCTATCCAGACCCTCACCAGACGAATCAATAAAAAAAGAAATGGTGTAAGCCTCAAATAGAGAGTAATTGACGCCATCACGAGTTGGTTGACCGTTATGGAATAACCGTTTCACAGATGATATCGGATATGTTCCTTATGTCGGAACTACAATACCCTTCCCTTTTCACGAATGTGACCTACCGAATTAGACTATTTACCGGATTTGTAATAACATAAACAACACGACGGGTGCCACATGTGGAGCAGGATCTGCTTACCCTTCCGGAGCACCTGAGATCACCCCCAGTTTTTGGTGGGGTTCGTGTTGCATAGTCTTTAGTTTTCTATGTAGTGTCATCTGTACTATTATTTGTCTGTTTGTCTTTTAATTTTTGGCAATGGCGTTGTCAGTTTGTTTTCGATCTATGAGTTTGACTGTCCCTCTGGTATCTTTCGTTCCTCTTTTAGAGTAATAGTAGTACACACAGCTGAAAACATGAATGTACAAAGAAAGGCACAATCTTTTACGGCAACTTTAAAAAGTAAGAGAGATTAATTACAGGAAGGGTCTGATTTTTTATGTTTTCCTCGTCCAAATTTTATGAAACTCATACACAATGCTGAGAACCAACACTCACAGACAGAATTCAAATTTGGGTAGTGAGTCATTTATTGTTCAAGAGTTTTGCCCCTTTGTGACTTGGAAAATTGCAAAGCTTGAGCGGAGGCATCTGTATCCTCAGAAACATTCTTCTTTTATTTGGGTTAATATGTGCATTGCGACACACTTTATTCTCCTCGGTAGTACTAAAACAAAATAAAGCTAAAAATTTATGTTTAGTTCTTGTTGCTACATGTATTAACTAAATTATGAATGCAAGTTTTCTTAATATATTCATGTACACAATGAAATAAAGTAACAAGTTCATTTGCAATATATATTTTTTTTTGTAGAATTCTGATTGGATTGACTTTGAATCCCAGCTAGAAAATGAAGTGTGTACATATGCTGTGCTTTAACACTTTTGACACATAGGAAATATAGATGTCAATGACTTGGTAGAAAATGACAGTGCATATGAGTAGATGAATTCATAATTTTGTGAAAATTGTGTTTGGAAAAAATGAAAAACGCTTACAGCATTCTACAGTACCATGAAATAATGTTGCGATTAATCTGGACAAGAAGCATATTGTGCATTGAATACATTGCAAACTTGTAATTTGTTAGAAAGATCACACAAGTTGTAGGCTGTGAATAACTTGGATAAATAAGACAACCATGTTAATTATTCATTTGAAATAGCTACATTAATAGCAATTTGGAATATACGAATTCAAAGTATCAGTGAATATTTGTAGTGTATCATATCTGAATTTGATTAGTGCCTTGGATACATATTATTTTAAAATATCAATTTGGAATAATAAGAATTCATAGATTCAGTAAATATTAATTGTATCAAAGTGCATCACATCTGAAATATATATATCAATTATTTACTGTCAAATGACTGCTTACCGTGCTTAAAGTCTAAATGTATACATGTATTTATCATATGGATTACAAATGTACAGCTGTTTATAGCCAAATTGGCATTTTGTACTGGTCAAGCATGTTAAACAATACTTCAAAGTATCACTTTATTTATATCACATTTGATTACAACTGTTTTTTGCTAACAAAAGACAACTATAAACATTCAATTACGTGTAATTTTATGTTAGTCTTGTGTAGTAATTAAAAATAAGGAGATGTGGTATAATTGCTGGTGAGACAACTATTACCCAAGACCAAATGAAGTAGTTGTTACATGTAGCAACAGAAAATCACTGTACGGCCTTGAAGGATGAGCAAAACCGATACTGCATAGCCAGCTATAAAAGGCCAGACATAACAAAACGTAAAACAATGCAAAACAGAAACCCAACGGCCTAGTTTATGTACAAAACGAACGAATAACAAATAGGATATTATAACCACTTAAAAGTAGCCTGTTTGTTTTAAGTATGGGTGATTGTTGGTTATATTCTTATTCTAGACGTAAAAATTGGTATTTGCTGCTCCTCACTATGAATGGGAAAGCACATAGCATTTAGAAAAAGAGTTGAATGTCTTCAGCAGACTGATGTATGTATGCTTAAAATCTAGTTAAAAACTAATGGCATACTACAAAGCATGTTTCATACATATTAACATGTTGTCCTTAATATGCATAGTGTTTGCCATTTGATGTATAGCCACCTTCATTCATTGAATCAGAAAGTTGATCTTGTTATTTGCTTATATTCATTTGGAAATTATTTTAAACACCATGGATAAATAAGCCACAACTTGCTGTAATCATATAACCACATCGTAAATACCAAATCTATACATCTTGTTCTGTCATGTCTGTGTAACCAATTCGAAAACTTATAATTCGAAGCTAACATAATGATCATATTCTATAAATAACACTTTTGATTTTGTTTTGTTACCATAAAAATATAAAAGAGGGACGAAAGATACCAGAGGGACAGTCAAACTCATAGATCGAAAACAAACTCACAACACCATGGCCAAAAAATAAAAAGACAAACAGACAAATAATAGTACAGATGACACAACATAAAAAACTAAAGACTAAACAACACGAACCCCTACAAAAACTGGGGATGATCTCAGGTGCTCCAGAAGGGTAAGCAGATCCTGCTCCATATGTGGCACCCGTTGTGTTGCTTATGTTATTACAAATCCGGTAAATAGTCTGATTCGGTAGGTCACATTCGTGAAAAGGGAAGGGTATTGTAGTTACGACATAAGGAACATATCCGCTATCATCTGTGAAACGGATATTCCATAACGGTCAACCAACTCGTGATGGCGTCCGTAAAATTTACGAAGGGATGATTTCAACTTCACCATTTGGAACTCTTGGTTTAAAAGCTTCCTTGTGAGCAGCAATCCTATATCAAGGAAATCATGATAGGAAATACAAGCCCGGGAATATCGTATCAATTGGGAGATAAATACTCCGTATTCAGGCGCGTATATCATGAGAAAAATATGATTCAGATTGATTTTGAGAATAAAAAAAGGAATATATGAATACCAGTGTTAATAAAGGTACCAGCTGGGGTCCAAGTCACATCTAAAAAAAATCAGTTAAGGCTATGATACAATACCAGTTGTTCCTAGACGGTAATAGCATTTTCCAAAAGAATTGAACGAAGTCTAAACCCGTCTTGTAGTCTGGATGGGGGCTCCTTTAATTTCTGTATTCCATAAATTTTTCAAGCATTTTTGTTTATCTTTAAAAATAGGTTTTATTCTGTTAAAATTCTTCTGAAAATGATTTTTTTCTAGTAAACATGTTAAATTTCATTTAATTAGCTATTAAATATGATTTCTTTATTCTTCTCTTATCAGTTATTGTTTTAACTACTAGTAATTCTTTTATTTTCCACAGTTATTCTTTATCATGTTTATGTTTTTCGGCTTTTATTCTCGATTCATTAAACCCTATCCAGACCCTCAGAATTGTGGATTCAGGAAACAGTTAACAAGATTTAAGTTATTGTTTGTATATGATTTGTGGAAAGCACCAGATTAACACTTTTTTTCTGGTTAAATAATCACAATTAACATAAATGTACGGTAACATTTCCGGACACGTGCCAAACTGCCCCTTTCAAATTTGAATTGACAACTTTATAGGATACGCAATTACTTCGTGATTACAGAGACAAATATACACATATATGTCTCTGGTGATTATTATTGAATTTTGTAAACTTACCCAATAGCTACATTTATGTCACAATTTTAACGATGCATTAAAAAATGTTTTAGTTAATAGTGCTTTGTATGCCTCGGTAGTAAAAGGATGTTCCATAATACCACCCTTCAAGTCTTAAGAAGTCGTAGAAGTTGAAGTAGCCTGCCATTCTGGTCAAACCTCCTCTTTGCGTCAGTACGAGCTAAATCGACCTGTCGACAGATTTATGTGAGAAATTAAAACTTTCCTAAACTAGGTAAAATTCGTTTGATGTATACAGGATGTTTAATATATCGGTATAAGCTAGTCGAGCATCTCTGTGGGTTATACGTCAATATGACAGCAACCGAACGACAAAAAAGTAGTATTCAACAAAAGACCAGAGTCTATAGAATATAACAAGCTCTAAATCGTCCAAAGTCTATACAATTGTAAATAAGTTAAACAGAAACCATCTAGAGATCGTATCTCCTTGTCTGAGAAGGTGGTAAGTTTCTTTCTTTGAAACAGGTTTACTTGTATCAAAATTGCCGACAAGAGTTATTGTGTCGGACACATATAGTTGTATCCATTAATGCAGGGTATATAAGAATAAGAAAATGTGCATGGTATGATTGCCAATGAGAAAAATAACCACCTACGGTATAATGTAAGCAATTTTAGGCAATCGTACGGCCTTCTAAAGTGAGAAAAAAACCATACCGTATAATCTTCTTTAAAAGTCCCCGACATGAAAAATATGAAACAATTCAATTGAGAAATTTAACGGCCTTATTTAAAACAAAACAATTCGCGAAAAACAAATGTAACAGACACGAATCAGCGTCAATCACTGAATTACAGGCACTTAAAGAATGTGGCGGGGTAAAACATGTTTGCAGGCGTCAACCCTCCCACTCATCTGCGCCAGTGGTGTAACAGTGCAATATAAGAACAAACTATAAAACTCAGCTGAAAAGGGCTTAACTCATCCGATCGATACCAAGCAGTAAACCAACAAAAACACAGACCGGGCGTGGCAGAGTATTTATACATCCCCACAACAAAAGAGACACAAATTACGTATCGCAGTTACTGACAGCTTGTTCAAAACCAATAACAACTAATAAAAAAACATCATGTATCTGAGACTAAAATGTTCACTTGTGTTAAAACCCTGGACAATTTTACTCTTTACACATCTGATGATCCTTTATTGATCTGTTGCAAGGCACTCATTAATCCACATTATACTTTGACGGATAACGGTTCAAATATTCGCTCTTCATCCCAGTCGACTTCTTTGCAAAACGTCATATGTTTTTGTTCTTGTCCACTGAAATATTTGTCACTGGACATTTAGAAAAAAAACACAATAATTGATTTGACAATATGAAATTGTTCCAGTGACAACTAGAAACTGATTTTTTAATATGAATATTACGAATGGTAAAAAGTTGAATATACCGATTGAAGAAAACAAAAGTAGACAAAAAGGTATATATTAACAAAGAATTCAAATTATTTAACATTACTAACTGAACCCCAGAGTGTGTAGGAAAGTGACTTGACACAAAATCGACATTACAAGTAATATACCTCTGTTACTATATTATCTAGATAAAACATTCTTATTATTTCGTACCACGCTAACATCAAATGCTTTTTTTTTTGTCGCGAAACCTTTTTTTATGAACCTAAAATTTGATTTAATGGCAAATACTTTAAATCTGATTTTTCCCTTCTCTCTGATCAAAATCTTGTTGGCTTTTTTTTTCAGAAGAAAATCAAAAGGGACCTAAAGATAGCCAAATTAATATTTAAATGATTAAATTTGATAAAATATTTTAGTTATATCTTAATATAAAGTTAAATAAGAAATTGAATAACCTGAATTACAAATGGATATTGACCATTAAAATACAATATATCATATGTATAATAAAACAAATATTTCAAATGCTCTATTATCTATATCGATTAAAACAATCTTATAGTGGCCGAATAAGGTTGATTCCATGACCAAGTGTTCAGTGTTCGGTGACCCATATCGGCTCACTATATACACGTATCGGACAAATTAACAAAAAAGCTAATTGCCAATCCAATCAAGGATGACCACCTCGGCTTTACGTCACATGTGACATTCAGCGGAAAATTATCTGTGTATATTTAGATTTTAACTTTTAATTAAAAAGAAAAAATCATGCAGATGTATAAGCTTTATATGTTTGCACATTTTCTTCTAATTTCGACAGATTACCAAACTAACTCAACTCTTTTCAATTTTTTGTTTGATTCAGTTGTTTTCAAATTTGCCACATAAGAGGAGATAACTCATGTATAAGGGGAGATAACTCAGATAAGGTAACTTTTATTATAGGATGTATTGTGATTTTACCTTTTTTATTATGTAGCATAAAAATGAGTTCGGTGACCATGTTGTTTTTTTTTTTCTTATCTGAAAGCATATTAATTATTAGAGCTATCTTCTCATATTTTATCTTAAAATTCTATGGTGTAGTTTTCTTTTTATCACACAAAATTGGGTTTCCAGGCATAATCTATACACAAGTTTGCACAATCTGTAGCGTAAAGAAAAGTCTAGTGACCCAAACTTTTTATTATATTCTTGAAAAAAAAGCATGTAATAAACTCATTTTGACAAATTATTAAAAAAACATCTATGGATTTTATTTTCGATCCCTTATATACCTTTATGAGAAAACATCAATATTTGTACAATATTTTGTAACACCAAAAACATATTTACACAATTAGGTATGCAACTACTAATCTTTGTATATATCATATTAGGACTTTTCTTTTATTATCCGGGTCAGACATTATCATCGAATTTCTCGCTAAAAAAATTAACAGTATCATACAAGGGTCAGATTTATCATTTCTCATTTGCAAAGCCATAAAGTAGAATTGGCTTCATAGTATGATAAAACTGATGTAAACTGGTGTGTGTTATTACGAATTGATTGATATAGATTAACACGACATATATCAAAGTACATATTTTATTTAAAAAAATTATTAAACCGTTACTAATATAATAAAGGTAAGGGATACAATTGATATTTACAACATGTTATTATAAGTATATACATATATACATACTGTATTGTCTGTATCTGTTATTTGATAAATATGATTGTAATCAGCCCTATGATTAGGAAAAACATATATTGGTATAAGTATATTAACATTAGTAAAAAAAATAGTAAAAAGCTAAACTTCACCAAAATGTCTGACACATTTCATTTCTATGTCCAATCGGTAATAAATTAAGACATCTTATTAACAATAATGCAAGTAAGCTGAATTGGTATACTTATGATAAAAAAATAGTTTACACTGCACAAGGTTGCTTTGACATTTATTGTTATATTCTCTCGTCTATTTCTTCTGTGCACGGATTTTGTCGTTCATCCGCTGTTTTCGGATTGTCCTATACGAAAATGAACGATTATACATTTTTAATATTTTATTATAGAAAGAAATATGCATAGATAATAGAAAAGGAGTTTAAACAATAAAATACAAATGGATATGATTTGATACGTTGCTGATTAAAAATGTCGGAGTAACAATATTTCTAAACAAAAAAAGATAATTTTTATTAAATATCATTGTAATTATCTTGTAACGACACTCATTTCAAGCAACATTTAAGCAATACACTGTCATTCCAACTACTGTGTAATGTAGTTTTTTTTAATCGATGAAGAGAGATTAATCTTTTCTATTTCATGCTTAACAATATCTCTCAATGACTTCTTTTACAGTTTAAATAAAAGGTAGAACAGGATAACACTATAATCAGAAATAATTCAACCATTACTTATAATTTATTTGTATGTTAACACAATATTGCTATGTCGTTTGCTACTATATCGACAGATATATATTTAAAGCTCTTAATTAACACTATATAAGCCATGAAAAACTCTTTTAACTGTTAAATCGTTATAACAGGCGTAAAACCACATATACACGCATGAAAAAAAAATCAAAACACCTATCAAAAAATGTTCAAAAATGAAGAAACCATAAACAAATACATTTACTCAATATCAAGCTGATGCTGTCCTCTACGCTTTTCATAGTTGCAGATATATTGTTATAAGCGTATTAATGAAAAAAAACTCAGCGCTAAAAATCACTGTTTTAAAGATTACATGTTTTACGATCAGTGATTTTTTCTTTTAGTTGTGATACAAAAAAAGGAAGAAGTCGAAAATACAATCAAAACTATTGACGAAATTGACCAAACAGTAAACAGTAAACACGAATTCATGATATGTAAGCTCTCGATTACATTGTAAATTAAGCGACATATACAGCATATAACGCAACACTTGAATGTTGATAAAGGACTTTCCGTTTTGAATTTTCCATGGAGTTCGGTATTTGTGTTAATTTACTTGTTGCTTCAGACACATGTATGTAGAATGCGTCTCTGTATTTATGGTAGGAGATATGTTAAGTTCAAAAGGATAAACTTGATAAATGTGAATTTTTGGTATGACCAAGTTTCTTATTAATCTTTGTCAATTTTATATACTCACATTTGTAGTACACTCAGTAGATAGTTTTAAATCCATGCGATTCGCGCGTCGTCTCTGGTACTCCCGGTAACCTTTCCTGACCTATACACAGTATACACATAACAATATATATGAATATAAATATTAAATATGAATAAAGTGCACCAAATTGAATACAATTGTAGGACCCAGAACACACATAACCGGGTAAGATAAAAGTCAAAAATATGTTGTACGATGCTTTATCACTTTTAATACTGATCAAGAAAAGTATTAGTCACACAACGCGTGTCACATGTAGAGCAGGATATAATATCAACCCCCTTTTAGCACAAGAGATCACAGTCTATTTTTCTTGAAGATTGTGTATCTCAGTATAACAGATTTTTTATGTTGTGTTTAATGGACCTTTGTGTCTTTTTACAATGTTCGCTTTTTTTTTTTATTTTGCAATGGCATTGTCAATATCAAAATTTGATTAGCCTGATCATTAAAAACTTTTCGAATTCGAATCATCTAAAAACAGGACACACGATCTTTATCTTGCAACGCATCTCCGTGGTCAAAAGGGAGACTACTATGTGTAATTACCGACCAATGTTACACCCTCAAGTTGCGATGAGAAACTTTTGTAATATGTATTTCAATCTATATAAAGATACGGGGGTGGTATGCATTCAAAGGATGAAGATAAAAGAACTTCCTGCAGCATGGTGAATACGATGAATAAATTATAATTTGCTCCTCGACGTAGACAATAAATGGTCATCGCTAATATATATTACCTGATCATTATGATGTATTCAATAATGAACGTCTACCATTAAGTCAAATGCCGTACCAAGGACATATTTTTCCAAAGAATTAACATCAAGTTTATCAAAATCGGGCTTCAGGGTTAGTGTGAACTGTTATTATATGTTCACATGACATTTCTTGAAACCTTTTAGACTGTATTTACAAAATAAAGTTGATATCTCAAATTAACAACTGTAATTTTGATTTTAATCCTGTGGTAGATATTAGTTACACTTAAATTTTACCAAACTGTAAACATTCGATGGTATTTATACTGTGCTTTGTTTAGAAAATCCATCTCTGTTTAGGAATAGTATTAAGGCCGATTTGATTAAGTGGGTTGGTCAATGAGACAACAACAAAGCGGTTAAATATAGTTGAATAGTTTTTTCATTTACAATTATAGAACATCTCCTTAGATTTTATGATTAAAGTTGGAAGTTTTTACCATTCAGTGATTGTATATCGATAATTAAGTTCAATCTGTTTCTTGTTTAGTAGGTGGAATGTATTGTGTGTTATTGAAATTAACGTTTCAGTCGCAAACATGTAATAATATGATAAACACAGTCAATGCTTGCTTTCCTTCGTATAACTACTTTCTATTGTTAACATAAATACCTTGTCAGTCAAGCAGCAGTTGAACACAAATATAAAGAGACCCTGTTTAAAGGATAATGAATATCAGACATTAAAACGTTCTCTTTTCTCCATATAGATTGTTGTATACAAAATACAATAGACTTATTAGTGTTTATGTCATAATATTGCCAAATGTTCAGTTAGTTGAATTATATAAAAACTTTAAGTTTTAATATAACACTTATTGGTTATAAAAAATGTTTCAACTTCCCAATTGTGAACTTTCCATTTCCCTGTAGCAACATTCCAGTAGCGCCTAAATACAGAGGATATTTATCACAGTTGATTCGATATTTTATAGCTTGGGTTTCAAATTATGAATTCCTTGATAGAAGTTACTTGCAGCTGCTAAAAATGACGCTATCAAACTAAGGTCAATCACAATCACGACGGATATTTTCCCATTGTTCTTCCCATGACCATGTTCTCTTTTTTTAGATTTTGAAATCACCTAAAGTGACTTATCACAGAATTTGTCCTTAAATGAGCAATACGCAATACGACGGGTGCCATACCTGTGGCAGGATCTGCTTACCCTTTCAGGGTACATAGGATTGTCGCCGGAGTTGGATAGGTTCCTGTTGCTCAGTCTTTAGTTTTTCTTTGATGTGTTTTGTGGTCTTTTCTATGTTTTTCTTGTTATTCTTTGACGTTGTCAATTTGTCTTCGACTTATGATTTTGATTTCCCCGTTAGTACATATTTCTTCCGCCTTCTTGTTAAATTACTTTACATTTCCAAACGAAAAAAAGGCTGCCGTTGACATATTGTTTAACTATACTTAATTGATCACAGCACCTATTGTTATCAAAAGATTGCATTTTGGTTCAAATTATCTTTAAAATTTAAAATGCGTGTTAAACATGTAGCAGTATACAGTACCTGGAGGGAGTTGAAAATTGCAAATAGGTATTGGAACATGACTAGATCATCATTCAAAGAAAATGTTCCTAGTATCCACATAACTCCAAACAACGGTAACATGACACGGATTCCTTTTAAACCAATCCTATAAAAAGACAATAATCATACAGAGTAAGAACTAAGATTGCTACTTCTTGTACAAATTTGATCTAAATAATATGTTGACCTTTCATTTAGAACCATTTTTTATAACTATTAATGATTATATTTTGTTAAATTCAGTTAACTATAACGAGCATGCTGAACGATATACATTGTATCATAAAAAAAAACATCGTGCACATGGACAGCATTATCATTTCCTTAAACTGAAGGTGTTTCTGACATATAAAAACAGCTTTATGACACAATTATGCTACCATGCTTAATCTCTTGTATTTGTAGTCATATTAATGGTCTATACAGTTTTGATTCAAATCTGATGTCAACAATCACAGCTGCTTAAGTTTATTCAATCGTGTCGTTTCCTTTTTGGTATATTTAAAGATTTATATCACATGACAAAAGATAATAAAGTATTGAAGCTTCATATTTGTAAGCAACATTTGTTTTCTACTGTAAAACATAAAATATGTGTTTGTCTTATGATAGATAAATTCTGTATAATAAACATACACTGTTTCCACGATTGGTGTTAATACTGGCGAAGGAAGTCGTGAATATTAAAAGTATTCGGCTTTTTGAAGGAGACTATCCAGTCATCATTCAGATTTTGTTTTTAGACTCCAACCGGGAAAATTCATGTATGTTTCTATCCTTAAAATTGTTAAAAAATGAATAGTCAATTGACACATTAATAGTCTCAACTCTGTGTAAGCAGTAAGCAAATGCCAAATACCCTAACCAATTCTTATTGATTGATTTTCACTGCATTGACTTTTCACACGCATTAAAAGTACAGTTTTGCAATATATCGCAACATTTTTCAATCTGTCCAATAACATATTTTTTCTGTATTTACTTTACGATATTTCCGAACTCGTTACACTTCCAAAACACACGCGTTCACTCCGATTTTCTTTGACTGAGTTCGTGTTGCTTGGTTTTTAATTTCCTATATATTTTTTTTTGAAATTTTCCATCTTGATTTTTTGTATTTCCGTTTTAGCCATGACGCTGTCAGAATAATAATTAGCGAGTTTGGAATATCTCCTCTACATTTTCCGCCTCTTTTTTTAATTAAATCGGGTTAAGAATGTTGAAACTCTAAAAGAAAGACTGGATACGTCGAAAGGGTAAGTAAGCGTCTCCAACCATGCGAATCCACATTTAGTCAAAATGTCAAAACCGGAAATGACACCATCGATAAATGGTCTTATTACACTGCATGTAAATATTGATAGTTAAATTAACATTGGATTTGTTGAGACGATCCCACTTGACATTGCAAATTTTTACATTCCCCTCTGTGTATCATATTCCCCTCTGAAATTTCAGGACTACCTCCTGCGACGTTACGCGCGATTAATGTACATACCGTTTTGAACGTTTTTCAGAATAGCGATAGTATGATTTTTGTGTTCAAAACTGTTTCAGATATAAAACAAAATATAAAAAAAGTTTAACCTGTAATAGAATAAATTATTAACTTCTGATTGGTAATGCTTAAAGTTTATGTCGTATTTAGTTAAAAAAAAAAGCGGATAAAAAAGTGTATGGACATTAATACTATATGTTCATGAAGTTATTAAAAGTATAGACATTGGAATAAAACATTTATTTCCCTTGGCTTAGGGAGATATGAAGATTTGTTCACCTAAGAAAATCATATTTCCCGACGGCATCGCCCGTTAGAAGTAACCAGATGGAATGTCCCAGCTGCAACGGAACAGCCAAGTGTTAAACGACATTATGTGCCTGCATCAATTCACGCAACGTTGGCCAAAATATAAAATAACAAACATACCGAACTCCAAGGAGATTTCAAAACGGAAAGTTCCTTATAAAATTGCAAAATCAAAAGCGCAGACACATCAAATTAATGGAAAACAACAGTCATATTCCTGACTTGGTACAGACATTTCCTTATGTAGACAATGGTGGATGTTGATTGGGATATGTTGAACTCCCTAATCAGTTTTGGTTTATACCGTTATTTTTGTATGATTGTTGCCTTCGACTATTCCCTGATAGTCATCAAATGTTTTTTTCTTTCTTCCTTTTAATCGAAAAAGTGATGGAGCTCAAATATCATAAATGCATCAATTCCATTTTCGAAAATATTAACCTATGAAATCCGCTTCCGGTAAATAAAAAAAAATACATCTGCCCTTCCAATTATTTGGACATTTTATCTTATTTTTAATATACCAAAGTAGTTTAAACTGATTCCACAATTAGATAATAATAACATTAAGGGTATCAATGATAGATCCTGACAAATATGATTACCAAAAAAAAACTTACTTAGATTTCTCTTTAGGTGTTTTCGCAGCTACAGCTTGAACGGTCATCGTTTTATACAGAACAATAATGATGACAATAACATTAATCTGAATTATACGATATAAAAACCAAATGCATGATTGACAATTCAAAATAACTTAAAAAAACGAATTTCTTGTTGGAGTTACAAAATGTTTAGTTCTCTCAATTGGATACAGTAAATATTTCAAAGAATCAAACGTTCAGAATAATGAATGATTAATAATTTCAAAAGGGAAGATAAAGAATTTAAAAAAAACAATACAATTATGTCATACGTTTATACAGTGGTGTATTCACATTTTATCATATTAATATGGAAAAGAATTGGTACCGTCAATGTTATATTGTCACTAGAAGTATCAACCTATTCATAAATTTAAGATATTGACAGTAACTGATTCATTTTGCATGAGCATATCCAGTTAATCGAGCGTCTTATTTATATGATACTGAAATGACTTTTATGTTTGACAAACTGTGCTTTGGGTGGATTAGGCTATCATGATGAGGGACTTGCAGGTTTTATTTACTCAAAATGTTTTAAAGTTTTGCTATCAAACTGTTTTTGTCGATAGTTATTGATAAAGTAGAATATGTAATGTGCATGTGAATAGCATACGTTGGTTCCACGCATACACGTATTCTATTTCTTATAAAGCGTCAACAGTTTCAGAATTCCTCGGCTTGTTCACATGTTTAACACTGTTGTTAAAATTGAAAATGTTAATTCTTGGTCAGAATGAATAAAAGAAAAACCTAGTTATTCATGTGTTCCTTCTGCATTACATTTTGCAAGAGGAGTGTGCGACATTTGTAAACGCTGCGTTTCAGGTTACATTCATTCATTTGTATGAAAGATCATGATTAGAATGAAAGAAAAAACGACAATTGCACAATTAAAATTTTATCATAATAGTCTAGAGTCCTTAATGTTATCGAACGGCTACCTTACATACATACCAGAATTACAAATAATGCTGGTCCAATGAACGCCCAGATGAGGTTTGTTTCAGGGGTTAACCAACAACTGAAATGATAAAAAGCAATCCATGTTAGGATCGTGTATGCATGCATGTCTTTTTTTTCCATTGATTTTCAAATGTTAAGACAATGGATACTTGAAAAAACAAATAGAATTAAAAACAGAGATATACATGTAATTCAAAATACGAATTAATTATTTCCGAATGGTTTTTACTTCTTTTTGTTATTAGATCATTATCACATTTTGAATTATCCAATATAAATCAATTATTAGTTCGATTTTACTAAAATCACGATCAATTATGAAGTATGTCACATCGTGATCACTGACACCTCTTACAATAGGTATCGTGTCTTTATCTGAAACATGTATTGAATATTAAGTGACTAAGAAATGGTCGAGTAAAGACGCGCTATCTGATCGTGTGTCAAAATGAGAAGCTTTGTCAATAATGTTGATAACGCCGTAAATGAACATCGTATCTTTCTTTTACGGAAGGTCTGATATAAAATGTTTGTTTAGATTCCTTACGCAAATTATACAAGTACTTTTTTCCAGGGTGTTTTTCGATATTTGACCAAAATACTGCCAGAAATAAACTGAATATTGCCGTTGCGACCTACAATTTATAATGATCAATATCGATCAGATTTTGGTTTTTAACTGAAACCACATACTCTCAATTTGCAATGCTCTAAGTTGTCGACGAATAATTTAAAGTACATAATAATGCCACCCTCCACGAGATGTTCTATCTTTTTGAACTGTTCTTTCAAATCCCGATATGCATCTATCAAAATATGTAATATTGGAGTCTAAATGCGTCTCTACAAGAATAACACATTGTAATCCTCAATAATATTGGCAATTAAAATAAATTTATTTCTAAAGCTTCTAATACAACCATTGAAATTGACAATATTTTCTCAGATATTTCTGGTGTATCTTAATTACCTAAAATTCTCCCATGCAATTGTTCATGAAATGTACTTTTCTGTAAAGTGACAACAATGTAACGGAAACAAAAGAACAAAAAGGAATTTCGTTTTAAAACATGGAACTTATGATAATACGTATAAAACAAATGAACTAAAACTTCAAACAAATCATGGTAGAATTAAAACAACAGTTTCATTTAAGCAACAGTCATTTAAACTGAGGTTGGGATACTGAAATTTTTTTTTAACATAATTCTTATATGTTATACTTGTTGTTTACATGCTATTGTAATGTTTGTTTTTAAGTTAAAATCTGATAAATGAATTCGTTCTGTCTTTTTGTCTGTTTGCAGATTTGGTTTTTATTGCATATCTACTACATGTCATAGTCATTGTAAAATGTGATTATGTTATATACTGGGCAATTTACGGATTACCATGTTGTATGAAAATCTACTGCTTAAGACCAATATTAACGTCTAGGTATTGTTTCATGTTTAGCGGTTTAGTTTTAATTGTTGGCAACAGATAACATGGTATTCTTAAAATATTCAGTAAGACATCTGCACTTAAAAAGTCAATACTAATTTGTTTTTGCAGAAACAACTTAGTAATAAATATGTGATTAAAAACTTCACAATTACCACAAGCATAAACGATTTTTTCTTTAAATTATTGTCTATATCAGTTAATTTGATACTACGCTGTAGTTAATCCGTGCTGGTCCATTCATTCCTTGTCCGAAAGTAACTAATTTGTTGTAAGGAGCATTCACAAATTGGACACTTAAAACTCTAGTTTGGTTAACATAATTTAATAGACTAAAAGGAAATAATCTTTTGAGTTTCTCAGATGTCCGAAAATTAAATAATTAACTGAATAGCTGAATATGGTTTATTACATTTTCAAAAAAATAAATTTAAACAAGAAAGCAAATTTTAAACCTAAACCTTGGGATAGAAAAATTCGTCCGTACGCAATGCATCTAGTATACGAAATAAAGTGACACTTCACCATCTTCCAGACCAAATAAATCAATATCGTTCTCTGTCCTAACGATAGTATACAAACTGTACATTGTTATCATCCTAATGAATATACATTATAGGTAAGTTGAGACTTAAATCGGACAACAAAATCATTTTGGTTGGGCTGCTGTCTCCATGACGTATTCCCCACATTTGTTTAAATAAAAGGAATACCGGGCCTTGGTAGTCATTTAAAGGTCGTTAATAGAGACCAACGACGGTTAGAATATCAAAATCAACAATACAAATTAAAAAAACTTTGGTTATGATCACCGACAAACAGATCATGATACCAAACAAAGCACGCTATTTATACATTTTGCACTTCATGGTTAACTATATTACTCAGAAAAGTGTATAGCTTTCAAAAAAGAGTGTGAGAATGATAATCCCAAAACCTGACCGACGACGAAAATACAAACATGTGCAACAACATATAGTTATCAATACTGAAATATTGTTAGCGGCAATGCTTAACGTTTTAGATATTCTGCAAAATCAAATCTTAATGTATCTTTGTAATTTTCAGTTCAATTCTAGAGTTGAAACAGAACGTTCTTTCACAAAAAAAAAATATGTCATGAACATCAAAAGCGTTCATATACATACAATATAGATTTTTAAAAGAAATATGGAAGGAATTATTTCCCTTTTTTCCAGATACCAAATTCAGTTGCAACAGTCTGTAAATGAAAAAAAAATGCATGGCGTAGGACATGTGTGGAAGTTAATGCTTTAAAAGGTAAATTAACGAAAATTTCGAACTTCAAGGCAAATTCAAAACCAAAAGTCCCATAACACATGGTAAAATCAAAAGCTCAAACACATCAAACGAGTGGAAAACCACTGTCATATTCCTGACTTTTCATATTCCTTTCATATATATTAAATGCAAACCAAGACAACTGTATTGAATAACCATTTGTTTTTTAGATTCCGCCTTAAATAGAACATTTTCATAGAGATGAAAAACAATGTAAAAGTTGGCGAAAACAAGAAATTAAACAATATGCAATGTGTACACAAAGGACATCACCTAATATGTAGACTTCATAACACTTTTAAAGGATTAACAGCAAACCCCATCAACTAAATATTAAACTGGTTTTAGATGAATTTTTTTAAAGATAGATTTAATTGGTTCGTGAAAGCGTTCTAACTTTCGAGGGAAGGAAGTCATGGATTCAACTCCCGACCAGCTCAATTCAAAAACCTTAAGCATTAGTATTGTCGCCTTTCAGATAATCACTCAGTATTTCTGCATTCGTTCTGAATAAGATTGAATGTTGGGCGCACTGTGTGAGATTATCGTGTTCGGGAAGGATAAGATGCGGACTTCAGCCTTGTTAATGGTATGTTAAAATTCTGGTTCATATTACTTTCACATTAACATGTTACCATCCTCAATATGCGTGACATTGTCTACTAGACGTACATGATTCGTCAATCAATATCATCCTTATTATTTTATTATGCTTGCATTTCATTTTTTTTGTTAATTCTTTTGGAAACAACATACATTTTCTACTGCTTACCGTTTTGTTTTATGTATAATGTACTATTGTATAATTACGGCATAATACGTACAACTGTTGATTGCCATATCCTTTAAGTTTAGTCACACCAGCAGAAATTCCAACTATACCAGCAGGCACAACTGGAAATAGATATATCCCAACTCGTTCTTTATGCCCGTGTATGTAGTGATGTCATAGATTTTGACGAACGTAATCAATGCATCACATGTAAATTATTAAGTCGGGGATTTCGTCACCATAAATTACTTAAAACATTTACTAAATTCTTTCATAGATACAAAGTAGATTTGACTATACCTGTAGAAAACTTATACAAAACTGAATTTCACATCCTACATTTTACGGTATTGTTGTACTTAGAGCGCGGACATCACTATGTGATCCGTGTAAACTCATAGAACCTTTAAACAAACTTATTAGTAAATGTTATTTTATTAATGTTGTAATAAGATCTTTGAATATTGTTCACATTGGCACTAACATCGATTTTGTCATCAACAAATTAAATATAACTAAATTTTCATTATTCTCGAATGTTTTTTTGGGGGATGTATAAATACACATCCACGTTTATTTTCTATTTAGAGATTGCTTTATCTATATATAACATGATACATATTTATGGTTGACTCCTAACTATTCTACTGCCTGTCGATACTTTCATTTTGGCATTGAACATTTCATGTCTTCTTTGACTGTCTATGGCGTTAAAACACTAAATCCCTGGGATGTGTTTTAATTGATTTTAGTCTCTAATGCATGAGTTTTAATTATTAATTGTTTTTGGCTTTTAACTAGATTTCAGTAAAGGCGAGTACTCTCAAATCGTACGTTCGTTTTAATTTGACCTGTTGACACAATTTGTAATGCATTTCTGTTATTCAATGTTTACTTATTTTGTGTTATATCTCGTCTCACTATTATCAATATGTTTCACCTTTGATAAGTATTTAGTATGACGATAAATTTTCACTTCTGTACTCGTACTGTGAACAACAGATTTATTTATTTTGTAAAAAATATTTCCGTACTCCTAACAACAAAATTATTATATTTAAATTTACCTGTGTACGTTACTTTATTTAACGCAATTTTGTCCTAGGTTAAAGTTGTCTTTTTGACATTGTTCTACATCTTTTTTATTAATATTGTATTTATATTGTTTCATAGCTCAAACTTATTCGTTCAGTGTATGTTTACTTGATTTTGTTTATATGTTTTTGATCGAGTTAAGCCATTTCAATTGATATTTTATAGTGTGTCTTTTTATGTTGTAATGTTACAATACTGCTCCAGGTTAAGGTGAAGGTTGGGGCATGTTAAAACGTTTAAACCCACTGCATTTGTATGCACCTGTCCTAATTTAGGAGCCTGTTGTTCAGTGATTGTCGTTTGTTGGTGTGGTTCATAAGTGTTTCTCGTTCTCGATTTTAATATACATTAGACCGTTGGTTTTCCTGTTTGAATTGTTTTACACTAGTCATTTAGGGGGACATTTATAGCTTGCTGTTCGGTGTGAGCCAAGGTTCCGTGTTGAAGGCCGTACTTTGACCTCTAATTGTTTACTTTTTAAACATTTTGACTTGGATTGAGAGTTGTCTCATTGGCACTGATATCACATCTTCTTATTTATATTTAGTCCTTTTTATCGAGCGAAGCCTACTGACAATTTTTGTAAGTTCAATAAGAATAGTGCAATATGTTTTGAAATCCGTTGTTCATGTTACTACCCTTGTTTCGAAAAGAATGTTTGTTCCACGGTTTGTGATTTTTAAATGTTTATTAATAATGTCTGTCCTGTACTGACGTGTTATAATTATACCAAAATATTTTATCATTTCATTTGTTACTATGCAAGAATGAATGTTTATTGGATGGAGAGTTGTCTCATTGGCACTCATACCACATTTTCTTATATCTATTTGCAGTGATCTTTTTGTCCTAATATCGAACAAGCAATATTTCATATGGCATTGCAAATAAGTCATCCGGGTGTGTTGTTTGTTTTATTAAAACGGATATTTTCTTTGACAAATATGCTACTACGGATAAGAAATATTTTATCGCTGTCAATTGGGAATGTATCTGTAAATGTGTTTGTATACTTACTCCAACATGCTGGTATTAGCAAATGAACTACGGAATTTTGGTTGAACATAAACACTACCATTTTCACATAAATAATACCCTCAGCCAGCATCAGAGCAAAGTCTGTGAGGAACATATAGTGCAAAGCAATTGCAATCACTGAACATACAATCTAAAATAAGATATAACTAAATACAGTAAAAAATTAAATAATGTTAAAAATTTTTGAAGGCAGTAAAACTATCTTATTAACATTTGCTATTAAACCTGCATCTTCCTAAATATATCTTCAAAAATACTACCTTTTTGCGACCGATTTCTATAAACAAATTGTTGGCAATTATTTGTGACTACCTTATGAAAGTTATGATAGGATCATGTGTTTTAAGAATTGCACCCGGTATCATAAGAATGCTTCATTATGATTTTTAGTCCTGAAAAGTACAGCCAACGCAGTAGTTATAGCTACTTTGATAGCACAATTAAAAATATGCAAATTTGAGTTATAACTCCTTTATACTATATTGTTCTGTATATTGTATGTCTATTATTTTTTGACGTAATAGAACTAAATAAAGGCAACAGTAGTATACCGGTGTTCAAAAGTCATAAATCGATTGAGAGAAAACAAATCCGGGTTACAAACTAAAACCGAGGGAAACACATCAACTACAAGAGGAAAACTGAAGTGCAACAAAAACAAACGCCAACAAACATAGAAACGAACTATTTGATAACAACTGCCATATTCCTGTTTCTAACATTCTTGTTTTCTTTTTTGACCGGAAATTTCTTTGTCACTTACTTTTTTTAGTTCGTGTGTTGCTGTTTTTGTTCTCATAAAGTTCTTTGTTTTTGCTTTCATCGAACTTGGGGAATCTTCATATAGAAATACTTATCAGGTTCAAAGTAAACAGTATACACCTTTACATATGGATAGCTTGGAGTGTCCTTGAGAGAACTGATCGATAAATAGCTTGTGCAATGGTATTGACATGCTTTACACTATACATTCTGAATATAAGCAATAATTTGAAATACATATATGTGTGCCAAAACTTAGGTTACCGTTGTTGGTTACAATTTATGGACATCACGATGCTTAGGATTGAAATATTCGTTTTGCTTAACTACCGTTTTTAGCGGGCATGGTAACTTATTGGTGAGCACCAACGTTCTTTTTCATATGTTAATTAAGTATTATGTTTGTTTTGACTCAGCCACTAATAAGACAATTGACTTAGCCACTATTCTGACAATTGAATGAATATTGCCCCAACTTTCAGGCTTTAGTTTTCTATGTTCTAGACCTGGATGACCGGGGTTTAGAAATATGGTCACTTAGGTCGTCTTCTGACAGGCTGTAAAACCTTTGCCAAACTGGGCATCTGTTTAGCTGTCCGGAATGTACAAGTTCAAAGTCACTTCCGATCAGAATAGGGACGGCAAATCACATGCCACGTGTAAAGAGAGTGCCATGCTCTCTGTACGTTAGGAACCCATGCATAAACTCTTTGAGGGGTCCGTATGACGCATGTTGCAAGGAAAAGTTTATGTTCATATTAAATATACCCTCATTTTCAAGTGGCAGTCAACCTTTCCTCGACCTCAATCCTGGACGGCCGCTAATACGGAACTTACCTTATGTATATATTGTACATTTGTTCTCGTCCTAAACATGTATGAAATATTTGCCACTTGACATTAAGGTGGTTCATTGGTATATATTTCCTGACATAGAATTGTCTTATACTTTGCCAAAATGAAGATTTTACCATGCTTTTTTTCAAAAATATAATACAAAGTATGGGTCACAGTGCTATTTTTCAAGCTTTTTTTCAAGTCGTGCAAACTTACCGAAATGTGCATAGATTGATCATGAAAAAACATATTTTTGTGAATAAAAAGAAATCATGAGATAGAATTTTGAAATAAAATATGAAAAGATAGTTTTTATGATATGCTTTTAAGAAAATGAAAACCAAACTTGTTTTCTTGCTACAAGTAAAAAATTAAAATTTCACTATCATTCCAGTATAAAATTTTACTGTAAGAGCTATCTCCCCATAAATGGCCAAGTTGGAAAATTGATTACAAAAAAACACAAATATTTTGGTATTTGTTTTCACAATTTGGATAATGCAGTAAACCACTTATTTTTCTTTATACAAATAAACAGTCTTACACATAAATTGCAAATCTGTCTCAAAATTTGCAGACTTAGGCAAAGAACTAGACCGATTGTGTACTGCTATTGTACAATCCAAGATGGCGGTTTACAGTGAATCTACCTTAAGCAAATGATTTATGTAGTGGTCGGAGTTTTTTGTTGTTTTTTTTTTTTTTTTTTATTTTGTCGTTTTTCCTCTTTTTTGCCATGGCATTGTCAATTTGTCTTCGACTAATTTGTTTCCATATTAAAGTAGTATCTTCTTCCTTTTTCAGTTCTGAATCAAATATATCACTAGTTATTTACTATATGACTATGTTTAGGTTTTTCTTACTTCATTTTCTGTTTGTGTTATACCAGCTAAGAATATGACATACGACAGAATTAATGCCACACATAAGTTCATTAGTGTTTTTGGTCCATCAGCGCTCACATCACTGATCATATTTCTGCTCATGTCTCTGCTCACATCTCTGCAAAACAATAACAGAAAAGATGAACATACGAGTCTTGAATCTACCATTGGTGTTTTGCGCATCTTTAAGAATAAAGCCTATATTTCTTAATGTGAAGGGGAAAATCAAATCTGATTACGCCGAATACATTGAAGTTTTGTGCTTTATTTAGAAACAATGACACTTAACGTCTTCGTAGTTGCTACTCGCATAAAGACATTAACATTGTATATGGAAACAAAAATGTTAATATATGGGAAACATGTAAATCAAGAATTTATGTTGTAATTGTAGTAGTGTATAAAACAAGAGGACAACGATTGTCTCATTATACATAAAGAAAAAAAGAATAAGTCAAAAATTGTAATTTTTTTGATATTTTGATTGATTGGTAAAAACTCATTCCTGTCAGCTGATAATATTAAATACATCTCAATGACAACAACTTTATTTTAATTACAACAATGTATAATTTCTATATGTATAACTTACCTCCAAAATACAACATGAATGATAATTGTGATGACCAGAAATAAAATTGACACTCCACATCCGATAGCTGATATAAGACTCAGTGGAAAGTGGTGAGGCAATGGCTTGTAAAAATATAAAAGTTATATTTAAATAATTTGGAATACTTCTGCAGACTAGTAATAATACACTGTCTAAGCAGTATATCGATGTGTCTGCGTTAATCACAAACTAAAACAGGTACACATTCAACTTGTCGGGAAAAGACCAGAAGAAAATACCAGAAATGTATTCAAACGCATCAAAGTGTTTGCATGGTTGAATATAAACATTTTTCATTAAATTACTTAATTAAATAGAAATAATGTCAACAGATTACTGATACACCATATACCATAAAAAAATGTATTGCAAGATTGCGTTTAAGATCCTCGGAAATTGGAAATCAGAAATATAGAGTGTTCCTCTAGCGTCGGTACAACAGATTAATTCAGACAAAGTTAGAACTTATCAAGAACAAAATTAGTAACTCCCTATACGAATGGTATGAGAAGTGCTCACTGCAGAAACTAAATTTAATTTAAACATGTGTACACATGCAAATAATCCAAAAATCACTTCACTTCAAAACACAATATATTCTATTTGTCATCACTACTTGTCTTTCATATCGCAAAACATCAAATACTAAGAAAGAACATATAGTAAGAGTAATATCAATGTACTTTTTAAAAATACAATAAAGATATCTGATACATGATTTGAGAAATATATAGCAATTTGTTAAACTCAAGGTGTAATCATTGTAAATGCAGGTATACGGATATGTGAGAAAACGTCAAACGCAAAAATCAAAAAAATATCAATAACTCTTATAAAAAAGACAAATCTGTGATGTCCAAATAGATGTTACAACAGTTGTAGGTGCTTGACTTGCATTGCTTACTTTTCAGAATGAGGTATGTTTGTCAAGGACACATGTCGACGATGAAAGTTTATGTGTGGTATTATGAATATCGTACAATTTAAAAAATCGACAGATGTATACATATTTATGTGATGTCTTAATTTAAAACTTTGATAAATAATTTAGCAGAGGTAATTAACATACTGTCTTTCCTGGGCTCATCAATATGGCAAAATTAGTTGTGTGATTATATTCACATATCGTGTAAGAGTCAGCAGCATCAACAACTCGTGAACCAAAGGACGACCACGCTCCATTTCTAGTATTCCTATGAAATAAAACACATATCGCAAATTCTGTATTTTTGTTTAAGTAATAAATTTGGACGAAATCCCATTTCTTATATAAGACACAATTTGTTTTACACCATTGTTCAAGTTTAGAGGAGGCTTGAGTGAACATTACTTAACCACATCCGTTTGTTTCTCCTCCATAGTTGTTTTTCGTTTATCACTTAAGCAGAAAGTATATTGATTCTCGTTTTTTCGTCTCATGGCATCTTATAGTTTACTATACCGTATCCGTTTGTTTCTACTCCATAGTTGTTTTTCGTTTATTATTTGAACAGAAGGTATATTGGTTCTCGATGTGTGATGCATGTTATAGTGTACTATACCGTATGTGCTTTGATCATTGTTATAGCTTACATCTCATCATATGGTTTCTGGTAGGAAGTAGTCTCATTGGCCATCATTACAAATGTCCTTCCTTTTTTTAAGACTTTAATACTTACGTAGCATTGAAATCCCAATGTCCACAAAATGGTCTAGTGTACTTTCCCTTATTAAAAGAATATAAAAAGAACATTTTTATTCTTAACATTTTAGCAATGCCATCGTCTTGTTTCTTTTGCATATTTGTCATGTTATTAGATTTTGCATAAACAACAACCTATCTTAGGGAGTTTTAAGTTCGGAAAAATAGCTAGAAAGGTGTTTCATAGTTATATGTTATCATTATTGTGTTGCCTGCAGGTTTTAACGGTTTGACTCGCCCAAGAAGACTTTGAATTATTAATAAAAAAATCATTGTATCTTCCAAAAAATATGATCAAAATAATAAAAGGAATAAAAATCGAAACAAACTGATGATTTCTTTAAAAGGTCGTTTCTACAGCAATCATTTCTGTATATGTAAGGCATTTATGATATAGACATTATAACTTGTTTATGAAAATGCAAGGAAACTAAAGTTTGACTAGTAACCATCTATGCAAAAACTTGATGCAATAAGACAGTTTAGTAAAACAATAGATAAAATGTACAGTGACAGAACAATACTTATAAATCATTAAAATACAACAATACTTACCAAAAGGTGATCGAATCTTATAATTAAGGAATAATCCGAACAAGACGTTCCATGGATCGTAAAATCAGCTATGATAGAATTAACATCATAACTACCATTAAATGACTCTATTTTCCTGTAAATAAAATAATCTAAATTATAATTCGAATATATCAAGCAAATTAAATAAGCGTGTTGATTTATTGATTGTTTAATGTCATTATCAGCAAATTTTTATATATCATAGCGGCCAGTGTTTTTAAAGGAAGCCGAATAGCTCGTCGAGAACCACAGAATATAGGAAGGAAAGCTGACAATCGTAGTAAAATAAGATCGGAGTAAAGCTAATTGTTTTTAAATATGCACGATATAAAACTGGTAACAAAGGTAATTTCACATTGTAAAAAAAGGCAAATGACATTACAGTCCTTGGATGGTGTAAACTTCCCACTCACACCATACACCATTACACCATTCACCATACACCATTACACCATACACCTTGTGCCATTACACCATACACGTTACACCTTTGCACCATACACCTTACACATTACACCATACACCATTCCCCATTCTATCTACACGATCCGAAATTACCCATAATGCAATTAAATTTCAAAGAAAGCGTGCGACTACAAAATCATTTATTTGATTTAAAAAACGAATTTTGATCACAATATTGTAAATTAATGTATAAAATTAAAATCTCCGTGGTCATGCCTATGATGGTTATATAAACAATACAGATTAAATATATATACATGTATTTGTAAATAAAGTACGCATAAAACTTTGCTTGTAATGCAAATTTATCCGCGATCTGCCTATCTATAAATTAAAAACGATATTGGTTACAATGCTATTATTATCGGTTTAAACATGTATCGTAAATCTTATAAACTTGGTTTTCAGATAAAATCGACAAACAATGCCAAAAATGAATACTTCAGGATGACTGGTACATGTACAACATGTACAACAAAATTATTTTAAGCATCAACCAAAACTGACCATATTTGAACTTATAATTACAAAATTGAGAATGGAAATGGGGAGTGTGTCAATCTGTTAATTTATATAGGGTTAAAAAATTTGGAAATATTTTTGCCCTCCTTTTATTAAAAATATTGTCTCGCTACATAATTTCAGTAATTTTGATACCTCAGGCTAACTCGTATAACAAAATTATTTAACTCATCAACCAAAACTGACCATAATATTTTCACTTTATTATATAGATCTATATAGCCGCATAGTAAATCAGCAATATTTTGATGTCAGGGTGGATTGTATAATACAAATGACAGCAACATTGCAAAACAACATGTACAATGACAAAAATTTGTCCCCATCAATCTAGATTGCCAGCATGTCCTCTTTTTATTCAATATATTGTCTCGCAACAAAATTTCAGTAGTTTTGATACCTCAGGTTGACTCGTATAACAAAATTATTTTAACGCATCAACAAAAACTGACCATATTTGCACTTTATTATGTATATCTATAAAGCCACATAGTAAATCAGCAATATCTTGTTGTCAGGATGGATTGTATAACACAAATGACAGCAACAGTGCAATACAATGACAACAAAAATTTGTCCTGATCAATCTAGATAGCCAGCATGACCTCTTTTATTCAAAATATTGTCTCGCAAGAAAATTTCAGTAGTTTTGATACCTCAGGCTGACTCGTATAACAAAATTATTTTAAAGCATCAACCAAAACTGACCATATTTGCACTTTATCATGTAAATCTATATAGCCGCATAGTAAATCAGCAATATTTTGATGTCAGAATGGATTGTATAATACAAATGACAGCAACATTGCAACATAATGACGACAAAAAATATACCCATCAATTTAGATAGCCAGCATGTCCTCTTTTTAATTAAAATATGGTCTCGCAACAATTTTTCAGTAATTTTGATACCTAAGGCTGACTAGTATAACAAAATTATTTAAACACATCAACAAAAACTGACCATATTTGCACTTTATTATGTATATCTATATAGCTGCATAGTAAATCAGCAATATTTTGATGTCAGGATGGATTGTATAATACAAATGACAGCAACATTGCAATATAATGGCAACAAAAATTTGTCCCCATCAATCTAGATAGCCAGCATGTCCTCTTTTTATTCAAAATATTGTCTCGTAAGAAAATTTCAGTAGTTTTGATACTTCAGGCTGACTTGTATAACAAAATTATTTTAAAGCATCAACCAAAACTGACCATATTTGCACTTTTAATATTATGTATATCTATATAGCCACATAGAAAAGCAGCTATATTTTATTGTCAGAATGGGTTGCATTATACAAATGACAGCAACATTGCAACACAATGACAACAAAAATTATCCCCATCAATTAAGATTGCCAGCATGTCCTCTTTTTATTCAAAATATTGTCTCGCAACAAAATTTCAGTAATTTTGATACCTAAGGCTGACTAGTATAACAAAATTATTTAAACGCATCAACAAAAACTGACCATATTTGCACATTATTATGTATATCTATATAGCCACATAGTAAATCAGCAATATTTTGATGTCAGGATGGATTGTATAATACAAATGACAGCAACATTGCAATACAATGACAACAAAAATATATTCCCATCAATCTAGATAGCCAGCATGTCCTCTTTTTATTCAAAATATTGTCACGCAACAAAATTTCAGTAGTTTTGATACCTCAGGCTGACTCGTATAACAAAATTATTTAAACGAATCAACCAAAACTGACCATATTTGCATTTTATTATTATGAAATCTATATAGCCGCATAGTAAATCAGCAATATTTTGTTGTCAGAATGGATTGCATTATACAAATGACAGCAACATTGCAACACAATGACAACAAAAATTTGTCCCCATCAATCTAGATAGCCAGCATGTCCTCTTTTTATTCAAAATATTGTGTCACAAGAAAATTTCAGTAGTTTTGATACCTCAGGCTGACTCATATAACAAAACTATTTTAAAGTATCAACCAAAACTGACCATATTTTCACTTTATTATGTAAATCTATATAGCCGCATAGTAAATCAGCAATATTTTGATGTCAGGATGGATTGTATAATACAAATGACAGCAACATTGCAATACAATGACAACAAAAATTTGTCCCCATCAATCTAGATAGCCAGCATGTCCTCTTTTTATTCAAAATATCGTCTCGTAAGAAAATTTCAGTAGTTTTGATACCTCAGGCTGACTTGTATAACAAAATTATTTTACAGCATCAACCAAAACTGACCATATTTGCACTTTTAATTTTATGTATATCTATATAGCCACATAGTAAAGCAGCTATATTTTATTGTCAGAATGGATTGTATAATACAAATGACAGCAACATTGCAACACAATGACATCAAAAATTATCCCCATCAATTAAGATTGCCAGCATGTCCTCTTTTTATTCAAAATATTGTCTCGCAACAAAATTTCAGTAATTTTGATACCTAAGGCTGACTAGTATAACAAAATTATTGAAACGCATCAACAAAAACTGACCATATTTGCACATTATTTTGTATATCTATATAGCCACATAGTAAATCAGCAATATTTTGATGTCAGGATGGCTTGTATAATACAAATGACAGCAACATTGCAATACAATGACAACAAAAATTTATTCCCATCAATCTAGATAGCCAGCATGTCCTCTTTTTATTCAAAATATTGTCACGCAACAAAATTTCAGTAGTTTTGATACCTCAGGCTTACTCATATAACAAAACTATTTTAAAGTATCAACCAAAACTGACCATATTTGCACTTTGTTATGTAAATCTATATAGCCGCATAGTAAATCAGCAATATTTTGATGTCAGGATAGATTGTATAATACAAATGACAGCAACATTGCAATACAATGACAACGAAAATTTGTCCCCATCAATCTAGATAGCCAGCATGGCCTCTTTTTATTCAAAATATTGTCTCGCAAGAAAATTTCAGTAGTTTTGATACCTCAGGCTGACTCATATAACAAAACTATTTTAAAGTATCAACCAAAACTGACCATATTTGCACTTTATTATGTAAATCTATATAGCCGCATAGTAAATCAGCAATATTTTGTTGTCAGAATGGATTGCATAATACAAATGACAGCAACATTGCAACACAATGACAACAAAAATTTGTCTCCATCAATCTAGATTGCCAGCATGTCCTCTTTTTATTCAAAATATTGTCTCGCAAGAAAATTTCAGTAGTTTTGATACCTCAGGCTGACTCATATAACAAAACTATTTTAAAGTATCAACCAAAACTGACCATATTTGCACTTTATTATGTAAATCTATATAGCCACATAGTAAATCAGCAATATTTTGATGTCAGGATAGATTGTATAATACAAATGACAGCAACATTGCAATACAATGACAACAAAAATTTGTCCCCATCAATCTAGATAGCCAGCATGGCCTCTTTTTATTCAAAATATTGTCTCTTAAGAAAATTTCAGTAGTTTTGATACTTCAGGCTGACTTGTATAACAAAATTATTTTAAAACATCAACCAAAACTGACCATATTTGCACTTTTAATATTATGTATATCTATATAGCCACATAGTAAAGCAGCTATATTTTATTGTCAGAATGGATTGTATAATACAAATGACAGCAACATTGCAACACAATGACAAGAAAATATATCCCCATCAATTTAGATTGCCAGCATGTCCTCTCTTTATTCAAAATATTGTCTCGCAACAAAATTTCAGTAATTTTAATACCTAAGGCTGACTAGTATAACAAAATTATTTAAACGCATCAACAAAAACTGACCATATTTGCACATTATTATGTATATCTATATAGCCACATAGTAAATCAGCAATATCTATATAGCCACATAGTAAATCAGCAATATTTTGATGTCAGGATGGATTGTATAATACAAATGACAGCAACATTGCAATACAATGACAACAACAATTTGTTCCCATCAATCTAGATAGCCAGCATGTCCTCTTTTTATTCAAAATATTGTCTTGCAACAAAATTTCAGTAGTTTTGATACCTCAGGCTGACTCGTATAACAAAATTATTTAAACGAATCAACCAAAACTGACCATATTTGCACTTTATTATGTAAATCTATATAGCCGCATAGTAAACAACAATATTTTGATGTCAGAATGGATTGCATTATACAAATTAAATGACAGCAACATTGCAACACAATGACAACAAAAATTTGTCCCCATCAATCTACATGTAGATAGCCAGCATGTCCTCTTTTTATTCAAATATTGTCTCGCATGAAAATTTTAGTAGTTTTGATACCTCAGGCTGACTTGTATAACAAAATTATTTTAAAGCATCAGCCAAAACTGATCATATTAGCACTTTATTATGTCATGTATGTAAATCTATATAGCCGCATAGTAAATCAGCATATAGCCGCAAAGTAAATCAGCAATATTTTGATGTAAGGATGGATTGTATAATACAAATGACAGCAACATTGCAATACAATGACAACAAAAATTTGTCCCCATCAATCTAGAAAGCCAGCATGTCCTCTTTTTATTAAAAATATTGTCTCGCAAGAAAATTTCAGTAGTTTTGATACCTCAGGCTGACTCGTATAACAAAACTATTTTAAAGTATCAAACAAAACTGACCATATTTGCACTTTATTATGTAAATCTATATAGCGGCAGCTGCATAGTAAATCAGCAATATTTTGATGTCAGGATGGATTGTATAATACAAATGACAGCAACATTGCAATACAATGATAACAAAATCTTGTCTGCTTTAATTTAGATTGCCAGCATTTCATCTCTGTATTCGTTATATAAAACTGTCACTAAAGTCAGTATCAGTATCTGTATTTCCCACTTCCATGACTTCTGAATATGGACGGGTACATCACAGATTCCTTTTGGGCTATTGTGTGATGGGTTGGTCTGCGCATAAATTTGTCGTGCTTGCTGAGGTGTGATGATTTAAACTCAGTAGTTCAGGATAGTTTGTATAATAAAACTATTCCACCTCATCATCCAACAGTGTGACTGACATGACAGATTTCATTTGTACTTTATAATGAAAAGTATGAGAAGTTCTCTTCTAGGAAAAGTATACTGTTAGTATATTATGTCGGTTGGTTGATTTTGTTGGTGGTTAAATATCAAGTGGCAAATATTTCATTCCGTTTCACATAAGTATATTTTTTCGGACGTTCAAGATATCATTTATAATCCGTAAAGACAAATCTAACGAAATTGACGAGATTGTTCATAATTATACAACACCTTATGTGCAATAACACTGTACAATTTTCCTTTGAACATTTTTTTGGAAAACAGAATCGTAAATCCAAGGCAAACATAGGTGAATGACGATAAGATATTATAAAGAGACTGTCAAAAGTGGGAGGAACGAAGCAACTTTAAAAATGATGTTGATAACCCGTGATATAAAAATACTGTTCCGATGCGTGGATAACCTTTCTATCCGCCTTCTAGTTTAAATAAAATCCTTTCTTTTATGATAACTGCATGTGATCACAAGTGTGTAATTTTAAAGCCATTGTTTAATGTAAATAAGAATATGAAAAAAAAAGATTTTTTAATATGTGTATATTAAATATATATGACATAGAGTCTAACGAGTAAAGTAATTTGCTTTACTGGGAAAAAAGAACAATAGGATTATTATTATTGTTTATGTTTACAATCCGAAAAATTAAAATAAAATGAACTTCGGTTTCAACCAATGAAATGTCGTACACCATTCATTCACACCATTCCCGATCGCACGTTACACAATCACACCATTCCTCATACACCATTACACCATTCCCCTTACACCATACACCATAGCACCATACACCTTCTACCATTGCACCATATGCCATACACCATTACACCATACACGTTATTTTGGGAAGTTTACACCATCCAAGGGCTGTACTCGCAAGTATCAACACAAATATTGAACTTTAAGCGTTCCTGATGAAGGTAAATCCAGAAAAGCGCCTCGGACACATGAAATTTATAACGTGCTGTTTTCATTTTTTTACAGCACTGAGTCGATACCTCTGGTAGAGGCATATCATTCCCCGAGGGTATAATCAACTCAGTAGTCAGTACTTCGGTACTGACATGATTTATAGCAAACTGTTTAAAATTGCCCGTTTATAAATTTTGAAATTATACAGAAACTCTCTCAGGCAAAGTTGGCCTTAGATGGATTTGGCTATTTTTTTAGGTCCTTTTTGGTTTATTGCTCTTCAACGTTTTGGGTCCTTATATATCCTTGGCTTTCAAATATTCGGCATTGAGCGTTCCTGGTGAAGGTAAATCCAGAAAAGCGCTTCGGACGCATGAGAATTTATAACGTGTTGTTTTCATTTTTTTAAGGTCAATTCAAAATGTTACAAAATCATACGCTCGACTATAACAACCAAGGGAACGAATGGAAAACAACTATAAAAGTATAAACATATGAGTAAGAAAATAAAGATGCCGGGTACATGCACGAAGGAGAACATCAACGAATTAAAAATCTAGAGGTCATCACTCAGTCTTCAACTTGTTTGTATCAATAAGTGGTAGTTGTCTTAATTATACAAGAATACGTCTTCGGTTTTTTGGTTAACTTTCTATCTGATAAAATGAAAAGAGAGGAAAAAAGGAGAGTTATTTTAATTCACTTGATCAGAACATCTACAAATAACACTTAAACTCACCCATTTAGTACTAGATACTCCGGAAATAACCTTGAAACATTTCTATAAAATGTGCTACTATATCCCGTTAAACCTTAAAAAAAAAAGTTTATAATGTTTTTTTTTTTTGTTTTTTTTTATCGTTTTAATTAATTTAGGACTTAACAACCAAGCATATTCTTCATCATAATTGTTTCCTAAATAGCCAATCAAAGAATGATTGACAGATTAATGGCTCCCAAGAATGTGACGCAAAGCATGGATATTCGGGACGATAAAACGAAAACATGATATAAATAGAAACCATTTATGTTTTACACCGACACACGGATTTATTATTGTCATATTAGGTGAACTTTGATATTTAATTAATATAAGGAAATTTCACTCTATCCGGAAGTATTCTTCTAGTACTATGATATTACGTAGGTGTCGCGGACTAAGTGCAAATACAAATTACATAGTTGTATGTTTAAACTCACGAGTTATTTCAATAAAAGCAACCACTTCAACGAGATCTACATGTCAGTTAAATTAGAAAGATATTTGACTTTGATATGTATTGTAGTTCCGAAGTAAATTCTACGTCTTCTGTTATCATGTTATAGGAAATGACAAAGTGAAAACATACCAAAATAATATCAAGCAAAACTAGAAACTAACTAGTAACTCGTGATTCATGCAAAATGCTGCTAATAAAGTTCAATTTCTTTTTTAATTAATGAAAAAAGTTGTAACATGCGATGACAATGTTGACTAGACGGGTTTTACTATCCTTTTTTTTTAACTCAAACATTAGTTTATAATTTGGAATTCAACACATTTCCCATATTGACAACACGAGCAAATCCTATAAAGATGTTTTCTTGTTAATACAAGTATTGTGAACGAAAATAACTAGCACCGTTTATTTTTTGTGTGTTGTTATTTGCGGTTGTTTTTTTCTTGTTTTGTTTTGTGTTTTGAGAACACTGTACATACAACTTTTGGGATGGTAGATAATATGAAGTTGTTTGTCTACCTTTAAAGATAACAGCTGTTCTATTTAATTGTTAGATCCCGTATTACTTATTTACGATCTGCTGGTACGATTACGCACCGCTGTATAATTGAAGAGCGTGTCAGGCTGTCAGGCTGTATTTCATTTTATTTCCTTCTTATACAAAAATCTTAATTGTGTTTCAAATTTTTAGTCCACATGATTGTGTCAATAGATAAAAGAAAAGAATCGCGAATTTTGCAGACACCATTAAAGGAAAGAACTTGATTAATGAAAATTTAGTTAACTTGAATAAATATTGTAGTTCCTTTTCTAATTGCTTTTTATTTCAAATGCAGACGAAAACCTCAGACGGCGTACAAAATTTTGATCCTGGTATCTAATATGAGTTTATATATCCTATTATTCACGGACGCTTCAATTTATATGATACTCATCAAGGGTTACATCGTACAATCTTACATAAATCCTCATAATTTGAGTCTTAATGATACAATACTATAGATTGATTATGTTTCAATAGTATCATCAGTTTAATTGTCAATCAAAAATATAAATGTACATTCTTTCATAATTCGAAATAAGCTAGGAACAAAAATGAAAATAAGAAATGTCTTTCAAAATGCCCTATGAAAACAGCGTTGAATGGTTGTACATGTTGACTTTCAATTGAACATGTACGGTGTTAAAATAAAAGGCAAAATATACCAACAGGATGTTGAAATTCAAAAAGTCTAAACCAATCTGACAATAACATGGCAAAAAACAAAAAAGGACCAAGAGAGAAACACCAGTACACAAAATACAGCATTGAAACTAAAGACTGAGCAAACGAATCCCAATAAAACCAGGGATGATCTCATGTGCTCTGGAAGGGTAGCCAGAAATTGCTCCACATGAGGAGTTAACTATTTTTCAACTTTCAAACATTTTTAAAGGTTTGCATCCAAAATGTTTGATCTTGTGTGTAAGAGATGAAAGTTATTCCTGATACCGGTGTGTTGCTTTTTGAAAAAGTATTATTTATTTACCGCCACATATGTTCTGTTTCAGTTTCAGTTTAATTTCCGTTCCTGAATCTGATATCCACGAGTCGGATGTTTTCAAGCGATCAGGAACAGTTATCTCATCCGAACTAGCCTTCCCTACTTCCATTACTGAAATAAACTTTGAATAACTAATCCATGGCTTTTATTAAAAACGAAACAGATATATAAAACAATATACAGATATGCCAATCATTTAGACAACTGTTCATGGTAGTTTTCTACTTGTTTAGTTTGTTTGGGCTGTTTTGGGTCTGTTGTGGTCTTTACACTTAACATTGACAATTTAAACAAATGGTTATTAGAATCAATACACAAAATAATACAGCTGTAGTTGTTGTCTTCTTGAGGACAATTTATGTTTAATGAATATGCAATTCTTTAATTTAAAGGATTTCTTTCTAATAATAAAACATCAATTTCCGAATTTTTAATGGATCATGCATGGTTTGCTGTTCTGTCAAACAACAAATATGTAAATCATAAGATATTATATGTTATCGTTCATGTTGTCTGTCGCCTGGATTTGCAAATACAAACATTTTTTCTTCAGACAAAAACTGTTTCTGATTTATATCTACTACAACAATTGTATTACAACTGTTTTGTGGACAGCATTTACCACTGTTATTTTTCTGCTGTCATGTTTCAGAAGATGTAAGTAAAAGAACACTTTTATATTTGAGAGTAACATCTATTGATTAAATATCAATGAAAAAAATGCATCCTGGTTGTTCTCCTTCTGTCTTTTATCCTCCTTACGCTCCAAACAATGTTATCTGTATTATTAAAGGTTTTTATGCTTATTTTATGTACAGCATGTTCTTCATGTCAAGATTGGAGTAAAAGAGAAAAACTCTAATTGAATTGACACCTTCGTCGAGAATAAGCATTACATTTAAATATTTGAATGTAAAATGATTTTTCCATCTTTCATTAATAGTGTAAATTGCCATTCCATCTTTCCTCACTTCAAGTTTACCAGGTTAAATTTCACAGAAATGCATGTATACTAGCATTAACACAAACACTTAACAAATTGAAATGCAAAATCGACAGCACATGATTGCAAGCTATCAGAAAGATAAAATATCAGAAGAAAAGTAATTATTAAAAGAATACTTACGTTTGAATAAGTAATACATGTAAGTATTTTAATGTGAAATGATGTGTACATCTTCTTTCAATAGTGTAACATGCCATTCCAGTTTTCTTCGCTTTAAACTTACCAGGTTAAACTTCACAGAAAGGCATTTATACTTAAATTAACACAAGCAATTAAAACATTCAAATAAAAAAAAAACAGCACATAAGTCAACATAGTTTAAAAACGTACCAACATTTTCCTTTACAGCGACCAGGGAGAAATTACTGTCAATAACATCATTAAATGCATCATTAAACCCTGTAACTGCATTCACAAGTGAAGTTACACCGCCTGAACCCTAGTGAATATTAATTAGATATCTATAAATAAATATGCATCATTTATCTCAATGCCACTAGTAAAAATATGCTAAGTTGTCTACAACACATTAGGCATACTCTTTTTTCAGATTATTCGAATCTTCGATCATTTTATATCAATAAAAATTATACATACTGCTCAATTGAGATGTCAATAGATGGTATGTTAAAACAAGAAAATTCAGATGAGAAACAAATTTAGAATATACTTTTCCTCGATTGTCCTTTGAGAAATTTAAACTAAACATTATTTAGGAACTAAGATTCTAACTCTCTAAGGGAAGTATTCATAAAGCTCATTAAGTAGTCAACATTTGAACATACTTGGTTTTCAATACTTTGGTTTGAGCGTTCCAGATGAAGGTAAATCCAGAAAATTACTCGAATGCACATATTTATCAAGTATTTCCATGTTGTAAAATAGGATTGGAAAAGTACATTTGTAACTGACAGTAGACATTAAAGAATCCCGATCGTGCAAGCTGAGTTTTTTATCATAACCTAAAATTATAAACATTTACAATTTAGAAAATTGACACAAAAGGCGCTTTCCTTTGTATTTTTACAAGCTTTAAAAGAAAGTAATTAAAATTATAAAATATCAACCTCGTCGATAAGTTCTTCCCATGGCTGACGGTTTCTTTCATCTAGTAAATTGTTGCATAGCGAGGCAAAAATCTGAAAGATAAATAATTCTTATTTGATAGATATTTATAGGCATTGGTCACTACTATGTTATTAAAGTTGGACAACTTTAGATAAATATAAACATGTTTAAATAAACAAAGTGTAATGCATAGATTTGAAGAAGTCATTATCTCAAATCAATCATTATCAATTTAAGTTGTTGTCTTTATTGTCTATTTTCTTTAACATTAACTTTAATTATTATGTGGGATTCAACAACATCAAAATCATGAATAGAAAATTTTATTTCAAACACATGAAAGAGTATATATCAGACTTAGGTTTTCTTCTAATATATTAATGTTTATGTTCTTCCCTCCGAAGTTGTCATCCAATAGTGTTCTGTCTAATAACAAAATATATTGGTTACTAAATTATGATTGTTTAAAGTAAATAATATTTTTTGTTGTGAATGGTAGTTAATTGTATACCGTAACACTAGATAATTTATTTAATGGTACATTGTACGTAGAATTTTAATTTGATAGTTCATTAAGATAGATAATTATTCAATGCAAGATCCTAAAACTTGTAGATACAAAATTTGCAAAGAAAATTATCATATTCATATATTTAATCATATAAATTTCCTTACACTAACATTAGACAGTTAAGTTTTGTATGCTTTTTACATGTTTTACTTGGCTTTGTGGAAAGTTTTTATGCGTTAAGTCCTGAGTAGATTCATGTTTAATTTTATTTACAAATATCTTTCTTTTTTAATATGTGTGCACCGAATTGACTGTACTTTAGTTTCATTGTGTAATAAATTTGCCAGTTCACTGCCATTTTCTTGAATGTATTTCCAAATATTCACAATTCGTTATATTTAGAAAGATTCTGGTCAAAATAAATGAAAGTTTCATTTGCATCTTGTATCTTTACTGTTCCATGTGTACAATTTGTCTGGATAATGTATGATCTACGTAACTAACCTCTAGTTGATCAACTGAAAGTGTGTCTGTGTGGTTCGTAACATACTTGGCAATATCATTCAGTATTGATGATGACGTGAACAGATCACCTGACCGTAATTCATTATTATTTCTTGTTATGTTTTCTAGATCTTTCAGGATAATCGTCACATTATTATAGTCACTGGCTCCCGACGATAGTTCAGCTGTCTAAAATGATTTGTTTTCAAACTTTATAAAATGTTTTCATTTTGTTTGTTTAGACGGGCTTTGCATTAAGATGTTCGAAGAAATACGAATGTTAAATTTGATAAAATAGCAATATTGTTTATCCTTTATCATAAGTGTGTTTTTTTTATAATCTAGTACCCTCGCGGTCTGCAAATGACTAAAAGACGTAAATCCTTTAAAAGTATAGAATCATAACAGAACACGAACTCTATGTAACTCAAAATTATTCACTTATAAACCAAAATATCGACTTAATATACATGTATATAGGCACAAAGTTGTTGGAATGGTAGACATTGCAAACACGTTGTGCGTCGACCGCAGAACTGCCAGGGAATAAAAGATATGATTTCATATAAAACAAGACATGGGGTATTATTCAAAGAAACGCATGTGCACCAACCCAGCGACATAAAAAGACGTAATGTAAACATAAATCCTTTTTTACAAACGTCAGCACTAGGCAATTTACAATCTACCTGGATCTTGAAAACTTAAGAAATATTCTAGATGAACAAAAACGACAAAAATTCACAGTATTGTTAAATGAAGGACAATAACGCTTGATAAGACAGAGTAAAAATGTGAAAATAGTGAATTGAGAAAAAAAGTGCTATGCATCATTATAACAACAAGTTTTGAAAAAAAGTACAATGGTGTTCAAATTATTCCATGGCAATGGCTTGGAGCTGTCAGTCCGTCTGCCATACTACCCTTAATCAGTATCCGATAGATATTTGGTTTATTTTATTGATTTTTTTTAATTGAAAGCTTCGTTATTAAAATTCCCCTTTATGACACACAATTGATTTCATCTTTGGTTGATATCTAGTTTTGTTTGTAAAGCTTGACCTTCATACACCACGGATACTATATATGTACCTATGTACCTGTCAGTTATCACAAACCTCTTATGTTATATAGGTATGTTGTTTTGTCAATTGCGTTGTTGCCGTCAGTGTTTAATATATTATTGTTTATGAATAGATATGAATAAAAGCCCCATTGCCTATTATGTTATATTCTGCAATTTCAAGCATTCTTAATTATTTTGTCTTTAGATCAAACCAAATGAAAGTCATTTCATGTCAAAACTATTTCATGTTCTGATTTGTTTTGAACCAAATTCAACATACTTTTAATTGCACTGGTTCCCAGATTTCATTAGTAAACAAGTGTCCATAGTACACGTATGCCCCACACGCACTATCATTTTCTGTGTTCAGTGGACCGTGCAATTGGAGTCAAAACTCTAATTTGGCATAAAAATTAGAATGTTCATATCATAGGGAACATGTGTACTAAGTTGCAAGTTGATTGGACTTCAAGTTCATCAAAAACTAGCTTGACCAAAAACGTTAACATAAAGCGGGACAGACGGACGGACGAACGAACGAACGCACAGACCGTAAAACATAACGCCCCTCTACTATCGTAGGTGGGACATAAAACAGGTACTTCTGATCTGAGCAACAAATCAAATATGCCCTTCTGTTATAATTTCATATAATATGTACATAACTAAAATGAAATTTTTAAAAAATATAGTGATCCTCAAGTCCTTTTGTCTTTCATTTGATATCAAAATAACCCAAATATTGTAGTTATTTTGTTTAGAATATGAATTTCATTCTTGTATGTGCTTTCTGAGGGGGCAAACATTAGTGGTTCTTTACCTATGTTTTACCGCTTGGGAAAATATCGAAAATTTATTATGCATGGAAAAATATTGTCAGAGTATACTCAGGGTTTACCTGTTCTTTTATATGTTGTATTGATTTACTTATACAATTGCTATAGTTCGGTTTCTCCCACTTTCCATCGCTACTGCAGTATCTTGAAACATTACCCGTGTATTCACCAGTACAGGCTAAGATAGCTAATGTGCTTTCTGTTGTTATACTCCAATTAGTATGAAAGTTGTCCATATTTTCTTCACAAAGATTTGGTGAATCTGCAATAAGCAAGTATAGGGTAACTGAAAAAGTGATAATGAATATAGTAATAGGTGTCTCATAGAGTATACTTAATTGAAGAGAAAGATTAGTCTTCGCGTCGCCAATAAAACTGTATTTGCAACCTTTTAATCCGCAATTGACGGTGGTAAATCTTCAATACAGAACAATTTTGCCTTAAATTACATAAAATTAGGAATTAATTGAAATAAGTATTCAAACTCAAAATGCAAATCTAATGATTTAAATAAAATAAATAATGAAAATTGCAAATTCAAATACAATCAAGTAAGTTGGCAACATATCAACACATATCAAACACTACATTTGAGGTGGAATAAAATTAACAGCATTATGATCACTAGTATATCAATTTTGATCTGAAACAATAATTTTTGTTCTGAACAGCTCTTAACAGACTGAACAATAAACTATTAACTAATTTTTTGTCTTTCGGTAAATTTTTAGACTTATCCACTGATATTAAGTCAGTACTGTTTAGACAATTCACTTGTAGTCAAGTAAGATCTGTGTACTCAAACATCCTTATGGATTGTCTGCAAAGGTACTGAACCGTTCTGAATTGACTGCAAACGAATTGTCTTGCCAGTATTGAAATAGGTTCACTGGAAAAGTCTGAAAATTGAAACTGAAAGACTATAATGACTGAATAGTTTATTATTCAGACGTGTCTGATGATGTTAAGATCAAATTGACCGTTGAAAATTGAAATTAATTTACCAGGGTATGATATTACGGGTGGCTGAATCTGCTCATTGCTACCCGCATCGAACCTGCTCTTTCATATCTTGTATTGATTTACCTAGGCAGTAGCTGTAATTTGGTTCATCCCACTTTCCATCGCTATTGCGGTTTATGCTCGAAAAATGAAACGTTTTTGAGGTATTTATCCCCTGGCAATTAAGGGACTTAAGCAATGGTCAGCTATGAAAGCTATCTAGATTTGAAAGAAACACAATGAATTTGTAAGGAGTTGAATTGAAGCAGAAATTGCAAAGGAATTAGTCAAGACAAGGCGAGGGATCGGACGGATACATACAATGGACATCTGAGAACTGAAACAAATTGCACATTTTGCCAGCTTTGTTTTGTATGTAACCGCTTTCCGAGCAGTGTTGGTTATAAAGACGAGACACATTATTTTGTGGATTCATCTTTATTTCAACATATCTTTATTTTCATTTTGTAAAACCAGAAAGATATAATACAATTACTGAATTTCTCTGGTAAAAACTATGAGCTTGACGAGGTTCGCACTGAAACCCGGACCGAACGCCGGACCCGAACTTGAGCTGAAACCAAGAACGGACGCCGGACCCGGACTTGAAGAAATTGAAAAAGTGTTTGTCATGAATTGGATCTGTTCTGACTCAAAGTTTTAATGCTTTGAAGATAACTGTCGGGATAAGCATATAGATTTAAATGCTAGATTAGTTTGTAGCAGGCAGGTTGTTAAACATTATTATAATAATGAAAAAAAAGTCTGACAATAATGGCTCAACTGTAGTCATAATCTATAGGTGTATCGAAACCCTGACGGATTGGAAACTGATTTTAACTATATTTCTTTTACAAATTAAAAGGATGAATAATTGAAAAGTAAAAAAAAATGGTCCACTTCAGGTTACAGCCCGGATTCACCTACTAGTATATTTCTTCTTACGCCATGTACTTGTCTGTGTATTACAACTTTGAACCAATGTTCCGAGAAAAACTTTAATATAATAAACAGTGTACATACAGGTAGTGATCTCAATGAAAAAAGGTCACACCAGTCCGGAATCACCGGATCAAAAGAGTATAGTTTGGTTGATTTACCGTTAAATGTCGTTTAAATGATTTTTCTGTTGAAAATCAAATCGACAACAAAAATGAAAAAAAAACAATGTTCAAGCAAATAATTATCCAAATTGCATCTTTTTCGATGTATATTTATTTCGTATACGTGTTTTTGTTCCAAAGGTGGGCTAAGAACATGCTTTATATGTACATTTGTTGTAATGGCCTGGCCATGAAGTTAAATCGACTATTGGGCTCAAGCAAAAAAGACTATCAGGTGCTGATACTTTAATCAAAAACCAATATTACAAATAGTACAAATATGAAAATACAAAGAGAAATACAATTTTACAATGTGTTGAATTAATTTCATAATAAAATGGAAAATGGAAACGGGGATTGCGTCAAAGAGAAAACAACATTGACTAACAAAGACAAGTCACGTCTTAATGAATTGTCTGATATTCTATCAGAAATAGAATATCACAATAAAAATACCAATCTGGGATGTTAGCTTGCTTATTGTGACTCTTCGTTCGAAATAAAACCAATTGTGGCAAAGTTGTCTTATGGACTCCTTGGAAGTGGATAACAAGGGCTTCAAGATATAAGCCCAATTACGACGTTACTTTTCACGGAATTCTCTGCATTTATCAGAGAGATAAGCACGATGAAGAAAAATCCTGGATTCAACTTCGAATCTGAGGTCATACCAATTACAAAGGGTACTGCGTCTTTGTTCACACCTTTTTGTGATATTCTATTTCTGATAGAATATCAGACAATTCATTAAGACGTAAGTTGTCTTTGTTAGTCAAGGTTGGACAGTTGACAAGTTTATTTACGAGTGACGCCTAGAATATTTCTGGAGCACCATACCGCACATCAAGTTTGTACCATAATCTTTGTACGCTTTTTGTTGGGTTGTTGGCCTTCGACGCCCTCATGCTAATGGCATGTTTGGCAGACTCTGGTCCAGACTATATATGGACTCTGGTGCTTCGTTGCCAAGTTCAACTACAACAGGAGTTTGTTCGTCCTTTTGTGTGCCTATCACTTTATGTACATCAGTTGGATCAAGATGTGTATTGACGAAATCTTGCACACGATGGAGCGGATCTTCAGTCTTGTTAGGAAGATATCAAAACGCTTGGCTGTCGTCGTACTATAAGATGCGGGCCTCGGTTCAAATTGGCCCTTATCTCAGCTTTTTTCCCGGCTTACACGTACAGCCTCTAATTTCATTTCAGCTTTCCAGCGTATGGCCTCCTGTCTTATTTTAGCTTTTCTTTGTGCGGTCTCCTGTTCTGTTAGGGTAGCTTCTTGTTTCATTTTGGCTTTGAATTCAGTTTGTCTCAACAGAGTTTGTTCCTCTAATAATGCCTCCTGTTATAGGGTCAAGGCATGTTTTCCACAAAGGGTATTTTTGATTTAGCAGCCTCTGCTTTGATCGCTACCTCCGTTCTAGGTTAGACATGTCAGAGACGTTAGAACTTCCGCTGTGTGAGGTTTTCTCACCTTTTGATGTCTTTGTATTAGTTTATTTGCCCTTTATCAGGATTTGGCGATGCTCTTGTAGTGTTTCCATGACAAGGTCCGCCTTGGACGGTCGAATATATGTTGAAAGATTACATGTGTCGATGTCCTCAAGACGATCCTACGTTCTGGTCTTCTTCAGATGAATCAAGTTCTCATCTGTGAGCCTGCGATAACTAGTACAAGCTAAGTAAAATCATTTCTTAATACACTGCAAAAAAATCCTTCTGATTGGTATAGTGGTATTGTCATAAAGTGCTTTGAAATGAACCGTGGTATATCAAACATCGAATTCCCTCACAAAATGTTATCGCGCACTATACACTACAGCAACGAATTCATCCAAGATGGCGGAAGTAAAAAAATGTTCCTCGGTTCCGTTATGACTTTGCAGTATAGTTAAAGATACGTGTGAGAAAAGGAACAAGTAACAATAATTTCGATTACTAAATGTTTTACACAGATTAAAGATGTATAATCCTCCTAGGTTAGGAACGCATAAATTAATTGTGAAAATAATCAAACAAACAATATAAATTGAGGAACAGGGTTCCAGAATAATATATAACAAACACATATGCATATGGCTTAAATACGTTGTGATTTTTATGCATGTTAAGTGTGATTTTGTTTGTTTTGATTTACATTGGATGATTGTCGGGACCTCGATGGTCTACAATAATCACAAGCCTAACAACATCAAAATACATCATACGAAAATAAACGACAAATTTGATAAAATTCGAAAATGTATGGTTGTAGCATAAAAATGTAATTAGAAGAATTGATGGTCGTTCGTAGCATAATCTCGACACATTTAAAAAGTGACCACCAAAAAGGGACCAAATAAACAACTGCACCTTGTATATAATCTTTCTGCATGATCCTGTCCCAAGTCAGGAGCCTGTAATTCAGTGGTTGTCTTTTGTTGCCAGATATCATATTTGTTTTTCGTTTATTTTTTATTGCAAAAAAAATTGTTCAGGGAATTGTTACTAAATGTAACGAACAAGTTGTATTTAGTTTAAAAAATGAAAAGCTTCCCCTAATAGGCCCCTTCATGGTTATTGCAACCATATTAAAAAGGGGCAGATTTTTTAGATATAGGTAGAATTATAACTGTTAGTATGAAAGTACGGGAAATCTTATGCATGTTTCCAAGCAATCGTTCTGATTCAATGATTTCTCCCGTCTTTTTCAAACCATTGTCACCTTTATTATGAAATTCGGCTCCCTATTGATTATGGCTGCAATAACCGTGAAAGGGCCTATTAAATCACTGTGCATCATATCATTACACTTTAAAAATTGAATAATTAAAATTGTCACATTGTGCACCTGTCTTTTTATGCCTTATGAATTACCTTGTATGTTATCCGGCGGTCACATCTCTGAAATTTATTTTCACCATCCGTAATAATTATCTAAAATGTTAACTTGCCATGCCATACTTGATAGAAATGCGGACGTGGAAGAAAGCACTTTACACCAAACCGTCAACGGAGATTACATTCCATGTATTTTACATTATAACGATTTCGGATCATTTCGTCTTTTAAAAGACAACGACGTGTAACTGTAGAGAGTTGTACTTAATTAACAATAGAAATTACAAGTTGTTTACGGAATCATTATCATGTGGATATGATGAAATTAGATATAGAGTAAACAAATATATCAAATTCCATGAATGATACATTTTTGTGCAACCAACACAATGAAAAGAGGGCCGAAGATTAACATTGACAATTGACAATGTTTCCGAGTTGAAACAGCCACATACTGCATGGTAAAAAAAGTTTATACAATGATTGAAACATTTTAAAGAAACAAAATGTGTTGGTCTTTTTGTCTACCACCCGACCTCATGAAATTCAGAAACAAAATTTGTGAACAAACAAATGAAAATCTCTGGCCCTAGTTCTGAGTGGAATGCAAATGTTTATTATTTAAGGAATGACTGTTATATTTTTACAGTATATTAAGAAATAGCGTACAATATGTGGTGCACACTGAATAACCCGCTGATGACGTCACGGTCACATCACAAAATTATGTCAATGAGCTGATAGACAATACACGTTCAGCCAATAAGAAGACGTGTTACATCCAAAAATATAATTATTGCAAAATGAACCCTAAAGCATATTTTGTGAAAAGAATGCATTAATTTCTGCAAATACTGAAATCAAAGATTTATATAGTAAGATCTTACTATATTAAACCGTCTTAGTACATTTCATTTTGAACTTAAACGTACAATTTTGATATTTTATAGTAATATGTTTTAATAAAAAATATGGTATAATTGCAAATGAGATAACTCTTCACCAGAAATCTAATGACACAGAAATTAGCAACTATAGGACCTCATACGGCCTTCAAAAATAAGTAAAACACATACCGCATAGTCAGTTATAGAAGACCCTGAAATAACAACTGTAAAACAGTTCAAACGACAAAACTAACAGCCTGGATTGTGTTAAAACAATGAACGAAATTCAATTATGATATATAGTAAAATACGACTGACTTGGGAAAGGCACATAAAGAATGTGGCGGGGTTAAACATGTTAGCGAACGCCCATTCCCCCCTCTAACCTGAAACATTGGTGTAACAGTACACCATATGAGCAAACTTTAAAAATCAGTTGAAAATGGCTTAACTAATCAGATCGATACAAAACAGAAAAACAAATAACAAAACACAGACCGTACGTGGCTGGGTAGTTACAGTCCGTGTAACGTAAAAGTTAACAAAACGAACGATGACCGAATCATGTACGGACGATGCCCGAACGATGTACGTACGCTTCCCGAACGGTGTACGAATGCAAACGAAACGCTGACCGAACGTTGTACGGACGCTGAACGAATGATGTACGAACGAAACCATGTACCATAAACCATACCAAAAACGATAACATATTTAAGCGCCCTTTTATCGTACATCGTATGGTTTTGCGTAAATCGTTTCATTAAGCATATACCGTATCGTCTAGCGTATTAGCGTACATCGTTTCGTTTAGCGTATATCGTATCGTTTAGCGTACATCGTTTCTTGGCGTGCATAGTTTCGTTTAGCGTATATGTTTTTTTTTTTAAATATAAAACATGAATGGTGTTCTGTTTAATTTTTTTATATAGGTGACAATAGGCGTAAAATTTAGATTGGATGCATGTTTCAGTTTTTAATTAATAATTTAATAAATTATAATTTGATCTGACTCGGTGTTGATCCAAAATTATTTACATAAAACGTTTGAAAAATAAACACTGGAATAAATTTAAACAAATTAAAAGATACGATTATGAATTTTGTTAGCCATAGAAATACGTACTTGGTGAATGTGCGAGTAAACTGCAGTCTGCATGGTATTTAGTCAACATTTTTTTGAAAATAGCCCAAGGTATTAACATTATTTTTTTAACCTAAATGAACAATTGATTTAAGATGGAATTCGGAATTAATCTAATGTTCTTACAAAAGTTTATTTGGGGTCTTAAGGTTGACCTTTTGTCCAAAAGGTTTGTTAAATATTTTTATGTATTCTCTTTTATCGCATGTATTTTAAAATCGACTGAATAGCAGTTGTATCCATATATCGTAATTAAACCATTTTTTTTATATTATAGATTTTTTTTTATTCATCTATCAAATCAGTCGGAAAAAAACAAATATTCGAGAAATTTCAAATAAAAACAATTACTCGTTATGTGCCTCATCAACCCTAAACATAAATCCCTACCGATGTACATACGATAGTGTATTATTTTAACTATAAATGCACTTGACTTTAAACTATCATCAACAATTGTCCGGCAAAAAAACTAGACCCTCTATTCTTTAATTTTCTTATACCATTTTCCTCTGTTCTTTATTTTTCCCGTTATACTCTATTCTAATTTTATATTTTTTTTCTTTATTTTCCTGTATCTATACCTCCTTTATTCAGAGCAACCCCACCCTAAATATACATATGATACACACGGTCTATAGATCATCACTTGTGCCGTGATACATGTTTGCATAACAAAGGATGTCCTTGTTCATATTTATAACATGTTAAATGTCCTCCTAATAATACATATAATAGTTGCCACTGGACATTAAACAGCTAACTCTAAATTCATCCGTCATATTCTTAGTTTTGTTATAATGTGTAAATCACACAACATGATGAACAAATAATTATTGCAGATTTTCACTGCCGAAATAATGGGAAATAATTGTAAACAAAACCACTCAATCACATCCCTACGCCACAAAGTCTAGCCTTTTCACATGTAAATAAATTATTTTCATAAATCTATTTCAGAATAATTTTAAACAATTTTAAATCAAACGGTCATTTTTCTTATTTGCCAAAAAAAAAAACAACATCAAACAATTTTTTTCATTTCTTATTTTAAACAGTTCGATTGTTTTTAATGGTCGGTGCCTGACAGCATCTATAAAATCTATCACCATGTTTGCCAATAAGAAAGCTTCATAGAACAGGAAAACAACAATGTCTTATAGAAATACTTCCAGACCATATTTTCCAATTTCTGTTGTAATGTGGTTTAATGCAAAAAAGGTAACTCCTGAATACTGATTTGTACCCATCAAGCATTTGGGGTTAATAACAAATCTATGGTAGTCTCTTTTTCTTTACTCACAAAGTATTCGACTAAATCATGTTTTATTTATGAAAATTGCTCATTGCTGACGAATGTTAAATATTGATCCCTAGATTTTCAATTGTTTAGTTGTTAGGTTACTGTCTGATCTCGCAAACCTGACATTTTATGGTCATTATGTTTTGCATCCAATTGCACCAATTTATTAAAAAGATATTAACGCGACACCGTACGAGAGTCGTTACTTTACATAAACTACTAGTATTTTTTTTTTTCTATAACGAAATACGAAACCACTTCTCGCAATTCGCTTTGGGGTAATTGTGCTTCTCTTTTGACAAAATATGGCCTTGTCTCAAAAACAAAAAAGTATATAATATAGAGTAATATATAAAACTGGACTACAGTGAAGAGTTAGGAAGTAGGAATTCCGAATTTTAATTGAATGTTCTAAATCTTTGTGTATTTCTGATAAATGATTGTACAGACTCAAAAAAGTCTTTGTTTTGCTGAAATGAAAGGTCACCGTCACCAGCCAATAGAAGCAAAATGGATATAGTAGATCTTTCTAATTTTGAAAACAATATTTCTGTTGCTTCGTTGATGAAAGGGCACTTAAAAAATAATGAATACTATCCTCAACAGGGTGGCCACAACTGCATGCGGGATTGGGTTTAATATTAATAAGGTTTAAATCTGCATTTGAAGAACTGCACCATATTTCTCAACTGTGTATCAATGATATTAAGATTTCTATCACCACAACTAAACTAGGAAGTGCGTACTGTGAATAAATTATTATACTCAGTTTACTATTGCTTACAACAATTTATCACATATAATACCACGTTAACAATTAGGCCCGAGAACACAGTTATTTCGTAGTGCATTTCTTTTAGACAATAAATACAAATTAAAAAAATCGCACCTGCTCTATCTCAAGAAAGATTTTTACAGTGTAGTGTACTACTATTGGGACAAATAATATCAAAATTATAGAAACTTCTACCAGCTCCAGAGGAGGGGCGACAGCCTTAGGTGCTGTGTGCAAATTTTTGTAGGTCACGTGGTACGATTTTAGCGTCTCTCGACAATTTTGAATCTGGAAAAGATCGATCTGTTCATGTTTTTATATCAAATATACTCTCTTGCACTCGCAGAAAATATAGAAAGTTTTGAAGTAAAAAGATTAATCAATGATAGAAGATCACTTTATATGAAATATTTTCTTTATGTTTTTTATCTTTTAAGTAAATTCTATCAATAAAGAAATGCACTGTAATGGCGGGAAATTTTATTCGATTTCTGCGAAATCACGAGGCACAGATTTTTGTAAATTTTACAAATGTCAGCACGTGAAAATCATTCAAATTTATGCCAATTAAAGAACACTATTCAAACATTCTAAATCTTCTTAAGTCTCCTTAAGTCTCCAGCCGTTGCTTTGTAATAAGTCGCTAAAATATGATTTCCGGTAAGTAAAATATCAATAATATTTGTCAAATCCGCTAGTAATTATGTTATTTTAGGCATATAAACTCTTATATGTATTTTAATCATTTTGAAAACAAAATGAAAATTTTGTCTTATGAATAACCATCATGATAAATATAGTTTTTTTCGTAATTGAATCGTGCATTATTTGTGTATTGGATTGCTTAATTGCCTTCTCTCTAGTGTTATCTCTGTTTTGTTAACTGACAAATGACGAAATAATGCAATATTTAAAATTAAGTATTTTACAAAACTTTGTCCCGATTAAAAACTTAAAACCGATTGAATAAATTGAGAATTCAGTGATTATCGATGTCGAAATTAGCCCTTGGTAATAAACAGTTAGTTTGGGTATAAATATGCTTATTGTCAAGAAATAACTAACAAATTTGTTTATTATGTATGTACAAAGTATATGTATATTGCATGATAAGCCCTCCTGTATATTACTTGTTTTTTTTTAATTGATTCAACAAATTTCGTTTGTCCAGGTGTCATTAACGGTGATGTCAACACCATGAGTAGTTTGATATAAATGACACAATACCACCGCGACCGATCGATAATATAAGACAAATCTGCGTGCCGTGTGCAGAGTGTCGTCCCTCCTCTATACCAGCTCTAACTCAAAATATGGACAATTCTGTGATAAGGGGGTCTAAAATTCAGTTTGACAGCTTCAGACGTACTAATTTTTTACCTATTTTAACTGGTCCAAATCACTCCTTAACATAAAGATTCAGCACCCAAATTGTTTTAACATGTAATTTCATCCCCCTTCTTGATATTTCATGCATTAAATTTCAAGAAATAAATTGGGAAAGTATATCCAAAAAAAAATGCAAGTTATACACTGTTCACACTAGGGACTATATTCGTAGGGTGACGGTGTTTGACAGTCTGAAGGAGACAGCATCAAGGATTTAATAAGGCAAAGCTTTTGTTGTACTCAATCTTACTTTAAGTTTTCTTTATTATATTTAATAGATATATATCCGAGATACGATTATGTAGTTTTCTTTTTTATATCAAACCTGATCATCTATGATATATATATGGAACTTTTTAAAGACCTTGGCTGGCTATACAGCCCTTGCACGGTCGGTTCATCTATGATGATGATGGGAGTTTTTAACGACCTTGACTGGCTATACAGCCCTCGCACGGTTGGTGTGCAAATGATGTCATCTATAATTTCTACTGGAAGTGTTTAACGACCTTGACTGGATATACATCCCTCGCACGGTCGGCTCGGTGCCCGAAGGCGTTTGGTGAGCGTTTAAATAATTTTGTGCCATCGGTCAGTAACAGGTGGAGGACGCCATTTTGGTAGGCCGCCATCTAGGTTTTGTGAGTTGTTTTGGTTTTTCTTTTGTTGACTATTTTGATGTTATGTCTTCACAACGGCTGCTTTCAGGGCTAGATTTGTCAGCTTGGCAGCCCGCTAACCTCGATGATGGAGTACTGGTAGATGAGTCTCGGACGTAGTATTAACGATGACAGGAAGCATTATCAGGACCAAAGTCGTGAGACAGTGAAATGGTGGTCCATCATCTAACACCTAGGATACAGCCCTCGGACGTCACTCGGCATACCACTCCCCCATCTATAATGGGATATTATTCCACTTTTTATACATATTGATAGTTTAATCAATATCTGATTGGTTGAGACTATCCCACGTGTCGTTGAACAAATCTTCATATTCCATTCTGAGGATCATATTCCCCTCTGAAATGTCGGGATTACATCGTGTGACGTTACGCGCGGTTAATGTACATAACGTTTTGAACTTCTTATTCTTCTTAAAATAGCGATAGCAATAATCATTATCATGTTCAAATTTATTTCAGACGATAAAACAAAAAGACTTATAATTAAATGTTGATCCGTACTGTTTATCAATGGGTATGTCGTGTTTTGTTTAACTTATAAAAACAAGCAGATAAGAAAACAAAATGTATGCAAAATAATATTTAATGTATTGATAGTAAACAAACCATAGGCAGTGGAATAAAACATTCATTTCCCTTTGCTTCGGGAGATATGAAGATTTGCTCACCCTCGAAAAATCAGAGTTCCCTCGGGCAGAGCCCTCGTGAAATATGAATATTCTTGGGTGAACAAATCTTCATATCTCCCTCAGACACGGGAAATAAATGTATAATGTCTAATGAGAGAATTTAACCAGAGACTGAATAACGTAGAAATAACAAATTAAAGGTCACTGTACGGCCTTCAACAATGAGCAAAATCCATACAGCATAGTAGGATATTAAAGACTCCGAAATGACAAATGTAAAATACACTCAACACTGTTCAAACATCACCGCACGTCAAACTTTGAACAACAGAAAAACTTGATTGGACATTGGTGACAATTTGTCACGCCCTCGTGAATTGGCGTACATGTACGTCCTATCAAATACCTACAGAAAGCTTCCATTGAAATTATTTTACACACAAGTAACTGTGTATTTTACTGATTTTCTTAATAAAAAAAAAAAACAAAATGTATTTTGCGTTAAATGTGCAATGAAGCCACGGATTCGTAATCTTCAAAAAATAGTTCAGAAACGGTTGATAAAATGTGGAATGTCTTGAATAGAAATATAACAATTATGTCCAGTGCGCGTTTATAAAACGGACTCTATTTGGACATTTTAAGATACTATAAGTACTTGTTTTCTGTGAATAGAATTTTAGAGGTCAATACGACTTGTCATAAGTTGGATTTTCAATTTTAATAAAAAAAGGAGTTGGGTTTTCTTCTTTTCTTTAAATTTATATCATGATTCTTTGATATTTCCCATTATCTTCTGAATATTTTTTAAGATATTTAATTCAAAATTTGTATACCAAACATTTTTAATTTTACTCTGCGTTTATAAATAGCATTGAAAGTACAACATCTTATAAACGATAAACATTGATAGAGAGTTGTCTCATTGGCAATCATACCACATCTTCCTATATCTATTAACAATCGAAACCCCTGAAATATCGTCTCATGACAAGCACGAAAAATGGCGAAACTGAACTTCCAACAACGGGCGATGATTTTTAATTATACAATATTCTTTCAATGGATTTTTTAAATGCAATGTAGAAATTATCAATTAAGACATTTTTTTATCCCTTTTGAAATTACTTAATCGAATATGAAGTCACATGCACGAAGAAGTTTGTCTGACGTGAAAATACTTAAGTCCCATATCTCACGGCTACATGGACACACACAGTGTACTGATCTTAATAATATATTAATGTTTGCAAATTCGTTGTAAGAAGGAAGGCCTTTTAACTTTATATCACAATAAGCATATCTAAAGTAAGTCGTCACGTAGCTCATTTATGAAGAAATGTCAAACTGGGGGGGGGGGGGGGGGGGGGGGGGGCTAGTATGAAACTTGAAAAAAAGGGCACAACAGGAGTTTACAGAAAAAAGGGCAGGATGGGCATCTTGCCAAAAAGAAAAAGGCATGATGACTTTATGTAAAACAAGTCAGGAAAAATTAATAACTAAGAAAGGAAGGACCGAATAGAGTGTAAAATAAAAAAGCAGGACTATATTTACATTGAGTTTACATTTAAAGAAAAATGCAGGACAACATTTTTCATCATATTACGCGTCATTGATAATCTGATCACTACAACGTTTTTACAAAATATTCGTTCCCGTGAAAACTAAGATTTGTTAAACTTTCAAATTTCATCGAAGTCTCTTCTCAGGATATAACGGCCATCTGTATGTTGGCTTTAAAGTCGACAAGATAACAGGTCAATATATTAATGTATTCAAGTGAATTTAAGATTTGTTGCAATTCTAAAGTACAATGGGTAAATCAATCTTATCTTTGATGTGCCACATGGGCATCCCTATAAACATGATAAAGTAAGACAGTCCATGCGTGACCCATAGCATTAGATATTTTTGCGTGAACCCCTGAGGGTTCACGCATATTTATTAGTTAGAAATATAGTCTATGGAGGAATATTCGGAAGCTAAATTATTGTTCATTCGGAACACCTATTCATCTTATCTGTATTAGCTTCCTGCAATTAAGAGCACCTCCATACTGTGTATCTAAGATGAATTAAAACTTGGCAATAAAGAATTTTCGAAGATCGCTAATTCACTTATCTGATATATGATAAACAATCTATAGATCCTTTTCAAACATGTATATTTATTGTAAAGCTACATTTTATGCTTTGCAAGGGTTTACTGACTTGAGCAAAGTTGACAGTTGTACCGTTTGATAAACAAGTGAAAGTTAAATGGTCAAGATTTAATTATAACGACCCATGGTATCAAACATCTGGTAAAAGAGAGGGTCTGAACACGGAAACACGTGAAATAACAAATCGCAAAAACGTTGCACGGTAAAAAAGACTCTGGAAAAACGAAGCCAAGGAATAAAATCGTAAATATTAAGGAAAAAAGTACCAAACGTTATTACTCATCCGTTCTTGGGGATCATGCATTCATTATAAATGGACATGGCGACCCTGCATGTGGTCACCTTTTAGCGTCCGTTAGTTGCATCCGATTTATTATATAATACAATAGGCTATAATAATTAATAAATATCTTGGGACCAGTTAATTAGTTTATAATTTAAAACAATATTTGGGCTGACTATGAATTAGTCCCGGTTTACTTTTTAATCAAATGCGGGACAAGCACGAGAAAATAAGACTACCGACACGAAACACGGAAAATAATTATTGCAAAACACGAAGCACGCACATCGAACCAAACACGAGAAAACGAGAAATAAAACGTTGAAACACGGAAACACGTGAAATAAAAAAGCCGAAAACGTTGCACGAAAATAACCCTTTACCACCCTCTAAATAGGCCATACTAGATGTCGACACCTCATATCAGAACTTAAGTAGATGGTCAATTTCGTTTGCAAGGTTAAAGAAATCTTCACCTTGCTCTAATTTGCCTGTGAAGACCATAAAACCGTCATCCCTATTGACAGTGTAATTTGATGTTTTCTCTCCATTGGAACTTATCTAAGATTTTAATGAATAGGGCAGACATATGCAGATCTGTGCATGTTGGTGACAATGGGCGCTCCTATAATGTGTTTGTATAACAGTCCATTAAACTTAAATTCATTGTTTCTAAGAATTAATTTAACAAATGCAGTTAAATCTATTTTGTTGTGAATCTTTAAAGTATATTCTCCTGTGTGTCAATAAATTCTAATGCGTTGATAACAGTTTCTTCTAAATTATCAATGATCATATTTGTGTACATTGACGTACATCATAGGCAATAAGAATGCATACTTTTTTACCTCGTGTGACTCTATTTTATTAATGAAATTTTTGTGTATCTTGAATGTGAAAGTTATGCCTCTTCAATAATTGGATGTTGGATGTGTACTAATTGATAATTTAGTCTTAGATGCATGATATTTTTAATTAGTTGTTATAGTGGCTTTGAACATGCTGTCAGTAACTGCGAGTACTCTCGGATCTGAACTTAGTGTCTATTTGTTGTTGGGATATACAAGTACCCGGCCACGTCCACTCTGTGTAGTATATCTGTTTGTATCCATCTGATGAGTTAAGCTTTTTTCAACTGATTTTTATAGTTCGTTCTTATTTTGTACTGTTACACCACTGTCTCACGTTAGGGGCAGGGTTGGGATCCCGCTAACATGTTTAACCCCGCCACATTCTGTATGTATGTGCCTGTCCCAAGTCAGGAGCCTGTAATTCAGTGGTTGTCGTTTGTTGATGTGTTACATATTTGTTTTTCGTCCATTTTTTGTACATAAATTAGGCCGTTAGTTTTCTCGGTTGAATTGTTCACATTTGTCATTTCGGGGCCTTTTATTGCTGACTATGTGGTATGGGCTTTGCTCATTGTTGAAGGCCGTACGGTAACCTATAGTTGTTAATTTCTGTGTCATTTGGTCTCTTGTAGAGAGTCGTCTCATTTGCAATCATACCACATCTTCTTTTTTATATTTATGATTAAATCAAGTAAGTATCTCTCGCGGGAGAGTTACACTTATTGATGATTGGTCGGTAACGAACATTAATGTGTCCTGCTAGCTGACCAGTTCGCAATGCCTCATTACTTATTTCTAGATTAATTTTATGAATTTTTGGAAGAAGGTACATATGTGTCCTCCATGTTTTGAATTATTATTATTCTTTAAGAAATTATACGTCTGGGAATCTTTTTTTTTTCTCTCCTTGCTTTATATTTAACACTTCTCTCAACTTGCCAAAATTGTAATGATTTACAATAAAAAGAAAAAATTATCCTCCACACACATGGCCAAGATAACACTGATATATAATTTCTTATTCAGTTGAATCAATAATAAGAATAAAAAAGTTCTAAGGTTCACGTATTGTCTTTTTTTTTTTAAAAAGCAACTTGTATGCATTTCATTGGATATTTTCTATCACAATCCAGGCAAGCTAATAACCTATATTATTTACGTGTCTGAAGACGAATTTGTATAAAACATTGTGTTTGATTTTAATTTCTGAAAATTAAACTAAACTCTAGAACAGACCTTTTATGAACGTCGGGTTTGGACTTTATTATGTGTGTGAATTCGGTTTTTACACTTATTAAACTCTGGAATATATGATCTAACTTTTCGGGATTCGGGAAAAAATGCTTCAGCAAACACTCGTGAGGAAAACAAATAAAAAGAATCATTCTGTATCATAATTTTAATTTGTTAAATATTTGCAACTCTTAAAAAATTTCAAAACCAGCTGATTTTTTTTGTATTTCTTCATGTTGAATAACTTTAAAAAAAAAAATGGGCAGTGTGGCGGATTTACCGGGGGCAAGGGGGCACGTGCCCCCAGTCCAGGTCACCAATACATTTTCTAACATGATTATATTGCTACTGAATCTGCTTATCTAGAGTGGAAATTAATCACAGCTAGGTTTAACTTCTTAACTAGCCGTTAATTAACCCCAGCTTCAACATGCGTGATTATGACAAGTTATCGGTGGGTCTGTAAATTTTGACACGTGTGTGTAATGTCTCATTTTAAAAGATTTGATCAAGGAGGTTATATGAGATCTCATATAACCTCCTTGATTTGATGTACATTTGATTGGAAAAGTACGAATATTTTTATTGGTTTTTAATACAATATCATCCCCTGACCAGGAAAGAAATTACTAACCAAAATCTGTGTTTTAAATGAATATGTACAAATAAATGTTTAGTGCCAAGAATATAAGTATCGATGTATGGGATATGTCTTCATAACAAAATTCTCACATTATCATTTTTATAAACTAAATGTCGTATTTTCTTTTCACTCCTATTTTCAAAGGAAACCAATAATTTGTTTAAAAAAAACTGTCCCCCCCCTCTTTCCACAAAAAAAGAATTTGGTTGTCATTGATTCTAATTAAAACGCAATTGCATTTTATAGAAGATAATCTGGAACTAATACGTTTATCTATTAGTTCCAGCATACAGTAATATGACTGTATATTTTTCCTGTTTCAGTTACAATGTACGTATATGTATGAGGCTAGGAAAAGGTTATCATTTATGAGGATATGAATGGGGTCAGAGATATATAATATATGTCTCTGATGGGGTTTAAAGAACAGAGACTCATGGGACCAATAGATATAAATAAATATAGATAACAGAATAAAGAGGTGATTGTTTGTTGCTTAACGTCCAGTGGCAAAAATTACATGTATGCTTAGGACAATTATTTTACAGATTAATTGGCAGATAGAATAATAAAGAAAACTGAAATGGTAAAAAAAATAAAAGATATAGGCGTGGCAATCCATCACTTTTATCCAATCAACTGTCCTTAATAATAAAGATTGGAGTGCAATTGTGTCTGTATCAAGTTAGATAAATATAATCATATTTCTGGACGTACATATGTCGGGGTTTAGGCTATTTCATTCGATAGTAGTAGATGAAAAAAAAAGAATTTTCTGGTTATATCTATTTATAACTGAAAAAGTGGCATTATATCGTAGAGGCAGTCCCTCTTTATGTGAAGAATAGAACATATTGAGCTTTCTGGATTTTCTTCTGTCCACTAGCAAATGTGGGCCTGTACCACTGAAAATATATAACTTCCGGACTAGCAAACACGGACAACCCAGTTACTAATCTTCCTGCTTCCAACTAAACGTCATGTTCTAGATTGTCGGAATCTTGTTGAGTACAGCCATCCCATAACTCACATGCATATTCCATAATTAATCTTATAAGTGTTAAGTTTATACGATTAAGATAATTTCTAGTCAATACATATTTCAATTCTTTTTAGAAATTTAATCTTGTGCTTGCACAATTTAAAACGTTTTCTATATGTGTATAGAATTTACCATTGGAATCAAAAGTAATCACTAAATGTTTATGACAGGAGACAATTCTACTACTTGATTTTGAAGTTCTATTTTAATATCATCTGGGGAAGAATTACAGGAGAATAGCATAGTAATTGTCTTGTAGGATTGTAATCAATAAGCCAATCTTCAGACCATGCTGAAATTGTTCTAAATCGCTATTAAAGACATCCTCTGTTGTGTAAGGACTATAATACTTAAATTAGAAAGGGATGTTTCATCAGCAGACAATCGAGTTAGACTTATTACCAGCTATCTCATATACATCAATAAGGAATAGTACGGAACCTAATACAGAGCCTTGTGGAACTCCTGCATTAGTATTCTAAAAAGGCGAATATGAACTTGAAACAAAAACGCTTTCTTGTATATTTGAAATATAACTAATTAAGTGATTAATTACATTTTACTGAATACAATTTTTTCAAATACTTTTCCCACTGTTGATAATAATGAGATTGGTCTATAATTTGAAATCAGTGATTTGAAGCACAAATAAATTTTCATACATGGTCAGATCAAAATATCTTAAAAACCCCAGTCCAGAGATACCGTATATATTCGACTGAATATACCAATTCGATAATTTTACATTCGAACTTGTTACGTAATAAGATCTGTGTCCAGGTAAAAAGAACCAGCAGGTGATTTATATTCTTAAGTGTTTATCACCTTCCATTATACATCTGACGATGACATTTAGCTTTAGGGCCATTTTGTTTGAAAAATCATTTTAAAGGTAAACTGATAAGCATAACGTTCTCGCAATTTCTTGTTCAGATCCAGGGACACAGATGTCAAAATGAATAAGAAAACACTAAATTCTTAAATAATATATTGTAAAATGGACAGCAAGCACATTTTGATAGACTAGTGTACTAATAGATTTTCTTGTGTATTTTCTATGTTCTGGAAACTTCAACATCGATCCCATCAAAAATACTTAAATTAAAGTCTAAAGTTTAATTAAATGTTGTTTTTTTTAAATATTATTTGCAAGGCTGCATGAACATTGCACCTATCGTTTTCGTATATTTCTTTTCCGCCATGCATAAGTTTAATGTTTACTGTGACTTCTATAATGCTTAAAAAATGATGCAATTATATTATCAATCTAAAAATATTAATCGTGAACAACAACAAAAATAAATTATATATTAAATGACTAAAGCAATTTAAAATTCTAAAGGATATTGTTACAATATTGCCAAAAACTGAGACTACTATAGATACAAGAAGATGTGGTATGAGTGCCAATGAGACAACTCTCCATCCAAGTCAAAATTTAAAAAAAGTAAACCATTATAGGTCAAAGTACGGTCTTCAACACGGAGCCTTGGCTCACACCGAACAGTAAGCTATATAAAGGGCCCCAAAAATTACTAGTGTAAAACCATTCAAACGGGAAAACTAACGGCCTAATCTATATAAAAAAAAAACTGTTATAGTAGTCTAAGCCGAAAACAATACGAAATTGATAAGCAAGTATGACAAACCAATCAAAAAATTTGTTGTTTGGGATTATTCATGGTTGACTAGTTCTATATTAACCAGTGGCACGTGTCCTAATTATTAAGAAAAGGGACAGAAAAGTATTAAACAGAAATAACCGGTTTTTTCAAAACCATATTTTCAAAATTCACTGCATGATTTAAACAGCTTAAAAGTGTTTCATTTATTTTATCTGTGTGCGTATACGAAAAATTGATAACAAGTTAAACTTCAATGTACATGAATTACGAGTATTAGATTTCTTGTGAAATTGATCGATGAGCGGCTTTTTACAAATACCGAAAAAAAGAATACTGCGTAAACGTCAATTAATGGACAAGCAACCCAACGAGAAAAATAAAATTTAAGAGGCATCTATAACTAGTTTTGAGTTGGAGAAATCATTCAATGCCATATGATTCTATTTAGGTTTCTGCGTTTTTCGATTTACGAATAAGTCAATTAGAAAAAAATAAGTAATTGAAGCCAAAAAAAGAAGACACAAAAGATACATGAAATAAAGTAATAACATAAGTTTACAAATACGTACCTAGTTGCATTTAATAAAGCAACATTTGAACTTATTATAGAAAAAGGAGAAATTAAATGGAAACATAATGCGCGCTGTTAAATCATGCTTTGCAAGGCTGTTTAGAGATGACTCGTGCACAATCATTTTGAATGGTGAATAAGATCACATACATGCATTAAGCACTCAGAAACTAGCCCGTAAAGTGCTAGGAGGAGGGAATCCAGTTATTAATTAAATATCAAAACAGTGTGCAGAAATACCGCAAAGGACTTCTTAGTGCACTAAGACTAACGTGTTTGCACTAAGGACACTAAGACGATGTTTTAAGACCACAAAGAACATGAATAAAAGAAGATATGAGTATATAACTCATAAATATAAAGTTTGTTGCGAATAGATTTTATTATTTTGAAGTTAAATGACTTTGTAATCAGCGCGTGCCACTGGTAAAAATCCAGGATAGTTTAAGAAAGTTTTTAAAAAATTTAAAACTTTTAACCACAGAGTGAAAATAATGTTAGCTGGCAGAAAAACTCCATTTATAAATAAAATACGATTTATTCTACAAAATTTACTTCTGGATACTATTTTGTGATCATAAACAAGCTTCTATCCAAGTTTGGTAGAAATCCGGGATATTTTAAGACAGTTATTTAAATTTCAAAAACTTTAACCACAGAATGAATATAATGTTAACTGAGAGAAAAAAAGTCCATTAATACATGTAAGTAAAACACAGATAACCAGAATTTTTTTCCAAACTTTACTTCTGGATACTATCTTATGATCATAAACATTCTTCTGTTGGTAGAAATCCTGGATAGTTTAAGAAAGTAATTAAAATTTCAAAAACTTTAACCACAGAGTGAGTATGTGGATGTCGCTAGCCGACGCCGACGACGGAATGTAGGATCGCTATACGTCTCGCTTTTGCGACAAAAGTCGCAGGCTCGACAAAAATGTAATAAACTGTTATACTTTGAACATGTGTATCTAATGTGCTGGTAAACAAGTATATACATTCTAAAATATTTTGTAATAAAAAAATACTAGAGAACTATAAAAAAGTGAAGTTTACAAACAACCAAGAGAAATTAAAAGGAAAACAAAAATTAAAAAATAGTAGAACATACATTATTACATTGAACTAAAAAATATAACAGTCAGAAAAACAAAAGAAATACGACAGTAACAAACAGACGAAAAAAATCAGAGACAATTGAAATATCATAAACATGTTAATTTAAAATACAAGCGAATTCAAAACGGGTCAAGGTTGAACAAACATGAATTGCTATCGATTACACAGGTGACAATCAACAGAGGGTGGCGCGTGTCGATAAAACATTAAATAAATTTATAATTACCGGGTACTAAAGATATGATTATAAAATTTGAAATTATATTCCTTCTATATGCCATGTTTATTGTGTCAATTCTATCATTCCATCAGGACTGGTCCTTAGTGCAATATTTTGTTCTTAGTGAACAAGTAGAAATACCGCAAAGGGCCTCCTTAGTGCACTAAGAACAACAATTTGCAAATAAGTCTATAACATTTGCGCAATTACATGCTTGTTTTATTGGCGCAAATGAATGCTGCAGTTTTTAAAATAAAGTGATACGAAAAAAGAATTAGCGTAATAAATTTGCGGCGCAAATTAATTCTTTTTCAGCGAAATTGGATATCGGCCCTCAAAACACCGTGTGTACACTAACAAAACAGTATTCATCTTTTACGCTGTCTAGCCTGAGAATAAAAGTTTTGGCAATTTGTGTAGGATTTTAATTTTAGAATGTAATGAACAAGTAAGAAGATCGTTAAAAACCTTAAGTGATTTGGAAAATGAGCTATGCACGATAAAAGGAAATAGTTTGGTGCGTCGATATGAAATTTCATAGAGGCATGTGATATTTGTAAAATTTTAAGTCTTTCAATAACAACCATTTGTGGAAGTGGTTATTTCGATCCTTCAAATATGCGTAAAATAATTAAAATTTATATTATTTAGTCTCTTTCATATATACAACTGCAGTATGCTTATAAATACTGTAGATTTGTATTTGATCATCGATTGCATGCATAACGTCCAGTGACAAATATTTCATGTATTCGTACACAGAACAAATCAACAACTTTTAGAATACAATTGATTGGTTATTTAAGGTAAATGATTTGCGTTAAAATTGGTGAAACTTGGCCAGGAGCTTACCTCTAAAATAAAGAAATATAAAAACGGTAGAGTTATTTTTTTAATTCTGTATTTTACTCATACATGGACTTAAGCACTGTTTACAGTCAAAATAACAGTTTTAACACCGACAGCAGGAATCACAAGCGACGCTGGTTCCATAGAAGTCTTCAACGAATTTTTATATATCCCTGGCAATTTTCGGTTAATATCAGACTGTGACATAGAGGGGAACAAATACCATGGATGTCTTGTCTTTTCTTTAAATACATTTAAATATAAAACGTGTATCTCATATAAAGCCTCATTTATAGAACATTATATATAATTTATTGTTTCAAGGAAATATTTGGTGGAGGAGAGAGAGAGAAAGAGAGAGACTTATTTCGCGGTATTTCAAATTGGTCTCATGTTATTCATGTCAAAATGTGGTGTAAGGAAATGTTTCCCCTTCGTTTTATATAGCGGGGTATTCTATAATGATATTAGTTGCAGATTTTTTTTCTATCGGTAAGATATGGTTTACAGTTCGAAATCTACGTTAAGTTATAGTACATTTAAAGTAAGTTTATTGCATTGCTAAACGTTTCTCAATCAAGATAAAACGTTTACAACCAATACTATTTTTACGACTAAATATGTTTTATGTAAATAAATAGTTCACGTTTCAATTAACTAAGGGTATTGTATAGGTTAGTTTTTTTTAACATTTTATAAGATCGAATTTGAAATGATTCAAAATTACAAAAAGACATCAAGAACTACGCAGTTAGTATGAAACAAAATATATAATAAATAAGATAACTTATTTGCTTTAATTAACAAGTGAAATGTTTCCAATCCAATCTTTCCAATCTAATATAGTCCAAAGGGTGACAAAAGGATATACATATGGTCACTAAAGGTTTTCTTACGGCTGGCAGTAAAAAAAAACTTGCCAAAGTGGGGGCATCCGTTTGGTTGTTTGGGATATACAAGTACGCAACCAACTTTCAATCAATCCAAACTAATAATTGTTTTTTTTTTTATCCCGCATCTTTTTATATTAATTTATTTTAACTCAAAATAATAATTGAAATAACTTTCTGAAATAAAACCCTAACATATATCAGACGCTTAACAAAACGATATACCATACGATAGATGAAACGCTTAACGATATCAGATACCATACGATAAAAGAAACGCTAAACCATACCATGTACCATACGACAAATAAAACGCTTAACGATACCATGAACCATACGATATACAAAACCCTAAACGATGACATTTACCATACGATGAACGAACGATGAACGAACGCTGAACGAACGTTGTACGGACGCTATACGAATGATGTACGAACGATGACCGAACTCTATACGAACGATTCCCGAACGCTGTACGTACGATTCCCGAATGAAAAAAGTGTTAACTTTTACGTTACAGGGACTGTATACATCCCTACATAAAAAAAGACGGATCTGAGCGCACTTACAGTAACTGTATCTAATACTGAAATATCAATCAGTACACAACCAACATCCAATGTATTTAGTGTGAAGACGTCATTAACAGCCAAAAGAAAACATGATATTGTTCAGTGCCAACATACAAGTATCGACAATTTGTAGAACACTGAATGTACATATGAATATGTATATAACAAAAAACATGAAAGTTTGGTTTTAATTTTCTGATAACAAAATCAATATCTATGCCAAAAAAAACAACAATTGCAGTGTTGAATTCGTAACCTTTTATAATGAGTTTATTTAAAGAATCGATAAGTTTACCCGGAAAATTAATCATATAATTACAAATGAATACTGTGATTGACTAATACAACTATTAAAATAAGTTGAACATCAAAATTAAATCATTGTATTTACTGATTTTCAGATTGACTTTTAAACGACTTGATAAAGTTAATCATATGAGTAGCTAATGCCAAATTGAACAGACCCCGGAGTTACTTTTACCTTTTTAGGATATTTTGTAAGTTATCCTCTGATAACACCATCTAACGGTCTAGCACTAGAAGAGAAGACATAATTACATTACTATTGTATAGTGCTGATTTTTTTACATCTCAAATCATTGTTAATGGATTGTATGCACTGAATGACTTCATTTAGAATCAATGTATGAAAATGTAGCTGGTTCATCAATGTTTTGAAATAAGCGTTCAACAGGTATGCCTGGTGTCGATGCCATATAGATGGTCCTGCTGAAGAATGGAATAGCTCTGTATATTGATGATTATAGATAATATTTTAGTAATTGCTTGAGAAGCTATAGTCATAATGATATTACGGGTGGCTGAAGCTGGCATTTCTACTCCCGGCTTCATCAGATTCAAACACCTATTGCAACGTTTTTCTACTCCTGGAATCATAAGCCTTCCAATAAATGAACAAATATAGTTCTTATATGACGATATATATGTCGTCAACCAGGTGTATTCTTGGTATATTCACTTTTAGCGCAAATGTTTTTATACACACCATTGGTTTTTCCGTGTTACAACCACCTTATTTATACGACCAAGTAAACTTAATTTGCGACAGCAAAATCCAAGATTTACGTAGGCAAAGCTTCACAATACAATACTGAAAACAAATCAGTCCATTTCAGTTATTATATTGGTGTAAAAAATTTCAAAACGAAAGATTTTTGGCAACTAAATAAAGTGGCGTCATACACGTCATATGTAAACAAACGAGTCTAATATTCATACGCGTATGGTCGGACCTTATGATTATACGCATATGGTCCAAATACTCATATACTCCGGAACATATACATAATTTAGAAGTATTGAAATGCAGAAGGAACGAACATGATTTAATCTGTTACAAAAATTTGAACCAAAATTTTTTTCAATTACGAATTATCGATAGTTTAGTCGTTCGTCATTTATCATGTCTATATTTTTGTCATAGTGTCTTTTTGGTTCATTTTAGTTCACATATCGATGCTTTCATGACTAACTGTTTAACAAAGTGATAGTTGTTCTTGTATGAAGTTGACCATGGTTCCAGCTTTGACAGATTTTATAAATTAAGGGAAAATCATATTTAACAAAACCCTCAAGTTGCGTTACAGGTGATTAAATGAGGTCTGCCATTAACAACATAAATTCGAACACATAGACAATATCATAACCATGGTTATAGTATTTCGTAGTACGAATAAATTATTTCGGTTTGAAATGTACAAGTGTCTTTTAAATATAAGCGGACTTCGTATGAATCAAAGTTTGAAAAATAAAACATTTTTAAAAGAACAACTGATTTATGAGTAACATCACCATACAGCTGATTTTTTATATATATAAAAGGAGAGAACACTCTTATAAAATGTAAACTTTCCCTATCAACAAGAATGCTGCAACTATGAATTAAGTTAGAATATTTTTGCAATTTATTTAGAACACGATCTTGACCTCAATTTCTTTTTGTTTTACCAAGGACCTTAAATCAAAAGACCAGAGGTCCCTCCTATATGTGATTAATGAGTAACATCAACATACAGCTAATTATTAATATAAGAGGGGAGAAAACTCCTACAAAATGTGAACCCTAACCCTCCTATCAACCAAAATGTTGGAACTACCAATTTAATAAAAACATTATTTCAATACGGTTTTTGAAGAGAAAGGATAATAAGCCAAAATCAGAATTTTGAATATAACCTTGACCTTAATTTCTTTTCGTTTGACCAAGGATCTCAAATCAAAAGAAACTAGGTCTCTGTAACTAATGGTTTGCCAGTTACAAATCCATTTCATTTATATCAAACACAATAGGAGAAATAACTCTCATATATAGTTTCTGAATCGGTTCAGTCAAAGTCAATTGTGATATCGTGAGGATATAAAGAGCAATTTTGGAAAATAGTTTTGTCGTTGTGTATTACGGTTGCGAACAAATATTGAACATAAGAAAGACAGTTTTCAGTCAAATAACTCAAATATCTAAGCGACATGTTACAAAACAGAAAAAGCAGCGTAAGAAAAGAATTTGGCGGATAAAAAAAACAACAATAGTAATTCGAACAAGAGAAAAAAGCTTTCCACGGAAAAGGGGAAGGACCTTATAATAATCAGAACAACATCAAGTCTTTCAACGGCAAAGTGAAGAGACCTAAAAATATGATGAAACTCACCATGTAAAAGATTATAGGTCAATTTAGTAGACTGTTATGAAATATGCTTGTTACATATGATCATGGACATGCTCCACTGTTCGCATTAAACATCACTTACTCTTTTTTCTCGATTGTTAGTTACCGTCATGCTACGTATCATTAATTACACTTGCAATGAGTAACAGAAGTGGAAGCATCAATGCAGCAGGAACGGAACTGCAGACTCGTGCGGAGTTTACACCGTTTTTTTGTTTGTTTTTTTTTTTTTTCTTTTTTTTTTTTTTTTTTGTTATTTTAGTTTGAGTCTTCAGTTTACTGTGCATTGTTTTGTGGACTGTTGCTTGTCTTTTCGTCGTTTTCTTGTATGACTTGGTATCGTTTTACATTTGATTTATGATTTTTGACTAACGTAACCGCTTGGTATCTTTTCACTTTTTCTTGTTACTTATAAAATATAATTTAAAAAATATCCTTGATCTGTAACAAATTTAGTGATATCAGTTCGATTAACTGATGATGAAATTAAATCATTGTTTACTTATTTAAACAGAATAATAAATAACATTAGAAAATAAAAATTTTATATAGTACAGTTACTTAATTAGAAATATTATGTTCAACTCAATAGCAATCATTTTTTCTTACATATATACAAATCATTTAATGCAAGGAAGTAGTTATGTTTTGGTTGAGGTAAGCAAAAAGTAAAATGACAAAAATACCGAACTCCAAGGGAAGTTCAAAACGGAAAGTCCTTTATTAAATGACAAAATCAAAAGCTCAAACACATCTAACGAATGAAAAACAACTGTCATGTTCCTGACTTATTAAAGGCATTTCCTTATGTAGAAAATGGTGGAAAAACGTATATCAATAAAAAGCAATTTACACATAATTTGTAATATAAAGTGTTATACCAATATGGCAAGTGAAAATTCTGAAGGAGACTTTTTTTTTTATTCTGTTTTTTATTTTTATAATAGCTTAAACATTGGGAAACCATATTTTATATATACCATTTAGTATACCCTGGTTTTATTTTGTGAGTTTCAGTTTACCACGTTTTACATGAACGCAATAAATAAGAGATTTGCATCTAGGTTTAAGCGTCAACGGCATAGAAACATTGTTGTAGTTTATTTAAAAAGTGTGGTGTATCAATTCGAAAACACATAACGTTCTTTTCCCCTTACCTGTACATGTAGCACCAGTCCAGTGTCCATTACACAAGCATATTAAATCACCATAACTGTTTGTACTGCAAGATCCTCCATTTGAACAGTAGTCAGGAGGACAGGACGTCTCTGTGAATAGTTATAAAAAATTTGTATAACCTGTAAACAGGCAGTCCTTTTTTAATTTATTTTAGATATGCAAATGACAAAAATCTGTAAATAAATAAAAATCTATCAACTAATTGAGGATTTTATAAGTAGTAACGCAAATTCACTGACAGTCACAATGGTTACTTATACAATGTTATATGTCTTTCGTGTGGGTTTTTTTTTATCAGCATTTACACTTGAACTAAAAATGATAATTTGATTCAAAATGAGAATATGTTTGTTTTTCATAAATATTTACATTTAAAACAATTACGTTGACGATACCAAATTTTGAAGTATAAACAAGAGCTGGCAACAAAAAAGTTAAAAATGTAAAGGTGTGATGAGAGCCATTATTGCGACTCTGAAGAAAACAAAACAAAGGCATCCATTAAAAGTATCTAATTATTACTAATGTAAGTTATTCCAACTGATAAATGATCGGGTGATATTATATAAATAACACATAGCTGAGAGGGTGATAGAGCAGATTGTTACCCCGAGAAAACATTGTCAACTGAGGCGAAGCCAAGGTTGACAATGTCTTTTTGAGGGATAACAATCTGCTCTATCACCCTCTCAGATATGTGTTATTTAATTTAGTATACTGAATGCTCTGTTATTACTGTCGATTAAATTTCAAATTCAAAGTAATAAACTATGACGTCTTGTACATAACAACCATCCGTATTTAATAAAGCGCACACTTGATCAAGCGTCTCCGTCAAGGGTAATAGAGTATTTGCCATAGGATAGAGCCGTATTTAATAAAGCGCACACTTGATCAAGCGTCTCAATGAAGGGTAATAGAGTAAATTAACACCCTCGTATTAGCCAATCAAAATATGGCATTTTAACGTGAAGTATAATAACATAAGTTATATGTTTTAATACAGACTCCCTACGGATCTATAGAGGGTAAGTAAAATCCACTAATTATGTAACGTAGAATTACTAACCTTCTAGCCTAATGGGTCATTAATACTTCATTAAGCCTTTATGATGCATTAGGCTAATGAAGACTTAATGAATCATTAGACTAATGACACGTTCGTACAACCGGCTGCAGTTGCATAGTTTTTTTTTGGACAGCGGACGTTTCTTGCCAAGTTTTGTATGAAATGTTCAAAATGAACAATTAAACAAAATAACTATAATGATAAACGTTACGTCATGACACCCCGATGCAACATACTGACCTCTATGGATATATAGGGGGTCACCACTTGACGGCATTAGACCAATTACATCGTCCCTTATTTATACGGAGTACGATCAAATGGGTTTATTGATACTGTGAAATATTAAGAATGTCAAACATGACGCATTTGACCTCAAAGCGTACAATAATTATTGACCAAAGGCTTATTCAACACATCTTTTACCAAAATTTACAATATCACAGAATCAAGCTAATATGTCGGGTTTTGCAGTTCTCCCAACTTTGAAGAAGCTTGAAAACAAAAACGTAATATTTTAGACACAATTTAAAACGTTAATACCGAATTTTGACAGACTAATGTCTTGTACGTGGATATATGTTTAATACAGTTTTTTTCCGAGTTCAAGGGATCAATAAGGTACCTGTTCAAATTATATCCTCGTAACGTACGTTACCTAGCACTTGCATTGTTGTCCATAATGCAAATTATACGGCTCTTAATCGACAAAGAGGGTACTTATCGATCCAATGATGCAACATTGTAGATATTTTCAATAATTGAAAATCTGCCAGATGGCACAACAGATAAAAACACATTTCATTGAACAATGAAATAATGGATCACTGTAACTAAAGCGCTTACGTTTTGGCAAAATGAACTTTTATACATTTGTACGACTTTTAATGAGTACGACTTATTAACGATTTGAACTTGCAGGGAACAACACTTTGAGTGGCACGTGTGAACCTGAAACTACCTACCTTTCAGAAGGATCCTAGTTCACTCCGTTTTTTAAGGGATTTCTTTTTTTACTTTTCAGTTTAATATATATTCAACATAGAGTTTTTTTGTTCTTTTCGTCGTTATTCTTTTTAGCCATGTTGACATTTATTTTACACCTTGATATATATCAAACAGGTCGCGAAAAGTGAAAATACTTGGTACTCTAAATTATTAAACGTTTTAAATAAACATGCTCAAATCATAAGGCACTCGAGACTGTATTAGAAAATATTTGTCATTGGTTTGATGAAAACAAAATGTTAGTAAATGTGTCAAAAACAAAGACAATGTGTATAGGTTCAAAAATAAAACTGTCATGTGCAATGACACATTACATATATCCATTAATGGCCAACATATTAATGAAAGAAACTATGAAAAAGTACTTTTTTTAATGACGCATTTCTGTCTTGGTATGATCATATTAATTATATTATCAAAACAGTTAATTCTTCATTAGCGTTACAAGAAAGAATCAAGAAATGAAATACTTGAATCATAATGCACGAATTTTATTTTACCATGCTTAAATTCTTCCACATTTGCATTACTGTTGTTCAGTATGGGGAACTGTTAAAAAAAATTAATTGACAGTTTACTAAAATTGCGAAAAAGTGCAGCTAGAATTATTTCAAACGAACACGATATTATTAAACCATCTATTGAACTATTCAGTGAATCTGAAATTATTCCCTATACTAAGAAAATACTTTACAACAAGTCATTATCAATGTTTCAATAAGAACATGAACTGGTATTAAAACAAATATCCTATCTAATTGTGCCTACAAATAGTAAACAATCATACAATACTCTATTTTCATCATCAGATAATTTCAGTGTTCCTAAATCAAATACAGAATTATAAAAATCAAGTTTTTTCTTTAAGTGGTCCATAAGTGTGGAATTCATTTTCCAATGAAATAAGAAAATCAAAAACTGTATCTGCACCCAAATACTCTTAAAAGTCACTTTGTTTTAATAGAATGTCATTTTTTAAAGTTTAACCACAATGTATACTTTAGGTGTATTATTTTTTTTCTTATGTTTATATATATATATATATATATAATATATTTGAATATTGGTAGATTGTTTATGTTTTATTCATGTAGTTCATATTGTATGTAGACAGCCTTATCAAAAATTGGTTAAATCCAAATGTGTCACTCTCTTTGGATAAAGATATAACTATTATTATTATTATTATTATTATTATTATTATTATTATTATTATTATCATTATTATTTTTTATATAAAATACTCCGGAGGGTTAATATAAGTTCTGTTCCACACTTGAAATTGTATTTAGCGATATATACAATAATAAGTTTCTGTGAGCAGTCCTATCTAACATATATCCTTAAATTCTCGTTTGAGCTCTTTGTGATATATATTATATTTATATATGCGAGTTTCAATGAAATAACAAAACACAATGCTGCATATTCACTATATAGGACAAGGTTACAACTCACTTCAACTGTGTGAACTAATTTAACATGTTTAAGTCACATGCCATTTGAAATTAGGTAAAACGATTATAGAATTGAACATGTTGAAGTTTTTATTTTATTTTACATTTATACGAAATAAAAGCAAGTGACCATCATATTTCGGATAAAACGCGGAAGATAAAAGCAGTATCATTGCACGTAAAATAAATTATAACACGTCATATAGCTGACAAAAGAATATGATGAAGTCGATTTCAATGTAAATAGCTCACAAAATATTTATCAAAGTTCAGTCATTATTATACATCTATATTATTGGATAACAATTTATCAATATCAATTATCCATTTTTTACGAAACATATATTGTAAAATACTTTTTACAAACGATTAACATTTTGCAATTCGTTAAAATGTTTAAAAGCAAAATCGTTTGTATTGAGTTCACGCAGAGTACCAAAAATAGTGTTGATTTATGAATGAAGATTGCGAGTATAATGATGAGTTGATTTCATACCGCATAGGTTACTTTCGTACGAAATGGAAGCACATGACGAAATCAAATAAATCATATTTCACCAAAATAAAATTATCAGCACTTGTATGAAGTGAACTGTAAATGTATGCTTTTAAAGCATACCTTTGTATTATAGGGTGAATTCAAATTTACTTAATTCAGTTTTCTACAAGAAAAGAAACGTGCATCCAGGAATAAGGTCCATGGTGTAGAAACATAAATACTGGTATATATTTTCTGTTAACAAAGCATGGTGTATATATATCACGAGAACACATAACATTGTATTTCCTTCTTTACCTGTGCATGTACCACCGGTCCAGTTTCCAACACACGAGCATATTAAATCACCATAACTATTTTGACTACAAGATCCACCATTTGAACAGAAGTCATGAAAGCAAGATTTGTCTGTAAATAGCGATAAAACGTTTAACGTATAACAACCTAATAAATGAGTTTGTTGAGGCAAGCAAATGAAAAAAAAAGAAAACATAATAAAACATCTATAAATCAATTGTAGATTCTGAGAATAATCACGCGTATTCTCAGAAAACTGGCGATAGTCATATAATTCGGAAAAGATTACCAAAGTGACCATAGGCCTATGGTCACTTTGGTAATCTTTTCCGAATTATATGACTATCGCCAGTTTTTTTTCATACATTGACACGCTTACCAAACTCTTAACTTTTGAATTGAATACAAAATGTCAATGTTTTTTAATATCAAATTTTGAATCATAAACAAAAGCTTGGTAACAAGGGAAGTATAAATGAGAAGCTCTGTTAAGAACCATTATTTCGACTTTGAAAATCAAAACTAAAAAACAGAAATGTAGGTTAAGTCGACTAATAATGAAATCGGATGCCACAATCTGTTAGAAATCACGCACATAGGGATACGTATTCGCATTTTTTAGTGAAACCTTTTACGATATTGGTACCGTGACCAGAAAAAAGACTACTTCAAAGCTGAAATCTTTTCAAGCGTGACACAAGATTTGATGAGCGGAGAGAATTGGAATATAAACCGGAAGAAGACGAGTTGGAAACTTTTCTAGATACTGTAAGGGAGACACAAGATATTCTGAAGGATCTGGATAAGAAAATTCTAAGAGGTCCCCAGGAGGAGCATATAGAACAAGAAAAACATGACCCAGATGAGGATAAATTCAACTCATAAACGACAATTCGCTATTTTCGTTGATTTCTCCAGGTACAAGCATCTAATTCAAATGAATTCTTTTTATATTAACGCCTAATGCAACACTGCATCCAATCTTAAATGGAGTGTCCAAAATTTCGATTACTTAAAATGTTAACTACAATGAAAAAATTGATACATCATGTAGAAGAGACACATATAATAGAGGACAACACAGAGGGGGAAAACAAACAACATTGAAGAAATTTCAGGATTTTTCAAGGTTTGACACTTAAAAGAAATTATTATGATATGTAACTGCGTCATGAGATTTATTCACAGAAAGACACAAGGATACACTGGTCCATTGATCGTAAATAAAACATACAGATCAACCTTAATTTGGATGAAAGTCACTCAAGAAAACAAAGCCTTTGACACATACGACGATTTACAAAGAATGGTAAAATCAAAACATTCTCTGTTCAAACAGATTAAATTATATATGGACGACAACAACTTGATTCGTAGTACAGGAAGAAAACACCAGTCAGCTATAATGAAGGAGAAATATTCAGTATTGTAACCGACACATGACCAACTTACAATCTTAATTATAAAAGATGCACACAAACGAAGCTAATATTCAGTAGTAAATAGCAACAGTACTATTCACTAGATTTTCAGACATTTCAGTATAGTGTTGTTATATACAGGTAAATAAGAACAATTGAATCGATCTTGATTATTTGCACGAGGATTGTCTCAACATTATTTAATTTACCGTAGTTGATAGGTCTGTAAATTGACAGGTAGACTTGATAGCTCATTGTTCAGTCTTTTAACAGCTGATCAGATTAAATTGACCATTTCAGTTCAAAATTGGCTCACTAATGAAAACTACTGTTGCATTAAATTAAGAAGTCACATATCATCCGATATAAATGTATTAAATCTTTTTTTGTTTTTAAATAAAAACATATATGAAAATGCCCTAACCTCGGGTTGTCAGCGTACACACTTTTCAGGTGTATAGAATAATTCTGAACTTGCAATTTCTAACGACCAAGTGTATCATATTCAAAGGAAATGTCATTGCTTCGGATGATAATATTTATAGCTCTCCATAGTTCAGTTTGTCTTATGACTGTACTTTAACTGTGCCATATAAGCAATACTAAAGTAGAGCTTGCTGTTCGGTATCAGCCAAGGCTCCGTGTTGCAGGCCGTTATAACCTATAACTGTTTACTTTTTGCACATTGTGACTTGGATGGAGAGTTGTCTCATTGGCACTCATACGACATCTTCTTATTTATATTATTGAGAAATGCATCAACTATTACCTTTCAAATACATATATTCATCATTGTATTTTTCGATAAAATAAATACTTACAGCATGTACAGGTGCAATTATCAAAAACGCTTGTTTGAAGACTAGACAGACGAAAATTATTCCGATCCAAACAGGTTACACTGCCAAAATTCGAAGATGATTTCCACCAGGACCAAAAAGGAACGTTTGTGCAATCACATACTAATTCAAGATACCTATTTGTATATCAATCATTAAAAGTTAATTAATAAGTTCTGGTCCATGTATATTTTCTATTGCAGTTGAGTACAATACGATAATTAAAAGGACCATACATGTATACGAACAATGGCAGCAACATGAATAACATCTTCTGTTCCTAATGTGACTTAAAATGAAATATGACAATATTCTTAAAGATTATACTATTTCAATAGCTTTGTTATAAATGGCAATTTAGATTAGCTAAGCTGTATTTGGGAAAACTTTTAGAAATTTTTGGTCCTCAATGCTTTTCAGCTTTGTACTTTATTTGGCCTTCTTAACATTTTTTGATTCGAGCGTCACTGATGAGTCTTTTGTAGTCGAAACGCGCGTCGGTGCAAATACAAAATTTCAATCCTGGTATCTATGATGATTATAAACTAGAGGCTCTGAAGAGCCTGTGTTGCTCACCTTGGTCTAAGTGCATATTTAAACAAAGGACACAGATGGATTCATGACAAAATTGTGTTTTGGTGATGGTGATGTGTTTGTAGATCTTACTTTACTGAACATTCTTGCTGCTTACAATCATCTCTGTCTATAATGAACTTGGCCCAGTAGTTACAGTGGAAAATATTTTGTAAAAATTTACAAAAATTTACAAAATTTATGAAAATTGTAAAAAATTTACTATCAAGGGCAATAACTCCTTAAGAGGTTAATTGACAATTTTGGTCATGTTGACTTATTTGTAGAAATTACTTTGTTGTACATTATTGCTGTTTACAGTTTATCTCTATCTATAATAATATTCAAGATAATAACCAAAAGCTGCAAATTTTCTTAACATTACCAATTCAGGGGCAGCAACCCAACAACGTGTTGCCTGATTGGTCTGAAAATTTCAGGGCAGATAGATCTTGACCTAATGAACAATATTATACTTGTTAGATTTGCTCTAAATGCTTTGGTTTCAGAGATATGAGCCAAAAACTGCATTCTGCATTTTACCCTATGTACTATTTTTTAGCCATGTCGGCCATCTTGGTTCGCAGGCGGGGTCATTGGACACATTTTTTAAACTAGATACCCTAATGATGATTGTGGATAAGTTTGGTTAAATTTGTCTTAGTAGTTTCAGAGGAGAAGATTTTTGTAAAAGATTACAAAAATTTACGAAAAATTGTTAAAAATTTACTATAAAGGGCAATAACTCCTTAAGGGGTCAACTGACCATTTTGGCCAAGTTGACTTATTTGTAGATCTTGCTGTTCACAGTTTATCTCTATCTATAATTATATTTAAGATAATAACCAAAAACGGCAAAACTTCCTTAAAATTACCAATTCAGGGGCAGCGGTCCAACAACGGGTTGTTCGATTCATCTGAAAATTTCAGGGCAGACAGATCTTGACCTGATAAACAATTTTACCCCTATCAGATTTGCTCTAAATGCTTTGGTTTCACAGATATAGGCCAAAATCTACATTTTACCCCTATGTTCTATTTTTAGCCATGGCGGCCATCTTGGTTGGTTGGCCGGGTCACCGAACACATTTTTTAAACTAGATACCCCAAAGATGAGTGTGTTTAAGTTTGGTTTAATTTGGCCAAGCAGTTTCAGAGGAGAAGATTTTTGTAAAAGTTAACGACGACGGACGACGACGGACGACGACGACGACGGACGCCAAGTGATGAGAAAAGCTCACTTGGCCCTTTTGGCCAGGTGAGCTAAAAAGGAGATGTGGTATGATTGCCAATGAGACAATTCTTCACAAGAGACCAAATGACACAGAAATCAACAACTATAGGTCACCGTATGACCTTCAACAATGAGCAAAGCCCATACCACACAGTCAGCTATAAAAGGCCCCGAAATCACAAATGAAAACAATTCAAACGAGAAAACTAACGGCATAATTAATGTACAAAAAAATTAACAAAAAACAAATTTATAACACAGCAACAAACGATAACCACTGAAAGACAGGCTCCTGACTTAGTACAGACACATACATACAGAATGTGGCGGGGTGAAATATGTTAGCGGGATCCAAACCCCCCCCCCCCCTAACCTGGGACAGTGGTGTAACAGTACATCATGAGAACGAACTATAAAAATCAGTTGAAAAAGGCTTAACTCATCATATGGATACAAATAGAAATACATATAACAAGAACACAGTGTAGACGTGACCGGTGACTTGTACATCCCAACAACAAAAAGACACTAAGTACAGATCTGAGAATACTCGCAGTCACTGACAGCTAGTTCAAAGCCAATATCAACTAATAAAAGAAATCATGCATCTAAGACTGCATTATCAATCAGTACACATCCAACATCCAATGGGTTTAGTGGAAAGACGTCATAAACAGTCAGAGAAAAACATGATCTTGTGCAATGCATAGATAAGGGAATCGACAGATTGTAGATCCATGAAAGTGGATATGTATATTTAGTTTGATGAGTTTATAATGTATAAATGCAGTTGCGCAGTTTTGCCGAACATATTGTCTCATAAAATGAACATATTTTCTGTTTTTGGTACATTGCTGACCTTATGTAGTACTTGCAACATTAGGCATTGTCGTTTGACGTGAACTTGAGTGATCGATTCATATTGATTAATGTGAACTTTATTGATGCATCAATGGTCGGTGAAAGATTCTATTTAGTTTTTTTTACTTATCTGACGGATTCTAAATGGTCCAGCTGGTTCGTGCATATTTCAGAAGAATTGATGATAAAAGCATAAAACTTTGCTCAATTGTAGACAAAAGTTCGGTAGTTAATCTAAGCTATGAACCCACTCTGAAAAATTCCAAATGGCGGCCATTTTCAAGGTGACGATAATGAGTCTAAATCAAACAACCATATGTAAAAGATAACCCATAAACATGATAAAATTTAAACCAAATCTTTAAAAAGCATATAAAATGTAATCCAACGTATTAACATTATTAAGTCTATCGAATTACACTTTGCAGTTGATACGATATTCTAGAGATTGCGTTTTCATAAAACATGGTTGCTGCTCTCAAGACAATTTAATCAAGGATTCCATGTATGATCAAGTCATTCATACGACGTTTTTAGGACGACATCAGAATTTGTTTGACCGTTAAGTATTATCTGCGTCACAATTGACCATAGATATGTTCTACTTCTCCTAGCCACAATTCCTTCTTTTTTTCTTCGATTGTTACTTCAAAATAATCAGCAAATAAGACTAATCACCGAATTCAAATGTGCGATGCGTAACAGCACAAGTGTAACCAGCTTGCCAGTAACTACTCATCTTTCCGGAGCTCCTACGATGACCCCTGGGTATGATTAAAAGAGACTTGTGTTGTTATGCTTCCAGTGTTTTGTTATTTCTCAACCAGTGACCAGAGAAAGTCTAGTTAATCAATCGTGCAGTCCTAGAAATCCTTCTTCTAAAGAGTTCACAGTCGGTAATGTTTAGATAATCAACATGTACCGATGGTTTTTACATGTTATATATTTTGTGATTCTAAGGGTTAGGAAAGAGACATTCATTAATCAACTATTAAATGATGTATGCCTCATTAATTGATATGACTCATGAATCTATTTAAACAAGAACATATAGGTGGGTGTAACCTGTGGAACAGGAACTGCTGGCCCTTATTGAACACTTGATATCATCATCATTGTGCAGTGAAGTTCGTGTTGCTCAATTTTATAGATTTCTTGACTGCTATTAGTCGTTTCCGTTTTTTCCATGATGTTATTTGGGTTTTTTTACTAATTATTTTTGAGTGCCTACTACGTATCTTCTCCATTTATTTTAATCATGTTTAAACAACTTAGTTTTACATCTGCAGTTTTCAAAATGTATTTTAAAAACAGCCCATTTAGTCTTTGCCACACTCCCACCGCATTTAAACAGCGGCGTACATAACAATATTGCCCTTGCACATTTGCATCTACTGCGAAATCCGTTTTCAATATTTCACTTTTATTTTATTAACTCCTTACACAAGGTTGACACCTGTGTGTTAAATGTCCAATAGGGTATATGAATAGCGCCTTTCGGAAAAGGTCGAAACATTCCACCACCTTAAGTTTTCACATGCTTTGAGAATGTCATTTGTTTGTACTGGTGTCAAACATCATGTGTTTTACTTGGTCTGGATTGGTGTTTAACTTGGTCTCGATTGGTGTTTTACTTGGTCTCGATTAGTGTTTTACTTGGTCCTGACTGGTGTATCACTTGGTCTTGATTGGTGTTTTACTTGGTCTCGATTGGTGTTTTACTTGGTCGCGATTGGTGTTTTACTTGGTCTCGATTGGTGTTTTACTTGGTCTCGATTAGTGTTTTACTTGGTCCTGATTGGTGTTTCACTTGGTCTTGATTGGTGTTTTACTTGGTCTCGATTGGTGTTTTACTTGGTCCTGATTGGTGTTTTACTTGGTCTCGATTGGTGTTTTACTTGGTCTCGATTGGTGTTTTACTTGGTCTCTATTGGTGTTTTACTTGGTCTCGATTAGTGTTTTATTTGGTCTCGATTAGTGTTTGACTTGGTCCCGATTGGTGTTTGACTTGGTCTCGATTGGTGTTTTACTTGGTCTCAATTGGTGTTTGACTTGGTCTCGATTCGTGTTTTACTTGGTCTCTATTGGTGTTACTTGGTCTCGATTGGTGTTTTACTTGGTCTCGAATGGTGTTTTACTTGGTCTCGATTAGTGTTTTACTTGGTCTCTATTGGTGTTTTACTTGGTCTCGATTGGTGTTTTATTTGGTCTCGATCAGTGTTTTACTTGGTCTCGATTGGTGTTTTACTTGGTCTCGATCAGTGTTTTACTTGGTCCTGATTGGTGTTTTACTTGGTCTCGATTGGTGTTTTAATTGGTCTCGATCGGTGTTTTACTTGGTCTCGATTATTGTTTTACTTGGTCCTGATTGGTGTTTTAACTGGTCTCGATTGGTGTTTTACTTGGTCTCTATTGGTGTTTTACTTGGTCTCTATTAGTGTTTTACTTGGTCTCGATTATTGTTTTACTTGGTCTCGATTAGTGTTTTACTTGGTCTCTATTGGTGTTTTACTTGGTCTCGATTGGTGTTTTCATAGGAAGATTGATACATGTTGATTAATTTGGCAATTTATGGACAAGAAACCTTTCAATGCTGTAGTGATATATTGACGGTCCATCCGACTGTTTCCCTTCTCTTTATACAAGTTTGCAATTCTACTCGTGAGCTTATCTCGATCTACGTTTACCGTAACATTTACAACACTTATTTTTTATATCTTAATGTCATCATAAAGCGTACGGTTGCTTGGACGCTATAATTTTGATGGTCGTATGTAAAGAACCAATGTATAAGCATTATAATGGAATCTTTATACAATACGAAGGAACATTCTCCGTACAATCTCACACCAGCGTGTCCAGTTCAATCGTTGATGGTACAGCGTAGTGCTGGAAAAGGTGAATTGAAGTCTTCTTGTTTTCAATATTGTCAACGCCTACAATTGTTAAATCACCAGGAAGTTTCCGGGGACAAACCACATATTCAATGTTTAAAGTTTCATATTACTGTAGATAAATGCATACTTGGATCATACAAAAACGACAATCAACAACTGTACATTTTGTCAATAAGTCATCCTCTACTGGTTCTAGCATCCAGTAGAATGCTCATATACATTTAGAGCTGGTTTCAGTTCAGATGAGGTAATATTGAAAAATAGAGGAATAAAACAAAATCAATTTTGAAATCGTTAGCATCGTGTTGGACTCAATGGAATAACTTGACTGCATCTAAATATTTGGTCAACCGATGATCAACTAATAATTTCAATGACTGTTGAAAAGACTTTTGCAAGCATCCTGTCTTTAAGGTTCCTCAAAATGGATACTGCGTTTCCATCAAGTCTTTTTGAACTACCGGGGCAGCTTTTGAAAGTATCGATGCCTCTCCGTCATATATGCAAAACTAATCATGAAACAAAATAAGCACGCACATGCCTTGTTAATAGCCCTCCAAGCCTTGGATTACTGCAAGAATGCAAATTTATTCATTTCATATCCGAAATAGAGTCAATTCCGTCAAGACAGATCAATCCGTCCGATCTATCCGATCAGTCACGGATGTTAAGTTTGACAACGTTGAGGACATGAACTTGCAGTGAACTTTACTAATCGGTGACAGATTGATGACTGCTGCCTGATCACTAAAATAGTAACGCCCAAGGTTGTAAAATACTGTATCAGTATAGATAACAGGAAATGTGGGTATATGATAATCACACAGGAATACAGTGACACAAAAAAATTAAAAGTAATCCAGAGCTAGGCCAGCATGCATTATTCAAAAAAAGAGAAGTATCTGTGAGTGTTAATGAAGGTGCATAGGACAAAATCATTATATTTTCTTAAAATATTTATCTAACCTCCAGTAGTAAATACTTTTCAAACGTCAAGTATGATGAAAGCGGTCTTACAACATGGCAGCCTTGTTATAATTTCGTTCAGCAGAAAAAAAATCTGCAAAAGTGGGCGACCCTTTAGCGCTGTCAGATGTATAATTACAACAACAACATGAAAGAACCATTGCAACAACTCTGTAAGGGGTTCTAGGGTGGCCTGTTGAAAGACTTACATTATGCCCTATCAGATGTACCTTAATATTCTAGTTTGCTTCCTAATCCCTTGCCTTTATCCCAATCCTCCCTTTTTTTGGAACCTACTTTTGATATTCATTGTAATTCTGTTTTCGTCATGAACATGTACGAAATGTTTACCACTGAACGTAATGCAAACAGCATTCAATAACCAGTTGCAAAATCGGATGTTTTGCATGTACATTTATTACATCATTGTCCTGTTGAAAAAAGGGTAGCGATAACTGTAGTGACGAATATATTACGGCAGGAGGATTTATGTTCTATTTTAGATATTACTTTGTTTATAAATTTTTTTGTTGCCTTCAGCTCTGACATTAATGAAATGAGCTCTTTTTAAGGACTGATTTTTAGTTTATTAATGCTAAGGTTTTGGTATATAAACATAGTATATCAGCTTCAATCGACCACACGTTTAATCGCCCGTCCCAAATTTATAATCTCGAATAAAGCTAATACTAAATTATTGCCAATGTTTGTACTTACAGAGTGTTTAAATCGAAGGTATATCTAAAAGTATCATTCTTGACAAAGGTCAAATTGTTTCCCCTCAAATCTCTGAAAAAAAGATCAACTCTAAAATGTCATTTATAACCTGACTATTCATAAACATGTACAAATACTACGTATTACTTTATTGCAGTACGTTTTTCAAATGCTTTATAAAATGAAAACAACTTAGTGCATTGCACAATATTTTCCATTAAACTATTTATAGTTGATTGATAATATCTTGTTTAAGAAATGAAATCCAGTGTAATCACTGGTGGTTTCTTATATCTATTGATTAGCTTCGAGAGTCACTGAAGAGAAATTATTTATCAATATGTCAATCTGGTGCAGCTAAATTAGTACCTTAAATATTACTACTCAGACTGGGGCAATACATTTCCTGGTGGATTGTAAGTTACCGAGGTACCACTATCCAAGTAGACAGTACTACGGTACTGGCATAAAAATACGGATATTGTGTTATGAAATTTGCTGTAACAAAATGTTTGAAATAGTTTTAAATTCAGGAATAAATCTCCCTCATGCAAAGTTCTTATTCCTGGCCCGCCTATGGCTTTATTTTTTGTCATTTTTGATAAAAAAAAAAAAAGCTCTGCATGTTGTGAACAAATTTTGAATAGTCAAATATGTTGGGTCCGACCATCAATGATACAACATTTAATGTCTACATGTGCATCTGTTGTTGTACAATTGATAACTTTAATGTTCAAACAGTCTGCTACTAGACCCTGGAACGAGTCGTAATGTTGGATTTGAAGTAAAAGTCAGTTCACCAGAGAAGATATATATCCAAATTATTAATATGAAACTAGGCGTACACAATTATTTCTTTTATACAAGTCTAAAAAATTAAGATGAAAAATTCTGTGACCATTTGATATGGTTTTTTTTTTTATCTTGTCAGCAAACATTTAAACGTTTAAAGTATTTTCTTGATATCCAATACATTTCATACTAGGATTGTACTAAGGTTCTTACAGTTGTCTAACTGAAAATCAGATTGTCCACCTTGTCCCAGTTAGAAAATAAAATGAATATCTTTTTAACAGGTGACATACTAAAAGTCAACGAAACATCAATAATTGAATGCCAATATTTCAGGTAAAAGGTTTCGAAATCAGGGTATATTGACAGCTGTCATCGCTACAAGAACGTATTTTTATGACATTTAAAATATTGTTGATCATCTACATTGACTAATATCTTGTTTAAGAAGGAATATGTCAAATTTTGTAAAAACAAAAATCCTTCTGATTCAAACAAAAAACAAAAAAACTGACATCATCAAGGAAATGGATTTTGTAATAAACAGTAAACAATCGGTATTTCTATGGGAACCAAATATGCTCCTCTTGATGCCGACTTGTTCTTTTGTTAACACAGAAGCTTTTAAGAAAGAATGAAAGGATGCCACAGGTGCCACATGTGAAGCAAAATCTGCTTTCATTTCCACAGCCTCTGATATCATCCCCTTTTTTGTTGCAGTTAAGTCTTTAGATTTTCTATATTATTTTTTGCATTCTGTTGATATTCTTTTCGTCGCTTTTTTTTCTATATTTGCCATGTTAGTATTTTGTATGCATCTTCGGTATCTTCTGCCTCTTTTTTTTTGATGTTTTGATGTTTTTTTATTGAGTCTAAATCTGACTAATGGAGGGCAATTATCATGATTACGTGTATTTACAAAATAATGATATCATAAATATATTCAATAAATAAATTGAGTGTCGAACAAACCAATATAAACGAAAAGCGAGTTATTTTTCTATTGCATATACAAACACGTCAGATAACTTTTGATGTCCATCAACAAGTAAACTGTTTTCTTAAAAATAGGCCTCTTTTGACAAACAATAAGACGCAAGATATAGTTTAAGATACAATTTTTTTCATGGTCATAACTTGACTTGCATATATTAGTTAATTTTGATGGTCAGTACCGAGCTGAATTTTGCGACATATGACTTAAATTATCCCATTGTGCCCAACTTTTAATTTTTACATCGAAAAATTCCGGTAACATTTGCTTATGGAGAAAAGTGTTCTCTCCTAAAGTCTGACAAATGTGGAGTGTCAATGTTACAGATGACAAAGGACATTTGTTTTAGCAGATTAGCATCATCCTTTTTATTACAGGGACATGCGTTCAAATATTCAACATGAAATTTTAAAAAGTTCAGCAATATCAATTGACCAGTATTTGATGGATTCGTATGCCTTCTCCATAAAAAGTACTGGAACGTGTTGCTATGTATCAGTACCCAACCGATTAAATGTTGCATATTTGAATGGTATTTATTTTTTCAATAAGTATGTGCGCCTCATAAAAATGCCCATTGTTCATTTAAAGCAGAAATCTACAACAATTCAAATTACGTATACTCACATTTCAAGGCAATTACGAATTCCTCTAAACATTGAGCTCTCAATGACTGCAAAGTTGTTATTCTTTAAATCTCTAAAAATTAAATAAACCATACAACATTCAAAACCATATGATTCGAGGACAAATGTAGGTCTTTTCTTACTTTATTTGTTGATTAAAAAATGACTTAAAAAGTAGTCAAATCTTGTTTTAAAAAAAAAATCACTTCCGTTCTATCCAACGCCTATTCCAAAAATTTAGTGTTGTTATTCTTCATGTTATTAGTTTTTCGGTATACATAATGATAAAAAATATGGTTTCAATATACTTCCGTAAGGTTTTTTAAATTTTCAATTAACAAAATACGTTTATCTCAACTTGTTTTATTGGATAAGGGAGTTAATAAGCTACTTCCGCTTTAAAATCGACATATCCAGTTTGTTAGAAATTGATTTCTTCAAACTTATTCCAAATATATCTGTTTTCTAGGTAATTTTCCATGAAATCACTGCACTTTTTTTTCAAGCTCATATTTATTTTCTGCCTTATGTAGAAGACGTTGTTATATTCCAATGTGAAAATATAACAAAGTCAAAAATCAGGAACGGCAATCCGACCTTTGACCTTGTCCAGGTCTTTTTTTATGGAACTCGAATCAATAGACTTTTGGTGTGTATATATATATTCATGGTTGAGGAATTATACTGATTTAAAATATATGAAAAGAGGAAAAGATATTAAGGTTAATCGCGAAACACCAAAAAAATATCTCTAAAAGCACTAAAAAAAATCACAACAGATCAAAAGATTTTTCCAATTAGATAATGTAACACGTATTTGTATATCATTTAAAATTTGTATAATAACGAACGGTGTCGTGAATAAATCAGTGTTGTTGTAAATATTTGAAATAATCTGCATTATATGACTCTTTTCGTTATAAAAAATACGCAAATCATTTCCCTTTCCGGAAACGCATTACGTGTTGACAGGTTTAAAATAGCATTGTATCAATATACTGTTTTAATCGAAATTTTCGTGGGAAGATCGTTCGATACCCTCAAGGATTAAATGTTTTGGAATAAGTAGGCTACTTTGCAGATATTGGCAAATGGTTTTTATGTTTGTAAGAACTTGTGGAAAGGTCTCAACACAGACATGACAAGTTATACAACGTAATTTAAAGAAATTAATGTACACTGAAGAAGGACATTAACAGTACAGCTGTCGAGCATTCCAAGAATCGCTTACCATTTTAGGTATTTCCCTTTGATCTATTTGTCAACCTATCTATCACATCTTTCATCTGAATGTAATTGCATCAAACATAACTTTTACATTTGTCAAAATGTTTTGATTCCTTTGCTGATTTCGTGTTTCTTTCTGATTCTGCTATTTAAATTTTAAAAGTTGCCCTAAGATGAGTTTCTGTTCATTTCCCTTTTGATGGTAAAGTTCTATTCTTGTTCAATTATGTATTCGTCTTTGACTTTCAAATATAAGGGTTTGGGCGTTTCTCAATGTTGTTCCTAATAATTCTTAATCAAGGAAAGTACTTCGGACAAACGAAACTTATAAAGTGTTATTTTCATTTGATGTTTTCATATCAGATTCTGTATGTATCACAATGTAGAATCTGAGATTGGTGTTCAAATGACCTACTGGCTTTAGTCAAAACAAATTAACTCTCTACCTAAATTTGAACCATTAATTTAATAGAAAAAAAACATCAAGCCCGTTAAGTAGCTTATTGCATTGTTATATCAATTTACATTTATTTATGAAGGACTCGGAGATTCTGCAGTGCTTTGGTCCCGCTGAAGTGCGATGGTCTTCGCCGAAAAGTGATGGTCTTTATGCTGATGTGCAATGTTATGTAGAATCCTGTGTGACGCGTGATGGTAAGAAATCAAATATGCAGATGTGTATTTAAAGGAGGTAGATTTTGAATTACTTAGTTAATAAATTTTTTTTGTATCATTGTCCTTAGAACATTTCGATAGCGATCATATATGCCTGTACCAAGTCATGAATATGACAATTGTTTTCCATTCGTTTGATGTGTTTGAGCTTTTGATTTTGCAATTTTATAAGAAACTTTCCGATTTGAATTTTCCTTGGAGTTCGGTATTTTTGTTATTTTACTTTTTTATGTGTATGTGTATGGTGGAAAATCGTTAAAAGCATTATCATCCTGCAATCAATATAAAAGAGAAGATGTGGTATGATTGCCAATGAGACAACTCTTCACAAGAGACCAAATGACACAGAAATTAACAACTATAGTTGACCGTACGGCCTTCAACAATGAGCAAAGCCCATACCGCATAGTCAGCTATAAACGTCCCCGAAATGACAAATGTAAAACAATTCAAAGGAGAAAACTAACGGCATAATTAATGTACAAAAAAATGAACGAAAAACAAATATGTAACACAGCAACAAACGACAACCACTGAATTACAGGCTCCTGACTTGGGACAGGCACATACATACAGAATGTGGCGGGGTTAAACATGTTAGCGGGATCCCAACCCTCTCCCTAACCTGGGACAGTGGTGTAACAGTTTAACATAAGAAGGAACTATAAAAATCAGTTGAAAAAGGCATAACTCATCAGATGGATACAAATAGAAATACATCTTACAAAAACACAGAGTGGACGTGACCGGGTACTTGTACATCTTAACAACAAAAAGACACTAAGTACAGATCTAAGAGTACTCGCAGTTACTGACAGCTAGTTCAAAGCCTTTTTACCATACAAAATAGGATTATATTAAACCGTACTCTGTTTGAAAGCATCTGTAAGGTCCCCGCTAATGCAAAAGTTTCATCTATATATTTATTGTACATCTGTTTAAATGGTGTACGCGGCATTTGAAATTGAAAAAAAATATTTCATATATGCATGTTCTTAGTTTCAGTTTCAGTCTAAATGAGGGTTAGTCTTATTTATTATTTGCTGCATACTCTTGATGATGTACTTAAAAGCATGAAAATATCATTTTAAAAGCGAATTGACTTCTTCATCGACCTGTAATCATGCAAAACGTAATGAAAATGTAGTTTATGTATCCATTCCACTTCAGCGTTACCACAAACTCACTTTGACGTAGCTATAAACGACATTACTTCACAATGCCGCCACCACAATTCAGCGTGATAAAAACGCACTTCAGCGTCAAGCAATAGCACTTCAGGGAAACGATTGGCGTGTTTTCGCCATTAGTCTCATCATATCGCCAGTGTATGCATGCCACTGAATTATACATATATTTAAAATTCGCGATTTAAATTCTGAGATCTGTTGTTGTAAAGTTAAATTGCTGTCGATTTTAGTTAAAGATTTCATTTTCCATTATTTCATAACAGAGCTACGAATTCCTGTCTGGCATCACCTTCGAAACAAATAAATATCGAAAACCTTTTTCTTGATTGATATTACATGTATATCATCAGGATTCTTTGGACCAAGAAATCCGGTGACGTCACTATTTTACTATGATATCTTATTGTAACTCATAAACCCTGCGCCATAAAGACCAATGATCTTTGAAAAACATAAAAACCAAAGGCTACAGTTTAATTTGCACGAGAAGGTCTCTCAACAAAAGTATATCTTATAGGTTAACATACTTTCCTGATGTGTCACAGTAAAATTAATTATTGGTTAGCTAACCAGCCCCCGCTCCCATATCAAAATGGAACCCTTGAGGACCGTTGGTATAGGAAACACAACCTTATCAAACAGACTCTCTTTTATTTAATTAAATGGTCTTTTGTAAACTCTTCTTGAGGATTTGTTTGTTGTAACTCTTTATAAAAAAGTGAAATACACTGACTCGATATATTACTCGAGTCACGATACGATTATTAAAGCTGTAAATTTTCTCCTTGACAACATGTACATTTCAGCAATACAGTGTATTGATAGGTTGCTGGTATTCCTCTGTGCAAATTGTGTAAATTGATTAGCAAACATGTTCTTGTATTGTTATAAATCACAGTTAATGGCAAAACGCATTTAAGGTCCGTCTAAATTTCATTTATTATATATATTTACTCATATTTTGACTCACATCCAGAAGTTGGTAATAAGAACCAAACTTTATGATATAAGAGATGATTTCAGCTTCCCAGTTATGAACTTTCTATTTCTATGTAGCGCCTACATATGGAGTATATATCTAACAGTTGATGATACGATATTCTAGTATTTGTGTGTCCGATCATGATAGAGGGTAGCTGCTAACAAGGAAGCTATTAATCCAAAAGTTCCAAGTGGTGAAGTTGAAATCATTCTTTCGAATGTTTTACAGACACCATCACGAGTTGGTTGACCGTTATGGAATATCTGTTTAACATATAACCACAATATCGTCCTCCTTTTCTCCGATGTGTCCTATCGAATTAGACTTATCACCGGATTCGTACTTACATGAGGAACACGTCTGGTACCATATGTGAAGCAGGCTCTGCTTACCCTTCCGGAGCACCAGATATCACCCCTGGTTTTTGGGTTTTGTGATGCTCAGTCATTAGTTTGCTATGATGTGTTTAATACACTGGTGTTTGCCTTTTTGGTCTTATCTTTTTTTGCCATGGCATTGTCAGTCTATTTTCAACTTTGAATGCCCCTTAGGTATCTTTCGCCTCTCTTTTACTAATCATTGATCATTTAAAAAAAAACACTTACCACTACCTTGATGATATTTTTACTATATATTTTCTGAATTTACAACGAAAATTTAGCCAAGGGAACTTACTTTAAGTAAATCAACTACAAACAGCAATAACTGTATTTTTCTATATTCAAATATTTCAGTTTCGCACAGAAAGCTATATATTAGATTTTCGATAAAAGAGACGATTTACATAACCCCATTGTTAATTTTCCCTTTTTGGACGGTGATGTTCCTTTGGTCTCATCCTACTATGTCAATATTTCACAACTTGTTCAATATGCCCCTGTTTCAATGACCGTAATTTATGTATAACTGGTACAATGTTAAGTCAGGGATTTCGTTACAACAAATAAATTAAAACTTTTACTAAATTCTTCCATAGATACAAGAATTTGGTTAGAAAATTGGTTTTAACTGTAAAATTTGTATCAAAAATTTGATATCACATGTTCATAGAGCCCATGAATTTAAAAACGATCATTGTAAACTCACGGATCTTTGAAATGAACATATTCTTAAAGGTTTTTGAATTCAAAACCACAGTAAAATCTTAAAATATTTAAGATATCTATTGAGAGATATATGAAGTTATAAGTACTCATGATCCTACATCTTGTTGATACGGATTACTTATATTTTGGCATTGCCAAAGGCCATGCATTTCACAGACTGTTTATGACATCTTTAAACTTAATATGTTAGATGTGTATTGATTGATACTTTAGTCGATAAGAACATCATTTGTCTGTAAGTTGTAATTGGCTTTGAATTTGGAACTAATCCATTTTTTTTTTGAATGACGAATTTTAAATAAAAATAACTAGCATATAACTTACAAAAGTTCCAATCTGACTAAGTTTTCAAATGCGTCCTTTTCTATGTGCCCTATTTCATTTTTATCAAGGTATCTTAAACAAAAATACATGAGCATCATTTTTGTCTAAATAAATCTATTGTTTACTTTGGCAATCTCCTTTGAATTCAAAATCTTGCGTTAACATTAGAATTTTATATGTGCCGCATTAAGGACTTTTTTCTCACCCTAAAATGGCTCGAAAAAATGCAACAGTAGTACCGCTGTTCAATAGTCATAAATCGATTAACCGAAAACAAATCCGGGTTACAAACTAAAACTGAGGGAAACGCATCAATTATAAGAGGAAAACAACGGATTGGTGGGTTTCGTGTTGCTCAGTCTTTAGTTTTCTATGTTGTGTTTTGTATACTGTTGTTTGTCTGTTTGTCTTTTTTTTTCTTTCTTTTTAAGCCATGGTGTTGTCAGTTTATTTTCTAGTTCGAATGAGTTCGAATGTCCCCGTGGTGGGTTTGTGTTGCTCAGTCTTAAGTTTTCTATGTTGTGTTTTGTGTAATGTTGTTTGTCTTTTCGTCGTTTTGCGTTTTTTCCAGTGCATTGTCCGTTAGTTGTGAGTTGGATTATCCATTTTATATTTTCCGACTCTCTTTTATGCAGTACATAACGTTTTGATGCATTGTTTTTCCTGTCTGTAATTAAAATATACCTTGTAACTAAATGTATTCACATACTTATTAAAATCAAATTGTATTGGATTTCATTGATGTGTCTAAGAAATTCATGTGTTAATAATATTTTGTTTTGGTCGTTAAGGGGGTAACGTTACTATGCGAAAATTAATTGAATGTAGTCATCTCGTAAAAATTCAATAGTGATTTTGAAAATCTCTTAGCAAAAGAGAGGCAAAAGATACCAAAGTTATAGTCAAACGCATATGTCGAAGACAAAGTGACAACGATATTACACGAAACGAGGAAAGAAGAATGACACTCCACAAAATCTGTCCGAAGCAGCTGATTTTGCTATTTTTTTGCGAAGGGATTGTCAGTCTTCTTCAGCTCTTTTAGAAGTACTTTTCGTCATTAGTTGTAACGTTTGAATTTAACGAATTCAAATAATGGTTGTTCAGCATTTGAAATATCCATTGTCTTTAGTATTTATATTATGTATTTGACCAGAAGAAATGATAGAATGCACAATTAACTATTTGGAACAAATTTATATCAAATTAATGCAGTTCTCTGATGTAAGCTTATTGTATGTTCACAACCCACTGTTGAATGAAATTAACATTATTACAGAATGTTAACTAATGTCCTTTAAACTATATACTTGCATTTTACAATAATAGTTCCTCTACTGTAAGACAAACGAGTGAGAAGTTCTGAATAAGGATTAGAATCACATGACAAAAACGTCACTGGTTGGTCTTGTGTTGACGAGACGCACGTCTGGCGTATTGAATATTGAGCCTAGTACCTTTTGTTAGCTATTATTCGTGTGTTTCTTTGTCCTATATGTTCTCCCATTTATTTATATTGTGGTCCTGTCATGTGATGTTGTCGTTTTGGTGTTGTGTTTGACGTTGCCATAAAAGCGGGAGGTTTGGCATGCCACAAAACCAGGTTCAACCCACCATTTTTTTCTTAAAATGTCCTGTACCAAGTCAGGAAAATGGCCATTGTCAAATTATAGTTTGTTTCTGTGTGTGTTACATCTTAATGTTGTGTTTTTGTTGTGTCGTTGTTCTCCTCTTATATTTGATGCGTTTCCCTCAGTTTTAGTTTGTAACCCGGATTTGTTTTTATCTCTATCGATTTATGAGTTTCGAACAGCGGTATACTACAATTGTCTTTATTTGCTTTTCAAGGGTAAAGTTCAAACCCATAACAAAATGTAACAGTCCATATTTATTTGCCATATTATAACTTTCTTCTTCAAACAAAATTGCATGTGATCAATTATCACCCTCTTTCCATTACTTTTGATTCTCAGAGTTTCTGGACCTTATGATAAATTGGATGGAATGAAATTTGAGGATTGCGAGATAAAATCGAAAGCTTACTTTTATCTTTTTTGACTCAAAATCAGAGGTATGAAAAAAAACCAAAAGTTTTAATATTTTGAAATGTGACCTTTTCAACTGAAAACAATTCAAATTTTAGCAACAGTTATCAAACGTCCTTATATATCTTTCTTTATTCAGAATCATTCATTTACAAGTATTAGAAATAAGTAGCATTGCTATCTCTTATAAGCGCATTTTTACAGTTTTGGTAAAAAATTATGCTATGCTCTCCTTTACCCTCAAATATTTTAAATAGTTGTCGCCTTAAATGGTACCTAGTTTACCCAATCAAGCATGCAGTTTGACCATAATTCCAAATAAATGCAACTTGTATACGTATTCGGAAATATCACGTTGCTGGTATATTTATACTTACAAGTATTTTAGGTTCTGCAGGTTGTCAAATGTTTTTTCTTTTAAAAATGTAAGTTGGTTTCTACTAAGTTTCCTGTAAACGTTAAATGATTATGTCAACTGTATTAGTTCAAGTAAAAACAGTATAAGTAAACATCTCTATTTTTCCGACTGTATGCTACTGTTGCCTTTATTTATACTGCAATGTAGTATGACATTTCACTATACTTGTTTTATAAAGATGTAAACTATGCTATTCTGGATGAAAGCTTTTTCATGGCACGTATATATACGGTAAACATTTCAATAAAAACCGCAAATATATAAGAAAATAAAAAAGAAGAAAATGCATATAAATCGTTGTATTAAAAATTATTCACATTGTCTACATATATATTTCTCACTTACGTTAGTATTTCACCTATGAGAAATCTGTTACTATATTTAGTAATATACTGATTTCTAGTACTTGAAATTAACATAAGACTATATACTAGTATATATATATAATCTTATATAATCTTATAGGAGTAACACTTGTATCATTAGTTCTATCTTGTGATCAAACTTTATTTTTTCAGTTATTAATGCATAAATTGTGTTTGTTGCGCCAACTGTGTATGACATTTTGCAAGCTTAACATTATCTTAAGCTGTTTAGTAGACTTACAATTCCGTCAAAAACGGTAGATACTGGTATAAAAAAATACCAATCTTGATTTCTGTTAACTTGTTGTCCTCGAGGTGCCTAGAATGACAATACTTAATAAATTGCCGTGGCTTCTAGATTGTTGATTTGTTGATTAGTCCTTAACGCACAGCAATTTATATATCATCCATAATTAGGACAAAGGTGTTAAGAAGATATGAATATTCCTTAAAATAGACCGCCCCTCTGAAACTTTTCAAGTTATGGTTCACGGCAAAAGTCAACATGAAGACAAATAAACATATTTCTTAACACTAGTCTGACTAGGTCCAGATTAGTGTTTGTTCTCACTCCTACATGCCGACTGGTTCTCCACGAAAGAGCACTTACAACTTTTTTTTAAGCTACGTTTTTTTTTGTTTGAACCCGCATTACACCTAGACCGGTCTCAACAGTCCTGTATGTAAGATCACATACTTACGGTTTGGTTGCTTGATAGAAAGTAATTCAAAGAAAAAACTGGCAATAGGTGGAAAATGATAAAGCAAAAACTGGTAAAGTTCGTTACATATAAATAACACAGGCAAAAAAAAAACAGATTTAAGGATGTTCGCTCCTCTTGTTTTTGAATTTTTGCAAGATATTCGGAATCCTCTGGTTTTATCCATGTAGTGCCATTACAAATTTTTGCCCACTAACCCCTACTTTTCTTTTCATAATTTGATTAAATATAGTTTTAAAAACCATCTTTGAAAATCTTATTAAATCCTTGTTATTTTTTCATACTTTTAGGCAGAAAAAAGGGGCCAATGTTAAATGTAAGACAAATCTAGAGAGAATCATTTCCCGCCAAATTTTCAATGGCTTATATCTCGAAAACAAGCACACGGACCCTTCATTTTTATCTGCTTTTTTAGTTCCTTTATTTATATTCTATCAATTTATAACAGTCTTTTAAAAAGCTTATTATTTTGAAACAGAGGAGCAAACATCCTTAAGAAAAACTAATGCATTTATATACTGGTGTATTATTGTCACTATATAGCCCCTAATGTTTCTGTGTTTATGCATCCCTAGCGAATGTATTGTTTTGAGCATTTCTGATGTAGGTTAATCAAGAATGTAATTCGGACGCACGTAAAGATGTGTTTTTCTTTCACTACCACTGGTTTGATACCATTGCATTCGAAATGTTAGGCCCGAGGGTTTCATCAGAAATCTCCAAAGTTTAGTTTATGGTCTATTATTATACCCGAGTTCAAAGACTATATTTATCCTCATCTGCGGTTAAAAAAGGAGCTTTGCAATGGCAAATATTTGGTCTATCGTCTTATCATGCAGCTTTCGAAAGAAGAGCATCAGCTAGTCCGCTCAGGTTAGATGTTCGTGCGGGACAATGATAACATGTAATTATATAAATGTTAACTGGTAATTAAAAAATCCAACACGTTTTATATTTCCTTTTTTTTTTCTTGTTACAAAGTAATTACTACAATGAAAATTATGTTGTTATAGTGGATATAGATATGTTATACCTTAAAACGATTGGCACTAATTGCACTTTTTTTAATGCTTAAGTGAAGAGTAAACATTTAAATGGGATGGATGATATTGCTTTAAACTATGTTTGATCCCGCAATATTTCCATGAACCTTACTTATTTATACAAGAAACATCGTCAGTGGTTGTCTTATGTTTAATATTGGAGTTTTTGTCACAAGGAAACGCTGGTGTTGACGGGAAATCTTTGATATATTACGTCATATCTATTTTCAATTGTTGTATACTATGGGAGATTTATACTTTGAAATTTCGTGTGGACACCTGTCTATAGCAGAAGACTGCACGTTAATCATGCTAACCAAAAGCTGTCTTTTAGATGTTTGTGTCAATTAGGCTGTTGTTTCGTGAGCGTATAATCTTGTAACTTTTCTATATATTGAACAAAACCAATGTCAAGAATGTAAGCAGGATACCAAAGGACCAGAACCTCATCATTATGTCTTATTCAAGATATGCATTTACATTCTTAGCACTAGTTTTAAAATAGTATCAAAGCAATTTGCATGCTGTTTATACGGTATATATCTCCTAGGTGTTGCAATATTTCAAGACTTTTTGTGAGTGAGTTCCTTGAAATGTACCTGCTGTTTACAAAGAAGTGATTGAAACAATAGTTTTCTAATGTAATATTGATGTTAACCCTTCGACAGTTTAATTCGCAAGATCAGGTAATGCGTGTCACAGAAAACCACTTACAAGTTCGACTTTCGAATCCACTATTCAATCTATTATTGTACGAATGCAATAAATGCAACTTGTCATTGAATGTGTAAATACCATATAGACGATACGAGTGCAACTGGTATAGAATTCACTGCTTACCTTTCCAAGTAAACTGAATTTAGCTCTAAATTTGGTTTCCTTTAGATTGAAGTGTTATATTATGTATCATATTTCATATTTTCCTATATCTGTGTTTTTTTCAACCGCTTAAAGTGTTTTTGATCTATTGACATGAACCCGTATTTCAGTTCTAACTTTAAATTTGAATTCAATGAAATCTTACAGTAAGACAAATGATATGTTATAAGAGTTTTTGAGATTTTAACAAAATTATATAACTCTTTAGTAGAATTAAGTTGTAGGCTTCTGATGTATGGGGAAATAATACACACAATTGCATACATTGGATAGACGAATGGTTTTTCGACTGGCAATTCAAATGCATCTTCAGGACGAGAAAACAGGTTGACCTTCCCGACACATTATCCTGACGACTGCTGACCATTCTTTGTTCTCACTTCTAAACGACGCGTACTTTTCGAAGAAGCAGCAAATACCAATGTTTCAGTTTTTGGTTTGATCCGGCCAGGGTTTGAATCAATGATCTCTAGTACTCGAGGCGGGCAGGCAACCAAGAGACCACAGGTGTGGTTCTATTTTAAAAGTATGCGTACCAATGGTTGTGTATTTTTCTTATGCTAAGCAATAGAAGCAATAGTGTGGCTGCCAGAGATCACATGTTTTTTTAACCATGTGATACTCTTTAAAACGTTCAAGTTTTAAGTAATGAAATTAAATCTTAAGTCTTAAATGTCGCAATATCAGTTAATCTTCAAAAGGGTTAATTAATGGGTGATGAGAAGAAAAAGGTCAAAGGAGTATGGAGTGTTACATTAAATTCGTTATAATAAGTGTATTGCAAATGTTCAAATCGTTTTTCATTGGAGTATTTTTAGGACAAAAAATCATCGTATCAGAAAGTATGGAATGGAAACAATTATGTCAATGGTAATTAATTGAGATTGTATGTGTATGTGTTTGGATAGTTGCCAAATTGAAGACGAAAAGCACTTTCTTTCAGTTAGCGTAATATGTAATGTTTATCAGGTCGGGTACACTACCTTATACGAGTATACCTAATTTAGCTCAATACCGTGTGTTCACATAATACTCAATTTTTTAGTGGGTCATTGACCAATCTATCGAATGAGTTGCAATGCATGATGGACTACAAAGTGTTTACAATTTACCGAGAACACGTGTGTTTACTTAACGAATAGCCACTAATATTATGGATAAATAAACAAAGATTTAAAACATTCGTTCACGAGATAGCAACCAAACAACACAAAAACCTTAAAAGGATTAGTTGTACTTGCATAAAAATTTCGAGAACTGGGGTCTCCACAATTATTCATGTATCTCGTAGATTGGAAAAGCGAGTGTCAAATATCCGTAAAATGCACTAACAAATCGTTTATCTTTTGCAAAGAATATGTTATCATTTTATGATTTGTTTTTCTTTTGTTGTAAAGGTTAACAAAATGGCTTTTGTCCAAAAACTTAAGCCAAATGCTGCACACACCCTTAGAGATGATCAGAAAGTGTTTTCTATTGTTACCACATGATCTGAACATTGCACTATCGTTGATTTATTGTAAACACGTAATGGGTTGTCATTGTATATTCGTGTATGATAATATACTATCATTCATTCATCCTCAATTTTATTTTATTTTCTTCACGTGGAATCACAACATGATTACAAAATGTCACTTTGAGATGAATAACAAAAAAGCGCAGCTCCTTTTATTTTTTTTTTTTTATTTATTTTTTTTTGTTTTTGTTTTTGGCGCGTAGTGATTTTGTGTAAACGTATACGGGTATATGATGTCATGTAATATGGTTTGAACTGCGGATAGTAATTAAAGGAGATGTGACGTATATGTCATCGAAAAAGCAACCAAAAAAAAAAGACAACTAAGGGGTAGCATAACGGCTTCAACAATAGACATATTGTTTTTCATATAATAACAAATTAATGAGAATATTTTGAAATGCCGGTTGATAATTTAAATGTAATTACATTTATAGATATAGCCAAATAGTCAACGCAAGCAGAACATATAAAATATGTATATGTCTACTAAACCTTGGCGCTTTGCAGCAAATAAGGATTGATATCAAGAAAGATTTCTACGCCGTTTCTGTGCTTTATGAAAGAGCAATGTGTATAAAAATACATAATGAAACATGATAGGAAAATTCCTAAAACATAAAATATCATGTAATCTATTTCTTAATATTTTAACTAGTTTTGAAGAGCGCAGAGAACTTTAACTGAACAGCAGACACTTCGTTAAAATGAATGCATACATACAGTGCATAACAATAGATAAAACTTTTTCTTTACTACTTTCACAAGAAAAAAAAAGTCAAATGCTGAGGCGGGTGTACAACATTTTTAAAAACTGAGGATGCAAATTGAAGATTATGTTATATACACTACATGTATCAAGATGAACATATATATTAAACAACAGATCCAACGATGCAATACACAAAGACACTTTTTAACTATATTCCTCGTGTTCTTAGGTGATAATAAACTCGTAGTAGTATCGTGGTTCATTGTGTCAATTGTTCAATTTCTCAAGAACATGTTAACATATTGTAGTTGGAAAATTACTATGCAAGTGTAGTTTGATGACAGAATTTTAGTGGTCTCGGCCTGTTTATGATATGTTCAAAAGAAGAAAACATGCTATAAGCTAGAACATTTCTTAAATCTTACTCATTTCACATCTTAACAAATGTTTTATCAGTCACCTTCGACTGGCAGTCTTTTGCAAAATGTAAGGTTCTTAAATTATTGTGTATTTTATGTAGTTTAATAAATGTCGACATAATGATAACATACATTTTATTTTTGCAGTCATGGAAACCCTGCAGTTGTCTTTTTTTAATCGATTTACCACATTTTGAACATAGGTAGACTACTGTTGCCTTAATCTATATGTTGATTTACCGACAGGTATTATGTTATTATTTTAGATGATAAAACTATATTTTGAATTTCGGAGTTTTGTTTCGGAAGAAAATTATCAACATACCGAATCCAAATAATGTTTCAGGCAACCTAACAATGATGTGAATTAAGACGATGTCAACTCACATGATATAAATGTCTTTCACTTCGCGGAAAGCTCCTATTTCTAACATCTCTATGCTGCATAATTGCAAAGACCTGCAAGTATTAGTTTTAAAACAGTTAATATTATTTATCGATCTCATTATCTCGAAAACAATTAATTTGTATATTCTGTTTTTCTTTTATCGTTCATTGGCAATGCTTTTTAATAGAAAAATAATTTGTTCAATGTTAAAATCTACTCTTTTAAATAAAATTTAAAGCCAAAACATTAGCTAAGATTTCAAACAACAACGCCCATCAATGTCCTAAAAGGAAAAATAACATTTGTCTCAATTTAACAATATTGATATAAAATAGGGCTATGTGGTAGAATTGCCAATTAGCCACAACTGTCCACCCATGTCAAATTACGTTGATTTTTTAAACAACTATATGTCATCTTAAGGCATAAAAGATTGAACAAAATCGATTTCAAAAGTCGTCATTAATAGGACAAAATATGAAACGATTCAAACAAGTTGTTTTAATTTATCACAAATAAAATTAATGCACGACCCGATAAAACAATTTTCGGTACGCCTATTCAAGATTTATTTTGTATTGTTTTCCTTTAATTGTACCCATTGGTTTCTAGAGAAACACTGACAACGCAAATTTTTCGTATGCTTCTTTGTTGAACTATGGTCTATTAAGGTGGCCTGGGTTGTTGGCGATAAGCAAAAGTGAGAGTTAAATAAACTCATCATAGATACCAGGATTGAAATTTTGTATTTGTGCCAGACGCGCGTTACGTCTACAAAAGACTCATCAATGACGCTCGAATCAAAAAAGTTAAAAAAGCCAAATAAAATACGAAGTTGAAGAGCATAGAAGACCATAAATGTCAAAAAGTTTTGCCAAATACAGCTAAGGTATTCTATTCCTGAGGTAGAAAAGCCTAAGTATTTCGAAAATTCAAAGTTTTGTTAACAGTTACTTGATAATTATGACCATATGAATGATAATTCATGTCAACACAGAAGTGCTGACTTCTGGGCTGGTAAATTAAGTCATTCTTCTTTTGATTTAGATAATAAAATATTGTACATTACACTTGTTTCTTATTTAATATCGCTGTTTACCTATATAATTATCTAGTTTTTTTGTGCTGTAGGTTTTATGTCAAATTTCCGCACGTTCATGTTCCATGTATACATTTAAATATGTCAAATTTATGCATGTCCATAGAAATGTTATCCATGTAATAAAACATTAATCCCAAGAATTTTATTAGAGCGTTCTTTCATCATGCAAATCTTACAAATATGTCTCCAAACTATTTGATATGATATATTAGTCACAGACCGTTGTATTTGTGCTGTCTGATCTCAGCTTAAAGGACATTTTCTGTTTGGACAACCGATTTAATATTTCATAGTTTCAATTTGGGTAAGCGGTTTCTCATATTCTTTTACATAAATATCCTAAGGATCTCTAATCAATCAATATTCGCTGTGTCTTGGTTGCGATGTTGAAATTACGAATGAAATGTATAATTGGCCTTCATGATTTGTCGAAATTTTTTAAACACAACTAAAATTTCCTGTATGTTGAATAGAATTTGAATGATGGATTCTGAAAATCATAATTATTGTTGAATACAAATTCAATAACTGAGCATAAAAGGCAAACGGAAAGTGATGAATAATGAACTCCTTTTATTATCTGTGCTAAAAATGGTTTAAAAAAAGAGAATTTGCAACGATGAGACCCAAATGTCATTGACACGACGAGTTTTTGACCATTGATATATATTTCTTGGAATTAATTTAATTGTTCTTATAAACAAGTGTATACAACAACTACTTAATTGGAGTAAGTTTTAGTCAAAATCTCAAAATATACGTTTTTGTTCAAGGATTTATAATGTAAGTAGTTAATTTTAAATATGTAACTTACATCTTATTTACTGTATAATAACCTGCAAAGGTTTCTTGTTTCACTGTTTTAAAACTATTGTTCTGCAGACTTCTGAGTTTTTAAAAGAGAAGAAAGTCAGGAATATATAAAGAATACGAAACTTTCACAATAAGCTATTTCTAAATCTGCAACGCCAATATACTCAGCTTCACCGTGTACGACAGACTGGTTTATGTTTTTTGTGTACAGTTGTTTTTTAATGTATTATCTGTCCGGACATTTTTCTATTGATATTTGTTGCTGAAAATCATATTTGTTTTTCGTTCACTGTTTTGTACATATATCAAGCAGTTATTTTTCTCGTTTGAATTGTTTTACATTTCTGGACCTTCAATAATTGACTGTGCGGTTTAAAATTTGCTCTTTGTTGAAGGCAGTATGGTTACATATAGTTGTTAACTTCTATGATATTTTGTCTCTGGTGCAGAGTTGTCATATTAGCAATCATACCACATCTTCTTATTTTTATATATAAGCTTTATGAGTCAATGGAAATATACAAAATGTGCAAACACATATGTTTTAAACGTACGACGACTCTTCTTACATTTCTTGAAGTGTTTTCTGTTCTCCAAATATTCCTCCGTCAATACCATCAATATTATTTCCATCAAGATATCTTAAATATAATAAATATATTATATATTTGAAACAAAAATAAACAAGAAATATTTTTTTAACAACGAACTTGTACTTGTAAATGTCCAATTACCGTCAAATAAAATTGCATGCCACGAACAAAATTTCTTGCTTGCAACAATAAATTATCTAGCGAGTAAAGATTAAACATGCACTAAACAACTAAATATTCATATGAATAAAAAGTCCACAACGCAGAAATTTGACAGATCATTTCTTTTGTAGTCTAATTTCGTTCCCATCTTAGAAAAGTTAAATTTCAAATAATTCTCATAACTAAATTTGTTTCCAAGTTGCTTCAACTGTATCGTACATTGACGAAGGGTGTAAAACTGTAACATGTATAAACTAGACACTGAAAATTTTATTTGTGTCTGTCTGCATTAGGAACTAAACTATGTAATTTACCTGTAAAAAATGAAATGTTGCAGCTACGTTAACTTATAATATTTATCTAAATGTTGATATAAAAATTCTAGCAACTCGCAATCAATCTAGTTATAATAAGACTTTCTAAATATTTTAAATGTTAGGGGTATCAAGAAAGACATTACTGTGTAGGTGTCACACCATCAATTCAAACAATCAGCATCACTTTTAATATTGCCACAGCCACATGTAACACATAAATTTGCATAATTGAAACTAAAAGATATATATGTATTTAGACTAGATGTATTCCAAATTTACTTGGCAATGATTTTGCATCAAAATTCATGATAGACGTGCCACATAATATTCTCATTTAAGGCATTCAAAAAACCAGATTGCTTTCTTAGAAGATAATCTGTAAAGCATTGATTAAAAATTCACATATTAAAAAGTAAAATCACAAAAATACTGAACTCCGAGGAAAATTCAAAAAGGAAAGTCTCCAATCAAATGGCAAAATCAAAAGTTCAAACACATCAAACGAATGGATAACAACTTTCATATTCCTGACTTGGTACAGGCATTTTCTTATGTAGAAAATGGTGGATTGAACCTGGTTTTATAGCTAGCTAAACCTCTCACTAAAAGATAATTCATGTATAATTAGGATATATATTGTTACAATAAAGTTCTGTTTAGGTACAGGTCAATGTAAGAATCAGACAACAAATCAAATAAAAGTCCATTAACACGAAATATAATGAAAATTCGGGGAACTTGGTAAATCAGTAATAAAGATGACAAAACCTAAACATTTTGGACGATTTTGACAAATGAAAATTGAATTTATCTAAATTTTCTAATTGCTTTTTTTTGTCATCTGAACCGATTTATTTTCTCGGTTATTGTATTGTTTGCCTCAAGCCCTCTGTTATCGACCTTGCAGCGAAATCATGGAGGTTTTTTCATTTCATTTTCATACTAGAAAAGAACGAGGTTTCTAACTGGAAAAGTCGCGTTAATAAATTGCTTGTCAGCATTAATTGATCGGAAGTATTAAAATTGAGAATGAATATGGGGGATGTGTCAAAGAGACAACAACCCGATCAAAGAGCAGAAAACAGCCCAATGCTACCAATGTGTCTTCACACAATGGTATTGTCTATTTTACGAAGTAAATTAAAAAAGGAAACCCCTAACACTTTATCCAAACAAGAAGTAAAATCGTTTTTATTTCCTCCACATTCCCGTACTTTGTATGCTAATTTGTTCATTTGGTTTTCTAACAGTGTGAAGACCTCATACCTGCAACAAGTATCTAATATATGGTGACATGAAAAAACACACACAAATGGTATGCATAAATGTGAAAAAAACAAGCGCTAGATTGAGATAACTTAAAACAAGTCTGTAATGATGAATTTGAATTGCTTACTATTAATTGTATTTGGATTTGTTTATCATGAATAAAATCCATTTATGTAGATATGTGCACTTTAAGACTTAGAACTTCACTAAAATCTACCTACAGATGAAGAAGGAGTATTGCTCATTACAAAGCTTTTTAGACTAATAGATTGATGTATTAGGGAAAGAACATAGTCAAATAGGCGTAGGTACAAGAAGATTCCTACAGTTCCGCTTAACACAGACACACACACACACACACACATATATATCTTACATAGATATCTGAGTTTTAAGTTCTGTTGTGATTTTTTCATTTATCGACTTAACTTTGAACACGGTGGTTATACTTTGCTTGGTTGAAAGAAGGAAAAGGTATAGAGGAGGCAGTCTCAAACCATAGCTGGAAAAACACAGATTATTAGCGAATAGGTAGGATATACAAACAATAGTCCTCAAAATAGTGATGGGAGTTGCTCAGGAAGGGTATCTTCCACAATAATAATTCATATTCTAGTAATAGGTCATGTTTTTAAAACAAAATTATTAGTACGTAACATTGTGCCTACATTAAAGAATAAAATTAGTCGGATTTGTGATTGAAAAGCGCGTGTTGCAAACAGTATTCAATCGAATATTTAATGAAAAAAAACTTCTAAACATGTTTATTCCTTAAAACACTTTTATTAACCCTTTTTGAAATATGGTACATTACTTTCGCCTAATATTGACAACAATCAATGTTAAAGCAAAATGATCACTATTTGCAGATGGTGGTATTTAGGGCAATTGCAAAATCTTCATTAGAAGGCTGCTTCCTGACGAATATTGAATGTATTGTAACTTATACTCATGGAAAAAAATCCCTTAACCTATTGATGATATCATTATTTATTTTTGACAAATAAATATGGGTAACTCAAGAAATGTTTTTCGGTAAATTTTGCGCAATAAACATTTTCATTTGCATTTGATTTGGAATTATGGTATTCTGTTCTATTAGGTTCATATGATTTTAAGACTACAATATAAGATTTGAACCAGTAAAAGGGCATTTAGTTTAATTCCTGCAAATTTTAAGAATTTTCATTCTTATTCTTTGACCTTGAGTTCACGAAAGTTGTACCGTACGGATTTTTTAACAATAAATAAGTTTAATTCTACATAAAATTTAGATTTGAGATTCGGAAACAAGTTTATAAATCAGTCTCCCGAATCTCTACGAGTTATTGAGGATAGGGCAAAAGAGAAAGCACAGATAAAAAGCTTTTGATTGATATAAGATATAAGTTAGGTGGGTGCATTCAAGTTGTCTTTTTGAAAAAGGTTACTCTCCAATAATAAACTCATAATAATGTGATTTCATCAGTTAATGCTTAGACTAACTTACAAAATTAGTCCTGTAGACATATCTATAAAAGCGTTATTTTCAATCACAGATATGTTGTTGTATTCCAGATGTCTGTTGAAAAAAGTAATAAAATAATTTACATATGATGTTTACTATTATGGAAATATGTATATGATATATTCACACCTAGCTCATGTAAGCTACATTCGCTTGAAAACCTGTTACTCATTTGAATACTTTCAAAACTTGAATAAGTATGCATGGACTTTCATTTCCGAAAGCAGTTATATTATGGAAGGCTTTTATTCTAGATGTGTAAGCAATCTTTGTTTTTGCATGTTATTTTGTAATATAATTTTTTTGTTTTAAATGATATTCTTAAATTTAATCCTTAATGCAATTTCGACATCAAACCGAACTACTCCCGTCAAAATTAATGAAACTAGCGTGAATATCCATTTTTTTTTAAATCGTCGATGCTTATCATATCTGATCGACAGTTTTCCATTAACTTAGATCTTTTCGGATTTTTTTTTTACGGAGATGTTGTTTACCGGGCCGGAAATTTAGTTACGATCCAGGTAACTTATCGATCCTTTAAATACACTTATTATAAAAGGTAACCTATTCAACACTGTTATTAGATCATTTAATATTGTTTTTATTGGTACAATGATTAATATTCATTTTGTTATCAGTAAATTAAAATCAAACTAAATATTATTTTCATATACATATGCACATTCATGGCTCTACAATCTGTTGATACATGTATCTTGGCAGTGCACAAGGTCATGTTCTTCTCTGACTAAATCCATTGGATGTTGGATGTGTATTGATTGATATTTTTGTGCATGATTTTGTTATTAGTTGTTATTGACTTTGAACTAGCTGTCAGTAATTGCAAGTACTCTCAGATCTGTACTTAGTGTCTTTCTTTTGGGGGATTAGAATACCCTGCCACGTCCGGTCTGTGTTTTTGTTGTATGTCTTTCTACGTTATATTGGTCTGCTAAGTTAAGAACTTTTCAACTGATTTATAGTTTTTTCTTATGTTGAACTGTAACACCACTTTCCTAGGTTAGGGGAAGGCTTTGGCGTCAACAAACTGGTTTAACTCCGCAACATTATGTATGTGGCTGTCACAAGTCAGGAGCCTGTAATTTGTTAGTTGTTGTTTTTGTTGCTGTGTATCATATTTATTTTTCGTTCATTGTTTTGAAGGGCTTTACGTTTGTTATTTCGGAGTCTTTTATAGCTGACTGTTCGTCTCATTAGCAATCATACCACATCTTCTTATTTTTATCAATTTATTATACTTTCCTCTTTTCCTTAATGAAAATAATGATTGCTGGAGAAAATTGAATCTTAGACTTCAGAACAAATTAATTAGAATAATTAGTTATCAAAGGTACACTTATATAACAATCACTGCTTACAATGATTCAAAATAATTTTTAAACAGAACAAACACACTGACATGCTATTAAGGTTAGAGTTAATAATATATTGTACAAATTAATACATACAGTTTTCCAAGCGATGGTAGATCTTTGAACGATCCCTGCTGTATTGTAGTGATTTGATTGTTCTGCAAGTGTCTGAAACAAAAGATTTTTTTTATTGTAGAACAGTGGTCAATATTCATTTGCGAATTAATCAAAACGGGTACACTGAAACTGTTATTCGTGTGTTGTTTTATACCCGTATTTTCCTTCTTCTTGTTTAATTTACTTAATTGTGTTCTCCTCCCTCCAATTAAGAAAATAAAGTTGTAGTTCAATCATTTCTGATTGAACAGTTTATGATTATAATGCAAATTTAAAAGATATGAACTTTTACGGTAACCGTTACCTATTTGTCTCTTATTCGCAGATAGAAAATAAAAAGATGTTACTGATATATAAATCATTACAGACATGTATGTTAAACATACCATGCTGTTAATTTTTTTAATTCATAAGAATATTTGAATCAAGGACAACTAAATATAAAAAAAAGGATAATTATAATGATATCTTGAATAATCCAAACTTTTCTGATTTGATTCCATTGATATATCCCTCAGAACTTTGAGATTAAAGAAACAACAGACACGGTTTCCTCCGCCTCATTTTTAGACTTATACCTCGAGTTTGACATACGCGGTCATCTCAGTACCAGAATCTATGACAAACGAGACGATTTTAATTTTGAAATTATCAATTTCCCCCACCTTAGTAGCAATATATCAACTTCACCTGCAAATGGGATACACATTTCCCAACTTATTCGGCATTCAAGAGCTTGCAGCTCCTACTCAGACTTTGTAAAACGTCACCAGTGTCTGAGCAGAAAGTTGAAGAACCAGGGGTATGTCAAAGAACGTCTCGTCCTTTTTCTAAAAAAGTTCATCGGAAGGTATCAAGAACTTGTTGATAAATATTCCGTATCAACTTCACAAATGATACACGATGGTCTTGAAGTATAGATTATAGGTACTGACGTTGTTTATCATCTTAATAACGTGTTATAGTATTCTTTTATTTGTCTTTGTGAATATTAATTTTACTGTTTATTCTGTTTTTGGTGATATCCATTTGACATGGCTCTGTACTTATACATCCTGTCATTGTGCTATTGTGCTATGGTAAATTTTTGTATTCTTGCCTTTCATTTTTTGCTAATGTACTTTATCTATATGCCTTTTTTGTGTTTCTTTGTTACATATGACGTGGCTCTGTACTTATACATCCTGTCATTGTGTTATTGTGCTATGGTAAATTTTTGTATTCTTGCCTTTCATTTTTTGCTAATGTACTTTATCTATATGCCTTTTTTGTCTTTCTTTGTTACATATGACGTGGCTCTGTACTTATACATCCTGTCATTGTGTTATTGTGCTATGGTAGATTTTTGTATTCTTGTCTTTCGTTTTTATTAATTTGCTTTGTCTATATGCCTTTTTGTGTTTCTTTGTTACATATTTGTTTGTTTTTATAGTGATTAAGATTTTAACACAATGTTGACTGCTGTACCCTTATTTTTGACATTTTCACCTATTATGTCTGTTTGTTTTGTTCACTCATCGTTGTCAATATAATGGAATTTTATGCGACTGTCATACGGGGCAGAGGTTAAGCTGGCAGTAAGGCTGGGTTTAGTCCACCGTTTTTCTTTATTGGGAGGTGCCTGTGCCGGGTCGGGAGTGTGACGGTTGTTGTCTATTCGTTTGATGTGTTTGGGCTTTCGGTTTTGTCGTTTGATTGGGGACTTTCCGTTTTGAATTTTCCTCAAAGTTCGGTATCTTTTGTGATTTTACTTCTTTTTAAAACATTTGATTTATTACAAGAAATATAAATAAAAACAATCGATCAATTTAACAGCAATTACAAACACGCCGGACGTGATATTCAGTTAATAAAAAAACCTATCCAAATATATACATGCAGATATTTGATTGTTTGCCAAATTTCTGAATCAAGTAAAAGTCTTTTAAATCATATAACTGTTTGAAACTTTTAAGGATTAATAACAATGCTTCTTTCGTATAGAAGAGGGGCGAAAGATATTAGAGGGACAGTCAAACTCAAAGATCGAAAACAAACCGACAACGCCATGACTAAAAAATAAAAAGACAAACAGACAAATAATAGTACACAAGACACAACATAGAAAACTAAAGACTAAGCAACACGAACCCCACAAAAAACTTGGGGTGATCTCAGGTGCTCCGGAAGGATTAGCAGATCCTGCTCCACATGTGGCACCCGTCGTGTTGCGTATGTTATTACAAATCCGGTTAATAGTCTAATTCGGTAAGTCACATTCGTGGTGAAAATGGAAGTCGATTGTAATTACGACATAAGGAACATATCCGATATCATCTGTGAAACGGTTATTCCATAACGGTCAACCAACTCGTGATGGCGTCCGTAAAATTTACGAAGGGATGATTTCAACTTCACCATTTGGAACTCTTGGTTTAATAGCTTCCTTGTGAGCAGCAACCCTCTATCAAGGAAATCATGATAGGAAATACAAGACCGGGAATATCGTATCAATTGGGAGATATATACTCCGTATGCAGGCGCTGCTCGAATGTTGCTACATAGAAATGGAAAGTTCACAATTGGGAAGCTGAAATCATCTCTTTTGTCGTAAAGTTTTGTTATCAACCGACCCTCATTGTCAATTTCTAGATGTAAGTCAAGATATGAGGCAGACCTAACTGTATCTGTTGTATCCTTTACTCATCTATATAGCGGAAAGTAAATTTAAAGGATATAGCTATCTTCTTATCTTTCTTTCTAACAAGTTCCTGTATGAAGTCAGCCTCATAATAATAAAGAAACAAGTCGGCAAGAAGAGGGGCACAATTGGTTTCCATTAGAATGCCGACAGTCTCAAATATGTTGTCAATCAAGAAATCAAGCATCTTGATAATGTCAGTTTAAGAGAATTTTTTGTTCGAATCAGAGTAATTCTTTACAAAGTAGGATTTATCCCTCTCCAAGACAAGATACTTGTTTCTACGTTCGCCATTCTTTTTTATGAAACAAAGCAATACCAACTCTTTCAATTTGTCTTTTAGTTTGGAATGGGAAATAATTGTGTAAAGTGTAGAAAAGCCAAATGTTTTAATACTATTGCAAGATGAGAGCGTCTTAGATTGTATGTACTCTAAAAGATCTTTGGATTGTTTTAGTATTCACATCTGATTCACGCCACCTCTAAAATAGGCAGTTTCACAATAACTTTGAAGCCCAGCTTTGATTGCTGATAAAATAGATGTTAATAATTTAGAAAGAGGTTTCATGGAGCACTTGGAAGACCCAGCAATATACCGTTGTTTATAAGGACACGTATGTAGTTTAGGTATCCAATACAGTGATTGAAGATCAAGTTCTTCATCTTTGGTTGAAATTCCAAAGGAACATAGAACAGACTTATGATTATCCAGAATTTCCTCTTTGGTAAGTGTCGTGAGGGTATATGTTGAGTTTCCAAGTTAATTGTCAATACCTAATTCATTTATCATTCTTTTTTGTAATGAGATTTACACACAAAAACGATGTTGTTTGGGGCTTTATCTGCGGGGACAACAACATATTTGTCATGGAGGTAGGACAAGTGTTTTGCAACATTTTGGGTCTTTAAAGATTGACGTAGCATAGGTATTGATAGACCCATTTAGTTTCTTAATTCTGATTTGTATCAACGACCTCACAGCCTTAATTCATTCGGAAAGAGTATCTACGTCTTCTTTCTCGCGTTTAGCCCATTGCCTGGCATAATCCTCGACCGAATCCATCAGTATTTTGAAGTTGTATTTCCAATTGATGGATTTAGGCTCACGATATTTCATAGATCTTAACCTTGAATAGTATGTTAATTTACCAAAACTTGTATCCTCCTATTCTGCAATTGATAACTATCAATGTTTAGGATCTAATCAATCGGGAAGCTTCAAACTTCTTTGATGAAACAAAAACAATAATAACATTAACGGGACCAATTTTTCTGCACCACATGCACATTTCAACAATAAACGACTCTTCAGTGATGCTGCTTGGAGCCAAACTATTTGAAAATCCAAAGTATTTAAGATCAAGAGCTAGTACTCTTTTTTCCATTGGTGTAACAGCACAACATAGGAAAACTATAAAATTCAGTTGAAAAAGCTTAACTGGTAAAATCGATACAAAGAAAATCATCAAACAAAAACACAAACAGGAGGTGGCTTGTCCATTCCTCGTCCCTAACAACAACAAGACATTAAGTACAGATCTGAGAAAACTCACAGTTAATGGCTGCTAGTTCAAAGCCTATAACAACTAACAAAAAAAATCATGTATCTTAGACCAAAATATCAATAAACATCCAACATCCAATGGATTTAGTGTAAAGACGACATTAACAGTCAAAGAAAAACATGACTTTGTGCAATGCCAAAATATAGGTATCGACAGATTGTGTTTACCTCAACAAATGTAGGGCAAATTTTCCACGGTTATCCTTCACCATCCGAGACAAACAATTTGAACTATGAAGAAACTGTTTTTAGTTTCGATATTAAAGTGTTAGGATAACTGAGGAACATTTCAATTTGACCAGTTATGTTTTTTAAGCGATCCACAATGTCATCGGAAGCAGTTCGGATACAAGGTTATCAACTGAATAAAATAATAATTAAACAAGAAGCACACTTCTACCTCATTTAGTGTTTGGTTTAGTTGAAATGTCAATTTTATGAATTATTTTAATATATTCTCAAAATGTTATAAAAAAAACAACACTAACAGCACGTTATCAAATATATCGAAAGAAAACCAACTAAGGTAAAGGAGTGGGTTCGATAAGGCTCTAAAATGGCCCCTTTTTCTAGCTTTATTTTTCAAATTAGGATATATTGACCAATATCACAATGAATCAAAGCTAAAATCAATGTTAAACAATTACGTACTTGCGATCTATTTATTGCGTCACAAAAAGGGCTGAATTTCCATAATTCTTTTGGACAGGAAACAAAGAATGCATGTGCGACAAAAAACATGATATTTGTTATAACATTCTAAACTTCTTACTTATATTTTGTTTGTCGATGCCTGTGCTTTATGTTTCCTATATCGTCATTTTGTTAAAATACGGATTCTTGTGTGTTTTTGGTAAGAAAAAGGATTTGTACTATGAAGCCATCGTTTAAGTTGGATCAGCCCGTGTCGTTATCCAATCCTGATTCGATTACTGAATAAAAGAACAATATATTCTTAGTCCCTTTGATATCATTCTCCTCTCTTTTGAAAAAGCACACAAGAATCCGACAAACGAGCTAGTCATTGGGTTGACCTTCCAGATCAAGCAAAAATCACAAAAATATTATATTGGAGGACTTTTTTTAATTCTTGTCACAAGAAATGAAACAAAAATCAACAGTTCAGTATTGAGGATAGCGTGAACAACCATCTTTAAATGGATATTTTTCATGTTTTGTATAATAGTAATATTTCTTAAAATAAGATCATTTAGAATTTCTTTAGTTTGGTTTAAGTACAATACAACTGTACTTTAATTTGTACAAAAATGATAAAAAAAAAATTAAGTAATTTTCAACAAACTGCTGTTAATCTTAAATATGATATTCCCAGGCTTGTGTTTCCGATCATGATTTCCTTGATAGAGGATTGCTGCTCACAGGGAAGCTATTAAACCAAGAGTTCCAAATGGTGAAGTTGAAGTCATCCCTTCGTAAATTTTACGGACGCCATCACGAGTTGGTTGACCGTTATGGAATAACCGTTTCACAGATGATATCGGATATGTTCCTTATATCGTAACTACAATACCCTTCTTTTTTCACGAATGTGACTTACCGAATTAGACTATTTACCGGATTTGTAATAACATAAGCAACTCGACGGGTGCCACATGTGGAGCAGGATCTGCTTACCCTTCCGGAGCACCTGAGATCACCCCCAGTTTTTGGTGGGGTTCGCGTTGCTTAGTCTTTAGTTTTCTATGTTGTGTCATCTGTACTATTATTTGTCTGATTGTCTTTTTATTTTTGGCCATGACGTTGTCATTTTGTTTTCGATCTATGAGTTTGACTGTCCCTCTGGTATCTTTCGTCCCTCTTTTAAAGATGTTCCCTTTATATACTTTTTTTTTTCTTTTCTGTCATAGAATAGCGTGTATATATATTTGTTTTGATATAAAAAAAAAAACTCAACGGACATAATATCTAATCTTTTTGTTATAGTTATTTGTACAAAATTATACATACAGAGTGTAGAGATATGTTAATCCTTGAAACGATCCGTTTTGTATTGTAGTAATTTGATTGTTCTCCAAATACCTGGGAAAAAAATAAATCTCTTTATAGTATAAATATAGGCAACATTTTAAGAATATGTGTATTGCTATGTTCCCTTCATAAGGCGTTTTGACCTAAGCTTGTATTAATCTATTGTATTTAAGTCTCTACATTACAAGTCTTGTTTTTTCGGCTTTTTTGTATGTTTTCCTCTCATATTACTGTAAACTTATGTGTTTTTACATTTTTTTTTTCATATTTATATATTTTCTTTGATATCAAATAAAACGTTTGGTGTAGAATTTGAAACTAAAGATTCTCAAAATATCCTTTTAATATAAGAAACCGACATTTTAAGTGTGACTGTCCCAAGTCAAGAGCCTGTGAATCATCGGTTGGAGGTTTCTTTCCTTAAGACAATGTACGATTGTCAACTTTCAGTAAAACTAATATTGAAAAGTAAGTTATAAAAATCCCCTTCATGACCAAATGTGAACTAATTCAGACAAGAATGTACCACGTGCGCATTTCGACAATAACTGACTATTCAGTGATGCTGCTCGAGGCTTACTTATTTGAAAATCCAAAGTATTTAAAAAGATGAAAGCTAGTACTTTCTTTTACGGGTGACAAAAATAACCAAAATACGAGTTTGTGATTAATTTACAATAATTCATTTGTTATAAAAATAAGGAGACGTTGTATGGTTACCAATGAGACAACTATCCACCAATGTTCAAATAAAGTGAATGTAAGCAATTAAAGGCAACTGTACGGCCTTCAACAATGAAAAAACCCATACCGTATAGTCGGCTATAAGAGGCCCCGACATGAAAAATATGAAACATTTCAATTGAAAAAACTAAGGGCCTTATTTATAACAAAACAATTGACGAAAAACAAATATGACAGACTTGAACCAACGACAACCACTGAACTACATGCTCCTGACTTTAGACAGGCACATAAAGAATGTGGCGGGGTTAAAAATATTTGTGAGGGCTCCACACTCCCCTAACTTTGGAAAGTGGTGTAACAGCACAACATCAGAACAAACTATAAAAATCAGTTGAAAAAGGCTTAACTCGTCAGATCGATACAAAGAGAGTCATCAAACAAAAACACAAGTAGGAGGTGACAGGGTATATGTCCATCCCTCATCCTTAACAGCAAAAAAAGACACTAAGTACAGAACTGAGAAAACTCGCAGTCACTGGCAGCTAGATCAAAACCAATAACAACTAATAAAAAAAATCATGTATCTAAGACCAAAGTATCAATCAGTACACAACCAACATCCAATGTATTTAGGGTTAAGCCGACATTAACAGTCAGACAAAAACGTCAAAATATAGGTATCGACAGATTGTGTTTACCTCAACAAATGTAGAGCAAATTTTCCACGGTTATGCTTCACCATTCGAGACAAATAATTTAAACTATAAAGAAACTGTTTTTAGTTTCGATATTAAAGTATTATGATGACTGTGGAACATTTCAATTTTACCAATTAAGTTTTTTTAAGCGATCCACAATGTTGTCGGAAGCAGTTCTGATGCAAGGATATCACCTCAATGAAATAATAGATAAAAGAAGAAGCACAACTCTACCTCATTTAGTGTTTGGTTTAAGTTGAAATGTAAATTTTATAAATTATTTTAATAAATTCTCAAAATGTTATAAATAAAACAACACTAACAGCTCGTTATCAAATATATCGAAAGAAAACCAACTCAGGTAAAGGAGTGGGTTCGATAAGGCCCTAAATGGCCCCTTTTTCTAGCTTCATTTTTCAAATTAGGATATATTGACCAATATCACAATGAATCAAAGCTAAAACAATGTTAAAAAATTACGTACTTGCGTTCTATTTATTGCGTCACAAATAAAGCTGATTTTTTTTTTTATGAAAACTAAATGAAAACTAGTAAATTTCCATTATTTTTTGGGACATGAAACAAAGAACGCATGTGCGACAAAAAAATGTGTTTAGCATGATATTTGTTATAACATTCTACACATTTTACATATACTTTGTTTGTCGACGCCTCTGCTCTTTGTTTCCTACATCGTAATTTTTTTAAAATACGGACTCTTGTGTGTTTTAGGTAAGAAAAAGGATTTGTATTTTGAAACCTGCGTTAAAGTTGGATCAACCCGTTTTGTTATCCAATCCTGATTCGATTACTGAATAAAAGAAAAATATATTCTTAGTCCCTTTGATATCCTTCGCCTCTCTTTTATAAAAACACACGAGAATCCAAGTAACGAGCTAGTCCTTGGGTTGGCCTTCCAGATCAGGTAAAAATCACAAACATATTATATTGGCGGACTTTTTTTTAATTCTTGTCACAAGAAATGTAACAAAAATCAACAGTTCAGTATTGAGAATAGCGTGAACAACCATCTTTGAATGGGTATTTTTCATGTTTTGTATAGTAGTTATATTTCTTAAAATAAGATCATTTAGAATTTCTTTAGTTTGGTTTGAGTGAAATACAACTGTACTTTAATTTGTACTAAAATGATCAAAGAAAAATTAAGTTTTTTTCAACAAACTGCTGTTAATCTTAAAGATGTTCCGTTTACATACTTTTTTTCTTTTCTGTCATAGAGTAGCGTGTATATATATTTGTTTTAATATAAAAAATAAAACTCAACGGACATAATATCTAATCTTTTTGTTATAGTTATTTGTACAAAGTTATACATACAGAGTGTAGAGATATGTTAATCCTTGAAACGATCCGTGTTGTATTGTAGTAACTTGATTGTTCTCCAAATGTCTGGAAAAAAAATAAATCCCTTTATAGTATAAATATAGGCAACATTTTAAGAACGTATTGCTATGTTCCCTTCACGAGGCGTTTTGACCTAAGCCTGTATCAATCTACTGTATTAAAGCCTCTACATTACAAGTCTTGTGTTTTCCTCTTATATTATTGTAAACTTATGTCTTTTTTTTTTACGGTTTTTTTTCATATTTATATGTTTTCCTTGATATTATATAAAAAGTTTGGTGGAGAATTTGAAACTAAAGATTCTCAAAATATCCTTTTAATATAAGAAACCGACATTTTATGTGTGACTGTCCCAAATCAAGAGCCTGTGATTCATCGGTTGGAGGTTTCTTTCCTTAAGACAATGTACGATTTTCAACTTTCAGTAAAACTAATATTGAAAAGTAAGTTATAAAAATCCCGGCATGACCAAATGTGAACTAATTCAGACAAGAAGTTTTCTGTACTACATGCACATTTTGACAATAAATGACTATTCAGTGATGCTGCTCGAGGCAAACTTATTTGAAAATCCAAAGTATTTAAGAAGATGAAAAGCAAGTACTCTCTTTTACGGGTGACAAAAATAACCAAAAGTACGAATTTGTGGTAAATTTACAATAATTCAAATGTTATAAAAATAAGGAGAAGTTGTATGGTTGCCAATGAGACAACTATCCACCAATGTTCAAATAAAGTGAATGTAAGCATTTAAAGGCAACTGTACGGCCTTCAACAATGAAAAAAACCCATACTGTATAGTCGGCTATAAAAGGTCACGACATGAAATATATGAAACAATTCGATTGGAAAAACTAACGGCCTAATTTATAACAAAACAAGTGACGAAAAACAAATATGACAGACGTGAACCAACGAAAACCACTTAACTTCATGCTCCTGATTTGAGACAGGCACATAAAGAATCTAGCGGGGTTAAAAATGTTTGTGAGCGCTCCACCCTCCCCTTACTTTGGACAGTGGTGTAACAGCACAACATCATAACAAACTATAAAAAATCAGTTGAAAAAGGCTTAACTCGTCAGACCGATAAAAAGAAAGGCATCAAACAAAAAGACACACAGGAGGTGACAGGGTATATGTCCATCCCTCATTCCTAACAACAAAAAGGACACTAAGTACAGATCTGAGAAAACTCGCAGTTTCTGGCAGCTAGTTCAAAACCAATAACTAATAAAAAAATCATGTATCTAAGACCACAATACCAATCAGTACACATCCAACATCCAATGAATTTAGTGTAAAGACGACATTAACAGTCAGAGAAAACCATGACCTTGTGCAATGTCAAAATATAGGTATCGACAGATTGTGTTTATCTCAACAAATGTAGAGCAAATTTTCCACGGTTATGCTTCACCATTCGAGACAAACAATTTGAACTATAAAGAAACTGTTTTTAGTTTCAATATTAAAGTATTATGATGACTGAGGATCATTTCAATTTTACCAATTAAGCTTTTTTTAAGCGATCCACAATGTTGTCGGAAGCAGTTCTGATGCAAGGTTATCACTTCAATGAAATAATAGATAAAAGAAGAAGCACAATTATACCTCATTTCGTGTTTGGGTTAAGTTGAAATGTCAATTTTATAAATTATTTTAATACATTCCCAAAAGTTATAAAAATAAACAACACTAACAGCACGTTATCAAATATATCGAAAGAAACCCAACTAAGGTAAAGGAATGGGTTCGATAAGGCCCTAAAATGGCCCCTTTTTCTAGCTTCATTTTTCAAATTAGGATATATTGACCAATATCACAATGAATCAAAGCTAAAACAATGTTTAACAATTACGTACTTGCGATCTATTTATTCCGTCACAAATACCACTGATTTTAAATTTTTTATGAACATTAAATGAAAACTAGTAAATTTCCATTATCTTTTTGGACAGGAAACAAAGAAAGCATGTGCGACAAATACATGTTTTTTAACATGATATATCTTATAACATTCTACACATCTTACTTATATTTTGTTTGTCGACGCCTGTGCTCTATTGTTCCTATATCGTAATTTGGTTAAAATACGGACTCTTGTGTGTTTTAGGTAAGAAAAAGGATTTGTAAATTGAACCATGCGTTTAAGTTGGATGAGCCCTTGTCGTTATCCAATCCTGATTCGATTACTGAATAAAAGAAAAATATATTCTTAGTCCCTTTGATATCATTCGCCTCTCTTTTATAAAAACACACGAGAATCCAACAAACGAGCTAGTCCTTGGGTTGGCCTTTAAGATCAGGCAAAAATCACAAAAATATTATATTGGAGGACCTTTTTTAATCCTTGTCAAAAGAAATGAAATAAAAAACAACAGTTCAGTATTGAGGATAGCGTGAACAACCATCTTTGAATGGATATTTTTCATGTTTTGTATAGTAGTAATATTTCTTTAAATGAGATCATTTAGAATTTCTTTAGTTTGGTGTAAATGAAATACAACTGTAATTTAATTTGTACTAAAATGAAAAAAAAAAAAACAATTTAAGTAATGTTCAATAAACTGCTGTTTATCTTAAAGATGTTCCGTTCATATACTTTTTTTCTTTTCTGTCATAGAGTAGCGTTGATATATATGTGTTTTAAAATAAAAATAACTCGACGGACATAATATCTATTCTTTTTGTTATAGTTATTTGCTCAAAGTTATACATACAGAGTGTAGAGCGATGTTAATCCTTGAAACGATCCGTGTTGTATTGTAGTAATTTGATTGTTCTCCAAATATCTGGAAAAAATTAAGTCTCTTTATCGTAAAAATATAGGCAACATTTTAAGAACGTATTGCTTTGTTTCCTTCATAAGGCGTTTTGACCTAAGCTTGTAGTAATCTACTGTATTAAAGCTTCTACCTTGCAAGTCTTGTTTTTCGGCATTTTGTATGTTTTTCGCTCATATTACTATATTTTTACGATTTTTGTTCAGATTTATATCTTTTCTTTGATATTAAAAAGTTTGGTGGAGAATTTGAAACTAAAGATTCTCAAAATATCCTTTTAATATAAGAAACCAACATTTTATATTTTGCTGCCCCAAGTCAAGAGCCTGTAATTCATCGGTTGGAGGTTTCTTTTTTAAGACAATGTACGATGGTCAACTTTCAGTAAAACTGATAATGCAAAGTAAGTTATAAAAATCCCCGGCATGACCAAATGTGAAATAATTCAGACGAGAAATTCAACGGCGTTATTTAATCTAAACGCACTAAGCGGAAAATAATAAGGGAGGTAGAGACCAACAACAACAACTGAATTATCTCCTGGCTTTGGACAGACACATAAGGCTTTTTTCAGGGTTAAAACAAATTTGAATGCTCAACTCTCACCTAACCAGTGACAGAGGTGTGACAGCACAATTAAACAACAAACAACTATTAAATCATATGTAAAAGGATTTCGTTTTTAATGGTATTCTTTACTTAATATTTTTTGTTTTTATGTCATAATTACAATTGTGTTTTACTATTTTTGTACGTAGAACATAAACATCCCCACGATAGTGGAGTAGTGAGTGCAGAGTGAATACCAATATATGTTTAAATCTTGTTCATCTCATATATAATCATTAGCTTTTTATAGTTTAATTTTTTAGTTTGTTTTACGGGACAAACAAATGTATTTGATGACATTTGTCAGTTTGACTCTGTTGTATAGTTGTCTTATTGGCAATTATACCACATCTACCTATCTTATGTTAGTAGATTATACTATGAAAACGTAATACTTGAGAGAGAAAAACAAAAACAAACGTTTTTTTCAGTTCATCACACTGTCTTTCTTTTCTCTAATACAAAATAAAGTATGATGGAGAATATTGAATTTTAAACTTGTATACTCAATTATCAAAGTGAGTTTACATAAATTGATCACAGTTTGTTTCGATATTTCTTTTAAACAGCAAACACACCGGACATTATATTAAATCAAACGTTTACGATAGGTCGTACAATCTTATACATACAAATATCTGAGTGATGTTAAACCTTCAAACGTTCCATTTACCGTAGTGATAAGATTGTTCTCCAAATATCTTAAACAAAAACAATGCTTTAATTGTAAAACTATTTTTAAAGTTTTTTACTACAATGTCCCTTTCCTGAAGCGTTTTGACCTAAATTTGTATTTAGCTGTTGTAAGAAACCAACATGTTATATTATGCTACCCCAAGTCAAGAGCCTGTAATTCATCGGTTGGAGGTTTCTTTTTTAAGACACTGTACGATCGTCAACTTTCAGTAAAACTGATATTGAAAAGTAAGTTATAAAAATCCCCGGCATGACCAATTGCGTCACAAATACCACTGATTTTAAATTTTTTATGAACATTAAATGAAAACTAGTAAATTTCCATTATCTTTTTGGACAGGAAACAAAGAAAGCATGTGCGACAAATACATGTTTTTTAACATGATATATCTTATAACATTCTACACATCTTACTTATATTTTGTTTGTCGACGCCTGTGCTCTATTGTTCCTATATCGTAATTTGGTTAAAATACGGACTCTTGTGTGTTTTAGGTAAGAAAAAGGATTTGTAAATTGAACCATGCGTTTAAGTTGGATGAGCCCTTGTCGTTATCCAATCCTGATTCGATTACTGAATAAAAGAAAAATATATTCTTAGTCCCTTTGATATCATTCGCCTCTCTTTTATAAAAACACACGAGAATCCAACAAACGAGCTAGTCCTTGGGTTGGCCTTTAAGATCAGGCAAAAATCACAAAAATATTATATTGGAGGACCTTTTTTAATCCTTGTCAAAAGAAATGAAATAAAAAACAACAGTTCAGTATTGAGGATAGCGTGAACAACCATCTTTGAATGGATATTTTTCATGTTTTGTATAGTAGTAATATTTCTTTAAATGAGATCATTTAGAATTTCTTTAGTTTGGTGTAAATGAAATACAACTGTAATTTAATTTGTACTAAAATGAAAAAAAAAAAAACAATTTAAGTAATGTTCAATAAACTGCTGTTTATCTTAAAGATGTTCCGTTCATATACTTTTTTTCTTTTCTGTCATAGAGTAGCGTTGATATATATGTGTTTTAAAATAAAAAAAAAAACTCGACGGACATAATATCTATTCTTTTTGTTATAGTTATTTGCTCAAAGTTATACATACAGAGTGTAGAGCGATGTTAATCCTTGAAACGATCCGTGTTGTATTGTAGTAATTTGATTGTTCTCCAAATATCTGGAAAAAATTAAGTCTCTTTATCGTAAAAATATAGGCAACATTTTAAGAACGTATTGCTTTGTTTCCTTCATAAGGCGTTTTGACCTAAGCTTGTAGTAATCTACTGTATTAAAGCTTCTACCTTGCAAGTCTTGTTTTTTCGGCATTTTGTATGTTTTTCGCTCATATTACTATATTTTTACGATTTTTGTTCAGATTTATATCTTTTCTTTGATATTAAAAAGTTTGGTGGAGAATTTGAAACTAAAGAATCTCAAAATATCCTTTTAATATAAGAAACCAACATTTTATATTTTGCTGCCCCAAGTCAAGAGCCTGTAATTCATCGGTTGGAGGTTTCTTTTTTAAGACAATGTACGATGGTCAACTTTCAGTAAAACTGATAATGCAAAGTAAGTTATAAAAATCCCCGGCATGACCAAATGTGAAAAAATTCAGACGAGAAATTCAACGGAGTTATTTAATCTAAACACACTAGGCGAAAAATAATAAGGGAGGTAGAGACCAACAACAACAACTGAATTATCTCCTGGCTTTGGACAGACACATAAGGCTTTTTTCAGGGTTAAAACAAATTTGAATGCTCTACTCTCACCTAACCAGTGACAGAGGTGTGACAGCACAATTAAACAACAAACAACTATTCAATCATTTGTAAAAGGATTTCCTTTTTTATGGTATTCTTTACTTAATATTTTTTGTTTTTATGTCATAATTCCAATTGCGTTTTACTATTTTTGTACGTAGAACATAAACATCCCCATCGACAGTAGAGTAGTGATTGCAGGGTGAATTCCATTATATGTTTGAATCTTGTTAATCTCAAATATAATCATTAGGTTTTCATAGAATACGATCCGTTTGGATTGTTCGTCTGTTTTACGAGACAAACACATGTGTTTGGTGACAATTGTCAGTTTGACTCTGTTGTATAGTTATTTTATTGGCAAATATACCACATCTACCTATCTTATGTTAGTAGATTATAATATGAAAACGTAATTCTTGAGAGAGAAAAACAAAAACAAACGTTTTTTCAGTTCATCACACTGTCTTTCTTTTCTCTAATACAAAATAAAGTATGCTGGAGAATATTGAATTTTAAACTTGTATACTCAATCATCAAAGTGAGTTTACATAAAATCACTACAGTTTGTATCGATATTTCTTTTAAACAGCAAACACACCGGACATTATATTAAATCAAACGTTTACGATAGGTCGTACAATCTTATACATACAAATATCTGAGTGATGTTAAACCTTCAAACGTTCCATTTACCGTAGTGATAAGATTGTTCTGCAAATATCTGAAACAAAAACAATGCTTTAATTGTAAAACTATTTTTAAAGTTTTTTACTGCATTGTCCCTTTCCTGAGTCGTTTTGACCTAAATTTGTATGCAGCTGTTGTAATACGGCCTAAATGTATCCCTCTCTTATTTTCTCTACCTTACAAGTTTGTATTTTGTTTTTTGTTGTTTTTTGTTGTATATTTTTCGCTCATATTACTGTAAACTTAGGTATTTTTACGGGTTTTTTTTTTTCATACTTATATCTTTTCCTTGATATTACAAAGTTTGTTGGAGAATTTGAAACTAAACATTCTCAAACTATCCTTTTAAAATAAAAAAAACACATTTTATATGTGCCTGTCCAAAGTCAAGAGCCTGTAATTCATCGGTTGGAGATTTCTTTCTTTCCTGAGTCGTTTTGACCTAAATTTGTATGCAGCTGTTGTAATACGGCCTAAATGTATCCCTCTCTTATTTTCTCTACCTTACAAGTTTGTATTTTGTTTTTTGTTGTTTTTTGTTGTATATTTTTCGCTCATATTACTGTAAACTTAGGTATTTTTACGGGTTTTTTTTTTTCATACTTATATCTTTTCCTTGATATTACAAAGTTTGCTGGAGAATTTGAAACTAAACATTCTCAAACTATCCTTTTAAAATAAAAAAAACACATTTTATATGTGCCTGTCCAAAGTCAAGAGCCTGTAATTCATCGGTTGGAGATTTCTTTTTTAAGACAATGTACGATCGTCAACTTTCAGTAAAACTAATATTAAAAAGTAAGTTATAAAAATCCCCGGCATGACCAAATGTGAAATAATTCAGACAAGAAATTCAACAGCGTTATTTAATCTAAACACACTAGGCGAAAACAAAAATAAGGGGGGTAGAGTCCAACGAAAACCACTAAATTATATCCTGGCTTTGGACAAACATATAAGGCTTTTTTCAGGGTTAAAACAAATTTGAATGCTCTACTCTCACCTAACCAGTGACAGAGGTGTAACAGCACAATTCAAGAACAAACAACTATTAAATCATATGTAAAAGGATTTCGTTTTTAATGGTATTCTTATTTATTATTTATTTTTGTTCTTATGTAATAATTACAATGGCGTTTTACCATTTTTGTACATACAACATAAACATCCCCATCAACAGTACAGTAGTGAGTGTAGGGTGAATTCCATTATATGTTTAAATCTTGTTCATCTCATATATAATCATTAGCTTTTCATAGAATACGATCCGTTTTGATTTTTTAGTTTGTTTTACGGGGCAAACAAATGTATTTGGTGACATTTGTCAGTTTGACTCTGTCATATAGTTGTCTCATTGGCAATTATACCAGATCTACCTATCTTATGTTAGAAGATTATACTATGAAAACGTTATACTTGAGAGAGAAAAACAAAAACAAACGTTTTTTTCAGTTCATCACACTGTCTTTCTTTTCTCTAATACGAAATAAAGTATGATGGAGAATATAAAATTTTAAACTTGTATACTCAATTATCAACGTGACTACATAAAATTAATACAGTTTGTATCGATATTTCTTTCAAACAGCAAACACACCGAACATTTTATTAAATCTAACGTTTATGATAAGTCGCACAATCTTACACATAACTGAGTGATGTTAAACCTTGAAGCGTTCCATTTACCGTAGTGATAAGATTGTTCTGCAAATATCTGAAACAAAAACAACACTATTTTAAAGTTGTTTACTACAATGTCCCTTTCCTGAAGCTTTTTGACATAAATTTGTATTTAGCTGCTGTAATACGGCCCTAATGTATCCCTCTCTAATTTTCGCAAATACTTCTGTAAAGCATGATATAATCACGGATACATTTAGGTACTTTGCCAATTTCAGTTTATAAACTATGCATGTAGGGATTTAATTTGTACATAGAACAGATAACGTTCACAATTGCAATTGTCAAATAATTCTGATATCGTAAATTGTAAGATTACTTATTTAAGGAATGACTGTAATATTTTTTCTGTCTATGAAGAAATAACATCAAAAATGTGGTGCACACTAAATAACCCGCGTAACGGGTTATTTTAAAGTGTGCACCACATTTTTTATGTTATTTCGAATAGACAGAAAAAATATTACAGTCATTTCTTATAATTTAATTCTAAATTCCATTTTAAACCGGAGTAAACCATGAAAAAACGTTGATGACGTCACGGTCACATGACAAAATTATGTCTATGAGCTGATAAACAAAACAACTTCAGCCAATCAGAAGACGCGTTACATCCAAAATTAAATTATTTCTTGTTAATCAATAATTCTTCATGAAATTGTTTGTGTGTAGCCTTCACTTTATATGTAACACAAAAATATATAACTCCATCTGGTTTTTGTTCAGTTTATTTTGTTGTTGTTGTTGTTTACTTATTTTTACTTTCTATGCTTCTGTTTTATATATATATGTATATTACGCTTTTGAAACATATTGCCTATAATCAGCACAACAAGTATATTTTTCAGTTCCTGGCGCAATTTTGTTAATGTAACGGAGCTATAAACAACTGTAAAACAAGTGGGAGTTTTATCTACCTATTAAGACAGGTTTAACCTACCATTTTCTTAGAAAAAAATTTTTTGAAGACAGGATTATGACAGTTGTTTTCCAGTTGTTCTGTTGTATGATAAGTCGAGCGTCTAATTTTGTCAAGTTTTATGGACTTCCCTTATTTATTAAGTTGAGATAAGGAATTTTCAATGTGTTTAGATAATCCTGGGTATTTATATATATCGTGTTATCGCAAATTTACATTGATCAGAGAAAATATTGGATAAAGGTATTTCAAACAGGAACACCTGCTGTCATGTGTTCACCTTCGACCAATAAAAAAATCACAACACATCTAACTTTGAAGTAATAAACTACGGCAAAGTCTTTTTCTTCCATTTCTCATTTTTATTTGAAAATAATATTTTGTGTTAAAAATCTTGTTGAAATCTTTGGATATTCAGGCAGTTTTTCCCTATTTAAATGTACTCTTACCTAAATGCATGTGTTTTAAAAATAATATTTATTAGTCATAAACTTGTCAACAATTCCATTGATGATTGGATTATTATTGCTAAGACATAAATGGAAAGTTTGTTTTATCAATTCGTATCCATTGTGTGATGATAATGTCGTACGTCTGTATTCATTTTCACTTTGAAAGGAGTTTTAATTATCAACTAACAACGTCAGAATTCTGCTCCTTATTGTGATAAGTTAAATCTAAAAAACGAAAGATATTTCGTGTTATATGTTGCTCACTGTTTGATGTTTTTGATTTTTTTAATTATCGAAGCATTACTCATTTGCGTTTTGATATATTTTGTTAGGCTTAAGTAAACCTAGAAAGATTTTTACAGGGATTATCTGACCTAAATCTAAGATATTCTCAAGTTTTGACTTTTAGACTTTGCTTTTGAGATTTTATCATATCAACTAGGATTATTCAAACTTAATAATTTGCTCTATTTTTTATTGAGCAAAATTCAATATTTTCAAAAATTTAATTTAACTTATGGCACCTTGATCAAGTAAAAGACAGAATAAACAAACTAAGAATAAGTAAGGGACTGGTCATTTTCTTTCATTGGGGGGATGGGAGGAAACAGTGGAATTTCTCTGATTTTTTCATGTTCCCACCTTGAGGAATGAAAATAAATTCAAGTCCCTCCCTTACAAAGACATTAAAATTTCACCCCCCCCCCCCCCCGAAAAAAAACGTTCTTGATACTTTTATTCTTAATTATAACAAAAATACAAACATACAATTTCTATATATCATTATCGTTCAATAAATATTGCATCAGTAGCGGATATAGAGCTAAAAGTGGGAGAAGTTGTTTGTAACTTCAGAGAACTTTAGGATATATAAAAAAAATTAGGAGATGCGGTATAATTGCCAATGAGACAGCTATCCAACAGAGTTAAAATGAAGTGGTAGTAAGCAATTATAAGCCACCGTACGGCCTTCAACAGAGTTGAAATGAAGTGGTAGTTAACAATTATAGGCCACCGTAAGGCCATCAATAATGAGAAAAAAATCATATAATATAGTCAGCTATAAAAGGGCCGACATGAAAAATGTTAAAAAAAATTCAAACGAGAAAACTAAAGGCGTAATTTATAACAAAGTAATTTACGAAAAAACAAATACATGTATAACAGACATGAACCAACCTCAACCACTGTACTTTATGCTCCTGACTTGGGACAGGCATATACAGAATATTGCAGGGTTACACTTGTTTGTGAGCGCTCAACCCTCCCTTAACCCCTTAAGCTGGGACAGCGGTGTAACAGCACAACATATAAACAAACTAAAATTCATTTGCAATTTGTAACTCAAAAAATCGGTAAGAGGCACTAAAACAAAAGACACAAAGTACCGAAAAAAGAGTACTCACAGTCACTGAAAGGTATTCGATGTCAATACCAAGTAATAAATAAATTAAAAACCAATTGTTCAGAGAACAATTGAAGGTCTTTCCACAAAAAAACAAGAATTTTGATATGAAAATAGTAAAAATTCGGTTTAAAATGTCATTAACAGCGTCAAATGATAGCTTATAGTACGCTGATTCCAAAAATATATGGTTTCTATACAATATTTTTTAAATAAGGGAAAATAATTTGTCACTTCCGGTTTGAAAAAAGTTACTTCCGGTATTATTTAACTGTTTAATTGACACTGATTCCAAAAATATGGTTCTATATACTTTTACATTCAAAAAGTACAAAAAAATTGCTACTTCCGGTTTGCACAGGGTCACTTTCGGTTCCTTTTTCAAGGTCATATGGCTTGCAACTAAATGCAAAAAGTCCTATGGCTTTATCATGTATACAAATGAGGTAAGAGCAAAGGTCAAAATCTAGAACGTCAATTCAACCTTTGACCTTGGGCTCAATTTCAAGGTCATCAACCAAGGACCTCAATTCAAAAGACCCTAGATCTAAATTATATTTGGTTAATGAGTTATATCACCATATGCATATTTTTAAATAAAGAGGGGAGAAAACTCTACTTTGATGTAAGCGCACCCTTTAAACCAATATGTATGTGTTACGACATGTCGCAACTTACAATTAAGTAAAAATATGTTGTCGATATCTTATATCGTGTTTGAAAAGTGGTGAAAATAAGCCAAAATCTAAATTTAGAAATGACCTTGACCTTTGACCTTGACTCTGTTTTCTTTTTTTTGGACCAAGGATCTCAAATCAAAAGACCATAGGTCTTAATCACTTATGGTTTACAAGCTACAACTACATTTTTCTTATTAAAAATACAAAAGGGGAAATAACTCCCATATGTTGTTTCAGGACCGCTTCGGTCAAAATTATTTTTAAGATCCTGAAGATATAACAAGCAAATTGGTGAAATAATTTTGTCGTAATCTTTAACGGTTGCGAAGGAGATTTGTACACAAGAAAAACTGTGTTTGGGGAGATAACTCTTACAATAAAAAGTGTTCGGCTTAACAGGGTCAGTTTCAAAATCGTAATAACTGTTCGATATCTAAGCGACATCTTGGGAAACAAAAAAGCACCGTCAGAAAAAAGTGGCGGAAGAAGAAAAAAATAATAATAATAATAATAATAATAATTAAAAACCAATTGTTCAGAGAACAATTGAAGGTCTTTCCACAAAAAAAAACTAGTATTTTGATATGAAAATAGTAAAAATTTGGTTTAAAATGTCATTAACAGCTTCAAATGATAGCTTATAGTACGCTGATTCCAAAGATATATGGTTTCTATGCAATATTTTTTAAAAGAAAGTAGATAATTAAATACTTCCGGTTTGAAAAAAGTTACATTTTACTGTTTAATTGCCACTGTTTCCAAAAATATATTGTTCTATATACTTTTACATTCAAAAAGTACAAAAAATAGCTACTTCCGGTTTACACAAGGTCACTTCCTGTTCCTATTTCAAGGCTTGCAACTTAAAGTAAAAAATCCCTTGCTTTATCATGCAAACATATGCGGTAAAAGCAAAGGTCAAAATCTAGAACGTCAAATTAACATATGACCTTGAGCTCAATTTCAAGGTTATAAACCAACGACCTCAAATCAAAAGACCCTAAGTCTTAATTATATTTGGTTGATGACTTATATCACCATACGCATATTTTTAAATAAAAGAGGGGAGGAAACTCTAATTTAATGTTAGCGTACCCTTTAAACCAATATGTATGTGTTACTACATGTCGCAACTAACAATTAAGTAAAAATATGTTGTTGATATCTAATATGATGTTTGCAAATGGGTAAAAATAAGCCAAAATCATAATTAAGAAATGACATTGACCTTTGACCTTGACCCTATTTTCTTTTGTTTAGACCAAGGACCTCAAATCAAAAGACCCTAGGTCTCTATCAATTATGGTTTACCAATTACATTTACATTTTAATTATTTTAAATACATAAGGGGAAATAACTCTCATATGGAGTGTCCGGACCGCTTCGCTCAAAATTATTTTTAAGATCCTTAGGATATAACGAGTAAATTGGTGAAATAATTTTGTCGTAATCTTTAACGGTTGCGAAGGAGTTTTGTTCACAAGAAAAACAGTGTTTGGGGAGATAACTCTTACAATAAAAAGTGTTCGGCTTAACAGGGTCAGTTTTAAAATCGTAATAATTGTTCGATATCATACGCAAAAAATCTAAGAGACATCTTGCGAAACAAAAAAGCACCGTCAGAAAAAAGTGGCGGAAGAAGAAAAAAATAATAATAATAATAATAATCAGAAGAAAAACAATAGGTCTTTCCACAGAAAAGTTGAAAGACCTAATAATCAGAAGAAAACCAATAGGTCTTTCCACAGAAAAGTGGAAAGACCTAATCATGTTTTCCCAGACTGAAGTGTCAACCAGTAAACATCCAGTGTATTAAGTATAAAGACATCATAAACAGACTGAGAAACGCATGACTTGTGCAATGCCAAAATATAAGTAAACAGTATCTATAGGATGTAGAATCATAGTTATTATAACTGTATATATATATATCAACATATGGTCAGTTATGTTTTAAGTTTTCAAAAACAAAAACACTGTAATAGTAGTCCTATTAAACAATATTTAAAGATTTAACTACTGTGTTAAATTGATAACCTGGCTTTAAGAATAAGTATATTCAAAGGATCAATTAGTGTGTGTCTAAATTCACGGGCTTTATAAATAACATCACTGTAAAAATAAGAATGGGATATAATAATTAGAATTCTACAGGTTCAATCAAACTTTTTGACCAAATCTTTATAATATGAAAGAATTGGTAAGGTTTTAATTAGTTTGTGGTAACGAATTCCCTGCATTTTAATTTACCAGTTATACATAAATTATGTACAATTAAATCTAAAACCAACTATAGACACGGGGCATAGCGAGCAAGTTGTGAAATATGTTATAATACCGTAAGAAGAGGCTAAAGGAATATGCCTGTTATGGTCTCATTGACATTTACCACACCTTCATTCAAACTCAGCACATTGTTCATGTATATCCATTAAAAAGAAGTTGGAAAATTCAAATAAAAATACATTCTTGGAAGAAGATATTGAATCTTAAAACTTAAGCCGAGCGCAGGGAGGCGAACAAAAATGATGCCTTTTGTGCCAAAATATAATATTTTTTATTGTATAAGAGAGAAGTGGGTGTGGGTCACAAAAATTTTTCGATCCCGCTTATCTGAAGTATTGAAAAATTGAACACACCCCTTTCCATATCCAAAAATTTCCAAGGCCCCCCCCCCCCTTATTTGAAAGTGAAATATTCGGAATTAAATGTTATGATATGATTGTCTACTAATAGAAAAAAAATTAAAACACTTCATAGATTACGTGCATCTGAATTAAATGTAAACCTGTTCAAATCAAAATGTCTGTTTAAGTTCAAAATCGATTATCTAGTAGTATTTAATTACCTGTTGACACACTTTCCGTTTCGGTTGGATAATGTGTTAGGTCTTATCGTGTGTAGTCCAAATAATTATAAAATTGCCTTTCAATACCATCATTGTCATGAAAATTGTGTGGACGAATATTGTGAAAATAATTGTATAAAGTTCGAGATTGCGTGTTAGTTACGTAAGCGCGTCATTGTTTGTGATATCCTGTAGTGTTTGTCGTTGATAGAATATGTTCGTTGTTGTTCTGCGCGCGGTTTGCATGTTGTGTCGAACTATTATATTATTTGTTTGTGCGTTTCTCTGTGATGAATGTTCTTGCGTGTGATTGTGCTGTATTTCTGTCACGTAGTGTTGTCATTTTAGCGATATTTTTTAACATTGTCATAAAGTGGGAGGTTTTTCTAGCCATTAAACCTGGTTCAACCCACCATGTTTTCTTAAAATGTCCTGTACCAAGTCAAGAATATGGCAGTTGTTATCAAATAGTTCTTTTCTATGTATGTTGGCATTTGTTTTTGTTGCACTTCTGTGTTCCTGTTGTTCCTTTGTTTTCCTCTTATAGTTGATGTGTTTTCCTCGGTTTTAGTTTGCAACCCTGATTTGTTTTCCCTCAATCGATTTATGACTTTTTAACACCGGTATACTACTGTTGCCTTTATTTCCAGTTCATTTCCGATTGTGGATAAGTTTAAAACAAAACAACAAACAGACGGCTGTCATTCGGTATATCGAAAAATGATGGTGAAATAATAAGTAGTGGTGGTCAAGTACTGCGATAGGATCGTGAAAGCTTATATGATATCGTGAAGGAAATCTTATCGAGTAAACACATGTAAGGTCAATAGATAATCTAATTTATTAGAATAAAACTACACATCTTTAGAATGATAAAACTGTCGTCAAAATGGTTTAACATTATAATCAATATCTGAGAAAATTAGAGTGTAAAAGATCGCCGTTTTTACAAAACTACAAAAGGCAGATTGCTCTTCAACATTTCAATGACATCATAAATGTAAACAAACATGATTTTATTCATGACTAAATCATTATTCCTTTAACAATGTCGTTTTATTCTAATGTTTTAAATGGCTCTTAAAATTACGTTTAATAGCTTATTCAGAAATAGAGGTAGAAATATTATCGGTGTTAACATGTATATCTATTATATAGTCCTTTTTATAAATTTACTGTTTGCAAAAGTAGGAATTATTCTAAATACTAAGGATTTTCTAATCCCAGGCATATAACCTCAGCCGTATTTGGCACAACTTTTTGGAACTTTTGGTCCTCAATGCTCTTCAACTTTGTACTTGTTTTGGCTTTCGGGCTTTTTTGATCTGAGCGTCACTGATGGGTCTTATGTAGACGAAACGCGCGTCTGGCGTATTAAATTATAAGCCTGGTACCTCTTGATAGCTATTATTTGTGTGTGTCTCTGTCCTGTATGTTCTCTCATTTATTTGTATTGTAGTCCTGTCATGTAATCTTGTCATTTTAATGTTATATTTAACATTGCCATAAAAGCGGGGTTTTGGCTAGCCACAAAACCAGGTTCAACCCACCATTTTTTCTTAAAATGTTCTGTACCAAGTCAGGAAAATGGCCATTGTAATATTATAGTTCGTTTCTGTGTGTGTTGCATTTGAGTGTTGAGTTTCTGTTTTGTCGTTGTTTTCATCTTATATTTGATGGGTTTCCCTCAGTTTTAGTTTGTAACCATAATTTGTTTTTTTCTCAATCGATTTATGAATTTCGAATAGCGGTATACTACTGTTGCCTTTGTTCATATAACTTTTATTGAAAGGATCGTTAAAGATCGAGTACCACTATTTTTTTTATCGTGAAAAGGATCGTGAAAGATTTGGTGTCGATAATCTGCCATTTCACAAATCATTTAAAGCATTCGAATAATTTTATAATTAAATGAACATTTATTATATTCTTTTAACAACAAAAGACTGGACTTCCATCACTTTTTTCGGTTCACCTTTGTTGGGGAATAAAACTTAATGCTATGGTGGTTCAATGCCATTTGGTGTGGGATTTTTAATAAGACAATACCGATTTTATAATATTTTGGGGGTATAAAGGCGTTGACTGAAGCACATTAAAAATGTAAAATCAACCTTTTTACAACCCTATAAAATTATAAAAAGATAATTCAATTCTTATAATTACATTTTTTTGGTACAATTATGAAATTAAAAGCTTTTCGTTTGTTTTTCTATGCATTATTTTAACATTATCACGGATGGCATGTGCAGTCATAGCTGTTGTATTTTATACAGAAAGAATACATGACATTGGAGTGCTTCGCGATTGTTGTCTAATGAAACATACAAGTAATGTAATTATTGGAAAATTGATTCCGGGGATTTCATATTTGTTGCATCTGAAAATGAAAGGGAAATTTCACAGTGGTAATACTGAAGTTTTTGTTATTGAATTAACAAGTTATGATTTTCATCTTAGGACTTCAACAATAATATATATTTGGGTAAAGTATGGAATTTCAGATTTATTCTCAGTGTCAAATTGTTTCAAATAGAAAAAAAAAGAAATTAACTCTTTCAGTTTCGGACTTGAACGAAAAGCAATTAGGTGTATTTTGCTATTACAAATATAGAAGCGGTGTCCAATTTGCGGTAAAACAGATCTTTTATAATAAGAAAAGTCACACAATTTGAGAATGATCCGTCTGTTTTAGGATTTTTAATGAAAATTAAAACACAGTTATGTCATTCCGTAAAACATTATCCGTTAGCTGCAATTTTCGAAATGCCGTAAAATATAGGAACACTATGAATATAAGACATTGTAAGCTGTTATTACTAGTGATGTGTGCTTAGCGTAAGAGAACTGTATATCCTTTTAGATTAAAACCCGTTTTGGAAGAAACATACCATTAGAAAAACGCAAATGGTAACTTTATAATATCTCCAAACTGAGCAAGATTATATTGTCAGCAAGATAAGCGTATTCTGCTATGAACCCATCACCAAGCAAGGTGAACCCAGACTTGTTACGATCGGGAATAGAACACAATCGGTAAATTTACATACCATGCTAGGAAATCCATCCAACCATAATCGAGGTACGCACGTTGAAATTGTCACCACCTAGTTGGGTACTATAACTTACATATCGATGCGTACATATTCAATGTGTTTCCAGAAAAGACCACAGTCCCCCTCATGCTTCGCGCATTCGCAAAAGCATTATAGATAAAAAGATACTGTTTTACGACAAGTTCGGTTGCTGGTGACCTTATTATCTTGGTTGTAAAATAGAATCCTCAGCAAGTTTTGTCAAGGATGAAAGCGTTAGACTTTCAACACATATATGATGTTTATTTTTAGTCTGTGAATGGTCATGGAAGTACTTTATGTATATAAAAATACTATTTAAGTACTATTTCTAATTTAGTTTTTTTTAAGTTTTTGTAGAAAATGAGGTGGTGGTCAATTACACCAAAACATTGTATTCCTATTCAGATATAACATGCTTCAATCAATCAAAGTACATCAATGGTAGAAGAAATTTATTTTTTGATGATATGTATGAAAAATAAGAAAATGTGATATGATTGCCAATGAGACAAATATCCAGGAGAGGCCAAATGACGTAGATGTAAGCATTATTAGGTCACCATACGGCCTTTGTCGATGTGCAAAACCTTAACAGTCTTGTCTGGTGACACATTTCACGATCAAAATAACCCGTTGCCTTATCTTTCACGATCAATTTTGATGAAATATTAAAACAAAACCCATCTTTGAAAAAATAATCTAATTTTCAAGAAAAACATCTCATTTCATTTTTCCATTCTATCTGACACACAAAAGATTAAGTTTTAAATATATCAAGATTTATTGGAATTTGACCATTTTTCATTCAAAACGTGTTTTTTTAATGATTTGCATATGGTTATGTTTCGCCTATTTTGTTTTCTCAAAAATTACTGCATTTTTTCTTTACCTTTGTGCACCGAATTATTCAGGAAGTTGAACCATTTTGACGGACATATTTCCTTTTTTAAAATTTTTTGCGTTTAGATAATACAACGAATATTTGCACAGATTTTGGATACGAAAGAGGGACGAAAGATACCAGACGGACAGTCAAACTCATAGATCGAAAACAAACTGAAAACGCCATGGCCAAAAATAAAAAGACAAACAGACAAATAATAGTACAGATAACACAACATAGAAAACTAAAGACTAAGCAACACGAACCCCACCAAAAAATGGGGGTGATTTCAGGTGCTCCGGAAGGGTAAGCAGATCCTGCTCCACATATGGCACCCGTCGTGTTGCTGATGTTATTACAAATCCGGTAAATAGTCTAATTCGGTAGGTCACATTCGTGAAAAGGGAAGGGTAAATGTATTTAATTGATTTCACTATCCGATACCAGATCTTTCACGATCAAATCGCAATGCTTGATCACCGTTACCTATTCTTTCACGATCGTTTTTCTCGATATACCGATTGACAGCCGTGAAACATATAAAACATGATATTCAGTCTACTCTTTATATTATTCTATATAATTAATACATACATCATGTAGAGACCTCTTAAGTTTTGAAACGCTCCTTGTTCTATTGTAGTAATTGCATTGTCCTGCAAATATCTGAAACAAAACAATACTTTTAAAAATATATAAAAAAAACTGTAATTTCAATTTTATTTGTTACTAAGAAAATAAGGTTGTAAAATAGCCATTTTTAATTTGAAAACTCTGCACGAGAATAGTTCTGTTTTTCCTATTCTAATGTAACACACACACACACAAATACATTAAAGCTTGTAAAAATGTAAAAATATAAGAGAAAATAAAATTCTGCGAAACTTTATGAATGCTTCAGGCGCATAAATCTTGCAAACATGACGGAATACAAATTAAAACGCTCAAACCGAACTTATTTCGTTTCTAGTACGATTCAAAGTTGGATGATATCTCATTAAAACAACGGTTTGAGGCAGCTGTCGTTTAAATTTTTGCTTATATTATATTAATGGAACATTTGTGAATTAAAAAAATTCAAATGTCCGCCCAATTCCTGTCAATTTTGAATTTGACGATAAGTTTTAGCCAATGACAAAAATGTTACATAAAGATTGCAATAGAATTATTATCATTATACAAATAATAACAACATCAAATAGGAATCAAGCGGGTTTTTGTTTCCTTATTTTATCAGAGTGATTTCGTTTAATCATTTGATGGAACATAAAAACATTTTTGGCAGGATATTTTTCTGATCAACAATGTAAAATGTAACTGTAAATTTGCATGGGGTTGTTTGGTAATTATCTAAGTTTTTTCTTACAGGCAGTTAAAGTCATCTTGTGATGAGGGCCAAGATAAACTAGTATCATTGGGTTATGATATCTAATTGACTAGCAAGGATTAAGTGCATGTTATCTCTTCACATACGTTTGGATGCGCCGGCATTTTTGCAATTGTACTGAACGCTAGCGGTCGCCTTTTTTTTGTTTTGTCAAGAAAAGGGAAGATTTTAAATTTCCCATCAGTATTTATTCACCACCTTTACAATTTGTAATTTATTCAGTTTTGGTTTATTACTAAATAGTTCTTAACAGTCAGTTGTATTATATTTTTGTGTTTCTGAATAATTGACCCTGATTGCAAATCTTGTGTTAGATGTTCAGTAAATGAACTTCCATCCTTTGAGTATTTCCCTTTCACTTTATCAGTTAAGAAGAAAAATTTGGATGACAAAAATACCATATTTTACAATAGTATAACATTAATGAATACATAAATATCTTTAAAAACATTTTGATATTAACATTATCTACAAAGTCTGAAATGGAAAACATGTTATCTTGTTAAGAGTTTGCGTTTTTATTTCAGATATTTTCTTATTGTTAATTCAGTACTGTTTAGACATTTCGCTTGCCATCAATTCATTACTGTTCATACATTTCACTTTCAGTCAATCATGTATAGTTCAGAAAATTCAGTACTGTGTTGATTTGAACAGGTATATTTCAACTTCTGAACAGTCTAACATAGACATATCGGATTTTTAATGGACTGCACGCGATGAGATTGAACAATTCTGGATTATCATAGTGGATAGGTATGAAAATTGACTAAATTACTGAACATAACTAATAAGTTAAAAACAATACAAACATATCGAAGACATATCTGTCAACTGACCCGTATCCTGCGGGTGTGACCCGAGATTTTCACAACTCTGAGGGTTCACCCGGGATACCCGCCGTGTCGTTAAATAACTCGGGAATTCCGAAAATAACCCGTTTTTACCCGGATTATTAAGCCTTCAGACTGATTTCATAAGTGATTTTCCTTTGAAATACCGGCAAATTCGTAATTCTTCCTGGACAAGAAGTTCAACTAGCTGTGTAGCCTCAAATTAAGTGACCCATTTTAGTGCATGGCTTCACTTGACAGCTTTGGTGTCAAGCACACTGTTAATTAACACCAATTACCTTAGCTTTAGGTCGTAAATAATTTGTGTATTTCAAAGTTGTTTCACAAAACATTTGAGTTACTTCCCCTTTTTTGTCACCTTTCAAAATATACTCCATAAATTTATGTTTAGTTTTGTAAAAAATATTAAATCTAAAATAAATTGAATGCAAATACGTATTACAATATTACTTTTCATTACTTTTCTACCTCAGAACAATTAGAAACATCTCTACTTCCTTTAAATGTTTAACTTTTTTTATATACTCTAACATCAACCAATCTTTAAAGATGTACCGACCGTGCGAGGGCTGTATAGCCAGTCAAGGTCATTAAAAACTCCCATCATCATCTTTATAGATTATATAAAACTGTACAGATAGATGCACTCTGAGTGTCTTGTGACTGGTGAACTGATTATAAAGAAAGTGGGGTTATGGCTTGTCTTGAATTGTAAAAGTATTTTATGAAACAACAATATATCAAAATCATAAGTGCATTGCAACAATAATAGTTTTAAATTATTTTCAGTTAATATATAACCATTGGAACATGTTTTGGATAATGTTTGTTTTAAAATATAAAAAAATATGTCCCCTAAATACTTAAGTTCAGCCTGAAAAAAGTTCGTACGCGTTATGACCTGAGATTTTATTCTTCAATGCAGGTCATGAAATGCATTTTCATTTTCATAGGTTGACAGTTATGCGAACATAATATTCAGTCTACTATTTACATTATTTTTATCAAATTCATACATACATTTTGCCGAGATTGGATAAGTTTTGAAACGCTCCTTGTTCTATTAAAGTAATTTCATTGTCCTGCAAATATCTGAAAGAAAACAATACTTTTAATAATATATATAAAAAAACTGTAATTTGAATTTTATTTGTGAATTTTATTTGTTGATAAGAAAATATGGTTGAAATAGGGCAATTTTTAATTCAAAAACTCTCAACAATAATAGCTTATCTGACAGAGATTATCAAAATAGAAATTTAGATGTACTTTTCTATTAAACAACTGACATAAATAGTCACGTTCTGGCTACTAATCGTTATTCTTAGTATCAATCGGCATTTCCGATATCATATAATAAGTTACTGTATACCAATTCCACATAACTATTGTTTTTAGGAACTTTTGCATAAAATATGAGAAAATGATTATATCATGTTTACTCAGAGTCACATCCGATTGAATGTTTTTAAGGTCATGTGCTTCGCAACTCTTTTCAACAGATCCCATGACATTATCTTGTACCAGGTTTAGTGATAATCAACTAACCTTAAATTTGACCATTTCAGGGGCAATGCATGTAACTCCCATAAGAAGGTAAAAAAAGGCAGATATGTTAGTTGTGAAATGCTTACTGGAAGGTTGTAATATTGTCTACTAATCGACTCTCCTCGAAGCATAAAGCCTCAAAAATAAAGAATAAAACAACTTGTTTTACATTCGAGAACTTTCGTGTGGTATCTACTTCATACATGCACCAAATTGTACGCTGCTTAATCTGACAGTACGACAAAAATGCATTCAGGGTTTCGAAAGTGTATTTTTAATCCAAAAATGTCAATTTATTTACCATTTGTGCAAATAAGAAATGATCATAAATAGTATAATTAAGGAACAACAGTACATTAGTTGAAGAGTTGTCACCATCAATTGCGATTTGACAACGGCAAATCTTCAACCACAGTTCTGTTATTCCTATATAAATGCAACACAAAAAAACTTGTACATTAGAGCTTGCAAAAATGTTTATTTTTTAAGATAAAAGAAAGTTCCGCGAAACTTTATGAATGATTCTGGCGCATAAATGTCATTGCCAAACATGTCGTCCTTCAAATAAAAACCTTCAAACCGAAGGTTATTTCGATACTTGTACGATTCATATTTTGATAATATTTCATTAAAACGGCATTTTTGAGGCAGCTCGCGTTTAAATTTTCGCTTATATAATATTGATCGAACATTTGTGGATTTGAAAAATTAGTCAATTGCGGATTTTACAGTAAGTTTAAGCCAATGAAAATTAGAATTAATATTATTATTCAAATATTAATAACATCAATTAGGAATCAAGCGGGTTTTCGTATTTTTCTCATTTTATCAGAGTGATTTTGTTTAATCATTTTATAGTACATAAAACATTTTGGGCAGGATATTATTCTTATCAACAGTGTAACATAAAACTGTAAATTAGCATGGGGTTGTCTTTGAATTATGTTAGATTTTGATTACAGGTAGTTAATGTCAGTATGGTCATCTTGTGACAAGGTCAAGATCAACTAGTATCATTGGGTTATGATATCTAATTGACCAATGAGGATTAAGTGCTTGTTATCTCTGTACATACGTTTAGATACTCCGGTATTTTCGCAATTCCACTGAACCTAAGCGGGCGTCATTTTTGTGTTGTTAAGAAAAGTGATGATCTTAAATTTTCCACCAGTATGTTTTCCCTAACTTTGTTAAAAAATATTATTTAATATTCAGTTTTGGTTTACTACGTAATTGTTCTTAACAGTCAGTTGTATACTGTTTATGTGGTTTCTGAATAATTGACCTTGATCGCAAATCTTAGATGTTTAGCAAATGAACTTCAATCCTTGAAGTATTTCCCTTTCACTTTATAAGTTAAAAATATTTGGCTGACAAAAATACCATATTTTACAATAGGACAACATTAATGAATACATAAATATCATACTGCCATTTTGATATAAACATTATCTACAAAGTCTGTAATGGAAAACATGTTCTCTAATTCTTCGTCAATTTATCCCTTTCTGCACCCATTGTATAAAAAAAAATTTAATCAACGTGTGGTTTGTTTGATCTCAGTTCTTCATTGGTTAAAATCCGATTATGACGTCGAATTTTCTTGTTTTCTCTGAATTTCCTATTGTGACGGCATGAAAAAAGGCGACCATGCCTGATGACGTCACATAGAAAGAACACATCTTTTTGCAGATCATTCGAAAAGAAGGAATAAATTTGCCTGCGTATTATTTGAAAATCATCAGAGAAACAGATTCCACCACCAAATCTCGTGTAATACGATATTTATCCACTCTCGACAGTTAAATATTAAATTTGAAAATTTAACTGTCGAGAGTGGATAAATATCATATCACACTCGATGCGGGTGGTAGAATCTATATTTATCTTGTTAAGAGTTTGCGTTGTAATTCAGATATTTTCTTATTGTCAATTCTGTACTGTTTAGACATTTCGCTTGCCATCAGTTAAGTACTTTTAGACATTTCGCTTGCCATCAATTCAGGAGTGTTCAAACATTTCACTTTCGGTCAATCATGTATAGTTCAGAAAATTCAGTACTGTGTTGTTTTACACAGGTTTATTACAACTAATGACCAGTTTTACATTGACATATCGGATTTTTAATGGACTAAACGCGATGTGATAGAATAATTCTGGATTAGCATAGTGGATACGTATGAAAATTGACTGAAATAGTGAACAAAGTTAATAAATTTATTGTTTGGTCTTGTTAAACCTGTGCAAATCAAAATGTCTGTTTTAAGTCAAAAAGCGATTAACTAGTGGTGTCAATTTGACTCTTGATCCTCTTTCCAATTCATTTTCGGTTGTGGATAAGTGTAAAACATAATAAACATATGGAACATTATATTCAGTCAACGCTTTTTTATTATTTTCATCCATCATCTATACATACATTGAGAATAGAACTTCTAAGTTTTGAAACGCTCCTTGTTGCACTGTAGTAATTTGATTGTCCTGCAAATATCTGAAACAAAACAATACTTTTAATAGTATATAAAAAACAATGTTTTTTAAATTTTAGATTTGTTGATAAGAAATATTTAGTTTGCCAAATAGTAATTTCTTTTTTAAAAATTCACTCATGGTGCAAGGCAATAGCTTGTCTGGCACAGATTACAAAAATAAGAAGTTCGTTTAGCTTTTCTATCAATAAAGTGAAATAAATAGCCACGGCCGGGCTACTTATAGTGACTCCCCGCATCAATCGTCACTTCCATAATTACTAGTATATGATAGTTTACTGTAACCAAATTTCAAATGAATATCGTTTTTATATATAAGAATTTTTGCATAAAATAAGAGAAAGCAATGACTGCATTCTGTTTACTCAAGTCATATCTTATAGATCTTTTTAAGGTGATATGTTACGCAACTCTTAACAACAGATCATTTAACATCATCGTATACCAATTTAATTGGCAATCAACTAACCTTAAAACAACACGTTATTAATTTCATGCGTTTGAAGCTCTTTTCTGGATTTACCTTCATCATGGACGCTCAAAGCCGAATATTTGAAAGACAAGGATTATAAGAACCGAAAAAGTTGAGATCTATATAACCAAAAAGGACCTTAAAAGTATCCAAATTCATCTAAGGTCAACTTTGCCTGAGGAAGTTGAAACCATAGTTTCAATATAATTTCAGTATTTACAAACGGAAAATTTTAGAAAGGTTTGTTATAAATCATGTCAGTACCGAAGTGCTGGCTACCGAGCCGATGATAACTTTGGAACCGATAGTCCATCAGCAGAGGTAACTATCCAGTGCTGTAAAAAAATGAAACAACATGTTACACATTTCATGCGTCCGAATCGCTTTTCTGGATTTTCCTTCTTCAGGAACGCTCAAAACCGATTATTTGAAAGCCAGTGCTATATTAACATGATTAAGGCATCAATTTAAACTACTTTCAATTATCAATCTGTTTCCATGTTTTTTTACACGGTAGCAGTATAAGGTATTGCTGCAATCTTATCAAAGGTGCAGCCATAAATTATTTTCTATATCGTTCTATCATGTTAAAGTTTTTCTGCTTCTTTACTAGTTATGAAAAGTGCTACGTATATTTTCATGAAAGTTAAGGAATATTTACTTAGAACAGAACATTTTCCTTGATATTGTGAACATTTTAGGAAAAATTTGATTCTAATATGCTATAGTCATATGAACATGTCATTTTATTCAAATTTATATTTTTACAAATAAACATTAATAGGCATATCGCATTTTTATTTTCGATGGAAATTTCATAATGATGAAAATAAAAGCAGGAGATATTCTTTTTTTCTTTTATTGTGTAAACCTTTCAGTCACGTTTTGTGTTTTGCTTATTGACTGGTCATTGGTAATTGTTAGAACAAGCTCAATTTGTAAGCATTTGTACGTATTGAAATAATCAATATTCTCAGCGATCATCCCAACATGCTTAAGCTTGATCATTGACTTGTTTTCCAGTGTTCTCTGGTTTGATCTACTAAAACTGTCTCGTTACAAAGTATTATACATCCTTTGACGTATAATTTAAAAATGAACACCTGACAAAGTAGACAGAAGCGGTATTCAAGTTAGAGACTGAAGAAAACTAAAGAAACATATGGTATAAAATTGAGAATGGAAATGGGGAATATGTCAAAGAGACAACAACCCGACCAAAGAGCAGACAACAGCCGAAGGCCAACAATGGGTCTTCAATGCAGCAAGAAAATCCCGCACCCGAGGGTGGTCCTCAGCTGGCCCCTAAATAAAATTGTGTAATAGTTCAGAGACAATGGACGTCACACTTAACTCCAAAACATATAAATGAACTAAAATTAAAAATCATACAAGACTAACAAAGGCCAGAGGCTCCTGACTTGGAACAGGAGCAAAAATGCGGCGGGGTTAAACATGTTTTGCGAGGTCTCAACCCTCCCCCTATACCTCTAGTCAATGTAGAAAAAAAGAAACACATAGCAATATGCTCAGTAAAACTCAGTTTAAAAGAAGTTCCGAGTCCGATGTCAGAATAGGTAACAAAAGAAACTACGCAAAATGACAATGATACATAAATGAACAAAGGACTACTAGTAGCTACTGACATGCCAGCTCCAAACCTCAATTAAACTGATAGAAAGATTATGTCTTTATCATATGAAAATCAAGTACAATCCCTCCCGTTAGTGCCTTGTTTCAAATAATTTGTAGTTAATCAAATTATAAGTAAAAGGAGGTATGATAAGGTCATATTTTAGGGTCTTTTAATTTAAAGTTATGACTTTTCGACTCTTTACATTAAAATTCCAAACAATCTTATCAAAGAGAAGTTCTCTTTAATAAAACGGTCTTTTGAACAATTTGTTTTCTGGTTCATTTGCAACTTATCATAAACCTGTTTCTGTTATCAAAAAGGTAAAATTAAATATGCTAGAACCATCGACCTTCGGCAGGAAAACTGACAATACCAGTGGTTATAGATTGGAAGTCGGTCTTTTACTTGAGCATCGGGAATAGAAGTGTTAAGCGTAGAAAAATATGATACCACTACAAAATTATAAAGTAATGATTGAAGATTTTGGAGTAAATCTTTATAAGTTTTAAGAAACAACATCTGATTGACAGCAGCCTTCGTTATTATGAGGATTTTTGTGAAGTTTAGGTTTCCAGTATATACTAGGGAGATTTTCATTTTTTATATTAAGAACAATGGAGAGAAGGACGGTTTTGTGAATTTCTAACATCTATTACGTGAATGTTGTGAGAGCATTGAAGGGTTTTCCAGTTTTGTTAAGAAGTGTTTGGTTAGATATTCAAAATGATGCCGATATTCATAACAGAAGACGCTTCCTTTTGATTCCCTCAGTTTTTTGTTTGTTAACTTGATTTGTGTTTTTTTAATCGATTTACAAGATTTAAACATAGGTCGCCTTAATTCTGAATGTAAACATATATTGTCTGAGGCATTGTCTGCCGGAACAACAGCATATTCGTCCTGAAGTTAGGATAAAAAAATCCACAACCATTAGAAAACTGTGTGCTCATTGTAAATTGGAGCTTTGAATGCGCTTCTGAACGCAATATAGAACAACTTTGATCCATTCAGATAAAGTATTAATGAGGAAAACAGTTTTAATAGTATTAAAGACAAAATGTTAAAACAAGACAGCAAAACTGTTCAATAGGTAAATGTGCCGGATAAAGTTGAATGTTTGTATACTGTATCAAACGCCATTCTCGATGAGGCTGACAGTTTAAAATATCAGCGATATAGAAAACCAAGGATGTATTCTATTGCCGAAGCAACAACCCCATTCGTCTTTCGTTTTTATAACACCACAGTATGCGACATCATCGGGTTGTTACTTGTCATGAACATGTAGACAAAAGTAATTCATGTTTTTAGTAGAACAGTAATTGTTTACTCTACGGCTGTATTTGAGGCTATCTCCGGTTTTTCATACATCAATCTGGTTTTTGTGTTCTGTTTTGTGGACAGTTATTTTTCCTTTCATTGGAATTTCTTTTTATTTTTTGTCATAGTATTGTTTCTTTTTGAATGCCTCTTTGGTAACATATATGTTTATTTATCATGATACATTATGGAAGGAACTTCAGGGATTTAAAATGCAAAAGCAGTAGTATTGATTACGTGATAGCAAAAAAAAACGTATCATATCGATTGCTTTGAGCATGATACTCGTCCATAATGCCATAAACGAGTAGCAAAAACCTTAGGTAAACTTTACCTAAAACATTTAGTGTGTGACAGTTTAGTTTAAGAATTTTTATAACGGACGTATATTATTAGTATCTCCATTCGATTTTTTTGTTTAAAAGAACTTTTATGCTCTTTTTTTCAATTCCACATAAATGTAAAAATTATCATCATTCTTCAAATAATACTTTTTAAAATAAATTCAATAAAAAGATTTCACAAAATGCAGACATATTACATGTAGGATGATCTTGCTGGGAAGTACGATGGACACACAGTCAATCCTTTGTTTTTACAGTCAATATTTGTGTAGTAGTAGTAGTTTTTTTCACATGTACATCTGTAAGGACATGGTAAATCAACTTCAAAAGACACTGCAATAAAAAGTAGAGCAACTGCTACAGGAGAGTACATTGCCTTCATTCTGAAAAATAAAACATTAATTAAAACTGTATGAACTTGTAATCAAAACAAAAAAACTAAAGACAAACATCAATTCGTGCATGTGTCATGCTTCTTTCAGCATTCAAACAAACTTATTCTAAACAACAAAATTCAAGAGAAAAAAAGACATTAGTAATAACATTTGGGAAATAAATTAGTTAACAGTTTTTGCAATGATAAAAAAAAATGAATCCTCATTGTCATAGCTCTGGAATATTTATGCTGATGCAATTTGAGTATATTTTACAGATTGACATTCACATATGCGATTGCGTTTTAATGTTGAAATTATAAAATATGTTAGTTTCTGACACATGATTTCTTGTTTCATTCTTCTTCTTCCTCCTTCGTATGTATAGAGGTGTCCATCAGATTTGTTTATGATTACTTACTGTTGCGCATGCGTTGGTTAATTACAAATAAATATTTACAAACAGTGCCAAAAGAAAATACTGAACCTAAACATATGGTTAATTCCTTGTACATAACAACTAGAATTTACTGTTTTATTTTGTAGAGAACAGTAGGTTTTAACTGTTCTATGAAAAAAGTAAAATTACAAAAATACTGAACTCCGAGGAAAATTCAAAAAGGAAAGTCCCTAATCAAATGGCAAAATCAAAAGCTCAAATACAGCAAACGAATGGATAACAACTGTCATATTCCTGACTTGGTACTGGCATTTTCTTATGGAGAAAATGGTGGATTGAACCTGGTTTTATAGCTAAACCTCCCACTTGTATGACAGTCGCATCAAATTCCATTATATTGACAACGATGCGTGAACAACACAAAGAGACACAATAGGTAAAAATGTCAAAAATAGGGGTACAGCAGTCAACATTGTGTTATCATCTTACTCACTATAAAAACAAACAAATGTAACAAAGAAGCAAAAAAAGGCATACATCAAATTTAACTACCTCATTTTGCTTTGATACGATTGTATTTATATATATGTAAAATCCACCCATAAAGGATTGAAACATTTTAAGTACTGGGATCGAATCCTTACCCTGACAGACACATGGTTACATTAACATTAACTTTGATTGTAACACGTTATTTGACGTCACACAGGTAGAAATAAAATAATTTTGTTGTTCAATGTATGACGGGATGCATAAGTTCAGAATCACGTCAAATGGATCTCACAAAAAACAGACTTAACAGTAAAAGTAAAAAGGCATACATCAAATTTAACAACCTCATTTTGCATTTTTAATTATACGATTTTATTTATATATGTAAAATAAAGAATTGAAAGATTTTAAGTACTGGAAAATACTGAGTTTAAGAGAAGGTACTACATGTTTAGGTCGTAATTTTCATTGTCTGATAGAAAGGGGAAAAGTTAATATTTGAAGAAGCCTTGAATACGAGTAGATGTCTGTATGTCTAGTGATGAATTTGATGCTTTTTAGTGTAATAGAACATGTAGAAATACAGAATGTACTACGAAAATAGTTGTACATTTGTTTAGAACATTATAAGTCTTGTTTTAAGTATGTGTTGATTTATGGTAGGCCAGTTAAGATTGACGAGCATGCCTATAATGATACTGGTATTTCAATAACGATTGAACTCAGTTAGCTACCCGTTGTTGGACCATCTCAAGTTCATTGCATTGTTTAACAGTGTAATGGTACAAACCGAGCATGCGTATGCCAGTTTTGAACGAACAAGTGATAGATATGCCATCGATTTAACTTTTTAGATGAATGTTTTATTGTTTCTTTTGAAGAAACGAAAACTTTTATGTGCAATTTGCTTTGAAACTGTTTGAGTATTAAGTCTATATTAAATCCGATTAGAGAGTAGTGCTGAAGTATTTTGCTTAGGAAACAGATTCTAAGGTATAATTATAAAAAATGAAATGATGCTTGATAGGATTTTTCGTGTTTGTGGCAGTTAGAAGTGTACATTTGTCAGTCTTCTTCCTACTTCGCTGCAATACCAAGATCTTATTGGAGGCATTCACAATCTTTTTTGAAATTTGGTAGTTTTGTATATGGTGCTATCATCTGGAACCAGTTTGGGTTTACTTGATTTCAAATATTTATGGAAATCGTTTTTGTATACAAGAATAGTAACAGGGCTGATATTTTCTAGGTGGTTAATTAAGTATTCTGCTATGAAATGTTCCATTACAGATAGTATAATGTAGTATAATGTAGTAAAAGAGAGGCGAAAGATATCAAAGGGACATTCAAACTCATAAGTCGAAAATACACTGACAACGCCATGGCTAAAAAAGAAGAAGACCAATAGACAAAATATAGTAACAAAACACAACATAAAAAACTAAAGACTGAGCAACATCAACCCACATAAAACTTGGGGTGATCTCAGGTACTCCGGAAGGGTAAACAGAATATCCGTGGAATGACATGCTGCTATTTTCAAACTTGACTGAGCTTAACCATTTGTGCTTTTTTAGAGCATTAGACCATACAATAAAAGTTTGAAAATTGCTATATGCTTGTCTTTCCAGAGAATTTATGAAAAATAAAGATTTGTTCTTTATGAAACCGCATTTCACTGGGCCTTTTGGGGTCTTCAATTAAGCGAAATTGTTTTATTACTCTTCGTTACCCGAAAATATAATCTCATCCCTGACAATGTCTCAGCTTCGAAACGTGCAATCATACATATCTAAGTCACGATATGGACAGATAAATGGAAGAAAAGGCCACTAGGATTGCCTACCTGAAAGGAATTGCGCATATTGAAAAACTAATGACTGAGCAACACGAACTTAACCAAACACCCGGGGGTGATCTCAGGTGCTCCGGAAGGGTACGCAGTTCCTGCTTCACATGTGGCACCCGTCTTATTGCTCATGTAAGCTTAAGTACACATTCAGTGATAAGTCTTATTCGGTAGGTCACATTCGAAGGAAAGAGGACAGAATTGTGGTTACGACACTTGGAACATATCCGTCGTCATCTGTGAAACAGATATTTCATAACAGTCATTCAAATCGTGGTGGCGTCCGTGAAATTAATATAAAAAAGTAAAATAACAAAAATACCGAACTCCAAGGAAAATTCAAACCGGACAAACCCTTAACAAATTAATAAAAATTTGAATGTGACATCATTAATAAAAGAGTCGTTGTTCAATTGAGAAATGATTTTGTTGATACTTGGCAGTATTTCCGTTTGGTCTACATGAAGAAATACCTGAACCATGTGTGAAAATGGGGATTTTTTTTCTTGCTGAAGCCGCATTATATGGGGCCTTTTTTGTGTTTCCAAATAAGACAAAAATTAATCAAGCAAAAATATTTAAACACACTACGTGAAAATGTATCAGCTTCGATACGAGCCATCATACATATCTCTTTGACACATTCCCCATTTCCATTCTCATGTGTATGTTCAAGTGTTGCGATATTGCAAAACGGCTTAGTTTTAATGATGTCACATTAAAATTTTTATTAAATGACGAGGGGAACTATTCCGTAGACTACGAAGACTCACAAAATTAGACAAGAAATATGCTTAAAATAAATAAGTATGTTTCAACAAATAAAGACAGCTTGGGAGGTCCACTGTATTTTTATGTTACGGTCTCCTCGAAGGACAATGTATTAACTGTCTGTTAAAACAGTTTTCAATCATTGAAGGACGTCCATACAAAAATCAACTTCCTTTAAAAACAAGTTGGAACAATTGGAACTTCTGCTAAGCGGAACAACTATAAGTTGACAGTGTAACAGCACAAAATAAGAACAAACTATAAAAATCAGTTGAAAAGGGCGTAACTCATTTGGATCGATACAAAGCACACACAAAAAACAAAAACAAATAACAAAAACACAAAAGACACAAAGTAGTGATCTGAGATTTCAGTACCCTTTAAAAGGACATGCTTGACTTTCTGAAAAATGTTCATACACAGAGAGTTGAAGTTACGGTGTGGTCACCGACGTTTTCTTGTTTAACATATATAAAAATATTTGAAATAACTTATAAAATAGCAGTGTTTACACACTTTTGACATTTCTCTCTGCCTGTTTTCAGAGATGACAGACTTTTGTTAATTAAAGAAAAACAATCTCGCATCGAATTTACTGAACTGCATATAGATAGCATTTACAGTTAAAATTCACACATTAAATATTTATAATCAAAAACAACTTTTGGACGTTTCAAAATAAGAATGAATAGATTTAAAACTGAACAAATATTAATCATTATTGAATTTCCCTTTTTATAAAAAAAAATACATTTGCCTGGTCTACAAAAGGGACACAGAGTATAATTTATTTCATATATATCGAAAGAAATATAGTTCAGCTGTATATTGGGTTACGCTAGAAAGCATTTTAACCCCCCAAAAAAAGCCATTAAAGTAGGACAACCAGAAGCACCTTGGTAAGGATGTCGATGTTCAGTTGATTTGATTTTACTAGCCTGATATATTTCCTCTGTGATATTTAAACTGACTGATATGTAGTGACATGCAAGGTAAAAACAAATATCAGATTTTCAGCTCTACATGATGTGAAATTGTGAGATTCAACGAAACCACAAAAATATAAAGTATCAAATGCAGAAACCCGATCTGAGGTGCCTATTTTTACTTCAAGAAATACATTCAACTGATATGGATACGATTCGGATTTCGGCATTATATTGCATACTTGCAGTGCATTAAATCTCTTATAATACAAGAAAAATAGATCACTTGCTATTTTCTTAAATTTTGAATTTAAACAGGTTTTATTTTTCATTGTTTCCTTTGAACACTATATCTGATATTCATAAACATTTATCTTTTTGAGACATAATTCATAAACTAATTTGATGTAGAATGGATCGAAAGTTCGCTCCAGGACACTGAAATAGTATGAGAATTTAAAAAAAATGTCAAGTCCCTTCAAAATTTAGTATCAGGCTGCATTAAACTGTTGTCTTGTCTAAACAAGAGGAACTTAGTCAGAATGTTAAAGAGTTATACAAAAGACACAAAGTAGTGATCTGAGAGTACTCGCAGTTACTGAAAAAAGTTAAATTACAAAAATACTGAAATCCGAGGAAAATTCAAAACAGAAAGTCCCTCATCGAAAGATAGTTCAAAGCCAAAAAACAATTAATAAGAACATCATGTATCTAAGGCTGAAATATCAATCAGTAAACATCCAACTTCCAATGTAAAGTGTAAAGATGTCATTACCGTCAAAGAAAAACATGATCTCGTGCAATGTCAGAATATAGGTATTGACATTTTGTAAGACCGTCAATGTACAGCTAAACTTTCAAACTGAATCTGTGTAGCTATGAAAAACATTTGTGTAAAGGTTTTAAGAAATTTGTGGTTACGAAATCCTTGACTTGATAATTTACCAGCAATACATAGAGTACGCTCATTAAAATCTAAAACGTCACTACAAACACGGGCATAGCGAACAATTTGGGATATATAAACACCGTAAGATGGTGCCAAAATAAAAAAACTGAAATATCTAAACCAAGAAAAGAACAATTATCGCTGTTTATAAGTTCCTTTTGGTGAATTTCTTAGTTATATTTAAATAACTCTATATTATCTAACATAAAGCAATTATCAAGATAACGGCAAGTGTTGTTGTTTTTGTCAATTAAAGTGTATTTAGACGGGTCTTTACTGAGTTTGTCATAAAAAAAAAACTGTGATTCATAACATACTAGAACAAGCGTGTTTTTAAGAAATGCAATCAATTTATTTCCTTATGAATACCTAACACCTGTCGATAACTTTATTTCCGAAACGTATATCAATGTTGTGGAAGAGAAAATGTTCAGCTTATCGCATCACATTTCCAGTAAGTATATCTAGCATATCCACCTTTCTTATTAGAGAAGAAAGTTTTAAATGAGTTGCATTTATGTGCCACATGTGTAGCAGGATCTGCTTACCCTTCCGGCGTACCTGAGATCACCCCCAGTTTTTGGTGAGGTTCGTGTTGCTTATTCTTTCTTTTTCTATGTTGTGTTTCGTGTACTATCGTTTGTCTGTTGGTCTTTTTCTTTTTAGCCATGGCGTTGTCAGTTTATTTTCGACTTATGAGTTTGAATGTCCCTCTGGTATCTTGCGCCTCTCTTTTAAAGAACATATATTTGCAATCAAACGACTATTTAATTGAATAGAAACACTTTTGTTTGATAATTTTGCGTGGAAGTGTAGTGTAAAGAGTTGAAAATTCAAAACTGTCAGCAGATTAAAATGGACAACAAAAGCACGTAATTTATCTAAAACATAAAAAAAAATGTTTTACATTCCAAAGATAATGGTTAATTCCACTATTTTCGTATGTTTTTACAAAAGTTAATAATAAGTTCTTTGATAGTTGTAATGGAACTAGTTGAACGCATTGAGAGATTATTTGTAAAACACTTTCTAGAGGCCGAGATTAAAAGATATTTTACGAGTTATTTGTATTGTTTAGGCAACCAATACTTAGGCGCGACTTTAAAATGTTAAGAAAAGGCCATTAGCTTAGACATGGTAATGATGTGATTGTGTATTATATGACTCTCTGTGGAGCGCACGGACCTCAATGTAGAAGAATTTATAATTCTATTCTGAAGAACTTTTGTGTAGTATTTGCGTCACACAAACACCACATTGTCGGCTGCTTGGTCGACCGGTACAAAGACAAACCGCTTGGCGAGAACTTAAAGTTCGTTTCCTATTCTACAAAAGGCGTATCATGTACCCTTTTATTTATTTCTAAAGTATTTTCAAACTGTGATATTCGAATATCGAAAATATTCCTAGATTTGTATGAATAAGAATCAGGAGATTTTTCCCATTTACACAAATTTTTACAACAATATGAAAGAGCGTCTGTTGTATTTATTTAAAATTAAATGTTGTCATTACTCATCTGCAAAACTAATAACTTATCTTCACCAAAATTTGCTTCATTCATATTCAACAATTAATTCCAACAGCCTAACTAAAGATAAGATTAGAACCATAAAAATTTTTTTCTCAAATAAAACACTTATTATCATGATGTTATTTAAACATGGTGAAGTCAAAACAGTGGTAGATCTTGTATTTGGTATGAATCCTAAACAGCTGCTTAAAATTTGGAAATGTATAGAAAATTGACTTTATCAGAAAGGCATTAATATTCAAAGAAAGGTTTTGGTGTTAAATATGCGTATCTGGGGTATTCGCAAATATGACAGCACAGTGACAGCAAAACTATCGAAAACTTTTTTATTTGTTGTTTTTTTTTATCGGCATTTAACGTTTGTATTACGTTTTCATATTTACAGCCCTTAAGTATCGATGAAGAGACATTTATTTTCAAAGTGCGCATATGATGCTGAAAGATTTGTTCCGCTTGTTTTTCACTTGTCCTGTTGATTGATAGCGTTTGGTTTTGTCAGTTTTTATGGACTGCCCTTTTTGAATTTGCTTTTGAGTTCGGAACATTTTTTATATTACTATAACAGATATAAGAAGATGTGGTATGAGTGCCAATGGGACAACTCTCCATCCAAGTCACAATTTGTAAAAGTAAACCATTAGAGGTCCAAGTACGGCCTTTAACACGGAGCCTTGGCTCACACCGAACAGCAAGCTATAAAGGGCACCAAGAATGACTAGTGTAAAACCATTCAAACAGGAAAACCAACGGTCTAATCTATATAAAAAACGAGAAACACTTATGAACCACATCAACAAACGACAACCACTGAACATCAGATTCCTCATACATTCATTTGACATTAAACAGTCATCTATTCAGTACTTCAAGTTCTTAATCATAACGAGTCTACACAAATAATGAACAGTTAAAACAGAAACAATTTAAGATCTGATAACAACACTCAAGTCTCCATATTATTGTTAAAAACTTGAATATTTTCTTTATATTGTGAGGATTTTTGTATTATACTTAGTTGTCCATTTTCCCAAAGTTTATATCAAACTTTAAAGGCTATGAAAACGTTTATTCAATTAGTAAATGTATGAAGATACAGTATAGAAAAATGTTTCCTAAATAAAAACAATTTGATTGAAATCCAGATCCTGCGCCTACAAGGATGTGGCAACTCTTTGTTCTACTCTCTATTCTGATAATTATTGCATAAAATGATGTCTACCAACTTTTGAGGATGGGTTACATGATAATCCCAAAAAGTCTTCAAACCAGAAAGTAACACGTAGAATTGTTAGATTCTTGTAAACGAATCATGGACAAAGAATATAAATTTCAACTTGACTGTTCAAAGATAAAAACATGGGAACATTTACATATAGAAAAATGAAATACGAGGAAACACAAACTAAATTTTCAGTGTATTACAAAGACAATTCCAATCAAGTTAATTTTTTTTTTAATTTGATTGCTTAGTCAATACAAGTCATACGACGAACCTATTCAGCGCGTGTAGCGCGTGTAACAAAACTGCATTTTGTAATAGTCATTCAATTTGCCGTTCATTTCGGCTTGAGTCTCCGTATCATTTTGAAATCATCATTTGTTAAGACAAAGCAGTTGCTGATTGGGATGTTATACTGTCATATTCTTAAAATTCATTTTAAATAGTGCAAAAACAGAAAAATTTCGGGTCTGAGTTACTATAGACTTTGATTTTTCAGGTACAATGTACATAATTTTGTATACACAAAATAGAATCTTGTCCCTGTTTGATTTTCGTTGGTATGACAAATAATAGCAGTACATATAGAATAAAATAATTACTGAAATTTACCTAAGGGAGTTGGATCTTTTGTTTTTCGATTTAAATGAGACAAATTAAGGTAACAAATAAAGCTGAAAGAATCACATTAACTCTAAAAGGTGCGAGACCGCGTGCGCTGACAGGGTAAGCGTCACCGACTATGCATGCAGCACCCGCCTGAGATGACGTATTGATAACATACGGTCAAAGATCAAAACACCGAGTTGTTTATTTGACTATAATATGAACGTTATCAAAACAATATCTCCTTCCGAAATTCAAATTTTAAGAAAGGTGTATTTTTTCTATGAATATCATTTTCATCAACTGACATCGCATTTAAATGTGTGAGTGTAATATGATTTAAATTTTAATTTGCTAATTGTATATTTTAATATTTTTACTTTTAAATGTATATCATGTATAGCTTTTTAAATCTCCCGCTTAATTTTACTAGACGGCCGATAGTCAGACGTTTTCATGGGCAAAATTTGAGGATAGGTCTAATCGACATCTGTATTATGAATTCAGATTAGATTGTGTGTCTTGCCTTATGGGCTAGAAGTAAAATTGAAACTCGATTTATTTGTTTATTTTCCTCTAGATACATCAAACTGCATAATAGCAGGTTATAAGACTTTCCCGTGATTTCCGAATTAAGCTTTGATAACCATTGCATATAACGCCGCAAAAAAATTCTAGTCAATAATGCTTCGAAAGAACATGCTAATACTTGTTATGTATACGAAACAATTAAAACTATCGTCACATTCAAATGATGTGCAGCAAATATAAACGCCTTTAGATGAAAATCACTTGGGTAATTTCAAACGTTCCTTAATCGAATAAAAATCATAAAGATCGCATATAAATTTGCGGTAGTCCCTTCTTAATTCATTAATTCATTTACAGTAAATCCATATTTGTTCTGGGAGTTAGTTGAAAGTTGTTTTTGTGTAATATATCTCTCATTAATATAACTCTAGACGAAAACATATAAAATTCATACAAAGTTCACCAAAAATTGAACTGAAGTTAAAAATTTAAAATAAATCAGATTTACCTTTGATACCTCTATCCTTTTACAGCACAGTACTCAATTGGCTTTTTAATTTCTAAAGCTGCATGAAAAATTATGAAACGATCCCAAACTTGAACAATTTAAAGGTAACTATTTTTTTTTCTATTTTGTTAAATCGTATTTTTGTCGTCAACACTTTAGTTAGTCATATAATCTTCTAGATTGTATTTCAGATTACTTTAAAAAAAATCTTATAGGTTTTTGAATAAAAGTGAATATGAAATGATTTAATTTTAAATTAAGAAAAAACTCAAAAGACATTTCATTCAATTCTATTATTATATGCATATGCGTATTACTATGTGTTTCTTTATTCAACATTGCCAGCTGAGGACCACCTCCGGGTGCGGGATTTTCTCGCTGCGTTGAAGACCCATTGGTGGCCTTCGGCTGTTGTCTGCTCTTTGGTCGGGTTGTTGTCTCTTTGACATATTCCCCATTTCCATTCTCAATTTTATATAACAGTATAAAACAAAATCATGACATTGATGGTCCGTTTTTGTTTTTGTTTTCAATTTGATCATAGAAAGTTTTTAAATCAAGACGGCTCTGTAACCATTCTGATAAAAGAAAAATAATGATAAAACAAATTTCTCGTCCCTGATTTTTGACATCTTGTTTCACTCACGCATATTTGCAAGGATAAATGCTGTATAATGTAATTTCCAAAATAGAAATTAAAAATGCATGGACCTGCTTTCGTAAAACAAAAAGTCAAAACGATGTCATGCAAAAACATATTTTTATTTTCTTAAAAAAATACATGTACTAGTATACATTGTAAAATCAATACCACTTCAAATAGGATATCAAAATACTTGTAATTTATAGACTAAATATCTTACATGTTTCAACAGTGAATCAGATTTCAATGATACAAATTCTGTTCTTTTATTGATTGCTTCTAAAAATTGACAATGAGGGTCGGTTGAAACAAAACTTTACGACAAAAGAGGTGAATTTAGCTTCCCAATTGTGGACTTTCCAATTTTATGTAGCAACATTCCAATTGCGCCTGCATATGGGGTATATACCTCTCAGTTGATACGATTTTCCAGGGCTTGTATTTCCTATCATGAATTCCTTGAAAGAGAGTTGCTGTCACAAGGAAGCTATTAAAACAAGAGTTCCTAGTGGCGAAGTTGAGATCATCCCTTCGTAAATTTTACGGACTCCATCACGAGTTGGTTGCCCATTGTGGAAAGAAATGTTCCAATTGTCGTAACCACAATCCCGTCCTCTTTTCTCCAAATGTGACATACCGAATTAGACTTATCTTCGGGTTTGTACTTACACGAGCAACACGACGGTTGCCACACGAGAAGCAGGATCTGCTTACCCTTCCGGAGCACCTGAGATAACCCACGGTTTGGTTCGTGTTGCTCAGTCTTTAGTTCGCTATGTTGTGTTTTGTGTTATGTTATTTGTCTTTTGGGTTGATATCTTTTTTCGCCATGGCGTTGTCAGTTTATTTTCGACTAATGAGTTTGGTATCCTTTGTCTCTCTTTGAGTTTCCAACTTACTGACACTATTTGATGTTCAATATAAGCTAACATAATTATTATCAATCGACACCTATCTCAAAAATGCCATTAAGAAACTCATCATAGATACCAGACTAATACTTTGGTATACCAAACTCGTGTTCCGTCTGCTGACTGTAGGACTCATTATTGGCACTCAAATCAAAACAGTAATTAAGCGAATGCATAAACGAAGTTGAAGAGCATTGAAAACAGAACATTCCAAAAAGTTGCGCCAAAAAGGCAATCTATGCCTGATATGATGAAAAATTAAGCAGAATCTGCTGATCCTGCAGCAGCACCTTATAAATATCCGAATTGTTGGTGGTGTTCGTGTTTCTTGATCTTTTTTTTCTCTCTGTTGTGTTTGGAAGACTGTTGGTTTTCCTTTCGCCGTTTTTCGTTTTTTTTGCATGGCTTTGTCAGTATCTCTTCGACGTTTGAGTTCTGAATGTCCCTTTAGTATCCTTCGCCTCTTCTTTAAAGGAGATATTATACCAATTTGAACGTACAAGTAATTAATAACCTTCAGTATTACAATTTTCAATCTTTTAAAGTATTTTTTTATAAATGCTCGAAAATCATTCATGTTAAGAATTTTCTTTTTATTTCATCTATATTTCAAGTCATAATGCGATATTATTTCGATTTATTAGAATAAGAATAACAGAACTGTCGTTAGAGAGTTGCCGCTGTCAATGACAACTCTTCAAAAGCAGTACGTAGTTCTTATTCAGATATCGGATGTTCAATCGTCTCTGTTGATATCATATATTGTGCTTAGCTCAATGAAAACATATTTTGTCAAGAGTTCTCGACAATGTCTCATTATCGCATTAGTTAAGTCCAAACGATACGTTTTTTTACAGTGGCATTAGTATATGAAAAAAATTGTCAAACATGATGAGATCTTTATGATAGGCTCAATTATATTTTCCCTTTAAAAAAGCAAAAAAGGCTATCATTAAGTCATTGTAATCTTTAAATCTCGATAATCATCAGTACATTTAAAGATTTTTATTACAAAAAAGAAATCTTTTCTAACTGTTGACAATGTGTATTCATCATGTTCATAGCATGTATAAATTGAAGGTAGAAAGGATATAAAGACTAGCACATTGGCTATTAAATCAACCCACTACATTAACTAATTACAAATTATTTTCATAAAGTAGACCAAGTTCGTAACTATAACACAACGTAAATTGTTCTAATTATGAAAAATATTTATAAAATGTTTTTTTAGTAAATCTCAACATTCAAGACGACCCATTTACGTCGAATGACGTATACTAATTGTGTCATTATCCTGTCTGACTCATATGAAACGGAACTAATAGAAAACTATATAAACTATATCAAAGAAAAAAAACCATCTTGCAAAATTGTTTAATTTCATTATCAGATAAATTGATCTTATCTAATTCAAGATTCGGAATTTAAGATTATTCAAAATTATAAAAAAATATATAAAATTATAATAATTCATTTCGGCAAGTGATTGCATCTCATATATCACAGCGAACTAGAAATTAATGATACTTTCGAAACTGAAGGTCTGCTTTATAGTTTATCCTCGATATCGATACAAATAGACAACTTCAAGTGAGAATATACGACAAACGTGATGATTTTAACTTTCCCTCTGCCTCATCGTATGGCAATGCATGTGTCAAGTGCCACGTTACGATCGTGTATGTTCATACAATACGGACTTAATTATCAGGGGTACGTTCCTTTGCATACGTTCCTGATGAAGGTAAATCCAGAAAAGCGCTTCGGAAGCATGAAATTTATAAAAGAGGGTTGAAAGATACCAGAGTGACAGTCAAACTCATAGATCGAAAACAAACTGACGTTTATAACGTGTTGTTTTCATTTTTTACACATAAACTTTACCATCAGAGTCATAATAGAAAACGATTGAAATCGACATTACATAAGTTGTAATCATCAAGAATTTGTTGCCCAGGATGTATGTGTATCAACTCACTAGCAACATGTTTTCACAACACTGTGCGCATTCAGAAATTTTTTTCTCACAAATGTTGTTTAATATACAATGTCCTTGATTATATAGCTATTAATGATATTTAAGAAACTCAAAAATAAGGGTCGAAAAAAGGGATGTTGGGACAAATGACTTCTTTTTTATTTTGTGTGGCATCATTGCAACTCCGCCTACGCTATGACAAGCGCCCAATACAATTCGACCAACTTAGCAATTTACTAGTATAAAGACCATTTGCTTCGGCGATTTCATTTTGTTTGTTTCACCTTCATAAACAACGCTCGATACCATGAGTTTGATAAGTCATTTTGCCATATGCAAAGGAATTCAAACAGACCGATTGCAATTGTTAGCAAATCAAATTAAAATGCATGCTTCGGACCAACATGCGACGGTTTTCCAAGTAAACCATTCTAACATTGGGTATTAAGGCAATGGTGTTTTATTGGTGACACATATAATACGGAACATACATGTGCGTTGATATGCCTTCACGGATATTTCTTTGCAGAAAATGGCACTACAAGCTCTTCAAATACTCAAGTCATGTGTGCATTCATAAACTTTTGTTCACATATGTTGGATAAAATTAATTAAAAATATCGTCTGTTTCCTGTCCTTATTTCTATTGACAGTAATAATATTTGATAAAAAAATCATGAGCAGTAAAGGGAATGTCTGAACAAATGATTTAAAATACTAGAAGGGTTAACCAATACACTTGGTAATACTTTTAAATTATTTTCAATTGAGTTTCAAAGTCTAAATATACTTTTTAATAACTGTGATTCGGTGACGAGTGTTTATTCTTTTCAAATCATTTATACATAAGTGCAAGGCCAGGAAAATATCGGACTACTTCTTTGAAGAAAATGTCGTTTATACCAAAATTATTTTAATTCATATTTGAATAAAAGTTGCAGACAAAGAATTCGGCTATATTCCAAACTTGCTTGGTTGCTTCGGCTATTTAAAGGAGATTTCATCTGAACATTTGAACATTTTGTTTAATTTGCATCACCTTGTGATATTCTTTACTTTAACAAAACAAAAACAAAAAAATACATACAAAAAACATTCGTATGGTCGACTTAAGATTTGAATTAAAAGAGAGGTGTGAAAGATACCAAAGGGACATTCAAACTCATAAGTCGAAAATAAACTGACAACGCCATGGCTAATAAGAAAAAAAAAAGGCAACAGTAGTTTAAGGTAGCTAGGGTGTCTTCCTCCATCATGCATTTTGTAATACCAGAAAACAATCGGTCTATATCTTTAATTAAATGTGCAAATTTCGATAGTAGTAGGTAATTCATGTGTATACATTTTCATTTTCATATAGAAAATGACATGTTTAATCATATTTATGGCTGTATTTTACAAAAAACAAAATATTTTTATTTGATTCAATTTTTTCCAACTTTGCAACATAAGGGGAGACAACTCAAATATAAGGGCAGATAATTCAGATAAAGTTACTTTTACAATAGAATGTGTTAGGAATTTACCTATTTTTATTATGTAGCAAGAAAACGAGTCCCGTCACCCCCTTTTTTCTTTTTCTTATCTGAAAGCATATTATTAGAGCTATCTTCTCATATTTTATCTCTAAATTCTATGGTGTAGTTTTCGTTTTAAAGTGGAAAGTTGGGTTTTCCATGCATAATCTATACAAAATCTGTCAATTTTGCACAACCTGTAGCGTGAAAATAAGTCCCGTGACCCATTCTTTTTATTAACTTTTTTAAAAAAGCATGATATAAACTACATTTTGACAAATTATTAAAAAATTCTATGGATTTTGATTTAGACACCCAATCTACCTTAATGCTGTTCAAATCTCACAAATGGATTAGAAAGAGATAGTGTTCAATATAAAAACGAATATTCATACAATCAAACTCTTTTAATAACCTTGCAGATTTCAGACGATAAAATTACAAATTTCGCATGCCTTTTTTAAAAATTTGTATTTTAAATACACTTGAGAGAAGAAAAAAAAGTAATTACAAAAATTATATTATTTTTTTAAAGTTCAAAATTATTCTTGTCAAAATCGTAATTATCTTTATGAAAACATTGGACCTGAATAGATATGAAAGTCGAGCTAATATTACTGACATGGTTTATTATTGACTTATTAAATGTCCCCTTGGTATATTTCGCCTCTTTTGTATTAGTTGTTTAACTTCTGGATAATACCAGTACCTAATAATAAAATGTTTAAGTAAAAACTTATGTTATAACGATCGAAACCTGAACGATTATGATAATGAAAGGCATCATAAGACAACTGACGGAAAGTTCAATTAGCCTTTTTAATTGACTTCAGTGAGTGCATTACAATTTAGTATAGAAAAATGATAGTTTGCATTGACCTGAAATATGAACTTTTAATCGGACATGGGTGTTTCAGTTTATTCAAAGTACACTTTACAAACATTCTATACTTAACGATATGTAATCAATACAACCATTAAAAGCTACGCGTCCCGTATTCGATTGCATTCATATGCAATAATACTGCAAGATGAAAATATCCTTCAAATAAATTACATTAGATGAAAATAGATAAATTCTGTACAAATTATGTTTTTTTTTATATTTTTAACTGTACTTTGATCACATAGTATTCCTACAATATTATAGAAAAAATAGTTATGCACTTATGTTCATCACAAAACATAAAATTAGTAACTCCTCAACTAGTGAAGCATGCAACTCTTACTCTTTTAGGCAAAAGGTTCCGGGATAGCAAATGTGAAACAAACAGACTCAATCATTTTTATAATTATGGCAAACATCAACGACAACTACTGGATTGCAGGCTTCTGGCTTGAGACCGGCCAATAAAGAATTTGGCTGGATTTAACATGATCCTTCCTCTAACTTGGGGTTACTACACAGCCTAAGAACGAACTGCAAAAATCAGTTCGAAAGAGTTCCGTACTAAGCACGAAAAAGTATATTTCCGTACGTATCAGGTTACTGACATCCACTTCTCCTGCAGAAAATTGGTAGGTCCATTTGCTGGCTATCATTTTCCCTCTTTCTGATTCCTTTTCTGTCAAGTTTCCTCATGCATCGGATTTATCGCGTACGCAACACCTGCACACGTGTGATGGGTCCGTCTTATATTGAAACGCATCCTTTCTTGGTTTTTCTATTCTTTCCGTATGAAAATACATTCGATCTTCCTGTTGCGTACTTTTACAATATTCCAGACAATACATTGAACATCTATAGCTATTCATAGACCATTCAACTTTTATTGAGGCATGTTTTTTTCTTAAATAAATTGTTTGATTTTAAATGTCTTGAAAGAAAAAAATGTGTTTAAGAAGGGCAGTGACAAATGAATTTGTTTGTTTCCATTGAAAATGAGTGAAGAGAATAAAAATTATTATTTTACAGTAAATATTTTAACAGCGCATTTATAATATGAAAGATACCCTAAGCACTATACAAAATAATTTCAATTCACAGAGAATTTACAATAAAACATCAAACCCCAAGACAGATATTTAACATATGAGAAATGATCACTAAAAAAATTTAAGAAAATGAAAAAGGAAATGTTAAAATTAATAAAAAATCTGTTTGATTGTAAATATCTTGCATAAAAAATAAACTATGAAAACCGATGGAAAACAACATTTTGAAAATAGACATGATCAAACAAAAAGATTATAAAACTGTACAAGTAAAAATGTAGTACGAAATTCAAAAATATTTAGTTAATAAACTATTGACACAGAGATGTGTCTCGCGTTTTGTAATTTTGATGGCATAAAGCAAAGTTGGAAATTTAAAAAAGGCAATAATTAAACATGCAAACCATGCAAATCATTCAGTGTCAATAAAACCATGACTGAAGGTGCAGGGCCAATAACCTCCATGGAAATGTAAAATGCCAATGCTTGTAAAACTGGATACCCAATACCATTGACATAGCATACTAACCTAAACACAAACTTTAACTTGAAAACTGTGTAAAAGTTATTATGCCAATGAACAATGATGAGGGGTTGGGCCATATAATCTCCATGTAAATGAGACTTACAAATGCCAATACAACTGCATACCCAATACGTCTTAGTTTGTATATTTGGCGCTGTTTAAAGCATAACATATCCAGATCTCAATGCTATCATCGGTTTGTAGATTGTAACCAGTTCTCGTAAGTAGACCGGTGCTTCCTAGTACAGAGCCTTCAAGAAGGTTGTATTGGCATCAATAAAATACAGTCAGCCAACGAAGAGACTTGAGGATTGGCGTAATGTGATCGTCCTTCTTCCTCCCCTTGTTATTACCCTGGTTGATGTGTTTTGGATGCGCTGTAATATCATAATAATGGTAGCTGGTTGTCCTTACAGCGATAAGTTCCCATAGTTTAAACGAGATGTCACTAGAGAGCATACTAGAGTTTTGCATGCTTCTTCGGTAATGAAATGTTTCTGATATTATTGAAACAGGATTTCGAAACAGCACTTGTATGCTTGTCCTGATCTGTCCTTGAACAAAGTTTTATCGAAATAAATGCCTGTGTTTCCACCCACGCAGCATCACTGACAAGGTTTCCACCAAAATGTATATGAAAGTCTGAGAGGTCCTTTACTGGGTTTATTGGAGCATATACAATACGTTCAGTATTATCCTTGTTTAATATAATTTTTGAACACATCCACTTGCTGACGTCAGACACTCGAACCTCAAGTCGCATTGATATGTTCTTTCAATCATCAAGTGATTTGAAAACGAGATAAACTTGTGTTTCGTCTGCATAACAGTGATAGAACATGTAATGACGTTTAAAAATTTCGAGTTTTTGTCCCAGGATCGATCTTTCTGTAACACTATTTTCTACATAAGGAAATACCTGTACAAAGTCAGGAATATGACAGTTCTTTTCCTTTCGTTTGATGTGTTTGAGCTTTTGATTTTGCCATTTGTTAAGGGACTTTCCGTTTTGAATTTTCCTTGGAGTTCGGTGTTTTTGTTAATTTACTGTTTTTATCCTACTGGAGATGAATACCATCCAATAGAACAGAACCAAAAGCGATGCACTGAGTGGTCATCCCGAGTTTTTGACCTATCTGTAGATCTTATTTTGCTTAACATTTTTGCTATATATTGTTATTCTCGTTCTATAACAAGTTGTCTCATTGGCACTCATACCACATCTTCTTATATCTATCCCAATAGCTTTCTGCACCAGATGCACATTTTTGACAATCAATGTCTATTCAGTGATGCTCAAGGCCAAGTTATTTGAAAATCCAAAGCTTATTAAAAAGATAAAGAGCTATAAACCTAATAGGATAAAAAAAAAAAGTATAGCCAAAGCCGGGCAAGAAATCAGAGCTTTGCATTTATCTTTCAAAGTAAAAATTTCTATCTATCTTTGTTTCTGAAAAAAATCATAAAAAGGGTAAAAATAGTTATTCAGGGCAAAAACTCTAAACAGGAGTCAGTTGACAATTTCAGCAATGTTTGACTTATTTGTAGATCATATTGTGTTTAACATCTTTGTTATTTACAATTTTTCTCTATCTATAATAGTTTCTGCAAAAAATGGATAACAAGAGTGCACACCCTGAAATGTCTCACCTGCTTTACTGCCCATTATTTTTATGTTGATAGTCCTATATATAAAGTTTTACTACAAGTATCACATAATCTTACCATGATCAAAGAAAATGAGGTGAAGGTCAGATAAACCAAGCCAGAAATACATGTACACCTTACAATCATTCTTTACACCAAATATATTTGCCCTATTGCTTATAGTATACAAGAAACAGACCAAACCATGAAAACTTTATATTGAACAATGAACCATGAAAATGAGGTCAAGGTCAGATAAATCCTGCCAGACAGACATGTACACCTTACAACCATTCCATGCTTTTTAAATACAGTTGACCTATTGCATTTAGTATCTAAGAAACAAACTAACCAGGAATACTTAACATTGACAAATGAACCATGAAATTGATGTCAAGGTCAGATGATAACTACCAGCCAGACATATACACCTTCTAATCATTCAATATACCAAATATAGTTGACCTTTTGCTTATAATTTAAAGGGGCATTAGCTGTCAAATTCATGTTCACTGATTTGACTGACATTCTCATATTTCATTTATAACATACTAAACGTACATCCAAATTACAATAAGTCTGAAATAAACAATTACTAATGCATGAACTCGATAATATATATCAGAATTTCGTGTGTATTTTAGTCTAGACGTGTCACATAACCCCATATAAACATAAACATAAATATAAATAGATAGCAACCTCGTGCAATTGGACTTTTCTATGTCTGTTTGATTTCATGTTATAGGTTAAAAGAATAAGTTAATCATCGTTTTTACCTGTATAAGAATGACTTTTTGTGGATCGACTCAGTCAACGAAATGGTTCTCCCTTGTTTCACTTAAGCTTTCAATGTTGACATTCTTTTCCTTTTAATGGCTGAACATGACTGAATCTCTAGCTAATGGGTTAAATTAAAGGTCACATGAATACGGATAAAATGAGGTCGAATTATTCACTTGCTAGTGAATAATTCATCAGCGATATTTCTCAGCTTATTTTGATAAAATTGAACTAGACTGGCTGCTAAAAGCGAATTATTATTTCACTATTTCACTTTCATTAATAATTGAATATTTTTTATATATCTCGTAGCAAATGCTTTAAGAAAAACAGACCAAAACACAAAACTTAACATTGAGCAATGAACCATTAAAATGAGGTCAAGGTCAAATAAATCCTGCCAGACTGACATGTACATCAAAAAATATTTCCATACACCAAATATAGTTGACCTATAGCATACAGTATTAGAAAAACAGGCCAAAACACAAAAACTTTACTTTAACCACTGAACCATGAAAATGATGTCAAGGTCAGATGACACCTGGCAGTTGGACATGTACACCCTACAATCTTTCCATACACCAAATAAAGTAGACCTATTGCATATAGTATCTGAGATATGGACTGGACCACGAAAACTTAACCTTGTTCAATGATCCATGAAATAAGGTTGAGGTCAAGTGAAAACTGTCTGACAGGCATGAGGACCTTGCAAGGTACACACATACCAAATATAGTTGTCCTATTACTCATAATAAGAGAGAAAATAAGATTACAAACCTTTTTTTTCAAGTAGTCAATGAACCATGAAAATGAGGTCAAGGACAATGGACATATGACAGACTTCATAACATAAGGGATCAATATACAAAGTATGAAGCAAGTCTTCTACCTTCTGAAATATTAAGCTTTAAAGTAGTAAGTTAAAGCCACTGTTGTCGCCGCCTGATCACTATCCCTATGTCTCGCTTTCTGTGACAGAAGTCACAGGCTGACAAAAACCATCTGTCAAGGGCAACAACTCCTTTAAGCAGTCAATTGACAATTTCATCCAAGTTGACTTATTTATTGAAATTATTATGCTGGAAACTTTTGCTTTTTACTATTTCTCTATATCTATTACAGTTTCTACAAAAAACGTTAAATTGAATCAAATTAGTCTTTGAACAGCAATAACTCCTATAAGGCTTCAGTTGACAATCTATTACGGTTTCTACAAAAAACGTAAAATTGAATCAAATTAGTCTTTGAAAGGCAATAACTCCTATAAGGCTTCAGTTGACAATTCATCCATATTCACTTTTTGTAGTTCATATTTTATTAAACATTTTTACTATGAAAGATTCTACCTATCAACTATAGTTTTCTGAAAAAAATGCAAAAAGTGTAAAAAACATCATTTAAAGGCAATAAAAGAGAGGTGAAAGATACCAGAGGGACATCCAAACTCATAAGTCGAAAATAAACTGACAACAGCATGGCTAAAAAAGAAAAAGATAAACAAACAAACAATAGTACACAAAACACAACATAGAAAACTAAAGACTAAACAACACGAACCCCACAAAAAACTGGCGGTGATCTCAGGTGCTCCAAAAGGATAAGCAGATCCTGCTCCACATGTGGCACCCGTCTTGTTGCTCATGTTAGTACAAACCCGGTAACAACTCCAATTCGGTAGGTCACATTCAATGAGATAGATGCGTTCAACATAGTCACTAAATTTGGAATTATTTAGTGAGAGAACATCATCTTTATAGCGGAGAGTAAAGTTAAAGGATACTGCCAACTTCTTTTCTTTCTTCCTAAGAAGTTCCTGTATGAAATCAGCCTCATATAAATAAAGGAACAAGTCGGCAAGAAGAGGGGCACCGTTTGTCTCCATGGGAATGCCGATTGTTTGTTGAAAAACACGTCCTCCAAACATAACAAATACGTTGTCAATCAAGAAATCAAGCATCTTGATAATGTCAGTTTCAGAGAAATTTTTGTTGGAATCAGAGTGATTTTTTACAAAGTAGGATTTATCCCTCCCTAAGACAAGATACTTGTATCTATGTTGGCCATTCTTTTTTATGAAACAAAGCAGGACCAACTCTTTCAATATGTCTTTTAGTTTTGAACGGGGAATACTTGTGTTAAGTTTAGAAAAGTCAAATCTTTTAATACTATTGCAAAATGAAAGAGTCTTAGATCGTATGTACTCTTCAGATCTTCAGATTTTTTAAGTATCCACATCTGATTCACGCCACCTCTAGAATAGGTAGATTCACAATAACTTTGTAGCCCGGTTTTGATTGTTGATAAAATTGATGACAATAATTTAGAAAGAGGTTTCGTGGAGCATTTGGAAGACCTATCAATATACTGTTGTTTGTAAGGACACTTATGTAGTTTAGGAATCCAATAAAGATCCAGGTCATTTAACATTTCTGCCAAGTTGACTTAATTATAGATCTTATTGTTCAGGACGTTTTTAATGTAAAAATAGATTGTAAAGAATTTCTAAAGAAAATGATATTTCAGGGGAAATAACTCTAAAATGGGTCGTCAGATCTTTCTGCAATTTCAACAATAGAAAAAACTTTGACCTGCTGTTCAATTCGACCCAGTCAGATTTGCTCTTAAAAGTAAAACAACAAAAATACTGAACTCCAAGGAAAATTCAAAACGGAAAGTCCCTTAACAATTGGCAAGATAAAAAGCTAAAACACATCAAACGAATGGAAAACAACTGTCATATTCCTGACTTGGTACAGGCATTTTCTTATGTAGAAAATGGTGGATTAAACCTGGTTTTATAGCTAGCTAAACCTCTCACTTGTATGACAGTCTCATAAAATCCTAACTGTTTTAGGTTTTGAGATATAAGCCAAAAACTTTGAAATTTATTAAAAATTGACATTTCAGGAGTAACAATTATCTGAAAATTCTGCCTGAGATAGACATTGACATGATGATCTATCATACCTATGTTAGATTTGCTCTAACTGCTTAAGTTTTTGAGATATCAGCCAAAAACTGCATTTTACCCCTAAGTTCTATTTTTAGCAACAGTGGCCATGTTTGTTGTTGGATCAAATCCAAGGGTAAAATTTTTAATAGCATACCCCAAGGAACATCAGGTAGAGTTTGGTAACATTTGACTCAAAAGTTTCAGAGGAAAATGTTTTTTTAAAGTTTTTGACAATGACGTGAGCCAAGACTTGGTGATGAGTGCCATTAAAGTGCACAGTTTAAATGATTTTGAAGGAAAACTGTTACAGTTGAAAGATGACACAAACTAGCTACCCTCTACAGCCAAAGAAGTGCCCAACTTTGGAAAGGGTTTATAAACTGTAAATCTTATATTTGATAAGCTGTGACTTTTAGCATGAAAAAGTCTCTTTATCTAGGTAACATAATGTATTAGTTTTATCACATTAAAACAGCACCAAAGAAAAACTACATTTAATAAAGTTTTTGCAAACACATTTTGCTTAGCACTGAAATTTTCTACTCCCATGAGCTCTTTGATAAGTTGCATTTCTTATTATGTAATATCACATATCACTTCAATCTTTTACATTTGTAAATCTGTATGCTCCATAAGCTAAATTTGAACTACATATATCATTTCTGGTTATGTAATAACCTCCATTTGAATGGTATGAAAACCATCATTCTTTCACAGATATGTCTATTTTCTATCATTTACACACATCTATCAGTAAATCATGAAATCACAATCAATGCTTCATTTTATCCTGTAATATTTCTACACTTTGATGTCTGTTTCTATAGTAACCAACACCTGAGGCAATTGTTGTTGTTCCTGTCAAATACCTGCAAAAATAATTAATATTATTATACTTCATGTCAAAACACAGGATTCTGATTGATTAATACGAGGTAGACAATTTACTCTATCCCATGGCAAATACTCTATTACCCTTCACAAAGACGCTTGATCATTTGTGTGCTTTACTAAACAGGGATGACTTATGTACAAGACGTGAAACTTAACAGACAGTAAATAACAGAGAACATTCAGTATAATAAAGTAAATAACGCATAGCTAAAAGGGTGATAGAGCAGACTATTACCCCTCGAAAAGGCATTGTCAACCTTGGCTTCGCCGCAGTTAACAATGTTTTCTCGAGGGAACAATCTGCTCTATCACCCTCTCAGCTATGTGTTATTTATATACTGGTCTATGCATTGAATGTAATAAATATTATTAAATCTTCATAATAACAGGAGCCTGTAACTCAGTGGTTGTCATTGGTTGTAGTGTTATATGCTTTTAGTTTATTGTGTTTTCTCATAAATCAAGCCTTTGAATTTTCTTGTTTTAAATATTTGACATAGAGATAATTTTTGTCAGAGACAAGTGCATGTGGTCAAAATCCAAATTTGGCATATATTTCAAAAGTATTTGATTGATTGAGTTGGTGTTAAATCGTCATTTTCTGCCCACATGGGGACTTATTTCTAGTGGTAGAGTAACCCTGAAAACCTGGCGAAAACAGGCATTCAGCACGTAAACTGGCAATTCTAGTCAATTATGATTGGAGTCCAACACAACTGCCATGTGTAGGTTCAAACTCACAACCTCTTTGTTGACAGGCTAATTATACAGAAGGTAAGCTACTTAGATCACTTGGCCAACGAGGCCCCACACCAAAATAAACATATGTACTAAAGTTTGCTCTCACACTAGAATAAACATGTGTACTAAATTCAAGTTGCTGTGATTCAACCTCATGGTAAACTACATAAAGATAAATATTCTAACTTTACTTTAAATAAAACTTAAATCTGATAGGGAAAAGATGAAATGACAGACTAACAGTTGGATGCACAGATTAAATAATACTGGTCACTACCAGCTGGACATTCTATATAATTGTTTGACCCGTTTCAATATTGGTCCACATTGGGGTCCTATGTTGTGTTTAGTGTACTATTGTTTGTCTGTTTGTCTGTTTGTCTTTTTCTTTTTTAGCCATGGCGTTGTCAGTTTATTTTCCACTTATGAGTTTGAATGTCACTTCGGTATCTTTTGCCTCTCTTTTTCAAATATGACCATTTTTTTCTTATTTTGTATTTTTACATTTACACTTACCAATGCAAACAGAATATCATTATTTTTCAAGGAGTTATAAATTTCTTAGTTAAAGATTATACACAAAATCATGAAAATCAATATAAATGGCAGCATGGGAAAGACTATAGTAAAAAGTTGTCTCATTGGTAACCACACCACACCTCCTTATTTTTATAAAGGTATATTTTTCAGTATGTAAATTTAAAGAGATTAATTACCACAAAGACTGTAGTGCTACATGATCCACAAACCCAAACACTGGAGCTGCTAAAGATGATGCTATTAATGTCAACTGTAAAAAGGTATTTAGCTGAAAAACAAATCATTTTACATTCAGTTATTTATTGCGAATTATCATATAAATGACAACTGGATTTAATCTTGTGTCTTTCATTTTACACTTATCAATTTGATAAAAAAGTTTTAATTTTTTATAAAAATTTGTATACATTGCTTTTACTTTTTTTATTTACTATACTTTCTGTACGAATGTTCTTTGATGATTAAATACTTATTTCTACATACAGTTGAAATGCTTTATATGGAAAAGCATCGCATTGCCTGATAGGCAGTACAAATGTTGTTGCAGAGTCAATAGTACGTTCACATTAGCAGACAGAAATATATGCAATACGGAAGTGGTCTCCATCCCTAAAGTGCTTTATGAAATAAAGGATTATTCTTCCATTTCATGCTATAGTTAAACAATTGATATTTTGAGATTGTTTTTTTTTTATACTGGTTTGGTTTAAAATCGACAGAAAGTAAAATAATAAGAATAATTTTATGTTTAGTAATGACTACCGGTATGTAAAATAAAATATCAATTGAGTCATGAAATATTCTTTGCTACTGATTTTCGTACTCAATGCTAAACGATACAAACATTATTCTATAAATATTTCATATTTTTGTGGAGGTTTAAATACATCTAGGACATGTAGGAATAGCCAGAATATAGTTTTTAAGAAAAATTTTCCTACAGCTGTACAATCTTATTACGATCTCCTATGCTCTTTTTCTTATAATTTAGTATGCCTTTTAACTTCTTTTAAATTCAACTAATAACTGATGAGTCTTTTGTAGATTAAAAGCGGTCTGGCATATATGGTATCTTTAATGAGTTTATTTTATTTAACAGTCCATTTAACAATCGTCTAAACAAAATAAACATGCAACATTGTATACAAAAAAAACCTGTATCCTGAGTATACAGTATATAAAGTTGACTTCGGAAACATTTGAGTATAAATAGCATACCATACAAACATTTTCAGATACCTATTATGTTAGAAGATAAATATTACCATGTAAAGTAAATATAAATACCTTGCTTATATTGGAAGGATGAAGTTTGACTGTAGCATTAGTAACATCACAGTATCTGGAAAATGTTTTCTGAAAGTAACCATGTAATAATTCCAAATTATTTCATAAAAAAAAATAACGTACTTCATAGTGTAAAATTTTTCAGAAATATAAAACTATGTTTGAAAAAATTTGAAACAGAAGAAGTATCAATAGTGTCTAGCCATATGATCTATTTCCCTGCTTTTCCACTTGTCTGAGGTAGCAATACACAGTTTGTCATTTTGTCTTATGTAACAAAGGGAAGTAACTCTAAAATAAAATCAACAGAAGATAAAAATAAAAGATGTGGTATGATTGCAAATGAGACGACTATCCACCAAAGTTCAAATGAGGTGGATGTAAGCAATTATAGGCAACCATACATCCTTCAACAATCAGAGTTACCCATACCGAATAGTCAGCTATAAAAGGCCATGACATGAAATATATGAAATAATTTACTTGAGAAAATGGCCTTTAAAATGCACAACTTTATACATGTATGTAATGAACCAAATCTGCATGGATTACTTCAACTTCAATATCAGCTGTGATTTACTTTGTGTTTACAAACTAATATTTATGCAAAGCCCTTTATAGCTTGCTGTTCGGTGTGAGCCAAGGCTCCCTGTTGAAGGCTGTACTTTGACCTATAATGGTTTACTTTTACAAAGTGTGACTTGGATGGAGAGTTGTCTCATTGGCACTCATACCACATCTTCTTATATATAAAAATTGAAAATGTCCTCTTTGTAAAATAAAAAATCACAAAAATCAATATTACCAAAATATCAAATATAACCACTCAAAAAATTAATTCAATTAGCTATTATTACGTTATGTGACACTTGTGAAAATTATCAAACACAAACTACTGCAACCAACAGACAGATTATACAAAAGCAGGAGGCATTGGCCACCATAGTGCATCATTTTCCTTTGAACAAAATAGATTTTTGGTGAAAGTTGCAGAATTTGGACTTGAAAAATCTGTAAACATGTGCAATATACTATAAATATCGATAGCAAACTCCATAGAAACATGTGACTGTCATAAAGCAAGCTTGTATCATGTACGCAGAAAAAAAATATTCTTTTTTACCCCTGAATACATACTTAAGATATTTAGCTGCAGTATGAATATGATAATACATGTATTTATGAAGAAAAAAGTAAAAATAAGGCAATATATACTATTTTGAAATTGCTATGCATTTACAATAGTACCGGTATTAGATATTAATTTTATTAGTCTAGCATTCTGATAAATCAATAAATTTATGAATTGAAGTTTCAGACCTAAAGCTTACAATTATATGAAAAGCCAGTATTTACCAGTACAACTCTCAATCTATTTTTCAGGTACTGTAAAAACATAAAAATATCTCTGTTTACTTTACATGACAACTTTACACCTGATGTAGCTTTCATTTTTATTTTTGAACATACATTTAACTGTAAACATTTAGATTACAAAACTTTATTCAAACTTTTTGGTTTTTCCTTTCTAGTCTATGAGGCCAAAGCTTTAAAATTTTATAATGAATCAAGATACATGTATTACTGAACTAACACTTGATATGCGAAAGAGTAACTATCCTAGAAGTAGATACCATGGTACGTGTCTGTAGGGATGTTTCCATTAAATTATATAAAAAATCTGCATACACATCATGATGATATTACTTTATCAACCTCCACATTAAAACAACTATCCCAGTATTGAAATTTATTGCAGGTAATACAAGGTCTTATTTTTTTTAAATACTAAATATTATTACATTGTTAGAATTCAAACTACAGGCATACTTACTGGAGGAGGTAAAGATATGTAACGGAAATACAATGAAGCAAGAATTAATAAAACATCTCTTCCTAATATCACTGCTGCTAACGGCACTGAAAATATAACAGATATAGATTAGAAAAAATTAAAAACATTTTCTTTCTTCATATCACTGCTGCAAAAGGCACAAAAAAAACTAACAGATGTATGCTACAGTAAAGAAATAATTAATAGCACAACCTTTCCAAGTATCATCAATGTTCAAGGCACTGAACAGTCTAAAATATATGATTCAAACATGTTGAAGGAACAACACAATAACAATGACGTTTAAAAAAATAATCATAAGAATTTTTTTAAATATTCCTTCTGAGGAAGAAAATCAAGGCTATGAAAAAAAACATGTATAAATACATCTTCTTGAAAGTACATGATGTATAAAAATCTACATTAAGTACTGTAAATTCAGAAATTATTGCGATGTTTTTTATTATTGCGAAAATTTGCGACAGGGTTATAATCGCAATAATTTAAACTCGCATTTTGAAATTTTTTATATGAATTAAACGGAATTTTTCTCAATATCGCAAAAATTTAAATCGCATTTTAGTCTAAAATGACAAATTCGCAATAATAAATGCCCGCAATAATTTCTGAATTTATAGTAAATAAGAATTAAGAAATAATTCATGAAAGCCATAGATTTGTTGGAAATTTACACATGGCATGGGCCGTGATATTCGAATTTTATCCTGAGCGTTAGCGAGGGATAAAATTAACGAATATCACGGCCCAGGCCATGTGTAAATTTCCAACAAATCTATGGCTTTCATGAATTATTTCGATTCTAATAGGACAAATACGGTCATTAAAAAACTGAAGCGAGGGTGGGTATGCCGTGTGTGTGGCTGTTCTTTTTTACTCCCTGTTAGATAAAGCTAAAACATTCTAATAAATCTGTAGCTTGCATGAATAATTTCGTAAACAACCGCTAGAAAAAATGTGCTTAATTCTTTTAATTCTCAAACCCAACATTTGCCATTTTTAATTTACATGTTTTTCTCGTAAGCTACCGTCAAATCCAAAGTTGACATTTCGTAACTAAGGAACCGCCATGTTGACTTGCTGAAATCAGTAAATATGCGAATAATGCAATAAAATAGAAAATGAAACAACACCTACCTCAAAAATCCATTTTAATGTAATATTATACTATTATATTATATATAAATTATGAATTTCGATGGTTCACATAACGGAAAAACCTTCAGCTTTAGCGTTTTCATTTGTATGACGTCATGTTTTGAAGTGACTTAAATGTGCCAAAAGCATTAATGGACTTTCGCGGAATTTTATTTTATTTTGATTTTGTAGATTTCTCCGAGCTCTTATGCATTAATTCTTTTTGTTATGCATCCGAATAAGAAAAAAAGCTCTGTAGTCTTTTTTCAATTGCAATTTTTAAAACAATAAAATCGGCATAGCATTTGCAAATAGGTTCCAATACATGTGGATTTACGAGGGAGGTATATTGTAACATCCATTATTATGTATATCTCTGAGTCTGCGCTAAGTATAGATATATCGGGAATTTTATCACGGTGTTGTTTACAAAGTGAAAGAAGCACGTCATATTAGAATTGGTCATATTTCGCTCCCCTAAAAACACCATAACGCTGTTGAAGTAAATAATATAGGTAATTGTAATTTGACTTTCTCCAAAGACTTTCCAGTGAATGTTTCAGAATAATATCTATAACATAAAAACATTGTCTCTTTGTGAAAGTTATATTTCAATGTTATTTTACTTTGTGTACAGTCTATCCCATATCCTTCATCACAAATGTTTACCATACCTAAACTTTATTGTCCTGATTAAAAAAATATTTTATCACATTCAAAATTTGTATATTAAATTTTTACCTGGCATCAAACTGGACATTGTCAGTGTGACTGTCAATACACTGACCAGTAATTTATCTGCTAGAGGATCTAAAGCTGACCCAAGAACTGTCATCTGATTAAAATTCCTAGCAATGTAGCCATCTAACTGAGAGAAAAAAAAACATACAATTGACACGCCTGCTTAAACATGTTAAAGAAAATGTATGATTTCCATGCACAGAACACAAAGCATAAATTTTCTTCTGCATATAAAATATCAAGAAAAAAATAAAAAGCTCTTTGTAGACCTGCTAACAGTACTCTGATATTGTAGGGGAACTATTGCATGTAGGGGTTCAATAACGTTTTTTTTTTCTTCTAAGGATACTGCATCAATTTTTTTAGTGGACAAACAAATAAACTTCAAATGTTTACTGACAACTCTAAACACCTTTGTTTATGTATTTGCTTTTCCATGTTTTTATACTTTGACACTCAAATAGGGAAAATTCATGGAAATCTTGCAATTACCTGCAAATGATCAATCTGAGTTTTTCCTGAAATGAACAGATTTTGAAGTAAAAATACAATTAATGCATAGGACTTTTCTTTAAACATGTTTAAATAATTTATTTCATATTAATTTATCATTTATCATGAAGTAGTAGTAACGTTCTTTACAAATAAAGACTTCTTAGTGATTAAAAAAAATATAAATTTAAATTGCTTTATCAGGGGAGATAACTCCAATAATTTTGTTCTAAAAAATGATTCCTTTATTTTGTTGTACATGTATGTAGCAGCAAAAATGAGTTGGGTGACCCATTTTTGTCTTTTAGCTTACCTTACTGGAATCAATTTATAAGAGCTAACTGCTCACGTTTAATTGCAAAATTTTATAATTTATGTTTCTTTTCTAGTCACATAATAATAGTGTGTCATAAATTTCGAAATCATTTAAAATTAAGGAATATATCCTTCATGCATAGTTCTTATTCCTTGTCCCAGTTTGGCTTTATTTTTGGTTCTTTTTGGTTATTTCAGCTCTTCAAGGTTTGTATTAGGTTTTGGATTTTCAAATATTATGGAACCGAGCATTACTGAAGAGACAAAAACTGTTGAAATGTGCATCTGTTGCAGTAAAATTGGTATTGTTACTGTTATTATAGACCATACAAAATATAAGAATTTCAAAAAGCCTGTAGCTTGAAAATTATCATTTTGAACATGTTGACGGGCGACCATCTGTGCAATTTCATACTACCTCAACACTTTTAGTCACTTTTCTACCATAAATGTCTGAGTAATATTTGCATAATACTTTGTTTTTTTCTTTTTACCAAAATATGGTATGGCTAATGTCCCATGTAGTACATGTGCTTGATAAATGCTGACATTCAGTTAATACCTAACAGTGGAGAAATGTGTTGTGTCACTTGTTATCTCACTTACTACATCTGTCAATCCTGCAACCACAAATATACAAAATGCTGGAGTATAAGCTTCTTGTATGACTAGATATCCCAGGAACGGTGTTGCCACTATTCTTGACATTGTTAACACATTTGGTATATTTATAATTTTTTCTTTCTGAAAAACATTAAAAAAAATGTATGTGAACTTCTGATTTTTAAATAAGCATTATCATGATTATATAAATACAAAAAGTAGGTACATGTTTTAAATGTGAACAGATTAAAAAATATAAAAACTACAAGATAATTGCTAATGCTAACCCTTCCAGAGCACCTGAGATCAACTTCAGATTTTGGTGGGGTTCATGTTGCTGAGTCTTTAGTTTTCTGTGATGTGCATTGTTTTTCTTTTGGTCGACTTTCATTTGTTGCCATGGCATTGTCAGTTTATCTTTAACTTATGAGTTTGGATATCCCTTTGGTATCTTGTGACTCTCTTGTACATGTGTTGTACATGTGTTGTACATGTGTTGTACATGTATTAAAAAAAATTGAAAATATAATATACAAATTAAAACAATACTTTCTAAAAACAGTAACCAGAAAATACATTATCTAATTATGAACTTATCAATAAAATTGAGAATGGAAACAGGGAATGTGTCAAAGAGACAACAACACTACCAAAGAACAGAAAACTGCCCCAGGCCACCAATGGGTCTTCAACACAGTGAGAAAATCCTGCACCCGCAGGCGGGCTTCAGCTGGCCCCTAAACAAAAATGTGTACTAGTTCAGAGAAAATGGACGTCACACTAAACTCCCAAATATATAAATGAACCAAAATTTTTAAAAAATACAAGACTAACTAAGGCCAGAGGTTCCTGAATGCATTCTAATAACATTCTAATAACAATTACCAGCAGGATTGTGTTAAGTACTTCTTGATACTTTGTTTAAAAGTAAATTTATTTTGCACTTTACACGTTTTGTATGGTAGTCCATTCCATAGAACTGATTGATCCAGTATAAACAAAAGATTTCTAAAACATCTGTTTTTGGCTTAGTCATGTTAGTATGGAAAATCAAAGAAAAATATTCTACATCACAATCACAATGATCAAGCATATTGCATAATAAAAATGCATCAAGGTTGTATATATTCTGTGGTTGAAACTTGACATTTTATTACTATAAAGATAAGTCATGATAAGCGACATAGTTTTAAGAAAGTTGCTTATGTTGACATCCCTACATTATATTGAGCAGTCAGAGCTCTGACATAAACAAGTCAGAATTGTCAAGACTTATGAAAGTCAGATTATGCACTGTTACAAAGGAATAAAAGCATTTTTAGACTTTATAAAGTCAGAATATGTCTGACTTTTTCAGGTCAAATTCTGTTCAGTGAATTGTGAAGTTTCAGTATTAACTATTTAAGATTTGTAGCAAACCTTATATCTGCTTATCAGTAAGTTACCATGAATATTTGTATGATGCATAACAATACCAAAGTCTTATCTTTTCATGCTGGTTTTCAAGTAAATCCATTGTTTATACACAATATTTTTTACAATTTATCACAAATACATACTTACATTAAATGGTTAATGTCATATGATTCTGTTTTTTAAGGTCTAATTCATATTTTATGTTGTTAAAAAAGTGTTTGTGGATGGTATTTTTAACATTGTCATGTGGATGCTCAACTTTTAAATATGGGTGCATGGCCCAAAAAGGTTGACAGTTTAGGTATATTTAGTCTTGTTTATGTCAGAGCTCCGACTGTTGAGTATTACATGTATTTGTTGTCTTACATAAACATACAATATCTTCAATCTCCTTTGATGTATCTTGGTCAGGAGTGTGGGGTGTATCTGATGATCTGTTATAAGCACTTGTGGTTGAAAATGTCTGAATCAAACCTCGGTAGTATTGAACATTGTTTTTAAGAAGCTTAATTTGACCCGTATATGCATGTCCCATGCGAAAGCCATTGTCCTTTGATAGTTGCTGTGTCAAGTATTTGTTGTTGGATAAATTACGAGTGTTTAATGAAATCCCAAGTCTGGCAAATTCCATGGATTGATGGTTTGTTCTATTAATTTCAGGGAAAGTATCAATACTTTTGATAATTCGACTGTTGAATTTAGCGCATTGTAATAAGATTTTTCTTTTCAAACACATACGACAAGCTGTCATTTCAGTATATCGAAAAATATTGATCACAGACATTTCTTTATACAGCAAGGGGAATATACAGTAAACTATATCGGTTTTGGAGTTATAGAAATAATGAGGTCAAATAATCTCATGGGCGCAGCCATATTTAACATAATCTCTAAACAAAAAGGTAGAAGCATATTAAACAATCTACATTTATGGACTTGATTTAAAAAGAAAGTTCAAGGTATAATGTATTTTCTTTATTTTCACTATTTTATCATAGACTTCAGAAAGTACCCTTTAGAAATATTATTAAGAGACTAAATAATTAAAATCCGGAAACAAATCGGGTGAAAATCCGTGACGTGTAAATTTCATCACTCCCGAAAGAAGAAAAGGGACTGTGGTAGTCTGATAAATTATGACAACCAATAAGAAAAAGGTAAACAAACAGTCAAAATAAATTTTATTTAAAATGAGATGAAAAACAAAACCACCAAAACCATTGTTACAGTTAAAGTTATAATAGAAAAATCCATGAAATAAGATACTTTACTTTGTAGAAATAGACTTAATAGTTTCCAGGAAATGGGAAGCAAAAATGGAATAAAAAGATGTCAGCTGACATATACTATAAGTATTAATGGTCCCAACAATTGGGTCTAATGATACTGTAACTATCTACTACTGTTAGTCCAAACACATTCCCCTGCATGAATTAATAATTAATAAGCTGTAGTAAGTATTGAGCTTTTTAACCAACATACAAGGCATGACAATATAATACATAACAAGGAATCCGGGTCCGTTCGCTCTGATTCACGTTCGCCCTAGTACCTGTTCGCCCTAATACCTGTTCGCCCTTGGTCCTTTCACTCTGGGTCCGTTCGCTCTGATTTTTATTATATTTTGTTGTCTTGTTGTATAATGGCTATTAATGCTTATTATTTGAAAAGAGTATGTTAAAGTTTGTCGAAAATTAAGCAGATTTTTAAGCATGAGATAAAGCTAGATAAAAAAGCTAAACACGCTAAAAGCAAATAAAAAATGTAAACTACATGTAAGCATACTTAAAAAGCTGGTAAAATACATAGCATAAAAGATTTAAGATAGGATATGATATAAAGAAAAGATTTAACAAAATTTATTTATAATGAAGTTCTAGAAATAAATGATCGAAATAGGGGGGAAATAATACATGTATAAAGCCCCTATTTTGTACTATCAGAAGTCCATTACTAGAGAAAGTGTGCTGGCTGTACTATATAGATGGGCGATCACACTGTCCCCGTTATCAGTGGAAAGCACTTTTGGTGGTCCAATTATGTCTTGGTTATTTACATCACCAAGGAAGCTATTTCAGTATGAAGTATACTTACATAAAGATTATATATGATTTGTTACTTACATATTTACAAATATTGTGATCGCAACTATTCCTACAACTTCAACCTATAGCATTTATATGTCAAACACGCGTGTTGTGATCTGCATTTCTTAACATATATTTTGACTGATTAATATTACAATATCTGACTGAAATGATATATAACCTTTGTCCATCCACACCATTATCCGAGGTAGTATTGCCATCAAGATCTTATGCAGGATTGAAGATATTCGAATTGAATAAAGGGCATACAATTATTTTTCCCTCTTTTTATTTTCAAAATTGAGTGTTCAATTTGTTAATTTTGCTAAAAATGTTTATATCTGCAGAATTTTCATGCAATTTAAAAAAAACTCTTATCTCTTAAAATTTGTAAAACGTATTACATACTTAAAATAAATATAATCATGATAAAAGAATGTTTATTCCTATTAACCATCTTTCCTCATCCAGTGTTACTTGTACTGTAGTGTTGCACGATTTTCCGACCTGATTTTTTCTTGTCAATTTTTTTATGGCGATTTTTCACAGTTAACTCTGAAACTGAACATGCATTGTATTAAGATGTAAGATTTTTAAATTCTGACAATTTTTCTACGGTAATAATTGTAGTTTTTAAATTGATAAATAATACGGCCAACATTTTTATTATTTAATATTAAAATCAACATCATGGCTCATGACACTGTAATATTATACATATATTATAATATTATATGGCATCTACGATCTGCTATTCATTAACAAGACATTACCAGATGGTCAAACATTATTTTCAACTGTGTGCTAATTAAATTATAGGGTGTTTTGCATAAATTATCTCTACCCAGAATGCATTGAAAAAAATTGGCCATAGATTTTTGTTACTATTAATAGAAATCTGGCTCAAATCCCATTTCTGCCACTGATAGAAGTAAGGGGAAATCGTGATCGCCTATACTATATAGCGGGTTGCACACTTCCTCTAGTAATGGACTTCTGGTACTATATATATATATACAATGTACATAATTTTCTACTTTTTATACGACCGCAAAAAATTTTTGCGGTCGTATATTGGTATGACGTTGGCGTCGTCGTCATCGTCCGGCGTCGTTGTCCGAAGACATATTGGTTTTCGCACTCTAACTTTAGTTTAAGTGAATGGATCTCTATGAAATTTTACCACAAGGTTCCATATCACATAGGGAATGCTGGAATTGATTTTGGGGGTAATTGCCTCAAAATTTTAGGAATTAGGGGCCAAAAAAGGGGCAAAAAAAAAAGCATTTTTCTAGTTTCATGACAATAACTTGTGTGTTAGTGTATGGATCTTTCTGAAATTGTACTACAAGGTTCCATATCACAAAGGGAAAGCTGGAATTGAGTTTGGGGGTAATTGCCCTAAACGTTTAGGAATAAGGGGCCAAAAAGGGGCCAAAAATAAGCATTTTTCTAGTTTCCAGACAATAACTTGTGTTCAAGTGTATGGATCTCTATGAGATTGTACTGCAAGATACCATACCACAAAGGGAAGGCTGGAATTGATTTTGGGGGGTAATTGCCTCAAAGTTTTAGGAATTAGGGGCAAAAAAGGGGCAAAAAACAATCATTTTTCTAGTTTCAGGACAATAACTTGTGTGTAAGTGTATGGATCTTTATGAAATTGTACAACAAGGTTCCATATCACAAAGGGAAAGCTGGGTTTGAGTTTGGGGGTAATTGCCCTAAACGTTTAGAAATTTGAGGCCAAAAAGGGGCCAAAAAACAAGCATTTTTCTAATTTCCAGACAATAACTTGTGTTCAAGTGTATGGATCTCTCTGAAATTGTACTGCAAGATACCATACCACAAAGGGAAGGCTGGGATTGAGTTTGGGGGTGATGAATCATAAGGGGGTTCAAAAAATTTTGAGGGGGGGATTTTTTTTCCTTTTTTTTTCTTTAAAATTTTCCATTTTAAATTGGTTATTTCTGATTTATATTTAAAAGCAAATAATAATGATATGATTTCAATAGGTAAGTTTTTAGACCACATTCATTCTGTGTCAGAAACCTATGCTGTGTCAAATATTTAATCACAATCCAAATTCAGTGCTGTATCAAGCTTGAATGTTGTGTCCATACTTGCCCCAACTGTTCAGGGTTCGACCTCTGTGGTCATATCAAGCTGCGCCCAGCGGAGCATTTTATTCAATCTTATATTGGTAGATATTCATCTGTCTCACACTTTCGATTTCCAAATAATATGAACCTCCTGAACATGTGCTGAATGCTATTTTTGTCCCTGCTGCAAAGTAGGACTAATGACATATATCATGTATATTATAATTTTTTTATACATGATCAATCCATCTTGACTTGTAAGTGCACCAACACCTACATTTTTGTCAGATCTTTATGAAATTTATAATCAGAATTCAGATTGTGTATTTCCTTAAAAAAAAATCCAGTTTCATTGATGTTCATGCAGGATGAAAAAATCAGTTTGAAAAACTGCAGAAAAAATTGTACATTCAATCAATATTGGCATCAAATGATGGAAGACTACCAACATTGATATTTTTTTTAATTTAAAGATTTGAAATAATGTTTACTTTATTTTTTTCTACATATATAGGTCATGTAAAAATGAATGTAGGTTGAATAAATAAAATTCAACAAAATCCTAAAATACTGGCTTCAAATTATTTTTGGAAGGTTTTTAGTATCATTCATTCTGAAACATTTATTGAAACGAACCCTATGATTAAGCATACAGTGACTGTTTTTCAATCAGTGGGCATATATTAAGGACCCCCTGTTGTGGTTTCTTTTTAAACTAATAGATAATTACTATCATTATATATTTTTCTTTAAATAGGCAAATGGAGTTGAAGATGAACCTATCTTTGATCCTAGCGTTCTGCGAGAACTAGACTTTGAAAGCAAGTCAAGAGCAACATACAATCCAAATATATCACCACAGAACCCAGGAGAAATGTTAAAACTCAGACCACTCTATAAATCTGATTATGATAAAGGTAAGTATTTTTATGAAAGTATCAACGATATTACTCTATTTATTGACCTGTTTGGATTTGGTTTGAACACCTAAGTATTTACATGATTTAAGAGGTGTTATCTTCTAGAAAAGGTAAATGGTGCTACTAATTCCTTATCGTAAAAATGTAAAAACAATAATCACTAGATTTTCACTTGTCATAAACTAAACATCAGCAGCCAGTGGAGCTTGAACTATGTTACCCCTCAGGAGCGCCTGAATTCATCCCTGGTTTTTGGTGGTGTTAGTGAATGACTCAATCTTTAGTTTTATTTGTAGTGATTTGTGCACTGTCGTTTGTCTTTTTTCTTTTGGGGTAATTCATATTTTTTCTTTGACTTATGGTTTTTGATTGCCGCCTTGGTGTCTTTTCAAACTCAAATATTACCTGACTTTTGCCATTAAAAATAGAAGGTGCCTAAATCATGTTAATAACATACACATGACCTACACAGCTACAGCACACTTTTAAAATATGATTGATCATGATTCTGTTTAAAATCACTCTTTCTGGTGCAGAGTGAATCCCAATGAAACTGTGTAATTGCTGGTGATTTAAAGTGCAACCACTCAGATTTATGACCCTATCACATACTATTGATTAAATATACCATGTATACAGAGAAGTATTTCAATCACCTACAATCATAGAACGATCTCTAATATTTATAAAAGAGACTTAGGATTAATGATAAGAGGACAGCAACCAACCAACAAAAGTTACCCCCCCCCCAAAAAAAACAAAAAAAATTAAGAGGACACCATATAATCCTCAGTAATGAATTAATGCTAGAACCATATGCATGCAGCTGTGAGCTCTCACTTCTGGGCAAGCTGTGAATAAATTCATTAAAGATGACTTAGTATCTGATAGCAATTCCAACTTTGGTTTACCTAACAAAGAAACATGATGGGATACAGATAAGATCTGAAGGTCTATGTGAATGACTTAAGATATGACCATAAATATGTGGTAGGGTCAACGTCAAACTAGTATTTTAGTACACAATCTTCCCCTATTAATTTAATATTTGACATATTATAGCCTATCATTTGTAATATAAATGTAGTTTTATAAAATCCTTTTTACGGAAACAAATTTAACTGGATTTTTCTTTTAAACATGTTAAAAGAAAGGAGACAGGAAAATTCTGATTTTCTCTTTGTAGATACAGTGATTTATATCATGTATATCAGGGTAACAGATTAATTCACAGTTTTTATACGACCGCAAAAAAATTTTTGTGGTCGTATATTGGTATGACGTTGGCGTCGTCGTCGTCGTCCGGCGTCGTCCGGCGTCGTCCGAAGACACATTGGTTTTCGCACTCTAACTTTAGTTTAAGTGAATGGATCTTTATGAAATTTTACCACAAGGTTCAATACCACAAAAGGAAGGTTGGGATTGATTTTGGGGGTTATGGTAATAACAGTAAAGGAATAAGGGGCCAAAAAGGGGCCAAAAATAAGCATTTTTGTAACTTCCAGACATAACTTGTGTGTTAGTGTATGGATCTCTCTGACATTGTACCACAAGGTTACATATCACTAAAGGAATGCTGGGATTGATTTTGGGGGTAATTGTCTCCAAATTTTAGGAATTAGGGGCCAAAAAAGGGGCAAAAAACAAGCATTTTTCTAGTTTCATGACAATAACTTGTGTGTAAGTGTATGGATCTTTCTGAAATTGTACTACAAGGTTCCATATCACAAAGGAAAAGCTGGGTTTGAGTTTGGGGGTAATTGCCCTAAACGTTTAGGAATTTGGGGCCAAAAAGGGGCCAAAAAACACATTTTTTTTCTAGTTTCCAGACAATAACTTGTGTTCAAGTGTATGGATCTCTCTGAAATTGTACTGCAAGGTACCATACCACAAAGGGAAGGCTGGGATTGAGTTTGGGGGTGATGAATCATAATGGGGGTTCAAAAAATTTTGGGGGGGATTTATTTTTTTTTCCTTTTTTTTCTTTTTTTCCTTTTTTGTTTCTTTTAAAATTTCCATTTTAAGTTGGTTATTTCTGATTTATATTCAAAATCAAATAATAATGATATGGTAGGAGATACACACCAAACAGGATGTGTAAATTATTATATAATAAGTATTGTGCAATAGCAAGAAATTTTCAATTGCACAGTATTGCACAATAGCAAGAAATCTTCAATTGCACAGTATTGCGCAATAGCAAGAAATCTTCAATTGCACAGTATTGTGCAATAGCAAGAAATATCCAATAGCACAATATTGCGCAATAGCAAGAAATTGTCAATTGTACAGTATTGCGCAATAGCAAGAAATATTTAATAGCACAGGATTGTGCAAAAGAAGATACTTCCTTTAAATTGCTTATTTCTTGACCAATTTCAATGGGGTTTTCTTCTTGATTTCATGGGGTTCTTTAATATGCTGAATCTAACCGTGTATGTAGTTTTTGGATTTTGGGCCCCGTTTTTAAATTGGTCCACATTGAGGTCTAAAGGGTCCAAAATTAAACTTTTGTTTGATATCATCAAAAATTGAATTATTGGGGTTCTTTGATATGCCGAATCTAACTGTGTATTTAGATTTTTAAATTTTGGTTCCGTTTTCAAATTGGTCTACATTAAGGTCCAAAGGGTCCAAAATTAAACTTAGTTTGATTTTAACAAAAATTGAATTCTTAGGGTTCTTTGATATGCTGAATCTAAACATGTATTTAGATTTTTGATTATGGGCCCAGTTTTCAAGTTGGTCCAAATCGGGGTCCAAAATTAAACTTTGTTTGATTTCAACAAAAATTGAATATATGGGGTTCTTTGATATGCTGAATCTAACCATGTATTTAGATTTTTGATTTTTGGGCCCCGTTATCAACTTTGTCCACATTGAGGTCAAAAGGGTCCAAAATTAAACTTTTTTGTTTGATTTCATCAAAAATTGAATTATTGGGGTTCTTTGATATGCCGAATCTAACCGTGTATTTAGATTCTTAATTTTTGGTTCCGTTTTCAAATTGGTCTACATTAAGGTCCAAAGGGTCCAAAATTAAACTTAGTTTGATTTTAACAAAAATTTAATTCTTAGGGTTCTTTGATATGCTGAATCTAAACATGTATTTAGATTTTTGATTATGGGCCCAGTTTTCAAGTTGGTCCAAATCGGGGTCCAAAATTAAACTTTGTTTGATTTCAACAAAAATTGAATATATGGGGTTCTTTGATATGCTGAATCTAACCATGTATTTAGATTTTTGATTTTTGGGCCCCGTTATCAACTTTGTCCACATTGAGGTCAAAAGGGTCCAAAATTAAACTTTGTTTGATTTCATCAAAAATTGAATTCTTGGGGTTCTTTGATATGCTGAATCTAACCATGTATTTAGATTTTGGATATTGGACCATAATAGGTGAATGTCCAATTTAAAATTTTTAAGTTCTTAGACCACATTCACTCTGTGTTAGAAACCTATGCTGTGTCAAATATTTAATCACAATCCAAATGCAAAGCTGTATCAAGCTTGAATGTTGTGTCCATACTTCCCCCAACTGTTCAGGGTTCGACCTCTGCGGTCGTATCAAGCTGCGCCCTGCGGAGCATTTTATTTCCATGGAAATAAGTACATTTGAGAAAAGTGATTGTAAGAAAAAAATATTGACAATTTCTCATTTTTAGAATCATCCTGCATAATAATTTTGAAAACATAAACAATAAATTGCTTCGCTGAGCGCAGCTGGATAAGCCCGCAGAGGTCTAACCCTGAACAGTTGGTGCAAAAATGAACACAATATTCAAGCTTGATACAGGTCTGAATTTGGATTGTAATTAAATATTTGACATATTATAGGTTTCTGAATAAATGTAGACAAAGAACTTGAAATTGGTTATATGAATTGAATTTATATTCAATTAAAGATTTATTGCTGTTGTGCAATACACTGTGCTGTTGCGCAATACTTAGTAAATCTGTTGTCAGACTATAAACAAAAAATAAAGTTCCATACATAACAGAAATTTATGAAAAAAATTACTGCACAAATCATTATTGAGTTATGGTTATTGACAGAAAACTGGGAAATCCCCCCTCATTTAATGAATACAACCCCATAAATCGGAAAACTATAGTCTAAAATTTATAAAATTCAAAAGGGAGCTCATGTCAATAGAAATAAACAATTCACCAAAGTTTCTGGCAAATTGGTGAAACTGTTTTTGAGTAATTGTCCAAAACTGGAAAATCCCCCCTTTTTTAATGAATAAAACCCCAAAATTCGGAAATGGTAAATCCAAAATTTATAAAAAACAAAAGGGAGCTCACGTCAATAGATATAAACAATTCAGCAAAGTTTCATGCATATTGGTTAAAGCAATTATGAGTAATTGTCAGAAAAGTGGAAAATCCCCCTTTTTGTAATGAATAAAACCCCATAAATCAGAAACGTATAGTCTAAAATTTATAAAATTCAAAAGGGAGCTCATGTCAATAGAAATAAACAATTCACCAAAGTTTCTTGCAAATTGGTGAAATTGTTTTTGAGTAATTGTCCAAAAACTGGAAAATCCCCCCTTTTTTAATGAATAAAACCCCAAAACTCGGAAATGGTAAATCCAAAATTTATAAAAAACAAAAGGGAGCTCATGTCAATAGATATAAACAATTCAGCAAAGTTTCATGCATATTGGTTAAAGCGTTTATGAGTAATTGTCAGAAAAGTGGAAAATCCCCCTTTTTGTAATGAATAAAACCCCATAAATCAGAAACGTATAGTCTAAAATTTATAAAAATCTAAAGGGAGCTCATGTCGATAGAAATAAACAATTCACCAAAGTTTCTGGCAAATTGGTGAAATTTTTTTTGAGTTATTGTCCAAAAACTGGAAAATCCCCCCTTTTTAGCTCACCGGGGCCTCATGTGAGCTTATGCCATCACTATGCGTCCGTCGTTGTTTGTCGTCTGTGGTCGTAAACTATTTAAAAAATCTTCTCCTCTGAAACTACTGGGCCAAATACCTTCAAACTTTAACTAAATGTTCCTTAGGGTATCTAGTTTATAAATTGTATCTGAAGTTTTGATCCATCGACAAACATGGCCGCCATGGCTAAAAATAGAACATAGGGGTCAAATGCAGTTTTTGGCTTATATCTCAAAAACTAAATCTTTTAGAGCAAATCTGACATGGGGTAAAATTGTTCAATTGGTCAAGATCTATCAGCTCTGAAATTTTCAGACGAATCGAACAACCCATTGTTGGGTTGCTGCCACCGAATTGGTAGTTTTAACATAATTTTGCAGTTTTTATACGACCGCAAAAATTAAAAATTTTTTGGTCGTATATTGGTATGACGTTGGCGTCGTCGTCGTCGTCGTCGTCGTCGTCGTCGTCCGGCGTCGTCCGAAGACACATTGGTTTTCGCACTCTAACTTTAGTTTAAGTGAATGGATCTCCATGAAATTTTACCATAAGGTTCAATACCACGAAAGGAAGGTTGGGATTGATTTTGGGGGTTATGGTACCAACAGTTAAGGAATTAGGGGCCAAAAAGGGGCCAAAAATAAGCATTTTTGTAACTTTCAGACAATAACTTGTGTGTAAGTGTATGGATCTCTCTGACATTGTACCACAAGGTTCCATATCACAAAGGGAAGGCTGTAATTGATTTTGGGGGTAATTGCCTCAAAATTTTAGGAATTAGGGGCCAAAAAAGGGGAAAAAAACAAGCATTTTTCTAGTTTCATGACAATAACTTGTGTGTAAGTGTTTGGATATTTCTGAAATTGTAATATAAGGTTTCATATCACAAAGGGAAAGCTGGAATTGAGTTCAGGGGTAATTGCCTGAAACGTTTAGGAATTGGGGCCCAAAAAGGGGCCAAAAATAAGCATTTTTCTAGTTTCAAGACAATAACTTGTGTTCAAGTGTATGGATCTCTCTGAAATTGTACTGCAAGGTACCATACCACAAAGGGAAGGCTAGGATTGAGTTTGGGGGTGATGAATCATAAGGGGGTTCAAAACATTTGGGGGGGGGATTTTTTTTTTTTTCTTTTTTTTTCTTTTTTTCCTTTTTTTTTCTTTTAAAATTTTCCATTTTAAGTTGGTTATTTCTGATTTATATTTAAAAGCAAATAATAATGATATGGTAGGAGATACACACCAAACAGGATGTGTAAATTTTTATATAATAAGTATTGTGCAATAGCAAGAAATTTTCAATTGCACAGTATTGCACAATAGCAAGAAATCTTCAATTGCACAGTATTGCGCAATAGCAAGAAATCTTCAATTGCACAGTATTGGGCAATAGCAAGAAATATCCAATAGCACAATATTGCGCAATAGCAAGAAATTGTCAATTGTACAGTATTGCGCAATAGCAAGAAATATTCAATTGCACAGTATTGTGCAAAAGAAGATACTTCTTATAAATTGCTTATTTCTTGATCAATTTCAATGGGGTTTTATTCTTGAATTCTTGGGGTTCTTTAATATGCTGAATATAACCGTGTATTAAGTTTTTGGATTTTGGGCCCCATTTTTAAATTGGTCCACATTGAGGTCCAAAGGGTCCAAAATTTAACTTTGTTTGATTTCATCAAAAATTGAATTATTGGGGTTCTTTGATATGCCGAATCTAACTGTGTATTTAGATTTTTAAATTTTGGTTCCGTTTTCAAATTGGTCTACATTAAGGTCCAAAGGGTCCAAAATTAAACTTAGTTTGATTTTAACAAAAATTGAATTCTTAGGGTTCTTTGATATGCTGATTCTAAACATGTATTTAGATTTTTGATTATGGGCCCAGTTTTCAAGTTGGTCCAAATCGGGGTCCAAAATTAAACTTTGTTTGATTTCAACAAAAATTGAATATATGGGGTTCTTTGATATGCTGAATCTAACCATGTATTTAGATTTTTGATTTTTGGGCCCCGTTATCAACTTTGTCCACATTGAGGTCAAAAGGGTCCAAAATTAAACTTTTTTGTTTGATTTCATCAAAAATTGAATTATTGGGGTTCTTTGATATGCCGAATCTAACTGTGTATTTAGATTTTTAAATTTTGGTTCCGTTTTCAAATTGGTCTACATTAAGGTCCAAAGGGTCCAAAATTAAACTTAGTTTGATTTTAACAAAAATTGAATTCTTAGGGTTCTTTGATATGCTGATTCTAAACATGTATTTAGATTTTTGATTATGGGCCCAGTTTTCAAGTTGGTCCAAATCGGGGTCCAAAATTAAACTTTGTTTGATTTCAACAAAAATTGAATATATGGGGTTCTTTGATATGCTGAATCTAACCATGTATTTAGATTTTTGATTTTTGGGCCCCGTTATCAACTTTGTCCACATTGAGGTCAAAAGGGTCCAAAATTAAACTTTTTTGTTTGATTTCATCAAAAATTGAATTATTGGGGTTCTTTGATATGCCGAATCTAACCGTGTATTTAGATTCTTAATTTTTGGTTCCGTTTTCAAATTGGTCTACATTAAGGTCCAAAGGGTCCAAAATTAAACTTAGTTTGATTTTAACAAAAATTTAATTCTTAGGGTTCTTTGATATGCTGAATCTAAACATGTATTTAGATTTTTGATTATGGGCCCAGTTTTCAAGTTGGTCCAAATCGGGGTCCAAAATTAAACTTTGTTTGATTTCAACAAAAATTGAATATATGGGGTTCTTTGATATGCTGAATCTAACCATGTATTTAGATTTTTGATTTTTGGGCCCCGTTATCAACTTTGTCCACATTGAGGTCAAAAGGGTCCAAAATTAAACTTTGTTTGATTTCATCAAAAATTGAATTCTTGGGGTTCTTTGATATGCTGAATCTAACCATGTATTTAGATTTTGGATATTGGACCATAATAGGTGAATGTCCAATTTAAGATTTTTAAGTTCTTAGACCACATTCACTCTGTGTTAGAAACCTATGCTGTGTCAAATATTTAATCACAATCCAAATGCAAAGCTGTATCAAGCTTGAATGTTGTGTCCATACTTCCCCCAACTGTTCAGGGTTCGACCTCTGCGGTCGTATCAAGCTGCGCCCTGCGGAGCATTTTATTTCCATGGAAATAAGTACTTTTGAGAAAAGTGATTGTAAGAAAAAAATATTGACAATTTCTCATTTTTAGAATCATCCTGCATAATAATTTTGAAAACATAAACAATAAATTGCTTCGCTGAGCGCAGCTGGATAAGCCCGCAGAGGTCTAACCCTGAACAGTTGGTGCAAAAATGAACACAATATTCAAGCTTGATACAGGTCTGAATTTGGATTGTAATTAAATATTTGACATATTATAGGTTTCTGAATAAATGTAGACAAAGAACTTGAAATTGGTTATATGAATTGAATTTATATTCAATTAAAGATTTCTTGCTGTTGTGCAATACACTGTGCTGTTGCGCAATACTTAGTAAATCTGTTGTCAGACTATAAACAAAAAATAAAGTTCCATACATAACAGAAATTTATGAAAAAAATTACTGCACAAATCATTATTGAGTTATGGTTATTGACAGAAAACTGGGAAATCCCCCCTCATTTAATGAATACAACCCCATAAATCGGAAAACTATAGTCTAAAATTTATAAAATTCAAAAGGGAGCTCATGTCAATAGAAATAAACAATTCACCAAAGTTTCTGGCAAATTGGTGAAACTGTTTTTGAGTAATTGTCCAAAACTGGAAAATCCCCCCTTTTTTAATGAATAAAACCCCAAAATTCGGAAATGGTAAATCCAAAATTTATAAAAAACAAAAGGGAGCTCACGTCAATAGATATAAACAATTCAGCAAAGTTTCATGCATATTGGTTAAAGCAATTATGAGTAATTGTCAGAAAAGTGGAAAATCCCCCTTTTTGTAATGAATAAAACCCCATAAATCAGAAACGTATAGTCTAAAATTTATAAAATTCAAAAGGGAGCTCATGTCAATAGAAATAAACAATTCACCAAAGTTTCTTGCAAATTGGTGAAATTGTTTTTGAGTAATTGTCCAAAAACTGGAAAATCCCCCCTTTTTTAATGAATAAAACCCCAAAACTTGGAAATGGTAAATCCAAAATTTATAAAAAACAAAAGGGAGCTCATGTCAATAGATATAAACAATTCAGCAAAGTTTCATGCATATTGGTTAAAGCGTTTATGAGTAATTGTCAGAAAAGTGGAAAATCCCCCTTTTTGTAATGAATAAAACCCCATAAATCAGAAACATATAGTCTAAAATTTATAAAAATCTAAAGGGAGCTCATGTCGATAGAAATAAACAATTCACCAAAGTTTCTGGCAAATTGGTGAAATTTTTTTTGAGTTATTGTCCAAAAACTGGAAAATCCCCCCTTTTTAGCTCACCGGGGCCTCATGTGAGCTTATGCCATCACTATGCGTCCGTCGTTGTTTGTCGTCTGTGGTCGTAAACTATTTAAAAAATCTTCTCCTCTGAAACTACTGGGCCAAATACCTTCAAACTTTAACTAAATGTTCCTTAGGGTATCTAGTTTATAAATTGTATCTGAAGTTTTGATGCATCGACAAACATGGCCGCCATGGCTAAAAATAGAACATAGGGGTCAAATGCAGTTTTTGGCTTATATCTCAAAAACTAAATCTTTTAGAGCAAATCTGACATGGGGTAAAATTGTTCAATTGGTCAAGATCTATCAGCTCTGAAATTTTCAGACGAATCGAACAACCCATTGTTGGGTTGCTGCCACCGAATTGGTAGTTTTAACATAATTTTGCAGTTTTTATACGACCGCAAAAATTAAAAATTTTTTGGTCGTATATTGGTATGACGTTGGCGTCGTCGTCGTCGTCGTCGTCGTCGTCGTCCGGCGTCGTCCGAAGACACATTGGTTTTCGCACTCTAACTTTAGTTTAAGTGAATGGATCTCCATGAAATTTTACCATAAGGTTCAATACCACGAAAGGAAGGTTGGGATTGATTTTGGGGGTTATGGTACCAACAGTTAAGGAATTAGGGGCCAAAAAGGGGCCAAAAATATAAGCATTTTTGTAACTTTCAGACAATAACTTGTGTGTAAGTGTATGGATCTCTCTGACATTGTACCACAAGGTTCCATATCACAAAGGGAAGGCTGTAATTGATTTTGGGGGTAATTGCCTCAAAATTTTAGGAATTAGGGGCCAAAAAAGGGGAAAAAAACAAGCATTTTTCTAGTTTCATGACAATAACTTGTGTGTAAGTGTTTGGATATTTCTGAAATTGTAATATAAGGTTTCATATCACAAAGGGAAAGCTGGAATTGAGTTCAGGGGTAATTGCCTGAAACGTTTAGGAATTGGGGCCCAAAAAGGGGCCAAAAATAAGCATTTTTCTAGTTTCAAGACAATAACTTGTGTTCAAGTGTATGGATCTCTCTGAAATTGTACTGCAAGGTACCATACCACAAAGGGAAGGCTAGGATTGAGTTTGGGGTGATGAATCATAAGGGGGTTCAAAACATTTGGGGGGGGGGATTTTTTTTTTTTTCTTTTTTTTTCTTTTTTTCCTTTTTTTTTCTTTTAAAATTTTCCATTTTAAGTTGGTTATTTCTGATTTATATTTAAAAGCAAATAATAATGATATGGTAGGAGATACACACCAAACAGGATGTGTAAATTTTTATATAATAAGTATTGTGCAATAGCAAGTTATTTTCAATTGCACAGTATTGCACAATAGCAAGAAATCTTCAATTGCACAGTATTGCGCAATAGCAAGAAATCTTCAATTGCACAGTATTGGGCAATAGCAAGAAATATCCAATAGCACAATATTGCGCAATAGCAAGAAATTGTCAATTGTACAGTATTGCGCAATAGCAAGAAATATTCAATTGCACAGTATTGTGCAAAAGAAGATACTTCTTATAAATTGCTTATTTCTTGATCAATTTCAATGGGGTTTTATTCTTGAATTCTTGGGGTTCTTTAATATGCTGAATATAACCGTGTATTAAGTTTTTGGATTTTGGGCCCCATTTTTAAATTGGTCCACATTGAGGTCCAAAGGGTCCAAAATTTAACTTTGTTTGATTTCATCAAAAATTGAATTATTGGGGTTCTTTGATATGCCGAATCTAACCGTGTATTTAGATTCTTAATTTTTGGTTCCGTTTTCAAATTGGTCTACATTAAGGTCCAAAGGGTCCAAAATTAAACTTAGTTTGATTTTAACAAAAATTGTGAATTTTTAGTGTTCTTTGATATGCTGAATCTAAACATGTATTTAGATTTTTGATTATGGGCCCAGTTTTCAAGTTGGTCCAAATCGGGGTCCAAAATTAAACTTTGTTTGATTTCAACAAAAATTGAATATATGGGGTTCTTTGATATGCTGAATCTAACCATGTATTTAGAGTTTTGGGCCCCGTTATCAACTTTGTCCACATTGAGGTCAAAAGGGTCCAAAATTAAACTTTGTTTGATTTCATCAAAAATTGAATTCTTGAGGTTCTTTGATATGCTGAATCTAACCATGTATTTAGATTTTGGATATTGGACCATAATAGGTGAATGTCCAATTTAAAATTTTTAAGTTCTTAGACCACATTCATTCTGTGTCAGAAACCTATGCTGTGTCAAATATTTAATCACAATCCAAATTCAGAGCTGTATCAAGCTTGAATGTTGTGTCCATACTTGCCCCAACTGTTCAGGGTTCGACCTCTGCGGTCGTATCAAGCTGCGCCCTGCGGAGCATTTTATTTGTTATTATTTTGAATATAATTATAGATATATATAAACTGTAAGCAGCAATAATGTTCAGCAAAGTAAGATCTAAAAAAAAAGTTAATAAAGTTAATCTACAAAATTGTCAATTGACCCCTTAAGGAGTTATTGCCCTTTAAAGACAATTTTACACAATTTGTTCATCAAGTTTGCTAACATTTAATAATCTTCTCCTCTGAAACTACTGGGCCAATTACCTTCAAACTTTAACTAAATGTTCCTTAGGGTATCTTGTTTATAAATTGTATCCAAAATTTGTATCCATCGACAGACATGGCCGCCATGGCTAAAAATAGAACATAAGGGTCAAATGCAGTTTTTGGCTTATATCTCAAAAACTAAATCTTTTAGAGCAAATGTGACATGGGGTAAAATTGTTAAATTGGTCAAGATTTATCGGCCCTGAAATTATCAGACGAATCGAACAACCCATTGTTGGGTTGCTGCCACCGAATTGGTAGTTTTAACAAAATTTTGCAGTTTTTTGTTATTATTTTGAATATTACTATAGATATATGTAAACTGTATGCAGCAATAATGTTCAGCAAAATAAGATCTACAAAAAAGTTAATAAAGTTAATCAACAAAATTGTCAATTGACCCCTTAAGGAGTTATTGCCCTTTAAAGACAATTTTACACAATTTGTTCATCAAGTTTGCTAACATTTAAAAATCTTCTCTGAAATACAGGTGAGCGATTCAGGCTCTTGAGAGCCTCTTGTTTAATGAATAAAACCCCAAAACTTGGAAGTGGTAAATCCGAAATTTATAAAAAAACGAAAGGGAGCTCACGTCAATAGATATAAACATTTCAGCAAAGTTTCATGCATATTGGTTAAAGCGTTTTTGAGTTAATGTCCGACATGTTGACGAGGGACGGACACCAGACAGACGGACGGACAGACAGACGGTCAACGGTATACCATATTACATAAACAGGCATATAAAAATGCTATACTTGCTTTTGGTTAACATAACTACATCCTTTAAACAGCTGATAATTATTTTATATTCAGTCAGTGTTATTTTTATTGTTTTTTTTCAATTTAGTGTTTTAACAATAACATTACTCATATGCATGTAGTCATTTTTATGCCCCCGCCGTAGCGGAGGGGGAATTAAGTTTTACCCTTGTCCATATGTCCGTCAGTACGTCCCACAGTTGGTTTCCATTCTCTAACTTAAGTTTGCCTCAACCAAATGTTATCAAACTTATACACAATGTTTATTACCACAAAACACAGATCAAGTTTGAATTTTGGTGGCGTCACTTTCACCGTTCTAGAGTTATACCCCTTTATAAATGGAAAAATTGCAAAATTTTTCATTTTCTTTCTCTAACTTAAGTTTGCCTAATCCAAATGTTATGAAAATTATACACAATGCTTATTACCACAATACACAGATCAAGTTTAAATTTTGGGGGCATCACTTTTACTGTTCTAGAGTTATGCCCCTTTACAAATGTAGCAATTTTTTCATTTTTTTTCCAAAAATATCAATGTCATTATTCAAGTAATTTTTAAAATTAGAGTTATCTTCCTTTGTCCATGATTATAGTTAAATCAACTTCAATCAATGCTTTATACAATGCAATGTTTAATTTTGCCTTCCACTGATAAAACACAGATCAAGTTGAATTTGGGTAGTGTCAGTTTAACCATTATTGAGTTATGCCCTTTTATAAATCGAAAAATTGCAAAATTTTGAGTTTCCATTTTGTAACTTAAGTTTGCCCTAACCAAACATTATGAAACCTATACACAATACTCATTACCACAAAACTAAGATCAAGTACAAATATTGTTTCCGTTCTCTAACATGCTAACTTTAGTTTGCCTCAACCAAATGTTATGAAACTTATACACAATGCTTATTACTACATAATACAGATGAAGTACGAAATTCGGTGGCGTCACTTTTACCATTCTTGAGTTATGTCCCTTCATAAACATAAAGATTGCTGAATTTTTCGTTTCCGTTCTGTAACTTTAGTTTGTCTCAACCAAATGTAATAAAACGTATACACAACCGTTCTAGAGTTATGCGTGTTTACAAATAGAAAAATTGCTGAATTTTTTGTTTCTGTTCTCTTCTTAAGTTAGCCTCAACCAAATGTTATGAGACTTACACATAATGCTTATTACCACAAAACTCAGATCAAGTTCAAATTTGGGTAGTGTCACTTTTACAGTTCTTCAGTTATGTCCCTTTATAACTATATGATATGCAAGCGGGGACATCATCTGTGTCCACATGTGGACACAATCCACATTTATTGATTCTAAAACAACAATATACTGGGTAATAAGAAGAACTTTAAATAGCATGAAAAGCCAATGAATTTCAAAGTAAAGAGAGAGAGAGAGAGAGAGGAGATATTTTGGGGACATAAAGAGTCTAATGTGGGTAAACTGAAAATTTGAAAATAAAGAGAAAAAAAAAACATTTCATTAAAAAAATATTTGGAAGTCTTGTCATTTATCCATTCTTTGAATAAAATAGATTAATTATATTTTAGTCTATTCTCTTATTGTATATATACTGGTAAACATCAACCTGTTTACATTTATTTGCAGACTACATGAATTTATTGAGTCAGCTGACCAAAGTTGGTAATGTCTCAAGAGAAGAGTTTGAAGGCAAGTACATAAAAAATGATTTTAATTTATGGTATTTTTTGCTATTATGTAATTAATGTATCAAGAAATAAAGAAAAATATAAATATTCTGAGAAAAACATGAACCTTGTGCAATGCCAAAATATAGATATGGATGTAGAGTATTTTATTTGAGTATGTGTAAAAAAATCTGAAAATTTTTTTTTTATTCCTTATTGCATTTGAATACCATGGATATTTACAACACCCTGAGTAGTCCAATCGAAAATTTGTTTAAATATGAATTTTCATCAGTTTTCTTAATTATTTAGCAGTAAAACTGATATATTGTCACAAAATTTAAACAAAAATTAAATTCTTGACTTTTAAAATAATTTATGTACAAAAATAATGAGTGAAAAACAAATATGAAACACAGCAACAAACGACAACCACTGAATTACAGGTTCCTGACTTGGGACAGGCACATACAGAATGTGGCGGGGTTGAACTAGTTATATGGTGCCAAACCCTCCCCCTAATATATCTAGTTATGAATTTGTGACCATAAGCATAACACTATTGGTCAGAGAAGTTTCTTATTGTCCTTAAACAATAGGAAATTCACAAAATACTGTGTATTTTATTATAGTTCTAGCTGCAAAGCCTTTTTATTAACTAATTATACCCCACCGAACAAAATTCCTTAGTGTATAATATTTTTGACCCATCTGTCCTTCCGTCAGTCCTGTTGTTGTCATCGCAACTCCTCTGAAACCGTACAACAGAATTTCATGAAACTTTGAAGCTAATACGGACATACTATGTAGATGTGCATATCAACAAGAAATTTTTATTAGTTGACTTTTGTAGGAGTTATGAGTCTTTGAACTAGGAATCTGGTGAGATTTTGTTTGCCAAGTGACAATATGGGGGCGTGGGGTATGTGAACCTGCTCACTAAGGTTCTTTAATTTAGTGAAAATTCAGAAATTTTTGCATGCATATATTATTGAGGTTATTGGATAATATACAATATGTGAGACCAATTTGCATTTCAGGAAATTCTGCATACAAATAATGCTCAGGGTTCTCACTAAGGTGAGTCCATGAGTCCTGGACTCATGATAATCTGTCTGGACTCACCATTTTCAAAACTGGATTGGAATATTTTGTATAAACTGAACATACATATCATCATTTTATAGCAAAGGTTTAAAAGTAATCTGAATTTAATGTCATTTCATTGCTCTATAAGGTCATGGAGACTAAAATGATAAATTGTATTACAATAAAATATCTTCTTCATACTGTTGGACTCACCATGGCCAAAAATGACGAGTCCCTGGACTCGCCTTCAAAAATCCTTAGTGAGAACCCTGACATTGCTATCTATATTTTGAATGCAAGCTTATACTTTTTCAATGCCTTTCCTGTAGCAAATTTATACAATAATAAAAACACTACAACTATTTCTGAATTGACATCAGTTATTTCATTTAATTTCAGCAAGATTTGATGATCTGAAAGGCTGTGGAGATACATATTATGTAGTTGTGATAGAAGACCTGTCTTTAAACCAGGTCATAGGAACAGGTACTCTGGTGAAAGAACGAAAGTTTTTACGACAGTGTGCATCTGTAAGTATTTGGAAAATGTAATTTCAAAATAATCAGTTAGCAGTTTACGCCATTGTACAAATTATGAAATTACATATACAAACAAAACCAATTCAGCAATTATACTTACCAGAAATGGTGTACAAATAAAAAAATAAGAAGATGTGATATGATTGCCAATGAGACAACTCTCCACAAGACACCAAATGACTTTGAAGTTAACAACTATAGGTCACCGTACGGCCTTCAACAATAAGCAAAACCCATACTACATAGTCGGCTATAAAAGGCCCCAAAATGACAAATGTAAAACAATTCAAACTAGAAAACTTACAGCCTGATACAAGTACACTTTAGCTGAGGAACCTTAGCTCTTAGGGCCTTATGATACTTTTTGACAATTTGCGGACAATAGATCTAAATATCACAAGGACCTAAGGGCTAAGGTTCCGCAGCAAAGTTTACTTCAGCTGAGGGGGATTTTGTTATTTCCACATCTCAGTGTCGGAGTGGTCTAAGTAGTTCATCTTCTGTATAATAGCCTGTCAACACTGAATGCCTTATTGGCCGAGTGGTCTAGTGGTCTAAGTAGTTCATCTACTGTATCACTAGCCTGTCAACAAGGATGTTATGAGTTCAAACCCTGCACAAGGAAGGTGTGTTGAACAATAATATTAATTGATTAGGATTGCTAATTTTCCTGCCAAAGATCATGTTTCTCTAAGGGCACTCTGAATTCCTTCACCACCAAAATTATAACAAGCTTTTTGAGTTCACTTGCCATTTCTTTTTATTTCATCATAATTCAATATACAAAACGGTGGAAAAATAATTAAAATTTGTCTATTCAATATTTTATACAAAATCTGAGATTAGATTTGAATGGTTAAGAGTGAACTGTACATGTACAAGGTGGGCAGATGGAAATGACAAAACCAGTTTAAGTTGTTGTGTATTAGCATAATTGACAAAAAATAAGAAAAGATACAAGGGGGAGATAAAAAAAACTTAAGTTACAATAGGACGACAAAGTTGTGGCTGAAAGAAAAGGAACAGAAAAACAACAGTTAAAGAAAACTCAGCAATTATCCACTCGCTAAACAAAGTTTGAGATGAGTATATTGCTATGGTTCTTTGCCTTGTAATACAAGTCTGTCCTTCCCAGTTAATATTTGCTGTAAGTTTTAGGGGCTCTTTTGGCACAACATTGATTGCAAGTTATACTGAAATTTTCATGACTTACACATGTTACAAGTATTTCTTCTCGATATCATCCACAAAAAGGTAATCGAGTATGTAAATGTTTTAAAGTAAATGTGGGTTACATATAAACAAGAAGATGTGGTATGAGTGCCAATGATACAACTCTCCATCCAAGTCACAATGTATAAAAAGTGAACAATTATAGGTCAAAGTGCGGCATCAACATGGAGCCTTGGCTCACACCTAACAGCAAGGGCCCCAAAATGACTAGTGTAAAACAATTCAAACGGGAAAACCAACGGTCTAATCTATATAAAAAACGAGAAACAAGAAACACCTATGAACCACACCAACAAATGACAACCACTGAACAACAGGCTCCTGACTTAGGACAGGTGCATAAAAATGCAGCGGCTTTAAACGTTTTAACAGGTGTCAACCTTCACCCTAACCTGAGACTGTCTCAGGTTAGGGTGAAGGTGCCAATCAGACACTTGGAAAACAACAAAACAACCAAAGGTAACATCTAGATTCTAGAGGTAATTATTTGGTTTCCAACAATAGAAAAGCCTTCAAAACAAGTTGTGAATAAATCAAAGGTCTTCTATCAACACCTTTGCTAATTTGGTTTAGAGAATAAATTATCATCTATCTAGTATAACTCCACCGAACGACACATGGTACAGAAAGACGACCTTAGTTCAGGCACAAAATACAGTGGGGTTAAATCAGTTTTACATGAGCACACCCCTTTGCCTATCTTGGTCATATGTCATTAATGTAAAACATAATATAGTTAAGATAGTAGACCTTTGGTATAATCTATGCTAAATTTTCCTACTTTTTGTGGATGATATAGGGTAAATCAAATTAGATTATTTCATGCGTGAGATAGCAGTTTAATTCTTTACGGGATGATATTCACCAATATTTGTGCAAAACCCTTTCAACTTGTATGGCAAAACTTTCCATAAATGAAACCCTGTTTGCTTCTGATGGAATACTACGAACTAACTTTTTATACCCCCGTTTACGGGACGTATTATGGTATACCGCTGTCCGTCCGTCCGTTTTCAACATGTCGGCCATTAACTCAAAAGCGCTTGAACCGATTTGCATAAAACTTTGGTGAATTGTTTATATCTATTGACGTGAGCTCCCTTTCGTTTTTTATAATTTTAGATTATATGTTTCCTAGTTTTATTCATAAAAAAAGGGGGATTTTCCAGTTTTCGGACTAAAAATCAAAAATGCTGTGAGCAGTCCTTATGAAACTTTGGTGAATTGTTTATATCTATTGATGTAAGCTCCGTTTAGAATTATATAAATTTTACATTTTACATTTCTGAGTTATGGGGTTTTATTCATTAAAAAAGGGGGGATTTTCCAGTTTTCCGACAATAACTCAAAAATGCTGTCAGCAATTCTCATGAAACTTTGGTGAATTGTTTATATCTATTGATGTATGCTCCCTTTACATTTTCATAAATTTCTAATATGACATTGAGAATTAATTGAACTTTATTTGTTTATAAATAAAATTGAGAATGGAAATGGGGAATGTGTCAAAGAGACAACAACCCGACCATAGAGCAGACAACAGTCTGACAACAGATTTACTTATAAGTATTGCGCAACAGCACAGTGTATTGCACAACAGCAAGAAATCTTTAATTGAATATGAATTCAATTGATATAACCAATTTCAAGTTCTTTGACTACATTTATTCAGAAAACTATAATATGTCAAATACAAATCCAAATTCAGTCCAGTTTAAGCTTTAATATTGTGTCCATTTTTGCCCCAACTGTTCAGGGTTGGACCTCTGCGGGCGTATCCAGCTGCGCTCAGCGAAGCAGTTTATTATACTGTCCAATAGGTGACATAAGTCTTTCAATATAGAAACTTTATAAAGTAAAATGTTCTGTATAAAAATAATTCAGTTTTTTTTTAATCTGTTTCAGAGAGGTAGAATAGAAGATATTGTAGTTAATAATGCTTACAGAGGAAAACAGTTGGGAAAATTGTAAGTATCTTTCTATCACAGTACTTCATTGCTGTGTTAGTACAAAATGTATCTTATAAAAGCTACTTAGAATTACATTTGAGCGCAAGAAAATCTCTGTTTGTGAATCGGTTGAATCCCGGGGTCGAAGTTTAACATATTAACGGAAATTTTTGCGTGTGCTTGCTTTGCTTTACATCGAGGCCACAGCTTTTCAACCAATTGGGGAATGTTTACTTGGAGCATACATCTATTTTTACTGCAGGTTTTGACATGTTTAAATTGGGATTATAGAAAAATGGAATGTTGTTGGTAGATACAAAACAGAAAATGATGAACACTTTTAGCAAAAGATAAATTGGATCGGGGGTCTGTGTATACACATTATTTGTACAACTCTCCTTACTCTTGGGAAGCGTGTGCTTTACATCGAGGCCATAGTAGTTCAACCAATCGGGGAATGTTTATTTGGGGCATACATCTATTTTTACTGCAGGTTTTGGCATATTTTAATCGAAATTAGAGAAAGATGGAATGATGTTAGGAGATACAAAACAGAAAATAATAAATACTTTTAGCAAAAGATGAATTGGATCGGGGTTCTGTGTATTCACAATATTTGTACAACTCTCCTTACTGATGGCATAAAATGGAATTTCCATGACCTAAATGGTTCACGAAAATTAATATTTTTATATATAATATAGTTCATTTGTAGTAATGAACTATTTGTTAAAAAAATCACAAATTTTGAAAAACATCTTAATAAATCTTTATTACTTATAGCATTGGTCTCAGAGTGAGTAGCATTAATTAATATCACATTTCAATCATCAATTGAAGATTTGTTTTAATTTCCGAATAAAAAGTATGATCAAATCTACTAGAATGAAAAATGTAGAAATAAAAGTGCTTTCTAGGTATTCAGCTGAAATTATATTTTTATCCATTGCAGGTTATTGGACGTATTAACAATTTTGTGTCAGAAGATAGACTGTTATAAATTGTCATTAGAATGTCTAGACGGGATGGTGAAGTTTTACAAACAGTTTGGATTTGATAAAGAGGATGGACAAAATTACATGGTTCAACGATTTCATGATTGAAATACGAAAAATAATAGGGAAATTTATGTGATAAATACAACAGTGGGTTTAAAATGTAGAGGTTTTTAAATAATCAAAACAAAGTCAATTTTTGCAGCATTACAAATTTATTTACACAACAATATGAATATTTAAGTGATGATAAAAGTATGCCGATATATAAAATCATGTATTAAACCTTATAAACAAATATATACATGATATAGGGGAAAAATGTAAAATGATATTATGTAAATATTGTTAATTCTAAAGGTAAATCAATGAAGCATAGCTATATGTTAAAGTGGTCTATATTGTAAAATTAATTTGATCATTATGGGCTTCTGGTAGAAAAATACACATGTAGGTAGAAAGTTTAAAAATAACTTTATATGGATGACTTGATCTGTAAACAATCAATATTTACTTAACTGCAAGGTATTTACTTTGTAGTATTTATGCTATCTCTTGATCTATATCAATATTTGGTATTTTTCCATCTATATATGTACACAGGGTTATTAAGGCTTTAAATATTAACTGTTGTATATATTAATAAGTAAGTTTTGCCTTATTCAGTACACATGCCTTACATTGCCAAGGTACATCTTTTGAACATAAAAATCGTCAATTTGTCAGGGTGGTAATTAATCCACCAAATATATTAAATAACAATAGTATAATTTGTGGAAATTTGAACCTTATAGAATATAAAGGAGACCATGAGGGACTGAGTGTTAATGTTTTCTTCCCAAAAAGTAATAAAAGTAAAAAGTATGAGATTAGAAATTGCTGCAATTAAATGTAAGAAATAGTTCTTTCACTTCATGCTCTTTGCTCATTTTAACATGGGTACCCCTATATTTGTCATAATGTCCTTCCCTCTGCTCAGTTCTTCATTAAATTGCACAACACATGGCTTTGTTTACAAAGTGAAAGAAGGGTGTCTCGTTAGAAAGTTAGAACTGAATTTTGAAAAAAATGCAAATGAAAGGAGATGTGGGGATAAACGTCTACATATAGTGCAGCAACAAGACAATCAAACACTTGAAGTAGACATCCAGAGGTCACCTTATAATCTTCAGTGTTCTTATACACACATATAGTCGATTTAAATGATCATCGAAACATGATATATGTGTTGTAGTCATGTGACTTTGTTTAGAGTTATATATTCATGATATTGCTATGTGATCATTGGGTAATAATTATTAAATGACCACAATATTTGTTTCTACTGTCGATTCATTCATTTTAATGGTACCAATTTTCATGGATTGAGGAAACATTGTATTTTCGTGGATATTTGATTTCTTGGTTTTGCCAAAGTCTGTAAGACTATAGAAAATTTATACTACTTCATCAAGCATTGAAATTCATGGTTGACCTATACCCAAGAAATCCACGAAAGTTGGTATCCCACGAATAATAACGAATCCACAGTATTTGAAATAAATTCCATACCCATATTCATATGATTGTGATATCTTTACATATCAAAATATTTTGACATCTGTGGTTGATTTAAATTGAATAATGTAAAATTGCTTCAACGTCAAAACACATTAATCCAATTAAATTCTTTTTCTTAGAAAATATTTTATTTACAGCAAACTTGCAGTATGCTTTATAGATAAAGGCAGAATTTTGCAAATGTAAAAGAGATAAAAGTTCATAAATTGAATTTGAAAATGGAATAGAATTATCTACAGGTATAATTAATACATTCCATCACCTATCGGAAATTATTACGATGTATTTATTAGCTCAAAAAATGAGACAGTTTCAAGTTCGAAATAATAAAAACTTGCATTCATAAGTTTAGTTGTGATTTTCCTTCATAAAATGTTTGTAATTTTTGACACATGCCTCGTTCACACGTACATTTAATTCGAATTGAATTCGAATCGAATGCGAATCGAATTCGCTAATCGCGTTCACACACTCTTCTTTTTTAATTCGAATTGATTCGAATTGGCTAAATCGCATTATCCAATTCGCATTAGAAATGCGTTTTTGTTAATACAAATTAAAAGTTAACGTCGTTAGGACAGTAAAGCGAATTTGACGCGCATTGCAATTCGAATTAGAATTTACGTTTGGACGTTAAACGTTTCGAATGCGAATTAAACTAATTCGAATTAGTTAATGCGAATTCGAATTCGAATTACGTGTGAACGCAGCATTAGGACAAGGATTCACAATTATAATATTATTGAATTTACAGTATTGTTTTAATTTCATCGTTCATCTTTTTTTTTTGCTTGCAATAAGATAGAAGGCAAAAAAAAAATCATAGCTTTTTCTTTGAAAAATATCAAGGTTCTCATTTGATGATTGGAACCACATTAATGTGGAGCAATATATCCGATGTTTTTGTGTGTTGTATATAATTGTTTGTGTAATAACTTAGGGAGCTACCATCTGACTTTTATGGGGGGGCTAGGATGAAATTTGAAAAAAATAGGCAGGACAGGAGTTTTGAGTAAAAAAAAAGGCAGGATGAGACACTTGCAAAAAAAAAAGTCAGGATGACAATTTAGGTAAATAAAAATCAGGATAAACTTTTAAAAAAAAGGCAGGACAGAATACAGTGAAAAATAAAAAGGCAGGACAGAGATTACAACTAAAAAAAAATGCAGGACAAAATTTTTCATCCTAGCCCCCCCCATAAAAATCAAATGGTAGCTCCCTTAACAAGTACTTATTTTTTATAATGAAATCCATATAATTAATATCAGGATCTCTATATTTAGCATAATTTCCCATGATGTATTTGGGGGTAACATCATAAGCTACGTGTAAACATAATTCCATTTTATATTACATTTCATTCATTTGACTAGTACATCATTTATGAGTGGTCTTGGAATAAGCTCTCTACAACCTCCATTCTGAACTTCATTCCTAATTATTTACTTAACCCTTGATATATAAGTCAAATAGCCCCTCCCCTCCCCTTTCCACCCAAAAAAAAAAAGAAAGAAGCACTCTTTAGGTTACTTGTAATATTATTATTATTCAGATCATAAAAATAACCCAGAGAGCCTAAACTGACAACAGACCAAGACAATTCAAAATCAGGCTTTTAGGACAGCGAGTTGAGGTTAACTTTTATCTAGACAGGTCCCTGGTGGAGTGTTGTCTAATTTTTAATTATACCACATCTTATTTTTGTATTAACACAAAATGACTTAAAGGAACAAATCCTGAAATTGGATTCACAAATGGGAAGAAGATGCATTTTTCCGATTTTCAGTTATTAGATTATTCTGTAAGATATTCTTAGGGTTTTATGGGTCAATGTGGGTTCCTAATTCATTTCAGCAAGGCAGTTATAGTATAATTTTCATTTATTCCTTTATCCATTTTGTACACTTGTAAATGTTTAGTGTCTTATTTAGAACCTTTAATATTTTCAAATACACCTGTGTGGTTCAATTTTCTTGGTACCATGCAAGATTAAATTTAGTGCAATTTATCGAACTCCTAAGAGCCCTGGTTAGGGATATAGACCTAACTGCATTATTTTAGTCTTGTAAAACTAAAATTAATTTGATAAAAACTTTCTACGATTTAAGTGTACAAAACCCAAAGAAATCAATTTTCTTTAGATTTTTATGGTTGATAGTATAAACAATGTGATTTTGCTTAATTTTTACAATTTGCTTATTAGATATTCATATTTAAATAATCAGGAGTTTGTTCATATTTATAATTTAAATATTTATGTAATTCATATTTTTGAATGTTTTATTGAAAATATAATGGGAAGTAATAAAATGTAGAGACTGTAGGTTAACTTTTTGTTAAGGAATCTGTTCTGATATAACTATGGTTTCTAGAGATACCAAGATAATAATACAAAGTTATACAGTGGATTCATTTATTTTCGTGGGTACCAACTTTTGTGGATTGAGGAAAACTTGCATTTTCTTGAGTATTTGATTTTGTGGTTTTGCCAAAGTCTGCATAGAAAATGTTTAATTCATTGATCATTCAAAGTCAAGGTTAAGCTGTACCAACAAAATCCTCAAAAATTGGTATCCCACGAATAATGATGAATCTACAGTTATAGAAAAATTAATATGACACAACATTTTCTGTTAAGTACAGAACCTTTAGTTCTGGTAAATATGAATCTCTATCATTATTTAATTTATTAAGCTGTGGCTTAATTTTTTATATTTGTGAGATACTTATATTTTATGTATTTTGTGGATATTTTTTAGTTAAAATTAAACTATGTTGTACTTAATAAGATTAATATATGAACTATGTTATGTAAGTATTTATGATTCAAGTAACACATGTGACAATCTGTTAAGTTTGTATGATTCAAAGGACAAACCAATTTAACTAGGGATTTTAGTCATTATCATATATAACTTATGCAACATCGACTTCTCAATTCAATCATTTGCCTGACAACACTGGATTGGGATTTTGTAGGTACAGATTCAAACAGGGGCACACCCCACGCGCGCCCCTCTAAAAAAATGTAATTTATAGGTAAAATTACAGCCAATTTTTTGTCGAAATATGGTCTTTTTAGTCCTAATTTTCAGGAGCCCCCATTTTACATCAAATCGTGGATCACCGCCTGGTTTGAACCCCACTTTGGCATGTGACCTACCGAATTAGACTATTTACTGGATTTGTAATAACATAAGTAACACGACGGGTGCCACATGTGGAGCAGGATCTGCTTACCCTTCCGGAGCACCTGAGATCACCCCCAGTTTTTGGTGGGGTTCGTGTTTCTTAGTCTTTAGTTTTTTATGTTGTGTCATCTATTCTATTATTTGTCTGATTGTCTTTTTATTTTTGGCCATGGCGTTGTCAGTTTGTTTTCGATCTATGAGTTTGACTGTCTCTCTGGTATCTTTCGTCCCTCTTTGGCAAGGTGTGTTTGACTGTGATCTTAAATGACTAGGATTGCCAGTTTTCCTGCCTAAGTTCTGTATTTCTTTCTAAGTGCCCCAGCTTCCTCACAAAGTTTAGTAGAACTCTAAAGTGACCCTACCTTCCCGCACCAATAATATATGTACATAAGGCTATAGCCAGGTGTGCTGAAAGTGGCATTAAACATCAACGATTAATCAGTCAAACTTCTAAATATCTTAATATTTTTGTCTGCTGCAAGTTCGGTTTATCAACAATGAAATATACATAGAATTTGTTTTTCAGCTCAACAAGTTGAAACTGTGTTGAAATGAAATTTTTTTTTCAAAACATCTGTGTATTTAAATGTAAGATGTCAATTGAATATTATTAGTGCTATTAATTTATGAGAAAGCATTATTAGAGTTGTGTTTATATTGTTTTTGTTCGGCACAAAGTTATTTTTGTAAGAATCTCGTCTACCAAAATATTTTTTTTTGTAAATTTCTCATTTATGAATATTTATTTTAAGTTTTATTTTTCTTTGATTGTTGTTTTGTTTATTATATTTAATTTGTTTGTTATGTTCTACCAGGTATAAGGTCATTTTTATATGAGGCAATCACCTCCTTAACTACACATCTTAAAGTTTTATGTTCCAGTCGCACATGAGCTTGAAAAGTCTTTTTAATAGCATTAAATGCATTGTTTTTATGCCCCACCTACGATAGTAGTAGGGGCATTATGTTTTCTGGTCTGTGCATCCGTTCGTCCGTCTGTTCATCCGTCTGTCCATCTGTCTGTCCGGCTTCAGTTTAAAGTTTTTGGTCATGGTAGTTTTTGATGAAGTTGAAGTCCAATCAACTTGAAACTTAGTACACATGTTCCCTAAGATATGATCTTTTTAATTTTAATGCCAAATTAGTTTTGACCCCAATTTCACGGTCCACTGAACATAGAAAATGATAATGCAATTGGGGCATCTGTGTACTATGGACACATTCTTGTTCAATATCTATTTTGTGAAATATTTATGACTCTAAATTACTATGAATATCAGTTTTATGTATTTCATCAGCCATCAGAATTTCTATTGATGGACATTTCCAAGCCACTTCAGTTAAATTTTTACTCTATGTTCAAAATTACATGGAAATTTTCCCCAAAAAAGGTAGTAATATTTACCCTAGAATTTTTTTTCCAAACTTAGCAGTTATATATAACATTCAGTTGTGTAAACATCAAGGGAATTAAATTTTCTGTACAATTATCAGGCTATTCCGATTTTTAAATTTCTTAGACATGGAAAAAGTATTTACATGACTCAAGAACTTTGGTGTTTTAATTACTATGTATTAGATTTAAAACTCAAGCCTCCAAGTGCTTTTGTTTTTAAATTATAATTTTTCAAGAAAGGATGATATAATATACATGTAGTATAATATGAGTTAAGATTTTGAAGTAATTTCTTTAGTTTTGTAAAGAACAATAATGCAGATACCATAAAATTAGTTTCATACTGGGAGTCTTAATTCTCCACAATTATTATTTCAAATCACTTCATGTTTTTGTTTGTTCTTTATTTGCTTCAGTCCTTGAAGTATGTGCAAGGGGTAGTTTATTTCCATTCAGATAAAAAAAAAGTCACTACTGCTTTAAATGAAAGTGCTTTAATAGAAAATCGTGAAAACCTGATTAAAAAAAAACATTTGCTAACCAACTTCAGACTAACCCATCAGTAAATTGTTCAATACAATATTTTAAGGAAAAAATGAGCTGCATTGGATAGAAATCGACCTTATGCAAGTGAACATATACATGTACATGTTTTAGACTTTGATTGATTTTTGAACATTCAAATACGAAAGGAAAGATGAATTTTGGTCTCTTTTGTAGGGTTCTTATAACAACTCATTTTTCAAACAGGTACAGACTTTGCATAGATTTTATTTCAAATAGGATAACAGATGTATTGATATTCATTTGCATTAGATCAATTTCTATCCCACAGAGCTCAAATAATGATTTTGTATTATTTATTAAATTATATTTTTGCAGTAACGGGAATGCCACACTTATGTATATAAACAATAATTGGTAATTATAAGTATACTGGGAAATGTATATCTTTATATAAGTTCTGATTATCATTTAGAGGTTGTTTAAAAATATGTTATTCAGTTTATATAACATTTACATCAGATTTTGTATGTGGTATATTTCGCCAAAAATAATTTGTTGAAATTTTATGAAATATACTTTTGACAAAATTTAATTTTGACTTTTATTTTTGCTTCTATATTAAAAAGTAAAATCACAAAAATACTGAACTCCGAGGAAAATTCAAAACGGAAAGTCCCTAATCAAATGGCAAAAACAATTGATAAAACACATCGAACGAATGGACAACTGTCATATTCCTGACTTGGTACAGGCATTTTCAAATGTAGAAAATGGTGGATTGAACCTGGTTTTATAAAAGTAGTGAAAAAATTCAGATAAAACATTATTACAATTAATAACATGGTCATAGAATGATACCGCAGAATTCATTGTATTCAGTGAATCCAGGTTAGAGCAACATTTAAGTGTATAGAATACACTCACCTTGAAATACCATGGAACTAATGTCATCCCTTTGGGTCTGTCATCTTTTTGTGTCTAACCTCTCATTTTTTCATAATCTTATCTGGAATTACCTATTTGAACCAAACGTTCAAAAAAAATATTTGGAAAGTCACTGACAAAATTTTCTCATGTCATTTCTATATTTCAGAGTTAAACATGCCTCTCAATTGTGAAATTTCTCCAATAACAAAAAGCATACATTTTCCAAATGAATAGGAATGACTGCGTGACTGTTTTTAAAGTATTCTCATTTTCTCGCTGTGTTGATGACCCTTAATTGGCATTGGGCTGTTTTCTGCTCTTTGGTAGGGTTGTTGTCTCTTTGACACATTCCCCGTTTCCATTTTCAATTTTATCATTTCATGTTGATCAGATGACATACGTATACATCACATCAATGATATCACATGTTTCCACAGAACCCTTTGAGAAATGATATTTTTCTGACACTTAATCTACATGGGCAGTCAACAAGATATGTTTAGGAAACTAAAGTTGATAAATAGAATCTTTCCATAGTACAAATGTTCAACAAAATATGATCTGTAAGGAACTCAACATGGACTAATCAACAATTGACCCCTTATAGGAGTTATTGCTCTTGATAGACATATTATCTTATTTTATGTGTTTTTTACAGAAACTGCTTGAGAAAAATTGCAATAAGCAAAAACGTTCAGCAACATAAGATCTACCAATAGGTCAAATTTGACAAAATTGTGAATTGACGCCTTATAGGAGTTTTTATAAATCAAGCAAAGGATACACAAGTTATCATCCAGAAACATGTTTCTGTCAAACGAAATCATGGATGAACAATAAAATTGAGAATGGAAATGGGGAATGTGTCAAAGAGACAACAACCCGACCGAAGAGCAGAAAAGCAGAAAAGCTATTACTATATGCCTCAAATTTTTTTTAGGGAGCATAATGAACTAAAGTGCAATTTTACATAGTATTCTATTGATTTTCATTAGTAATTGTGCATTATTGTTTGTCATAATCATGAATGATGCTTTCATAAGTTGATTGTACGTAAGAATTCTTGTAAACTGCCAGGAATTAAAACAAAAAGCAGGACTGCATCTGGAGAGAAATGGGGAACCAGGTAACAAAAGTTTGATCTTGTGCAAGCACATACAAAATACCAGATAAATGCTAATTTTACAAACAATTTATAATATCTGCCATTATTTTAAGATTATCTGATATTTATAAAAGAATGTTGCATTTAGCATGGACTTTGTCTGCATAAACATGATAAACAATGCTAACCACAACATTATTCATAATTTAATTTAATACTGACTGTCTATTTGAACCACACCAACATAAAAATATACTGCTCATCTGACAGAACACCAACAACAGGACAACCAATGTCAACATATGGTCTTTAATATTAACAAGAGTGCACACGCTGAAATGTCTCGCCTTCTTTACTAATCATTGATATTATGTTGATAGTCCTAAATATAAAGCTTTACTACAAGTATCACATAAACTTAACATGATCCAAGAAAATGAGGTCAAGGTCATATAAACCATACAAGAAATACATGTACACCTTACAATCATTCAATACACCAAATATAGTTGACCTATTGCTTATAGTTTCTAAGATACAGACTAACTAAGAAAACTAAACATTGACCAATGAACCATGAAAATCAGACCAAAACACAAAAACTTAATACTGAGCAATGAGGTCAAGGTCAAATAAAACCTGTAAGACTGACATGTACATCATAAAATATTTCCATACACCAAATATAGTTGACCTATTGCATATAGTATTAGAAAAAAAGACCAAAACTCAAAAACTTAACTTTGACCACTGAACCATGAAAATGAGGTCAAGGTCAGAAGACACCTGCCAGCTAGACATGTACACCATACAATCATTCCATACACCAAATATATCAGACCTATTGCATACAGTATAGGAAAAACAGACCAAAACACAAAAACTTAACTATAACCACTGAACCATGAAAATGAGGTCAAGGTCAGATGACACCTGCCAATTGGACATGTACACCTTACAGTCCTTCCATACACCAAATATGCTAGACTTATTGCTTCTAGTATCTGAGATATGGACTTGACCCCCAAAACTTAACCTTGTTCACTGATCCATGAAACGAGGTCGAGGTCAAGTGAAAACTGTCTGACGGGCATGAGGACCTTGCAAGGTATGCACATAACATATAGTTATCCTATTACTCATAATAAGAGAGAAATTAACATTACAAAAAATCTTAACTTTTTTTTCAAGTAGTCACTGAATCATGAAAATGAGGTCAAGGACAATTGACATGTGACAGATGGAAACTTTGTAACATAAGGCATCTATATACAAAGTATGAAGCATCCAGGTCTTCCACCTTCTAAAATATAAAGCTTTTAAGAAGTTAGCTAACGCTGCTGCCGTAGCCCCCGTAGCAGCTACCGCCGGATCACTATCCCTATGTCGAGCTTTCTGCGACAAAAGTCGCAGGCTCGACAAAAATTATGATACTGATTTAAGTGTGTATGATATGTTTTGTTTTTGTGTGACAAGAGTTATTTTTTTTTAAGTCAGCCAACATGTTGGGATTGTAGCATATTCATAGGTACTGGTACCTTTTATAACGAAATATACAGACCAAAACAGAAGTTTTGTACATGATGCAGAATTTACAAAAAATGTCTGCCTATCAATTAAATAGATCCTTAAAACTTTGAATGTAAAACTTTGATTACAGATAAATAAAATTTAATCACAATGTAATAAATTCATGACGATACATTTCATAAGCAAACTCTTCTACGTGAGTCTCATCGTTGATCAATCCAATATAATCCACTTCTAACTGAAACGGTCCTTCAACACTATCCGCAAGAGTCAATCCAAAATTACGTACATTATCTAAGTCAATTTTCCTCTGTTCATCTAATATTCTACCTTTATGCGACAAGAAAAACTTTGAGAAAGGAATCTGAAAAAAGTAAAAGAATAAACATAAGTCTATATATATGCTGTCATTCACACATTCAATCAAAGTTGCATATTGGAAAGTGACTTTTTTTTTCGTGGAGATTAAATTTCAGGATTTCAAAGGCTTAACCTATTCACAAGGTTTTATTTTCATATGTTTCTTGTGCTTGACTCTAATCTTCATTAAAGATCAAATTAAAATGAGGAAATATTTTTGCGAATTAATCTTAATTTCGAAATTAGCGAAAAAAAATAAACCCCTCATGAATATTTTCCACATTACAGTAGATGTATAACACTAAATTTATTTTGTTTTGGTTGTACTATCAATCAATAACTCTAATAAGATTTGCATATTGAATTATCCATAATTTTTCTTGGTCAAGAACTTACTACATTTGTACTATATACAAATGTTTTCTTGATTTCTATGAACAAATATTGCAACTACCATGTAACTATTTTTATCTCAGAAATAAAACTACAATAAGTCAGGAAAATATGATGTATATACTTGTCACAAAGCCGTAAAAAAAGGTGAGATTTTTTATTTGACAAACTTTTTTTCTATTTGAATTGAAGCACCATATTTGGTAAATATGAAATTAGTCTTACTCTATAGTCTACATGCTCTAAGGAATTAAATTTAAGTTTCTTCGATTGAATATTGATACATAATGTCCAGTGGAAAATATAACATTAAATATTAATGTGATGCAGCTTTGTATATTGGATAAACACCCTTGGTCAAAACTTTAATGTGCTAGCTCACAATTTAGTGAGCAGTCCACATGAAGCCACTGTATTCAAACTCCAAATGACAATTTTATAGTCTTGGCTTGGTTTTGAACCAATAACCTCTTACACACAACATGCTCAAGTCAAAACAATCGCATCAGCAGTTATTTGACAATCTCAATGTTTTTTTTTACCATTTTTACCAAGTACCAGTGAAATGGACACAAAAAGGCTTATATATGTACCTTACAGGGGCGTAGCTAGGCCAATATGATGTGTACTCAATGCCGCAGGAGTCAAACAGCAGGGGGTAAAAACTCTGGGGTAAATGGTGCAAAATCCTGCATTCTCGCAATTTCCTGGGGCTTAAAATTACCTCATGGAAATCTTATTTTCATAAGTAACAAGTCAACTTTTGAAGAAAATAATATTAATTAGAGAAAAACAAGTAATTTCAGCTGAGGAATTTGGATTTCCTAATGTGTAGTGGGTTGAGTTTGATTAAATTAAATTAAAAATAATATTCGTTGCTAGTTAGTTAAGGTTAAAAGGGGTGGTAAAGGTAGGTACTTGCACGGAAAAAACGTTAAATACAAAGAAGGAATAACAATTTCACGGTGAACGTGAAATAATTTCGTCTATGAACGTTGCATGATAAAATAAGTACTATAACGAACGCACATTATAGGTTAGAAACCTTTATCTGCCAAGTATACTATATATACGTTTGAAGTCTTGAAATCTATAAGGAAAATCATCAAATTATTTCCAATTTCTTTTTATTAACTTCCAAAACGCTGACAGTCTTTTAATTTTACCAAGCACGGAAAACAGGCACTTTAAATCTCGAAGTATGGAAAATAAGCACTTTTAATCTCGAAGCACGTATAATCAAGTTTGGGGAACACTTTGAACGAGGCACCCGTCTTGCACAACCTAACGTAAAACTAAAAAAATTAAAAAACACGTTGATCATCAATTAAAATTAAAAAACAACGGCAAACACAATGCACGAAAATTACCCTTTACCACCACGTTAAACCTAAGGTCTTTGCATCGGTAATACACACTTTATTCTAAAACCAGTTGTTGGCATGATACGGGTTATGTTCTTCTCATATATTTAATGATGGTATGATACTAAACCCCTAACGGGAGGGATTGTGCTTGATATTCTTATGATGAAGACATAATCTTTCAATCAGTTTAAATGAGGTCTGGAGCTGGTACATGTATGTCAGTAATTGATAGTATTCCTTTGTTAATTTATGTATCATTGTCATTTTGCTTAGTTTCTTCTGTTACCTTTTCTGACATCGAACTCGGACTTCTTTTAAACTGAGTTTTACTGCATGTGCGTATTTCTGTGTGCTTTTTTATTCCACAATGGCTAGAGGTATAAGGGGAGGGTTGAGATATCACAAAACATGTTTAACCTCGCCACATTTTTGCGCCTTTCCCAAGTCAGTAGCCTCTGGCCTTTGTTAGTCTTTAATGTTTTTTTATTTTAGTTCATTTATATGTTTCGGAGTTCAGTGTGACGTCCATTTTCACTGAACTAGTACACATTTTTGTTTAGGGGCCAGCTGAAGCCTGACTCTGGGTGTGTGATTATCTCGCTGCGATGAAGACCCATTGGTGGCCTCGGGCTGTTTTCTGCTCTTTGGTCGGGTTGTTGTCTCTTTGACAAATTCCCAATTTTCATTCTCAATTTTATTAAGTCTGAATGGACTGTTTAAAAAATCTGTTATGAAGACGCATGTAATTAAGACTATCCATACCTCACAGGAAAATCATGAGAATGAATCCTTGTCCATGAGAACGTCATATTTTATTTCGTCAGTTATTTTGAAATCTTCAGAAAAGATGTCAGCACTGGCGAAGGAAGCATAGAATTGTTTTCTGACACCTCAACGACCATTTTAATTGTTTGCATCAGCAACATAATCGTGATGCTGGCTCGTAAATGAAAAGTAATTTCAGGAACGGAATACAGCTACAAAGTGATTATTAACATGTTTGCCATGATAGATTTTAATCTAATTTATTACTTTAGTTTCAATTTATTCTTACTAGATTTACAATATTTTTATTTTTGTAAAATTTTCGATGTGTACGCAACTGCGTTTTTGCGTACAGGTTGCTACGCGCCTGCCTTACATCATGTTCATGTATGTGGAGAAATAAAAATACAAAAATTGATTTTAGTGATATTCGTTCTGTTAAATTTTTCACAATTATTACAACATCACATGAATATCAAAATTCATAGTAATTTAACACAAAGTAACTTGATACATTCTGAATACTACAATGTTAAAACATATTAAATCAGGCCGTTAGTTTTCTTGTTTGAATTGTTTTATATTTGTCATTTCAGGGCCTTTTATCATGTTTATAGCTTTCTATGCGGTATGTGTTTTACTCATTTGTTGAAGGCAGTATAGTGACCTATAGTTGTTAACTTTTGTGTCATTTGGTCTCTGGTGGAGAGGTGTCTCATTGGCAATCATACCAAATCTTATTTTTATAAAATTAAATTCTGTGGATTCATTTTTATTCATTGGATACCAAAAATCGTGAATTTCGTACCACGAATTAAAATGTTCAATGAAATGCACATTTCCTTTAAGCTTGCATGCCAACTTCTGAAAAAGCACGAAATCAAATATCCACAAAAATACAATTTTTCCTTAATCCAGAAAAATAAGTACTCACAAAAAAAAATAAAACAACAAACTTCAACACAAACAAGCTAGTAATTCAACCTTTAGCTAAAACAATCAAGCTAGAGATTTTATCCTTTCGATAAATGTTGTGTTTGAACTTACTTTAGCTATCTGCCAGTAAGGACCTCCTCTTGTAAACAATGTGTTTGAACTTACTTTAGCTATCTGCCAGTAAGGACCTCCTCTTGTAAACAATGTGTTTGAACTTACTTTAGCTATCTGCCAGTAAGGACCTCCTCTTGTAAACAATGTGTTTGAACTTACTTTAGCTATCTGCCAGTAAGGACCTCCTCTTGTAAACAATGTGTTTGAACTTACTTTAGCTATCTGCCAGTAAGGGCCTCCTCTTGTAAACAATGTGTTTGAACTTACTTTAGCTATCTGCCAGTAAGGACCTCCTCTTGTAAACAATGTGTTTGAACTTACTTTAGCTATCTGCCAGTAAGGACCTCCTCTTGTAAACAATGTGTAATTGTACATGTCAAACCATTGAACATCAAAATATCTATGCATTAATATACACAACTGATATGGTCGTCCATCTCCCCTCACTCGTAATATCAGATGAGTAAACATACTCCAATCATACGATTCTTGTCTTTGAAATGATCTCTAAAAATAATAAGAATATATATTTATCATCACCCATTTCATCAATATCTATTGCATATAATTGTACAGAGAGATATTGCAGAATGAAACATCCATAATCACTTGTATTTGCTATGAGAAATCAACTCCAAGAGTAATTTTTAACTTCAACCCCTTTATAAGTGTACTGAAGGGTTAAGTGAGATAAATGGGCAGAGGAAGAGATATCAGGAGTCGGTTTCACAAAAAAACTTACAACTAAGATTGATCGTAAGTCATGAACAATTCAGTATACTTACGATCAATCTTAGTTGTAAGTTTTTTTGTGAAACCGACTCCTGTACTCATAAATGTACTGCAATCCCACCATGGAAAAGTAGGGTTTTGACTTGCACAGGTTTCACTGTGTACATTATGGTATTGTTCTTAATAGACAACACATCATGGAAGGTTTCATTCTGCATTGTACTGGTAATCACAAAAGATGAATGGTCCGTGCCAAATCTAAAAGGACAGACATTTTTTAAATTTTTACTGGTTTTTCAAGGAATTTCACTGTGTTATTTAACTGCTTGTACTTCAAAAATAAAATTATTCTGACAATTGTTTAGAATGTTCAGTGTTGTTAACTGATTACTTGAAAATATTACCCAAAATGTATCAGATTTAAAAAGGTGAATAAATCATTCAAATTTATGATATTCATTAAAAGAAATAATAATTAATGGGTCGTGAGGACAGAAAAAAGTAAACCATTACAAAAATTCAATATCAATAAACAGTCAGGGGTACAACTTGTACAAGTAATTTTTATTTACTTGAAGAGGTAAATATTAATATGCTTATATAAGTAAATTTGTAGGTTACTTATACAAGTGTATTTTATTTACTTGTATAGGTAAATTATTTTTTGGCTTAGTTATGTCCCTTAGACATTCAGATTTTTTAACTTATACAAGTAAAAAAGTCATCCTATCTTCTTTTCTTGAATTTCTTAGGACTTCTTTGCTCTAATAGAATTTTTAATTCTGTCCTTTGCAGATGTCTTTACTAATCATTTAAGTGTAATTTCATGGACAATGAAAATCTCATTTGTCTGTTATCTTTAGAACACTGCTCATTTACAAGCCCCCAAGGGGCATTTTTGAAGGCCTTGCACAAATACTTAAGATCTTTGCGCAATTAGTTTCTTTGTTGAATTAATGAGATGAAACATTGAACTCTAATGAAAAATTATGAGCTAACCTGAGAAAAATTGTTAAAGGCATGTTTTCACATCTCAAAACTTGAGAATTTTTCGGGATTATAAAAAAAAATTCTTTATACAAGTAAATTTTTTAGAAAATTAAGGGGAGATTATTCAAACATTATAATTTCCTTATATAAGTATATTATTATTTACTTCTTCAAGTAAATAAAGATTACATGTACAAGAAGTACCCCTGACTAATAGATTAAACTATATTAAAGTGTGCATTCTAAATCTTTATCTGTTACTATACAAGTATAAGATAGAATTTTAAAGTGGAAAAATATCAATAGAAAATTCTGCGGAGAATGTTATGCATCATAAGTTATTAGAATTTCCGTATCGCTACAAAAAGAAGTGATTTATTTGTTTGCAGCAGAGAAAAGGGGAGATAATTTCTAATATTAACTTTTTGAAGTAAGAAAGTTGTAATATATATATACATGTATATGAAAGTCTGTAGTTATTATTCACATGAAATTACAAACTACCATTTTCAGTGTTGACTCAAAAACCAAAATCCTGAACAAACAATTCTACCTCTAGAAGTAAATGTAACCTACCGTTTTGAGAGGTGACCTCATATTAGCATATCCAGTACTTGTAAGGATGCCATCTTTAGGAAGTCTTTGAGATAAATATCCATGAAATAAGGCCTTGTTATTCTTACTAAGGGCCATTTCAGCCTTACTAAAGCCTTCTAAATTGTCTCTGTCAGCTGTAACTACCCAGGGTTCTAAAGTTTTAGCACCATCAAATTTCCAAAAATATTCATAATCATTATGATTTGCTATAAGCATTCTATCTTCTCTCCATTTGTCTTTCATTTCTTCACCAAAAACCTTGATGTCTTTTTTAAAAATTTCATAACCCTCTTTTATCCGCTCCTTGACCGGACGTTCAATCCTGTGGTTATATCCCCCTTTGCGGTCAAACTCATGAATGAATTTTACTGATGTAATAATGGGAGCATGACATCTAGAACACAGCTGCAAAATCTGTCTTGTCAGGACTGACATCATTTAAAACCAATCAACTATAATCTGAAGAAAAAAATAAAGATGCTTTCAATTTTGGTCAAAACAAAAGATTTGTAGATGAAATTGTTCTTAATTATTTTAAAAAGTTATAAGTTCATGAAGTTTATCACATTTAATAACAGAATGATATAAAATTTTCAGGATGTCTAGATCTGTATGTTTATTATAGTTTCTAGATTTTAAGTGGTGCAATTGACTAATTTTTCAGTAGATTTAACTGTAAATTATTCATTCTCGTTATAAATTTCTAGTGGTACAAATTAACTTAAAACATTAACACTGAACCATAGACCTTTTGTATATATGCCATTGGTGTAATTTGTTCTCTGGCAACTAAAGCTCTAGTAAAAACTTCGATAGTAGTTACCGCTGTTTTAATCAAAATGAATTTTTAAGATGGTTTTTGGCATTAATTATTAGTTATCTCAAAATTATGCAAAGGTTTAGGTATATTCAGTACAATCAATAGGTAAAGAATTTGTTTTCCACTTAACATTGGCGTACTGATCCAAATATTTTGAACAGTTAGGGGTATTACTTACCTGTAAACAAATGATTTCAAGATAAATTTTTTCAGGTTTTTATGGCATTTGAAATTTGAAAATGTTAACAAAATTTGACACAAGATCTTTAAAGTCACTTAATGAAAAAAAAACACTACAGTTTTGTGTGTCTGAGGTCATTTTCTGGATTAACCTCCACAGAAACCATTCGAAAGCCAGGGATGCATAAATACGCTGCAACATTAGGAGCTATATGACCTAAAATGACATTAAGGTGGATAGGGGGTCTAAATTAAAATCCATAGAATTTTTTAATAATTTGTCAAAAAGTAGTTTATGTCATGCTTTTTTCAAAAATATAATAAAAAGTATGGGTCACCGGTCTTTTTTTTAAGCTACAGATTGTGCAAAATTGTCATATTTTGTACAGATTATGCATGGAAAACCCTATTTTTTGTGATAAAAAGAAAACTAAACCATAGAATTTAAAGATAAAAAATTAGAAGATAGCTCTAATATCATGAATATTATGCTTTCAGATAAGAAAAAGAACTAGAGGCTCTCAAGAGCCTGTGTCGCTCACCTGTATTTACTGATGCTTTGGAAATCATGTAAAATAAGGTTAAAATCATAATTAATAGTATTAGATATTAGATATTATAATGATATCTAAGATAATAACAAAAAACTGCAAAATTTTTGTAAAATTACTAACTCAGGGGCAGCAACCCAACAACGGGTCGTCGGATTCGTCTGAAAAGTTCAGGGCAGATAAATCTAAATCTGATGAACATTTTTGCCATCTGTCAGATTTGCTCTAAATGCTTTAGTTTCAGAGATATAAACCCAAAAACTGCATTTTACCCCTATGTTCTATTCTTAACCAAGTCGGCCATGATGGTTGGAAGGCTGGGTCATCGGACAAATTTTTTAAACTAGATACCCTAATAATGATTATGGCCAAGTATGGTTAAATTTGTCTCAGTAGTTTCAGAGAAGAAGATTTTTGTAAAAGATTACAAAAATTTACAAAAAATTGTTAAAAATTGACTATTAAGGCCAATAACTCCTAAAGGGGTCGACTGACAATTTTGGTCATGACAACTTATTTGTAGAACTTACTTTGCTGAACATTATTGCTGTTTACAGTTTATCTCTATCTATAATAATATTCAAGATAATAACCAAAAACTGCAAAATTTCCTTAAAATTACCAATTCAGGGGCAGCAACCCAACAACAGGTTGTCAGATTTGTCTGAAAATTTCAGGGCAGATGGATATTGACCTGATAATCAGTTTTACCCTATGTCAGATTAACTCTAAATGCTTTGGTTTCAGAGATATAAGCCAAAATCTACATTTTACCCCTATGTTCTATTTTTAGCCATGGCAGCCATCTTGGTTGGTTTGCGGGGTCATCGGACACATTTTTTAAACTAGATACCCTAATGATGATTGTGGCCAAGTTTGGTTAAATTTGGCCCAGTGGTTTCAGAGGAGAAGATTTTTGTAAAAAGCTAACAACGACGCCGACACCGACGGAAGACGGACGCCAAGTGATGAGAAAAGCTCACTTGGCCCTTCGGGCCAGGTGAGCTAAGAAGTGGGGTCACCAAACTCGTTTTCTTGCTACCCGGTACATCATAGAATAAGTAAATTCATAACACATTCTATTAGAAAAGTTACTTTATGTGAGTTATCTCCCCTTATGTGGCACGGTTGAAAAAAATTGAATCAAAATACAGACGTAAAATATGATAAAACACATAATTTTCTATATTAACATGAAAAGTCTTACACATGAATTACATACTATTCTCGAAATTTGCACATTTCATTAAATTGTTATCTGCTATTCAAAATCCAAGATGGAGAAAGACACCACAGGTACCTTTACAGAATAGCCAAATTTATTTGAGGTCAACTTGACCAAAGGAGTTGGAACATTAGTTTCTTTAAATAATAAAATAATTTCTTAATTTATGAACCAGAATTTTGAATAAGTATACCTTATATTCATGTTACATGTAGTACCAAAGCACTTACAACTGAAAATTAAAAAAAAAGTTTTTTTAAGAAGCAAGGATTCAAGCACTTTAATTATAAGTGATAATAATATATTAAATGTTTTCTTGATATTTTTGCCACAAGTTTTTTCTTTTTATTTATTTAACTTTTTAAAAACAAAAATTCCCTTAAAAAAATAAAAATTTTAAAAATATAGAAATTATCTTGTTGCTAAATTTGCCTGTCAGTTTTTACAATTTATTTGAATTAAGAATAAACTGGAATCATTTGAAAATCGGGACAAAAACTAATCATTCTAAAAATAAATAAGTCAAATCAGGTGTCAGACTAAAAATTGGTGACCAGTGTCTTTGTGATAGAGTAGTTAATGAATATTAAATTACAGGATAATTCCCCAGGGTACATTGCACTTACTGGTCTTGCAACTGCTTAAATTAATGTATGAGAACAAAAAGGGATAATTGATTTATGTTTAAATTTTGTCATTTAGCAGAAAATTTAAGAAATCTGTATTCATGTGTATTTGAATATCAAAGGAAACATCAAAATCATTTCAATTAATGATTAATAAAATAAGTGATAGTAAAATCACTAAATAAGTAGCATCCCTTGATATAAATACATATAAGTACAATTTTACTTTTGACTCACACATGTCATAGAGGTTTAAATTTATGTTTCATGGGTTGTCTCCCTTTATTCAAAAACAAAATATAACTCCAACTGTACAATTTTTTTTTTATTTCTGATTTAAGTGAATTTAAATATTACCAAATGTAAACCAAAAGTTACTATTGAACTTAGCAAATGCATTTTTTAGTATTTTTTGCTAAAATAAAATATTAAGATTTTTTGCATACCGTTAGTAAAATTATCTCCAATTTGGGTTTTCATGGTTATTAAATATATATCCCAAAAGGATTTTACCGTGCTGGCTGGTTATTTTTTTCATCAGGTTTATTTAACATTATGGTATTTAAAATGAACAGACTTAGTTACCAGATGAAATTATTACCAAACGAGGTTATTATAAGTCATTTGGGTGACTGTTGATGTGCCCTTTGTCATAGTGTTAGTATAGTTTATTGTCTTTATGTTTGTATTGTTTCTGTATTTGACAGTGAGATTAATATACACAGTATATACATTTACAGATGACAACAGCATAGAAGTGAGTAGAAGTAGGATAGCTTTTTGGGTCCCTTATCATGACATGAGGTGGGAGCATACAATGTACATGTGTAGCTGTAATCCAACACCCCTAAATTCTGACAGTCCAATAGCCTGACAGTCCTTTAGTCTGCAGGTCCAATAGTCAGACGAACAGATAGTCCAACAGTCTGTTGACTCAACTGTATTATATACATTGAAGATCTATAAAGGAGTCCAACACATATTCAGCATGTTCAGGATTCAAATATATACGAGACCACTGTCACTGAAAGGGTGAGGGGGACAGGGGTTGCAAAACACTTGTAAAACACACATAATCATCGTTCTATAGATGGCAATTTGGCATCTTTTTAGGTTAAATACCATTCATTTATTTAAAGCATGGAGCATATGATGTTTTACAGGGCCATCCAGCTTACATCCTGCAAAAGAAATAAGAGTCAATCATCGAACATGATTAAGTGTATGATTACATGGGAAAGTTAAAAACTTCTTAAAATAAAAATAAAATGCTTCGCTGAGCGCAGCCTGATACGACCGCAGAGGTTGAACCCTGAACAGTTTGGGCAAATTTGGACACAATATTCAAGCTTGATACTGTCTGAATTTGGATTGTGATCAAATTTTTGACATAATATAGGTTTCTGACACAAAATAAATGTGGTCAAAGATCTTACAAATCTATTGCGCAATACTGTGCAATTGAAGATTTCTTCTTGAAACTTTTCAAAAATTCGAAATTTGAAAAATTTTGAAAAAAAAATATGAATCCCTTAAAAAAATTGGAAAAAAAATCCAACTTTTTGAAACCCCTCTTGGAGCAATAACCCCAAAACTCAATCCCAGCCTTTCCTTTGTAGTATGGAACATTGCAGTACAATTTCAGAGAGATCCATACACTTAAACACAAGTTATTGTCTGGAAACTAGAAAAATGCTTGTTTTTGGCCCTTTCTTGACCCCTTATTCCTACATGTTTGGGGCAATTAAACCCTAAGATGAATCCCAACCTTCTACTTGTGGTATTAAACATTGTGGTACAATTTCAGAGCAATCGAAATACTTATACACAAGTTATTATCCTGAAACTAGAAAAATGCTTGTTTTGGGCCCCTTTTGGGCCCCTAATTCCTAAACGGTTGGGACCATCATCCCCAAAATCAATCCCAACCTTCCTTTTGTGGTATTGAACCTTCTTAAAAAATTTCATAGAGATCCATTCACATAGACTAAAGTTATTGTCCAGAAACCAATGTGTCTTCGGACAACAACGCAGACGAAGACGATGACATCATACCATTATACAATCCCAAAAAATTTATTGCGGTTGTATAAAAAGTAGATGTGGAATGATTGCCAATGAGAAACTATCCACCAAAGTTGAAATGAAGTGGATGTAAGCAATTAGACATGTAAGAGGTAACCAAATTTAAGCCCAGTTAGGCACTTTAACTAAAGTTAAGTCTGCATATATTGCCCGACCCATCAATAGCATGGCACAAATCATGTGTATGGAGACAAATATAAAACATAAACGTCAAACCACTGGCACTACAGTCTTGTCTCTGTGAACAAATATTTACAAACGTTACGGGTCTATATAGTTATATTTTTTTAGAGACAAGTGAAGGTGTGAAGGACTATTGGACTGTCGGATTAGAGATTTGTCTCATTGGGCTGTCAGATTATAGGACTGTCAGATTATAGGTCTGCCCATAAAAATTTACCAAACATGAGGATACATGTACATGTATATTAACCAAATTTGGGGCAACAGTCAATGTGCCCCTCGTCATATTGTAAGTGTATAGTCGTCGGTTTTAATGTTGTAAGTTTTCAGTACTTAACAGTGAAATTAATAGGAAAAGAATATTGGCAGATCAAGACTACAAGAGCATGGAAGTTTATAGTAGAAGTATAAGTGCCGTGGTAACTTTTTGTATCCCTTTTGAGGGTTTCCTCTTTTTTAAAGTCATTTTTTTTTCATTCATGATGTGTGTTAATTTGTCTTACTGTTTGTGGTCTTGTTTTAAATCTCTATTGTTAATAACAACATATCTATCAAGTGTATGTATGGATGGATAAGTTTTTCAATTTTCAGAAGTCTTCTGAAATCCACAATGTCATTTCATCGTCAAACCGTTTTCAGCTTCGAAGATTAGAATTGGTAATTCTTCATCATATCAGTGGTTGATTGCGACGGAAGATACTGTCCTGAAATTCCAAGAACCAAATTGACTTGGATCAGATTGGACGTTTTTTAGTATTATTTTTTTTAATTTCTCAATGTTTCCTTCTGCCAAAGTAATTAAAACAGAAGAGAATGACAGCAAAGACAGACGTATGTGATTTTAGTTTAAGGACTAATAAATCTGGAGAGATGTCAAACAGCTCAATAAATTTCCTTTAAGTTTAAGCCAAAAAAATTTAATCAAGTAAACGTAATCAGGCATTCAGGGTACTTTCTTGTAGTACCCAGTTTGAGTTGATTACTCACTTGTTTGTGCATGTTGTGCTAGGCTTTATTGTTTACAAAAAGCACTAAACAACCTGTACAAGCCAAAAAAACTTGTCACAAAAGTTGAGTGCACCCTAGAAGGTGTACTTGAAAAGGTCCATATTTATATAAATAAGATGTGGTATGAGTGCCAATGACTAAATGAGACAACTATCCATCCAAGTAACAATGTGTAAAAAGTAAACAATTATAGGTCAAAGTACGGCCTTCAACACGGAGCCTTGGCTCACACCGAACAGCAAGCTATAAAGGGCCCCAAAAAGACTAGTGTAAAACAATTCAAACAGGAAAACCAACGGTCTAATCTATATAAAAAACGAGAAATGAGAAACACTTATGACATACCTGTCAACTGACCCGGATCCTGCGGGTGTGACCTGAGATTTTCACAATTCTGAGGGGTCACCCGGAAAACCCACCTACTATTGACCAAATAACCCGGGAATTCGAAAAATAACACGTTTTCAACCGGATTCCTTAGCCTTCAGACTGATTAGATATAAAGTGATTACAATGAAATACCGGCAAATTCGTAATTCTTCCTGGACAAGAAGTTCAACTAGCTGTGTAAACTCAGCTCAACTGACCCATTTCAGTGCATGGCTTCACTTGACATCCAGCTTTGGTGTCAAACACAATGTTAATTAACACCAATTACCTTAGCTTTAAGGTCGTAAATAATTTGTGTATTTCAAAGTTGTTTTAAAAACAACTTGAGTTACTTGCCCTTTTTTGCCCATATACAATATACTCCTTAAACTTATGTTTTTATCTGTAAAAAGATTAAATCTAAAATGAATTGAATGCATAAACATATCACTTTGACTATTGTTCTACCTTCATTGACCTTAGAACAATTAAAAAAAAAAATTTTGAAAATTACTTTTTTCATCTATACCTCCTTTAATTGTTTAACTTTTTTTATTATTCTCTAATATCATCAAATATGGGTTTTAATGATTTAATGCTGCACAACTGTATGAAAAGAAAACACAAATTGGCACATAGTATATCATGGAATGAATATGAACAGGAATTAAGGCAATATATCACAAATCTTTCCATGGCCTCCAGGTGCAATGAAATAATAATATGTACAATTTTAAATTACTTAACTCTGTGGACATGTTTTGGAAACTTTGATATAAATTATAAGAAATGTCCCCATAATACTGAAATTCAGCTCTAAAAAGTTCGTACGCGTTATGACCTGAGATTTCATTCTTCTATGCAGGTCATCACCTGCATTTTCATTGTCATAGGTTGACAGGTATGTTATGAACCACACCAACAAACAACAACCACTGAACAACAGGCTCTTGACTTAGGACAGGTGTACTTGTTTTTAATAGCTAATATTTTTATTAAAAAACTTTTTTTAGGAAAATCATTACTAGCACTGCATGCAGTTATCCACTATCTATCATTTGTCTATTGAGTACATAATTGTCATTTATACATTTGTAAGTGTACAAGACTCAAGAGGAAAGCGTGTGGATTTTTTATAAAATTTCTTTATATGTTTAGCATTGAACATGTTGAATCAACAAACAGTTACATAATCCTTAACAGCCCATGTGTCAGTCTTTAACTGGAAGCCTTCCTCTCCTTTTTATATTTAAATACTTTTCTTTCAAATATATCTCTCTTTTCATATAAATAGTTTTAATTTGGCATATTCATAAGTTTTTATTGCCAGATTTATCATGTTTATGAATTATGTATTATGTGTTTGTAAATATATATACATCTTCCAAATTTGTATAGCTCTTGACACAAGAAAATGTATCTCTTATGGAAAAAATGGGCTGTTATATTGGAGAGTGCTTTGAATTGAGGAGATCAGGTCTGAATATTGATACTAAGTCTTGTAAATAATTTGAGAATGAATGCATATAATGTAATTTTATTAATTAATTGTGCATTCATATATCATGTATATATTGTTGTTGGCTCTGATTCTGACCAATGCTAATATACTAAATATATATTTACATGTACACTGTGATGTTTATTTTTGTTATTATCAATTATGACAATCAATTGTAACTGATTTTATGCCCTTTATGGGCCCTGTAATTTGGGAAATAAAAATATTCTATTCTATTCTATATACACATATATATACTGTATTTTCCTCATCAAATTATAATATAACAAAAAATCAAGATCTACCCACTGTCTACATGGTCTATATTTTTTCAAAATTATAAGAGGACTCACTATACATGTTATATGAACAAATACTATACACAAAATTATCAGCAATACAAGAATTACAAAAATATTTATATGACTGAAACCATTAATTGACTTCTGTAAGGAGTTATTTCCCTTAAATTATTATTTATGACCATGCAATTCCAGCCATTTTGTTTTTTGTCTTCAAAACCATAATAGAAATGATAAAAATAATTGTGTTTTTTACTTTCATTTGCAGAGAGTTTGGATTGGTTATCTCTTGGAAGTTTTCAATCGGAGTTAGCAGGTCAAATTAATCAACAGCCAACTGGGTAAATTGATAACAGAATATCATACTTGTATTTTATAGGTGTAATAAATTTCAGGTCACATTTATTATTTATATCTTCATGTGGATTCCTATATTTTAGTGGGTACAAATATTTTTCAAAGGATTGAAGAAAAATTGTATTTTCCAGGATACTTGATTTTTAGTGGTATTGCTAAAGTTCCCATACAAATACAAATCAAATTTATACTTTGTTGAACATTCACTTCGTAGTAAGTCTATAATTACAAAATCCATGAAAATTGGTCCCCAACGAATAATAATTAATCCACAATATATTGTCAAAAGTCAACAAAAACAATCCAATAGTTTATATCTTATTCCATAAACTTGTTGAATAAAGCTACCGGTACATAATGATTGACAGAGATAGTCTTTAAAAGATATTTTTATACGACCGCAAAAAAATTTTTGCGGTCGTATATTGGTATGACGTTGGGATTGATTTTGGGGGTTATTCCCGGTTATGGTACCAACAGTTAAGGAATTAGGGGCCAAAAATAAGCATTTTTGTAACTTCCAGACAATAACTTGTGTGTTAGTGTATGGATCTCTCTGACATTGTACCACAAGGTTCCATATCACATAGGAAATGCTGGGATTGATTTTGGGGATAATTGCCCAAAAAGTTTAGGAATAAGGGGCCAAAAAGGGGCTAAAAATAAGCATTCTTCTAGTTTCCAGACAATAACTTGTGTTCAAGTGTATGGATCTCTCTGAAATTGTACTGCAAGGTACCATACCACAAAGGGAAGGCTTGGATTGATTTTGGGGGTAATTGCCTCAAATTATTAGGAATTAGGGGCAAAAAAGGGGCAAAAAACAAGCCTTTTTCTAGTTTCAGGACAATAACTTGTGTGTAAGTGTATGGATCTTTCTGAAATTGTACTACAAGGTTCCATATCACAAAGGGAACGCTGGGTTTGAGTTTGGGGGCAATTGCTCTAAACGCAACATGATAGTGTAATGCACAAAAGCAAAAAAAGGGGAGTGGTCAATTTGCAACAGCATAGTGTATTGCACAAAAGCAAAAAATTGTTCAAATCATTTAACCAATTCTAAGTTCTTTGACTACAGTTATTCTGTGTCAGAAACCTATTATATGTCAAATATTTAATTACAATCCAAGTTCAGACCTGTATCAAGCGCAAATATTGTGTCCATTTATGCCTCAACTGTTCAAGGTTGGAACTCTGCGGTTGGACCGTTGCGGTCGTATCCAGCTGCGCTCGGCAAAGCAATTTATTCGTCTAGTTAACATTACATACAGTCTGCAGTTAAAGTTTTAAAAACATTTATTAGATTCATAAACCATCCTGGATTTTTACCAAACTTGGACAGTAGCTTAAGCTTTTTACAATCAAAAGATAGTATCTAGAGGAAAAATTTTAATAATTTTTTCCCCATTTTTACAAGCATAACTTTTTTCATACATTTCAAACGTTTTATTTCATTAACTGTAAATCTATTATGTGCATTCCCCTATCACACTGAAAACATAGACAACAGCAAAAGTAGGCTAGACACTGTGTTCAACAGAACCCTCACAAATTTTTTTAATGAAAATGTCATATTAAAAAAAAAAAATGCTGCCATTAAATGAAATCATATGGAAGTTAGACGTTTAAATGAAAAGTCACAACACATAGATTTCAACTATACATTAAAATTTTAGTAAAACTTTGACTTATTTGTAGTCGTTTGTGAATGAAGATAGTGAAAGACTCACATGCACCTTGTGTTCAATCATTTGTTATTGAAGCAGATAAATCAGCTTCATAAAAATTGTCAGCTGTCATGTGCCGCATTTTTGCGCCTGTCCCAAGTCAGGAGCCTTTGTTAGTCTTGTATGTTTTTTAATTTTAGTTCATTTATATGTTTTGGAGTTTAGTGTGACGTCCATTTTCACTGAACTAGCACACAATTTTATTTAGGGGCCAGCTGAGGACCACCTCCGGGTGTGGGATTTTCTCGCTGCATTGAAGACCCATTGGTGGCCTTTGGCTGTTGTCTGCTCTTTGGTCTGGTTGTTGTCTCTTTGACATATTCCCCATTTCCATTCTCAATTTAATGCTTAACCGTGTGATGCATTTTTGCATGCATTGCTCTTAAACTTCCTGAATGAATACTTTTAGTGGCTGTATCATAAGGGAGCAGTGAAAAGCTCACAGTTCTATTTGTTAATAAATGAATTGAAAATATCATTTTATTTTTTCTTCAGAAATGAAGATGATCATGATGATGTTGGGAAGATTACAGATAGATCATCTTCAGGTAAGAGTTTTTGAGGAATCAGTAGAAAAAGATTGCCAGTCACATTTAAATTATCATCGTTGTAATTTTGTTCTTTCAATGCTTAGTTGAATAATTAACTAATGTGTAACGATTATACATCCATTTACCAGTACATATAATTGCAAACCATCATAACCAGTAGTATACATAGAAAAGACTTCCTTTTATGAAAGAGGATACAGGAACCTTGGTGGCTGAGTGGTCTAAGTACTGTAAATTCATGAATTTTTGCATGCATTCATTATTTCGACATTTAAAATTCATGAACAAAAATGCAAGATTTAACTATTGTGATTTCAGGAAAAGCTTCATACATATTTTGTAGGTATGCAATTCATACAAGGTTTATTTCAATTTTATTCATTTCAATTTCAGAATCCCCAGTACATGAATATCACAAAAAGAAAAAGAAAGAGAAACATAAACATAAAAAGAAAAAGAAAAAAACAAAGGTGAAATCACCTGAAAGAGAAATTCCTACAGTCAACATTATCAGGTATTTAAAGCAACATTTGATGATTTTAATACAAATTTAAGAACGTTTATTGTCGAATTTACATGCTTTCTATACAAATGTTCACCTTTTTTGAAAGAATTCTATCAGTAATATTTCTGAAAATAAAATAGATAAATGCATTTATTTTTTCGATTTTCAGTTATGGTCTAAAAGCCAAAGTTGTATGCAAAATTTTACAAAAATCTGTAAAATAGCCCATTTACTGTATTTACAGCTTTTCTACCTGAGTACAGTGTGTTCATGAATTTATATTTGCTTGTTAGATAGGTGGATAGTAAAATCGTTGTTACAGTTACCTTTGTCTCTTTTACTTTAGGAGTTAGCTCATCTAGTTATTGAGTATGTAGTCATAGGAAGTGTCCATAACTTTGAATGGACTTGTAGAGTCCTTTTATCATTCCTCAGGTGAAGGTAATTTTGACATCCTGATAATCTAGATTTTTTTATTATTGAAGGAAAGTCTCAAATTCCTGTATTGGTGCATATGGCATTTCCAAATGAAATTTTTTAGTTTCATTAGAACCCTTAAAATCTTGCAAAAAATAGTCATGATTAATTTACCTAGTATAACATGCTAGTATATATATCCACTTCTTTTGAACTTTAGTGGATAGTTTTCTCATTGGCAATCATACCACATGTTTAGGAATTTTTGTTAAAAGGGATAAAATACATATCTCTTTTTTTCAGAGAAGTTTTATTTAAGGGAAACAAGGTGTTTATTGAAGAAATTCCAGATTTAGAATCTAAAGATGCTTATAGAATAGACAGGAAGTCAGACATTAATACATGGAATTATGGTTCTCTGTATAAAGGTCATGTGGCCAAATACCATGGAAACCTGCATGATTGTATTGGATCATCATTTGCACATAAGGTGGTGATGAAAGAAAACAAACAATCGAAGAAGACAGATTTTAATAGATACTGTAGCAAAGAAAGTCGTAAACTTTGTCTTAGTATCCCATTGCAAAAGTTATTACCTAAAGGTCAAATAAGAGCTGACCACACAGAGGTCATCAGTGTGAAAGACACTTCAGTACTTAATAAAACTAGTGACATTCGTGAACGCTTATTGGATAATGCCACATCTTTATATATTCAAGGAAAAGGAAAGGAAAGTGTAAATGATGAACCTGATATTACTGAAGAGAATGCCATTTTGTACAAAACTATAGCAGAATTCAACAGAAAAACTAGAGAGAATCCGAAAGATGTTGATCTATGGCTAGAATTTGTAGATTTTCAAGATAAAGTGGTTTTAGAAGATTCAAGCAACAGAAAAGTTACAGAAAATAACATCTTAGAAAAGAAGATTTCTATTATTAAGAAAGCCATGGAAGCTAATCCAGCATGCATTCAACTTAAAATGAAATATTTAGATTTGTGTAAGGGAACAATGTCACCTGATATTGTTTCCAAGGAAATGGAGCAATTACTGTTCATTCACCCAACAAATATGTTGCTATGGCAACAGTATTTACTTTTTCATCAGAGTTGTGTATCCAAATTTACAGTGTCAAAAGTTTGTAAAGTTTACCATGACTGTTTTAATAAATTGCATGGATATATGGATGGTAAATTACACACTCATACTATCAACAAAAACCTTCATCGGGAAGTTTTAGGTAGGAAATATTCTATAAACTAATAAGTGTAATGTACATGTAGAAGAAATTGGTGATACCAACATTTAGCCCATAAAATACTAGGAATACTTTAAGGCCTAATGAAATATTTGTCTGCTTCCTGCTTCAAGCAGACCATATGTTCAATCGCTAACCTTGAAACAGTTTAATATTACATTGCCAATTATTTTTTTTAAAGTGTTTTGTGTCATTGGGGTAGACTAGGAATCATATTTCCTCTGACTTAAATTGTCCAATCTGTATTAGAAATGGCAAAAGTCCCATTGTGCAGCCACAAATAACCAAATGTGTAGTGTATGAGGGATTTGTACTTCCAGAAGACAATTTACATGATTTATTTTGTTCTCGATTTTGTTGACATGGTTGATAAGATAGACTAAAATAAAAAAAAAAGTTTTAAATTCTCACCTACCTTCCCTATTTTATTTGGCAGGAGGCAGTAAACAGACATACATTTGTATATAGTTTTTTTCTTACATAAGTAAAAAAATGTCTATGGAAGAAACCTTCAATTTTATTATTTCTTCAACTGTTTGGTCATGTTGGTAGTAATAAGCATTGTGTATTAAAGTTTTATTACAATTTTGGTAAACTTAAGTTAGAGAAACCAATTTCAGTACGCTTGTACATACTCATGTACAGACTGACAAGGATAAACCTGAATGTCCCCTTTGCCTAGTGGGGGGGGGGGGGGGGGCTAAAAGATTTAAAACAAAGAAAAACAACTTTGAAACTGTGAATGATGATTGATTGTTGGTTGCTTAACATTCAGTAGCAAGAAACTACAATGAAACCATACAATTTACATGAATAAATTTTAATACAAAAGTAAGATAGATACAGCTAGTGAAAACAGACTATCTTGTAATGAATTTTAACATTTAATCAAATTTTGTTTCAGATGTGTTTGTACAATATTGTTACTTCCTCAAGCAAGCTGGCCAGATAGAGAAAGCTGTGGCCAGTTTCCAGGCCCAGATAGAGTATAACTTGTTTTGTCCATCTGCAGTCACAGGCATGTATAAAGAAAGCATGTACCTGTTTGAAAGTTTCTGGGACAGTGGAGTGGCGAGAAGTGGGGAAAGTGGAGCCAAAGGTTGGAGTTACTGGTACACAAATAAAGTGGTAGTACCTGAATTACAGGCTACAGAAAATAGTAAGAATATTTATAACGGCTAAATTTGCTTTTTGATGAAAATGTTTCTTAGATAATTTTGATGTGAGGGTATTAACTGACATTCTTCTATTGTACAGGTTAAGTATTACAATTGTTTATGGAAGCAATTGATTTTCTTTTTTTTATGCCCCACCTAGGGGCATTATGTTTTAAGGTCTGTGCATCCGTCTGTCTGTCCCGCTTCAGATTAAAGTTTTTGGTTAAAGTTTTTGGTCAAAGAAGTTTTTGATGAAGTTGAAGTCCAGTCAACTTGAAATTTGGTACACATGTTCCCTATGATATGATCTTTCAAATTTTAATGCCAAATTAGAGTTTTGACTCCAATTTCACGGTCTACTTAACATAGAAAATGATAGTGCAAGTGGGGCATCTGTGTACTATGGACACATTCTTGTTTTAAATAATTTGTTACAAGTATAATGTTGAATAATCATGAAATAACATTACTTATCATTATTCTTTATGCCTGGTGCATCATTACAAAAATATGGAGATGAGCCAGGTATGATTGCCACTGAGACAACTTCATTTATCCACCAAAGTTCAAATGAAGTGGATGTAAGCAATTATAGGAAACCATGTCTAGTTCATTCTGAATAACTCAAATATGAAATTTTGCAAAAATATTCTGGCATTATTGTTCATTGATTGATTGATTGTAACTGTAAATTCAGAAATTATTGCGAGGTTTTTATTTATGAGAATAATGTGACTTGGTGAGTATTGCAATAACAAGAACTCACATTCTGAAATCCAATACAAATATACATGTATGTACGCATATTTTTTCTGAAATCGCAATAATTTATCTCACAATTTTGTCCATTCTTCTATAATCGCAATAATAAATGCACTCAATAATTTCTGAATTTACAGTATTTGCTTCAAACATTTTATGCACATTGAAGTTGTTGATCAAGATCCACAGTTATAAATTTGGCATTATCATTGGTTGTCAAAAATAAATACATTACAATTCATTTGGAACTCAGGTGGATATTTGTCTCATAGGCAATCATTGTAAAAGCATAGATCTCCTTATTTTTATATTAATAAATGCAGGCATTAAATTCTGAATTAACTTTGGATAATGTAAAATATCAGCCTTTACACAATATGAAACATATTTGCTGTTCTAGAAATACTTACATGTGACATATTTATTTGCAGAAAACAGGATAATTTGTAATATTATTTGTCTGCTTCAGAAAATTTGGATGCCATTGAACAAGATATTGTGAAAAAAGAACAACTAAAGTGGAAAATTTGGAAGGAAATAGAAATAGAGAGACAGTCAGCTCACTGGTTACCATGGAGACCAGATTTATCTAAGAATGAGACTGAAGAGGACTGTGAGGACTTGGATCGTCTGGTCTTGTTTGATGACATCAACAGCATACTGATGGTTTTCCCATCGTCGCTGCATTTCCAATTGGTGACATCTTTCCTCCAATTTCTAAATGTTGGTGTTGAAAGCCAAACTGTTTTACCTCCGTGTTCAATTGATAACTTACAAAGAATCATAAATAATACAGAAATAATCCTTGTTCAAGATTACATGGCTAAGTCTGATATGAAGCAAGAAATTATTAAGTGTTTTTTGGATCAAATGATAGATAAATTTGATGGTGAAAATAAAACGACATTTATTTTACACAAAATGTACTTTCACTTTCAGTTATGTCAAAATGAAAGTAAGAAAATAAATAGATTTAAGAAATTTGTCAAAGGCATGCTAAAAGAAGAGCACTGCAGAAGTAATTTATGTGTATGGGGTGCTTATTGTGATATTTTATGCAAATGTGGTTGCCATAGTGAGGCTATTGCTGTCATAGAGACTGCTTTGTCTCTGGTTACTGATAATACACAGAAACATAGTAAAATAAAACTGTACCGCATGCTTACAGAACTATATTTAGGAATAAGCTCAGGTGAAAAAGAGGCTACATTACCATGTGATCTTGGTAAGGCACAACATGTTTTAGTATGTTTTATTGAAGATACAAAATATGAAAAATCTGCTGTGGACATATCTGCCATTTCTGTTCTGCGATCGAGGAAAAAATTGGAAAGTTTATGTGATAACAGTATGGAAAATCTGACAACTGACAAGGTGCAAGATCTGTCAAAAAGTGAGCTTAAATACATCAGTGATACTTTTAAACTGCTGTCATTGTTCGAATATAGTTTTGGAAAGCATGAGATAGAATTGGCTTCAGCAGTGCTAGAAGATGCAGTGAATCATCTACAGGAATTCCTAAAAGTTGATGAAATTGAAGAGAACATAGATGAAAAAATAAAAAATGTGATGGAAGACCTCTTCGACTTTTCCATTATATTATCAAAACACCATATGGCTGTAAATATTACACCATTGTCAACTTTACGGCAGATTGTACAACATGCAATGAAAATTTTCCCAGGGAATCCATATTTTTTACAAGTTTTTATTGACATCGAATTAAAAATGTACATTTCTGGCAGACTAGACAGATATTTCAGCCATACCATTAGATCCGTTGATTCACCGATTCCTGTGATATTTGCTGTGTATTCTATATTGTGTAGACAGTCTGCTATAGATAAACAGTTATATACAGGTACGTGATTTTTACATGTTATGATCTGATTAAAATACAGACCCTCTGTTTATGCTTTACTTACAAGTGTGGACACTGGGTTGTACTTCAGTCAGAATGTAATCTCAACATACATCATTGGACATTGTATGTAGCAAGTGCGCTCGAACCCAATCTTAATTGACTAGGATAGTCAGTTTTCCTGCCAAAGGTTGTGGTTCTCCAGGTATTACCACATCTAGCATAGGAGTGGGAAGTTCAACAAATTAATAATGTTATTAGTAGTACCAGTAAACAAGTGTATTTATAATGCATCAGTTTTGTTAAATTACGCATACTACATGTATATGAAAATAAAATGCTCTTTTTTTGTTTTAATAGCTCTACAAATTCTGAATTTAAACTATAAAAAATAGATCTGCACATTTAAAAGCTTAGGAAAACAAAACTTTCTTAACTTTAGAATTAAAGGAATTACCAAAATTGCAGTAATCAAATGAATATATCAAAATGAAAACATTGATAAACTTGAACCATAAAACACATGATATTAATGACATTTTAATTTGACAGGGGAGGTAACTGTGTCATCTGCAGGTGGCTTGATCAATCGTATCAGATCATACCTAGAGAGGGCGCTAGGAAATACATCTGTCAGTCAGTGTCCTTTGTTGTGGAGGCTTTACCTCCATTCTGAGGTATTTATATTTATACATCATTGATTCTTTAGTTTATTCATTAAAGTCATATGATCATTCAAATTTAACCAAATAGAGATGCTTAAAGAGCTTTGTCTGGCAAGCCTTGACGTTTTACATTTGAATTTAACAGCATATTATATGATTTTGATACTTTATAAATCTACCTAGAGTATGATTACCAGTTGGGGGAACATAAATCTCGGAATACCTGGCTTGGATTTTTTGAAAATCTTTGATGAATGGCATTAGGGATATAGAATATCAAGTTTAAATCATTCTGGTGCTAGGGGGTGTCTTAAACTTGCAGTGAGATGAAAGTTATTTTGCTTTGTGTTGAAGGCCTCAATGTGACTTTGAGATGAAGAACAGCAATAAAAGCGCTGTTCCTTTACTTTTTGTGTTATTTGCTGTGCATGTACTGATTTTGTGTCATGGATAAATATAGATATTGTAAATATCAGCCCTAGGTAACAATATATTGCTTCTGTGGCTAGTGATTACAGCTTAAAAGATAAAAAATTTCTTAGTTTGTTTAGGAACCAATACTGACCACAATATATGCTTTAAAGCTTATTCATGTATCTTGTTTATATCAATTTTTCTTTCAAGTGTTTTTCTTCTTCCATATTTCTTGTCGTATCTTTTAGTGAGCTAACCAAGATAACTTTGGATCAAACTTAATATCACCATGATCACTGTGTCTAAACATTATGACATCATCAAATACCATGGGTCTGACTAAATATCTTTCATTTTTTTACAGCATTAATTATACACAGATATGTAAAGTAGTTGGTTCACTTACTCATATTTTTAACCCTAAAATTCTGAAAAATTTAAATGCAATAGTGTTGTGAAAATTAGATGAAAATATGTGTTTTATTTGCGTCATTAGTGATGTGTTTGTAACGTCCTAATGGTGGGTGAATTACGTTAAAAACCTGTTTTTTTGCATAATTTTGCAAAATTTATGTCAGTTTTCTGAAAAATTAACAATGATGCCTGACCCCTCGCCCAAAAATTTTGTTGTAAAATATTCTTTATAGCTTGCTGTTCGGTGTGAGCCAAGGCTCCGTGTTGAAGACCCTACTTTGACCTATAATTGTTTACTTTTTACACATTGTGACTTGGATGGATAGTTGTCTCATTGGCACTCATACCACATCTTCTTTATTTTTTCAACCAACATTTCAATGGGCAAGGTGTTAAACTACATATAAAATCATGAAATAAGATGGAAAAATGGACAGGTGACAAAATCTTTCTATTTCAGGCTTATATATTTATAATATATGAAGATATATATTTTTTCTCATTACACTTTCATAAATAATATATTCAGCAATACATACACATCAGATTTACTCAAACAATTGAAATTCTTCCAGTATGAATAAGAAGATGTGGTGTGAGTGCCAATGAGACAACTCTCCATCCAAGTCACAAAGTATAAAAAGTTAACAATTATAGGTCAAAGTACAGCCTTCAACAAGGACTGTTTATTTAAGTTACTGGCTCTACTCCTTTAAAATGGGGATTAGCTGAATGATACAGACATGGGGAATTACAATATTATATTATTATAATAATAATTGGTCTTGACGATTGCTAAAAATAGTATTGGATGATATTTATTTTTTTATATTATCATATTATTAGGTACAGTTTGGTAACCTTACTCGAGCAAAGGGTATATTCTACAGAGCTCTTCAGTCATGTCCTTGGTCAAAGGTTAGTTTCTTTATCAGCCTGAAAATTAACTTACTGTTAAATACTTTTATTCATTGGTCCAATTTTCATGGTTAAAGAAACACGTTATTTGGGATTAGTCAAAAAGATAAGATGTGACTTATATATGTTAACGGCAATAAGTGAAATTAGGCATTAAGCTTAAATCCTAGGCAATAAGCTAAAGCCTAGGCAGTAAGTTTATTGCTTAAATAATGTTAGGCATTACTCTTAAATCCTGAAAATTATGTCCAGGCATTAATGTTAATGCCTAAAATGAAAATGAAAGTAAATAAAAAGAAATGTATTCAAAATACATTTTGTACATAATAAAATAATAAGAACTGAACTTTGAATGTCAATTACATGAAATAAAATCATAAGTTAAATATTGATGTTAAAACTCATTGAATAAACCTCTTAAAATATATGCAAACTTGATGGATAGTTGTCTCATTGGCAATCATACTACATCTCCTTATTTTTATATTGATAAAAAAATGGATTGAAATTTATTTGTTACCAATTAGTGTGGAGCTATGGCACAGACTATTTCACAGTTTTAATTGACCACTGTTAATTCGTTGATCCTCATCCATGCAGTGAGCATGTCATGAATATTTCCGTTTAACCACTCAACATACTACCCTGTGATTGGAGATGTATTGGCTTCCCGTGAACAGTAACTTGTTATGGCCACATTGGCATTAATTCAGATATAACGTTAGCTGTAAATTCACAACCTTTGTCACTTTGCTGTTTATATGGCACACCAAATATTGTGAAAACATAAACTAAATTAGAAGCCACCTTTGAAGCACTTTTTGACGTAAAAGCTCTAGTAATATAAAAAAAAATTATATATTAAGTGATCTTGGTACACCATGAGAAATTAGTTTCCATCTTACTTTGATTGGAAATCAATTAAATCAACCTGTCCTCTACTGTAAAATTTTTGAATAAATCAGGTTTTTCTATTACTCCCTACTCCCTTCCCTATGCACAATTTATCATTTTACAATTTACACAAAATGGAAGAAATAGTACAATGAAATCATGGAAAATGTTTGCAAAGCCATTATTAGGTTGTTTAATTCTACAGTCTATAATGATAATAGACCGCTTTCACATATGTCTGTATGTGTTTTTCCCAAAATACCATAGAGTTCCTCTAGAAAAACATAAACTTTGAAATTTCCATCATCATTCTCTTTTACTTTAGTTACCAGTCTTTCAAACCTTCAATGGTAAAAAATGTCATACCATTTTAAAGGGGCATTAGCTGTCAAATTCATGTTCACCGATTTGACTCAAATTCTTATATATGATTTATAACATACTAAAAGGTATATCCAAATTATAAAAAGTACAAAATAAACAATTAACAATGCATGGCTCGATAATATGGATCAGCATTTCGTGTGTATTTGAGTTAAGACGCCATCTAATTAACTATCGAGGTGACTTCTGAAGACTGCCGACGGTCATATAACCCAATATAAACATAAATATAGATATAAATAGATAGCGAACTCGTGCAATTGGATTTTTCTAGGTCTGTTTGATTTCATATTATAGAATAAAAATATATGTTAATCATCGTTTTTACCTGTATAAGAATGAGTTTTTGTGGATTGAATCAGTCAATTAAATGGTTTACGATGAGTCTTATGTAGACGAAACGCGAGTCTGGCACATCAAATTATAAGCCTGGTACTTTTGATAACTATTTACCCTTGTTTCACTTTCAATGTTGACATTCTTTTCCTTTTAATAACTGAACACACATAATTCATACGTAACCCATCTCTAGCTAAGGGGTTAAATTGAAGGTCACATGAATACGGATTCAATGAGATAGAATTATTCACTTGCAAGTGAATAATTCATCAGTGATGTTTCTTAGCTTACCGGTATTTTGACAAAATTGAATCAAACTGGCTGCTAAAAGTGAATTATTATTTCACTATTTCACATTCATTAATGATTGAACAAAAAAAATCATATATTATTTTTTTTATATATAACTCGAAGCTAATGCCCCTTTAAATTGTAATAGTCTATAGCTGATTTATTTCTAATTTTGAAAGTTTAATCTTTGCCAAATGATGATTGTACTTTTGCCTTGGGTATATATGATCTTTGTTTTCCCTGATTCAAATTTATATTCCGCAACGATTCAAGAAATTTGTTGTTGCTTAAATGCTAATAATCTGGATTAAGAAGTGAAAAGACAAGATGGGTATTTAAGAAAATTACATATCCAATAAAACTGATGGAAAGTTAATGTGACTTGCAAAATTTCATATCTTCAGTTGTCTATTTTTGACCAGCTCAAACCAGCTCTACCATTGAAGAGCAATACCACAAAGAAATACGAGTAAGCTCTGTTTTGAATACAAAAAATACTAAAATTTGAAGATCCTTTAAATCAGTTTATATTAACTTTTGGAATATAATTTTTTTAGATATTACTCATCAAGAATATTTCAACGAATGTACATGTATTTGGAAGATAAACAAAAACCCCCAAGTTAAGTTATTGCCTGAAATGATGTTTGGCAATAGGTTGAATAAGCATCATCAGATTTTAGGAAATAAGCTTAAAGCCTTAAAATTTCAGGCAATAACTTAATGCCTATGCGTTAGCTTATTGCCTAGGATTTAAGCTTAATACCTGATTTCACTTATTGCCGCTAATGTATATATTCATCAAAGAAATACCCAAAACACACTTATTATTATGCTTCGTAGCTAACAACCATGTACTGCAAAATCAACTTATTTTCACGTATTTATAGATTATCGATGGTTTTTCAAGAGGGTGTTTCTCAGCTACAATCTCATCAACGGACAACAACCCTGAGATGAGATGTGACCAAGAAACATCCTCCAGTTTCAACAACCATTTATAATCTGTTTATCGCTAATTTGCATATGACATGTATGACTTGGTTGATGTTTACATTGACAACAGCATATGTGCCCCTAGTTTCTGAGGAAAATTTCTATTTCAAGGGAGTAGCATGATATGAAAAAGATCAGAGGAAAAATACACAAAATAGCAATAAACTACATTTTATGTTTAGCTCTTATAATTACTAGCTAACTCGCAGCAATTTATTTTCTTGATGTTTTTATATAAAGGAAGGTCATGTTTAACATATAGTCGCATTAACTGTTGACTTGCGGGAATTAGTTGGTTTACATTATTTTATTGTTCATATTGAGCGTTCTTAAAAATATTGTGTAAACCTGATGATGGATGGCTGCTTAATGTCCAGCAGCAAATTAATATGCATATTCAGGACCAGAACCCTGCTTTGTAATTGATCGACATGCTGAGTCAGATTTTTAATTTGCTAGTTCACCAGGTAACAGTATGCAGGAAGATACATGTATGTCACCTTACCCTGACACATTATTCTGACTTCGAGCAGACCAGTGTTTGCTCTTACTCCTTAATGCCGCATGCTTAGTGGAGAAGCAGCAAATACCAATTTTAATGTCTTCGGTTTGACCCGGCAGTGGTTTGAACCCACGACCTCTCACACTCAAGGCAAACACGCTACCACAAGACCACCAAGGCATTATGTCTAATTATTTAACTTTATTATATCTTTTTTTCTAGGCCTTATATTTAGATGCTGTGTCACTGTTTACCAAAGATAAAATAGAAGAGATTGTGGACTTGATGACGGAGAAAGAAATCAGACTACAGATCCCACTTGAAGAGGTTGATATTTTGATGGAAGATGCCACTGACAATAATTAACTTTAAAGATCAGAAAACTTGGGCTAATTAATAAATAAAGTGTACTAATGGCTAAATTCTTTCCTAGAACACATTATTCAGTTCTTATTTTTATGCTCTGCCTACAATAACAGGGGCATAATGATTTCTTGTGTGTATGTTCATCTGTTGGTTTGTTTTTCTCATATCAGGTTGAAGTTTCGGTTTACGGTAGTTTACCATGAAGTTGTAGTCGTCGCCTCATCTAGAAACTTGGTTCTCATGTTCATTATGATGCAAACTTATGTGAAGATATGCCAAATTAAGGTTTTGATCCAGATTTCATGGTTCGCTGAGCATGGAAATGTGATCATGTGTGCGGGACATGGTGTCATATAGAAACATGGTGCTAAAATCAAATATCCATTAAAAATACATTTTTTTTTTTCAATCTATGGAAATAAATGTATCCACAGCACAATGTCATAAGCTAAATAAATCAAGACACACCTTAATGTGCCAGTGTCATTCATTTGTTTGATGCAGTATAGAGGACTTTCACATTCCTGCATTTTCCCCCTATATTTTTGATGTTACAATGCAATTGTTATTACATCACAATAAAGGCATATTGTTATTTGATGTCCTTTTGATATAAAAACACATCATCTAATTAGCATGCTTAAATGAAACTTGAATCCAAATTTCAGAAAGCCCTTAATTGTAGTTCTTGAGAAAAATAAACTTGAATAATTCAGCACCATCTATCCACTACCGTTTCTCGAGGAGTAATCGTAGTGATCGGAATATAACGACTGGATTATTCGGATTAGAGAAAAATGTGATGAAAATTTCATAAATGGCCACCATGTGTAAGAATATATGATTGTTCTGTAAAAGGTCACAGGCAGTACATTCCCCTCCCTCAGATCAGGGGTATATAAAACACCATCTTGAATATGCAATATACCTCCCTCCCTCAGAGAAGGTATAACTATCATGCTATCATCTTTAATAGATATTCATGTAATATTTGTAGCTGGACTTCACTTATAAGCATCAATCAATCAATAAATAAATATTAAGAACAAAACAACAACAAAAAAACAGTAAATATTTATTAGACAATAAACATTGTAACAGGAATGTATAACAACAAGCTTAGCAGATAATGGCAACAATGATTATACAAATATTATCGTATGGATGGGATGTGTTATATCAAATATTTTTTTCAATCTGCTGTCTGGAAATTAATATTCAAATTTTGTACAATTTTTTTTAATTTCAGTCTAAATGGGGGGAAATATAAAAAGTCCAAAACCCAGAAAAAACAAATTCTTCAAATTTTCTCGGAAAGACTGCACATTACACTCGATTACCAGCTATCAGTATTGTAGAGATAATAGGATTTGTGTTCCAGATGCTAAAAAAACCCAATTGTCTATACAGTAGATGTTTCGCCTGCGTTCCTGATTGCCATTGCAATACAATGGATTTTGTAACACGTACTGGTACACCTTTTTTGATCTGTGTTACCTATTACATCTACAGTACTGATAACCCTAAATAGGGTGTGTATACTTTCCTTACATAAATTTGCTATAAACACAATCATGATACATAAAGTTTCTATAAAACACAATCATCATATAATTTCTTAAATTTGCTGTAGTTCTGTAAACAATTTTGCAAAATCGAAAAAATTCAGTACTAGTACATCACCTACAAAATCTCTTTATTGTTATATATTATTTAATTTTGGATGTAACAAGTCTTCTGATTGGCTGAAAGTTTTTTGTCTATCAGCTCATAGACATAATTTTGTTATGTGACATCATCAACATTTTTTCATGATTTACTCCTTAAAAATGGAATTTTGAATTGAATTTTAAGGAATGACGGTAATATTTTTTCTGTCTATTCAAAATAACCTCAAAAATGTGGTGCATACTTTTAAATAACCTGCTACGCGGTTTATTCAGTGTGCAACACATTTTTGTTGTTATTTCTTCATAGATAGTCATTCCTTAAACACAATGATACAAATAGTCCAGATACTCTTTTCACAAAAAAATCTCACAATATAAGATGATTTGAAGTTATAATGAAATGTTCAAGACTTGTGAGTATTTTTTTCATATTAGATTTTATTTGAAATGAGTCGCTGTATTTTAAAGTTTTAAGAATCTATACTCCTTGAATCTTTCTTGTTTATAGTTTTGTGTGCATTTTTAATTGTGATTGTTAAACTTTTGACAAACATGATAGATAAATTATTTGGATTTCAGGAAATGCAAAATACAAATAATGCTTTCAACATTTAAGCTGCAAGTTTTTATTTTTGTGAAACCTATTGTCGCAATTTTTCCACAATAATAAAAACATCACAAACATTTCTAAATTACTTGATACATGTATATCAAGAGATGTAAGCATGCCTTTTTAGTCATGAGTTCAGTTGAACTTTAAGAGGTCTAACCACACATTGCCTTAAATTAATATCATATTTTGTAATTATGAATTCTACATTAACGAGGTTCTGACAAAATAAAAAAATATTTAAAAAAATATTAATACAAAAATCTATTGTTTATCAGAGATTGCACATAAAAAAATAAGTCCTTTACTGATATATTGTTCTTATTGGCTATCAAAACAACATTATACATTTGGTAGACATTTTGTACATAGATATTATTGTGGATTCATTTATTTTCGTGGGTACAAATTTTTGTGGATTGCGGAAAACTTGCCTTTTCGTGGATATGTGATTTCGTGGTTTTGCCATATTCTGCATACAACCTGATAGTAAATTTGTACTTCGTTGAATATTTGAATTCACAGTTCACCTGTATCCACGAAAACCACGAAAATTGGTATCCAACGAATATTAATGAATCCACAGTACTTCATTAATAGACCACTTTCGAGTCTGTTGCGTTTCCGTCAAAAACTTTGGTTTTAGTGAACATCATTCGTGAGTTTAGGGGCATCATCACTTCCTTCCCATGTTGAGCGAGTGGTTGAAAAAATATGATGTTATATTGCATGAATTATTTTGCAAATTAAATTCTTATAATTGATAATCAGCACTGCTGTCAATCGGGAATTGTGAGTACCTACGTAAACAAACATTATTTCTAGTTTATCCTGCATAATGACGATCACGAAGAAGCTTGATGAATTTTAATAGTGCAGGGATACAGGCGAGCCCCTCTATCTGGTAAATGACATCATAAAGGCACACATAATTGACGAACTTTTCTGGTGAAGGACAGTACTCTTAAGTGGTCTATTCCACCTGGAATGGCTTTAACAGGAACACAGGGAGATGTTGGGTACATGTAAATGAGACAGCAACCTAATTTTACCTTACTCAAAAAGGGTTAGGGTTAGGGTTTAGAGGGCAACTTACAGTGTTCAATGATAGACAAGTGTTTATACAATATGTAAAACATTTAAATTGCTCAATCTTAAAAAGAAGTGAATAAATTTAACAGAGACTATCCAACATCTGTCATGCCCGCAAAATTCCCAAAATAACATTAAGATACCACTCTCAAGCTCCTGTGACTCATTTCACAAAAAATATTACGATGAAAATTGATCGTAAATTATACTGAAATGTTCATGACTTACAATTATTTTTTCTCGTAATATTTTTTGTGAAATTAGTCGCTGACTTTGGAGAGGCACATGAACATGTGAAAGGGTTAAACTAGGATTTTTTTTCAATTTGAAACCTTTAAATCTGGAACATATTAAATTACCTTATTTTAAAAAAAGAAAAACCTTTGTTGATTGTGGTGTTGATTTCCTATCAACTAACCTACAACCCAGATCAAAAAGCATTTCAAAGTTTAACTGGTGAATGCTTGTTTACCTCAAGAGTAAATAGCATGCCAAGTCATGTAATATAAATTTTTAAAGTAATAAATACTAAAACTACCAAAAAACACCATTTCTAATTTATTAAAAGAAAAAAATTACCAAAGAAAAATGAGCAATTTATTTAGACCTGGATTTATTGATGATATTAACCCGACTATCGAATCATCACAGAAAATGTGAGCTTTTGAAAAATAAATATTTCATATATGAAAGTAAAGACTAAAAGGCAGATTTTATTTCTAAAATTAGGACTAATGATAGATCTTTGATTTACGTACTAATCTGTGTAAAACGCTTAGCAAACTAAATTAAATGTTAAAGATATCTCATCCTGTTTTACTAACTACGTTTCTTAATAATAACTGCAAGATTTATTCTCTACTTATGTTAATAAATGTTGAACCTTTTCTGAATTCCTAACAATTTTCCTTTGAAAATTGTCGAAATTCAAATAACAGAACTTCCACACAAAAATAAATACATTAACGACACACATGTATGCAAAGCTTTAGTAAGTCCCAATGGTTAAAGCAGTATGTTAACAGCAAAGAAATGAAAACCATAAAATACATCACATATTTACAAGAACAAATATATGTAAACAACTGAGTTATGTAATGATATGTAGATACACACATATTTAGTTTATTCAAATAAAGACTCAACGTACCTAAGGTGTAGGTACAAAAACAATATAAATACAACCCATCTACACAAAAATATACCATCTTTTGTGAATTTTCAAAATTAAGGGAAAAGTCCCCTTAAAAATTTTAAATATGCAAAGCTAATATAAATACATGTATATGCAAAGCTAATAAAAATAAATATGCTCAAACAATACAATTTCATTATTATACAGACAGCAAATAACATTGATGAAAATATATTTACCATAATTTAACTTCAAAATGCTTTTAAATATTTCCATTATACACCATTGCTTTATTGTAACAACAAACATTAGTTGTTTTTACTTACTTTGACGTATGGTCACTTATAATTAGAAGTTCCCTATTGATTTTGAGGTCACTTCAATTACAGTCAAGGTAATAATAAAATAAAATAGACCTAAAAGATTAATAAACATGAGTTTCAAATTGAAGTTACACCATTAAAGCCAGAGCGTCATGACCCCCAAATTACCTCCTCAGAGACAGCCTGGCTACAGACCTGTTTATGAATAGCAAAGGTACCAGATTACAAGGGATATAACAAGACTATTAAGAGGAGATAATTTTAAAATTCCTTTATGTAGATGGACTTGCTAAAAGTAGCCCATTCACACATAAGAACTAAATCATTCTCAGCTATAATAACCAATATGGAGAAAATATCGATTATTTCTAATAGGTAATTTGGTTTAAAAAAATAATTTACTAATGTGTCTTATTAAATAACATAAATATGAAAAGTAAATTTCAACATATAAAAAAACCTGATGACATGGCACAACCATATATTTATTTTTATCAATAGTACCGCTTAAGTCGACGCTAGGGGCCGTCTTGACCTGGTTGTAGGGTATGAATGATTCGTTCATTGTTGAAGACCCTATATCTAAAAAAAAGATGTGGTATGATTGCCAATGAGACAACTCTCCACAAGAGACCAAATGACACAGAAATCAACTGTCAAGATGAAGAACAGGAATAAAAGCCCTGTTCATTGATAATTTTCTATGTTTTCTATGTATTGTGTGCGATTTTGTCCCATGTATATTTACTCCATATCCATTCATTTTCTATTAGTATGGAAATACTTCTATTCTTAGATGACAATGTTCTTAATGCATTTCTCCCCAAGGGTGACTGGGGAATAGAAGTATGGTCACCATTGGTCTTCCTCCGACCGGCGGTAAAACCCTCGTCAAAGTGGGGCGTCCGTTTGGCTGTGCGGGATGTACAAATTTGCAGCCACGTCCGGTCAGAATGGGGACGTTAAATCCGATGCCTCGTGTAAAGAGAGTGCCACGCTCTTTGCACGTTAAGAACCCTTGCAACAACTCTTTGAGGGGTCCGTAGGTGACCTGTTGCAAGGCTTAATTTCTGTCCCTATCCAATATACCCTCATTTCCCGTGGCAGTCTAAATTTCTCCGACCATAATCCCTTAATCTTTTACAGAACCTACCTATTGTATTTATTGTGAACTTGTTCTCGTCCTGAATATGCTTGAAATATTTGCCACTGGACGTTAAGCAACCAACAATCAATCAATCTTAATGCATTTCATAAAAAATTCCTAAGCACATGGATTTATAGTAAATAAGTCAATTGTATTTAAAGTCGGCATACATGTACACAATAACAATCTAAATATGATCTGTAACCGTATATATACTCTAAATATAACAGTAAGAGATAAATATAACTGTGACCCATTACTGTAATGCCAAAACAAAATTTTCCTTATATTTGTAACAGAATATGGTGTTAAAAAAATTCTTAGAGATGATGGGGTTATCTGTCCTTAGTTTGTGATAATACTATTTAACAAACTCTAACCATGATAACATTTGCCAAAGCACAACAGACAATGAAGTGTGTTACTTCATAACTGGCACAGGATATTTCAAAGAATACTTTCTAATATTTGAGGAATGTAATTTCAAGTGTAAATGTACCGTGAAATCAACAAAAAAATACCACTAATCCTTGTTAAATATAACCGTGAACAACATTATCACTTCATGACAGGAGTAACAAACAAATTGTGTTATGGTTAGAAATTTCATTATTTGTTAATTCTTGTACGGAATTAACAAATTTACATTTTATTTGGTATAAAAATTCTGATTGAGATAAACAACAAAATCATCGTAGCTAAGGAATAATTGTACAATATTTATTTGTTTATTGATTTATTGATCTATTTTGTTTGATTGTTTAGTATTTATTTTCAGTCATTTGTGACTCACTATAAAGGTAAACAAAAAATATTTAATTATATTTGTGATAGATTATTGTACAAAAAAAAGTTGAGAATGTGGTACACCTTTAAACAAAATCTACACCATAATAAATTGTGAAAATCTACATTAGTCATTTTCAAATAAGTATTCTAAAAAATTGTATCAATATACAATATTGAATTCCGGGACATTAAAACATAAAAATAACTGGATATAAAAGCTTCAGCAATAAATTTCTAAAACACCTAATGTATTATTTATTAATAAATAAATCCTGCCAGCAGGTTTCTCGAACTGACACCTTAAACACATCATTTTGTTATAAATATAATATCAAAACCCATACCTGGTAAATACTCAGATAACAGAATGTCTTCTTTCCTTCAATTAGAATTGTTGATTTACTGTTCAGCTATGCGTAGGGGAATTTTATATGTTCAAATACATTCTTTATATTGCTTACTATACATTTTTCAGCAACCAGGCTTTGACCTCATTTTCATGAGATTTTAACCAGTTTATATTTGTTCTAATATTCTCTAATGCTGTCGACACAGCTCTCTTAGCTGGACCGCTATCTACTTTCTTGAAAAATTCTTCCACCTGTACGAAAAGTAAAAAGCCATTGTTATTTCTCTTCTCTACTGGTAAATAAACATTTATCTTCAACAAAAGATAGGGAACTTTAAAATTACCTAGTACATATACATGAAATAGATTAAGACTATTGTTGATACACTTGTCCAATGCATGATCATTTATTAAGTCTCCCAAACGAAGTTTGGGAAGACTTATTGTTTTTGCTCAGTTCTTATTATTATTATTATTATTATTCTTCTTCCTCTTCCTCTTCCTCTTCCGCCGCTTTTAAATTTGAACTTGTCCGCACCCGTTCTCCAAAACCGCTTGTCAGATTAACTTAGGGTTTCACAATATGATAGACTAACATGTCTAGTGGTGCAATCAGGGTTTTGTTTGTGCAATGGGGTTTATAAAGGGGTACTTTGAGGGGCAAAAAGAAAAGAGGGTTTTACTATAGAACCCTATGGGATTTTATTTTTTTAAATTTTCAAATGATTATAAATTGAAAACCGTTGGTGATAGACACAATCTTTTTAATTGAAAATGTTCTAAATGATAAAACCCATTAAATGAAATACAGGGTTAGTCCCAAGGGGTCATCCCCAACCCCTGCCATTTAAGAAAGTTCTAATACCTTGTAAGTGGTCAAGATCCCCACCCCTAAACCATATATATTCTGGTTTGTCATGCTAAGATGGTTTGAATGATATACAGGGTTAGTCCCCAGGGGTCATCCCGACCCCCTGCCGTTTGAGAAAGTTCTAATATCTTGTAAATGGTAGAGATCCCCACCCCTAGACCATATATATTCTGGTTTGTCATGCTAAGATGGTTTGAATGATATACAGGGTTAATCCCCAGGGGTCATCCCGACCCCCTGCCATTTGAGAAAGTTCTAATATCTTGTAAATGGTCAAGATCCCCACCCCTAAACCATATATATTCTGGTTTGTCATGCTAAGATGGTTTGAATGATATACAGGGTTAGTCCCCACGGGTCATCCCGACCCCCTGCCATTTGAGAAAGTTCTAATATCTTGTAAATGGTCGAGATCCCCACCCCTAAACCATATATATTCTGGTTTGTCATGATAAAGCACATGAAATGAAATACAGGGTTAGTCCCCAGGGGTCACCCCCACCCATGCCATTTCAGAAAGTTCTAATATCTTGTAAGTGGTCAAGATCCCCACCCCTAAACCATATATATTCTGGTTTGTCATGCTAAGATGGTTTGAATAATATACAGGGTTAGTCCCCAGGGGTCATCCCGACCCCCTGTCATTTGAGAAAGTTCTAATATCTTGTAAATGGTCGAGATCCCCACCCCTAAACCATATATATTCTGGTTTGTCATGACAGCAAATCAAATGAAATACAGGCTTAGTCCCCAGGGGTCACTAATGCATATAACTTTACTGGACCAAACCAATTTTCACTGGACTTTGCCCAATGTCAGGCGACCCTGGGAATCAGAATTATGGGAGCTTCGTTTGGGAGACTTCGTAACAGCATCCTGTTACAATCATTTCTTGTTGACTTTTAGCTTCTTGTTTTTTGTTTGTTTTTTATCTTGTGGTGTATATTCTGCATCTCCTTTATTCATATATAGCATTCAATTTTTAAATGTTGTTTGTGCTTGTATAACTTTTAATAATATTAACAGTACCAATTTTTACTGCACTAGATGTTTACCCTTTAAACCAGTGCATTCAAATGCTTTTTACAGGCCATCAAATGAAGCATTATTTGTAAATTCTAATTGTGAAGATTCACCTCTTTGTAATCAAATTCTGTAGAAAATGACGATGTTGTTGATTTGACAAATTCTGGTAACGTAAAGGATACATCTCCATACCTACAAGTAAATTACAAACACTTAATTCATAGTAAGCTCTAATAATTTGTTTGTCAAAAGAGGCTAACCCCTTTGATTAAATAAACTAGATACCAGAGTACAATAAAAGATCATAAGTTGAGGAATGTCAGACAAAAACCTAGATAAAACTGTATGTAAAACTGAATGTTGTACTAAAACTAATGGCTCCCCTCCCCTCCCCCCCCCAAAAAAAAAAATACACACAAAATTTAAAATGCACTTAACAGGTCTTGTCATGGCAGTTTAAAATTCATACTGTTTAAGGGTTGGGTATATTTTTGATGTATTTAACAAATAACGATTAAAGGTGTGTGGCATGACTTCCAGTGAAAATAATTATCTAAAGAGTATTAAAAGGTCTTACCATGTCGATTGAGAAAATATATGTTTTGGGATGGGGATGCAAATAGTTTTATAGAGCTCTATCTTATAATATCTAACTTTGCTCAGCTATCAAAATCATAAATAAATCTGTGTGTACTCCAGGCTTAATCTTGTGTGAAGCCATCCTCATTTTTTGTTGATAAAATTTCTTTTACTAATTGTATTTTATTATATATTGTACATATGTATTTCTCTAAACCTTGTCAAAATGATGGATTATTGAGAATATAGATATATATATATATATACAACAATCAATGATATGCAGGGGACGTGGTATATCTCCCAGGGACAAGACCTATGGTAAACTAGAAAGGTCTTTTCAAAGTAATTTAGGGTATACAGTCGAACCTCGTTATGTCGAAGTGGAAAGGGACCGGACCAAAGTATTAGACTTATCCGAGGTTCGACTCATCCGAGGTCGAGTGTGTCGTCTTAAATTTTGAATGCATGAAATACAGTATGAGATTTGTGTTAACGAGATACTTTGAACAGTGTGCCTTTTTCGATATGACACTTTATGATTGTGTATTCAGTCTCCATATTTTTTGGTCCTTCATAATAATTAACCACACAAATCATGCACAAATAAAATCAATAGTATACACAGATATTTACAAAGGTCAGTCACTATAAATAAGGAAATCACTCGCAGAACGAAACAAGTTCTGAACTGTCCCTGATGAGGTCTTCTGCGTAACATTGAATTATTATGAATTTATCATAATTGTCTTAATCCTTTTATTTATTGTAATTAATGAATTTTAATTCTAACGATTCATTCAATCTCGGCTTGGGTCATTTAAATTCATTTCGATTTTATTGTCAGGTGAAATATGTTCAACAAACTAACGTTCCGCTTGGACAATCAACACATGTGTTAATTACCGTAAACATGTCATTTTAACTGTTATACAAACAAGTATGTTTACTTAGCTTTAATCCCTTTTGAAAATGATTAGGTTACATAAAAGATACATCCGATTTGAATTTTATCATTAGGTCTGCATCTTTCACAAATTCTTACTTTCAAACTTCAAGACATCGGGGTCAATTTACATTAATTTTACATCGACGGGACTATAAAATTTACTCGACTTAACCAAGTGTTCGAATCAACAGAGTTCGACTCATCAAAGGTATTTATGCATTGATCAAACAGGAATTTTACTGGGACCGAGAAATTACTTCGACTCATCTGAGTTTTCGACACAATGAGGTTCAACTGTATATGGTTTAGGGGAGGGGATCTGAACCATTATTGAGATATTTAACAAATTATTATATGAATAAGTAGGTTATAACCTATTTATATTACAAGATTAAAATGTATACCATTGTAATAATTTTTCCCAATTTTGTTGTAGAAATCGCCATGCCAACAATTGTCCTGAAGGATTCTTGGTCACTGCCCTCATTACTTTATACAAATCTTGGTGTTTAATCATATCTTCATTTAAAGCCATGTGCAGTAACCTGAAATTTTCACAAAAATATGTTATAAATGGACCTATAAAATCTATCACTATGTTGTAAAATTCACCATGCTAAAGTGTTATCTCAATATATCCATCATCACCAAGAAACATCCTTCATTGTTGAATGAAATTACCTGTAAGTTCATAATCTGCTGTGTTAATCTTAAACTTTTAACACAAATATGGCTGGCCTGTGTATTCTAATCACATACTTAAACAACTGTTGATGACTCCATCGCCAACAACACCATGCCTAATCCTTGCTTCCTTGACTTAAAGTGAGACAAACAATAGATAGACATGTTCATTACATCTAAACCTTGGAAAATTAAGTAAACTAATACACAAAAGAGTTTTATGAATGTCTGAATATATAATTGATTGATTGATTATTGGTGTTTAATGCCACTTTCAGCACTTTTAGCTATATCCTGGAGACAAGAATTTATTGGTGAAGGAAGCCAGAGTACCAGGATGAATGAACCGTAACCTAGGGCAAGAAAACTGGCAGCTCTAATCAATTAAGATACCATGTAGAAAGTATTATAACAACAATACTTCAGGGGACTGCTGGGGGCCTCGGTGGCCAAGTGGTCTAAGTAGTTCCACTACTGTACCACTAGCCAGTAAACACTGAGGTTGTGAATTTGAATCCCACACGAGGGCAGGTGCACTCGACTGCAACTTAATTGACAAGGATTGTCAGTTTTCCTACCGAAGGTCGTGGTTCTCTCCAGGCACTCCGGCTTCCTCCACCAATAAAAACTGACTGCCACAAAATAGCAAAATAGTGTTGAAAGTGGCGTTAAACACCAATCCATCAATCAATCAATCTAGGACTGCTGCAGAAAATTTATTGATCTAATAAAATTGAGAATGGAAATGGGGAATGTGTCAAAGAGACAACAACCCGACCAAAGAGCAGAAAACAGCCAAAGGCCACCAATGGGTCTTCCACACAGCGAGAAAATCCCGCACCAGTAGGTGTGCTTCAGCTGGTCCTTAAACAAAAATGTGTACTAGTTCAGTGATAATGGATGTCATACTAAACTACAAAACTTATAAATGAACTACAATTAAAAATTATACAAGAGTAACAAAGGCCAGAGGCTCCTGACTTGGGACAGGAGCAAAAATGTGGCGGGGTTAAACATGTTTTGTGAGATCTCAACCCTCCCCCTATACCTCTAGCCAACGTAGAAAAAACAAACACACAGCAATACGCACAGTAAAACTCAGTTTAAAAGAAGTCTGAGTCCGATGTCAGAATAGGTAACAAAAGAAACAAAGCAAAATGACAATGATACATAAATTAACAAAGGACTACTAGCAGTTACTGACATGCCAGCTCCAGACCTAAATTAAACTGATTGAAAGATTATGTCTTCATCATATGAAAATCAAGCACAATGTTTCGGTGCCTAGGGCACCGTCATCAGGATAAAAACAATACAGAAAATTGCGCCTGAACTACAAAATCGGGTATGCATAAATTACGTCACAATGTAACCATGGTGAGTATATAAATAGAAAGTGAAAGTGGAAGTTAACTTGAACAAGACAGTTGAATAAAATGTGAATGTCATTGAAATTTAAAATTTTGTTGAATGAATACATGTTTGTCATCTTGCATAATGGAACTAAAATATATAATAAGTTATTGCCCTAGGCACTGAAACATGTAGATCAATAAATTTTCTGCAGCAGTCCCTGAAGTGTTGTTGTTATAAGACTTTCTTCATTTTATGTGCTTTATCATTATGACCCTGCATACCCGAGGTATCCACTTTAGGGACTCTACCCTACTACAGATTTACCAGGCGTTGGTTCACTTTCGTTTGTAATTAAGATAAGAGTTAAATGCACCTGCCAACAATGTATTCTTTGATCAAAGGATAAAACTGATAATGGAAAGATGAAAGGTCGAACAGTGAATATAATTTCCAACTACCATAGGCAGGGCATAAAAAGAGTTTAACCATACAATGGAAGTACTGAACAAATGCTTGAATGTTAACTACCTTTTGCATGATCAAGGAGCATAACTTGATAAATGAAAGTACATAAAAGTAGACTATGATCTGTGTTTTATGGACCCTTTCAATATTGTGAATATATCAAATTATTGTTAAACCATTTGGTCCTGCATAGAACCAAGGCCCGAAACATGAACAGACCTTTGAGAAAAGTTGTTAAAATCAAATAAGCGTCTTTGAACAAGACATTGTAATTTAAAGATGCTGGCTGCTCCGTTTCAAAATAATAAGCTTTTTAAAAGAATGTTATAAATTGACAGTATTTAAAAAACGGAACTAAAAGAACAGAAAAAAATTAAAGGTCTGTGTCCTAGATTTTGAGATATATGTAAGCCATTGCAAATTTGGTTGAATTTTCATACATTTAAACATTGGCACATTCTTCTTTCAGAAACTATGAAAAATTAAGGAATTTATAAGATTTTCTTAAATGGCTTCTTAAACTATATGTTATAAAGGTAGGGGTTACCAGGCTAGAGGTTACCAGGCAAAAGTTTTAATGTCACTACATGATTAAAACCAGAGGATTCTAAATTTCTGACAAAAAGTCAAAAACAAGATCAGCAAACATCCTTAAAAAGTCAATTAATTATTGATTGATTGATAGTTCAGGTTGCTGAGAATCCAGCAATAATTATTTCATGAACATTCAGGTGAATACCATGTTACCGATGAATGAATACTCTGCCCAGGATCAAACCACAACCTCCTACACTTGAGTCAATAAAAATTGAAAACACTTTGGAAGAAAATCCCCCTTTATCGCCCTCATACCTGTTGATGACTATAGAATCTCTGGTCTCTCCCAGTGTGGACAGATATCTATCTTTGTTGGAAGGAGTGATGGAGTTGTTGTATTTCTCCAACATAAATTTCCATTCTGACCATTCTCCATACTTAATCCCTGCAGTGTACACAGCAGTCTTCAGGTTCGGAGGAATACTGTAATAGAAACAATTTTTCTGTGATTATATGATTTTATATGATATAAAAATAAGAAGATGTGGTATAATTGCCAATGAGACAAATCTCCACCAGAGACCTAAGGACGTAGAAGTTTACAACTATACAACTATAGGTCGCTGTAGGGCCTTCAACAATGAGCAAAACCCATAACACATAGTAAGCTATAAAAGGTCTCAAACTGACAAAATCATTCAAACGAAAAAACTAACTAACTTGTGTAACAAAAAAGCCTATGTAGGATAAAAAGTTATTCAGGACCTTTTAACAAATAATCATGGGAATAAGTCATAGGGTCAGATTTCAATGCTATGGTCTAAGGGATACTATTCCAACACTAGTTTTTAAAGGTACTATCTATTAATTTCTACACAACTAAGGAAAATTGCAGTCTCAATGTTAAAACATTAAGTTTAGATTTGTAAATTATTTCCCCTTTATAGTCACAAATCAACATTACAATCTAAAAATTAAATATACTTGGAAAATTAAACATTTTCTACAGTAGCAAGTTAAGCAAATCTTACTGATGAAGCTAGTAATTGGAATATACTAATACTAGACAGCTATTAATACATATGAAATTTTGAGAATATGCCAATACAATTACATATATATACACTTCCACTATGTGCAAGCGCAGCAAAAATGAAAGGATTGCTATCATTAGGTAATATAAAGGTACTAAAAAATGTATTCTTATTCGTTTCAAAGTTAGTTAAAAGCATTATAAAGTATGGTAATTATTAATATATTCCATTTAAGAGTTATTTAATTTCTTTCTATGGTTTTTTTGTTACTGTATATGTTTATCTTTTGCTTCACATGTGTATGTGACATTTGCTTCACATGTGTATGTGACATTTGCTTCACATGTGTATGTGACATTTGCTTCACATGTGTATGTGACAGAGTGATTTTTAATTAAAACATTTTTGTACTGTATTAGCATTATCCAACATCGCACACATAAGAGTATTCCCTCTTTTCCCTATATGTTTATAAATCATAGAAAGAATACTTCTATTCTATATAAATTTATACAATACAAAATTTATGGCATAAAGAAAACAATGCAGCACTTACTTGTCTGTGTAGGTAATCACCTTACCTAGTATTTTGTGTCATCCAATCATCATAGAGTTGTCTTCCCTTCTTTGTAGCATCACTATCTCCTAATAATATGACCTCTGACAGAAGGTTAGAACGAAGATATCTACAATACACCACATGTTTATGATTAAAATTTATGTTTATTTTGATTAATTAATTTCAAAATTAAATTTTTACCTTTTTTTTTACCTGCTCTATTTATAGTTCATTTTGTACAAAATAGCACCATTCATAATTTTGCTGCTGATAACACTGTATCGTATAGTGATTATGATAAAGATAAAGTTGTTAAAAGTTTAGAAACTGATAGTTTTAATCTAATAAACTGGTTTTCGATAAATTTAATGAAGGCTAATCCTGACAAATTCCAGGCTATAGCGATTGGAAAAAAAAACCAAATAAACATAATTTGAGATCCAATTTAAATGGAAACAAAATTTCTTGTGAAGAAAATGTTTAACTTCTTGGAATAACTATAGATTCGGACTTAAACTTTAACAATCATATATCTGAAATATGTAAAAAGGCATCAACACAAACTAAATATTCTAAAACGAATGGGTAAATATTGAAACAGACTAAGCAGGTTAACAGCATTCTACTCATTCATTCTTTCGAATTTTTACTATTGTCCAGTAATTTGGCACTACTGTAGTGAAAAAAATTATTTTAAAATGGAAAAAATTCAAGAAAGAGCTCTTAGATTCATCAATGAAGATTACGATAGTTTGTACGAAAAACTGCTAGAAAAGTCAAAATTACCTTCTTTAAAAATAAGAAGAATAATCAAAGCGCGAAAGCACTGTAAAGGCAGTTAATTACAGGTTGTGTATATTTTTAGTCCAGTTATATCATTATCTTGCATAGTACATTGTACTTATCAGAGGTGGCTTTCAGTATTTAAGATTTAGAGTTCTCTAATGATATTGAACAAGTTTTATGAATGTCATATTCTGAGCACTATATGAAGGCGATTGTTCTCACTTGTTTATGAACTAGTGCATTATGTCCAGTTTGTACCTTTTTTATCTATGTTTATAGTCAAATACTGTTTAAAATAGTTTGGCATTTTCTTTTTAGTAATAAGTAAATGTTATCAACTGAATTTTATTCAACTTTGCAAATGTGGTTTGTTACTGGTAAGTACAATGTATGGATGATAGTTGTTTCATTGGCAATCATAACACATCTCCTTATTTATATAATGACCTATATTCAACGACCTCAGGTACAAAAAAATGTATGTAACTAAACTATGATGGGAAACCTTTGACTTCTTTCTTTTATATAAACTTTTGATTTGGTACCATAGAACTATGTAGAATAAATGTACATTGCAACATGTCAACTCTTTCAATGACAATACTTTTTTTAGAAACTATAACTCCAAGCAAAATTATATTTCCAAGTATAAAGTAATTTATGAATGAAACAAGAGTGCACAGGCTGAAATGTCTCGCCTTCTTTACTAATCATTGATATTATGTTGATAGTCCTAAATATAAAGCTTTATTACAACTGTCACATAAACTTAACATTAACCAAGTAAACTAAACATTGACCAATGAACCTAGAAAATGAGGTCAAGGTCAGATGAACCATGCTAGGCAGGCATGTACAGCTAACAATTCTTCCATACAACAAATATAGTTGACCTATTGCTTATAGTTTAAGAAAAATAGACCAAAACACAAAAACTTAAAACTGAGCAATGAACCTTGAAAATGAGGTCAAGGTAAAAAAAAAACCTGCGTGACTGACAAATAGATCATAAAATATTTCCATACACCAAATATAGTTGAACTATTGCATATAGTATTAGAAAAAAAGACCAAAACTCAAAAACTTAACTTTGACCACTGAACCATGAAAATGAGGTCAAGGTCAGATGACACCTGCCAGCTAGACATGTACACCTTACAATCATTCCATACACCAAATATAGTAGACCTATTGCATACAGTATAAGAAAAACAGACCAAAACACAAAAACTTAACTATAACCACTGAACCATGAAAATGAGGTCAAGGTCAGATGACACCTGCCAGTTGGACATGTACATCTTACAGTCCTTCCATACACCGAATATACTAGACCTATTGCTTATAGTATCTGAGATATGGACTTGACCACCAAAACTTAACCTTGTTCACTGATCCATGAAATGAGGTCGAGGTCAAGTGAAAACTGTCTGACGGGAATGAGGACCTTGCAAGGTATGCACATACCAAATATAGTTATCATATTACTTATAATAAGAGAGAATTTAACATTACAAAAAATCTTATTTTTTTTTTCAAGTAGTCACTGAACCATGAAAATGAGGTCAAGGACATTGGACATGTGACTGACGGAAACTTCGTAACATGAGGCATCCATATACAAAGTATGAAGCATCCAGACCTTCCATCTTCTAAAATATAAAGCTTTTAAGAAGTTAGCTAACGCCGCCGCGGGATCACTATCCCTATGTCAAGCTTTCTGGGACAAAAGTCACAGGCTCGACAAAAAGGAGTTCTTAATTAAGAAATAACTGATTCGCTGAGCCCAGCTGGATACACCCGCAGAGGTCAAACCCTGAACAGTTGGGGCAAAAATGGACACAACATTCAAGCTTGATACAGGTCTGAATTTGGATTGTAATTAAATATTTGACATATTATAGTTTCTGAATAAATGTAGTCAAAGAACTTGAAATCGGTTATATGAATTGAATTTATATTCAATTTAAGATTTCTTGCTGTTGTGCAATACTTAATAAATCTGTTGCCAGACTATAAACAAATAAAGTTCAATTTCTTCTCAATGTCATATTTGAAATTTATGAAAATCAATAGGGAGATTACATCAATAGCTATAAATAATTCACTAAAGTTTCATGCGAACTGCTTAAAGCATTTTTGAGTTGTTGTCCAAAAACTGGAAAATCCCCCCTTTTTTAATGAATAAAACCCCATAACTCAGAAATGTAAAATCTTAAATTTATAAAATTCTAAAGGGAGCTTAAGGATTGATAATTTAGTCTTAGAAGCAAGATTTTTTTATCAGTTGTTAGTGGCTTTGAACTAGCTGTCAGTAAATGTGAGTACTCTCAGATCTGTACTTAGTGTCTTTTTGTTGTTTGGATGTACAACTACCCGGCCACGTCCACTTGTATTTGTATTTATCCATCTGATGAGTTAAGCCTCTTTCAACTGATTTTTATAGTTCGTTCTTATATTGTACTGTTACACCACTGTCCCAGGTTAGGGGGTGGGTTGGGATCCCGCTAACATGTTTAACCCCGCCACATTCTGTCTGTACATGTATGTGCCTGTCCCAAGTCAGGAGCCTGTAATTCAGTGGTTGCCTTTCTTTATGTGTTGCATATTTGTTATTCGTTCATTTTTTGTACATAAAATTAGGCCGTTAGTTTTCTTGTTTGAATTGTTTTACATTGTCATTTCGGGGCCTTTCATAGCTCACTGTGCGGTATGTGCTTTGCTCATTGTTGAAGGCCGTACTGTGACCTATAGCTGTTAATTTCTGTGTCATTTGGTCTCTTGTGGAGAGTTGTCTCATTGGCAATCATACCACATCTTCTTTTTTTATATTAACATCAACAGATATAAACAATTCACCAAAGTCAAGGTGAGACAACAAAACTTAGTTGTAAGATCTCTGAAATTTTTTACACGGTACAAGTTTTTCTAATTGTTGGAGATTGTACAGTGACAGTAACACCTGTAACTGCTTCATCTATTTCTTATGCACTTTGGTTTGATCAACTCACTGAATATCATACCACATCTCCTTATTTTTATATGCATTACAATTTACATTTGCATGTTATTGTAAATAATATTTATATATATATATATATATCAGAACAAACTTCATTGTGTCACTTTTATTTATGCATCCTTCGGCACAATACAAGTTTTAAAATTACACAATAAAACAACTAAATGTTATTTCAGATGAAAGTTTTGTTTCAGTTCCATTCATAGGATTTATTAGAATTTTGTATGTTTTGCCAAGTCCAATAATTAGCTCTATGTGCACGTGTTAATTGGAGACTTTTCTATCCCGTATAGGAGTTTTGGAACTAATTCTGTTTCTTTTTTTGAAAAAAGTGAGCAAACAAATCTTGCACATTTAAACCTTTGTCTGCCATCACACTGTCACCTGGATCACATAATTGAACTATTCTACATCTTTCAACTATTTCGCAGTCACTGGTACAACCAACATATGCATTAGAGACATAGTTGACTAAACCGCCAGGTGTCAAACATAGAAGCATTTTCAGTGTTTCTGTTTTTATATGATGAAAAGGTTGCCTGAGCTCTAGGAGCTTTAGGTTTTATCAAGGGATATTCTGTGCTGTCAATAATAATCCAAGTTGTAGGAAACTTTAATTTGAAGTTGGATGGCGAAAAATACCTGACTAAACCACTAAATGGCCAAGTGTTAGCCTCACGCCACTGTTTAGACATAAAAACAATCCATGTTTACACAATATTCTTAACACTACAATGTAGTTTCAATCTAGAATCTAGACAGTTCAAAGTTGGTTGTATAATGCCTCAATTTCATCAAAGTCATAAATAAACTGATTTTCAAATGACACCCTATCAATTTGAAAATATATGTATCTCAAACAATGTGCTGCTGGACCAAGTGTGGTCAAAACAAATAAAAATTTAGTATACAACTCTAAACCGGTATAAAAATGCATGGCTGTGTCACGTGTCTTCATTTCAAAATTCTCTGCTGAAAATATAGGCATTGATGGTGTTTGCGTAATTCCATCTGTGAAGCTCAACATTAGCTCGGCAGTTGGTGGTGGACAGTCATAAATCCTGTCTGCAGTATGAATGACTTCTTCGTGAAAACCAACTTTACAATCAAAACTTTCCTCTAGATTTCTACTACAATATTCATCAAGTTTAGTTCTTTTGTTTTCACAGGAAACTGCCCTGATTTTTCTTTTTGCGGACGATTCAGTCTCTTGCTTGGTCCAGGAAAATAGGCTGGGAATGGCAGTAGACTTAAGCCTCTGTATGGTGGGTTTGCGCCCTGAAAAAGGTTATAAAACATTAGTTTTCTTATAATTAAATGAACTTCCATTAGCAATGCATACTTTGTACTACCTGGCAAAATATTAACTAGATTTATTCATTACAATCTGGATAAAACTATGTTAGCCTGATTCAATCATTGTTGTCAATGTACATCAATATGTATGTTATGTAAATCCAAAGGACAAACAATGAGAGTCGTATGCAACAAACATACATTGTTTGTACCTAAATAACTATAATATAGATGAGAGCATGTCATTGTTTTGTTTTGTTTTGTTAACATTGTCATTGATATTTTTCAAGAAAGTCTATGAGGCATAGCTTATGCATTCCTGTCATTACTACATTAGCATAATTACTGCTAAAATAATTCTCAGTATGATATACCTCTTATAAGAAATCATTATAATTGTAGCAAGCACCAAAAAATCTCAAACAGATCACATTGAATCGTAATCCAAAAAATTATGACGTCTTGAACTAACCACCCCCTTTTGTTCTAAAACGATAATTGCGGGTGTAAACAGACTTTGGTTTATTCGCATGGCGATTACATATATAACTATATATTTTAAAAAGAAAATAGAGTTTTACCATGAATAGTTTCCTGCACGTAGTCTTTTTCAGTAAAATGTGCCTTGCAAACAACAGCTGATTGAGATGGACTCCACGATTTCATCGTGTTCTCGTCCAATCTGCGTATGGGCCATGGCGTTGATCCAACTTTTCCTTCTTTTTAAGTCATTTGGAAATGCATGTCCTCCTCTTAAATGACATCCAGGTACACAACAACAAGTACTTGGCATCGTTAATTAAAAATGCAACTGTAATAGTTGCACAGTGCAGAAACCGGAAGTTGAAGAACAGGATCGGCTACCACGGCGCCACCTATTCAGGAACGATAATTTGCTACTTATATAACTGCGGAATAACAATAACGTTAGACGGGTTCGCGTGCATAAACAGAAATGCGCTTTAAATTGTATTGTAATGTGCAGGGTGTACCCCCCCTGACATATTTTTAAATTATTGGAAATCCACATTTCCTTTTATTTTTCATGTTTTGCCAATTTACAAGTTCTTGTTGATAATGTTTGGCTAAGGACCTTTGTTATGTTAAAATATTTGGTAATTTTGCTTGTTGCAAGCCAGGAAATAGTTTCAATGGAAATATTTCATTATTTGTTAACTTGTTCATGACATAAGTTCAAAGTTAATCATGTTTGTTGTTTTCTTTTCATAAATTTCACAAGTCTTTAAATCATATAAAAGTAAAGACCATAGAACTTCCACGTTTAACTGCTGCTTTATATTTTTGTAAAGTAATCATTACATGTTTAAAATAAGAAGTAAACAGAATATTGATTCTCAGCTGATCGTAATCGATCACCATGTAAACAAAGTCACATGACCGTCTAGACGTCTATGAATTCGTCTGCTATTTATTTTCTTTGAGATTAGTATTTTTGCAAGATCAGTAAACGTGGAAACATAAATTTCAATTAACAATTTCTTATTATAATTATGTATCTAAATGATATGAATGTGCCGCCCTTGGGTTATTTCTGCACTAAGCCTGTTTACAATGTGATTACGCCATTTTTTGTATCAAAGCGCTTTACCCCAAATCATGTTTTGCTTGCCCGATTAAAATTTACATAATGTACGACGTTCTAACCTATAGTCCCGCTTTCCTTAAAGTCATAGCTAATAAAGCGCCACACCCGGGCAAGCTGTCAACTCTTAAGTAACTCCAAATTCATGAAAGTTCAGGCAATTGCCCGGCTCAACTTGTCCCACCATTTTTGTTTTCATTGTTACGGTTGGCCAATACATGTCACGTGACATATAAATTTTATTATATAAGGAGCGCCGCTTTCATAATATGGCGAATAGCTGCCGTGGCGGGTAACTTGAAATACCAAAATATAGAAGTATAAATATTTGCAAGAACAAAACAACACAGTAGAGGTATGAATATTTATTATACAATTTTTATATCAATTTTTACTCAGCACATGAACGTACAGAATTTAAATGGGAAATAAGGATAAGAAACGGCTGTCAGTTCCTACCTTGTCCAGTTGCCCCAGAGTGTTAACAATGTAATCATGCAGTTATTCCCCATCACATCGACCTTTTTAACCACAGATAATTAACAAGGGACCATTAATTAGGATTTCACTAAAGATAAACTGTTATTTCCGGCCTGACATAATTAGTTATATGATTGTGCCAATTGTTTGGTATTTGGATGTTCCAGTCCAACTTTGGATGTGCCATCACAATCTTAAATATAGATTTTTCTTACCCTAAATTATACATGCTTCATCACCAGGCTTAGTCAAGGGTGACATAGTTATAGAAACAATATAAGAAGAATATATTTCATTCCTGTATTTTTCCATATTATTATATTTATGTGCTAATAAATATTTAGTCCTGTGGATTATGCATTATAGTTAGTGAAATATGAATGTCAAGTAAATGGTAAATCAACTTACAACTTCCAAAATGAGCAAAGACTGTTTTCTTGACTAGAAATGGATCCTTCTGTTCACTAATCATCTTAGTGCTGGTGCACTAAACTTCATAAGATTAAGATTATACGTTTTGGGCAGTTGTCTTGTGGCTGGGCAGATATTTCTCTGTTACAGGCAGGCACAATTGGTCCATAATGGCTGACCATCCAGAGACATATATATATATACACGTTTAAAATTGGTTATTGCTGCAACCTTTATAGAGACTTACCCAAATGATATAATTATATTGAAGCCTACCCCAGGTCCCTTACAATGGTGTCAGATGTGGGATTGCTTTAATTTTCCCAAGCAATCCAGAGATACGAACCTAGATGTTACATAGCTCGATGTGATGGTAACCGCCCGCCACAACTTTTAAAAATTTGTAAATATGTTAGTGTTGATTCGTTTCGTGATGTTTTTATTTAAAATCGTATTTTTGTAAAGATATGGCTGACAGTCCCGACCCAGAAATCCAGTTTCATGCACCCCCACCAGAATTTGGCCAAGGAGATGATCAAAATGACCATGAATATGAAGAAGAAAGAAGATATAGCAGAGATTTTGGAAACGGTGATGCAATTGGTAGGCCCAAAGGAAATAATCGGAGTTTTTATATCAAACCAGATTCATATAGTGGTAGCAGTGATTGGGATGAGTACTTTTCTCATTTTGAAGACTGTGTGGAGTTAGGAGGATTATCTGACAAAGACAAATGTTTAACTTTGGCAGCTAGTTTACGTGGTCCAGCACGTACTTTTTACATAAGCCTGACTTTTGAAGAGAGAAGAAATTATGATATACTTGTATCAAAATTGCAGCAACGGTTTGGATGTACCAGACAACAGAGTAGATGGCTTTCAAGGTTTGAATCCAGAAAACGTTTGCCATGTGAATCAATTGCCATGCTAGGAGATGAATTGAGACAACTTTCCCAAAAAGCTTATACCAACCTTGACCCCAGTGCCCAAGAAGCTCTTGCCCTAAACCAACTGTACAAATCAGTGTCACTTGAAATGAAATGTAGATGTATTGACAAAGAATGTGCTACCATATCTGATGCAGTCCAAGTAATAGAAAGATATGAGGCTATTTTAGGAGAACCACCAGTTACAGAGAAGAAGAAAACAGCTGTAAGACAAATTTCTACAGATGATGACCAAGACTACAGTTTTGACCAGCTGAATGCCAGAGTAGCAAAGCTTGAACAGACAAGTTATAATACCCCGACAGCTACCCCCCAGACCATGTATAAAGCAAATGTACCATCCCAAGGGAAGTTTGAACGTAAATGTTTTATTTGTGAATCACCTAGGCATATAATCAAAGACTGTCCAATGCTGAAGAAAGTGATGAGTTATGCAACCAATCAATCAAGACCATACTATGGATCCAATAACACTGGAAAGCAGCAGGAAAACTACAAACCGTCAATGTAGAGGGCCCCTATTTGACGGATGACTCATCTAATGGGCCTATAAAAGAAATTTATGGAATTAATGATAATTGTAATAAAAGAATTGGGCAATTGGGGAAAACTTGTGGGAAATTCGATAACGGATTTTATGCCGTTGGGGAGATTTGTGGACTTCATGTTGAATTTCTAGTAGACACTGGCTCTACTACTACACTGTTAGCTTGCAAAATGTTTGACCAAATTTTAGAAAGAAGCAAGCCCAATTTAGAACCTTCAAGATTAAATATAAAGGATGTAAATGGAAATACAATTACAGCTTATGGTCAGAGCATAATGAACCTGAATTTTAATGGTAAACTATTTCCCCAAACTATCATAGTGTGTGATATCAGTCCAGATGCTATTATTGGACAAGACTTCCTGTTACATTATGTCAACAAAATTGATTATCAGCGTATGGTGTTACAGACCAGTTTGACAGACATTCAATGTTGGGTTGCTGGAGAAACTCAGATGGTGTGCCGTGTAGAAGTCAAAGAAGAAATTACCATACCTGCAAATTCAAGAATGTTTATACCTGTGGATATCCCCTTCTGTGAAAAATTGAGTGAGAGCTGTATGATTGAACCATCTGTACGACTGTTTGACGAGAAAAATATAGCCATTTTGCCTGCCATACTACAAACTTCTGCTGAAAACAAAGTTGTTAGTCTGCATAATTTTAATGATACTGATATCAAGATATATCCAAAAATGAAGTTAGGAGATTGTGAATCATATTACGAGAAGAACAGTATTGCTGTTTGTTGTACAGAGGTTTCTTTAGATGAAAATCCAGAAGAATCTAATTTACCAGAATATTTGAAAGAGTTATGGGAAAGAAGTTGTATTCATTTGAATGAAAACGAAAGTATAGATTTTGCCAATCTACTTAAAAGATACAAAATTGTATTCTCAAAGTCTTCAGACGACATAGGAAGGACCCATTTAATCCAACATGAAATAAATACTGGAAATGCAGTACCAATTAGACAGCCACCAAGAAGACTTCCTTTTGGCAAGAGGCAGATTGAAAAAGATGAGATCCAGAGAATGTTGAAGTTAGGAGTAATAGAACCCTCTACCAGTAGCTGGTCTTCACCTGTTGTTTTAATTGCCAAGAAAGGAGGCCAAGGTGGAACTCGTTTTTGTGTTGATTTTCGTGGCGTAAACGGACTAATGACGGAAAAAATAGCCTACCCAATTCCAAGAATAGATGACTGCCTTGATGCTCTTTCTACAGCCAGTTTCTACGGATGTATGGACTTAAATAGTGGATTTTGGCAGCTGGAGATGAAAGAATCTGATAAAGAAAAGACAGCCTTTGCAACTAGCCAAGGATTATACCAATTTATTGTAATGCCATTTGGGTTAGCCAATGCCCCCAACAGTTTTCAGAGATTAATGGAGAGTGTATTACGTGGGTTACAGTGGGAGGAATGTTTATTATATCTAGATGATATTATTGTCCCTGCCTCTACAGTACAAGAATCAATCGAAAGACTTGAGCATGTGTTCCAAAGATTGTTAGACTCAGGATTGAAATTGAAACCCTCAAAATGCATATTTTTTCAGAAAAAGGTCAAATTTTTAGGTCACATTGTCTCTGAAAATGGTATTCAAACAGATCCAGAGAAAACAGAAGCTGTACAAAAATGGCCCAGGCCCAAGAACCAGAAACAGATGCGCAGTTTCCTAGGACTATGTTCCTACTACAGAAGATTCGTTCCCAAATTTGCTGAAATAGCCAGACCCTTACATAAACTTTGTGAAAAATATGCTGCATTCAACTGGACAGATAACTGTGAAGAAGCTTTCACTAGGCTTAAAGAAGTTTTAACCTCACCCCCAATCCTAGGATATCCTATAATTGGATCTAAATTTATCCTTGATACTGATGCTAGTGATAAGGCATTGGGAGCAGTACTTTCCCAAGAGCAGGACGGACAAGAAAGAGTTATTGCTTACATGAGCAAAGCCATGACCAAACCTGAGCAGAGCTACTGTGTGACTCGCAAAGAATTATTGGCTGTTGTTTGTGCTCTTCGCCACTTCCATTCCTATCTCTATGGACAACCCATTTTAATAAGGACTGATAATTCTGCTGTCAGCTGGATGAGGAACTTAAAGGCACCAACTGGCCAAGTTGCAAGGTGGCTGCAAGAACTTGGAACTTATGATCTTACAGTTGTACACCGGCCTGGTCTAAAACATAGGAATGCAGATGCACTTTCCAGAAATCCTTGTGCTTCATGTTCCAGACAAGAGAGTGTTAACAACGCCCAAGACAGTTGTGATGAAGACTCTGAAGGAAAAGAACATTTATCAGTTAGAACAGTAACACGTAGTAAAGCAGATACCAGTCCAACAAGGAACCAGTTTGTACTTTTAGGGTGGGATGTCAATACTTTAAGACAACAGCAGTTACAAGACAAAATTATTGGTCAGTTATTCATAAAATTTGAAGACAAAGAGACAAAACCGGAATGGAATTCACTATCTGAGGAATCAACAGATTTAAAAACCTTATGGAACATGTGGGACAGATTTGAAATTTACAATGGCGTATTATATGTAAATTGGATTGATAATTTGGAACAAACTCACTTGAGACTTGTAGTACCTGAGTCTTACAAAGATACTGTTTTAAAATATAACCATGATATACCCTCTGCTGGACACCTAGGTGTAGAGAAAACCGTGGAGAAGATTAAACAGCACTTTTACTGGCCCAGAATGAAAGTCTGCATTCAAGATTATATTAGAAAGTGTGATAGTTGTGCCTCGAGAAAACCAGTGTTGAAACAAAGTTCTAGAGCTCCACTAGGGAATTATAATGTTGGTGCTCCAATGGAAAGAATTGCAATTGACATCTTGGGACCCTTGCCAAAGACACGACTAGGTAACAGATTTTGTCTGGTTTTGACAGATTGTTTTTCTAAATGGACAGACGCTTATGGAATTCCAGACCAAGAAGCAGCAACAGTGGCCAAGATATTTGTTAATGAATTTGTTTGTAAATTTGGTACCCCCTTGCAGATCCATACAGACCAAGGAGCAAATTTCGAATCCAAAATTTTCAAGGAAATGTGTGAATTGTTATGTATTGACAAAACCAGATCAACTTCTTTTCATCCACAGTCTAATGGCTGTGTTGAAAGGTTTAACCGTACTTTAACGAATATGTTAAGTATGTACTGTGCAAAAGACCAAGCTGTTTGGGATGAATATTTGCCTCAAGTTTTACTTGCCTACAGATCATCAGTTCATTCAACCACTGGATTTACACCAAATTTCCTAACCTTTGGAAGGGAAGTAACTCTTCCATTACAAGCTGTAATTCCAATGCCTTCCCCAGCCCAAGATTATACTACATGTAAAGAAGACTTTGTTATAGACCTGCAAAATAGATTACAAACAGTTCATGAATTAGCCCGCAAGAATTTGAAAAATAAGGTCCAGTATCAAAAGAAGTATTATGATGTAAAATCAAAGAAAAGGATGTTTACAGTGGGACAACGAGTGTGGCTGAATGACCCAACCCGGAAAATTGGTGTATGTTCTAAACTAAGTGCTAAATGGAAAGGACCATACATTATTATTAGATGTATGGATGACACTACCTATATTGTAAAAAAGACTGCTAAGCAGATGGCAAAGGCCTACCATGTAAATAGACTAATGCCATATGAAGGACAAAAGCTGCATGTGTGGATGAAGAAAATACAACAGATCAAATGAGTTAGTGAATTATTTTTATGAAATGAAGATGTATATTGTGAATATTTGACTTATGTGATATGATAAATAAATTGTTGAATTTATTTTATTGTTACTCATGAATTGGTGCCTTGTAAATTTTATGCCTATGATGAGGTGTAAAAAGGAAGTTAGACCAACCAGGTGCGGACGTATTTCAGTTTTTATTTTGGTTCTTCAATGGACGCATTGATGTTTTGATATATAACAGGTGTGTTATTTTAACAATCTTGGTGATGGACGCATTGTCGAGAGGCGGATCCGTCAACTAGAAAGGGCTACAAGGGACTGGACTGGCCATCCATGAAATTGGTAGTCGCTCTGTGGTTTCTCAGTGGTGAGCCACGTCCTTTGCGGGCAAAGGACTTGTACTGATACGCCAACTGGATTTGGTATTGGAAATTATAAAATGTGTCAAGGCTGTTTTACCCTGTATAAAATAATTCACTAGCTTGTTAAGAACTAAGATGATGTGGTCAGTGTCCTGTCAAGACTGGGGATTCCTATTATTTACCCAATAATTCAATAAATTAGTGTTCATGTGCTGAGTACTATCATAATATAATATATAGATGTTACATAATATATATATTTACTATAAAAAAAAAAATTAAAAAAAAAAACCCAACAAAGAAAACCAAGTCAAGATGTTTTACTTCAACAAAGACATTCATTTGATTAAATGAAATGAGTTAATGTGCATATATCGTCCATACGCAAACTGTCCATGTACTATATATTATGGTCACCTGTCCAGAGTACCAAGTTTTTCTGTGCATCTCTAAAGTGTTTCAAGGATACAAGACTGGAGTAACCTGACCTTTCAGCTACAGCACCATTCAAATAATCTTCATACCTACAAAACAAATTAAAAGAACAATGTTAAATATATTTCTAATAATTATCTATATACAAGTTATACAATATATATATATATATATATATATCAAATGTGACCGCACACTTACAGAGATGTTCTGTTTTCAGATGGAAAAAGAATGCTGGATATGTCCGGAAAAGTTTGACACCACCAAACAGCTGAAATCACATTTAGCAAGCAGCATACATTCTAAGATGGAAGTGGTGTGTCCCTTTTGTCTGGACAGGCCAACTAAGTATAAAAGAGTCTGGGAGTTGAAGGACCATTGTAACCGGTTCCACAAAGAATCCATGCAAGACATGAGACCGGACGTTCTTTCGGAAGGGAATGCTTACTACCTTGCTGTGCATCCGGCATGTTACAGGAAGGTAGTTAGGCCCACTGCCTTTTATTCACCACCAGCAAGACCTAAAGAAAGCCATGCAGGCATGGATGAAGAAGTCGAAAGACACTTACAGGACGCCAGAAGAGTGGGAGCAGGGATGGAAGGAAGGAACAAAATTTGATGGGCCTCCAGGTGAGGAACTTTTCCAACCAGTATACTCCGGGGATGAGACACGGGCGGCCTCATCCTCTTCCATGGATATGGACATAACAAAACCTGATGCCTGGCGCATAACTTATGTGGCACTGGTGCCACAGAGTATCATGGTAGAAGCCGTTTTTGGAAGGGAAACATATCGATTTGCCATTGCAGATACATTGCTGACAGATGTCAAATATGTATCTGCATTGACAAGGAGAATGCTGGCCATACCGCAGGGAGGTAAACAATCCGCTGGAAGGAAACACAAGTTGCTTGGGAAAGCATACAGTGACAGAGTAACGCTGGCCGTGAAATTACTAGGACTTCCAGAAAAATACATTACCAATATTCATCGTTTAGAGAGTGATTTTTATACCTTACCATCAACAGAACTTTTTGCTCCTCCCACTAAAAATCCAGAAATACTCAAAAAGAAAAGCATTTTGAAACCAACTATTTCGGCCAAGAAAACTTCAAAAATTTCATTAACAGTCAGTAAGAAACCAGAAAAACCATCCATCAAATCATCTTCCAGCAACACTCCATCCTCTGCACCAGTGACAGTTGTACCATCAATTCCAAAGACCTCTTCACCTAAACCATCAACACCACCTACAACGCCGGCCGTTACCTTAGCATTATCTCCAATTTCTACCGGATCCTTCTCACCAGCTATGCCACCTGTATCTCCCCCAGCAAAGAAGCCAAAGATTTCGACCAAGACCATACCATACACACCTGAAAAACCCACTCAACCCGGACCGACATATATACCGACACCAAAACAGTTGCTGGCGACGATAACTACAGAAAATATACCTAGTGTAGAGCTAAGGACACCTGCTGAGCGGGCAACCTCGCTGCTACGTCTTGGTGGAATGCCATTGTTCCCTCCAGCACGGCGGGACTGGACTGGGGAGGTCCAGGTGAAACTTCCAGGAGATGTTCTCACCAAGGACTGGCCTCCTCAGGGCTGGAAGGACATGACCCCCGACACCAGGAAGTTAAACTGGGAATATATTGCTTTCCAATATGAGCAGGTCTCCAATAATACAACTATACCTAGTCGAGCCGGACTCCTAGACAAATATAATATGTTTGCTTTACCGGGAACGTCACCGCATAATAAGATTAAAGATCTTAGCAGAACCATAATGAAGAACAGATACTATATGTATGAGAATTTAAGATTAATTGCCACCGAAGGGATTAAGCCGGATCTTTCCACTACTTTCATGCTGGACATGCTGGAGAAAGCAAGCGCTAGTCGCGATAAAACCACAGACCATATTTGCCATGCTTTGGATAAGGCTGGCATTCCTTTGAGATTAGACGCTTAAATTTAATTCATAAAATATTGCTGGACATTATATGAAAACACTATATCAATTATTTTGGACTTTAACAAACAAATACCGTCCGTTACTGCAGATACAAAAGATTACAGATTATGAACACTTGAGTGTATGAAATCATCAATGTGACAATGGGGGGTGGATTTTACTTGATATTGAAATTTGTTATGATATGCATTTATGATATATATATGTATAAGGATTTCTTGTGCATCACAAATCAGGCATGCAGTAGCCTAGCATATGTTATACGAGTAAGATGATATCAGCTGGGTCCGATATCTTAAGTGAACTCAAGGCTTGGAGTAGGTATTCTTGCTATACATGTAACAATTACAAGTCGAATGGACAGACAACACAAATGGCAATATCTTTCTTTATATAACAATGGCTGATTATACTGTATGCATTGAGTTGTGTTGTACAAGAAATGAGTGAAATATTTATTGAATTCGGGAGAATTCCACCACTTTAAGGTGGGGAGGGTGTAATGTGCAGGGTGTACCCCCCCTGACATATTTTTAAATTATTGGAAATCCACATTTCCTTTTATTTTTCATGTTTTGCCAATTTACAAGTTCTTGTTGATAATGTTTGGCTAAGGACCTTTGTTATGTTAAAATATTTGGTAATTTTGCTTGTTGCAAGCCAGGAAATAGTTTCAATGGAAATATTTCATTATTTGTTAACTTGTTCATGACATAAGTTCAAAGTTAATCATGTTTGTTGTTTTCTTTTCATAAATTTCACAAGTCTTTAAATCATATAAAAGTAAAGACCATAGAACTTCCACGTTTAACTGCTGCTTTATATTTTTGTAAAGTAATCATTACATGTTTAAAATAAGAAGTAAACAGAATATTGATTCTCAGCTGATCGTAATCGATCACCATGTAAACAAAGTCACATGACCGTCTAGACGTCTATGAATTCGTCTGCTATTTATTTTCTTTGAGATTAGTATTTTTGCAAGATCAGTAAACGTGGAAACATAAATTTCAATTAACAATTTCTTATTATAATTATGTATCTAAATGATATGAATGTGCCGCCCTTGGGTTATTTCTGCACTAAGCCTGTTTACAATGTGATTACGCCATTTTTTGTATCAAAGCGCTTTACCCCAAATCATGTTTTGCTTGCCCGATTAAAATTTACATAATGTACGACGTTCTAACCTATAGTCCCGCTTTCCTTAAAGTCATAGCTAATAAAGCGCCACACCCGGGCAAGCTGTCAACTCTTAAGTAACTCCAAATTCATGAAAGTTCAGGCAATTGCCCGGCTCAACTTGTCCCACCATTTTTGTTTTCATTGTTACGGTTGGCCAATACATGTCACGTGACATATAAATTTTATTATATAAGGAGCGCCGCTTTCATAATATGGCGAATAGCTGCCGTGGCGGGTAACTTGAAATACCAAAATATAGAAGTATAAATATTTGCAAGAACAAAACAACACAGTAGAGGTATGAATATTTATTATACAATTTTTATATCAATTTTTACTCAGCACATGAACGTACAGAATTTAAATGGGAAATAAGGATAAGAAACGGCTGTCAGTTCCTACCTTGTCCAGTTGCCCCAGAGTGTTAACAATGTAATCATGCAGTTATTCCCCATCACATCGACCTTTTTAACCACAGATAATTAACAAGGGACCATTAATTAGGATTTCACTAAAGATAAACTGTTATTTCCGGCCTGACATAATTAGTTATATGATTGTGCCAATTGTTTGGTATTTGGATGTTCCAGTCCAACTTTGGATGTGCCATCACAATCTTAAATATAGATTTTTCTTACCCTAAATTATACATGCTTCATCACCAGGCTTAGTCAAGGGTGACATAGTTATAGAAACAATATAAGAAGAATATATTTCATTCCTGTATTTTTCCATATTATTATAATTATGTGCTAATAAATATTTAGTCCTGTGGATTATGCATTATAGTTAGTGAAATATGAATGTCAAGTAAATGGTAAATCAACTTACAACTTCCAAAATGAGCAAAGACTGTTTTCTTGACTAGAAATGGATCCTTCTGTTCACTAATCATCTTAGTGCTGGTGCACTAAACTTCATAAGATTAAGATTATACGTTTTGGGCAGTTGTCTTGTGGCTGGGCAGATATTTCTCTGTTACAGGCAGGCACAATTGGTCCATAATGGCTGACCATCCAGAGACATATATATATATACACGTTTAAAATTGGTTATTGCTGCAACCTTTATAGAGACTTACCCAAATGATATAATTATATTGAAGCCTACCCCAGGTCCCTTACAGTATAATATAATTCATGTTCAGTCGACCTTTAATTATTATATCAACGACTGAAATGATTTATAAACATCTAGATTGCAGATAACACTCGAAATTAACCCGACCTCTTTCCACACGGAATTCAAATAATTCTAGTTTGTCAATCGGTTGACTGCTTATAATGTAAAATACAAATATATCAAAAGTTTTTAAAACTAACAAAACACAATGATCGTTTCTCTATTTCCCAATGTAAATGAAATGAAACAAAAAACATTTTATATCACAATAAGAAGAGGAGAGAATCAACATTTTCCGGATCTACTTGGAGCCTAATGACCCCCCACGTAGATAAGTTGGATATCGCGGAAAGAAAGATTAACACGGCAACTAGAAAGGCATTAAAGCACTGCCTTTAAAAACTATTGCAACAGAAACTTTTAAAATAATCCACAAAAAAAGCCCAAGCTATCTTCATGATTTAAATGATATCAAAATTCAGAAGTATAATTTAAGATCACAGGAAACAGCAGTACTACCAAGAGTCAGAACTACCAGGTATGGTTTAAGATCGTTTCGCTATAATGCTGCACAAATCTGGAATGAGCTGCCTTACCATTGTCGAATGGAAACATCTTTTGACCAATTCAAAAAATTTAGTACAAACATGGGATCCAATAACAGCTCATGTCAGTGCAGTGCATGCATATAGTGTTTTTATGCCCGAGCTTTTTTATTTTTAATTTTTTGTATGACTATTTGATTTGTTTAGCTTTTTTAGTTGCTATTATCAGCTGTGCTTATCACTCTAACTTATGTTATGTTTTAAGATATACTTTATTTTGCATACTATGTTTTTAACTTTTATATGTCATCTATGGCATCTTACCATGCACTGTATGTTTAAAATTGTGTTGTTTTCATGACTTTTGTATATGTGTATATATTTTGTTATTCAGTCTATTTGAAAAGCTCACTAGAGCTTGTGTTTATGTAGTTTATTGAAAATTGACTTAAAATAAAACTTTGAGTTGAATTGAATTGAATTTTATCAATTAATTTCACATGGATGCATTTCAGCCATTTTCCTGCTAAAACAATGACTTTTTTCACAATATATCGTATATATGTCATTTTTTTTAATGCTAGCTTTCTTGTCAAAACATATATAAATTGCAAGTATATCATTCAATCATACTTTAACCAAATTTTTTTTTTAAGTTATCAATGATTTTTACAGCAGTAAATTTTCCAAAATTAAAATTTTTGGAGGAATTGGCAAATTTTGTGTAAGTAATTTTGTATGTAAATACTAGTATTCATAATTCATTTTAGAAATTCACAATTTTGTCAATAAAAGCAAAGTTTTTTCTTATATAACAAATAACTTACTTTTGTAAAGGTTCCCCACTGTCGTTCCATGTTAAACTGGACTGTATAGGTTTAACCAAGGTTAATGTATATGTCTGTAATGTCAAGATATGTGCGATAAAGGTTAGAAAATACCTTGATGACAGGATTTTTTGTTTTTATTGTACTTTAAAATTCACAGATTTAGCCTTTGCCCAGTAACACATATCTTATCCAAACCCTCTATAAACTGGAATCATGTCTAAATGTAAATCTTTTTTTGAAAGATTGAATATTCTGTAATAATTTTACTAATTATTTCTGAACCTAAAACTATCTTTTCCAAAAGAGATCCAGTTTACTCTAATTTCAGAAATTGTTTTTGATATTTTAATTATTGTGAAAAATGCATTGGAAGAGGTATTACAAAAATTAAAAAAAATTGCATTTTAAAATTTGATAGCAATATTTGTATGCACAATTTAGTGAAATCGCAATTAAGAAAAATCGCAATAATAAATGGACATTTATTTTTTAATTTACATTGCTTTATTTTGCCGTCTCATTAGCATCAACCCAATAACCTTGTTTTCAATGGAAAGGGTTTGGCTATATAGTGATTTAACTAATCAAATTTATAATTACATGGAGAGGGTTTGGCATCAGCAAACAGATTTAACCCCACCACATTCTGTATGTGCCAGTCCCAAGTCAGGAGCCTACAATTCAGTGGTTGTCATTTATTACTGTATATTATATCAGTTTTTCGTTTATTGTTTTGTACATAAATCAGGCCATTAGTTTTCTCCTTCGAATTGTTTTACATTTGTCATTTCTGGCCCTTTTATAGCTTACTATGTGGTGTGGGTTTTACTCATTGTTGAAGTCTGTACAGTGACCTATAGTTGCTAACTTCTTCGTCATCCAGTCTCTGGTGGAGAGTTGTCTCATTGGCAATCACACCACATCTTCTTGTTTTAATAATGATAATATCATTTATCATTCATACCTTGAACTGTTCATAAGCTGGACTCTTTTGAAGAATTTTCCTGATAAAACCAAGACCATCTAATGCACTGTACCAAGGGGCATAATCCTGTTCTTTCTTCAGATACTTTGTCATATCTAATGCTGTTGTGTGTTTTACTAAACCAGCTCTGTAAAACAGGTTACAATATGTTCTATCTCTTTTGACATAAGAAAGACAGCTGTCAGCTCCATGCAATTTTTTATTTTATTTAAGGGATAGCTTATAAATATGATTTTAAATTGTTCATAAAATTCAACCTGTTCTACAATAGTCTGGGAAAAAAAAGAAGAATGTGTCTGAGGACATAAATACCCCCGCTCAAGCTTTGCAACATTCCAAGTTAAAAAGGGGCATAAATCTAGAACGGTAAAGGACTAACAACCCAAATTCGAACTCTGTCTGTGTGTTGCAGTTTTAGCATTTTGTATGAGTTTCATAAAATTTGAATGAGACAAACTTAAGTTAGAGTGCAGAAACAAAATTTGGGACGGACAAAAATACAGACGGACAGATAGAGGGATGGAAAGATGGTCCAGGGTAACACTTAATGTCCCCATTATCTATGGCGGGGGCATAATAATGACAAATAAACTTTTTCATTTAACATATCATAAAATCGAATAAATTGATTTCCTCCTGTATATATACATTTTTCCTGCAACTGACCATTTGTCTATACAAATACAGGTGTAAAGATGAACAAGAGCAATATACATGTATAGTATACATATACATAGTGTCCTGGTATCCTGTTTCTGTTGAGAGAACGGTAACATTCACTGTTTATGTACGAGTTCACTTTTGGGTTCAATTCACAGTCCACAACTATGACATGTTGATTTCATTGAAAATTAAATTCAAGAGTTGAAAGGTAAAAAAAAACTCTAAATTTTGAAATTGCAGGATAAAAACAATATTCAGACTTTGTAGGAAAATATAAAATTTATTGTACTCTTTATGAACAGAAGAAAAACTTTAGGAATCATCTTCATGTTTCTCACTCTAGTACAAACAATTTTCTATTTTTCTACAAGTACGAATATTGTAGTTATATTTATTTCAATAAGGATTAGAAATTTCATTTTTTAATATTATATTCAGATTCATAATGAATTTTATACCTAAAATTAACATTTTACACAAACAAATTTCTTTTTTTTTTATTTGTCAATTTGCTTTCTATATATTCTAATAAATAACAAACCTTGCTAAGTTGAAAACATCATCTATCAGACCTGATCTATCACCTGGTGATAAAACCTAAAGATAAAACAAACAGTCTTTACTATGTGATGTATCAACCATGCATGTATTAGATACACCTTGAGGGTGTTAACCCGAATGGGTGTATCTAATTTACATCATTATATTATTGTCAATGCAGAATCATAGTTTTCAATTATTTAGGAGAGGGGTCTTTCAGCGATTTTATCATATGTTATTGAAAACCATGATAAATGAAGGGTATCCAATTTCATTTCACGACATTTTGGTGTAAATACAAGATACAAAGACATTGAAATAATTGTGTAAAGTCTGCATAATAGTTCAATGCTAACATGAACTGATTTTGATGCAAGCACAAACAAACAACTATTCAACTACATTTCAGAAACTAAATAATTTAAGAAAGATAACTGGATGACAACCCTAGCCTTTTCATTTCTGCAGTCAGGATAGATGTATTTCCCTTAATATTCAAATAGAAAACTAGTCTGTACTTGAACTTATATAGGAAAATAGCATAAATTCTTAAAAGCATAAGGAGTATTTTGTTTTTATCTTACTGTATGATCTGTCTGTAACTGTTGTATATTTTTATCTTACTGTATGATCTGTCTGTAACTGTGGTATATTTTTATCTTACTGTATGATCTGTCCGTAACTGTTGTATATTTTTATCTTACTGTATGATCTGTCCGTAACTGTTGTATATTTTTATCTTACTGTATGATCTGTCCGTAACTGTTGTATATTTTTATCTTACTGTATGATCTGTCCGTAACTGTTGTATATTTTTATCTTACTGTATGATGTCCGTAACTGTTGTATATTTTTATCTTACTGTATGATCTGTCCGTAACTGTTGTATATTTTTATCTTACTGTATGATCTGTCCGTAACTGTTGTATATTTTTATCTTACTGTATGATCTGTCCGTAACTGTTGTATATTTTTATTTTACTGCATGATCTGTCCGTAACTGTTGTATATTTTTATCTTACTGCATGATCTGTCCGTAACTGTTGTATATTTTTATCTTACTGTATGATCTGTCCGTAACTGTTGTATATTTTTATCTTACTGTATGATCTGTCCGTAACTGTTGTATATTTTTATCTTACTGTATGATCTGTCTGTAACTGTTGTATATTTTTATCTTACTGTATGATCTGTCCGTAACTGTTGTATATTTTTATCTTACTGTATGATCTGTCTGTAATTGTTGTATAATAGTCTTCCACATGACCTCTTCATAGTTCACTCTGTAAAATCCATACATCCCATAATTCCCTTTAATCAGCTTTACATCTTTTGTAACACTGATTTCAGCTGAAAAATAAAATGTAAATAATCATTTTTATCTGTAGTGGAGCAATATATTCTATTGTGGTTGGTCAATAAATTGATTGATTTATTAGTGTAACGATGTAATTATAACAAGAGTACAGATATACAAATGGAAATGTTGTAAATAATAGGAATACACAATGTAAATTATATGGTGAGCATGATTTTCAGTGGTAGCTCACTAGGTAACAGTCAGCAAGAACACAGTCACATTATTCCTAATCTGAGCTTTTTCCTTAATCCTACTTCTTGGATTTTCAGCATAATTTTTTTTCATTGAAAACTGATTTGACCTGACCAAAGATCACATGCATACTACAAAGGCAGTTTTATAGGGATATATGAAAAGAATGACAGGTGGGAAAGAAAACACAAGTGTTTTTTTCTGTTACCTTCAAGATGCTTGTTTTACTTCAGAAATAAAGAAAATAAGAATGTGTCCATAGTACACGGATGCCCCCCTCGCACTTTCATTTTCTATGTTCAATGGACCGTGAAATTAGGGTCAAAACTCTAATTTGACATTAAAATTAGAAAGATCATATCATAGAGAACATATGTACTAAGTTTCAAGTTGATTGGACTTCAACTTCATCAAAAACTACCTTAAAATTAGAAAGATCATATCATAGGGAACATGTGTACTAAGTTTCAAGCTGATTGGACTTCAACTTCATCAAAAACTTCCTTGACCAAAAACTTTAACCTGAAGCGGGACAGACAGACAAACTGCAAATTTCAAAATGGTCTTTTTGTAATTTCTCATGCAACTCAATAAATCTTGGATACTTAAAACTCTGAATATGAATTATAAAGAATGTAAACTATCTCTACACATTCATGACATCAGGACAAAGAAACATGTAACACCTACCTCTGAAGGATCCCTCAATCAATCATTTTTTTTAGTGTTTAACACCACTTTTGATGACCATGGCTATTTCAGGTCGTCCAGTTTAACCTTTGGAGGAAGACAGAGTACCTAGAGAGAACCACTTACCTGTGATAGAAAAATTCGTAAGGGTTCCGCGGAACCCAGTGTCTTGCCTACTTTTGCTGTTAATCGCAGGCTCAACAAAAATGAGGAAAAAAATAAATAAAAATATTCCTCTCTATACTATCTTTTGATTGTAAGTAGCTTCTGTCCAAGTTTGGTAAAAATCCAGGATAGTTTATGAATCTAATAAATGTTTTAAAATCTTAAACTGCAGACTGTATGTAATGTTAACTGGAAGAAAAACAAAGTCCATTTATAAGTAAAATACGGCAAAAATCAAACAAAATTTTAACAAAATTTCCTTCTAGATACTAGATTTTAATCATAAACAAGCTTCTGTCCAAGTTTGGTACAAATCCAGGATAGTTTAAGAAAGTTGTTAAATTTTAAAAACTTTAACCACAGAGTGAATGTAATGTTAACTGGCAGAAAAACTAAGTCCATTTATAAGTAAAATACGGAAAAAATGGATTTTTTTTTTTACAAAATTTACTTCTGGATACTATCTTATGATCATAAACAAGCTTCTTTCCAAGTTTGGTAGAAATCCAGGATAGTTTAAGAAAGTTATTAAAATTTCAAAAACTTTAACCACAGAGTGAATGTAATGTTTCTTGGCAGAAAAACTAAGTCCATTTATAAGTAAACTACGGAAAAAATGGATTTTTTTTTTACAAAATTTACTTCTGGATACTATCTTATGATCATAAACAAGCTTCTTTCCAAGTTTGGTAGAAATCCAGGATAGTTTAAGAAAGTTATTAAAATTTCAAAAACTTTAACCACAGAGTGAATGTAATGTTTCTTGGCAGAAAAACTAAGTCCATTTATAAGTAAAATACGGAAAAAATGGAATTTTTTTTTTACAAAATTTACTTTTGAATATTATCTTATGATCATAAACAAGCTTCTGTCCAAGTTTGGTAGAAATCCAGGATAGCTTAAGAAAGTTATTAAAATTTCAAAAACTTTAACCACAGAGTGAATATTTGTGGACGCCGCCGACGACAACGACGACGCCGACGGAATGTAGGATCGCTATGTCTCGCTTTTTCGACAAAAGTCGAAGGCTCGACAAAAACAGGTAATCCTTGTCAATAAAGATCGTAGTCACACACAACTCACCACAAGCAGGGTTCACAACCTCAGTGTTGACAGGCTAGTTATCACGGAAGACAAACTATTTAGACCTCAGGGCTGCCAACGTCCATCAATTATTTGTTTGTTGTCAATAGTAACTGAACTATAAAACAACTTACCAGAACCTTTGTGAAGCCAGACCATACCAGTACTATTTGTATCATCTTCATAAAGGACCATATATCTAAATGGAATGTGCCACTTGTATCTGAAAAGTTAAAAGTAATCTATCTACACTACCTTCTTTCGTACTGTGGATTCATTATTATTCCTGGGTTACCAATTTTTGTTGATTTTGTGGGTGTAAGTTAACCACAATTTTAAAAGTTCAACAAGTGAAAATCTGCAATAATTTCTGAATTTACAGTATTACAGTGTACCCCTGTTCCCCCATGCTATCTCAGAAGCACTTCTATAAGATCCTTGTGTCCCATCCCTGTGTACTTACCCAAAAGGAGATTCAACAGTATTGATATGAAGATCTGACTTATAATATTGTATTCCCCTGAGATCTAAGTACTACATCTATAAGTCTCCTTGTATCCTATTCCTGTGTACTTTACTACCCAAAAGGAGATTCACCCCCACCCCATGAGATCTGTTCCCCTTGAGTTCTAAGTCCTTGTGTCCAATCCCTGTATACATTGTGTCCCATCCCTGTGTACTTACCCAAAAGGAGATTCATCAGAATTTGTAGTCACTGACCCATCAGACAAAAATCTTTGTTGTGTCAATAAAAACTTGTTACCACTCTGTTTAACACTGACAACTGGATAGCCCATCTGTAATGTCCATGTGTCCATCACAGACTTCACGTCAACTGTATTTCCACTTTTCTGTATATCAAATAAATTAATATATATAAAAAAAATTAACTTTATCGTCCCAATAATGATTAGATTATGTATCTCTTTTTTTCATTTCTTATTGCTACTTGCTTACTAACTCATTGTTACTGTGTTGTATCCAAATAAAACATTTAGATTTTTTTTAAATAACCAAATTCCTAGATGGTGTCAGACATTAGGTCAGATAACCTCTACGAAATGAGGTAATTATATAATCATTGGAAGTTTTGGAATATCTGTTGATCATGTGGTCACAAACCTTGGATAAGCCAGTCTAACCAAATAATGTGTTGCTTGAGATTTCCAGAGACCATGTGTCTGATTTCCAGTCAGCATGTTTTTGCATAAGAGCTATTCCAGAAATAAATGGGGAATGTGTCCATGGGACACAGATGATGCCCCAGGTGCATATCAATATAAAGTTATAAAGGGACAAAACTGAAGAAAGTTAAAAGTGATGCTACCCAAATTTGTACTTGATCTGAGTTTTGTGGTAATAAGTATTGTGTATAAGTTTCATAACAGTTGGTTGAGGCAAACTTAAGTTAGAGAACAGAAACAAAAAATTCAGCAATTTTTCCATTTGTAAAGGGGCATAACTCTAGAACAGTAAAAGTGACGCCACCAAAATTCAAACTTGATCTGTGTTTTGTGGTAATAAGCATTTTGTATAAGTTTCATAACATTTGGTTGAAGCAAACTAAAGTTAGAGAAAGGAAACCAACTTTGGGACGTACGGACGGACGGACGTACAGACGGACAAGGGTAAAACTTAATGCCCCCTCCGCTACGGCGGGGGCATAAAAATATCTGGGGGGAGGGGTTGGAAGGTTGCTTCAAATTTCCAGAGTTCATGTGTTTGCTTGAGATTTCCAAAGATCATGTGTTTGCTTTTAGATTTCAAGAGATAATATGTTTGCTTGACATTTCCAGAGATCATGTTTTGCTTTAGATTTCAAGAGATCATGTTTTTTGTGTGAAATTTCAAGAGATCATGTATTAATATTTTCAGTCAGCATGTTCAGATTTCAAAAGATCATGTGTATGCTTGATATTTCCAGAGATCATGTGTTTGCTTGAGATTTCAAGAGATCATGTTTTTGCTTAAGATTTTCAGAGCTTTGTTTCAAAGTAAACCTGTTTGTCAACCACAATAAATTTCATGGAAAACATTAAAATATTGAAAGATAATTTCAAGAATCATATAAAACCATGTAAAAATATATATTGTTGACATTTTAGTTTTCTGTTAATAACTGTTATTATAGAAATGAGAATTCATGCAGATTTGGTTGCTCTGAGACTTAGTACTGTAATATAGTGTTGATAACCATACCTTTGATAAAGCACTCCATAAATCTACAGTCACAGCATTGCCATACTTGTACTGCTTGAGGTAGGCTGTAATGCCATCCATAAATTTTTCTTTTCCCAGGAATTCTCTCAACATTCTTATCACTGAGGCTCCCTTTATAATATATATAAAATTTGAAATTAACAGTTTTAACTAGAAAACTGTGAATGCATACACCTGCCTCTTCATTTAAATATACAAGAAAAATGTGTTTTCCTAAAATTATATGTATTGAAAAATAAAGAAGTACAACAGCATTGGATAGGAATTCTATGACATTTTCATTGAAATTAGATTATTGATTAAAGAGGACTACCCATGAGGATCTTTTATGTTTTGGTACAGGAAACCCAAAAAATCATTTTGATCTAAATATAAAAAGAGGAGGTGCACAACGCCAATTGATACACAAGTCTATGTGGGAAATTTCATTAAAATCCAGACTCTATTTTGCAATCTTTACCCCAAAAACCAATGAGCAGAAAAACAAAACAACAAGTGTAGACCACCACAAAATTACTTTTTACATTTTCTTAAAAATATCTCATGGATGAAGCTAACAATAAATAGGGATGTAGTCTAAAGTTTTATTGTTTCAGGTAGGGTGAAGGTTGGCGCCTATTAAAACGTTTAAACCCGCTGCATTTGTTTGCACTTGTCCTAAGTCAGGAATCTGATGTTCAGTGGTTGTCGTTTGTTGATGTGGTTCATAAGTGTTTCTCGTTTCTCGTTTTTCATATAGATTAGACCGTTGATTTTCCTGTTTGAATGATTTTACACGTCATTTTTGGGGCCCTTTATAGCTTGCTGTTCGGTGTGAGCCAAGGCTCCGTGTTGAAGGCCTTACTTTGACCTATAATGGTTTACTTTTACAAATTGTGACTTGGATAAAGAGTTGTCTCATTGGCACTCATACCACATTATACCTATTTAAACATAACAATTCAATAATATTATACCTTATCATATGATATCGTATCAAATATCTCGTTGATATCATCTGGATTGTGGACAGGTACATGTATTGGATGTGATGTTTTCTGACTGTCACGACTTAAAGCTCGCTGTAGAGTCTTACATATAAACTGTTCACCCTGCAAGGGAAAATATATTTAGATAATAAATATATAGATACTATAACAATAATCAATGATGAAACACAAATCTACATGAACTGGTCTTGACTAAAATACTTGAAGCCTTTATGGAAATTTGTTAATAAGGACAATAAAAGAATACATAAATATGTTTGGGTACAGAACCTATTTTTTGTTTTCCTTTTAAATTGTTGTTCTGGTTAATTTTGTATAAGCATTGATCAATTTGTTCCTAAATATTATGTTAGTTAGTGAGAAATTTTGAAATTCATGTGTTCACTGAAATACAATAGTATATAAATGTCATACATTGTTTAATACCATTATAGTTTGTCACAGTTATAATTACTGTAAATTCAGAATTCATTGCGTGCATTTAATATTTCGATTTTTGAAAACTGGACAACAATGTGAGATTAATTATTGCGATTTCAGACAAATCTGCATACAAATATATGTATCAGATATCAGGATGCCAGTTCTTATTATTGCGATAATCTCCAATTCGCATTATTCCCATTAATAATCAAAGCCTGAAAGGCTGTTAAAGCAATTGCTGCCTAGTTAATGTTTTTGTGACTATTATCTTTCATCCACATGTAAAAGAATTAAACCTGACAGGAGTCTGTGTAGTGAGAAGTAAGGATGTTTTTACTTCATATCAATAAAAGACTCATTCAGCAGAGAGTCCTATTTACAATGTTTTACATCTCCCTGGGGGACGACACGTTTGCCCAGCTTATGGTGGAGGTAAATATATTTGCGGAAACATAAAACTACTAAGTCTACAGAGAAATTCTTTTAAAAAAGAGAGACATAACTCGCTGCCCTTCTTGAATAGAATAACAAACAGCTACTATTCAGTGTATCTAATATGGTTTTTAATGAAAGCAAAGGTTTGAGGCCATATCTTGACCTGTAGTTGTTCATGTCATGTCGGTTTGTCTTTGGTTATTTCATTGGCAATCATACTTTCTGTTATTTCATTTAAGGGCAAAAAATACAGTTAAAAATAAAATAATGCAACGTGAAAATCTAACATATTGGGAAAACATGTATTTTTCCACCAATTTTAATCCTTAGCTTGAAAGTGAGACCCATGGTTTTTTAAATGACTTATGACTTAAAGGGCCATAAGGTACAAAACTAGAAAAAAAATTATAATTTTTTTTTTCAAATATTTATTTAAGTAGAAAGAATATAGAAATAATACTTGGCTATAAGCAGTCAGTTTGGTTAAATTTCGTCAAAACAAGCTAAAAATCATTGATGTGCTATTGACTTGAATGTCACTCATATAGTTACCATTTTCAATGTCGGATCCACTTTATCTGTACCAAGGTATTCTACGTAGGAAGCAAACCCTTCATTAAGCCATGTATCATCCCACCATTTTGGTGTTACTAAGTTACCAAACCACTACAAGAACATAACATCACAGTCAAGTAAACATAATATTTTCTATTACTGTCAAGGTATAGTAAATGGGCTGTCACAGATTTGATAAAATTTGGCATACAACTTTGGCTCGTTAAACTTTAACTGAAATTTTAAAAATAATTCATATCTCTTTTATTTTCTGAAATATTTTTGACTGATTTCTTTCAAAATAGGTGAACATTTGTATAGATAGCACATAAAATCGGCGAAAAATGTTCTGAAATTTGTCTTAAAATCATTAAATCTCTAATTTCAAGTCCATAGATTTTTTTAAAATATAATATGTTGATATAATATACATAAATTTCCATTCGAATGATGTAAAATGATTATATCATTTTATGCTGTATTAACCAATCTGTTACCTAGTTTGTTGTGAAAAACATCAATAATCAACATTTTATGGCTTACAACATCAGGACATTACAACTATTTTGATGTTTTGTGGTATTTTTTCACCTAGAACACAACTCTAAATGACATAGAAGGTAAAACAAAATCGGTGACCTATAGTTGTTACCTTCTATATCATTTGAATTTTGAAGATCATGGTAGCTGATGCATGATTTTACTTTGTTTTGCCAGCTTAGATGCCCTAGCATAACCATTACAATACCTTGGTAGCCGTATTGATTTAATATATACTTGACAGCTCTTCACTCGATCATTTCAATTTTATTCATTTGTTGTTTCTGCTAAGGATCCCAGACAACACTACACTATTTGAATTTTGGTCTGACATATATATCTTTTATAAGCTACTTCTTTAATTTACATGCTGTTGGTCTTTACATTCCTTTTGGTAAATTTTAGTGATGGATTTCATGGTCTCTGGTGGAGAGTTGTCTCATTGGCAGTCATACCAAATCTTCTCATTTTTATATCCACAGTAAAGCCTTTACCTGATGAGCTAGCTCATGAGCAATTACAACTGCTACCCACTGTTTGTCCGAGTCTGAAGATTCCCCTGGGTGATACAACACTGCTGATTCCCTGTATGTAACTAACCCCCAGTTCTCCATAGCTCCTGCACTAAAATCTGGTATAGCTATCAAATCTGGAATAATACATGTTCAACTGCTTTTTCAAACAACAAGAAATATGCTCATTTCTTCAAATTCCTTACAGACAACATGTTTAAATGTGTATTATTTACAATAAGGAATTACAAATTTGATTATATCATGTTTAAAGTAATTAAACTTTCATGGAACAAATTTTATTTGTGGATGTTAAGAACTAATTATGAGTAAAATAAACTGTTGACACAGAGATATGTTTTGCCTGTGTCATACCTGCCAACTTTTCAAAATCTCCATGGGGGATTTTAAGCACAACAGGAATGTATGCTCCTCTTATATTGTCATAAGTGGATTTAATCTACTACTATATTGTTTGAATGAGTATGTATGTGCTTAAATACCCTATTAACTCATTTGAATGTCTGTTTTGAGGTGTTCAGTTTATAAAATAAAGAATTTCAGAATTCAGGTTAACACCCCTCATGGGGGATATCACCTATAAATCGAGATAATTGGCAGGTCTGCTGTGTGTAATTTTGATATTATAATGCAAAAGTAGAAATCTATTCAAAGTCAAAGTGTCAAATAATCTAATGAAAATGAGAAGAACCGACTGCATATCAAATATCATTTACTAATACTTTAAACTGACCAAACCGCAAACTTTAATACATGTAATTCATCAATTTGTCCTTCTCTACTTTTATCAATATTCTTATACACAGACAACAGTGAACCTAAGTCTTCTCTGTAACTTCCATGAGGTTAGAAAAAAACAATTTGACCAGAACATATTATAAAATGTATCTGTAGATCGAAATATTACAGTGTACTCAAGAATCAGCTTAATGTTTGGAGGCACATAAAGAAAACACTTTTTAAATCTGATTTTTCAATTTTATGTTTTTGTATTTTTATATACAAAACAGTACTTTTTTCATTAATTACAAGTACATGTGTACCCTTGAGTTTTGTTTCCCTCAAAATCATCAAAGTTCAATCCAACACAGCAATGGTGATAATCCAAAGCTAAGTAATCAAGGTTAGGCCAATGTCATTTAATGTGACAACTCTTGATATATAAGATATTGAATTTTAAGAAATTTAAATGTGTCGTAAGATGCAAGGAATATCGATAAATAAGCGTGGATAATACTTACCTAGCTTTGGTAGAGGGTATCTTATTTTATATAATTCATCATAATACTCTAAAACAGTGATAGCCACCTTCAAAGCAAAATCCACCTGGTCTATTTGGTCTTCTGCTGCATAAACTGCCACCTGTGAAGTATATATAATACTCATTATATAACTACACTGTTATTTATAAAATCTTATGATGAACATTTTTGTGAGAACAATTTTATTTTTCTGATCAAATGTCAGACATATAGTCGGATAGTTAAATTACAGTTGAGATAAAAGTTAAAACTCATTATATTCATATTGTTTGTTGATATTAATTATAAAAAGAAGATGTGGTATGGTTGCCAATGAGACAAATCTCCACAAAAGACCAAATAACACAGAAATTAACAACTATAGGTCACCGTACGGCCTTCAACAATGAGCAAAGTCAATAAGTTCAGCTTTCAATATATATTCATGATTTCACTGATGGAAAAGAAAGGAATGAAAGGTCTTCCTGTAATTTGTTAGTCTCACAACAGGAACCATTTGTTGCCATACATCAAAAGTTATTATCTTGCAGAGGTCATAAGGTCAACTAATCAAAATAGAGCATCTTCGCTAGCCAAGGGTTACGATCCAGTCCCCTCCTCTCCACCCTTAGCAGATTAAGCCAACATTTGTGATAACAATGTTGCTCCATCTATCGGTTGATAAAAGTCAAGCCCATTCCGAATACATTATTCTTGACCAATGGTAGCACTCGAACTCTCTTCAGTGTGGAGGTGTAAAAACAGTAGCGTCTAGAGTTTACAAACTTCGTGAAGCAGGAACCGAAAATATGCGTTAACATTCCAACATTTGTGCAAGAAACATATTTAGGAACATCTATTAGTTGATTAAGAACATTTAACTTGTCACTAAATATCGTCGTATGTTTTGGGGGTAAAGACTTGTTGCACAATCAGCACGTCACAATTGTTTATCTACATTTTCTACATTTACAGGTGATCATGTTAAAGGCCCTTTTTGATTGGATGCAACCAGTTACGACTGCGACCACTGGAAAGTATTACCTCGTGGATCGGAAATTCTCTCTTAATCTGCAAAGGGTGGAGAGGAGGGGACTGGATCGTTACCCTTGGCTATCGAAGATGGTTAAAGGTAAACCAAGAATTTTAGAATTCAACAAAGATTAGCTTTTCCTCAGTCCATGAAAAATTGATCTCCATGAAAAAATAACTGAATCTACAGTGTATGCAGTACTCACATCAACTCCTGATTTTGTCTTCCCTTTCTTTGATTTATAATCACAAACAACAAATGCAACAAGATAAGTTGACATCTTGACACTTTCCTGGAATCTATCTATCACTCGTCCATCCTTAAAATCTTCTGTTTTGTTCAGGGGCATGTTAAATAAAGCTATGTGCTTTTTGTCTCGTACAATTGACATTTTAAATGTGGCCTTCAGTCCTGGTTCATCAAAACAAGGAAATGCTTGTCTGGCTCCCGTTGGCTGAAACTGAGTGGTACCAATATGTCTAGAAAAAAACAAATAAAACATCGGGAAAATTTGGGAGTTAAAAATAGCTAAGTAAAAAGAAAGCCAATATGAATAAACAGCTGTGCCATGAGTGCATGATACACCCGTCGCATTTTCTAAGAATAAAGTTCAATAACTTCTCAAAGTCAAATCAGAAATTTATGAATAATTAAAGGGAGGTTACCTTAATAGATATAAACCAGGCACAAAAGTTTAAGGAAAACTGCTCAAAGCACTGTAAAGGTATTTTCTGAAAACTAGAAAATCACCCCTTTTTTATGAATAAAATCCAATAACTAGGAAATGTAAAATCTAAAATCTATAAAAATCGAAAGGGAGCTTACTTCAATAGATATAAACAATTCACCAAAGTTTCATGAGAACTGCTAATAGCATTTTTGAGTTATTGTCCGAAAACTGGAAAATCCCCCTTTTTTTAATGAATAAAACCCCATAACTCGGAAACGAAAAAATCTAAAATTTATTAAAATCGAAAGGGAGCTCATGTCAACAGATATAAACAATTCACCAAAGTTAGTGCAAATTGGTAAAAGCATTTTTGAGTTATTGTCCGAAAACTGGAAAATCCCCCTTTAATGAATAAAACCCCATAACTCGGAAACGTAAAATTTAAAATTTATTAAAATCGAAAGGGAGCTCATGTCAACAGATATAAACAATTCACCAAAGTTTCGTGCAAATTGGTAAAAGCATTTTTGAGTTAATGTCCGAATACTGGAAAATCCCCCTTTTTTTAATGAATAAAACCCCATAACTCGAAAATGTAAAATCAAAAATTTATAAAAAATGAAAGGGAGCTCACGTCAATAGATATAAACAATTCACCAAGGTTTCATGCAAATTGGTTAAAGCGTTTTTGAGTTAATGTCCGACATATTGACGACAGACGGACGGACAGACGGACAACGGTATACCATAATACGTCCCGTAAACGGACGTATAAAAATTGCTAACCTCTTGGATGTTCAAAATGTGTATGAGGAAAAGTAGTTATATATTTGCCAGTCAAGATAATAGTTTTAATTGGGCATAAATTGATCAAAAACTACATCTTACAGCCCAATGAAACAAACATGGTTTTTCCTGAATAAAATTAAATAAAAAAAAATAAAGTTTGCTTTAAATGCCAAAAGTCCAACAACAGCATTGAAAAATTCATCGTCTCCATTACACAGCACCTTTATCAACTTAAGAACAAGCATAGAGGTATAAACCCATGGGTTTATACATCTATGGTACAAGTGAACTTCTAAGTTTATAATGTTTCATTGAAGTAATCATTGCTGACACCAACTGATGATTTAATTAGCATACTTCAACATGTTCAATGATTCATGAAAATGAGGTTAAGGTCAGATGAACTATTCAGACTGAGATGATACTCTACAATCATTCCCTACACTAAATATAGTTGACCTATATCATGTATATTGCTTATGGTATCAGAGAAATGAAACTAACAATGAAAATTTAATGTTGACCAATGTACATGTACCTTGAAAATGAGGTAAAGTTTAGATGAACACTGCCAGACAGTCATGTACACTTAACAATCATTCAATACACCAAATATAGTTGACCTATTGCTTATACATGTTATAGTATCTGAGAAATAACCCTTACCATGAAAAACTTGATATTGACCATTGAACCATGAAAATGAGGTCACCCTGCCAGACAAACATGTCACCCTTTCAACTGTTCCATACATTATACATGTTAACTGTTCCATACATTATACATGTCAACTGTTCCATACATTATACATGTCAACTGTTCCATACATTATACATGTCAACTGTTCCATACATTATACATGTCAACAGTTCCATACATTATACATACATGTTAACTGTTCCATACATTATACATACATGTCAACTGTTCCATACATTATACATGTTAACTGTTCCATACATTATACATGTTAACTGTTCCATACATTATACGTTAACTGTTCCATACATTATACATACATGTTAACTGTTCCATACATTATACATGTTAACTGTTCCATACATTATACATGATATATATGAGTTGATATGTAGCTTCTCCAGTTTTCATGCTATTTTCACATTTCTCGATCGGTGTGTGAAAAATAATTCTACTCTCTTGAGAAAACTTTGTTCTCAACAAATAATTGGTCGAAATTGAATTATGGCGTTAAATTTTCTTGATTTCTTCTGAATTTCCTATTGTGACGCCATAAAAAAAGGCAACTATGCCTGATGACGTCACATATAAAGAACACAAATTTCTGCCAATCTTTGAAAAGGAAAGATAAACTTTGTTTAGATACATGTATCATCTAAAAATCATTAGAGAAACAGATTCCACAACTATATCTCCTGTATTAGGACACATGTATTTCTCTATGCTCAACAGTTAAATTTCTAATATTTAAAAAGCTTGGCAAGCATTGTGTTTTAAATTTTGAAATTTAACTGTCTCGAGCGAGTAGAGAAATATTGTAAGACACTTGATGCAGTGGCGGAATCTATATTTCTAGTATCTGAAAAACAGATCTTCCTATGAAATGTTACACTAATGATCACTGATCCACATCCATGAAACAAGGTCATGTAAAAATGTATTGGTCTTATATACCAAATACAGTTGTCCTTTTACTCATAATAAAAGAGAAAATCAGGTGATAAAACAACTTTCCTTGACATTGTCCAATCAAAATCTTTGCTACAAATACATTGTAATCATGGTAATAGATATATCTGTTAATTGCAAGTCTTAAATATTTTACTCACACTTAACTATAAATATTTTACTCACACTTACCTAATTTCTCCACTCTTTGTCTTGTAACTACTTAAATAGAATCCAGCAAGTTTACTGACAATGTTAGCGTTGAATTTAATGGTAATCTCAATCCCCGTCCTAGCTGATGTGAACATTTTTCTATCAGTTAGAATAGCCAGCTGTTCATTCTTCAGAAACTCCAAGTGTTTTGCAACAATTATAGGTGATCTTTTGGTACTTGGTCCTGTCAGCGTAAATGGCTTCACAAGTACCTTTGTAATTGTCAAATTTTTTGTATGTAAAACAATTAAAGATGTGGTTGCCTTGATTTTTGCTTTAATTTTCACTGTTCCAGAAAATTTCAATGCTTTCATGTCTGGGTTTAAAAATACATTGTAACTAATTGGTTCAACAGTGTCCGGTAACCGGATATCTTGCCAAGGGAAAACTTCACCATTGGTGGCATAAATGTCCTCTTTGGTAATATTAGGTGGCGGAGTAGACAGAACAGTGTTTACTTTTTCACAGGACGAAGATCCAGAACGAGCAAATGCAGCAATGATAGCTATAATAAGAATTAAGAGTCCACAAAATACAACTATAGCTGTTGCTCTGTTTTTTGAACAAGCAAGCTGTTTACATCTCTGTTTGACTGAAGGTTCATAGACTGACTTCCTGTTTAAATTCTCACCTAAAACAATATGTAGATGTATATGTAAATGTAATTTTAGTTTCAAAGATAGTCAATCATAATCCTTGAGCATGTTTATTGTGTAAAAAATTTCATGAACATTTAACCTGTGTGCTGTGTTCCAATTTTTCAGCACCTCTAAATTTTAGTTATGTTTTAAAAAAAGTTTTTGAATATTGGAAAAATCCTTAACTTGTTAGCACAAACATTGCAAGCTCATATATATTGAAACAATGCAGCTGTAATAAGTCAGTCAGAGTGAGGGTTTAAAAAATAACGTTACGTATCTAGCCAGATTTTCTATTATAAATAAAATGCTCCGCTGGGGCTCAGCTTGATACGACCGCAGAGGTCAAACCCTGAACAGTTGGGGCAAGTATGGACACAACATTCAAGCTTGATACAGCACTGAATTTGGATTGTAATTAAATATTTGACACAGCATAGGTTTCTGACACAGAATGAATGTGGTCTAAGAACTTAAAAAATTTTAATTTACCTATTCAAACCATATCATTATTATTTGCTTTTATATATAAATCATAAATAACCAATTTAAAATGGAAAATTTTAAAGAAAGAAAATGAAAAAAAAATCCCCCCCCCCAATTTTTTGAACCCCCTTATGATTCATCACCCCAAACTCAATCCCAGCCTCCCTTTTGTGGTATGGTACCTTGCAGTACAATTTCAGAGAGATCCATACACTTGAACACAAGTTATTGTCTGGAAACTAGAAAAATGCTTGTTTTTTTGCCCGTTTTTGGCCCCAAATTCCTAAACATTTAGGGCAATTACTCCTAAACTCAAACCCAGCTTTCCCTTTGTGATATGGAACCTTGCAGTACAATTTCATAAAGATCCATACACTTACACACAAGTTATTGTCTGGAAACTAGAAATATGCTTGTTTTTTTGCCCTTTATGGCCCCCAATTCCTAAAATTTTGAGGAAATTACCCCCAAAATCAATCCCAGCCTTCCCTTTGTGGTATGGTACCTTGCAGTACAATTTCAGAGATATCCATACACTTGAACACAAGTTATTGTCTGGAAACTAGAAAAATGCTTGTTTTTGGTCCCTTTTTGGACCCTTTTTCCTAAACGTTTTGGGCAATTACCCCCAAACTCAATTCCAGCTTTTCCTTCGTGATATGGAACCTTGTAGTACAATTTCATAAAGATCCATACACTTACACACAAGTTATTGTCCTGAAACTAGAAAAATGCTTGTTTTTTGCCCCTTTTTGGCCCCTAATTCCTAAAATTTGGAGGCAATTACCCCCAAAATCAATCCCAGCATTCCCCTTTGTGATATGGAACCTTGTGATACAATGTCAGAGAGATCCATACACTTACACACAAGTTATTGTTATGAAACTAGAAAAATGCTTGTTTTTTGCCCCTTTTTGGCCCCTAATTCCTAAAATTTGGAGGCAATTACCCCCAAAATCAATCCCAGCATTCCCTTTGTGATATGGAACCTTGTGGTACAAAGTCACCGTACAATGTCAGAGAGATCCATACACTTACACACAAGTTATGTCTGGAAGTTACGAAAATGCTTATTTTTGGCCCCTAATTCCTTAACTGTTGGTACCATAACCCCCAAAATCAATCCCCACTTTCCTTTTGTGGTATTGAACCTTATGGTAAAATTTCATAGAGATCCATTCACTTAAACTAAAGTTAGAGTGCGAAAACCAATGCGTCTTCAGACGACGAGGACGACTACGACGACGCCAACGTCATACCAATATACGACCGCAAAATTCGTATAAAAATTGAAATTGTTTTGTTGTTTTTTTTAACTGAAGTCATTCCAGTCAATCAGGGTAACAACTAGATTGATCAATGGAAAAGAATTTGGACACAACAATTTTACTGATCAAAAATCAAAGCATTATTGGTGCTGTGATCCAGCCAATTTTGTAGATCTATACCAAAGGGACATTCAAACTCATAGGTCGAAAATAAACTGAGATCAAATTTATTTGTTCAGTGTATGTTCACCGGTGTTAATATCTTTTGATTGAGTTAAGCCATTTCAATTGATATTTTATAGTGTGTTTTTCTATGTTGTGATGTTACACTATTGTTTCAGATAAGGGTGAAGGTTTGGTACCATTAAAACGTTTCAACCCGCTGCAATTGTTTGCACCTGTCCTAAGTTAGGAATCTGATGTTCAGTAGTTGTCGTTTGTTGATGTGGTTCATAAGTGTTTTTCGTTTCTCGTTTTTTATATAGATTAGACCGTTGGTTTTCCCGTTTGAATGGTTTTACACTAATAATTTTTTATAGCTTGCTGTTCGGTGTGAGCCAAGGCTCCGTGTTGAAGACTGTACTTTGACCTATAATGGTTTACTTTTATAAATTTTGACTTGGATGGAGGGTTGTCTCATTGGCACTCATACCACATCTTCTTATATCTATTGACAGCGCCATGTAGCTAGTCAGACACTTTTTCTGATCTCATTCTTAATTTTTTTATCTGTTTCCATAATCTTACAACAAAATTTTATTCTATTGCCAAAAGGTGGAGAATTTCTCAATATTGATGTAAATTCTTTTGATACTTAAATTTTAGAAAGTACCAGTACAGTGATTTTGCACATCATGTACATAGTCATAGATATGTTTTATCAATATTTTTTCAATATAATGAATTTGACCGGAATAAAAAGAGAAATTTTCAAAGTTGAAGTAATTTTTTTTATTGAAGTTTTTGTTCATTCTTTATTGACAGTCAGAGCTCAGACATAAATAAGTCTAAATCTGCTTTTGACTCATAGAGGTCTAAATTTGTAGGTTTCAAGATTTGTCTCCCTTTAATTAAAGACAAATTATGACTTCAATAAGTCAATTAGTGTTCAGCAAGAAATATTTGACCTGAAATAAAAAGTTGCAAATATTGACTCCTACAAGTCCATAAGTTACCAAAATTGGTCGACTTCAAGACCCAAGCATATTTATAAAAATGTCAAGCATCTACATGAAATTATGACTACATTGAAAGACAATGCTTTGTCTTCTAAAGAAAATATGCATGAGAGCCTATAAAAACGGAGATAATGTTTATTTACTTTACAATGCAACCATCTATAACCACACAAAAAGAGGAAAATAATCTTATGTTAAGTAAAAATGTTCCAATTATAATTAGATAATTAAATATAGATAGCTCAGGTCCTTGTGAACTCTCAGAAAGGTTTATGATGTCATAGGTGGTGCACTTTGGCCACCAATTAAAATTAAGTCTTTTCATAAACATAAATAGACCTAAACAAGTCTGTCATTTTCAGACTTAAATAAGTCTGAAAATGAAAACACATTTTTATAATAAATACATATTTTGACTTCTGTAAGTCAAAAACAAAAAATGACTTGTTTATGTCTGATGAGCTCTGACTGATTGAGAAAAACACATTTCCTGTATTCAAATATAACACTACAAATAACTTATGTTGTTAAATAGTAATATAATTATGGGGAATATATAAACTTCTTAAATATAAATATAATAAGTATTATTTTTTAATTAAGTCTTTTATAAACATGATAAAGTTTTGTAGAAAAAGGGTTGGGGTTAATGATACCACAAAAAATAAATTCACATTAAGATATCATATGCTTCAATTAATTACAGTACATCAACGGTAGAAGTAATCTAACTTTCTGATTTAAAATATAAAAAAAAAAAAGAATGTGTGATATGATTGCCAATGAGACAACTATCTACCAGAGACAAAATGACATAGATGTAAGCATTCAAAGCATACTGTACCACCTTCAACGATGATCAAAACATAAACAGTCTTGTCTGCCATTGCTTTCACGATCAAAATAACGTGTTGCCTACCGGGTAATCTTTCATGATCAATTTTTGATTAAAAATCATCAACAAAATATTTCTTTTCAAAAAATATTTTAAACCTTTTGAAAGAAATAAAGGCAACAATCCGGGTTACAAACTAAAACTGAGGGAAACGCATCAAATATAAGAGGAGAACTACCACACAACAGAAACACAACATTAAAATGTAACACACACAGAAACAAACTATAATATAACAATGGCCATTTTCCTGACTTGGTACAGGACATTTTAAGAAACAAATGGTGGGTTGAACCTGGTTTTGTGGCTAGCCAAACCTCCCGCTTTTATCATTTCCTTTTTACTGTTCTACATTTGTATCTGACAAACAAAACATGTGATTTCAAATATATTATGACCATTGTAGATCCAAAACAGGTGATTTCTTTAATGATTATCATACAGTTATGTGCCGTCTTTTGTGTTTTCTTAAAATGTACTGCATTTGTTCTTTAACCTAGTGCACAGTATATTATTAAGGAAGCTGAACCATTTTGACACTCAGAAATATTTCTTTTTTCTGACTTTTTCCACCTGTTGATAATGCAAGATTGTTAACAGATTTTGCAGTTGAATTATATTTCAATATTTGACAATCATTTTTTTTCGATATATAACGAATGACAGCAGTAATAACAAGTGCTGTTTTCTATCATCCATGTCAATCAACACTAATTTTATTATATAAACATGATAGTAAAGGGAGCTTCTAACTAGTTTATTTTGACTCTTTCTGCAGGAACATCAAAAATCTAATTATATCTATAAGATTTTTAATATTCCGAAACTAAAATTATGGATTTAAATTTTATCTAATATCTACATCAAGCCAGGAACATATAGACTATAGTTCGATATACCGTTCCCAGATCAAGCCATGCCATAAAAAAATTCCCGGTGCATATGTTTGTCTGTAATCAGAGTAAAATCTTAGGTGCAAATACGGCAAAAGATCATGTAATATGATGAAGATAAGACTGGTCAACAGCTTGTCAGCTTTATAATGATAATCATTAATTTTATTTACCTGGCAAAAATGATACATCTTCAATGTCATCAGCCATTCTTTTCCACTGTAAGATCTTTTTAATGTGAAATCCGGTTCTAAAATGTAGCCACGTATGTTACATAGTTGTTTGTCTGTGGATGTCTCTGGGACAATTTACAAACATAAAAACTCTGTCACTGATGAATATTAATTGTTTTCATTTGTTGAGTTCCGGGTATAACTTCCAAGAAACCCGAATGTATTCCCGCGCTGTTTTTCTTCAGCAATTTAACTGTATACCAAACAAATGTTCTACAAATAATTGATAGCAACGAACGAAAAAAATCGTACGCATAACATGTTTAGTGTTTGTGTATCAGTAAATTTTAGTTGTGCTTTAATTTTAGTTATGTTTTAGTTTTAGCATGTTAAGATGTGTAGACTAGTTTAGTATTGCTTTGCATGTCACAATGAGTTTAAATATGCCTGTGTTGTATCTATGCAATATATGCTATATACGTATCTTATCTGCATGCTCTCTGTTTTAATGTTATCTATATGTTATTTATATTCGGTAAAAATCTCTAAAAAGCTTATGTTTTTACTATCATATGTGAACCGAATCAAGATAAAACTTTCGTATTCATACAAATACGGTTGTTTAATTGGCTGCAATATGAATCATCGCATACAGATTTATGTAAAAAAAAAAACACAAGCCCTGAATAATTAGTTTTGCCTATCAAATTATTTTACGCTATTTTAAACATTATTGTGCGCTTCGTGCAAACGAAGAGGGGGTGTTTAACGACATTGAATACCCATGAGGATCTCGCTTGGTCGGTTCGTGGCAACGCGGGATATGTAACTTTTTTTAAAATGAAAACGTAGCTAGTTGACATTATATGCATAAATTTTGAGTACTTTGCTCATTTGCATAGTGGTCATATTACCTTTATTTCGACGACAGCCATTTCATATGGTTATACCTGCCGGTAAAATAAATATATAAATATGTCAATTCTTCAGTCTGGTTAACAATTTTACCACTGGGATTTCTCAAGTTATTTGCCTTCTGTCCGAGTACAAATGAACAATGTTAACTTAAAAAAGGATCAGCCTTTTTAGTTCAATCTGATTCGAATACGGAGCATGTGTCCACGCGTCGTTTGCAAGGACCTGGCAACACTCTGGTCTACTTTAATACTGATCTGGCAATTATTACATCAGCCAATGAAATGCCAGCATTCAAATTTTTGAAATTGAGTAATATTATTATGAATAGAATAGAATATTTTTATTCACCAAATTAGGGCCCTAGGAGGGCATATAGTTTTCTAAGTTTTGAGTATTGCTTGTTGAGCTTATAATAGTGACCTTTCACTATTGGATCATAAGAAAATTTTGAATATACTTTACCATAACTTATTAATTTGTTTTGGAGACGGTCTGGGACTATTATAGTTAGTATAATAGTCCCAGAGATGGTGCAAATTTATTAAATCATTTTTTTTTTACTTTATTTTCTTATTCCTTTGTCTATTTCTTTTAAGAATTATATTAATATGGAGTTATAAACAATAACATATGCAATTCAATTTAGACAAAAGATATGTAAACATGTGCAAATAAAAAAAAAAAGAAACACACACAACAATATAATAACAACATATTATAATTCAATTAATATTATGTTGACATTGACATAAGTGCACCATGTAATTATTTTTTTACTATTAAATAAACAGGTGGCTTAAGTAGTTTGTGCCCTATGGAGAAATCTCTATATAAAACCCTGATATTTAACTATGAGGTACACTGCAAATAACATTTAATAAAGGATATTATGACTAATCTGCAGTAAGTACCAAGAGTCGATGCTTAAAGGGAAGTCCCTACTTGTACTTAATGCAGATGAGTCAAACTCCAAAATTTTTTGAAATATAATTTTAAGATTATAGATTCTGTGTCTAGCCAGCAACAATCATCAAGGGGCGGTGCCACAGAATATAGAATTCTTCTTATGATCAGTGCAGGCTTAACAGAGTATCCAAACTTGTATCAAAAAGTCATATTGAAATTAGTTATTGCAGATTATGTTTTTATTTAATTATTAGTATTTTTCAATTATTAGTATTTTTCATATATTTATCAAAATGTAAATAGTACAATGAGCGTAAATTGAATGCACAGCCATTAAATAAGTAAGGGGAGACAATATATTATATATATATATATATATTTGTTGTTTGTGCTGTATTTAGACCCCTCTACCAAGCAATTTGTTTTGCATGCACACGTATAAAAATTGCGGTTTTTATCCAACGCAATCATAGGTTTGAACGTTGTTTTCAATTTAGACTTATATATATATATAAGTACGTCTGAACCAGTGACAACTCTACAACAGATTTATCCATCGGATCACCAGCAGTGATGGTGATACATGGCTGTGTACATTCTGTATATACCACTCGTCTAAACATCAGCCCAACAATGTTAGATCTGTAAAATTGCTTTCGCAAATTTTTAGTTCTTCCCTCGCCGGGATTCGAACTCATGCTACTGAGATATCGTGACACCAAATCGACTGCAACGATCCGACGCGCTAGACCACTCGACCACCTAGACTTCACAAAAATAAAGCTTTCGGTGGCCGGGTGTTACCTTTCCCCGTCAGTTTTAATATAGCGTCGTAATACAGTACATGATATATAAGGCATGAAGATGGAATTGTTACAGATCAGCTGAAATATCTAGTGTAAAGGATCCTACAAATTAATGCAAGATACAGTCACAGAAATAATTATATTTATAAGTACGTCTGAACCAGTGACAACTCTACAACAGATTTATCCATCGGATCACCAGCATTGATTTGGTGTCACGATATCTCAGTAGCATGCCGGCGAGGGAAGAACTAAAAATTTGCGAAAGCAATTTTACAGATCTAACATTGTTGGGCTGAGGTTTAGACGAGGTGTATATATATATATATATATATATATATATATATATATAAACAAGTCTAAATTGAAAACAACGTTCAAACCTATGATTGCGTTGGATAAAAACCGCAATTTTTATACGTGTGCATGTAAAACAAATTTCTTGTTAGAGGGGTCTAACTACAGCACAAACAACATTTTCCAAAAGACCAAAAAAGTGAAAAAGTATATTTTAACAAAACGCATTTGACTAACAGGTCGAACAACAAATGTTCTTAAACCCTGCTGACTGCCATTGGCGATTGCCAAATAAACGGATCACCGATGTAATAAATGGATCTTAATTTTAAATTTAATACTAAACAGAAAACAATAAACTTGCGGAAAAGATGATATACCGCAAACAAAAGGTGCAAAGGTTTTTGTACACCATATCCGGATTTCGATAAATAATGTCTCTTCAGTGATGTTAGGAATCGAAACAGTATTTGGAAGGCCATATAATTTACCTCAATTTAGGATAGACTCTTGAATTTTGAAAGAGTCAAAATAGGATGAACGGATCATATAAACCCGAAGGCAAATATAATACAAGCCCAAACGAAAAAATATAAACAAGTCTAAATTGAAAACAACGTTCAAACCTATGATTGCGTTGGATAAAAACCGCAAATTTTATACGTGTGCATGCAAAACAAATTTCTTGTTAGAGGGGTCTAAATACAGCACAAACAACATTTCCCAAAAGACCAAAAAAGTGAAAAAGTATATTTTAACAAAACGCATTTGACTAACAGGTCGAACAACAAATGTTCTTAAACCCTGCTGACTGCCATTGGCGATTGCCAAATAAACGGATCACCGATGTAATAAATGGATCTTAATTATAAATTTAATAAACAGAAAACAATAACCTTACGGAAAAGATGATATACCGCAAACAAAAGGTGCAAAGGTTTTTGTACACCATATCCGGATTTCGACAATTAATGTCTCTTCAGTGATGTTAGGAATCGAAACGGTATTTGGAAAGCCATAAAATTTACCTCAATTTAGGATAGACTCTTGAATTTTGAGGAGTCAACATAGGATGAACGGATCATATAAACCCAAAGGCAAATATAATACAAGCCCAAACGAAAAAATATGAACAAGTCTAAATTGAAAACAACGTTCAAACCTATGATTGCGTTGGATAAAAACCGCAATTTTTATACGTGTGCATGTAAAACAAATTTCTTGTTAGAGGGGTCTAAATACAGCACAAAATATATATATATATATATATATATATATGAATATTGTTTTCCATAAAAATGTTGTTTATTAAGGTATTAAGGTGGTACCTAACACTACAGGGTGATAACTCTGTAAAAATCAGCTTAACGTTTTAATTACGATGTATTGTTAAGGAAATATTAAGCTTCTCAATGATCAAAATTAGTGTTTGTCAAACTGCTATATAACCAATGAAATTTTTCTGATAAAGTGGTTGGTTCAAATTTTTTGAAATTTTTATATTTTTGTCAAAGGGTCAAAGTAAACATTTTGTCAAAATTTTATGAAAATTAAACGAGCCAAATTAATATTAGTCAAGGTGTTGGGTACCACCTTAAAGCAAGAAAGTAGAATAGAGTGTTAGCAGATCCTTGTAAGCAAACGGTGTGGACACATGATCTGTATTTTAATCAGATTGCTTTAGTTTAAAGAATAGAAGCGTGATCGTAGTATGATTGCTATATATAAAATACAATTCATGGCAATTACTCTGAATATTGAAGTATTATATTGACCTTTCAAACCATAACCGAGAAAAGTAATTGAAGTAAAAAAGAAGTCACACGATACAATTTTTGTCCCGTTTGTATTGACCACATACTTACCTGTTTACATTCTAAATGCATGTTTTAGTCAACCGTATTTATAATTTAACCATTAACCTCACCAGCTAAACTAACTTCAAAAGCGATTTATAATTCTATGCCGGTAATAAAACAACAAACCTTTGATACTCTTTATTCCAGTCCTAATCATAGGAAGCACCTACAACAAAAATGGCACCGTCGCAGTCTTTGGTTGCAGCGGTAGTGAAGTTTCAGATGTGATGTAAGAAACTACTTATATATATATACCATGAGTCCATGGAAGCAGTTGTATACTTACATTTTAACTTATATTATGCTTAACGTGACGATTGTGTATTTTTTGCTAGTGTGTAATGGGTAGTTAATAACAAAAAAGAATGGCAAATGTAGCTACACATAGCTTGTCTTAGGAAAGGATAAATCGTACTATGTTAAAAATCACTCTTATTCAAACAAACAAAATCTTTGAAACTGACAGTATCAAGATACTTGATTTTTTATGGACAACATATCTGTTACGTTTGGAGGACGTGTTCGTCAACAACCAATCGGCATTCCAAGGAAACAACTGTGATTCTCTTCTTGTTGACTTGTTCCTTAATTCATATGAGGCTGATTTCATACAGAGGTTTCTTAGAAAGAATGAAACGAAGCTATGCTTATCCTTAAATTCATGTTCCACTATGAAGATGATGTTCTCTCACTAAATAATTCAAAGTTTGGTGACTATGTTGAACGCATCTATCCCATCGACCTTGAAATAAAGGATCCAACAGATACAGTTAAGTCTGTCTCATATCTTAATAACTTGCATCAAGAAATTGACAATGAGGGTAACAAACTTTTAAGAAAAAATATATGATTCTAGCTTTCCAATTGTGAACTATCCATTTCAATGTAGCAACATTTCAGCAGCGTCTACATATGGATTTTATATCTCCCAGTTAATACGATATTCAAGAGCTTGCATTTCCTATCATGAAATCATTGATAAAGGGTTGCTGCTTATAATGAATCTGTATTTGGTTAAACCATGAGTTCCAAACGATGAAGTTGAAATCATTCCATCCAAACAAATTTACGGACACCATCAAAGGTTGGTTGATCATTATGGATATCTAATTCACAAATGACAACGGATATGTTCCAATTGCCCCCCACCCCCTCGAATATGACCTACAGAATTAGACTTATCATCGGGATTTTATTTACATGAACAACACGACGGCTGCCACACATGGGAGCAGGATATGCTCATCCTTCCAGAGCACCTGATCTCTCGGGTTTTTGGTGGGGTTCGAGTTGCTCAGACTTGGTTTTCTATGTTGTTGTTATTATACTTTTGTTTGTCGTTTGATCGGTTTTTTTTATGATATTATGAGTTTGAATATCCCTTTGGTATCTTTCGCCTCTCTTTTAGTACTTTTGTAATTGTTGTGCTTTGTGTATTTGAAATGGGTTCTTAAGTTGATCTGAATTAGAATTTATTTTCATATTGCATTGATACTTTAGACGTTTACTGGTATATTTGTTTCTAGATTGATAGTTATATGTAAATAGACAGTGTTGTTTAGTTGAATTATTGAATCAAATTTTCATCTTTATTGTTTAAATCATCATTTATATTAGTCATTTCGATACATAATTACATTGAATTGAATATTAGAAATAAAGAAAATATAAAATTAAGTGTGTTATTAACGTAGTTAAATTCGTTGTTTATTTCAGATTTTAAGAAGATCCATTGATTCCTTTACGATTTTTGGTATCTTTTAAAATTGAGAATAGAAATGGGGAATGTGTCAAAGAGACAACAACCCGACCATAGAGCAGACAACAGCCGAAGGCCACCAATGGGTCTTCAATGCAGCGAGAAACTCCCGCACCCGGAGTATATATTGTAGGTTCCTTGCAACTCTTCAAAAACGTTAAAGGAAATTCAATTTTGTACTTTAAATGTTCTAGTTTGTTTTAAGGCTACATTTAGTTACACATCACTATACACCGTGAGCTAAACAAAAGTCGGTTAAACACACATGACTCATATAAACTTAGACGCGCGTTTCTTCTACATAAGACTCACCAAATAGATGGAAGGTCAAATCAAATACGAAGCTGGAGAGCATTAAAAACCGAAAAATTTCAAGGAGTTAAATTGTGCACAATAACCATTTTTCATGTCCATAACTGCATAGTAATTATTTTCTCCCAATGCGTCGAGTATTTCTTCGCTTCTGAGGAGAGCATAAGAATCCCTTATGCATGGTAAGCTGGTTTAAGTGTCTAGTCCAAACACCTTCTGAGCTTGTTGTTCTTTTTTCTGACCAATACAGCATTTGATTACCAAGGCGAATGCAAACGACGAATGATCCCATCATTTAGAAGTTGTTGAATGTCAGTTTTAACTTCGGTCGAACAAGGCAGGTGGAATACGTCGGTGTCGTTGCTAAAATGGTGTTTCGTCCTTAAGTTTTATTCTTCGTTGCACGGTGGTGGTGTAGTAAATATCAGTATCATAAGTGCTGAATTCTTTTCTGAATTAATAAAGCAGTTCTTTGATTCTTCGACGTTAATCCTCGTTAAGTGTCTGTGAATGCAGACTCATTCCATCCATCTTCCTCAATGTTGCCGGGCACATCAGTTTCGGTGTTTGAAACTATTTGAAGTTCGTAAATGATGGCGTAAGGCGAAATTGTCACTGTTATGGTGGTAACATTACTGATGTGTACAGGTAGGATGTTGATGTTTCTAAACGTTTGTGATATTAACGATGGAACTATATATAAGCCCAATCTGATTAAAATCCAGATCGATCTTAACTCGCGTGCTCGTATATATGAAGATAACGAAACCAGAGATCTATATTTAAATTAGATTGGCGTAAGCCAGAAGATATTACTGCTGTCTCAATTTATGTAAAAGTCAACAACTTGGTTGAAATGGTAATACGTGGTTCATGTGTTCCTGAAAAAAACGACATCCTTTTAGGTGGTAAGTGCGTGGTCTTCCCCTCAGCACTCTTGACAATGGCAAGTCTGTTACATGTTGCACCCATTCTGTCGTTCCCGATCTCTTTTAAACAGACATATAAAATATGAAAACAACATTTAATACTCCATGCGTCCGAAGAGCTTTTCTGGATTTATATTTAGAACGACCAAAAGTAAACAGTGCTGAGGTTTTGCTGTGACTGTTATCTGTATCTCTGATGTGACGTAACGACGACAGTGCATCTTAACAATCTCATTTTGGATGAGTGCTTGAATATGACTCGCTAAAATACTGACGATGGAAAGACTGGCTAACTGTGCGAACTGTAGAACCAGTATCTAGTAGAGGTGTTGATGCTCGAGGTTCATTTATCATGATACGATCAGTCTTTGCTTTTCTGTGTTGTGTTTTGTGTACTGTTGTTTGTATTTTCGTAGTTTTTCTTTATTTGCCATGGCATTTACAGTTTGTTTTCGACTTATGAGTTTGTCAGTTACATCATGCGCAACCCTACGTTCAGACTTTATCGATGACAACACCTAAAGCAACTGATGATCAATATTTACCATCAGAGAATCTATTCAACATCATGATGGAACAACAGAAGGATACTAGTAACTTTAATTCAAAATTGGATAAACTGGGTTGATGGTTCCTCAGTGGTCTTCAACTTCGTACTTTATTTAGCCTTTCAACTTTCTTGATTCGAGCGTCACTGGTGAGTTGAGTTCGAACCCCACTGGTGGCAACGTGCATTCGCCTTGGATCATAATTGACTTGGATTGCCAGTTTTTTTTCTGCCGAAGGTCTGTGGTTCTCTCCGTTGATGGCATAAAACTGTCGCGCTTGTATGTGCGCATAAACAATAGAGGGATTTGTCTTTAGGCTTCATCAGGAATGCTCAAACCTAAACCGTTTAAAGCCAAGGATTCGTAATACACTGAACGTTAGAAGCATTATGGCAAAAGGACCTAAACAAAACAGCCAAATTCATCTAAGTTCAACTTTGACAGAAAGAGTTGGAACCTTGGTTTTTTAATAATTTCTTAATTTATGAACGGGGAATTTTGAATAAGTATATGTTATGGCATTACCAAAGCACTGACTACTAACCTGTAATTGATACCCTTGTGGACTAACAGTCCATCCGCAGTGGTATATATATCGTCCAGTGTTAGCAAATGAAATAAATGCGACAAAACTGCTACTTGTCATAATGTCTTTCTCAACTGGCAATGAATACCACAGGCACTTGTCTCAGAAAAAAATTTCCTATATATCTTAATATAACGTTATATTAAGGTATATATAGGAAATTTTTTATGAGACAAGTGCCTGTGATGAATACTGATAAAATAAATATTTGTAACAACCATCCGCCGACACACTCACTGGCGGTAATTTTTTAATTGTCATCATTTGACCAATTGATCATGGATCGAGTGTCATTCGCAAAATACTAAATGATCATTTGACAATGCGATTAGGCATATAAATTGAAATCGTAATGCTTTCTGAAACAAATCAAGTAGTATAGTTTGTTCTTTTTTATTGAAAGATTTTAGGAAAGCGGTGTTGCTTCATTTATGCCGTGGGGTTTACGGAATAGAGAATAATGGGCAAAAAGTGTAGAATAAAGAGCAAAAAAATAAAGAGTAAAGACAAATAGGCAAAAAAAAAGTAGAGAATAATGTGGTGTTAAAATGTATAGAATATAGAATAATGGGCAAAAAATATAAAGAATAGAGAAAATTGGCAATAAAATAAAGAATACAGAAATGAAGGCCCCCTTGCAGACCCTCCTTAATATATACGACAATGTCAACACAATCTCGTAACTTCATGTTCTGCTGTTTTACGAAATCATTCAAACTTTGGTAGTTGTGAAGGTCTGGAATACATGAAGGGGTTTATAGAATTAAGAATAATGGCAAACATAAATAATGAATATAGACAAATGAGCAAAAATAAATAATGAATATAGACAAATGAACAAAAATAAATAATGAATATAGACAAATGAACAAAAGTAAATAATGAATATAGACAAATGAGCAAAAATAAATAATGAATATAGACAAATGAACAAAAATAAACAATGAATAAAGACAAATGAACAAAAATAAATAATGAATATAGACAAATGAGCAAAAATTAATAATGAATATAGACAAATGAACAAAAATAAATAATGAATATAGACAAATGAGCAAAAATAAATAATGAATATAGACAAATGAACAAAAATAAACAATGAATAAAGACAAATGAGCAAAAATAAATAATGAATATAGACAAATGCACAAAAGTAAATAATGAATATAGACAAATGAGCAAAAATAAATAATGAATATAGACAAATGAACAAAAATAAACAATGAATAAAGACAAATGAACAAAAATAAATAATGAATATAGACAAATGAACAAATAAATAATGAATATAGATAAATGAGCAAAAATAAATAATGAATATAGACAAATGAACAAAAATATATAATGAAGAGAAAAATGAGCAAAACCATTACTGAATAGAGACAAAATGAGAAAATAAATTAAAGAATAGAGAATAATATATCAGTGACCGCTGTGGATAGTTAATTTGGAATTAATAGTAAATAGCAAATACAAGTTATTTGTAGTATATTTATTTTCATATAATACAGAAAAACGCGAAAAGAATTGAAATTAATAGAAAACTAAACAAGAGTGCACACGCTGAAATGTCTCGCCTGCTTTACTGATCATTGATTTTATGTTAATAGTCCTAAATGTAAAGCTTTATTACAAGTATCACATAAACTTAACATGATCCAAGAAAATGAGGCCAAGGTCAGATAAACCAAACCGGAAATACATGTACACCTTACAATCATTCCATACACCAAATATGTTGACCTAACACAGACCAAATCACAAAAACTTAACACTGAGCAATAAACTGTGAAAATGAGGTCAAGGTCAAATAAATCTGCCAGACTGACATGTACATCGTAAAATATTTCCATACACCAAATATAGTTGACCCATTGCATATAGTATTAGAAAAAAGATCAAAACACAAAAACTTAACTTTAACCACTAAACCATGAAAATGAGGTCAAGGTCAGATGACATCTGTCAGTTGGACATGTACATCTTACAATCATTCCATACACCAAATCATAGTTGACCTATTGATTACAGTTTAAGAAAAAAGGATCAAAACACAAAAATTTAACACTGAGCAATGAACCGTGAAAATGAGGTCAAGGTCAATAAAACCTGCCAGACTGACATGTTCATCGAAAAATATTTCTATACACCAAATATAGTTGACCTATTGCATATAGTATGAGAAAAAAAAACAAAACATAAAAACTTAACTTTAACCACGGAACCATGAAAATGATGTCAATGTCACATGACACCTGCTAGATGGACATGTACACCTTACAATCATTCCATACACCAAATATAGTAGACCTATTGCTCATAGTATCTGATGTATGGACGACCACGGAAACTTAACCTTGTTCACTGATCCATGAAATGAGGTCGAGGTCAAGTGAATACTGTCTGACAGGAATGAGGACCTTGCAAGGTACACACATACCAAATATAGTTATCCTATAACTCATAATAAGAGAGAAATTAAGAATACTAAAAATCTTAACTTTTTTTCAAGTATTCACTGAACCATGAAAATGAGGTCAAGGACAATGGATATATGACAGACGGAAACTTCATAACATAAGGCATCTACACAATGTATATACAAAGTATGAAGGATCCAGATTTTGGAAAAAAGAGGGAGGGGCTGAAAAAAAATTGTCCTGTCCCCCAAGTACCGATGATGATAATGACACTTTGTTTGCCCTTTGAATTGAAAAATCAAAAAGTTCTTTAAATCTATAAAATAACATACATCAGATGTCCATATAAGACATTAGTTCGACAGGTTTCGTATTGATATCAGATACTATTAATTTTGTCATACATATTTGCATTAAGACTTCAAACTTCTTTAATTAAAAGCAAAACTGAAAAAAACTACTCTGTAAGCCTCATTTTGATAGATTTCCATTATAAAATCAAGATATGAGCAAATTAAGGCTTTAGGGACGACTATATGAAAGGAAATTCAGAGGGGAGGGCAGGAAGATATCTCAGTGATTTTTTTACGATTGTTTTGTTTATTTTTGTGGCGTTGCAAATGCTTACCCCTCCCCTTTCCCCATCCCCCCGGCCTTGATTTCGAAATTATCAATTATTTCTTGTGTCAAATGCCTTGAAATGGCAATTTTATTAGTCATTTTTGTCAATTTCAACATGGTAATGACGTCAGTGTGACATCACAAGTGACCTTTCTGCACTTAAGTGTCCAATGTATACGATTAACATGTTCATTTCACGGTAATTTCATGGGTACAATAATGGTTCTTATCATGCCTCCTTTTCTGCACATCTGGCGATGACAACTAAAACAAAACGGCATACAAAACCACTTGTTAAAAACAATAACCTTCGGGAGCTCAAAAACTAAATCATTTTTTTTTATCAAGAGTCGATTATGATACACATACAACACAGTGCAAAATAAGCTCATATGTGCTAGTTCAGTCTGGTCTCCATACAAGAAAAAAGATATTGACAAAATAGAAGGAGTCCAAAGAAGGCCGGTAACAAAACAACTACCAGGTCTTAAAGACATGGGCTATCCAGAGAGACTTAAAAAAAAACTAGGCTTACCTACACTATCATATAGGAGAATACGATGGGATATGATTGAAACCTTCAAAACTATCAATGTCTACTATGATAAGGAAGTAAGCTCCTTTTTAAAAATGACAGATGATTCAAAACATATATATATAGAACCATATGCAGTAGCTATATAGACAAATAGCAACAAAGTCATCCATCAAAGATTTCAATCTAATATCCGCAAACACTCATTCTATGTTAGAATTGCTAAAACCTGGAATAAACTACCAGATAAAATCAATAAAACCCCATCTATAAATACCTTTAAGAACCGATTAGATAAATGTTGGTCTGACGAAGAGCTATATTACAATGACTAGAATGAGCAGAAATATCCGGAAATCACGGACAAAACAATATTAGAAATGACTCAAATTATGAGTCTGGTGAAGAGGAACCTTAGGGATCCTGTACTGGAGATCAACTATAAGTAAGTAAGTAAAACCTTTAGCTGAGCTCATCATTTATCTCGAACTAAAATACAACATTGCATTGTAATAACTCACACGAAGGATTACATATCAGGCTTAAGCTCAGATGAAGATATGATAAGGTGGGTTGATAATCTGTAAATGGACTGGACTGGTCATCTAAAAATAAGAAAATCGGGTTAAATGCGTCTTCTGGGACTCGTTTAATCATCAAGTGAACATGTAAACAAACCCACGTGTTATTGTTTACCTATTTCACGGAAGTTTACATGACGCATGCGTATTTATCTTATCCGGGCACCTGTCGGAAACTCAATTTCAATATGGCGTCCCAAAGTGAGGGCGGAGGAAAAGATGACATTAAAACTCACTTTGTAACCCGGGAAGGGACGTACAAATTGATGCCACTGTCAGAATATTCAAAACCTACCCGAGTTCCCTATAATGGTCAAACTAACACTCCATCCAGAGTGTCATTCATTAATGTAAACGATGGTTCTCCGTCGCCAGATAGGATATGTTTCAACGTTGGCAGGGAATTGTATTTTTATGTTTATAAGGGCGTAAAAAAGGTATATTTTGCCAATTTATGTTACAGAATATATAAGCAACTTGCACAAAATATATAGGTATTTCACAATCACAAAACACGACTTCAGACATTGTCAATTTTGCACCAGACTTAAAATAAATACATAGGTATTTACACATTATGATGAAACCGGTATTTTAAGTTTAATTCCGTTGAGGTTGCGATACTATGCTGTAAACTTTCTGTTGCAATAATTATGATTATTAACCCCTGTCTGCAGCAATAATCAAACAATTAACTGCACAGTGTGCATTGCCATGTTTTATTATGATGAATATACCAATTTCAGGTTTGTCTGCCATAGAAGGAAATAATATGTTTTCCTGTAGTGCTAAGCATCACAACAGGAAACATTTGACATCGAACTGCAAAAGTGTATTGGTCTAGTAGAATGCAGGGTTCATATTTATTTTTGCATAAATATGTTATCATATGCATTTAATTTGTTGTTTGATGTTTACATGCATGACATGGTTAAACAGCCACCAATCTTCAAACCAAATTTTCTATAAGTATGTTTCTGGTCTAGTAATTATAAGTCAAATTATTATACATGCAATTTATACTAACACAGAGACCTAGTTAAAAATTTTAAGTTTATCAATATATTATCTCCCAATTTGCTTTTTCCTAGTAAAAATATGAAATAACATTTACAGTAGCAAATACTTTTACGCCATAATATCCTATGACAATTTTCCCACCAAATTACCCCATTTCAACCGGGCAGTTCATTCATAAAATCTTATTAGAATGTATTGTATTAACATCTAGCAATGACTACATGTCCAAGACTAGTTCTATTGTGACTATATAAAGTATTTTTGAGATTGTTTTCTTATTCTGTTTTTTTTTAATAACAAATTAGCTCAGACAATGGTTACTTAATCAGATCAATTACCAATTGTAATTTGGAATGTGATTTTGTGAAATGATTTATTTGTTAACATGTTCAATATTCAGTGATTATGATAAACTTGGATACTACATGTACAAATGATGTAGAAAAACCAAAAAAATTGCCAGACCCAACCAATTTTTGCTAAACATCATGTCAGACCTATAGCTAAGGAACTAATGTATATTGCTTAATTAAAAAAATGAGATGTGGGGAAAACATCAATAAAACAGCAACCCCCCCAAAAAAAACCCACAACAGACACCAAGAGGTCATCAGACAATTTTAAAGTTACACGTATGTCAAAATCTTCTTGTTGAAATTGGAAAAAATCTTGTGTTATGGTATACAATCATGAAAGTTATGAACAAACATTTAAGATTTTCTTTTTTTCTTTCAGGCTGCAGATCTGACAAAACCAATAGACAAGAGATTATATAAAGGGACATTTCCGACATGTCATGATTTTAATAGAATGATAATATCCAGTGAGAGTGTTAGATTGTTAGTAGGCTTTACTGCAGGACAGCTACAGCTTATTGATCCTATAAAGAAAGAACTGGGAAAACTTTACAATGAAGAAGTTTGTATAATTAAGCTTTTAAAAGTCTAGTCTGAAAGAGTGTGGGGGGGGGGGGGGGGGGTGTGATGATGTTATGCCCTGTGTTTTGACAGTGCACATGCCTCCTTGCTTTTACTATGACTTGATTATAAGTGTTTCTCTCCACCTTTTGCAGTTCAATCAAAATTCTTACACAATTTGTTTGATGAAATCAACCTGTTCAAAGAATCAGAAATTTTAACCAACTGCAAAGTGATAAAATAAAGCATGAAATCTAAGTCATGAATTATATTCTAGTCTTCAATCATGATAATGTTAAAGAGTGGCCATTGTTGAAAATGCACATAGATCAAACTGAGCCTCTAGTTTAGGATTTGCTGGGGCAGTGGTACATCAGAGTGCACTTCATGTTTAAAACAATGAATTGTTGTCTCTAAGCCAAACTAAATCAATAGTGTGTTTCCGGTTTCCCGACTCTACCTCCTGTTCCGACACCGACCCTAAACATTTTATTTAACAAAAATTCAAATAAAAATTCAAAATCCAGATTATTTGACTGTCCGGAATCCGTTTATTTGTTTAGAATACTATAGATCTTCAAAATGTTTGTTAATAAGGACCAATAGGATAAGTAAAGCATTTCAAGGACAAAGATTTTAAATAAACAAGCATGGCTTTTCGACAACCGTGTAGCGTATTAACTTTCAAATATGCGAAATGTGATCACATGGACGCAAAATATGACATCAATTCCGAATAATTACGATATAATGAATCTATGTAAAGAACATCATACATTTTGTCATATTGGACCTATAGATTAAAAAAAATACGAAGTTGACGCATTTTGCTCAACTTCTTTGAACAGGCAGTCAGGGGTACTACTTGTACAAGTAATTCTTATTTACTTGAAGAAGTAGATATTCATATACTTATATAAGTAAATTTGTAGGATACTTATACAAGTGTATTTTATTTACTTGTATAGATAAAAAAAAATTGGGCTTAGTTATGTCCCTTAGACATTCAGATTTTTTACTTATACAAGTAAAAAAGTCATCCTATCTTCTTTTCTTGAATTCTTAGGACTTCTTTGCTCTAATAGAATTTTTGATTGTCTGTTCTTTGCAGATGTCTTTGCTAATCATTTAAGTGTAATTTCATGGACAATGAAAATCTCATTTGTCTGTTATCTTCAGAACACTGCTCATTTACAAGCCCCCAAGGGGCAATTTTTGAAGGCTTTGCGCAAATACTTAAGATCTTTGCGCAATCAGTTTCTTTGTTGAATTAATGAGATGAAACATTGAACTCTAATAAAAAATTATGAGCTAACCTGAGAAAAATTGTTAAAGGCATGTTTTTACATTTCAAAACTTGAGAATTTTTGTGGGATTGTAAAAAAAATTTACTTATACAAGTAAATTTTTGAGAAAATTAAGGGGAGATTATTCAAACATTATAATTAAGGATGTTCGCTACTCTGTTTCAAAATAACAAGCTTTTTAAAAGACTATTATAAATTGATAGTATATAAATAAAGGAACTGAAAAAGCAGAAAAAAATGTAGGGTCCGTGTACTTGTTTTAGAGATATAAGCCATTGAAAATTTGGCGGGAAATAATTCTCTCTAGACTTTTCTTACATTTAACATTGGCACCCTTTTTCTTTTAAAATTTATGAAAAAATAACAAGGATTTGATAAGATTTTCAAATATGGCTTTTTAAACTATTTGTAATAAAATTATAAAAAGAAAAGTAGGGGTTAGCGGGGAAATTTTTTTAATGACACTACATGGATAAAACCAGAGGATTTCGAATATCTGGCAATAATTTCAAACCCAATAGGAGCGAACATCCTTAACTTATATAAGTTTATTTTATTTACTTCTTCAAGTAAATAAAGATTACTTGTACAAGTAGTACCCATGACTGACAGGTACAAGCAAGATTTTTTAAATATTTGTATATAATGAATAGTGTATTCAGTATATATACATATATAAACAAAATCTCATCTTTTACCTGTGCTTCTTTGGACCAAAAGTCAGAATCGTTCCCAGTTTGACAGACTATCTGTCGGTTAAATTACTGACAAACATTTTTAAAGTAAAATGAATTCAATTTACTGCTAAAATCAATCCTGGTTATCCAGCATTTGTTGTAAAAAAACGCTTTTACGAATGTTACAGTGTTTTCCCTAGGCTATTCAAGCATTGCGGTACCGCTACGCATAAATTTCAACCGCCATGCTTTCATCATTGCCGCAATGCATCCCGCTATGTGTGAAAATAATAACTGTGTAAAATATTTATTATCGATATTTTGAAAGTGAAGTGACAAGTGACAACACTCCACAGGTGTTTTAAACTCATCCGACTCATAATTGGATGCATCACGTCGCGCGTGCCGGGATTTTATAACCTTCTTGATTAGTTGCATGGTTGTATACATTTACACATCGAGACTTCGGTTACATAATAGAAGTTGCCAGTTAGCTGATAAATAAATAGTAAGATTAATCTCCAATGCATATCTTTCTGTGCCAAATAAAAAGTTTTAACATTTTCCCAGTATAAATTTCACTAAAAAACGGGAGTTTGACATCGTTATTTTACTGTGATCATTAAAAAGTAGAAATTTAAAATTTAGTATAGTCTCTGGTATCATAAAATAAAACTAACGTAACTTCACCGAGAATGAACAAAATCTTTTTTTTAAATAAAGTTTCGCAGTTTTTTCATCAGCTATATCAATGTATATTTACATCGATGAACTATTTTTTGATTGGTCACAACAATCAGTTATTTTTAGATTAGTCGCTGTTGATTGATTATATCAAAGAATACACATCACCGCAACCGTGCCGAGAAAAAGACGTGTCTTATGAAATGATGGAAAAACTTTCAAAACATACGTAGTTATTTACGGAAATATTGTTTTTAATATAATAAACTAGTGTTGTTCTATCTTTAATTCAATGGGTCACATAGCGGATTCATTTGCCGTTTTTTACACAAGTGGGGCTAAATTATTTTTTCTTTCACTTCGGCAAGATAGGATTTTTACAATTATGAAGCGTTATAAATAAATCGGACAGGAATGTATTTAAAAATTGTCATGAAATAAAATGTCAGTTAGCTTCCAAACAGGTAATTGCCAAATATGTCATCTGTATCAAAAGATCAATGTAGGATAAAAATACTTCAATCAAATAGTTTGGGGGTGGGGGTTAAAATTGCTGCAAGTTTTGTTTATCCAAAATCGACTTTACATATATCCATATTGGTCAATCAATTAATCAATTTTTCCCAAAGTAAGTTAAGGGGGGGGGGGGGGGGGGGGGGGGGTCAGTGAAAAAACTATGTGAATTAACTTTTTTTTATCCTACAATGAACTTTTGATGTCGTCCCTAACGCAAATAAACTTTTTTATTATTGTTCCCTGTAAAATCTCTGTGAAGCAATGAAGACATTCAAAGTTTCATTTAACAACTTGCTGTTACTGCTGAAACCATTCTATCAGCAAATTGAGGACACTGTTAGTGAAAGAATGTAACGACATGACATTTAGGCAGACAATGAACAAAGTTGCCAGTCTTAGAACTTTGTATCCATGTCTGTCTAAGTATGCAGCAATTGGTCTTGTTTTGCCAGTTTCAACAGCTGATTGTGAAAGGTGTTTTTCATGTTTAAACAGAGTTAAAACACCTTTGAGAAACAGACTATGCCAAAAAGTGCTGAATTGCTTAATGCATATATCAATTGAAGGACCAAAGGAGGAAGATTTTGATTTTGAAAAATGTGTGGTGAACTTTGGAAAGTTGAAACGGAGAAAGATATCAACAAAATAATGTGTACATGACATTAATTTGTAAATAACTAGTGCAGACTGGATTATTTTTATTATTGTTTATAAGGTCTTTCATTAATTCCTCTCATCTGTAATAAATACTTTAAAGTTCCATGACTTACCTATAATAAAACAATTAGATTGGTATATGGCTTTAAACATATAAATTATGTAGTGTTCCTAATTCTGAAAAAGAATCATCGCGCGCCGTGTTGCAAATCCACCATGGACCCACCATGCATGAAAAATTTTCTAGGGAAGACACTGATGTTATGCAGAATTGTGCTCAGGACGCAACATAAAAGGCTGTTATTGCTTTTAAGTTAATGACGGCAAGGGGGCAGACAATGTGGAACGAGAAGGAGGAAAAGAAGCTTTCTCTAGTAGGCAGTCGATGGTGTATAATTCATATACATTTATAAATGAATCTGCCCTAGCACCATGTCTACTTTTATTCTTTTATACTCTGATTTCCCATAACAATTTATACAAGAAATTGAAAAAAAATCATGTCATATCTATATCTGCAATTTATTTGACCAGTAGCTATAGATTAAGATGAAGATTTCACATTCTCACTCTTCTCAAAACCTGGAGTTTTAATCATAGGCACTTGTCTCAGTAAAAAAAATTTCCTATATACATGTACCTTAATATAACACGTGTTATATTAAGGTATATAGGAATTTTTTTTTTCTGAAAATAGGAAACACACTATTAATTTATTTTGGCCTATGTCATTATATTTATTCATTAATTCCTTTTGCCAGTATAAAATAAATCATATATCATTAGACAATGATAAGATTCCTCATTTATTTTACTCCACGATTATGTAGGCTTTTATTAAGGTACAATTCCCCTGTAACACAAACGAAAGCTTTCTTTCCATCAACCCTCCATTTTCAGCAATGTACTTTGTAAAATTAGCAAAATAGATAAATGAATTTTTGATCATCGGCAGGTGCTTTCTGATGATATATACCTTACCTGTATTTGTCTTGTTATTTTGTGAACTAGGACATTCAACATCTGACTAAAGCATGTTGGTCTAGTACAATTAGGTTCATAATCATATAGCATTAATATGTTCTCAACCTGAATATGCTTTTAAATTGCCACTGATAAAAGTTTAACAGCTGTCCATCATCATTTATTGGTCTGGTTATATCATTTTATTACCCCTTCAGGGTCAAGTAAGATCATTTTTGGCATGGGATAAAAAGTAGCAGCAGATATATCACCAGCAGCTGTATTTTGTAGTCAGAGGAATTTAAAAAAAGTGTATATATATTTTGCTACATTGGCAATAACCAGATTGATCCCTGATAGTGATAAATGTACATTGCATTAAAGGGGCATTAGCTGTCAATCAAATTCATGTTCACCGATTTGACTCAAATTCTCATATTTGATTTATAAACATGTAAAACATTTATCCAAACTATAAAAAGTCTTAAATAAACAGTTTACAGGGCATGTGCTAGATAATATGTAACTTTGTTTCGTGTGTATTTTAGTCTTGACGCCATCTAATTAACTATCGAGTTGACCTCCGAAGACCTCAGATAGTCATATAAGCGATATAAACATAACTATAGATATAAATAGACAATGAAATCGCGCAATTGGATTTTTCTAGGTCTGTTTAATTTCATATTGTAGATTAAAAAATATATGTTAATCATCGTTTTTACCTGTATAAGAATGATTTTTTGTGGATCTGTGGATCGAATCAGTCAATCAAATGATTTACCTTTGTTTCACTTTCAATGTTGACATTCTTTTCCTTTATAAAATAACTGAACACGCACAATGCATGCGTTATCCATCTCTAGCTAAGGGGTTAAATTGAAGTTCACATGAATACGGATTCAATGAGGTCAATTATAATCATCAATGTTTCTTAGCTTTATTTGACAAAATTGAACCATACTGGCTGCTTAAACATTTGTTAAAGCGAATTATTATTTCACTATTTCACTTTCATTAATGATTGAACAAAAAAAATCCTACTTTAGATTTTTTATATATCTCGTAGCTAGTGCCCCTTTAAGTTTCTATGATATAATATTTAGTATATATTTGTCGTTTTTTTTCAGCGATTAATAGACAAAACCAAAGTTACGTGTATAAAATGGATCCCAGGATCAACCAATCAATTCATAGTATCACATTCTAGTGGCCAGATGTATATTTATAATGAAGAATTGCCGTGTGGCCCCACCCCTCCTCATTATCAACCGTTTAAACAAGGAGACAGTTTCTCAGTGTTCACATGTAAAACAAAAAGTACAAGAAATCCATTGTACAGATGGATGGTAGGACATGGACCAATTAATGAATTTGCATTCTCCCCATGTTCTCAGTATCTGGCTGTTGTGGGACAAGATGGCTATTTACGTGTTTTTAATTACAATTCCATGGAATTAGTAGGATCAATGAAAAGTTACTTTGGTGGTTTATTATGTGTGTGCTGGTCACCAGATAGTAAATACATAGTAGTAGGAGGGGAAGACGATTTAGTAACAGTTTGGTCTTTTGTTGAAAAACGAGTTGTTTGTAGAGGTCAAGGACACAGATCATGGATAGGGGTTGTTGCATTTGACCCTTATACATCAGTGTTTAGTGAAGAAGAGAGTGACTCTTCAGACAAAAAGACTGGGTCCAGTAATCATGAAAATGTTGTGAATGGTAGCCTACAATCCAATAGAAATTCGTTAGAATGTCAGTCAACGTCATCATCATCGAATATCACTACATATCGATTTGGGTCAGTGGGACAAGATACAATGCTATGTTTATGGGATATTACAGAAGACATTATCAAACAACCATATGGGCGCTCACGGACAAGTATTCTGGTCACACCAAACGCTTCACATACATTACCTAGATGTAATAGTTTACCGCAGTCCCAAAAATCCAATTCAGTAGCAAGTGACCTTACTTTAGATGGGAATGCACATCCTGTGGCTAATCATACATCTAGTTTAAGTACAAAATTTGCAACATTAACTTTAGCAGATAGAAAAGAAAGCCAGGAAAGGAAGGAACATAAAAGAAATTTTAGTTTAGCAAGTCGAAGTGTAGATAAAAACAGTATATTAAGATCTAATCATGTAAAACCTGTAGACGATTCAATTAAACTCTTAGGCACATTAGCTTGTCCTCGATTAGAGGAAGCACCCATTTTAGAACCTTTAGTGTGTAAACGAATAGCATCAGAAAGATTAACTGAACTTATATTTCGAGAAGAATGTATAGTCACTGCTTGTCAGGAAGGATTAGTTTATACATGGGCTCGACCTGGTTGGACGTGTCCACAGGGGTATGCGGTAGGTACCACACTCTAATTTCCAGTCAATACCATTGCAGAAACATTGTTTATTATGTAAAGAGTGTATATACATTTGCACTTTTGTACATGAATATAGATACTAAGTTAGATGTGTTAAGTTCTGGAATATAGGAGAAGGTACATGTATAACATTGTACCCCTTTGAATTAAAACAATCAAAAGTTATAAATTTATCAAATTACATCTTACAAAAATTGTTAGATGTTCATAACTGATCATACAAAATTAGTCATGTAAGTGTGACAGATAAAAATAATAATATTTTTGAATTTCGTGCTGCACACATTTGTAGTTTATTTATTATAAAATATTAAAGGAAATAGGGTATGATTGCCAAGAAATAGGGTATGATTGCCAATGAGACAGGGTATGATTGCCAAGAAATAGGATATGATTGCCAAGAAATAGGGTATGATTGCCAATGAGACAGGGTATGATTGCCAAGAAATAGGGTATGATTGCCAAGAAATAGGGTATGATTGCCAATGAAATAGGGTATGATTGCCATGGAGACAGGGTATGATTGCCAATGAGATAGGGTATGATTGCCAATGAGATAGGGTATGATTGCCAAGAAATAGGGTATGATTGCCAATGAAATAGGGTATGATTGCCAAGAAATAGGGTATGATTGCCAATGAAATAGGGTATGATTGCCAAGAAATAGGGTATGATTGCCATGAAATAGGGTATGATTGCCAATGAAATAGGGTATGATTGCCATGAAATAGGGTATGATTGCCATGAAATAGGGTATGATTGCCAAGAAATAGGGTATGATTGCCAAGAAATAGGGTATGATTGCCAAGAAATAGGGTATGATTGCCAAGAAATAGGGTATGATTGCCATGAAATAGGGTATGATTGCCAAGAAATAGGGTATGATTGCCAAGGAGACAGGATATGATTGCCAAGGAGACAGGGTATGATTGCCAATGAGACAGCTATCCTCCAGAGACAAACTGCTGTAGATGTTAGCTTATAACATGTATAAAGATAGTGTTACTGTTTTAGAGAGCTTTAGTTACTTTTATGTGAAACAAAAACCTACCTTTTTTGCAATAGCAGCTTTACATAGTTAGCTAAAGGCTGACACATGAGTAAAAGACATTTTAAATTTTTACTTTCATTTTTTCCATCAGCATTTCACAATAAACTTTTAGCAGCCATAGGCCTGACATTCATGTTTTGGAAAATTTTATATGGATTCTTTTGACCTAAAGGAGAAAATCTTACAATCTTGAGGTGTTGAGCCTGATGCAGAGCATTAAGTAGATATAAGAAGATGTGGTATGAGTGCCAATGAGACAACTCTCCATCCAAGTCAAAATTTATTAAAAGTAAACCATTATAGGTCAAAGTATGGTCTTCAACACGGAGCCTTGGCTCACACCGAACAGCAAGCTATAAAGGGCCCCAAAAATTACTAGTGTAAAACCATTCAAACGGGAAAACCAAGGACTTGTTTCATAAGCACATGTATAATATTATAAGCTTTGGCTATTGGGCCTGTGCATGTGGCACAGTGTTAAGACAGGTTTCATAAGTACATGTATAATTTTACAAGCTTGAGCTGGCAGGCTTGTGACAGAAAAGAAAACCAATCTTCATTAATAAAATTATGAAAATGAAAATATTAACATGATTAATGTACAATGATGTAAGGTTTAAAAAACATGAAAAAACAAAAATATTTACTTTTCATAATTTTCATAATTTTAAACATTTACCCAAGTTTACAGTAACTATTGGTTAATGAATGTTAACATTGAGGTACCCACAGTTACATGAAAAAATTTTTTTTTAATTTGGTTAAAAAGCTTCTCTCCCCCCTTCAATATACAATACATGTAATGATGTACATACATGTTCATTTTAAGACTATATACATGTAGCTGTTACTATTTTTTTTTCAGAATACAATGCAGCACACAGTTGTTAGTCCACAAGTTGGAGGTACTGTTGTTTAATTGTAAATAAAATTTTATGTAAGTCCTGCAGATGGACTTGTTCTTCAACTTGAAAATTGTGAACTAGTACGTTAAAATCAAGCTCAGCATGTCAGTCTAGTTCAAAGCAGGATTAATATTCATTTTGCATTAACATATTCAGGATGTATGCATTTAATTGAACGCTGGATGTTGAATAGCCATCCATCATCATCCCCTTCAAAGCTGATCAGGATAAATATAGTATGTCTTACCCTTGAGGGGGAAAACATAATCTTAAATATTGTATATATCTTAATTACATCACATAAGTTTTTGAAAATAAAAATGAACAGTCCACCTTGGAATTTTAATGAAACTTGACAAACGGTATGAAATTCTTAATTCATGGCTCAGCTAGCGCTTTACCCATGAAATCGATGAAAATGAGTATGAAGCAAGAAATCAGGAATCTATAGTAATTATTAAAAAAATTTATTACTGGTACTCTACAAAAGTATTTCGTTATTAAATTTAAAAAGATTTTATAACCATATAGTTTTTCTGGAAAAGTAATGCATGTTTTATTATTATGAAAAGCAAGCTATTGTACATTGTTTATGGCATGGTTTAAAAAAACTTTCTAATGGTTTCAATATTTATTTTCAGAAGTTTACCAAATGCAGTTTTAACACAGAGAAGATGTCTCCTGTGGACCCTGAGTCGAACCCTACAAAATGTGCAATGTTTCTCCACAAACCAATGGAATAAGTGCTAAGAGGGGAGACAATCTTTCTGACTGTGATACATGGGTTATGTCCCTTCTTGATGTGATTTAACTGTGATCTTGTGCTACCTTGTTACAGCTGATTATTTGTCACTGATTGTTTGTGTGTATAAGTGTTTGAGTGTGTATTATACATGAGCTTTGTGTGAGAATGGATGCTTATGCGTCAAAGGGCACATTTGCTATGAGTATAATTAACAATAATGTTTTATATTATTAAGAATTGCATATATGGGTTACAGAAATTTATTTAAAGCACTTAAGAGCTTTTAGTTGAATTTTTTTTTTTTTTAACGAAAAAGTTCAACTTCTAAATCTAAATATAATTGTTACGTATATTCCCCTTGTTGTAGTCCAATTTGGTCATGGTCCCATGCACTTACAATATATAACAAGCAATTAATTGTTTAGACATATGATATACTATCTTTACAAATCATCTGTGGCTATCTGATAGTGCTTATGTGTCTTTTTTTATTAAACAGTTTGAAAAATTTTTGTTAGGTGTGTATTTTTTCTGACTGGACATATCATTTCATGCAGGAGCTGCACTGGCCTAAAAGAATTGTCGCCAGAAATCTAAATTTTTGTAACCAATTTCAAAACATTTGGATCAAGCCCACTATGCTCATATTGGACATAGCTCACACTTTTTTTCCTAAATTTTAGTCGGTTCTTTCATATTAGTTAAATTATTAAAAAAATTATTATAGGTTTATTGTTCCTCATCATGACTATTAGTCATTTTAAAAGCCTTCCAAACTTAGATTTATGTCACTTGGTCTCTTGTGGACAGTTATCTCATTGGAAATCCTACCACATCTTCTTGATTTTTTCTTAAATAGCAATCTTAACAATACACTTATGTTTGTTAACGTTAAAAACTAAAGTGGTACATTTTAAACAATAAACTGCAAAACTTTTATTCCATTTTAAAAATGTAATTAAACATGTACATCGTGTAGATTTATTCTGATGATTGCTAACTATTATTTTTGAAAGATATGTATATAAGACCATCATATTATGCATTTGTCAGATAAAAGTAATAAATTTACTGAGAGGGTCATATATGTATAGACAATTGACCTGATGACCAGCAGGTGCACTTTGGGGAAAGCAGCTAATTATTTGTGTATTGGTCAGTTAGGGCCCATCCACTTGTATGAAAGTTTACTTGATTTAGGAGACAGAGCCTTAAATTGATGAACAATAAGTATTTATTTTTTTATTTTGACCTTTCTATACATGTAAAGCTCTTGATTCATGAAGAAAACTTTAAAATTCTGTGTGATTTTTTTCTGGACCAGAAATGTTGTCAGACATGAAAATCTTTTGATAGATAGAATATAAATTGCAATTGGTGATATTGGTGAAGCCCAGTGCAACTCTTCATGAACCTGTGTGCAATAGTCAAGTGTTTAAATTCCATTCACTATGAAAGCTCCAATAATGTAACTGGTTTTGGCCAACAGAGAGAGAAAAGATTTATTCAAGTTTTTGTAATATTGATTTTTGGAATCAGTTTGGACTCACCTCTGCATAAGTTATTTTTGGACTTGTCTGATAAATACCCTAGCGAGAAGGAGGCTTGCCTTTTAAGTCATAAAATTTAAGTTTTTGATACAAGTAGTTTTCAAAATTTTCATTTAAGAGTGGAATCTGGATTAATCAGATTTAATTTCAGAACTTATTACCAATTCTCTCTCCTGTCTGTTCCATTTTCCATTAAATCAATACTTTAAAAATATAGAGACCAAGCATGAAACAGTTTCTTTACATGAATAAAAATGGGACCAAACTTAAATATGATGCCTGCTAGGTTTTACTTGGAAGGCACATATAGGTTTTTAGAGTTTTCCCAAATATGTATATTTGTAATTCAGAATGTCCAGAATTTAAAATTAAAATCATTGATGGGCTCTTTTGTTTTCTGTAATACAAAACTATTGGTTGACCCAACAACATTTAAAAAATAATTGGAAGTAAATGATCAGATATAACAAAAATTTTTCTTTCATTATAACAAATGCGTAATATTTCTGTAATAACTCTATTCAGTAATTCATTTATCGTTACACATAGAGCTCCTAATACATAACTCAATGATTTGAAGGTCACAGCTTTTCTTCTTTTTACAAAATCAATATAAGTGTTGAAATAAAAATCTATTTTTTATGGATAAAAACTTCAGATATCTGACTAACATAAAGTCTTCACAGTAGGCAGGAAATATCAGAACTACAAAAAATAAATGTGTTTCAAGTGATAAAGCTGAAATTGAAATCTTGGTTGAGTAAAGGAAAGTTTGAAATTTGGCCTAAGAAATATACATGTATAACTAATAGATGTCTCCTTTCCCCTTCAATTTTTTTACAGGATTTCTGTTGCAACATTTCATGATTTCTTCTGAAATATTCTACCTAATTCATAACTTAGTTTACAACAAAGAGATTTGAATCTCTTCTATTTTGAAAATATTTATGTCAATTTCAAAAAACATTAATATTGTAATTGACAATTGATTCAAACTATCTTGTTTTCCTTACTAAGGACACATTCATTCTTTAGTGTCTAGTTTCTGCACATTTTTCTCCAAAAAACTGTAAATTGAAATACATTAGAGAGTTGAAGGTGTACAAATTGATGAAGTCCACTTAATCAAGGTTGTTCATTTCTTCATTTTTTAAGCTATATAATATGGATATTTTTTGACACTTTTTAACAAGAAATTAGTTAAAATAGGTTTCTTAAAAAGAAGTAGTAAATGTAAATCTCTTTGATTTCTATTATTAGCTTTATATTTTGAAGATATATTGATAAGAGTTTTTGTATTGCCTAATCAGAGTCGGTGTTCTATCAAGAAAGACAATTATAATATAGAAATTTACGTTAGATCTGATATTTATCTTAGATTATTCTCATTAGTTTTATAAACAGAAGCATTTTTCTCCTCATCTTGGTAGAGGATAAGTTAAGACATAATATTTCCATTTTCATAGCATGATATTCATTATTACAGGATGAAAAGTCATTTTTTTCTAGACTATTCATGTGTTTACTGGGCCGATTAGCTCACAAACTTCTTATGTGTAAAGTTTATATGAGTTTACGGAAAGGTTTACACATCAAGAACCTCCAGAAAAATAATTTGTTTAATCCTAATTATTCTCAACCCAAATATTTTTTAGTTTGTTCTTTTAATTTCAACTCCCTTTGAACCACTGGATTCCATTCACGTGTATGGTGCATGAATACATCACAATGATATTGAGATGGTGGTTCATATATTTTGCAAAAGTATTTTCTGACACGTCTATCAAATTGTAAACCAAGGAAAAACATTTTACAGACCCAATAACATTCACGTATTTGTATATAAGCAAATTATATAAGAATTATTTCAAAGTATTTACAAATTATAAGTCTTGGATAATTAATGGACAGAAACGGAGAAGTAAAAAATCTGTTATTCACAGGGGAGATAATTTAGATTGTCTCCCTTTTAAGCTATAGGACGAAGAAAGAAGCAATTCAGTGTTTCCTAGTAGTAAATTTAAATCAGGGTAAATAACTCTCTTATATTTCCCCATTGCATTTTGGGAAAGGTGGTTATTTTGAGAAAAAATAGCAAATACTTAAATTGGGTATTAGAAATTTCTTTGTTTTACTTAATATATGTTCAAAAAAATGTTAGAAAGACCTTTGAAATTTTGGAGACACAAATATCAACAGCTTTGACATTTATATGTATCTTTATTTTAAAAAACCTTTCTATGGTTACAATTTTCAAAATGCCTTCCTTGAATACAAAGTAAATTCACACACCTGACATTCTTTGGAACCAACTTTTGGAGTTGACAGATAGTAATTTCACATCTCAAAATGCTATTCCCTGAATGAAGTTCAGTAGATACAATCGGCTGTAAATTTTCTGCGATATTTGAAAATTAATTATAACCTTGGGATTAATTTTTGTAGGAACTAAGTTTTTGAATTTTGAAATTCCATACTACTTGATATAATTTACACTTTGACATGTTGTTATTTTTTTAAGTTCCATGATAAGTTCCATAATGAATAAGTCCATTCATTGAAACTGTTGCACAAACACCAACACAGTCAAAATAAATTTTATAAGTATCTACATTTTCAATAGCTAGAACTTTTGCTAATTAACAATGCAGTGAAAGGTGGGCATTATGTCAAATGGTGCATGTTAATTTGTCAAATATTATAAACTGTGACTGTATATTCTGAAATTAATGTATGCAAATATATTTATTGTGGTTTAAGATCAGAGGGTCTATTAATGCAATTAAAAGAAATTCTTCATACAAAGAATTCAGAATGTAAGAAGCTCTCTCAAATCAATATTCATATACACATGCCATCTCATTTTCGCCCCCAAAAAAATCTAAATTTACAGAAGGTGGAATTACTTCTTTTTTAATCAATTTATGATTTTCATTTTTCATCATAGACCAAAAGATAAGCTGTTTTTAATGAAGAAAGATTTTTTAAATTTTTGTTGAGATTGTTGAAGATTGTATGTATGAGATACATGCCTTGAATACTTAACTTTGTATTTTGAAAGGCTTGTAATAGTTTATATTATAAAACACTTTTAAAACCTACTTGTGTTATGCTTTTTGTTTTGTTAGGTTTCTGTCATTCATATATACCCCACATTTCCTATTATTCATAGTTGTGATCTTTTTTTATGCACCAGCAGTAGGCAATGGGGGCATTAAAAGAGGGACGAAAGATACCAGAGGGACAGTCAAAGTCATAGATCGAAAACAAACTGACAACGCCATGGCCAAAAATAAAAAGACAAACAGACAAATAATAGTACAGATGACACAACATAGAAAACTAAAGACTAAGCAACACGAACCCCACCAAAAACTGGGGGTGATCTCAGGTGCTCCGAAAGGGTAAGCAGATCCTGCTCCACATGTGGCACCTGTCGTGTTGCTTATGTTATTACAAATCCGGTAAGTAGTCTAATTCGGTAGGTCACCTTCGTGAAAAGGGAAGGATATTATAGTTACGACATAAGGAACATATCCGATATCATCTGTGAAACGATTATTCCATAACGGTCAACCAACTCGTGATGGTGTCCGTAAAATTTACGAAAGGATGATTTCAACTTCACCATTTGGAACTCTTCCATGTGAGCAGCAATCCTCTATCAAGGGTTACCCTTGACTGTCCATCTTTCCGTCTGTCCCATTTTCGTTTCTGCACTCTTAACTTAAGTTTGCCTCATGCAAATTCTATGAAAATCATACACCATGCTAAGAACCAAAACTAGCAGACAGATTTCGATTTTGGGCAGTGAGTCACTTATCGTTTTAGAGTTATGCCCCTTTTTAATTTGGAAAATTGCAATTGTTTCGTTTCCCCACTTTAACCTAAGTTTGATGGAACTCATACACAATGCTTAGAACGAACTAGCAGATAGAGTTCCAATTTGGGTTGTGAGTCATGTACTGTTCTAGAGTTATGCCCCTTTTAACATGGGCAATTGCAAAGCTTGAGATGTGTGTTTAAAGTAGTCTCAGGTTTCCAGAATGTTTTATTAGCATTGTCAGATTAAAGCATCTCATTAACACTGACTTAAAGTTTCATAGCAGACAACACCTGTTTCATGTATAAAGTAGAATATTAATGTTATTTTAAAACTATTTATAGTTCAGAAACAAATGTGAACTCTCTGAAATATCTTGTTCTCCTTAAGGATTAAAACTAAATTTTATATAAAAGTAAGGAGATGTGGTATGATTGCCAATGAGACAACTATCCACCAGAGTTCAAATGACAGGCATAAGCAATAATAGGTTACACTTTGTAAATACAGCTGTTTCACAAACCACGCCTCTTTTGGGGAGATATATAATATTCATAGATTTTTGTTCTGTTTACGTACTGGTTCCCAGATTTGATCTCTGTTTCATATCATTGAGACATAACTTAGGAATGTTACCAGTATAAATATACATGGAAGCGGCAAAAATTGAATTCTGAGGAAGACCCAAAGTGAAGGGAGGGGCAGTACAGAATTTTAGTATAAGTTTAAACACTTAAAAGTTCAGGGTATATAAATGTAGAAAATATGCCGCACAGCCCTATATTTTGACCTTTGAATAAATTAGTAGTGCATATCAACGTTCCAATCTAGGATATATATTTTTCTTCCGAAACTTCATAGTAAAAGTGGCACAGTTTTAGCCGTAAAGGGATTTCCTATGGGAAATTGCATTGTCTATATTTACAGAAGGTATATAGGTTCGTTTGTATTAGGATGAAGGTATTGTTACTAGTTTCACATCAATGGTCTGTGAAATGCAGATCAAAGGTTCGAAGAACCCTGACTGAAGGACATGAAAATGCCCAATCATTCTGTATATCAAACTAAGTTAATAACTTAATATTGACCATTGAACCATAAAAAATACACACGACTTTTTACTTATAGTTTCTGAAAACTAGACCATATCAATACTTAATTGCTGATCAGTGAACCATGAAAATGGTATGAGTGCCAATGAAACAACTCTCCATCCAAGTCACAATTTGTAAAAAGTAAACCATTTATATAGGTCAAAGTACGGCCTTCAACACGGAGCCTTGGCTCACACCGAACAGCAAGCTATGTACACCAAAATAATCATTCCATATACCAAATATAATTTACTACTTGTAGAAAAAAAGCACACAATCCGAGATTTGCTCAATGAACCACGAAAATCAAATCGAGGTCAGATGAATTCTGTCGTACTCTTACAACCGTTCTTTGTGTTCTACAAGGATCACCAGTTTTTTGCCTTTCATATGATACATAAATTACCAAAATATACATAGTTTGAGATTTGCACCTATGCATCTACATCTATCTACATAATACTTCTTAACTTCAATATGTTGAAGATTACAAGAAGGCACATACATGGGAAAAAGTTTTAAAATCTGAACATATTTACAATAATTTCAAAACATTTTTTTGAATTTTTTTTTTTTGCATATAGATAAAAACATGATCTTGATCTAGCAATATATATGTGATTTTGCACCAGACTTAAAGGCTTCCAAGTCTGGGCTACAGGCTACTTGGTATGGTAAGGAATTCCACAACCTTATTGTTCTGGGAAAAAAATTAATATAAATGGTAATTTGTGGGAGAGAATGTCTGTACAAATTTATGTTCTCTTGATGGTATTAGGTATTGGTTATTTGAGATGGATACTAATTGGTGTTGAATTTTGTATAGCATGGTGACTGATGCGAGATTTCTTCTTTGTTGTTGTGTCGGCCAGCTTAGATGTTCAAGCATGGCTGCATGTTACACTGCTTTGGTAGCTGTATTGATTTAGTGTATTCCTGGCAGCTCTTCTCTGTGTCATTTCAATTTTATGTACTTGTTGTTTCTGCCAAGGGTCCCAGACAACACTACAATATTCAATTTTTGGTCTGACATATGTTTTGTAAGCAAGTTCTATTTGATGTGTGACTGTCAATTATCACTTTTTCAGATCTGTGAGATAACCATGCCTCTATCCAGTCTATATTTTATTATTTATTCCCATGCGTTTTAGTTTTAAAATCAGTCTTTGAGAGTCCACTTTATCAAACGCTTTTGAAAAGTCCATGACAACTACGTTAGTTTGTTTACCGTTTGCATATAATCAAGAATTTGTTGTGTGAATGTTAGTAGTTGTGTTTCACAGCTAACTTTTGATCTGAACCCATGCTGCAGTGGGTAAAGTAAATCATAATTATCTAGATGTTTCATTATAGATGATACAATTATGTGTTCTAATGATTTACTAAAAATACAGGTTAGGGAGATGGGCCTATAATTTTCAGGTTTAGATTTTGCTCCTTTTTTGAATACTGGTGTAACCATGGCCTCTCTCTAAACTTTTATTCTCTTGTTTTGATTTGACAAAGGCATAAACTATCGTTATTTTAGTTGTATGTTTGGTCGGGTCAACAACAGCATGATGTGGTATGTTATGTTTGATTCCAGTTTCATTACTACCATGGTTTGAAACCTTTTCGATGATGCCCTTTCTGCACTGGTCTTGAATAATATCATCATACTTGACTAAAAGGTCAGGATTATTCTTCCTCATTTTCTGAATAAGGGACTTTAGTCTTCCGTATGCAAGTTCCCTATTGAACAGCGGTATACCACTGTTGCCTTTATTCAGGACGTTCTGGTTATTTTTCTTTCCATGACCAGGTTACTTGATATCTTCCATTTTCCATTTTTAGTGAGGTGATAAAGTTACTCAAAGTATTTTCATCGTCTGATGTATATGGACAGTCTTTTATTCCAATAGTTTCCAAGTTCCAGAAATCTTTTTGAAACATACAAAAATGCAACTGCAGTAAATATTATAGAAAATGTTTATGTAATCACTGGAGAAGACTTGGCAGAGAATGCAGTTACTTTATATAAAGAGGCCAAACAAATATTCAGTGCTGCATCCATGATCTTAAGAGAATGGGCATCCAATTCACAGGAATTTTGGAAATGCATTCCCAAGGAAGACCAGGCAAATAGAGAAAAATTAAAATTTCTTGGGTTAACTTGGACAATAAAAGATGATACATTAGCAGTTAACATGCAGTGCAAGAAATGATGACATGTTTCCGGTCACCAAAAGAGAAGTATGACAAAGAGTGGCTTCTGTTTTGGTCCATTTGGATTCTTCACTCCTGTGACTTTTTAAAAGAACCAAGCTTTTCCCCAAAATGTTGTGGAACAAGAAAATGGAAAGGGATGAACAACTGACAAATGAAGATATCCAGTTATGGAAAGAAATATCTTCTGATTTAGATGAAATTGCACACTATCATATTTCTAGAGCTATTGGACTAACAGGTAAAGTTACGTTCAGATTACTATGCGTTTGCGATGCTTCAACCAAAGCCTATGTGCTGTTTATTTACATCAACTGAGTGAAAACAACTTATGTCAAATTGGTTTACTTTTTTTCTAAGAAACGTTTGGTACCGAATAAGAAAATAACTTTACCTAGACTTGAGTTATTAGCAGTTGCAGTTGTCATTGGTGTCCGGTGCATTCACTTTGTTAAGGAGCAATTAAAAATTCCAGTCTGTGAGACGATTCTGTGGACAGATTCTCAATGTGTTTTACACTGGATAGGAACTGAAAAACCTCTAAATTGGATAAAGGAAATAAGACAGCAGAAAGGTATCTTAAGTATTACATAAAGCAAAATTGCTGGCTGGGGAGAGTCCTGACGGAGAAACTGACAGTTTTGGAAATTTGAAATCTAATGTTAGGTATTTGTTTGACATTGGTTGCAGCAGATTTTCCTCATTTGCCGCTTAATTAGAGTGTCAGCTTAGATAGTTAGATTTGTTAAACGGTTAAAGAAAGAGACGCTATCTGGTCCTCCAACAGCAACAGAGCTGGTACATGCAAAGTTAATGTAGATAAAATTTGTCCAAAATCAATGTTTTGGTGATGTGATGACTGCAATTAAAGAAAATAAAAGACCCTACTTATTAAAGAAAAGGGGCGAAAGATACCAGAGGGACAGTCAAACTCATAGATCGAAAACAAACTGACAACGCCATGGCCAAAAATAAAAAGACAAACAGACAAATAATAGTACAGATGACACAACATAGAAAACTAAAGACTAAGCAACACGAACCCCACCAAAAACTGGGGGTGATCTCAGGTGCTCCGGAAGGGTAAGCAGATCCTGCTCCACATGTGGCACCCGTCGTGTTGCTTATGTTATTACAAATCCGGTAAATAGTCTAATTCGGTAAGTCACATTCGTGAAAAGGGAAGGGTATTGTAGTTACGACATAAGGAACATATCCGATATCATCTGTGAAACGGTTATTCCATAACGGTCAACCAACTCGTGATGGCGTCCGTAAAATTTACGAAGGGATGATTTCAACTTCACCATTTGGAACTCTTGGCTTAATAGCTTCCTTGTGAGCAGCAATCCTCTATCAAGGAAATCATGATAGGAAACACAAGCCCGGGAATATCGTATCAATTGGGAGATATATACTCCGTATGCAGGCGCTGCTGGAATGTTGCTACATAGAAATGGAAAGTTCACAATTGGGAAGCTGAAATCATCTCTTTTGTCGTAAAGTTTTGTTTTCAACCGACCCTCAGTGTCAATTTCTAGATGTAAGTCAAGATATGAGGCAGACTTAACTGTATCTGTAGTATCCTTTATCTCTAGTTCGATGGGATAGATTCGTTCAACATAGTCACCAAATTTTGTATTATTTAGTGAGAGAACATCATCTATATAGCGGAACGTAGAGTTAAAGGATATTGCTAACTTCTTATCTTTCTTCCTAAGAAGTTCCTGTATGAAGTCAGCCTCATAATAATAAAGAAACAAGTCGGCAAGAAGAGGGGCACAATTGGTTCCCATTGGAATTCCGACAGTCTGTTGAAAAACATGTCCTCCAAACGTATTAAGTCAGTTAGAGCTCATTTTAGACCAGGAAAATGTAATAAGATGTATTGGTAGATTAGGAGCTGCTCAACTGTCAGAAATAAGGGGCAAAAACGCCCACATTACTTCCAAAGAAAAAACAAAGTAACCGAACTGTTAATTGAAAACATGCACCGAAAATATTTTCATGTTGGTGTCTCACAAACTTTATCAACAATGCGTCAAACGATTCCACAACGACGATCAGAAGTGAAAAGAGTTTTGAGAAAATGTAAAATCTGCAAACGGTGTGAAGGTGGACCATATAAAATGCCATTAATGTCTCCACTACCAAAGAAACGAGTGAACGAGTCAGCCCCATTAACATATACAGGAATGGACTATTTTGGACCACTTTTTGTGAAATCAGACACTGGAAGCAAAAAAAGTATGGGTTTGTTCATATACATGTCTAGTGGTTTCTCTGTCCTATATGTTCTCCCATCATTTGTATTGTAGTCCTGTCATGTAATGTTGTCATTTTAATGTTATATTTAAAACATTGCCATAAAAGCGGGAGGTTTGGCTAGCCACAAAACCAGGTTCAACCCACCATTTTTTTCTTAAAATGTCCTGTACTAAGTCAGGAAAATGGCCATTGTTATATTATAGTTCGTTTCTGTGTGTGTTACATTTTAATGTTGTGTTTCTGTTGTGTCGTAGTTCTCCTCTTAAATTTGATGTGTTTCCCATCAGTTTTAGTTTGTAACACGGATTTGTTTTTTCTCAATCGATTTATGAATTTCGAACAGCGGTATACTACTGTTGTCTTTATTTAGAGGCATCCATTTTGAATTATGCAAGATATGTCAGCAGAACAATTCTTACTAAGCTTTCAAAGATTCATAGCTCGCTGGGGGAACCCAAAGCAAATAATTTCAGATAACGGATCCCAGTTCAAATTAGCTAGCAATACCTTAGAAGAGGCTTGGAATGGTGTAAAAGTCGATTCACATGTGCAAACTTACATGGCAAATGAAGGAATTCAATTAGTGGCAATTCATTGTTGAGTTAGCACCTTGGATGGGTGGATTTTATGAACGATTAATTGGTATTGTTAAATTGTAAAAATGATGTTTACCGAAAACAGTTGGAAGTTATGTCTTACATATGAACAATTTAGAACTCTCCGAATAGCTGAATCTGAAGCAGTTGTGAATTCTAGACCACTTGTATATGTTGGAGATGACATAAATTCCAATATAATTCTTACACCAGCACATTTTCTAACTCTGGATCCCAAAACAGGCTTTCCAGATCATGCATAAAGAAGATGATTCCACAGATCCAGAATATTTACCGCAAATCAGTAGTGCTAAAAAATTATTATTGGTATGGAAGAAAGGACAGAAACATCTAAATATGTTTTGGAAAACATAGAGAGATGAGTATCTTCTTAGTCTACGTGAAAGGACTGTCAACAAACTAAGGAGTGGAAGAATTCAGTGCAACACTCCAGCTAAGGTTGGCGACATAGTGCTAATAAAGGACAACCTTCCACGTGAAGTTGGAAAATTGGGCGTATAATTAAGTCAGTTAGTAGTCAGCTGAGATGGTCAAATAAGATCTGGTAAAGTTATGTTACCTAATAAAAAGACATTAAACCGAGCTTTGAATATGCTATATCCTATAGAATGTGAAGAGGTTAATGAGGGCTTCACAAATACAGATACGGAAAAGGATACTGAGTTAATGACAATACTTTAAGAGAGAGACCATAAAGAAGCGCAGCCCAACGGGCAATGAAGAAGATAAAAGAACAATTGCCAATTTGGAAACGTGATAGACTTTCTTTGGCCTCGCGAGTGTTGCAAATATAGTACGCAATTATAAAGACAATTGACCTTTATTTGACATTGTTTATTAAACTCACATTGTTATAGTGAATGAATCATGCTAGAATATTCTAGATAGATAGTGGAAGGCATTGTGCATATTTATGTTTCAGAAAGTGGAATTTACCTTCATACTAAAAATAGACGTTGTTTATCATTTATCTAGTTATTAATAGATTTTTCTAGATTTAGAATGTTCTTTTGATTTTGGTATATAAGTTAAGGCTTATTGTGAATATAGATCATTGTAGAAATAGTACCGTTAGTTATTTAATAAAGTTATAAAAGGATTCCGTGTTATTCTGATTTCGCCACAGGTATGTTTTATAGATTTTTTAAACATATTGTATTAATAATAATAATTTTATTTGCAAAATACACCCATATGGGTCAAGCAAACACAAATACAAACATATCTAATACAGATAGTGAAGAATTACAAATATAAACATAAAAAAAAAGTTATAAATGCAAATGTAACCTTTGATGGACATGGACCTCATTTTCGCAATTCTAAAGATTGCTTTATAAAGTCACCAACTTCTGTCACCGAAAGCTCAGATTCAGGATTTAAAACATGTAAAAGTTGTTTTAGCTTTAAAACTGGTTGATAATTTGTATAATCAGGGTTTATATTATTTATCTTTAAAAATAAGCAATCTCTTAAAGTTGAGTTCAGTTTGCAATATAGAAAAAAAATGGTATTCATCATCAAGTTTATTACAAAGTTTACTAGAAAGTTTACATAACCTTTGATCTCTGGGTACATTTATATATCTTCCCATTTCAACTTCTAGGTTATGGTCACTAACTCTTAATTTAGAAATTAATTGTCTGGTTTTTAAATTTGATTCTTTTAATAAATAATTCTCAATTTTTATCTCAGATTTTATTTGACTATATAGAAATATTAATGATGAATGACATTTTGGAAGTTATTTGTTTTTTTGTATATTTTCCTAAGAACTTTGTGATAGCTTTGTTTTTTATTCTATTTAAATTGATTTGCAGAATGCTATCTATAAAAAAAATAATTTTAATTTTATGAAGCAAACCCCTTAATAACGTTATTAAAAACATTTTATCAATGACTTGCCAGAGTATTTTATAAGTGAAGTCCCTATTACTTAATGATAAAACCATTGAATTGCTTATTGTATGACGATTTGGTCCTTTTATCAACATCTGCTAATGGACTGCAAACAATACTGAACATCTTGGAAAAATTACACACTCGGTGGTGTTTAAGAGTAAATCCCAACAAAACAAAGGTTCTAATAGTCAGCAAAGCAGTCAGACACATTTATGAAAAAACAAGTTGATTAATAATTATAAATATCTTGGTTTGCTCTTTATTGCATCCGGGTCATTTTCAGATTATAATAAACAATTAATTTCCCCATAGGCGACAATGATAGCCTTTTTCGAGATACAGACTTTAGAAAGCTGATTTTTTTTAACGAAACCTTGCTAGAATTAAAGAAAAGTTATTAGGACAGTATTTTTTGGTCCAAAAAATATAGGTTCGCGTTGCTTTTCTTAGCGTAATTTGTACTTATCTCCCATGCCTATCAATTTTGCACTTAAAAATACGTGTCTCATCCTAGCGTTTAAAAGACATCTCAGTTCCGTTAGGGCTAAGGAAAATAATTTATTTGGCCTTTGGTATAATGCAGAATGCACGAAATTAAGTCTCTAATTACAAAAAATAACGGGCGCACATATCAACCAATCAGGATTAGCTATACTCTTAATTCTGAATACCATGTTATGCTCATAAAATGGCTGCGCCCATAAAATCTAATGGTGTATTGTAACCTTCATATGCTCACACTGAACTTTATAAAAAGTCTTTGAAGGCTTATATTATAAATTGTATAAGATTTTGTTATCACTTAATCCAAGCATGAGTACCATTTTACATGTAATTGATCATACCATAAAACCAATACTATACGGGTCTGAAATATGGGGAACTTTTAACCCATTTTCAGCCAGATTCAGAAATTGAACTTTACCATTTGATAAAATCTATTTCAGTTTAAAATGTGAGCGACTACACATAAAATTTAGTAAACTTGTTTTAGGTGTTCATAATAAATCAACAAATTTTAAAATTGTATTCGAGCTAGTGCGATTCCCATTATATTATGATATAAATATATCTATGTTGAATTACTGGTATCGCTTGGACAATCTTGATTCCAGATTTTCTCTTCTCAAAGTTGCCTATGTAGCATCACACAATCGTTTTCATTAAAAAAAAAACATCTTGGTGTGGCTCTATGAAGTTCTTGAAATGATCCCAGACATCAATCATATAGCTTTATCATCACAAAAAATTAAAAGCTTCAAAGCTGATATGAAAAAAAAATTAAAATCATATTTTATAGACTTATGGCACACTGAACGGATGAAGTATTCAGATGGTAAACTTAGAAATTATGTTACATTTTAATCAAATCTTGGAAGAGAAAAATATCTTTCCGTTATGGGGAATTTTGAACAGAGACGAAGCTTAACAAAGCTCAGAATTTTATCACTCCACTTAAGAATTTAGTCCGGAAGGTATAAGGGTACTCTCCTAAATGACATATTGTACTCGTTGGAGATGTGAGGGATGAGTATCATTTTCTATTTCAATGTGTTACATTTAATGATGACCGCATTCCTCTATTTCAAGAAATAGCTCAAAGTTGCCACAATGTTCTAAGTCATAACTCAAGAGATAAACTGATATGGCTTATGAACATAGAAGATAATTCAATTCTCACTGCTGCTGGTAAATTTATTTCTAAAAATTGTTAATGGTATGGCTTGCTTAATTGTCTGCTTCAGACACCAGGAGGACTGTGTAAATAACACAGCTCCTTGAGCACCGCCCCTTGGTAGTTGCAGTAGGTTTCCAAAGTTTCCAAATCTGAGAAACAAATTTAGAAAATCTCTTTACCTGGATCATGACAAATGAAGATTTAGACTTTAATACAAATTTTAGTCTAAACCTATATAAAAATTTCCAGATTAGACAGGAAAAAAGAAACACAAGTTAAGATAAACAAAATGGAGTTATTCCTCTTTGTACTGGCTCATCATGTTTCCATATTTGTTCTTAATCGTTTTTAATTTTGTCGAGCCTGCGACTTTTGTCGCAAAAGCGAGACATAGCGATCCTACATTCCGTCGTCGTCGTCGTCGTCGTCGTCGGCGGCGTCCACAAATATTCACTCTGTGGTTAAAGTTTTTGAAATTTTTATAACTTTCTTAAACTATCCTGGATTTGTACCAAACTTGGACAGAAGCTTGTTTATGATCAAAAGCTAGTATCTAGAAGGAAATTTTGTAAAAATTTATTTCCTGTTTTTCCGTATATTACTTATAAATGGACTTAGTTTTTCTTCCAGTTAACATTACATACAGTCTGCAGTTAAAGTTTTTAAAACATTTATTATATTCATAAACCATCCTGGGTTATTACCAAACTTGGACAGAAGCTTCTTACAATCAAAAGATAGTATCTAGACGAAAATGTAAAAATTGCCTTCTTTACCATTTGTTCATTCAATAAATTTATGTTTCAACTCTTTTATAAATCTATAGATTTGATTGCATACTGTATTCATTTTTTACAAGCATAACTTTTTTCATACATTTCAAAAGTTTTATTTCATTAACTGTAAATCTATTATTTGCATTCCCCTATCACACTGAAAACATAGACAACAGCAAAAGAAGGCGAGACACTGGTTTCCGCGGAACCCTTACGAATTTTTAATTATTAACAATCAGTATGTATGTTAATTTAGATTGCATGTGTTGTTTGTGTGGATAATGTGATTTGTGTTGATTTATATGCTCTATTTAGGCCTTTTAATTAGGAATAAAAACATTTGATTTGATTTGAGTAGGGAAACCTACACTATTCACAATAACTATTACAGCAGTATGTATATGTTATTTGCTGTGCATAAACTTGGACTTTTGTTACATTTATGTTTGTTTCTCTGCATCAGATACGAGGAGGTTTGTAACAATCCTAGAGCACCGTCCCTAGGTACCTGTTGCAGCTAAACAATCAATTATATCTATACATTTCCAGCAAAAATATAAAAAAAAACAACAAAAAATCCGTGCAAATAAACTCAAGTGAGAGAATATTTGCAACATCTTTGGAGTAGCAACTCTTAAATACTTTCATTTAACATATAATAGCCTGTATCACTTTAAATTAATATTTTAGGCGTATTATATGAATGTCATGTCTGATGTGTATGCCCCCCTGGAGACCTAATTTGAAAAATGAAATATCTGATCTTATCGTATCAAGCTGCGCCCAGACGGGAGCATATTATTATCATGTTGTTAGATATCATCGGTTTCCCGGCACAGTGCAGTTAGATTCATCATTGTGTTAAATCATGGAAGTATTATATTGACAATATAATACTTCCATGGTTAAATAAAACACAAAGTCTAAAAACTATTTCAAACTTCCCTTTTTCTTTGTGTTTTATTCCGAAGTTATTTTCCACATTGAGAATAAGAATAGAGGGCGCATCATATGTATTATATTGTATTATTATACTTCATGTTAAAATGCCAGATTTTGATTGGCTAATACGAGGGAGATAATTTACTCTATCCCATGGCTGAGCGGGAGACAATTGTTTTAATGTCACCCTCTCGTGCAGACCAATCAAAAATCGATAGTTTAAAGGACAATGAAATTAATTTACATCAAATAATTAAAGACAATACTCAATTTCTACGTTTTGGCTCAGAACTTTTTCATAGACTGTCAAAAAAAAAAAAAAAAAAAAAACATGCTTCAATTCTGTTGATTTTTCTAATACGTATAACGTTGTTATGTACGTGACGTCATAGTAAACTACTTAAAATTTAATATTCAACAGAAAAAGACAATAATAATAAGACATTCAGTATTATAAATTAAATAACACATAGCTGAGAGGGTGATAGAGCAGATTGCTACCCCTCGAAAAAACATTGTCAACCTGGCTTCGCCTCAGTTGACAATGTTTTCTCGGGGTAACAATCTGCTCTATCACCCTCTCAGCTATGTGTTATTTATATAATGTCTTATTATTGACTAAAATACTTCAATCATTGTACTTGATTTATATGCTCTTTATGGACCCTATAATTTGGAACATATAAAATATTCTATTCTATTCTATATAAACTACTGTTTATATTGTAAAATCATATGAACACATTAAGGATGTACTTAGGTGAGGTTTTGGAATTTGTGTCAGATGTTCGGACTCCTTGGTTTTTTCCCTACGATACAAGGTAAAATATTTTGCCGGTCCGTGTAACAATTATCAATTCAAAATTTCAAAACGTTTTCAAATTTTAGTTTTTTGAATTTTTTATCAAAGTTTTGAAATATCAAAATTCCAAATTTTTAATTTTTTTTTTTAATTTTGAAAATTTCACCAAATAATTAAAACTTTAAAATTTTAAACTTCGTTTTAAAATTTAATAGTTTAAATATTTTAGCAAACTTTAAAAATACTAAACTGAATGTACAGTTTTGATCATTTCGCTTTTTGAAAGTTTGAATTTTTTTATTTTTTATTAAAATATAGGAAAGGGGGAAAGGACTAAAAAGTGGATACCTGTTACAAGTGCGAAACGGAATACGAATGGAAGGAAACGAAATGAAATTTACCAAAACATATCAAAACGAAAACAATATTTTCTGAAAAACTAAATATAATGAAAATTATAAAACAAGAGGCTAACTTGTGACCTACCGAATTACTTATTACCGGGTTTGTAATAACACGAGCAACACGACGGGTGCTACACATGTGGACGTGTTGCTCATGTAATTAAAACTGAGGGCACGCATCAATAAAAATGCCCACAGCTCATATGGATAGAATGGCGCTGTATGTACAGCGGCAACTATTACATGGATATTCAGACTGAAATGTTTATGTGATATGTTTATGTGGTATGAATTCATTTAACTTTCAGAAGACAATCACGAATTCCGCGAAAAGATGTTATCTTCTTTGGCCCCTAAACTAGGTGACGTCCTAGGTATGCTTCCGCCGTCAAACGTAAACACCGGGCGTTTTCTGGCTTCTTGGCCGCTTCAGAATGTAATTAAATTTGATAAAAAGAAGATTTCTAGGTGCAACATGTGAGTTTTTTTGCTTATCATTGTAAATATTGCATGTCAATACATTCCGCAATTCAAAATGTCGGCTTCCTTAGTTACAGACAAGGAGATAGAGAATTGTACGCTTACTGACATCCAATCAGAACCACTGATACAAACTAATTGCATTAGAATTAGCATTATCCTGGCTCCAAACTTCTAATTATTGGTCTAAAGCTTCAAGACAGCATGTATAGCGGATAAGCAGTGTAAGCGGCAGATACTTATATAAAAAAAAATCCAATCCACAACCTCTCACATTTAAGGCGATGTTCATTACGACACCACTGATTCGGTATTTCAGCTACCGTATACCAATACTGGACTTGAAATCAATAATAAAAGGCAATATATGATCGACATGAAATCGATAAAAGACTAAAGATGATCGTTCAAAATGTACGTTCAATGATGCTATCAGCCGATATGGATGCAGATAGTAAGAAGCCGAAAAGCAAAATAAAAAACTGACTTCAAATTTGAGGGAATTCACCTGTATTTAACCATTTTTGTTGAATCAGTATTACTTAACATACATATTTACATGTATACTCAATCTTACCACATTATTCGGCTTACTGCGAGTTGGTCAGTAATTTTCATTGTTCTCCTAAATTAATGGGTACTTTATCAACCAAGTGACGTTTGGACAAAAGTGTAGAACAAACACAATTGTTAAATGGGAGTAGACTATCCAATCTAGAATTCCTTTTGTCCATTACGACCAATAAATTCGAACTTCGCTGTTATCCTATGATTGACTGTGATAACCAAATAGTTCTAAATAAATTATCTGAAATGCTTAGCTTCTATTGGAGATTTTTTATTGTAGGTAAGGTTAACCTGATTAATGGAGTTTGAAATAGGTTCGGATTTGTTTTTTTTTTTTTTTAAATAGTTATACCTTAAAAATTTCAGGATACTGATATATCATATGAAATAAAGCCTCTTCTTTAAATATTGATTTTGCCATTAAAAATGATTCAACACTTTTTGTTCTTTTTATTCCCACGAAGTTAAGAATGACCATAATCAAAGTGTTTCTTTCTTTTTTTAAATTAAGTCTCAGCTCTTTGGAAATATTTATTTGTTTTATTCAATTTTCTCCGCTTTGATGCCCGTCTGCCTCTTGTTTTATTTTTTTTACCTTGATTGGTAACTAAACATGTTCATTTAGTTTTGTTTCGTTTCGTTTGATTTTGTTTTTTTTTTGTTTAATTTTCTTTTGTTTTGTTCCCCCCACCCCCCTGCTACTTCGCAAGTATAATGGTCTAATTCATGACTGTCCATCTTATGCTGAATACTATACATATTAAAGGCAAAAACTATTTCCTTAAATTTAACTTTAAATTCAGCGTTTTACATTGCCCTGGTTTTTCGAGAGCAAATTTTAAAACGTCCTAGTTTTTTAACAAATGGGCCGGGTTTTTTTAAAGAAAAAATGTGAATACGAAAGAAGGCATTCTTTGCATTAAACACTTTTTTTTCTAGATTTCAACTGTTATCTATAGTGAAGAAAAATATTATATATTCCCATGAAGTCACATATATTTCAATATTGATCAAATTTAACCTTTTTCGATTTAATGTTAATTTTCTGTACTGAAAATAGTTTACAATAACCTTGCAGTATTACGATATATAAGAAATCTCTGGGTGCTTTTTAAAACGGCCTTTAGCACCGATCACAGGGGATTCATAGTCTTTTCAATTCAATCTCATGCTAACTTTGTACCAGATATCAACCTCAATGCAAACGACATTCTGTACCAGCATTTTAATCAGCCTGATCATTCCATCGTTTCTATGACAGTTCGTATAATCGAAAAAATATACCCACAAGACTAACAATCCTCAACTTGCAACGCCTCTCCGTAGACAAAAAGAGGACTACTGGATTCGACAATTGGGAACTGCGACACCATATGGTTGCAATGACAAAATTGATGGTATAGGTATTCTATCTAGTCCTTCCTGTAGCTCGGTGAATGTGATGAATATTTTCAACTCTACTCCTCGACGTAGACGCAGTCATGGTCATCGTCATTATACATCACCTACTTTGCATGATGTCTCTATTAATGACTTGCTGCCATTTATACAAAAGCCGTTAGGTATTCATCACATTCGCACGAAACTGTATTCATTACCCCTTTCAAAACTTCATTCTCTGTTCAATTTATGTTTGGAAACCACTGTTATAAACCCTCATTCAAACCAATACAAACTTACAGCTATTATTTCGGATATTGCAAGTCACAAACTTTTCAAACCAGTTCGCATTGGAAAAGATGAAAAAGAGAAAAGATCTTTTCTTAAACTTTCCTTTGCCAACAAAGGTCTCGATGGCGTCAACTTAGGCAATATCCTTCATCATAAATTAGTTCAGTCGAAAATACCTCCTTATTTTAAAGATCAGTCTGTACCAATAATTTCTTATACCTATACCAAACCAATTGCAACTAAAATTTTCAATTACAAACACATTTTGCAGGATCTCAACATTGACGACTTCAAGTCTAAACCTCCTGATTGCACCTGTGCTAGTTCCCAATTCACATATAACCCGGCTGGCCACGTTATTACCGGAGACCTCAACATTGTCGATAACACTTCCCTGCGAAATTTGTTATCCAAAGGTCCGAAATATCGTGAGCCTAAATCCATCAATTGGAAATACAACTTCAAAATACTGATGGATTCAGTCGAGGATTATGCCAGGCAATGGGCTAAACGGGAGAAAGAAGACGTAGATACTCTTTCCGAATGGATTAAGGCTGTGAGGTCGTTGATACAAATCCGAATTAAGAAACTAAATGGGCATATCAATACCCACGCTACATCAATCTTTAAAGACCCAAATGTTGCAAAACACTTGTCCTACCTCCATGACAAATATGTTGTTGTCCCCGCAGATAAAGCCCCAAACAACATCGTTTTTGTGTGTAAATATCATTACATAAACTGCTTGATAAATGAATTAGGTATTGACAATTCACTTGGAAACTCAACATATACCCTCACGACACTTACCAAAGAGGAAATCCTAGATAATCATAGGTCTGTTCTATGTTCCTTTGGAATTTCAACCAAAGACGAAGAACTGGATCTTCCATCACTGTATTGGATACCTAAACTACATAAGTGTCCTTACAAACAACGGTATATTGCTGGGTCTTCCAAGTGCTCCACGAAACCTCTTTCTAAATTATTAACATCTATTTTATCAGCAATCAAAGCCGGGCTCCAAAGTTATCGTGAAACTGCCTATTCTAGAGGTGGCGTGAATCAGATGTGGATACTAAAAAATTCCAGAGATCTTTTAGAGTACATACAATCTAAGACTCTCTCATCTTGCAATAGTATTAAAACATTTGACTTTTCTACACTTTACACAAGTATTCCCCATTCCAAACTAAAAGACAAATTGAAAGAGTTGGTATTACTTTGTTTCATTAAAAAGAATGGCGAACGTAGATACAAGTATCTTGCCTTGGGGAGGGATAAATCCTACTTTGTAAAGAATCACTCTGATTCAAACAAAAAAGTCTCTGAAACTGACACTATCAAGATGCTTGATTTCTTGATTGACAACATATATGTTACGTTTGGAGGACGTGTTTTTCAACAGACTGTCGGAATTCCAATGGGAACAAATTGTGCCCCTCTTCTTGCCGACTTGTTTCTTTATTATTATGAGGCTGACTTCATACAGGAGCTTCTTAGGAAGAGAGATAAGAAGTTAGCAATATCCTTTAGCTCTACGTTCCGCTATATAGATGATGTTCTCTCACTAAATAATACAAAATTTGGTGACTATGTTGAACGAATCTATCCCATCGAACTAGAGATAAAGGATACTACAGATACAGTTACGTCTGCCTCATATCTTGACTTACATCTAGAAATTGACAATGAGGGTCGGTTGAAAACAAAACTTTACGACAGAAGAGATGATTTCAATTTCCCAATTGTGAACTTTCCATTTCTATGTAGCAACATTCCAGCAGCGCCTGCATACGGAGTATATATCTCCCAATTGATACGATATTCCCGGGCTTGTGTTTCCTATCATGATTTCCTTGATAGAGGATTGCTGCTCACAAGGAAGCTATTAAACCAAGAGTTCCAAATGGTGAAGTTGAAGTCATCCCTTCGTAAATTTTACGGACGCCATCACGAGTTGGTTGACCGTTATGGAATAACCGTTTCACAGATGATATCGGATATGTTCCTTATGTCGTAACTACAATACCCTTCCCTTTTCACGAATGTGACTTACCGAATTAGACTATTTACCGGATTTGTAATAACATAAGCAACTCGACGGGTGCCACATGTGGAGCAGGATCTGCTTACCCTTCCGGAGCACCTGAGATCACCCCCAGTTTTTGGTGGGGTTCGTGTTGCTTAGTCTTTAGTTTTCTATGTTGTGTCATCTGTACTATTATTTGTCTGTTTGTCTTTTTATTTTTGGCCATGACGTTGTCAGTTTGTTTTCGATCTATGAGTTTGACTGTCCCTCTGGTATCTTTCGTCCCTCTTTTGTATTTACAGTCAATAATAAAATTATTGATACATATATTACAGAGGCGAACTCATGAGTTTTAAAAATAGGGATAAAAAAAACTTAGGAATAGCAGTGAAAAATAAAATAAAAATAATATAAAAACAAATTTTCTACTAAAAAAAGAACTCCCCGCAATAAATTAGATTACATTAACAAAATCCTCAATCCGCCCATGTACTATTTCCCATTAATTTGACAATAACATTTAAAGTGAATGGAATATTCAATAAAAATTTAAACAGCACTTGACTGCATACGCCCAAGCGCTTTTCTGTATTTACCTACATCCGGAACGCTCAAAGCTGAATATTTGGAAGCCAAGTAAATATAAGAACCGAAACAATTGAAGAGGTGTATGGTCAAAAGGGACATTAAAAATAGCAAAATCCATCTAAAGGAAACTTTGCCCGAGGGAGTTGAAACCTGAGTTTCTTTATAATTTATATATAAATGGCCTATTTTAAATGATTGATTGTTGGTTGCCAGTGGCAAATATCAAGTTTCATGAATATTCAGGACGATAACAAATTAACAATAAATACAATAGGTATGTCCTGTAATAGAGTCCGTTCAGGATGAAGGTCGGCAAAGTTAGATCGCCACTGGAAAATGAGGGTATATTGGATAGGGACAGAAATTTTGCAATCAACAAACCACTCAAAGAGTTGTTGTTACGGTTCGTAACGTGCAGAGAGCGTGGAAATCTCTCTACACGCCCCATTCTGACTGGACGTGGCTGCGTACTTGTTTTTTGCTCAAAGTTGATTGTCGCACGATAACTTACAAAAGTGCAAATAACAAATACGGAACTTGACTATCCCTTATTTCAAAAATCGAATATCCCGTTTCCTTTTATTCGCGATTTAAAAATAGCAGTAATCACAAAGTCGACAAGTAATTTCTGCATATTGTTCATTTAGTTAGAGAATCAAAGTGTGTCAAAATCAGGTCTTACTAATTATTTTTTAGACTTAAAGAAACATATTTCTCTTTTTTATCCTGTAGATCATACAAGAGAGGGGCGAAAGATAATAGAGGGACTTTCAAACTCATATGTCGAAAATAAACAGACAACGTCATGGCTAAAAAGAAAAAGACCAATAGACAAACAATAGTACACAAAACAAAACATAGAAAACTAAAGACTGAGCAACACGAACCCCACCAAAAACTGGGGGTGATCACATGTGCTCCAGAAGGGTAAGCACATCAATCTCTACATGTGGCACCCGTCATGTTGCTCATGTTGTTACAAACCCGGCAATAAGTATAATTCGGTAGGTCACAAGTTAGTCTCTTTTTTTATATTTTTTATAATATTTAGTTTTTCAGAAAATATTGTTTTCGTTTTGATATGTTTTGGTATATTTCATTTCGTTTCCTTCCATTCTTATTTCGTTTTGCATTTGAAACAGGTATCCACTTTTTAGTCCTTTCCCCCTTTCCTATATTTTAATCAAAAATAACTTGAAAAAAATCAAACTTTCAAAAAGCGAAATGACCAAAACTGTAAGTTCAGTTTAGTATTTTTAAAGTTTGCTTAAATATCTAAACTTTTAAATTTTAAAACTAAGTTTGTAATTTTAAAATTTTAATTTTTTGGTGAAATTTTCAAAATTTAAAAAAAAATTAAAAAAAATAGAATTTTTATATTTTAAAACTTTGATCAAAAATCCAAAAAACTAAAATTTGAAAACGTTTTAAAATTTTGAATTGATAAATGTTACACGGACCTTTGCCCCATAACACCCATTTATCTTGTCATATAAGACTTAATAGCTCATAAAAGGTCATTTACCAAAAATTAAGCAGATTCTTGATTTCTTTTCTTTTGATTTGAGACCCAAATAATACCAATGCAAATATAAGGTAAAAGTCCGAGTCAGCCTTTTACCGCCATATTTTAAAAATCAAATATATCAAAAAGTAGCTCCATAACCCACAGGGGTTTGTTACAATTTGCCGGGTTTACTATCCATACGAACCCCGAAAAAAACCCTGTGCATTACCTATCAATATTTTTAGCTTATTTTGTTCCTTAACTAATGCTTTTCCGACTTATAGCATCAATTTTAAATTCTTTATTTTTTTTTAATTTCACCTTAGTACATCCTTACGAGAAAGAAGTAAACATAATGGGATCAGGAAAGTTAACTAAAAAAAATAGAACACAAACATAAGAGAAGCGGTTTTTTTTTTGGGGGGGGGGGGGGTCGCTCGGGGGCGGCACACTAGGGGCATGCCCTCTTCACACGATAAAATAAAAAATGTCATGATTTTTTTTATAAATCTTCTATTATTTATATTTATGTTTAATAGTAATGTTTTTTTTTGTGTGTTGTTTAAAAAAGCAAAGTTATTTTTTTTAGAAAATAGTAGTTCAGAAATGTACTTTCGATTTCATATTCATGAGATTTTCGTATTCACTGGAAAAATATCGGAAAATTCCGTGTTATGCTCTTTGTTCCTTTCTATTGGTCACGAATTTGATCGATGACTAACGGGTTTTACCGAAACTCGAGAAAGCGGACGAACATTCTGGAAATTAACGTCACTTCCGTAGAAAATTCTTGAAGAAGGCGATTAACTACGGTATATTACGCTATCCGGTAATGTAGTCCATGCATGATATGAGATAGAATTGCTCTAGAGTATAATTTTCTCTTAACATTTACATTTATTCGATAAGCTTTTGTCATTGATTTACTTTCTGAGTTAAATTATTATTCACGAATATTAATATTAATTTTTTAACATCGCAATATTCTTACTCAATATCTGTCTTTTTAAGCGTGGTCAAGCCACAAGGAACTTCATAAGAAAACCGGCGTAGACGTACTTTCCAGAGAGAACACCATACAACGCCACGGTAAGTTTAGACATGTAAAAAATATCTAAGTCAAAGCAACAAATTCAAAGCTGTTTTTTTATATTCACAATATGCATAGTTTTAAATAAAAAAACAGATCATCAATAGAAAAACATAAAAGGGGGAGAGAGATATAATAAAAGAATTGAAACATGATCGCATGGGTTAAAGCCGGACATGAAATAATGCATTAACAAGCAACAAAGTAATTTGGAGTTATTATGTGTGCATTTAATAATATCTTTTAAGGAAATATGATAAATTGTATAGTTTTCTTTATTTGGGAAAAAAAAATGTAATTCATTATTCAGAAAAAAAAGCAAAATAATTTTTAAGATTAATTGTTACGACACCCTCTATTTTTGTGTTTTATTTCCATTATTAACAGAGAAAAAACTGAATTTCCATAGTACTCCAGTTGCAAAATGAAAAATATGAAATGGAAGTTTCTGGAAGGTATCGGGTCCGTTCGCGCCCAATACACGTTCGCACCCTACACGTTCGCCCCCCAGGTCCGTTCGCACCCTACACGTTCGCACCCTTTTTTTAATTCAAAAACCTGATAAATTTTTAGATGTTTTGTAAAATATTTTTATTTTCATAAATAAAGATTCAGGAATTTTTAAATGAAATATTGTTTTAAATTGATTTGATGATTTATTATTAAATGTTAATTATGTATGATTACTGCTAATTGGTATTTATACACAGCCTAATATGATGTTATTGTTGAGTGTTTAAAAATCATGATTGTTGTCATGGTTGTTTTAACTTGCTTTAAATGTAAATACTGCATGTATTTAGCTTGGTATGAGTAAAACTTTGAAGATTTTAAATAAAAAACATGAAAGATAGCTTGGCTCCTTTGATCTCATGTGTGTCAGAATCTCACTTTATTCATAAACAATGAAAAAAAAATATTTATAGCAATACACTATCCAAAACATGATTACGAATTATTCAACACATAAAAAAAAAAAGTTGTCAGAATCCCATTTCCTTTTGAAACAATAAAAAATAAATATTTATAGCAATACACTAACCAAAACATGATTAAGATTTTATCAACACCTAAAAAAAACGTTGTCAGAATCTCACTTTATTTAGAAACAATGAAAAAAATTATTTATATATATATATAGATATAGAGATATAGATATATAGAGAGCAATACACTTACCTAAACATGATTAAAAATTATTCAACACAAAAATAAAATACTGGTCGTCAGAATCTCACTTTATTAAAAAACAATGAAAAAAAAATGTTTATAGCAATACATTTACCATGACACAAAAAAAACCTTGTCAGAATCTCACTTTATTTAGAAACAATGAAAAAATATATATTTATAGCAATACACTTACCAAAACTCGTTTTTAAATTATTAAACACAAAACCAATAAGAATTGGGCGCGAACGTGTAGGGTGCGAACGGACTTTGGGTGCGAACGTGTAGGGTGCGAAAGTGAAAGGGGGGCGAACGTGCATGGGGGCGAACGTGATTGGGCGCGAACGGACCCGGATTCTTTCTGGAAGTGGAAGTGTCTAAACATCGAATTTGAAAAAATGTAAATAAAGAATAAAATTGGTTGTGTACAAAATTTTGACATTTAGTGACCCTCTTCTAGATATTTTGGGAAATAAGCATAAAATTTAAATAGCCTTTCAATTCTTTGAACGATACTTGAAAAAAGGGGGAGGGGGTCGGCCCTTACTCTGCTAAAAAAGTCTGAATGAGAGAAAAAAAAACAGTTGAAGCAAACTTGTTTAGTGTGAAGGTTTATAACTGTTAGTGTTAACAATTTTCAGATGCCAGAACCAGAACAAACGATGGATGAAGGAGAGGTTGAAACTTTTGCTTTCCAGGCAGAAATTGCCCAGCTGATGAGTTTGATCATCAATACTTTCTATTCCAACAAAGAAATCTTCTTGAGAGAATTGATCTCCAACTCGTCTGATGCCTTGGATAAGATCAGATATGAAAGTTTGACTGATCCTTCAAAACTGGACCTTGGAAAAGACCTGGAAATCAGAATAATACCAGACAAGGACAACAACACACTGACCATCATTGATACTGGTATTGGAATGACCAAAGCTGACCTGGTCAATAACTTGGGTACCATTGCCAAGTCTGGTACTAAAGCTTTCATGGAGGCTCTTCAAGCTGGAGCTGATATTTCTATGATTGGACAGTTTGGTGTAGGTTTCTACTCTGCCTACCTTGTTGCTGATAAAGTAATTGTCCAGACAAGGAACAACGATGATGAGGAATATATCTGGGAATCAGCAGCAGGTGGATCATTTACAGTCAAAACAGCAACAGGTAAAGAGAATTTTGATCAGTTTGGGGACCCAAACTACATGGAGGGTCTGATCTTGGGTCCTGCTTATTGCTTTGTCAGATTCCCATATCCTGTTTATCATTGTATTAATAACGCTTGTAATTTCACGTGTCCTGCCCGACTTTGTTTCCAGTTATCACACTTACAAAATATCGGCCAATCCCACATCACGCTCATAACTCCAATGAGACCCACTACATGTATGCAATAAACAAATCTTAATTAAACCTGGTATCTGAATTCTGAGGAGCATTTAATAAAAGGTTTTTAACGGTGGGTAAGTTTAATCTGGATTCGATTCCCAGGGAGGAATTGTGTATATACCAACCCACCGTTACAAAACTTTTCATTAATTGCGCCACTGATTTTAGACGTTGATACCGTGTGATTTGGGGAACATTTGAGTCATGGTTTCATGTTCAGGAAATGTGTAATTCTTTAAATATCAGAATCATGTGTAATCAGATAATTCATGTTACAAGAAATTTTCAAAAATTTCAAAGCAACATTGTGGATTTTTTTTAAATCGTGAGAGTTTCTTCGCTTTATGTCGTTGGTCCTTGTCTTAATTTTGAGCTCTAGATCTGGTTCTGACATTTTGGATTAATTTGCATCACCATAATATTGTGTTCATGAATTCATAATCATTGAATTTTATTTCTAGGCGAGTCCATAGGTAGAGGTACCAAGATTACACTTTACATGAAAGAAGACCAGGCTGAATATTTGGAAGAAAAAAGAATCAAAGAAGTTGTGAAGAAACACAGTCAGTTCATTGGTTATCCAATCAAATTATTGGTAGAGAAAGAACGTGACAAAGAAGTATCTGATGATGAAGAAGAGGAGAAGAAAGAAGATGAAGATGAGGAGAAAAAGGTAATTAAATGTGGAAAATGTTTTACACTCAGTGATATTGTTTGCCTCAAATTAAAGCCGAAATTCGGCTTTTTCCCCTAGAGAAAATTCCCAATTACTAAAAAAAATGGCTTAAAATTCCTCCCAAAAAGTTTTACATTTTCCCCAAACAGTGATGGCATTGGTAGTAATGATTGTAAATATCGTATTCATGTTATTATTTTGATATTAGAAAGCACTTTTGAGATCCGGTTTTCTGATCAGAATCATCATGGTGTTTGTAACACATGTGGTTTTCAATGCATTAAGTACCATCATTGCTTCTGTTTCTTTCCCCTCTTAGAAAAGTACCTTTCAGGTTGAAAATGTCTGACAACCAAAATATACATGAAAAAACAGTGCAAAAAAGACTTCAAAGGTCGGCAAAAAATCGGAAATGTGTTTAGAATAAAATATACAAATTTCCCAATTTCAATAAAAAATATGCATTTTTCCCAATAAAAAACGGTAGAGGTAGTTTTGAAAAAAGACAACAATATCACTGACACTGGATTAATAGAATGATTGCAAATGTTCGCCCTTCACAATAGTCTATTTTCCACTTGTAAAAATTATATACTGTCATTCTCAGTCCTTCCACCATATTCAAGGTTGATATGTTGCATATATCAATGAATAGTTTCTGCAGTTTATTGATTATAACTTTTGAATTTCTTAAAAAGATTTTAGTTAAAAGAGTGTATGTAAATTCTTAACATAAATCCTAATTCCAGGATGACAAACCAAAAGTAGAAGATCTTGAGGAAGATGATGAAGATGAGGACAAAGATAAGGATAAGAAGAAAAAGAAGAAAATCAAGGAAAAATACACTGAAGATGAAGAATTGAATAAAATGAAACCAATCTGGACCAGAAACCCAGATGACATTACACAAGAGGAGTATGGAGAGTTCTATAAATCCCTGACCAATGATTGGGAAGATCATTTGGCTGTCAAGGTTTGTATTACACTCTCGTCATTTTTTTTACATTGCCAGTAGAAGTAGTGTCTTACTAAAAGAACAATTCTATAATTTCCCTGAATTCTTAATTATTGTTTCAAGTTCCAAGAATATCTTGCAGATGATACATGTACCATAGAATTTCATCAAGTTTGGTTTCCATTTATGATGAGGTGGTGTAAAGCTACCCCAAATCAATCCATTTATACTGCTATTTACATGTACATGGTTTTAAACTTTGGTGAATTGTGCAAACTTTATTTATATAATACAAATATTTTGATTCCTATAATATTTAAAGTAAGCTCACATGTTGTATTTGAAATTCATAACTGAGAATAATAATTGAACTTTATACTAGTAAACAATTTTGCATTTTTATGCCCCCACCGTAGCAGAGGGGGCATTAAGTTTTACCCTTGTCCGTCCGTACATCCCAAAGATGGTTTCCCTTCTCTAACTTGAGTTTGCTTCAACCAAATGTTATGAAACTTATACACAATGCTTATTACCACAAAACACAGATCAAGTTTGAATTTTGGTGGTGTCACTTTAACTGTTCTAGAGTTATGCCCCTTTCCGTTCTCTAACTTTAATTTGCCTCAGACAAATGTTATGAAACTTATACACAATGCTTATTACCACAAAATATAGATCAAGATGGAATTTTGGTGGTATCACTTCTACTGTTCTAGAGTTATGCCCCTTTACAAATGGAAAAATTGCTGAATTTTTCTTTTCTGTTTTTGAACTTTAGTTTGCCTCAACGAAATGTTATGAAACTTATACACAATACTTATTACATTTCTACCACAAAACTCAGATCAAGTACAAATTTGGGTAGCGTCACTTTTACCGTTCTTCAGTTATGTCCCTTTATAACTTTATATGATTTGCAAGCGGGGCATCATCTGTGTCTCGTGGACACGTTCCCCATTTATTTTTTTCAATGTGATGTCCACACAGTATTTTTTGGTCATTGAAATTCTTGATTTGATTTCTTGTAGCATTTCTCAGTAGAAGGACAGTTGGAATTCAGAGCTCTACTATTTGTTCCAAAGAGAGCCCCATTTGACATGTTTGAGAACAAGAAGAAAAAGAACAATATCAAGCTGTACGTGAGGAGAGTATTTATCATGGACAATTGTGAAGACCTTATCCCAGAATATCTCAATTTTGTTAAAGGTGTTGTCGATTCTGAAGATTTGCCTCTCAACATTTCCAGAGAAATGTTACAACAGAGTAAAATTCTCAAAGTTATCAGAAAGAACTTGGTGAAAAAATGTATCGAGTTGTTTGATGATATTGCAGAAGACAAAGACAACTACAAAAAATTTTATGAACACTTTGGCAAAAACCTGAAGGTAGGTTTTTTTTTTTTATATTTTGCAACAGTTTCAAGTAGTCTCCTATATTGGCCCGTGACGAGCAGATTTTATAAATGGCAGCTAAACCCAAGATCAAATTGGCTGTTAGGCCAGTTAATTTCATATACAATATATAATGTATTTTCTCACTATTTTAAATTGCTGTAAATTTCATAGAGAACAATTCAATTTTAAGATTGAGTTTTCCTGCTCAACCAGTGGAAATATCTTAGCTTTTTTTTTTTTTAACTCTGGTTTTAACTAAAACTTATGCACTATTCCTGCATATCTGGAAAGAGGGCAAACCAAGAAGCCATTATTTTCTTTAACACTTTCGCTCCTGAATTAATTTTTTTTCGCGGGATTTGGTGGCCGAAGTTTATTTCCTCGAGCTAATTCCCCGACCGGGTTTCATTTTGCAAGGTTCTACAGAAAAAAATCGTGATTACGGAAATCGTCGAATTTCAGCAAACGACAGTAAATTGGTCGTTCATAAGCCACGTGGTGAAAGAAAAGTTTGTTCTCCAAGGGGGGTAAATGCCATTTTGTTGATTGACTGCGATTTAAAGCAAAATTATTCTACTTTCCCGTTGAAAATTTGCGTACGTACGGAATTTTTTCTACCTCGGTACTGTTTAAATGCGCTTAAATTACGTTTGAACCAATTTTACTTCAAACAAGTGTCATGCAAACGAATAACAGTCATACTACTCAAGTTCCTTATCCGTAAAAAGTATTCCAATCGATGTCTTCCAGACAAAAAAATGCTTAATAAAGTGTCTGTCGTTTACGAGAAAATTGCGACCGCCATATTGTTTACATGGTTAAAGAAGAGAGACAACTCCAACAAAATCAGGAACATTAATCCTACCATAAGCAAGAGTTTGAATTTGGAAACTAACAAAATCCGTGCAAAATTGCAAGCAAAATTAAAACCAAAATATTTTATCGAGACAAACAATAAAATGTTGCAGTATTTTATCATTTTCATCCCCATTTGGTTCAGCAAATTAATTTACTTCACACAAACCATTTGTTATACTTCAGTAAATTCATATATGTACTGTACATGCTGTATGAGATAATTATACAGATCTATGATTTTTTTTCACTTGATGAAAATTTATTGTATAAACGTGGATGCATTAAAAGACTGGATTACATTCATAATTAATAGTTCAAGATCAAGATCAAGATGAGAAAAAGTTTTAATGTTGAATTTTTTTTTTAATAGTTTATAAAATTTTTGGCATCTTTTTAAATTCATATTTTTTTCATGTTCATACTTCAAAGTTTCTGTCTAGAATTTTTTTTTAACTAAAACTATTCTGCCAGTTCATATGATTTTTAACAAAAATATATGTTTAAAATGTAACATATATAACTTACAAAAATTTACAGATAAATCCTCTAGCTTGAATGTCAACACTGGCCTGCCTGCATGAATTGATATCGGAAATAAGGATTGTTTATATGTGGTAAATGTTCAGTTTTTTTTTAAAACAACTAGTCAACAATTAAAACTTTTAACAGACGTCTAAACAGCTTAAAAGTAACAGTCAACATTAACAAAACAGTTCTATCCACTTCCTTGATCAGTTGTAACAATTCCTTACAGTGTGGAATTTGGTAAAGCATTCAGGCAGGCACAGGTGTTTTCCACAATCATTACAGCCAAATTTGGTTTGTTTAACCGTCTCCTGATTTCCATTTTTTGTCCTCATGTAGCATAAATGGCATTTTGACTTCTTGTTGAAACTAGATGGCATATGTCTCTGAACAAGTCTGTTTTCAAGTGGAACTTGTGATGGTCTTCTCCTGCGGATGTCAGATGAATAGCCTGCGACTAATCCTTTTGCAATATTTAAAGTAAAGTCAAGGAATATCATTGAAGATGGATGGTTATTGCTCATGATAAACAGTTTAAAAGCATTAAATTTTGCCATTTCCAGTAGTACAAAGAAAACCCTCTTACTCCATTTGATTGTTTTGTGATTGTAGCAGTAATATTGGATATACTGGTCGGCACGGTCCACACCTCCCATATTACTAGTATAATCTGCAACCATTTTTGGACAAACAAAGTTTTGCCTAGAGAAATTGCCATCTGTATTGACTAGTCTCTGCACTTCAGATGTACTGTTGTCATGAATAGTTGACAAGACATTTACAATTTTTTTATCTTTCCAAGCTGAAGCTACAAGACATCCTTTTTGGCGGAACTTCATATCCCCACGTTGATTTATGCCTTCTAGTCGTTTACAAATTATATCAACGGGTAGTCCCCTACGGTTTATTCGGACTGTTCCACACGCTGCTGTACCATAATTTTCAAATAAATCTACAAAAAGCTCTGGACTTGAAAAATAATTATCAGTATACACATGGTACCCTTTACCCTCTAGTTGTGCTCCCTGTAGACACCTTTTGACAACATTACTGGCGAGGTGTAATTGAGGAGTTGCACGTCTCCCTGGATATATGTCTACAAACTGTATGTAGCTACTTTGAGACTCAGCTAGCATCCACACCTTCACTCCCCATTTATGTGGCTTTGCTGGCATGTATTGTCGAAACTGAACTCTACCTTTAAACGGAATCATACTCTCGTCTATAGTGACATTTCTTTTAGGGTTATACTCCTGGTTGAAGCAGGCATTGAAGTGATTTACCAATGGTTTGACTTTAAACAAGGGGTCATAATTTTCAGCACCTGGTAATGGTTCTAACTCTGAGTTTGAAAAGTGGAGGTATCTCATTATCTGTGTGAACCTGTCACGACTCATGGTTTGCGGAAATACAGGTGTATGCAAAAAATGATCAGTTGACCAGTACATTTTAGTAGATGGTTTCCTATCAACACCCATTTGGAAACAGAGTCCAAGAAAAGCGTTCATCTCTGCAACTGAAGGTCTTACCCAGGCCATTTTGTTCTGATTTGGGTGTTGCTCTTTCTGTTTAAGGGCATAGCGGTCAGTTTCATCAATCAAATTTTCAATTAGCATGTCAGTCAGGAAAAGTTTAAGGAAATCTATAGGATCCTTGTCTTGTGGCATGATCCTAGTTGGCCCTGAGATTCCAGAGGGTGTGAAAAGGTGAGGCATTCCTCGTTCATGATATATAAAGTTTTCATGCCAACCATTATGATTATGAAAGACATTACCAGCATCACCAGCAGGTCCAGGGATATCATCATTGATATCAATGTCTGAATCACCGGATTCTATGTAGCCGTCACTGTCATCACCTAAACCCTGCTGAAGTAACTGATGCTGGTATCTAGCTTCAGCTTCATCTATTTCACCTTGAGAAAAGCCTTCAAATTCGTCAGATTCATCAGACGACATTTTGTTAATCTTTTTTGACTGAACAAGTGACCCAACGGTGATACGAGACTTACCTTTCATCACTTATTTTACTTAAATTAACAGATTAAAATAGCAGAAAACACCACTACAGTGTCAGGTTACATGTCTTACTTAGTTGATAATTTTATTTTTACTTCTAAGTAAACGAAATATAAGCGAAAACAAACTTTTTACCGGATTGCATAAATTGTGTAATATTTTTCCGCCATGATTGTTGACATATTTTCCATAACGATGTCTATTTCCGGTTCAATTTAAGGTCGTTAGAATTTTTGTATTTTTAGCACACAAAAAAAGAAATTAAGGATTACATTAATATGCCAAAATTCTCGAGATTTTTATGAATTCGTTGATATGTAAAATGATCGACAAGAACTATTTTTAATTAGCTTTATTTGTGTTTGCAAATGTGATGTCACCGAGATAAATTTTACTATCGTACAAGCACCTGCTCGACATTTGAAGCATTTAAAAATAAACTACGATCCTGAAGTTAAAGCAAAAATAACCTGAAGTTTGTAATTTTATATTATAAATTTAATTTGATTCGTTGTTGCTTTGAATACTTACACTATTTTCATGAAAAAAACCGATTCAACGAGGAGTTTTTCGTTTCGCCATTTTGCAAATGGAGTCGATATTTTTTCATGTTTTATTTTCAGTTTTCGCATTTGATGAACAATATATCCTTTCAACCATTGTAAAACTAAAATTATGTTATATTATTTTAACTTTATTTACACCATGAACCGAAACCTATGGTTAGAATTTAGTATTTTTACTTTTGAAGTTGTCGTTCTAAAAATAGAATTTTAGGTATCCTTAAGGATAATTTCGCCCACAGCTCCGTGGTGCCAAAAGGATAATTTCGGCTCGCGCTCCAGGGTGCCAAAAAGATCATTTCGGTACGAAAGGGTTAAATTGTCAAATAAAAACTCGTGTTTTAATAATTTATTTTAATTGGTATTTGGTAGGAAAGTATGAAATTAATATTAAGAAAAGTGCCATTTAAAACATATTTTAAGACAATTGCCACCTGTCTTCATTATGAAAATTATACTTGTTTCTCATGATCATGGTTTTAATGCATATTTTATTTGTATTTTCAGCTTGGAATTCATGAAGATTCCACAAACAGAAAGAAAATTGCTGATTATTTAAGATATTTCACCTCCAGTTCAGGAGAAGAAATGTCATCACTCAAAGAATATGTTTCCAGAATGAAAGAAAATCAGAAAATGATTTATTACATCACAGGTAAAGATCAGTTATTGTTGTTGAATAGATACTGAGTACATTGACTTTGGGAAATGCAGATATGAAAAAAAAAACCTGTCGCATTGAATTCTAGTATATACAGTTGCTAATTAATTTCTACAAGTACAAGTTGAAAATGAAAGGAAACAATAATTGACTAAATAGTTTCAACAAAATAGTACACGATTATCTTTGTAAATTAGTTTATTATTTAAAGGAGATGTGGTATGATTGCCAATGAGACAACTTTCTGACAGAGTTTAAAAATACGAAGATAAAAGCAATTATAGGTCACTGTTATAGCATTCAACAAAGATAAAAAAGTCCGTTATGAAAATGGCCCCAACATGAAAAATGTGAAGCAATTCAAACAAGAAAACTTAACAGCCTAATTTATACAATATTATTTACGAAAAACAAATATCCACAATTTGACAAAAAAGTTATTTGATACTGTGGGTGGTATTTCTATGCTGTCAGATATTGTATGCATGAGGCCACACTTAAAAATATTTTAGTTTGCCCTAACCCTACCCATAGGTAGAGAAAGTGGGTAGGTAGGTAGGCATTTTCTTTTTTTTTTCAGCTAAGAGAAATTGAAGTGTCCGATGTTTTTTTAGTCTTCATGCCTATCTTATTAAAAAAAAAAAACTTTTTCACATCAGGACAATAAAAGATTTTGAGTAGGCAGCTATTTTCTGGGTAGGTAGGGTTAGGGCAAACAAACACATTCTTTTTTATGGCCTGAGAAGTTTTCAAGCATGATTATTTATTTACAGGTGAATCCAAAGATGTTGTTCAGAACTCTGCCTTTGTTGAGAGACTGAGGAAGCGAGGACTTGAAGTTATTTACATGATTGACCCCATTGACGAGTATGCCGTACAGCAATTGAAAGAGTATGATGGCAAAAATCTGGTCAGTGTAACCAAAGAAGGTCTAGAACTCCCAGAAGATGAGGAGGAAAAGAAAAAGTTTGAGGAGGATAAAGCTGCTTTTGAAGGCTTGTGCAAAGTAATGAAAGACATCCTGGACAAGAAAGTAGAGAAGGTAAGAAAGCTGTTAGTGGTGAAACATCTTTGAGAACATTTCTATAAGTCGGTTGACAGAATCTATATAAGAATCATCATGCCTGTCCATCACCAATGATTGAGAATTGCTTTTGAAAACCATTTAAAAGAATTTATTTGGACCACTAACTTCAATACAATCCCAGAGCTGTGGTACTTGATTGTTGGAAAAATTCCAAAAGTTTTGGTTTCTGGATGATAAAGTGAGTTGACTTCTTGAAATTGATATTGAAATTTTATTGGAATGTTTTGGACCTCAATTTAACCAATGTTATCCCCTTTATTATATGACTTTTTTCATTTTTTCAAAATTGAAACATAAACTTGCCGGTTTTTCCATGGTTTGTTTGTCTAAACATCAGCATTAAGATAAGGTGTGTTTTCTCATCATATTTATATAGTATTGCTCTAATTGGCACCAACGAACAGTCAAATTGTATGAATATAAACTCTCTGAACTACAGGTATGGCAGAAAAGTTGTATCTATTAAAATTTTGCTACTACGGAAACAATATCATGATCTCTTGTTGCATACCTGTGAAAGTATCGGTGCTAGATGAAATGCTAGTCGTCGTCTGTATTATGTCGTCACACAATTAAATAAATTATATTTTAAGAATGAAAAACTAAATTCTTGTCTCTTTCACACAGGTAACAGTTTCCAACAGACTGGTAACTTCCCCTTGTTGCATTGTAACAAGTCAATACGGTTGGTCAGCTAACATGGAAAGGATCATGAAAGCCCAAGCTCTGAGAGATACCAGCACCATGGGTTACATGGCAGCCAAGAAACATTTAGAAATTAATCCGGAGCATGCAATTATCAAATCGCTGAAAGAAAAATCTGATGCTGATAAGAATGACAAAGCTGTGAAAGACTTAGTTGTGTTGTTGTTTGAAACGTCTTTGTTAGCATCCGGGTTCTCACTAGAGGAGCCACAGAGTCATGCCAACAGAATTCATAGAATGATCAAATTAGGTTTAGGTAAGTTTATTACCCAGTAATTAAGTGTTCTCAGCAGGGCCTTTTAGCAAATTGGTAATGTGATGGTATCTGAAGATTGTCTTGTACTGTAATTTCTAGAAACAAATTGGTATTTAAGAATCCCCTGTCTACCTGTATGCTACGGTATATGAAATTTGTGGTGGGAAACCTATACATGGTTTGTTCCTTTTTTCCAATAATTATTTCAAGTTCATCTCCTCTAATATTAAAAATAAATTCAGGAGTTGAATACTAAGTGATGTGTTAATTCTAAGATGCTGTTCTCTTTAAAGATGAACCTATAAATCTGATGTATTGAGAAAAATAACTATAATAAATGATTACAACTAAAAAAAGTATTTGTTCATACAATAACGTACAAATGATCACGAGTGAAAAAAGGAAAACCACAAGTATTCACATACAATGATACTTCAACAAATATGAAAAATTGAACCACAATCTGATTGAAATACAGATCCCCAGTGTCCATGCTTTGTTTACAAGAATCTGACAATGCTCTGTTCTACCTTCTGTATCGTTAACTAAAAGGAAAATATCAAAAATACCGAACTCCAAGGGAAATTAAACCTGTGAAGGTATATAATTACCACAAGATTAAATCAATCAGGGAAAACCATATTCAGAATATTTTCTTAAATATTTATCACTAATAAATAAATCAAATTAACAATAATAACAAAATTAATCAAATGCCTCAAGTTAATTCATATCGTTGCACAAGAAGCAATTTTTTGTATCCCTGTCTTAACAGATTAATATTAAATGGAGTTAATTTATATTTTATAGGAATTGATGAGGAAGATGTACCAGTAGAACAAACAACAACAGAAGAAATGCCACCATTAGAAGGAGACGAAGATGATGCATCACGGATGGAAGAAGTCGATTAAATAAAAGAACTGTTTTAAAAAGAGACCCACCATTCTTACATCATAAATCATCATTTTATTGATATAAAAAAATCATGTGCATTTAATGACAATTCAAGTCGCAAAAATATCGGCCGAGACCACTGAAGTCAATATTTGTTAGTGATAAAGATTTATGTATTTTGTTTCAGTTAAGAAAAAACTCATTTTTGTCTGTGATCTTCATTTTTCATTGTGGTTTTCATCCTTTTATATGAAAAAAATGTTAATAAAATCCTAAAAAAATTGTTCAGTTGCAGATAATTTAAATGTCATTCTAGATTTTAGGGATTCAGTACTATAGTTAGACCCAGAACTTATTGTTTACGTTTTTTCTCTGTTGAAAGAGAGGAGAAAGATACCGTAGGGACAATCAAACTCGTATGTCGAAAAATCAACTGACATCACCATTGTAAAAAAATGAAAAGTCTAAAAGACAAACAACTGAACACAACACAAAAACATAGACTGTGCAACACGAACCCCACCAAACCCCAGAGGTTATCTCAGTTGTTCTGGAAGAGTAAGCAGATCCTGCTCCATGTGGCACCTGTTGTGTTGCTTATGCAAGTACAAACTCGATGGGAGGTCTTAATTCTGAAGGTTATTTTCAGGGAAACTAATAATTTTTCTTTTTTGATAAAGATTGGAAAAAAGAATATGTGAATTTTATCAAGTTTATAGTGGAAAAATTAATATCCTGAATAGATAATAGATTGGTCCACAACAATGGAGATTGGATTTAATATTGAGGGTCTTGCTGTTTTGGCTCTCTAGAATTAACTGTCTAAAATGAGATTGTAGTCACTGATTTGATTGATTTGTCGATTCAACTCGGTATGAGTACCAATGAAACAACTCTCCATCCAAGTCACAATTTGTAAAATGAAAACCATTATAGGTCAAAGTACAGCCTTCAACACGGAGCCTTGGCTCACACAGGTGCAAACAAATGCAAGTTTAATATCCAAGGTAGGCACTTTGGAAATGTGATGGCTACCTGCAGTTTCATAATTTTACTTGCAATTTTTTTGTAAAAGTATATTTGTACATAAAGTGCCATCCATGGGTTCCATTAATGTTTAATGAATAAAGTTTTTATGCCCCCACCGTAGCAGAGGGGGCATTAAGTTTGACCTTTGTCCATCTGTACGTATATCTGTCCGTACGTCCCAAAATTGGTTTCCGTTCTCTAACTTTATTTTGCCTCAACCAAACGTTATGAAACTTGTACACAATGCTTATTACCACAAAACAGATCAAGTTTGAATTTTGGTGGCGTCACTTTTACCGTTCTATAGTTAGGCCCCTTTACAAATGGGAAAAAATTGCTAAATTTTTCGTTTCCGTTCTCTAACTTAAGTTTACCTAAACCAGATGTTATGAAACTTGTACACAATGCTTATTACCACAAAACTCGGACCAAGAACAAATTTGGGTAGCGTCACTTTTACAGTTCTTTAGTTGTGTCCCTTTATAACATATGCAAGCGGGGGCATCATCTGTCCCATGGACACATTCCCCATTTATTAACCATATATAAATGTATATAAATTTGCAGCATAACAACGTGAAAAATATGTCCAGATAGGTATTGTTAAAATTACATTTTCCAGCAAGTGTAGGAAAGATTGGGAGACCTCCAGAGGATAACTCAAATTCTTCAAATAACTGCAGAATTGCTGCTATATGGGAAAATGTGTTTACCTAGTTGAAATAAAAATGGATCATTATTTGATAGCCAGTGAGACATCTCCACTTTCAGTCGAGACCCAATTACATGTCACCATGCTGCCTCTTCAACAGTGAGCATTACCAATGTGGTAAAGCTTTAACAGGACTGGGGATAATAAAATGGGATATAAAAGACTGCCTGATTATTAGATTAAAAAAAGTTGCGGCAGACATCACCAACAATTGGATTGCAGGCTGCTAGTAGAGGACATGGAAACGAGCGATGTGGCTGGTTCTAATATGATTGTACGAGTCGAACCTTACATCTACCCGGATCAGTGGTGTAACAGTATGTACATAGAACCAGATCTGAAAAAATTCTTCCACGAGATTTGTACTATAAACCACTAAAAATAATTGGCAGGCAAATGACAAAAACAAGGCCCACTTAAAGTAATTGATTCATGAAAATTTCAAACTACAGAAGGTTATTACAAAACAGAACTTGTGAACGGTATAAAAAAACGAATTCTATATACTTAAGTGGCGGATCCAGGGGATGGGGCGGTTCCGAGTGTTGTAACCCCCCTTTTTTGGACGATCAATGCATTTGAATGGGGACATACGGTTGTAACCCCCCCTTTATCCTGGGTTGGCCCCCCTTTTGAAAATGGCTGGATCCGCCGCTGAACTTATTTCATTCAAAATATATATGCAAACATAAAATAACATTTTTGAGAGAAAAGCTTTTAAATCATTCAATAATGGAGTGGGATCATTGTGTGTAAACATAATATTCCGGGGAAAACCAGGAGTATATATATAGAGGTACTGTTTTAAAAAAATAAATAAAAGGGAGTGAACAGCTTGGCAATGGAAGGCACAGAAAGTTCCGGAATGAAAAAATAAATATTCCTCATAATAGTTCTAGTAGTTGATTACAACAAATGGATATCTAATTTTCTGCATCTGCACATCAGAAAGCTGGTTTTCACACATGTAACGTGTTAAACATTTAGAAATTTTCAAGAGCAGTGCAAACTAGTGAAATGACTAAAAACAAATAGCTATGGAAACATTTGAACATTTCTTCTGTAATGAAATACAAGATACCGATATGTATATTTTAAATAGAATTTTCTCAATGATTGAGCTTAAAAATAAACCTTTAACCTTTAATTTGTGACCGATAAGCTTAAAGATAAGATTGAGTGAAGGATGACTGCACGGCATTCAGCGACCAATATTACATAGAGGAGTGTGTATACTTGTTTTCCACATTTTACGCCAAGCCAATCATTGTACTTTAACTCTCAACTGCCACCTGCTTAGAATGGAAACACTTAAGTCCATGGAGTTTCATTAGCTTGCAAAATCTCGCCTCCAAGGTCAAGAACTACCGAATTGTAGAAAGGAAATGTTTGTTATCATGACGGTTATGGCTATAAAATTAAACATTGATTGATTCGGATAGGTGTTTAACGCCACTTTCAACACTACTGTGCTATTTCGTCGCGGTCAGTTTTTATTGGCGGAGGAAGCCGGAGTGCCCGGAGCAATAAAATTATACAGGGCATAGGGCTATTGTTTGTCGTTAAAGAGTCGCCCATTACAGAACTAAAATATTTGACAATAACCATTGATATTAATACTTTAAATAGATAAAGCCTTGTAAAGAAAAAACCTAGTTCGTAACTTCATAATTCCCAAGCTTTAGAAAGCGTTTTTCATGTCTTCATATGGTTCACAAAGCAGCCAACTCATCGTCGTCGTATAACGTAAGTAGGTATTTCGGGGCCTTTTATAGCTGACTATGCGGTATGGGCTTTGCTCATTGTTGAAGGCCGTACTGTGACCTATAGTTGTTAATTTCTGTGTCATTTGGTCTCTTGTGAAGAGTCATTGGCAATCATACCACATCTTCTTTTTATACTTAAGTACATATTCTATACTGGATCTTCTGGTATGGTCTTGCCTATATCTGTTACCGAAGAGAGGCGTATATCTATGCTATTAAATGAGAAGACCTCATTTGTGTGTCGCTTCTCTTCCTTCCACAACATATTAATCATCATGCCTTTGTGTCCTATAGGTACTATGCATAGTCGCGTTTGTCATCCTCGTTTATGATTATTCCGTTTGGGTTATTTTGGGAGGAAAACGAAAATAAAGGCGTCCGAATATTGTTTCCGTCATCGGATGGACTTTTAAGTCATAAACAAGACTTCCGTTTAGGACTGTTTAAAATTACACATAATTTTCATAGGTACTTAGGGGACAGAACAATTATTTTCGCTTTTTATGTATACTATGAATAAAGTGTACATTGTATTTGCTATCTACTATCAATTCCAAGTTTACTATCAACGGCGGTCAAATATTATATAGAGATTATCATAGTTTATGTCTGTTCATAGTAAACAGAACAACGCGAAAATAATTGAAATTAATAGAAAACAAAAAATAACGGATTTTGAAAAAAGGGGAGGGCCAAAAAAATTGTCCTGTCCCCAAGAACCTATGACTTTTGATACCTTTCCTGAAATTCTCGAGTCATAAAATCTTTTACAACAATTCATCCTACAACAGTTTACATACTTGCAACCACGCTCTAAATGCCTGCGATTTCGCGGGTGTGTTCTAGTGTGAATTAAATTAACATGAACTATAGAAGGAACATTTTTTTAAATATCATATAATCAAAGCTGACCAACGACTAAGCCAACAAAAAATCAATGGTAGCATGATACTATCGATTTCATCAAAGCAATATACAGGGCGTAAATATTTATATATCTATTGTGGATATATGATGCAGCTTCTGGTGCATGGTCAACGAACACTGAACATTATGGTTTATATGGTTATATTATTAACTTATATTATATTTCATGTTTGGGCTGTTTTTTCTATTGTAATTTTCTATATTGTAAATGTTTAATGTACTTATGACTGTACTGAAGGTGCTCATATTGGGTTCTCTATTGAAAATACAAATTTATCTCCATCTTATCTTAATATTTGAAATAGTGTAAATCTGTTGTGATTTTATATAGGCCTTTGACTGATAATTTAGTAAATAAATAAATAAATAAATAAATAAATAAATAAATAAATAAATAAATAAATAAATAAATAAATAAATAAATAAATAAATAAAAATAAATAAATAAATAAATAAATAAATAAATAAATAAATAAATAAATAAATAAATAAATAAATAAATTGAACGAACGAACGAACGAACGAACGAATGAATGAATGAATGAATGAAACAAATACAATGTATCATCGTGGTTTGTTTTTTAATGCTGTCTAAAAGTAATTGAAAGTCCCAAGACCCCTTACCCCCAAAATAAAAGAATACGAAAAAAAGAAATAGGATGTCGACTTTCAACAGGTTATCAAGTCCGTGACCATAATTTTCCTAGGAAATTAAGTCCATGGATAAATTTTCCTAGGAAAATAAGTCCATAGCTAGTAAACATATATGTTAAAACAAAGTCTGAACTGAAAGCTGCCGCTACTGAACAACATCAGTTGGTTCCCGCTATGTATTGGCTTCTTATACTAGAAATACACAAGGCACTATTAACCTGTTTTTATATCTAAATCCAGTAGGTGTTCAACTATACAAATTTTGGGATCTGATAAATATGGGAATAGAAAATATAACAATACATAAATAGGAAAGAACTCAAATCGGCACGTATTAAGTCATATTGGCAAATGATAGTCGATTTGACATTTATCTATCAAATATGATTTTTGTTATTTGAATTTTGAGGGACAGTTTTATCTTTTGACAGTTACTAGTATATCGCATCTCTTAATTTGAAAGATCAATTTGGAGGTACGTCCCACGGCCCAAGCTTGTCTGGCAAAACAGCCGTTGGACGTCAGAGCAATCTCGGACTAATGTTCTGTCAGATTCTACAGTTCTCATCTCAAGAGTTTAATAAAATCTAAAACTATTTGGAGTAAACTTATAATTTATCGTATCCCAGAAATCTCCAAATTGCATTTAACTATTTATAATAAAGTATTGTGTCAGAATGTTAACGATATTCATGTTATCCGCCTTTTATAATTTAAAAGTATCCACGCATAGCTTCCGTATTTGCATAATTCAAATGTTAATTTTCAGTTAATCGATAAATGTATTTGTGAAAAAAAACTTAGGTTGCAAGTCCCTGATCAGCAAAACATTTAAGCTGGCCGTTATACCAGCTCACATTAGAGACATTCGGGGACTTTCTACATCAGTTATAAAACATAGACGTCTTATGTGCATTTCATTAATAAAGTATATTCTTATTGCATTTGTAATTGGCGATAGAACATGGATCAAATTGGATAATCTCCCGTTAACCATAAAAAAATAGCTAGAATCCGAATTAAAAAAAATACAGCTGGATTATATGTTTGTGAGATATTAAGTAAGATAATTAAGAATAGTTAAAGTTTTGTCTCTTTTCCAGACACCTCTAATTAAAATTAAAGAGTAAGAACCAAATACCCCCAAAGTTTCACGCATTGGTTCAAAATCAGAAATCGCATCGATGGTCTCGTCGTCGTGTTCTAACCTTGTACATTAAAAGTTCCTCGTTTCTTTCGTTAGATCCCCGATCGGGTCAAACCAAATATTATTACGTTAGCATTTGCTGTTTCTCCGCTGAACACGCGGCATTAATGAATAAAGACAACGCGTGGGTCTAATACAAAGCAGGTTTCATATTCGATCATATTTATATCGCTAAGATGTTCTCGCCCTGAATATGTATTTAATAATTTACCACCTGACACTAAATAGCCATTCATCATCAAAATCAGACAGTTGATGAAACGAAGTGAAATTTGAACATTAAAGTGTCTGAATGATACACTAAAACAATTTTGCAACAATTTTTTTCTATGTCCATAAAATAAAACTGCTTTCTGTGCTACTTTCACAAAAAAATTGTTATATAATGGTTAAAAGTTAATGTCTTTCTCGTACATTTTGTCGAGCCTGAGATAATTTGTCGCGGGAACGAGATATTGCGCATTTTTTTGTCGGCGTCGGCGCCGTTAACATTTAGGTACAGTCTGCGGTCAAAGTGTTTTTAGTCATCAATAACTTTTCCAAACCTTCTTGGAATTATGGAAATTAGACAGAAGCTTTTAAATGATTAAACGACAGTATCCAGGATAAAAGTTTAAAACACATTTTTTTTCATTCTTTCGCTTTTAACTGATAAATTATTATTTGTTTTTTACAATTTACATTTCGTTACAGTCTGGGGTAAAAGTTGTTTGGACATCAAATAACTTTGTCAAACCTTCATAGAATTTTATGGTTCTTTAGCACAAGCTTTTTGTATGATTAGTAGATAATGTCGGAATAAAAATTCTATTTCTATTTTTTCCGTTCTTTACTGACAAGTTGACATTTATCTTCAAGATCAAGAAATAGCATAAAAAAGTTTAGATTTTTATTTTTTTCCCTGTTTTTTTTAACCAGATAAATAGACTTATGAACCCTTAACGATTTGTTTGGATAAATCCTAGAAATTTGCCGAAATCATTCAAAATTGCACAATATTATGTTGTTTATACAGTCTCATACATGCATATGAAACAGTGATATTGCAAAAATTGGTCAATATTGGAGAACCTTTTTGGAAATGGCCTAAGTGCATCGAAAATAAGTTATGAAGAATTTGTGCCTATAGATTAACTGTTCCGAATGGATGATGCCATAAATAACATAAAACACATTATGAAACACTGATCAGTGTCACTTCCGAGAATTATTTCCTTCTTCGTGTAACTGATGCTGTTGACATGCCCACATATAGCAGTCTATGTAAAATATGTGCTTCTGGTCAATTGTTGAGATCATGGATTTAGCTGCTGAAGGTAATATATATATACGTATATCTTTATCAGATTAACTTTAGTAAATATCTATTATTTTGGGAACTACAGTACATCACTATTTTATTTAGCCCAACATGTATATACTTGTTTCCTGCCTCCTGGCGTTTTTTTAAGGATAGATAGGTAAGTTAAAATTATTTTATTTTGAAAAATATAATACACACACTATATACATTTATGGGAAAATATTGCGTAGTTAAAGACGCTTCACCAAAAATATCCAGAAAATGTGTTAGCCTAGGGACAAAAATTTAGGATAGGTAAGGAGGCAAAAGACAGAACTATATTTTGTCCTGACATGCATGTAACAATAACAAAATTAACAGTAATGTAAAATAAAGCAGCTTGAATATGTGCTAATTTTGGCAAATATGCTTCAGATGAACAACGAACACAACCAACAAATATCGTTTGAATGGTTTTACACTAGTAATTTTTGGGGCCCTTTATAGCTTACTGTTCGGTGTGAGCCAAGGCTCCGTGTTGAAGACCGTACTTTGACCTATAATGGTTTACTTTTTTTAAATTTTGACTTGGATGGAGAGTTGTCTCATTGGCACTCATGCCGCATCTTCTTATATCTATTTTTTTTTCTTTCATTTTGGTAAAGATGACCGTTGATGAAAATAGTGAAATGTGAATATTAAAGGAGATGACCAACTATTATCAAAAGTTACCAGCAGCTTATTTCTTCGTAGTTCTGATCAAACTACTGCCATTGTTCTGTCCAATTTAATCCAAAATGATAATCATACTGTCAAAAATTAATCAAAAATGCATCTTTAAATTCCTAAAGCATCCAATAGTTTTCTACAAAGATTTTTTTTTGATTTTCAAAAATAATTAAACTCAGCAAACTGATGTTATATAGGAAGAAAACACCCATACAGTGTAATAGTACATATTTATTTTAACATTATGTCATACAAGTGTGAGGTTAAGCCAGCTATAAAACCAGGTTTAATCCGCCATTTTCTACATAATGAAATGCCTATACTAAGTCAGGAATATGACAGTTGCGAATTGGTTTCCATTCGTTTGATGTGTTCGAGCTTTTGATTTTGACATTTGATTATGGCCTTTCCTTTTTGAATTTTCCTAGGAGTTCGGTTTTTTTTTATTTTACTTTTTTGTTATTAATTTACAACTACAGAATTCGTTAAGAAACTATTAGGTTCCTACTCCATTGCTACGTCAAAGTTGACCATAGATTCACTTGGCTATTAATGTCGATCTCTTCTGGTTATATAAGTCCTGACGTGTAGAGGTATTTATCTTTGCCCATGGAATTGATATTGTATAAGGAAACTGAAAATATTTCGTTAATATATATATATTATATTTTGATACAAATCGAAACTATTTTTACATAAAATATCAGAAAAAAGGAAACCGGAAAACTTGTCAAATGTGATGAAATATAACAAAGATTTTTATCAGCATTTCCAAGAATATATTATACTTAATAAGCTTTCATTTTTTTTAGATATTCCTTGATTAAAATGTAGCCATGTAAGTTAAAAGTTTCCCTTTTTTCCTTGAAAAATATATCATATGACCCTGGAAAAAATACGGAAGCGTATAAGCGCCTCACATTTTTTAAAATATTTTTCCCTATGTTTGCGTTATATAATTGTATTATTCATTAAGTTTGTTATATGTTATGATCAATCTATATTGGATTTAAATTTTACATCTATGATATATTTTTAAAGCAGTGTTTTTGTAAATATCGGCATTTGCATTTCCGCCTCACGGTGAATTAATTGCGGTTTTGAAAAGTAAAAAAACAAAAAACCGAAATACTAGGAAAATTCAAAACTTTTAGTCCGTAATCAAATGGCAAAATCAAAAGCTCAAACACATCAAACGAGTGGATGAAAACTGTCATATTCCTGACTTGGTACAGGCATTTTCTTTAATATCTAGAAAATGATGGATTAATTGGTTTTACAGCTACCTAAACCTCTCACTTGTATGACAGTCGCATCATATTTATTTTATTTGACTTATAATTGTAATTATTGTCATGTTGATCTTTATTGCTTGATTATGCTTTCAACTATCTTTTATCATTTTCAAGATATAAAAATGGGTAAAAAGCGTCATAAAAGGGCAAAATCTCTAATAATAAGTCTTTTTTTTTCTGTATCCAAAGTATGACAGCTGTGGACAGTAAACTAGGAATTGATAGTAAATAGCCAATACAAGTGATTTCTCGTATTTCTATGTTTCATTCTGAATGGAGATAAACTGCCAAATTCATGACCACCGAATTGAATCAAACTCTCAGTTTAATTATATTCACAACATACTAAAATATATTGAAAGAGTAATAAAAGGGTCGTAGTGAATAATATGATATGCATGAGATGGCAATTTTATGTCGAATAAATAATTTTGACATGTCTATGACGTCATATAGTGACATCACAAGTGATATTTCAGAACTAAAGTCGACAGTCACTACTTATTGCTCTTTCATGATGACTGTTTTGAACAGCGGTAAACTATAGAAAGCCAACGGGGTCAAAATTCTTAATTGGTAAATTGTCAATTTGTAACTTGTATCTTTGTAAAGTCAAAATTCGTAATTCGTAAATTGTCAATTTGTAACTTGTAACTGTGTGATTTCAAAACGGTCTTTATTGGTAAATTGTCAATTTGGATATTGTTGTTTTGTAACTTGTAACATGTCGATTTGTTAACTGATGATGTCGATGTGTGAAATGTCAATGTGTTTAATGTCATCGTTGTATTATTCTAACGATCATAATGACGACAGATGGCGCTCGGTTTCTTCTTCGGTGTATAAGCCTCCTGTAAGTAGCAGCACATTCATATGGATTATATACCTAAGTAATTTAAATCAATTATGTACAGCACATACATATAAAAGAAAACAAATAAATAAATACATTGTTTGTTTTATATGGCATGTATACCAGGGACTCGGTTTTATATAGGGGGTGACCTCGAACTTTTCAACTGATTTTTATAGTTCCTTCTTATGTTAGGGGGGGATCCCGATAACATGTTTAACCCCGCCACATTATGTATGTATGTGCCTGTCCCAAGTCAGGAGCCTGTAATTCAGTGGTTGTCGTTTGTTTATGTGTTACATATTTGTTTTTCGTTCATTTTTTGTACATAAATAAGGCCATTTTCACGTTTGAATTGTTTTACATTGTCATTTCGGGGCCTTTTATAGCTGACTATGCGGTATGGGCTTTGCTCATTGTTGAAGGCCGTACGGTGACCTATAGTTGTTAATTTCTATGTCATTTTGGTCCCTTGTGGAGAGTTGTCTCATTGGCAATCATACAACATCTTCTTTTTTTATATTGTATATTTACTGTACTGGTCACCAAACCTTGCAGGGTGTGTGTCACTTCCTGTATTATGGTATATACAGATGTGTCGCTGGAATTGTATTCATTATCAACTTCGAAAATATATAACTGTCAATTGGCAGGAGTTTACTACTTAATATTTGACCCGGCCAAAATTAGAATTTTTGTATCTTAAAATGTATTTTCTGCAAAGGTTAGGACTTTGTTAAATACATACTGTATCCCCTCTTTATTTAGCTTCACATTCCCATTTATAGTTATTATTATTTATTTTTAAGCTCATTATGTTTTATGCAAGAAATATCAAATTTTTGTGTCATATATTAGATCAATGAAAGACCCTCCCCCCCAAAAAAAAGGGAAATATATATATAAAAAAAAAGTAGATGTGGTATAGTAAGAGACCAAAAGACATCAATAAAAGTTGTTTTTATTTTCTAATAATTAGAACCTTAGGATGCTTTTCCATTATGAGTGATTTTGGCAGTTTTCTGATGTTTGTCTTTGGTTAATGTCTATCATATTTGTTTTTTTTTCTTTATTGTATTTTTTATACATCAGGCTGTTGTTTAATCTCTAATCTGGAATATTTCATCCACCAAATGCATGTAAGGTGTCTATCAATACCTTAGGTTTTCTGCATCATTGATTTTGAATATTTGCTATATTTTACAATAAAAAAAAAACGGACATGAGGACAGAATCTGGACATATCTTTTAAATCACCAGCACAGTAACATGACACTTCGAATTTGCACTAATTTTGCAATAAAAAATTTCGTTGTTATATACCTTTTTTTTCGCTTTTTTATACGTATTACTCTATTTAATTCACTTGACCGATTTAACTTTCTCAACTTTAAAGTATCACCTGACATTGCAAGGCGATTTTTCGATGGAGTATTTCCACCAATACACTTCGCTCACACTATTAACAGTAGTGTGAAGGTGATAATTAATTTAAACATCAAAAAAAGAATCAATGCGGCGCAATTAGAAATATTAAGAGGTGTCAGAGGAACGTTATGGCCACCCTCTCTTCCTCCAATACCAGTGGAAACAAAACGTAAATATTTTAAATAAATTTAATAACTGTTCTAATGCATTCACAATATGTAATCAAATAGAAGCTAAACAGCCAAACTTTTCAATCTGATAGTTGAAAATTTAACTTTTGTTAAATATCCATGAAAAGAATTGCTACTTTAATGTGTAAACTACATGAAATGCCATATCTCTTAACTCATTGCAAAATATAAAAAAAAAAATGGGTATGGTTTCCAATGAGAGATATAGTTCACTTAAAACTGAATTGAAACGATTTAAACACATACAGGTTATCGTAAAGCCTTCGATAATGAACAAAAACATACAGTATGCTAAGCAATATATAGCAAAATAATACAAGATTGTGAAATAATTCCCAAAAAATAACTCCTCTGATACTTCACGTCCATTTGATGCAGACAACATGGTATATAATCTAATAAGATTGTACATCTATTCCCCGAAAATTATCAAGAGGGGACTATTTTCATAATACAAAAAGGTCTGCGGTCTGTATATTTCATTGAAAATTTAGGAATATTATTTTGTTTTCTATACATATATAATACCAGTACTGCCTAAATTCAAGATAATAGTTGTTGTTTTATACACTCATTCATTAATCAAGACTTCGACAAAAAGTTGTTTCTTCCTCAAAGTATTTAATGGTGTGATACTATAACTTTTTATAGCCACCTCATCTAAGGACTTTGATCTGACATTGATGATATGTCTGCTGCGCAATCTAGGAGGTTTACTAACACCCTACAATGGGTGGGATCAACTTCCCCAGCCGAATGATACGTTACCGGGAGCAGACTTGGCTACACTAAAGTGGTACAGGAATCAGTTGGCCCATACGACATGTACTGCTATGGATAACAATGAATTCACAGACAAATGGACTCGTGTTGAAAAGGTATGTTGTGACAACCAAAGCTTATGCATGTTCATACAATACAATGCAGTAATTATAATTAAGACATGAAATAAAGAAAAACGTTTTAAAACAACCGTTTGCCTAAGCTGGTGTGCAAGAGATACAAGTTTAAGGCAGGTCCTCAGAAAATGAAAGAAGTAATATTCTGCTCACAGGCAAGGCTCTGGACTAGAAAAACACTGTGAAGTATCTGTGAGAGGGGAAAACAAGCTCATTTCTTCTTTGACTGTCCATGACGTTAACATAAGGCTCCGTACTTTGACCTATAATGGTTACTTTTACAAATTGTGACTTGGATGAGAGATTTGTCTCATTTGCACTCATATCACATCTTCTTATATCTATGATGATTTTATATACTATATCCCTGGGATGTGTTTTAGTTAATTTTAGTCTCTGATTCATGATGCTTTATTAATAATTTCTTGTGGCTTTTAACTAGCTTTCAGTATTCTCAAATCGTACTTTTTTCTTAATTTGACCTGTTGATACAATTTGTAATGTTTTTTTGTTATTGAATGTTAACTTAATTAGGGTTATATCTCGTCTCTATTTTCAATTTATAACAGTGTTTGGTATGAATATTAATTTTCACTATTATTCTATGTGCTATGAACAACAAAAAGTATATTGTATACCTTACAACAAAACTATTTTCATTTATCTGTGTACATTATTCTATTTGGCGGCATTTTGTTCAATTTTCTTTTTCTGGAATTCTTTATTATTTAACCCCTTATTATATTAATTTTGTATCTAAATTGTGTCATAGATTAAATTTATTCGTTCAGTGTATGTTCACTTGTGTTAATATGTCTTTTGATTTAGTTAAGTCATTTCAATTGATATTTTATAGTGTCTTGTTTATGTTGTCAATGTGGTGTTACATTATTGTTCAGTTAAGGACGAAGGTTAGTACCTATTAAAACGTTTAAAATTCGCTGCATTTGTTTGCACCTGTCCTAAGACAGGAATATTATGTTCAGTAGTTGACGTTTCTTTATGTGGTTCCTAAGTGTTAATCGTTTTTTGTTTTTTATATAGATTAGACAGTTGGTTTTCCCGTTTGAATGGTTTTACACATGTCATTTAGGGGCCCTTTAGAGCTTGCTGTTCGGTGTTCCAAGGCTCCGTACTTTGACCTATAATTGTGACTTTTACAAATTGTGACTTGGATGAGAGAGTTGTCTCATTTGCACTTATATCACATCTTCTTATATCTATCCATCGATTATATTTATAATAATTGTTCATCTTGTATCATGTATATAATTAACAAATTAAACAAAACTTACCTAAGTTGTAGTTTGATGTTAATTTGGTAAGGTCCAATCTACCAGAATCACATGAGTGAACAGATGATCACATGATGCAAATCAGACTTCAGAGTGGAGAAAGTCAGGAACTGAAACTTCCATAATGAGGGTGGGCACAAATCACAACTCGGGCGGGCATGTGATTCTGATAGATTGGACCTTACCAAATTAACATCAAACTACAACTTAGGTAAGTTTTGTTTAATTTGTTAATTTAGTAAGTCCAATCTACCTATAGAATCACATGAGTCTTTAGAGTTCAGTTCTGCACTTTCAATCAAAATCTTTGTTAAGAAGCAACAGTTATACTATAAACACTACATATTTTCACTACTTGAAAACACTACTAATTCTAAATTTCGGAAATTATATACATCCATATACACAAAACTATCTTATTTCCCCTTGGCCAATAAGATTTCTTTACTGAAGGAGCTGTCATTAGTAATTGGTCTTTGATAAAATTTTCTAAACACACTATCTTTCCTCCATCCAGCTGTGCGAAGAATCGTAGCTATTGGAATTCGTCCACTAACATAGGAAGTAGCAGCTCCTCTAGTACTATGAGGTGTAAAGATTGTCATATCTATTCCAGCCAAAATTAAAACTTGTTTAATCCACTTAGCAATGGTACCCTTTTTTACAGGTTTATACGGTTTTTGGAAACTCAAAAACAATTGAGTATTATTAAATCTCAAATTATTTGTGCGTTCTAAATATTCATGTAATGTATGAACCACACAAATCCTAAAATCTGGCTTAAATGCTTCTATAAATATCTCTGGTAACTGATATCCAGGTCTAGTTTGCTTAAGCAAGTCTCCATATCTTATTTTAACTGAGCATGTATCAAGTTCCAAATTTCTAATATCTATTAAGAAAATACTCTGCATTCTTTGACCTGTTGTTAAAGCTAATAACATGGCCAATTTAAATGTTAACTTTTTTAATGTAATATCTTTCACTGGTTTCCAAGTCTTTAACAGACTTAACACAATTTCCACATTCCAGGTACAATTATACCTAGGTAAAACCGGTTTCTTGTTAAATATTCCCTTCATAAATTGTTTAACATGAAAATGTTTTCCAATTTGCACATTAGTAATAAGGTAAACAAAACTAGATACTGCTGATTTAGCAGTATTAACAGCACTATATCCTAGGCCGTTCAGATGCAATTCTAACAAAAATTTTAATACACTATTTACAGATGGATCAAATCGATACGTTTTTTCTTTGTCACAAAAAAGCAGCCATTTTTTGATATATGTCCCATACTGTTTTTTGGTAGAATCTCTCCATGAATTGATGATGATGTCGGCAGCCTCTGCTGATACTCCTCCCTCACACATTTTATTCCGGAGATCTTGAAAGCCCCCAATCTCATATTTTTCAAAGGATGAGTTTGATTTGTTTTGGGATTCGTCAGAATCCTTTCCACTTTTGGCAAAATATATGGTTGATCGCAAATCATTTGTAGTAGCAGAGGAAACCAAGGCTGTGTCGAAAATAAAGGTGCTATAACTAATGCGGTTGTTTTTTCCTGACAAATTTTCTGTAACACTGCACTGATCACACTGAAAGGAGGGAATATATAAGCATAAAATGTATTCCAAGTTAAAGAGAATGCATTAACAGCCAAAGCATTCACATCCGGGCCAAAAGATACATATTGTTCTAATCTATTGTTATGTTTTGATGCAAATAAATCAATGTCACATGGACCAAGTTTATTCATTATACACTCAAAAATACTATCAATGATCATCCATTCCATATCTGAATTAGACTTGTGTCTGCTTAACGCATCTGTTTTTATATTTAACTTCCCTGGTATATGAAAAACACTAAGCCAAATTTGTCTATGTATACACCACAACCATATCTCTTTAGCTAAATTATTTAACTCCTCTTTTCTTCCTCCCATTTTACTCAAATACTTAATGGCAGTTGTATTATCAAGAAATAATTGTACATGTTCATTACGAGTTCTGTCACAAAAGGCTTTTAATGCAAGAAAAGCTGCTTTCAGTTCCAAAAAATTTATGTGTTTATTACGTTCACTTAAACTCCAAACACCTGATAATGTAAGATTATTTGTTACATCAAGTGCTCCATATTCTAACATACTACTGTCAGATTCAATTTTTCTTTCTGGTGGTTTAAAAACAATAGGTTTATAACTATCATGAATGTTTTCAATCCACCAGTTTATACATTGTTTACTCTCATTTGATAATATAATCCTAGCATCAAAATTTCCTTTATTCAATTTCAATTCAACATCCTTTTGTATTTCTAAAGTTTTGTAAAAAACTGGTGCATATAAAACACCATGTTCACTGGCAACCAACTTTCCAATTAACTGTGCAAATTCACGTATAGTAATAAAACATTTCCTTAACAAAGTTCTGCATAATTCCACAATATTTGCAACTTTCTTGGGTGCTAGGTTCACTACCATGCTCACAGAGTCTATACTGAATCCTAAAAAATCAATGTTTTGAGCAGGCACAACAACTGATTTTTCTTTATGTATAGTAAATCCAAGACTATCAAACAATTTCATTGTTTCTTGTACATTATTTAGGCATTCCTCATAAGTATCCCCTACCAATAAAATGTCATCAATATACGCACAATTAACATATCCTTCTTTCCTTAAAGAAGATAACACAGGTTTTAACAACTTTGTGAAAATACGAGGAGCTGGTGATAAACCATTAGGCATAGCTGTAAACTGATATAATTGACCTTTCCATGTAAATCTCAAAAATTTTCTATCTTCCTTTTTTATTCCTAAACTGTAATATGCATCTTTAATATCCAACTTTGCAAAGAAATTTTTATTTTTTCACTAATTCTAATGCTGACTTGAAAGTTTCCATCTTGAAATGTTTATATTCCAAATGCTCATTCAGATTACTTAAATTTGATATTAATCTAAATGAACCATCAGCTTTGGGCCTAATAAAAATACTAGATAATACTTCCCCACACTGATGAATTACAGGTTCAATAACCTTTTTGTGTAAAAATTTTGTTAACAAATTGTCGATAACTATTTGTTCACTTTCATTAAATTTAATTTCTTTTCGTGAACATTTACTACATGGTTCACATTCAAATTCCAAGTGATAACCTTGACATACAATATTCAAGAGGTTCCTGTCACTTGTAATTGTTTTCCATGTTTCACTATACTGAGCTATTTTTCCAGCAAAAGTTGTCAGTAGTATTATGCAGACAATAAAGATTTAATAATGTACTTACATTACTATTACTATGTGTGTCCATTTCTAATGGCCCAGATTCCCCTTTCCTTTCTTGCTGAAGGGTTTCTTCTGTTCTCGTCGTATCTAGGCCTTCTTGGCTAAAAAATTGTTTTTAAATCCACTTTTCCCTTTCAAACTTCCATTGTCAGACTTAAAATTATCATGACGAGAATAAGTATCCTTAACTTCAGGTACATGTGCCTTATCCCTGTTCCATGCACTTTTAACCTTCATTTTATTGCCCAATTTCGTACTATCGTCTATTTCTTTCATCCGTTGTTCCAGATTTTCTCTGTCCCCAAATAAATAGTCCGGCGAAATTTTCTCATCTTCGTGGCTCAGAGCTAAATATTTTTTGTCTAAAGCTGGCGTTAGCAACTTCCTCCTTTGACTAGACAAATCTCTATGTGCATATAACAGCAAATTTAAGGAGTCCAGGGATAGTTCAAACGTCTCTTCCGATTCTTCCGACGAGCTTTTCAAAGACTTTTCCATCAGCTGAACAACAGGTACCATCCCTTTAACTAGATACCCCTGGGTTCTTTGCAGGGATCTGTCATTATCTTTCAGACGTTTAGATGTTTCCTTCGAACTCCACAGCACTTTGTTCACCTTTGGCACCTCGAGAAATTCACAGTTCTCTGGACGAACATATTTGTCCACTAATTCGTGAACTTCTTTATTTTTATGATCCACGGCAGACTCCGCCCCTTGATTAACGATTTTTGCAATCTCCTAGTGTACCGGCGATCCTAACTTTTGTTTCTTAGACAAAAAGTTCTCAACTTTTTTCATTTTTGACATTTTTGACATTTTTGTCGTAACTTTCATCCTTTTTTCCGGTGGTTCCTCCGGTATATCCTCCTCTTCCTCCTGAGAAGATTCATAATCACGTTCCGATTCCTCCTCCGAAACACTATCATAGAATGTATTTGGAGATTTGCCCCGTTTATTGTTTGTTATTCTCAACTGCGTCGGCGCAATCGGATCAGCTGTTTTCTGAAGAACCGCGTTTTTTATTTCAATTACCGATTTGGTTAGTTCATTGATAGCTTTTTGTTGTTCAAAGTAAAGCTTTTGGTTGTTTATCAATTGCTCATTGTATTGAGCTAACAAATCCGGTCGATGTTGATTAACTTCAACACTTGCAGTAAAAGGTGCATTGTTAGGCTCCACCCCCTTTTTGTTTTTCTCAACTGTCGCTCGTTTCGGAACAGAATTTAAACGGGTGGACTGTGAAGATGATGGAGCTCCAGTATGAATCAACTGAAGAGAACCATCATCCTTCACCACTATTGCCTGGTCTTGGAAAACATTGCAATTTTCCACCACTGGATCCAAAATAATAAATTCCTCTGCCATTGTTCGGAATTTCCTAAACGCACGTGCCCTCTCTATCAGCGCAAACACATTTAACAAAGAAATTTGTTTACAAACGTAAGTTCATGTCAAATGAATATTACTAATAACATCACTATATTTAAACTTTCAAACTACGAAAAATTCCTGACTATCCAAACACTAACATATATGAAATTTTGAATTTTTGTCTCCTGAATAAAAAGTCTAACTTTGCATAACAAAGGATCAACCTCGTTCTGATTTGCATCATGTGATCATCTGTTCACTCATGTGATTCTATAGGTAGATTGGACTTACTAAATGCATTTTTATTAAGCCCCCTCCAAATCATTCTTATGAACCTAAACCATATAATGACTCCCCTCAGAACATTGTTTCAAAAGTTTGACCCCTCCCAAAAGAAAACCAATCGAATAACAGATGCGAGAAGGGGATGGCAGCTAGCTTCATAGTTACAAACATTTACTTACGCTATCTGCAACAAAGTACTGCAGAATAAGATTTCCCCCCATAGCGGTACTCATTTTCTTTGGTTTTGGACCGATCTTTTTTTTTTAAATTCGCCTTTATTGTATTTGATCGAAGTTTCGAAATTGATAACTATATAAATGTATACGGTAACACAACTAATTTTCGCGAATTCCGCGAGAAGTAAAATAACGCAAATATAAATCGTCGCGAAAACTTAAAACTTGTATCTGTCCTTGTCTAATTACGTCAAGTACAGTTGAAAATCGCAAAATGAAATCGCCGCGAATTGAACTAGAAAGAGCTAAACGCGAAATAAAGTATCCGCGAAAATAAGTTGGCTAACAGTATACCAAAATGTGCGTAGTATTTATAAATAGAAATGGAATATGCCTGAAAATCAATACATTTTTTCGTTTTGTAACTTAAAAAAGATTCTTAATGACACCGATATTTTTGCATGTGGACAAATTACACCGCAGAATATGATCAGTGTTGTTTAAATGCACATTATCGTCTTTGTTTAATCGTTAAAAACAAGAGGTATTCCTAGTAAGAGCAGTCTTTGAAGTTAAAAATGCATGTTTTACTTATGACGTCATCGTTAACTAGTATTGTCTGACCAAGATGAATAGTTCACTTTGTTGTCAAATCGAATATGGATAGAGGAAAAGGTGAAAGTAATATTAAAACATTATTCCGAAAAATAATATTTCATTTAAATGCGTATATGACAAGAAAAAAACTTTAAAAGTTGTGTTACAATATTTTAAAAGATCATCGCAGAATTTACAATTATTTGAAATCTGTCACAAAACACAAATCTCTCATTTTATAAAGAGCTTTACAAATTTCGAACGAATGCCGCAGACACAAATCACAATTTACAAATCCACCCTTCCTGTGTCAAAATTAAACAATAAATATAAAACTTTTTAAGTCTTCCAAAATGTAAATATTTAAATCAAGTCCTATATTTCTTATTTTATTGAATCTTTTGAAATGTCACACTTGCCGTTTTTGACGTTTTCGGCGTAATTATTAAGTGTCTAATGAATAACAATAGGCATTCGATGTTTTTTTTAACGATCTGAAATATTGTGATGAGATATATTCTACCAGTGGTGTTAACCAGATGTGGATTCTCAAAAATGCGAAAGATCTACTGCTTAATCTTTGATCACAATCTTTGCAATTTTGCAGCAACATCAAGACGTTTGATTTTTCTACGCTTTAAACTACTATTCCCCATGCTCAGTTGAAAGATTGACTTCATCATCTCATTAAACAGAGCTTTTTTCTATAAAAATGGGAATCTCTTGTTTTGGGTTATAATAATTCATATTTTGTGAAAAACCACACTAAATCTACCAGAAAATATATACTGAAGATGATATTATCAAAATGCTGGACTTTTTAATCGACAATATATTTGTTGAGTTTGGAGGATTTATATATCAACAGACAGTCGGCATTACAATGGGTACTAATTGTGCGCCCCTACTAGCCGATTTGTTTTTGTACTCGTATGAAGCAGAATTCATTCAGAACCTTCTAAAAGACAAAAAGAAAAAAGCACCTTGCGAAATTCTTTAATTTTACTTTCCGTTATATTGATGATGTCCTATCATTGAATAACCCATATCTCCAATATTTACATCTCATATATCCCAGTGAACTTGAAATTAAGGATACTACTGATACTAGAAGGATTGCTTCATACCTTGATCTGTTCCTCAATATTTACACAGATGGACGAATTCACACGAAAATCTATGATAAACGGGACGATTTCAACTTCCCAATTATCAATTTCCCATTTCTCAGCAGTAACATACCCTCTTCCCCTACGTATGGTGTATACATTTCTCAATTGATACGTCATGCTCGTGCATGTTCACACTTTACGGACTTCATATACAGGAGTGTGCTCCTAACGCAGAAACTGCTCCAACAAAGTTATGAGGAGGACAGATTAAAAATGACACTCCGTAAATTTTACGGACACCATCACGAATTGGTTGATTCATACGATGTGTCTTTGTCCAAACTAACTAAGGACATTTTTACCACATGTTAGATTGTGGTTTGTCATTTCGTTGTCTGATCTTTTAATTACCGAACGTGACTTATTCCCGTTTGTGACTGTTTTGCTGAGTGTGAATTCGCATTGCTATAAGATGTGTTGTATCCCGTGTGTTATGGTTAAGTTAATTAATCAACCAGTTCATTTATTAGATTTTAGTTTGGATGAACTAAATTTTCACGATATATTTGGTTTACAGCTTGATTTAAAAGAAACTCTGACATAGCTAGATAATACAATTAATTATCTAATTACTACCACAATTTGATATTAATTAGTATTATAATTTCTATTGTTTGTAATAAATGTTATATCAGTATTACAAATCTAATCTTGAAATCTATCCTAATTCTATCCTATTTTTGGAAATTTTTTAGAAACTCAAATGTGACGTCACTTTGTGCGTTTATCGCTTTGGCTAACTCGGCTGTGAATTTTTATGTGCTGGTTTTATTCTGTAGTTAGTCACCACTTCGGTTTTATCATGTATATCTATAATATAGTCATTTTATAAAAAAAAATACTGTTTGCAAAAGTATGAATTATTCTAAATAATAAGGATGTTCTTATCCCAGGCAGAAAATCCTAGCCGTATTAGGCACAACTTTTTGGAACTTTTGGTCCTCAATGCTCTTGAACTTTGTACTTGTTTTGGCTTCAAATCTTTTTTCATCTGAGCGTCACTGGTTAGTCTTGTGTGGACGAAACGCGCGTCTGGCGTATTAAATTTTAAACCTGGTACCCTTTGTTAGCTATTATTCGTGTGTTTCTCTGTCCTATATGTTCTTCCATTTATTTGTATTGTAGTCCTGTCATGTAATGTTGTCATCTTAATGTTATACTTAACATTGCCGTAAAAGCGGGAGATTTGGTATGCCACAAAACCAGGTTCAACCAACCTTTTTTTCTTAAAATGTCCTGTACCAAGTCATGAAAATGGCCATTGTTATATTATAGTTCGTTTCTGTGTGTGTTACATTTTTATGTTGTGTTTCTGTTGTGTCGTAGTTCTCCTCTTATATTTGATGTGTTTCCCTCAGTTTTAGTTTGTAACCCGGATTTGTTTTTTTCTCAATCGATTTATGAATTTCGAACAGCGGTATACTCCTGTTGCCTTTATTTGATACTATAACTGCCCTTGAATTTTTATTAGATACATTTTTTGTTAGCTATGATTATTTGTAATATCGTCAAGTTATCGGAATTCTAATTAGTACTAATTGTGCACAACATATTGCAGACCTGTTTCTGTATTGTATAATTTACAATTTATGACTTAAATCATCAAAGACGTCACATCGAAACAATATCTGATACAACAATGTAATAACACTTTTAGATATTTGGATGATATATTGGCTCTCAATAATGACGACTTCAGTATGTACAAAAAGAGATTTATCCGGCTGAACTGACTTTTCTTTTATCTATATTTTTAAAGGGAAGCTTAATACCAAAATGTATGGTAAAAGAAATGATTTTTCATTTCCTATTATTAACATTTATCGATGGTGACGTTCCTTTGTCACCATCTTATGGTGTTTACATATCCATTGTTATCCATTCTTTTGATGTGTTTGAGCTTTTAGTTTTGCCATTTGATTACGGACGTTTCGTTTTTATACGCCCGTTTACGGGACGTATTATGGTATACCGTTGTACGTCTGTCCGTCCGTCTGTCCGTCCGTCCGTCTGTCCGTCCGTCGTCAACATGTCGGACATTAACTCAAAAACGCTTTAACCAATTTGCATAAAACTTTGGTGAATTGTTTATATCTATTGACGTGAGCTCCCTTTCGTTTTTTATAAATTTTAGATTTTACGTTTCCGAGTTATGGGGTTTTATTCATTAAAAAAAGGGGGATTTTCCAGTTTTCGGACAATAACTCGATAATGCTTTCACCAACTTGCAAGAAATTGTGGTGAATTGTTTATATCTATTGACATGAGCTCCCTTTTGATTTTTATATATTTTAGATTTTACATTTCCGAGTTACAGGGTTTTATTCATAAAAAAAAGGGGGATTTTCCAGTTTTCAGACAAAAAATCAACAATGCTTTCAGCAGTTCTTATGAAACTTTGGTGAATTGTTTATATCTATTGATGTAAGCTCCGTTTAGAATTTTATAAATTTTACATTTTACATTTCTGAGTTATGGGGTTTTATTCATTAAAAAAGGGGGGATTTTCCAGTTTTTGGACAATAACTCAAAAATGCTGTCAGAAATTCTCATGAAACTATTTGAATTATTTATATCTATTGATGTAAGCTCCTTTTACATTTTCATAAATTTTTAATATGACATTGAGAATTAATTGAACTTTAATTGTTTATAGTCTGACAACAGATTTACTAAGTATAGCGCAACAGCACAGTGTATTGCACAACAGCAAGAAATCTTTAATTGAATATAAATTCAATTCATATAACCAGTTTAAAGTTCTTTGACTACATTTATTCAGAAACCTATAATATGTTAAGTATTTAATACAATCCAAATTCAGACCTGTATCAAGCTTGAATATTGTGTCCATTTTTGTCCCAACTGTTCAGGGTTGGACCTTTGCGGGCGTATCCAGCTGCGCTCAGCGAAGCAGTTTATTAATTCTCCTAGGAGTTCAGTGTTTTAGTGATTTAACTTTTTCTCAACTTGTTTGATTCGCTCGTGTATGTTATAACGTATTTGATTTTAATGAAAGAAATATCTGTATTACTAAAAAATTATTACACCACGGTTTTCAATATCACAAACTAGTCAGAACATTTACTGAATTTAATTTTCGGTACAAGGTCATCATTCATAAATATAAATCAACATGCAGATATCTTAAACGTTCAGATATTTCACATCCAATCTTTATTGTAATATTGTTTACAAAGCATAAAAATGTCGGCATTCAGCTCAAAATCTTACCAAACCTTTAAACAGACTTTTTCAGAAGGGATATAGTTACGATACTGTTGTCAGGTCATTAACGATGGTATATTTTGGTATTAATATTGATTCACTCATAGGGTCTTTACATTGGAAATACACACATTTATTCTAATATTCTAAAACCAGTTGTTGGCATGATACGGATTATGTTCGTCTCATATATTTTATATAGTATGATACTAAACCCCTTACGGCCGGGATTGTGCTTGATTTTCATATAGTCCGTCAGCTAGTTTTCAAAAGCGCTCTAGTTAAGGAGTTTGTATTACATCCCAGGGTACTGCTATTTGTTTTTGATAGAAATCAACTTCATTATCTTATTGATAAAATACAAGGTGTTATACTAAAAAACAAGTGTCCAAAAGAGGTTTAAAAACGTTCCTTTCAATGGTCCCTTCATTTAGTAATTACAACTAAGTAATTTTTATTTAAAAATGTTAATATAAAGCGATTAAAAAAAATAAAAGTATAGATATAAACAACCAAAACAGATATAAAACTATCATATTTAATGTAACACTGAAGATTTTTTGTTTAAAAAAAATGTTTATTTACATTACAAACAATCCGATTTTTTTGGTAAAAAATAAGGCATATTTTCTCATTTCATAAAGAAATTCGTAATACAATTACCCGTATTTGTGCATTAAACTTTAGAATTGATCAGTATGCAATGCTTAAACTATATGCAGTCTTCATATATTGTCTTAAATATGAATAATTCAATAAAATATATGTACGTGCAAACACTCGTGAAATACCGGAAATCATCACATTACCGTCTTCGATTTAATCTACAATATATTCATTCCTGAGTGCATGCACACATAATCACTTTAAACTTATCAATTTGCAACTGGAAACAAACATTAAATTGTCGATTTATGTTGTTTTTGTGAGACAAATTATTTTATAAAGTAAATGTGTAACGACATATTTATGAAAAAAATGACAAAATAAGGTTAATTTTTTGCATTCTGAAAAGGGTCCACTCTATCGAACTCAATAAAGAATTGTCTCTTTAACTTCGTACTTTTTGGGCCTTTTTACTTTTTTGGATTCGAGCGTCACTGATGAGTCTTTTGTAGATGAAACGCGCGTCTGGCGTAAATACAAAATTTAATCCTGTATCTATGATGAGTTACATTTTGTGTTTTAGCTATGTGGTGATTAAGTTAAGATTGTTACGTTATTCAATCGAAAAACATCGCTTTGAACGAAGATCAAATAGTCAGTTGGGGAATTTGTTCAGACTTTTTAATTTCTTTAGCACAACATTATGTCGATTTGACATACCATCTGGTTACTATTTATTTGCTTTTCGTAATGTATACATTGTTCCTCATTTGATAGTGTTTTTTTATTATTTTTCTTTCCTTCTTACTTGTATATATTGCTTCACTATTCAATGAATTTACTCTTGTTTTATAAATTTTGTACATACTGTCAACTAATTTTGTTGCTTTGTTTTCATTCAGTTTATTGATCTCTATCTTTGCATTTGTTGACACGGTGTACATGTCAGTGTATTTGCTTCATATGCAAAATCTGCCAAATTCTTGAATCCTTACATAGAAATGGTGGAACTTGTATTGTTGTTTACAACAGCTACAAGGGAAGGTAATTGGGATCTTCATTTGGCATGTGCTGAAAAAATGTTACCATGATTTTTTGCATATGACCGTCAAAACTGTTGGTTTTAGTTTAAATAAAGGTTCTGTTAAATGTTGGTTTGTTAAATGCACATGAAAGAGCTTCAATATCGTCAAAATGTCGAGATTTGGCAGGAATGGTTAACCCTGCGTATAAATGGGGAAAGTTGGCATTAGAATATTTCATTACTGAACGGCTTATTCAAAAGTCAACCGACATCTTCAAACCAATCAAAAGAAAATCATTGCTTACATTTTCAACAAAGGAAATAAAAGGTAAGCAGTTAATGGCTGATAAGAACACAACACATTGAAAGCAGATAGAAATCTTTTTGGTCGCCTGCTTGTGATAGCCCATACAAGACAGTTGGACATGCGAGAGGTACTCCAGTTTGAATTAGGTCCTCTTCAATGGTCTTTTGCAAACGTTGATGGTACACCTGTAAAGACAAATAAATCTGTCCTGGGTGGTCTTTTAGAAAAGGGCGTTGAACAAATGCAAGCCATTCCTGAGGGACGCATGTGGATATTTGATGGCATGGCAATCATTCAATCCAGGTGCTTGGGAGGGCAAATCATTATGATTATTTCTAGACCATCACAATCGTGTCCTCGGCAATGGAAGAAATTTTTGTCAGTTGGTAGAACCAAAATTGCTCTTGTTGAATTCTTTGTGTCGGAATGGAGTAAACAATCCAATAAATTTACACTTGAAGGTATTGATTTATTTGTATCACATGGAAGTATATGCCACAAAATATATGTTGAAAATGAAATAGTGACATTTGTAGAAGCCGACACAAAAATGTTTCTTCATGCAAAACACGCAGCTGACAAAGGTTACGATTCCATTGTTATAAAATCTTCTGACACTGATGTAGAAGTATTGGCCTGCTATTTTCAGAATTGCATCAGTTCTAATATTATTATTCTGACAGATACGCCTTCCAAATGCAGATTATTAAATGTGCAATCAATGTGCCAGAATTTCACGCCTTTACTGGTTGTGATTCAGTAAATGCTTTGTCTGGTAAAGGAAAAATCAAAGCATTCGGTGTTTTGACATGTTCTGTGGAGTTTTCAGAAGGTCTATCCCGTCTTGGTGAAACCTTTGAAGAGGTAGGCGAAGAGTTGTCGAAAACACTCGAGAGGTTTTTGTGTGCTATATATGGCTACGAAATTAATAAAATCGATGATTTAAGATTCAGATGTTTTTGCAATGCAAAAAACATTCATTGTCATCTACTGCCCCTAACAAATAAGATGCAATGTTAAAGCACGTGAAACGAGCCATCTTTCAGGCAAAGATTTGGAAATCTGCTCTTGAACACAACACTGTTCCGTCGCCAAACAACCATGGTTGGATTGTTAAGAACGACTTGATCAGTATCAATTGACTAGACCAACCGCCAGTGTTAGATGCTTTATTAATTCTGATAAGCTGTTCATGTAAAGCTGGTTGTGCCAACAAAAGATGTTCATGTGTTCGACAAGGTTTATCCTGTACAGACGGCTCTAAATGTTCAAATGCTAGTAGCAATAAGGATTATCAAATCGTTGATATTGGTAACGATGACGACGAAGATGATAGAGATGATGATGATGATGATGATAATTCGGTAGATGCAGGTGACGAAACTGATGATGATTTTATGGATTGACCGTCTTCGTGACCTTAAAGTGTGCTGATTCTGTTGTTAAAAAAAACCTTTAATATAGATCTAGAAACCCTGACAGTTCTTTTATATTGTTTAGTAATATGTGAGATATTTCATGAATGTGATGTATAAATACGTGACAGAATCGTGCATATCTGGTTGCTTATGTTTGTGTTTGCCGTTGATTTTATGGGTTTTTTTTCTTCTTAACTTTGAATGTTTTTCAACAGCCTTTAGTTACTTGATGCTCTATGTTTCAATGTTAAAATTATTTTACTTTTTATCAAGAAAACTAGTACATATGTTTTGTTTTCATTCAAAATCATGAATTTTGGAAATTACCCTCCCCCTTTTTTTCTTGGTCCCCTACTATTTAAAAATCTAATAAAATTAGCCTCCGCTTTAATAAGATATGATTTGTTCAACTTAATAAAAAAATATAGTACCAAATACTTGGTTATTTTTTCATATTTCTGTATATATATGTGTAAAACAAAATTTTTGGTATACTCTTAAATAAGTCCCCTTTTAACCCCTTTTGGACACCTTTTCAAAAGTATAACACCTCATAAAATATTCATCAGACATTACTCTTTAGATTTAAACAAAAAAATTGCGGTACCCTGGGGTGTAACACAGAACTGAAATTTAACCCTACCAGCTGATGGACTAATATGATGAAGACATAATCTTTCAGTCAGTTAAATGGGGTCTAGAGCAGGCATGTTGGTAACAGCTAGTAATCCTTTGTTAATTTATGTATCATTGCTATTTTGCGTAGTTTCTTTTGTTACCTTTTCTGACATCGGACTCGGACTTCTCTTAAACTGTGTTATACTGTGTGTATTGCTGTGTGTTTGTTTTTTCTACATTGACTAGAAGTAAAGGGGGAGGATTGAGATCTCACTAAATAAGTTTAACCCCGCTTAGTTTTTGCACCTGTCCCAAGTCAGTAGCCTCTGGCCTTTGTTAGTCTTGTATGATTTTTAATTTTAGTTCATTTATATGTTTTGGGGTTTAGTATGACGCCCGTTTTCACTAAACTAGTACACATTTTTGCTAATGTGCCAGCTGTAGCCCGCCTTTGGGTGCGGGATTTCCTCGTTGTGTTGACAACCCATTGATAGCCTTTAGCTGTTTGGTCGGGTTGTTGTCTCTTTGATACATTCCCCATTTCCATTCTCAATCTTATTTCAGGGGTCGAAAATATTAACGACACAGTCAACGACTACTTTTGTCTAGTTTTAATGTCACACCATATATGTCCACTCATTTTGACGTTACGTTCTGTATAAATAAAGGCAACAGTAGTAAACCGCTGTTCAAAAGTCATAAATCGATTGAGACCGCAACATGCAAACGGCAGATCAACAACGAATCTCTCCCATCAACGACAGACAGCACATCCCAAAAAGTGACACACTTATGTAACGAATATGTAATCTTGAACTTCATACAATTATTTTTTACAATACCAGTCCAAACAATTGTCATGACAATGACGGTATTGACAGGCTAATTTTATAAATATTTGGACTATAACGATAAGACATAACACATTATCCAATGGAAACCACAACATCAAAAATAAATACATGAATGTTGGATGTATAAAAACGGATACACGTCGTATAGCAATGTCAAATCACAATCAGTAAAACTGTATAATTTAACACCCCCAAATATTTTTCCCGGCATATTTTATGCAAAACTACGATTTTTGAGAATTTTTTTAATTTAATTTCTCAACATAATCATCGAATCTAATAAAAATTAATTACTGATACATATCTGTAATTATCTGTAATTAAAACGACCACAAAGGCACAATACTTTAAACATTACTATATCTGCACGAAATGAAAGAAGTACGATGTTATTTATACAATGCATGAAATATAACGTCAAATTTATGTTATCAAAACTAACACCAACGTCAAATTTGGAATTATGTAAAAAAAAAAAAAAAAACAGAGAAAATTATGTGTTCCAATTTATTTACTGTATAAATTCATAACTCGACAATTTTTTTGAAGAAACATGTCAATTATTTAAGTAAAATTGAGAATGGAAATGGGGAATGTGTCAAAGAGACAACAACCCGATCAAAGAGTAGATAACAGCCGAAGGCCACCAATGGGTCTTTATCAAAATTTTGAAGTTTCATGGATTTCAATTTTTTCATTATACAGATATCTCGATCACACTCTAGGAAGTTTAACTGAAAAAAAAAACACATTGCAAATATCACTGATTTCATTGTTCTGGATCCACCCATATCCTCAGTGATTGATATAATCTTGCATCCAGTTCATGTTAAGTTATGGTCATAGAAAACTCTTGAGGAGAGAACCGAATACAAGATAATATCTATACGTTGCAGAAACCAAAATGTGGACTACTATGCACAATGGTATGCATAAGAGCTCACTGGATATAGTGCGGAGTTGTTTCCTATATAAATACTCTGGAGATCAAAAATGAAGCATTATAATCAACATTATTGTCATCTGAGATCTATAATCTTATTTTTATTATTGTAATGAAATAGCAAGCACAAACATACGAATCCACTTGCCCTAATTGACCTTTCCCCGGAAAATCGCTAAAGCGAAGATGTGTTTCGTCAACATGATCCCGTGGTAACGTGGTGTTTTTCTAATGTTGCCTCGTGCTCATCAACCCAAAATGCATACATGTAATACCAATATCAAAATCTAAATATGAAAACCTATCCACATTTTGGTAGTAATGGGTGGGAGAGGGGGGGAACCTATCAAGAACTTCATCAACCCAAACAGTCAATATGTATTGACTGACCAAATATAGCCCTTAAACCAACTACCACTTGGATATTGAAAGAATGAGGATGTATCACATGTACTTCCGCCAAAGATATCAAATGAGGTTATACCCATATCCTCAGTGATTGATATAATCTTGCATCCAGTTCATGTTAAGTTATGGGCATAGAAAACTCTGTTGTCCATAAAGCATATTTGCATGCCAATCTCAATTATTACACCACTAGCGAGGATTTCCCTTAAGGAATAGTATTCCCAAAACTCAAAACAAAAATATCTTCAACACTTTTATTGAATATTATTCCTTAATTACTTTACAACGCTACTAAAAATTTCAAGATACGTTTACCAGTTCTTTATAATTAGTTTCATAATTCAATAAATTCTCATGAACATTGTCATTATTTGAATAACATCTTCAGCATGTGGAAAGCTTATTGTAAGCAAAGGGACTTCAGCATGTGGAAAGCTAGTTGTAAGCAAAGGGACTTCAACTCCAAGTGTTAACTATGCTGGCTTGTCTCTTACTTTACTGTTGTTGAATCAAACACACTCTTTACTTCCCAATCAGGAACATTGACCAACATTGACCATTTATTTCCACTTGATTCTTCACAACTCTGCTGAAAATATATTAACCAATAACAACTTGTTTATTTGTACTTAAAACAGCATTAGTCACACTTTGAAAAGGAAACATCCTTCGACCTACAATCCACGTGGAAAACCACTAGGGAATCAGTGTCCCTTGAACTGTAGACAAAGAAATTTAAATTAAAATATTTAACCAAACATACAATTTTAGTATACATTATAACTAGTATACAAAATCATTCAACTTTAACTTTATTAAATAAAACAAAACAAAAATATTGCAACCATTATTTAATCTCCCAAAAGAAACAGATTTTTTGTGACATATTTCAACACATCAATGACATTATCTACACATTTAATAGTAAACATCTGCCTTTGTCAATACGGACAAACATAATTTAGTGTTATATCCATATTTTCACCATTTTTTTTCTTTTTATCATTATTATCATATTTTCGGAAATCAAAACATTACTTAAACTTGCAATTTGTTCTCAAAAGATTCTGATAAGAAAAATCCTTTCCTTTTAGGTTGATCGAACTCATTGACATGAATTTCGTGCAATGTCATATTGCTTCTCCGTCATTCATCAGCTTGTCAAAACTGTAGGTAACACCATCTAAAAACAAAAACATTCTATTCAATTCTATGTATAATCAAACAGACCGCTGAACGCGGACCTCGTCGAAGATACTTTTTAATTCAATGCACATCACTCCGGCAAACAACACTAATATTAAGTGACATGTCATTTCACACTAAATTATTTCACTTTCTCAATCTCTCTCTATTCTTTTCTAACAAAGTCTTTAAATAGCATTTTCTATCAGTATGTACGATATGATAATAAATAAAAAAATCCACAATACTCAAAAGTTTAAAAAGAAACTATTTACCCTATAAACAATTTATTATTCTCCCTTCAAATACAGGTCTCCATAATGGCCAGAGCCCCAACTTCTACATAAAATATTATTACGCCGATAGCACTTTGCCCTGCGTTTAACCGGTGCACGGCATAACATATATCTGACCACCTGGGTTGATAATAACTACCCAAGGTCTAAATCCCAAAACATTTTGCCACCAAGGTCAAACATTACCATCTAGTTCTATCAAGAAGCCACCAAATCGAATATAAATGACCACCAAGGTCTTAAAGCCCACAAGGCTAGCATTTTAATTTAATGTTGCCACCAAGGAAAATGTAAAAAATCATAAAAATGACCACCTATGTCTATTGCCACCAAGGCATATATAAACCACCTAGGTCTATTGCCACCAAGGCATATATAAATGACCACCTAGGTTTATTGCCACTAAGGCATATATAAATCACCACCAAGGTCTTAAAGCCACCAAGGCTATATTGCCACCAAGGCAAATGTGAGTAAAAGTTAAAGAATATAATTACTTTGCCGACAACACGTGGAGCACGACCATCCCACAGCTTGGATATTGAAATAATGAGGATGTATCACAAGTACTTCCGCACAAGATATCAACCAATGAGGTTAAAATATGTACATAATTTATTTAAATAAAGAAATATTTATGTAGGTTTATAATTATATGAACATTAATGGTGACCTATAGTTGTTAACTTATGTCCACATCTTCTTATTTTCATACTGTATACTTTTTAGTGTGTGTAATTGTTATGCTGTTTATTAAGTACCTTTAATGGGAACATTGACTATTCTTATTCGACATCTTTGTAATAACTTCATAGAATAGTTATACCTATTTACAAATGATTTCAGAATAACTCATCTTTTACAGCCCTTCATCTATCACCAGGAAATTTCCTCACAAATATTATAATGAAAAGTAAAATAGAAAAAATCCTGAACTCCAGGGAAAATTCAAAACGGAAAGTCCCTAAATCAAATGGCAAAATCAAATTTTAAAACACATCAAACGAATGGACAACAACTGTCATGTTCCTGACTTGGAACATGCATTTTCAAATGTAGAACATGGTGGATTGAACCTGGTTTTATAGCGCTAAACCCCTCACTTGTATGAAAGTCGCATCAGTTTTATACACATGTTTAGAAACTTTTCCAACTCATTGTTTTCTGTGGTTAAAACTAGGGAGAATTGTTTCATACACAGTTGTTTATCTAGTAATTGTAAATTTACACATCCTATGGACAAAGACCCATAACAGATGACTGTGATAAGAAGTGATAAGATTCACTTCTCTTGAGAAATAAGACATTCTGCTATCAGAGATTTAATAATGATTGAAATTATTTAAGATGTTGCACACTTACCTCAATATCGTCGACAATTTATTTACTTTTCAGACAAAAAAAAAAACCTTTCCAGCAGTATGATCATATGGTGTCAAATAATAAAAGTAAGAAGGTCTTCATTAATAACACGACAATCTAAAGAATAGTAAAATAACTAGTTGGTTATGTCTTTTGTCTTAACACAATTCATTTTGAATAAATGTTTAAAACATTGTGTCCTTTTAGAGAGTAGATTATCATCAATCGCGTGTTTTATGCTCTTCTCATTTTAGGCATTGACATCTTTAAATAATGGCCAAATACCACACGAGGTCACTGAAATCTTGCAATACGATCTTAATGGAGAACAAGCAAAAGCATTAGCAAACGCAGAACTGAAGCAGATAAAAAAAGATTATGAAAAGGAAATAGAACAGATAGAAAGTGAATTATCTTATTACAGGGACGGAAATCTTCCGAAAAACATAGCAGGTTTGTTTCAATTTTTCACCAGTTTTAATTGTCGTTTAATAGGTAATACCTGTTTCAAGTACAGCTATATTTTATTTCGATTTTTTCTTTGTAGACAATTGATTGTAGTTGGAATTGGTGTGGTTTACTAAATGACTTTGTTTATCCTATGATGTGTTGGCTTCAAGTTTCTCTATCTTGTTTCAATATAGTAATCGACTGAACCCGGTTTTTTTATTATAAATAGCATAACCCTTGGTTAAAATTTAATCCTAGGCTATGTTCGTTTGTTCATCCTGTGGTTAAATTTAACCCTTTGTTAATTCCTTGGTAAAAATTCAGATTTAAGCTTGCTTCGGACCACTGTTAAACATTGAACCAAGGAATGGTTTTGCCCATAAATACGATTCTCTGTTTATTACTAGATTGGCAAGGTCACTAAACGTTTGATACAACATATTCTTTGTTTTCTACGGCCATTTGTAATATTAATTAAACTGAATATAGCGTTTAACAGTTCTCTCCCCTTTTTTGTCCCGTGCTGTACACCTAACTTTTACACATTTTCAGCTCAACATTTTCTTTACCCTGTCATTTTCTATGTTAATAAACAAAATTGATGCAGAAAAATAATACATCTCTTAGTAAGTCACATCACGTCTGCGTTGTTGTTCTATTTAATGAACTTAGACCATGAAAAGCGTATTGTGTTTGATAAGAAATACTATGTATGGACCAAACAGATTTCTAGGACCGGAGTATAGTGTTCATAATTCTTGTTTTTAACAAAAGTAAACACTCACTAAAATTAAACCATGGGAAACGTAATTAAAAACATGTCGGCAAAATGTCAAGCTCTCCGAACAATTTTAGTATCTTTGGTGGGGTTTTCCCAACGTAACCTCTTTTTCAGTCCGACATTCCTGCCTGTCATAAATGCCTATCCACTCTGTAGAACCTTCTCAATTGATGTACAAAAATAAATGTTATCACTTCAATGTTGGTTATTGTAAGAAGGACTTTCCAAGGGCAATCAATATAAGTCTTTCGCTGTGAAGTCCTTACCCGTGATACAAAATAGGTCTTGTATGTTTGATGTCCGTCTATCCGTTAGTCAGTCCGTAACATTTAAGTTTTCAGTTCTTTCATCTATCATGACTACATCAATTGCTAAGATTGATAAATTGATTGTTGCTTAACGTCAAATGGTATATATTTCATACACAGTTAGGACGAGAACAAATTAAGTAAGAAACACTGGCAGGCTGACCCGCAAAAATGGGCGGTTAATTTGGATTGCAATTGGAAAAAGGGTTAAATTTAGCTAATTTTATGATAGGTTAAATTGATTGATTGATTGATTGTTGGTGTTCAACCACTTTAAGGCCACTTTACACTCTATTGGCTATATCATGGTGGCCAGTTTGTATTGACGGTTACATTAGTGCTGCCAGAAAAAAGGCAATCCAAGTCAATTAAGTTCGGAGTCAAACGCACCGCCATTAGTGGGATTTTAACTGGCAACCTTAGTGTTGACAGGCTAGTGATCTGTAGATAAAGTCCTCAAGTGCTTAGATACTCCCATGTTGGTATATCATAAAACATTTAGATGAAGTTCGAATTTCCTTCTGATTGTGTGATTTATGCGGATGTTGCATCCCTCGGACATAGAAAATTGTATGAAAATATCTGTTTTGTATATGAGTTATTGTGTTACAGTTGACCGAATTTTGCGTGTTGGGTCATTGAAAACTGCTTAAAATTACAAATTTTCCGTGCTTTTCTCTGTTATCCCTTAATTGATTACCATTTAGTCGTATTATTTAAGTTGAAGTTTTGTTGCAATTGAGAGATTTTTTATGAAGTTGTGGTCCTATCATCCTCATCATGGTTCATTGAAATTAAATTTGCATTGTTTACATGGTTGAAGTTTGTGTTTATGTCAGCTGAAATGAACCACTGATGATAAGTCAATGGTATTTGGTATGCAGTTGTACTTGCATTGCCATTTCTCATTTCCATTTCCATGGAGTTACTTGACATTGCACCTTCAGTCATGGTTCATTATCCTTGGATGCTATGCATATATTACAAATTGAAGTATTGCCTTTCTAATTTCAATATTTGCTTCATACTATCAAAATTCCATAAGGCAGACTATATATCTCTGTGTCAACAGTTTATTCTCACATCTAGAGGTATGCCCCTTCACAATGAAAAATAGCCAAGTTTAAGGTTTCCTTCATTACTTCAGTATGGTTCTTCATGAAATCATTGCAATTTCAACACTATCAGGATGTAAGAAACTATTGAACATTTAATTTTCAAGATTTCTTATTTATTGTGTCAGAACAATTTATAACCTAGATGTTGTTGAAATATCCTTATTTAGAGTTTCTGCTCACTATGTCAATAACAATTAGTCTGATTATATATACATGATTAAATGTTTGCAGATGCAAATGTAATTTTGGTTGAAAGATGGAAAAAAGATGACGAAAGTTTTTATGACACAACAGGATCAAATTTTGTTTATGATAAAGTGAAGGATTTTAGCTGTATTTTGGTGACATCAAGTTCAGGTTTAGGAAAGACAGCAACCATCCGACATATTGCTTTAAAACTTCAATCGGAAGGATTTCAAATTGTTTCCATAGCGTACCCAGAGGATATAATCAAATACAAAACAATTAAAAAACAAGTATTTCTTATTGATGATGTCCTTGGAAAATACGATTTAAGTCCGACCCTTTTGGAACAATGGGAAAGAAACAATGAAAAGCTAATAAGTTGCTTGGGGACAGAATTAGGTTCCCACAAACTATTGTGTACACTGAGATTACAAATAGCACTCAATAAAAGATTTAAAAATGCATCGACAATTTTAAACAAAGAAGTCATTAATTTGGAGGACGAGTCTAATACTCTTTCAAAAGAGGAAAAGCAGCAAATAATGATTAAACATCTCACGACAAATAATTTAGAAAAGGAAATTAAAACAGAGGACGTTAAGATAATGTGTAAAACGAATTATGCATTTCCTCTTCTTTGCAAATTAGTTTCAACTGATAAGGAAAGATTCAGAAAAAGAATTGACTTCTTTACGCAGCCATTATCACTGTTCAGGGAAGAACTTAATAAAATGAGTAATGAAAATGAGAATCTATATTGCATTTTGGTGATATGTATGTTGTATAGTGGTTCATTTAGTAGAAGTATATTCGATAATGGCCATGATGAGAAAATTAACAGAATAATGGAAACTTGCGGACTTCAAAGAAACATGTCTATGAAAGTACTTGAGGATAGCGCTGTTTCTGCTGTAGGATCCTATTTCACTGACGACAGTACTCATTTTCGGTTCATTCATGATGCTCTTGAAGAGAGTGTCGGCTATCACTTCTATAAGTTTAATCCCAGAGTAATGATTACATACTGTGATATCTTGTTTATCAGAGATCGAATTAGAATTCATTCCAATGAAAACAAAAATGAAAATGTGGAAGAAAATATTGTGATTATTCGGGAAGATGAATTAAATGAGGACCATCTTCAACCGTTATATAAAAGATTATGGAATGAATTAACAGGTGGGAGATTTTCCAGTTTGTTGATGAGCAAAATTTTAAAAAATGAAAGATTTGTTTGTATATTTGGAAGCAAATTTGAAAATAAAAATAACAATATTTTTTGGAAGACTATTAGTTCCGAGCGGACAGGAAACAGCGATCAGTCAGCCTTTAAGAACATTTTAAAGATTCTATCCAATGATGAATTACGAGATAAAAAGGATGCCATTAGTCGAGTTATAAAGGCTCGACCTTTCAGAAGTACCCTTATACACTGGATCGTGGCCTTTGGCTGCCATGAATTCTTCCAATATGCATGGCGTAAGATGACAACTTTTGATCGTAATTGCATTACGGGTAGAGATTACATATTCATACCGTCGGTCAAGTCCTTCCTTCCTCAAGCTGTTCTGGGTGGAAACTTCGATATTGTAAAAGAATTAATTCGTTATGGTGCAGATGTGAACTGCTTTTCCGAATTTTGGGAAACACCTTTATATATAGCAATTAAATCAGATCGCTATGATATGGCAAGCTTACTGATGAGAAATGGAGCGCAGGTAAACCTACGAGGCTGGTTTGCAATGAAGATTCCAATAGCTGTTACTTCAAAAAAACAGGAATTTACTAGTTTGATTCTTGAAAATGATTTAAACCAGACCGAGCTTCATGAAGCTGTCCGACATAACGACTTAGAAAATTTGAAATCAAATATTCGATCAGAAAATATTGATTCTAAAACAAAGAGTGGATGGACAGTCCTACATTACGCTGTATTATCAAATAATTTAGATGCTGTGAAGGTTTTATTTCATGAAGAATTGTTCCAAAACAATCTTTCAAATGTTGACCTTACGCATGATGACCAACGAAAATTGTCGTACAGAGCGCCAACACCTAAAGTAAGCATAGCTGACAATAATGGACTTACTGCTGTACATCTAGCAGTAATAAACAATAATATCGAAATATTATCTCTTCTGTTGCGTTACAAAGCTGAGGTAAAGGTTTGTGACGTTTTTAACAGAACTCCTTTACATTACACAGCGAGTGAAAGTGCAACAAAAAAACTGCTGACTCATACCTCTCGGAACCAGAATGAAAAAACACTGATATCAGCTATAAAGACCATTATTTTTAATATAACTATGCAAAGTCCTTTCAGAAATATTTGTCGTGATTTTGTAAACATGCCAGATAAGAAGGGTAATACACCCTTACATTCTGTTATAAAAAGGCGCCTTTTAAAGGAGCAAAGCTGTGAGTGTATAGAAACATTGCTAGAGAATGGGGCCAATCCTTATTTATTTAATCATAGTAGCACTTCAGCATTAGATTTAATTAAAAGCAGTTGTGATACAGTCCAATACATAAACAATAGTGCAAGATATGAACAATCAATTAAGAAAACTTATAAAGTATTAGCTGTAGTCATGTTCTTTCACATGGTAGTGACATTTGGCCTAGCAACATATCTTTCCTCTGTAACAAAAAAGGAAAGTCAAAATGCATTTTGCGTTGGACCAGTTGCAGAATCTGGTAATATTACCTTGATACAGGTGACGAAGAGAAGCACACACGTTAAATTACTCATAATGGTACTTCCTTGGTTATTATTACAGTTTTACAATAGGAATTCACATCTCCTTCTGCAATGTATATTTTTTGCTTTAGTATTAATAATATGGGGTTCTTTCATATTATTTGGTGCATTTGTATACATTAAAAACACATACATAATGATGCATGGAATGTTTATAGTTGTTTTAATTTGTATGGTAATGATGCAAATGTTTTCGCATTTGATTAATAATATATCATTAGGACGTTTGAACAAACTGACTTTAAGTAATTCAATACAAATCTTTCTTATTTTTCTTTTTACTTGTTGTTTGATTTTATTTTTCTTTAACGTTGCTACCTGGTTTTACCCAGTATCCATCAATTTATTTTCCATGAGCAATATAAATACGCTTAACATAACAGCTTCAAATTGTACAGAATTTAGTTCTGTAAATATCTCGTGTACAAGTTTAGCCTACAATATTACTTATAAGCATGGTAGTGATTTCTCTGTACAATGTTTTACTGACCCAAATATTACAAGTTATAATAATACACATGGTACACTTACAGTGGAATCAGAATTTACAGACTGGTCAGAAATAAGCATCATGTCTTTATTTTGTTTGAATCTTTCGTTACATACAACATATGCCTATTGTTTTATTCAATGTATAGTTGTAACTTTTATAAATAGACCAAGAGATCTAAAAAAGCATGATACAATTCAACTATGGATTTTATACATTTATCTTGTCATTATCATCATGGCACAATTCATTATTGTTTCGAGGGATGTAAAAGTCATGTGACTGAATAAATCTTTCAATGATAATGAGCGTTATCTCAAATGTGAAGGAGATAACAGGTGTTCGAGAAGGGTTACATCATGAATTACCTAAAATACTTAGTTGTGGAGCAGTATCAAAGTGTCACTTACAACCAACTCCCACAAATACAAACAAAAGCTAACAACACATTAAACAAAACAAGAAAACAAACAAAATCATTGATTATAGTTATTCAGATTTAAATGATTTTAGATCAACTTGGACCATTGTTAACCAAATGTTAACTTGACAAGTAAAACATCAAACGATAATCTTAGTTTCGCTAAAGGTATAAATTGACATGTTTAAATGGCTGGTAAGACATCACAGGAGCATTCTTGTCTTTCTAAATGCAAACCTTGGTATGTTTGACTGACTTGTAAAACAAAATAGCAATAAATATTTAGGTTTCACTTAAGGTATACAATGACATGTTTAACTGACTGCAAAACATCTCAGGTAAATAATAGTTTCTCATACTTGGACATGTTTATCTAGCTGATAAGACATCCCAGTAGGATCCAAATATCACTTAAGGTATACCATGACAGGTTTAACTGACTGTTAATTATTACGGAGAATTCTTGTTTTTCTAAAGGTATAATTAGGATAAATCTACCAGTCTGTTAAACAAATCACAGGAGAATCTACGATTCAATTAGGGTATACCATGACATGTTTAACAGAATAGCAAAACATCACAGGAGAATAAAAGTTTCACTAAGGTATACCATGACACGTTTACCTGAAAAGAAAACTTCACTGGAGAACTTCACTAAAAATGTACAATGTCAGGTTTACCTGAATAGTAAAATTTTACAAGAGAATCCTAATTTCACTAAGGGTATACCATGACAAATTTGACTGAGTGGGAAAACATCATTGGAGAATCATAGTTTCACTAAAGGTATACGAAGACATGTGTTTTTTTTTTCTGACAGGCAAACCATCGCAAGAAAATCCTTGTTTTGCCGAAGGTATACCATGACTTGTTTAACTGAGAAGAAAAACAACACATGAGAATCTTAGTGAATTTCGAACGAAAACTTGGCAGGTTCAAAAAAAAAATTAAATCACAAAAATACTGAACTCCGAGGAAAATTTAAAACGGAAAGTCCCTCATCAAATGGCAAAATTAGAAGCACAACTGATAGGCAAAATTGTATAGTAAAATATATGTTTCAGGTATACATGACATGTTTAACTGACTAGTCAAACAACAAATGACTACTCTATACCTAAAGATGTAACTGACTAGTAAAACGGCACTGGGAAACCATAGTTTCACTAAAGGTGAACCTTGACCATAGGTTTTAGGAACAGGATATTATTTTAGTCCCCCCATTTTTTTTTCTAAAATCCGTTATAATTTAATTTTTTCTGTGATATAATAGCGATAACAGTCACTATATGTATTATCAGTGACCGTTGAGGATAGTAAAGTATGTATTGATGATAAATTGCAAATACGTGTTATTTATATTACATCTGTGTACAACATCACAGAAAACGCGAAAATAATGGAAAATAAGAAAAAAAAAAGAATATTAGAAAAAAGAGGGAGGGATAAAATAAAATGACATGTGTTTTTGACTAGTAAAACATCAGAGAAAAATCCTAGATCCATTGAAGATATATCATGACATGTTTACTTGACTAGTAAAATATCCAAGTAGAATTCTTATATCGCATAAGGTATACCTTGACATATCGTAAATTTAAAAACATTTTGAAATCAGAAAATTATCTAAGATGTGGTGCTGAAAATGAAAAAAACGATTAGAGTAAACTTACATAGCCTCAACATTGAGCAGTAAATATATTGTAACTTGGATATTAGTGAGAGAAAATGTAATTTGTGTAAAATTATGTTAAAGATGAAATTCATTTTTCAATTTAATAGCCATGCTTGTAACAACAGTAGGCAAACCATAATTTGAATTTTAGTAAACTTTCTGAAGAAAACCAACTAATTTTGATTTCAAACAATGAAGACACAGACATCAAATATAAAATTCAAAACTTTAAAAACAAGAAAGAGATGCACGAATAAATAATTGACCAAAGAGCTGCCCCCTTTATTATTGTATGAAATATTTGTGTTCCATGTGGAATCCATATTGATGTATTTTTATGTTTGTATTTAGCAGTATATCATATGAAGTTATTATCTTTAATAAATGTATGTATGTTTAATGTTTTAATATACCTATTATTGTAATCATGTTTAGTATTGCATGTATGGTCTTGTAGCATAGATTAAACTGTAATTATTCTGCCCCCACGAGGGCACTTTTCATTAGTCAATGAAATTTCTGTATTGTATTGTATTTTTTAACAGACTGGTAAATCATTACCGCAGAATTCTTGTTAATAAAGGTATACCAGGACATGTTTGACAGAGGTGTAAAACATCAATAGAAAATCCGTGTTTCACTAAAAGTAAACCATGGCATGTTTAACTGACTGTTTAAACATCTCAGAAAAATCTAGTTTCATTTAGAGTACTAGAATACCGTGACATGTTTAACTAGCTGTTCAAACATCACAGGAGATTCGCCGTTTCACTAAGGGTACACAATGACACGTTTACGTGGATTGTAAAACTTAAGAATAATAGTTTCACTAAAATTATGCCACGACATATTTAACTGATAGGAATAACATCACAGGAAAATCTTGGTTTTACTTAGGATATATCATGACATGTTTACCTGAATAGTCAAACATCACAGGATATTCTTAGTTTCAATAAAGGAATATATGACATGTTTATCTGACTAGTAAAACACTGCAGTGGAATCGTATTTTCTCTGAAGGTAAACATGGACGTTTAACTAACTGGTAAAACTTCATTGGAGAATTCTAGTTTCACTAAGGGTTTACCATGACATGTTTAGCTGTCTGGCAAAACATCACATGAGAATCTTAGTTTCATCTTATGTTTCCAATGACATGTTGATCTGGTTAGTACAACATTACCGGATTATTTAGTTTCACTTTAGGTAACAGGAAAAACACCACAGGTGATTACACGTTGCACGTAACATGTACCGAAATGTGTTTATCTGGTGGAACAATTCTAGTTCCATGTAGCCATACTTGCCTTCCTAAAGTATGTATACTGTATCAAGTTGTGAGTAAATATTCAAAAGGATTTTATAAATATTTGTTGGGCAACCTTTGAAAACTCTTTGGAGAAGGTAATAGTAATTGTTTGGTCTTTCAGTCGATCAGTTCAAAATGGTGGCGGATAATGTTCATTCATATCTTTCAAAGGATTTAATGTCGATCCTGGTATCTATGATGAGTTTATTTACAACCACTGGGTCGATGCCACTGCTGGTGGAGTTTTTATTCCCCGAGGGTATCACCAGCCCAGTAGTCAGCACTTCTGTGTTAATATGAATTATCATTGGAATGGTCATATTTATAAATTAACTGTTTTCAAATCTTTGAATGTTTGAAATACTAAGGCTTTTATACCTCAGGAATAGATTACCTTAGCTGTATTCGGCAAACCTTTCAGGAATTTTTGGTCCTCAATGCTCTTCAACTTCGTACTTTATTTGGCCTTTTTAATTTTTTTTTATTCGAGCCTCACTGATGAGTCTTTTGTAGACGAAACGCGCGTCTGGAGCAAATACAAAAATTTCAATCCTGGTATCTATGATGAGTTAATTTATGTATTACTGGTAAATTTTATAGATACAAAAATTTGGTGTGGAAGTTTGAATGCACCTGTAGAAACCCTGATACAAAACGTAATAGAAGTCTTACACTAAATTGGAGGTTGGATGTGAACTGATTAAAAAACAACTATGCATAGACCCATTCAGTTGTTTATTTTAATTCTGATTCGTACTGATCAACGACCTCACAGCCTTAATCAATCAGAAGGAGTATCTATGACTTCTATCTCGTGATTAACCCATTACAAGGAATAATCCTTGACTGAATCCATCAGAATTTGGAAGTTGTGTTTCGAATTGATGGATTTAGGCTCAAGATATTTCACTTTGGATAACACATTTCGCAGAGAGGTGTTATTGATAATGATAGGTCAATAGTTATAACGTGGCCAGTCGGTTTATATATGAAAGGGGAACTAGCACAAGTGCAGTCAGGTGGTTTAGACTTGAAGTCGTCATTATTGAGATCCTGCAACACTTGTTTGTAATTGGAAATTTCAGTTGCAATTGGTTTCATATAGGTTTAGGAAATGGCTGATCTTTAAAATAGGGAAATAATTGCGAGTGAACTGATTTATGATGAAGGATGTTACCCAAGTTGATGGCATCGAGTGCTCTGTTGGCAAAAGAAAGTTTCAGAAAGGATCTTTCCTCCTTTACATCTTTTCCGATGCGGACTGGTTTTAAAAGTCTGTGACTGGTATTAGAGATGATAGCTGTAAGTTTGTATTTGTTTGAATGGGGGTTTGTAAACAGTGGTTTCCAAAAATAAGTTGTTACACAGAGAATGAAGTTTTGAAAGGGTAATAAATAAAGTTTTGTGCGGCTTTTGTATAAAGGGCAGAAGGTTATTTATAGAGACATCATGGAGAGTAGTCGATGTGAAATGACGATGACCATGCAGCATATACGTCAAGGAGTAAAGTTGAAAATGTTCATCTCATTCACTAACCTACAGGAAGTAATAGATAGAATACCTATACCATCAATTTTTTTATTGCAACCATATGGTGTCACCGTTCCAAATTGTTGAATTCATCTGTCTTCCTTTTGTCTACAGGGAGGCAATGAAAGATGAGGATTGTAAGTCCTGTGGTATATTTTTTTGGGATGATGATGCGAACTTGCATAGAAAGGATTGAATGACCAGGCTTTTTAAAATGCTGTTAACAATGTCAATGTTACTGGCATTACTTTTAAATCAAATATTGTTTTGCAGATGACGTTTTGGTGATGGAAATTTCGCAATGATTGAGAGTTTTTGCCATTGATTTAACGGTAAGTTCTTACGAAATTTTGGATGGTTTCAACGACAAATAGTTTATAATTTGGTGCTTGCGGTATACGAAAGATAAATTTAATTAATCAAAGTTATATGTGATTCAGTTTTCGATTTCGCCATGTCATAAAGTACTTTCTGTTTCGAATTTCTATTGGAGTTCGGTATTTTTGATATTATATATTTTAAATAGTTAATATTTATTTCTTTTATTTTGCTTTTGTGTATACGTATCATTGAAAGATTAAAAGAAATGTTCACCACTGTCCCAGGTTAGCGAGGGTTGAGCGTCCAAGGACATGTATGGCCCCAGCCTATTCTTTAGTACTTTACCTAAGTCAAGAGAGCTAAGGTCATTGTTTTCATTGGTTGATGTTTGTCATATTTATTTTTCGTTCATTAATGAAACTGTTGGGTTTTTCGTTAAACGTGTTGTCCATCTTTTTCATGTCAGAGCCTTTCATAGGTTATTATATTATCTTATATAGTATGAGTTTTGCTTATTGTTTTAGGCTGTATGGTGACCTTTAGTTTATGCATACACCGCTTGTCCTCTGGTCTATAGTAGATAGTTGCCTCATTGACAATCATTCCACATCATTCTCCTTATATTCATAATAAACAATATATGCCCTTGAACAGAATAAATATGTGTGTGGCAGTGGACCTTATATCGCGGTTCATTTATCGGAATTCTATTCTAATGTAGATATAAGAAGATGTGGTATGAGTGCCAATGAGACAACTCTCCATCCAAGTCACAATTTATAAAAGTAAACCATTATAGGTCAAAGTACGGTCTTCAACATGGAGCCTTGTCTCACACCGAACAGCAAGCTATAGCCTCAAAAATTACTAGTGTTAAACCATTCAAACGGGAAAACCAACGGTCTAATCTATATAAAAAAACAAGAAACGAGAAACACTTATGAACCACATCAACAAACGACCACCACTGAACATCAGATTCCTGACTTAGGACAGGTGATCTAGAATTAATTTGACTGGGAAATGTGTACCCGTATTATCATATGGAAGGTATCACAAAACAAAATGCTAAATATCAACAAGCATCGGCATTTATATTATTGTATTGAAAACATACATACACCTTCAACAATTCCATCATCTATTTCATAAACTAATTCACAAAAAAATCGGCAAACTTTGAACGATATTGTCCACAAATGTACAAATATATACATAAAAAAGAAAATTATTCAAATCCATTTGTGTGCTATAAATAAATATTGTATACAATTTGAAGAAAAAAAACAATATATATCACAAGGAAAAAATACTGGTTCAGATAAACTGCAACAAAAAAATATGCTGGTTCTTCTGAATACTGCGCAAAACATTGCATACAAATAGTTAGTACCAGTTTGATGGATGGATAAATTAACTGATAATTTATTTTTGTTTCCAAAATCCAATTACTATCAAATGATCTAATATGCTTATTTCATCTTTGAACTTAAATTGGAGGTGGTTATAACATGAGCCATTTTGTTTTTTATTACAGCACATATACATGAGTGTATACTTTTACAATGATGTAGAGTTTGCTTCTTTGCTAAGATGACCGTGAAGTCATTGTTATCTTTGTTTATTACCTATTGAAAAAAGTAACACTAGTTATTGCCAGCCAGTACTCTTTAAAAAGAAACTTTACCACCCATTCATATCACGGGTAATACAGTTAACAAAAAGATGATCGAATACTTGTTTGGCCAGTTTGGTACTATATTTACAATACCTGATAAGGACTTAATGCTTCACTTAACAAACAAACAATCTTATGTATGAAGTGCAAACTCAAATACATCAGCTGTCATTGTAAGAATTGTGTTTTTATTCAAGGATGATGAAGTTAAATTTAGCCACTATATAAGAGGAACCTATTTTAATATCATTGTGAGGTCGAGTACATAGCGAAATTGATATATAACAAAAGAAATGACATTTTAACACAAAATAAACTCATCATAGATACCAGGATTTTAAAAACTATTGTATTTTCAAATTCAAGAGAAATCAAAGTACAGAAGTACTGAACATCGGATGACTGCAAGTTCTTGTGGATGGTCACAAGCACTTGTCTCAGAAAAAAAAATCACATTTCTACACCTGAAAATGAGGTTAATGTACAGATATAATTTATTTTTTTTAGACAAGTTCGTGCGTGGATGATAAATAAATGACAGGGAATTCAACCTCACCGTAATAAATATGATAATGAAGTGATACAAATCAGTTTACTCTGATTTGTTGTTATACATTATATTAATATTTGTATATTACAGTTACATGTATATATAATTTTCATCCATTTGTATATCATTCTATTCTACTATATTAATAATAGTGCAGTGCAAGTGCATGGTGGACACTCTTCTGTAATAATTCTATCTTTCTGATGGATTGGATTTGAGTAGGCATTCATATTTTCCCGCCAAACTTTCAATCTCCCATGCAGAGTTATCGGTCCTTAAGAGATAGCGAGGACCGATAACTCTGCATGGGAGATTGCAAACGTTCCTGAGATATTCTTCCGCATGCGTTAACACACATTTTCTGTACATGTGCATAGATATTAAAGATGTTTTACTTATATATATTTCTTTTTTCATTTTCATATTATTAATTTATGTTCTAAAAAAAATATTTTTAATTGTATCCATTGAAAAAATGAATATATAACAAGCAATAAGGAATGTTATTTTGGATACGATAATGTCCGCGTATTTATCATGTTTATAGATCGGTTACAATCCGAACACGAAAGTTACGTAATGGAAATCTAGGCGACAACAATACACCGGAATGCCCTCATAAATTAGAGGGGTTGGATCCAAAAGGAGAACATTAGGGTTTGTTTATTTATTTTACAATTTTGAAGAGATTGTAAAAAATATGTTACCAGGTGTGAAAAACATTATGGTTAAATCAAATTTACTTAATTACATGTACTTTATTATTTAGAAAAAAGGTAACACGTAAAATCAACAGTTAATACACAAATGCTAACATTGTTCCTGTAATTATACATCTCACTTATGTCATTAACAAAATTTAACAAAATGTCATATTCTTTTTTACAAGAGAAAATAAAATTAAGATAATATAAGATCAGATTTTTTATTAGTATAAAATCCAAACAATCGGAAACACAAATAAACATTTTTCCATCATTACAGTGATTAAAATGTGTTCCAATTATTATGTCTCATTTCTACTGACCAGAATTAGTTTCCGCTATATAATATTGCGTTTGGTTTGCCTTTGGCAGTTGTCAGGTGGTATTCACTGAAATTTACAAGTAAAATTAAGAAGAGGCTAAGCTAAGTCTGTGTCGCTTACCCGACTAAATATTCAGTTCCTGGAAAGATAACACACAGACGTTTTATATATATAAAGAGTAGATGAACCCCCAAGGATCCTGTGCCATGATCTAAAAGAATCGTTGCCAGTGCTTAAGAATAATTCAAATGAGTTTTTAAAACGATACATCAATTTCCTTGTTTATTAAAATATGAAACATTTATGGTTATGACTGTATATAGATAAAGTAACAGCAATACATTCTCAATAGAATGTTGTTGGATATGTAGATCTGCATCATAGTTGTCAGAAAAGTTAGTTATATAGACAGTGCAAGTATAATTTGTTTATTTAATGAACATATAGTGAATTTTCGAAAATTTTCTACAAAACTTTTCCAATTAACAACTGTAATGATGTTGATATTTGTCACGCTTCAGTAATAACTAATAAGAATACTGTGTACAGCATAGCAGACAGTTTGATCATTAAAATAAACAAATAAGTGCAAGACAAAAAATTACGTTTTTAGATTTCAAATCCCTCAAAACTTATTTTTTCTTTATCTATTATTATCTCTGAATAAGAGAATATATGAGATGAACACCTATGTTACAGCAACGTAACAACAAACGTTCACCACAAAAGACATCTCAACGTGTCAACACGGCTTTCCAAAATTGAACAAGAGCTTATCTTTGTTATTTTGTCATGTTTGTGTTAAGATTTATATATTGGCTTATCGGCATTTGCTTTTTGAATGACAGTTTTATAAATGACAATGCACTCATACTTCTTTATTAGAAGATACATATGGATCAGATTTACGTTCTTCATAATGTGCTTGCTGTCAGATAGAACAGTAAAGTCTAGATCACATATCTGCTAATAAAACACCTGCTATTTGTGCACCGTCAGTCGCAGATATGGCACATAATAATGTAAATTCGATTGACTCCCTTCGCCCAGAAACTTAAGCCTGAAAAACTAGTGATTACATGTAAAAGTAAAATAAAAGACAGTTTTAAATTCATAGCAAACATATTATCAGTGAATCTTGAAAGAAATTTATAAAATGAATTTATTGCCAGTTAAATGACAAGCTCAAAATGTATTTCACAAAAAGAGTTAATTTAACGTACAAATCTTCCTTGTAGTTATAACGTAATTCTTTTGTCAGTATTTATTTGAAAATATTGACTGTGTTAGTATTTTACTGGCTTTAACGGCTATTCAGTAATTTATATAAAAATCTTATCTTAAAGACGAAGATATACATTTTGTTTAAATGATTGTTTTACATTAAAACAGCATCTCTATTGTACATCTCTCTTTTCGAAAAGTTGTGTTGCGTCAAATGTGGTCGAAATCCATGTTTTTCGAATTTTGTAAAGTAGCTGTAACTTCACTTTTTGCTTAATTAAAATGAATGTTAATTTCCATTTTATTATAAAATTTATATATTCTAAATCTTAGGTTATGAATCCCTTAGACAAAATTGTCTTAGTCGTTAAGGGTTTGATGTCTATTTTAAACTGTTAAATGGGTCAAATTGAGGATTTCAAATGTTGTGTGTAAACAAAAGATCTCTTTGTAGTGATATTTCTATTTTGATATGTTCTTTCACTAAATAATACAAAAATTGGAGACTATGTTGAACGAATCTATCCCATCGAACTAGAGATAAAGGATAATACAGATACAGCTAAGTTTGCCTCATATCTTGACTTACATCTAGAAATTGACAATGAGGGTCGGTTGAAAACAAAACATTACGACAAAAGAGATGATTTCAGCTTCCCAATTGTGAACTTTCCATTTCTATGTAGCAACATTCCAGCAGCGCCTGCATACGGAGTATATATCTCCCAATTGATTCGATATTCCATGTTTCCTATCATGATTTCCTTGATAGAGGATTGCTGCTCACAAGAAAGCTATTAAACCAAGAGTTCCAAATGGTGAAGTTGAGATCATCCCTTCGTAAATTTTACGGACGCCATCACGAGTTGGTTGACCGTTATGGAATAACCGTTTCACAGATGATATCGGATATGTTCCTTATGTCGTAACTACAATACCCTTCCCTTTTCACGAATGTGACTTACCGAATTAGACTATTTACCGGTTTTTTAATAACATAAGCAACATGACGGGTGCCACATGTGGAGCAGGATCTGCTTACCCTTCCGGAGCACCTGAGATCACCCCCAGTTTTTGGTGGTGTTCGTGTTGCTTAGTCTTTAGTTTTCTATGTTGTGTCATCTGTACTATTATTTGTCTGTTTGTCTTTTAATTTTTGGCCATGGCGTTGTCAGTTTGTTTTCGATCTATGAGTGAGTTGACTGTCCGTCTGGTATCTTTCGTCCCTCTTTTCTAAACGGGTGATGACGTAAACACATTAATACACGGGAAATAAGTTAAAGAATACTAGCTCTACATCTTCTCAATGGATGATGACTTAAACACGTTAATACCAGGGAAAAAGGTTAAAGGATACTAGCCCTACATTTTCTAAATGGATGATGACGTAAACACATTAATACACGGAAAATAAGTCAAAGGAAAGTGGCCCTACATCTTCTTAGTCAATGATGACGTAAACATATTTATACCCGGGAAATACGTTAAAGGATACTAGCCTTACATCTTCTAAATGGATAATGACGAATAAAGGCAACAGTAGTATACCGCTGTTCGAAACTCATAAATCGATAGAGATAAAAACAAATCCGGGTTACAAACTAAAACTGAGGGAAACGCATCAAATATAAGAGGAGAACAACGACACAACAAAAACACAACATTAAAATGTAACACACACAGAAACGAACTATAATATAACAATGGCCATTTTCCTGACTTGGTATAGGACATTTTAAGAAAAAAATGGTGGGTTGAACCTGGTTTTGTGGCATGCCAAACCTCCCGCTTTTATGGCAACGTCAAACACAACACCAAAACGACAACATCACATGACAGGACCACAATACAAATAAATGGGAGAACATATAGGACAAAGAAACACACGAATAATAGCTAGCAGAAGGTACTAGGCTTAAAATTTAATACGCCAGACGTGCGTCTCGTCCACACAAGACCAACCAGTGACGCTCAGATAAAAAAAGTTTGAAAGCCAAAACAAGTACAAAGCTGAAGAGCACCGAGGACCAAAACTTCCAAAAAGTTGCGCCTAAACACATTAAAACACGGGAAATAAGTTAAAGGATACTGGCCCTACATCTTCTAAATGGAAATTGACGAAAACACATTTATACACGGGAAATAAGTTACAGGATACTAGCCTACATCGTCTAAATGGACGATAACGTAAACACATAGATACATTCTATTGTCATTTCCGACGATAATGTCCTGATACATGTAACTGAAGCTGTTGATATGAACAACGACTTTGCACAATTTTTTTCTTCGTGTTAATAGTGGAGATTATGGATTCAGCTGATCGTTAAGGTAATATACGTTTATGTTTATTAGAATTACCTTTACCTAAATATCTTTTTCTTAGGGAAGTCAATACATCAATTAGTTTAATGAGGCCAATAAAATATAAGCATATGTGTGTCATACCTCTATTTTACACAGACTATGTTTTGACTTTAACGATGCTTCACCGAAAAATGTTTTGACTTTAATGGTGCTGATTGGCATGAACATTAACAGGGAAGCAGGAGATTTTTTTCAAAGAGGGGGGGGGGATTTATATATTTACATATATATAGCGGCCACGTTCACTCTGTGTTTTTGTTAGGTGTATTTCTATTTGTATCCATCTGATGAGTTAAGCCTTTTTCAACTGATTTTTATAGTTCGTTCTTATGTTGTACTGTTACACCACTGTCTCAGGTTATGGGGAGGGTTGGGATCCCGCTAACATGTTTAACCCCGCTACATTCTGTATGTATGTGCCTGTCCCAAGTCAGGAGCCTGTAATTCAGTGGTTGTCGTTTGTTGATGTGTTACATATTTGTTTTTCGTTCATTTTTCTTTTGTACATACATTAGGCCGTTAGTTTTCTCGTTTGAATTGTTTTACATTTGTCATTTCGGGGCCCATTATAGCTGACTATGCATAATGGGCTTTGTTCATTGTTGAAGGCCGTACGGTGACCTATAGTTGTTAATTTCTGTCTCATTTGGTTTCTTGTGGAGAATTGTCTCATTGGCAATCATACCATATCTTCTTTTTTATATCGATAATGTGTTAATTTCTACAAATATATATCAGATGACATCCAACAATTTATTTTTTATTTCAGTTTTTGCATTTCGGTAAGGATGACCAAATTCTATCTATTTAGCCATTGCACTTAAAATTAACCAGTGTCGGGGAAATAAGGGAAAAAGGCTATTTCAAATCAAATAATAGCATTCTCAAAGATAAATCATACACGATAAAAATTACAGACTATTCAGAAAAAAAGTTATGTAGATGGAACAAGCCGTATCAATTTTTCAAACAGCCATATTCAGATTAAGAGCAAATGTAGTTTTGTATTTCTTGTGAGACTTAGCTGTCGCCTGTAAACTACTATTAATATATCAATAAAAAGTAAAGTACTAGTAGCAAAAATACCGCACTCCAAGAAAAATTCAAAACAAGAAAGTCCTTTATCAAATGTCAAAATCAAAAGCTCAAACACATCCAACGAATGGAAAACAACTGTCATATTCCTGACTTGGTACAGACATTTCCTCATGTAGAAAATGGTGAGTAAAACCTGGTTTTATAGCTATCTAAACCTCTCACTTGTATGACAGTCACAGATAATTCCATTATAATGACAAAAATGTGTGAGGAAAACAAAGACATGATAGGTTAAATTGTCAAAAATTAGGGTACAACAGTCAAAATTGTGTTATAATCTTAATCACTATAAAACAAATAACTCCTTTAGCATTATGTTTTTACTTTTGTTGCATTTTATCTATATGAAAATAAACTGATCCCACCCTTTAGCAAGATAATCCTGTAATGCTGATATCTAAACATTTCTCGTTAATCACTGAGCTCTAGTTTCCACTTGACACACAACTGTTTTCTGTTTATCCTCATTGAACGTTTTACAGTTCGGAAAGTTTACTAAATGGTACTAATGCAGAGAACATAGCAGAAATTTTATTCACACTCTCCTCTTTTCATGTCTTATTTATTTTTACATTGAACAAGCAAGCTCTGATTGATTAATGTCAGTCAAAATATTCTGTACATTATCCTTTTCCAACAATTTCAAGATTGCCTTAACTTGATGTATGTCCAGAATTAGATTATATTACTTGTCACTGGCCATAAGAAATTAATTGATACAAATGGCATGAAATTCAGGTAAACCGAGGGAAATTTTGAAGCTTTTTATGTTCTTGTAGAGAAAATGATTAATGGTGGTATACAAACAACTGTGAGTTCAAATAACTTCCTAACGAAATCCCCTATTCTTTAATATCTTATGTTATCTATATTTTTTTTATTTTATTAGCCTCAAATAATTAAAATTCTACAGACTTTGCTATCAAATCACTGTATTGTAAACCGTTCATTGTTATGTATGAAGTCAGCAAACCTACTCCTATTGAGGCAACTATATAGATGTAACTGTGACAGGATGTTGTGCTTCTATATGGTTGTTTTCCCAAATGTAAACTAGGGAAGTGTTTTAATTATTTCTTCTTTTTTTATGAATGTGTGGTATGCGTAAATAAAGGCAACCGTAGTATACCGCTGTTCAAAAGTCATAAATCGATTGAGAGAAAACAAATACGGGTTACAAACTAAAACCGAGGGAAACACATCAACTATAAGAGGAAAACAACGAAATATAAGAAAATAGAAGTGCAACAAAAATCAAACAACAATGCAACATACATAGAAACGAACTATTAGATAACAACTGCCATATTCCTGACTTGGTACAGGACATGGTCATCCCCTCAATTCAGATGTGTAAATTAATGCAATATTTACACCCAGGTAGGTTAAATAAAAAAATTTAACAATCGCGTTTTAAACTATAATGGCAATATTTGTATTCTGCATTTTATTTATCTTTTGAAATTAATCTCGCATTTTAATCCATTGTTCACTAAAGCACAATACATAAAGGATGCAAAAGTTTCCTTGTTTGAGTAACATGTAGTAGAAAAGGGGCAACCACAATTATATTTTGATGACGTTTGATTTGTAAGTGAAAAGAAAAAAATAAAATTAAGACAAAGAAATGGACTGGTTTGATGTGATTTACTTGTTTTTCTGTACTGACTTTTCGATCGAATTAAGCCATTTCAATTGATATTTTATTTTAATATACTTCACGTTAATATGCCAGATTTTGATTGGCTAATACTAGGGAGACAATTTACTCTTTTCCATGGCTGAGCGGGAGACAATTTTAATGAATGTCATCCTCTCGTGCAAATTAATCAAAAATCGATAATTTAAAGGACAATAAATTGAATTTACATCACATAATCAAAGACAATGTTCAAGTTCTACGTCTTTTTCTTAGACTGTGAACATTTTAAAAAATAAAACCTCTTGCTTCACTTCTTTTTTTTTTAATATCTGTAACGTTGTATTGTACGTGACGTCATAGTAAAATACTTTAAATCTAAATTCAACAGTAACAGCAATAATGATAGGACATTCAGTATAATAAATTAAATAACACATAGCTGAGAGGGTGATAGAGCAGATTGTTATCCCTGGAAAAAACATTGTCAACCTTGGCTTCGCCTCAGTTGACAATGTTTTCTCGGTGTAACAATCTGCTCTATCACCCTCTCAGCTATGTGTTATTTAATTTCAGTTATGTGTTATTAAGATATCGTGTCTTTTTATGTTTTAATGTTATACCACTGTTTCAGGTTAGGGTGAAGGTTGACACCTGCTAAATCTTTTAAACCCGCTGCATTTTTATGCACCTGTCCTAAGTCAGGAGCCTGTTGTTCAGTAATTTTAGTTTGTTGGTGTGGTTCATAAGTGTTTCTCGTTTTTTATATAGATTAGAAGGTTGGTTTTCCTGTTTGAATTGTTTTACACTAGTCTTTTGGTGCCCTTTATAGGTTGTTGTTCGATGTGAGCCAAGGGTCCGTGTTAATTGCCGTACTTTGATCTATAATTGTTTACTTTTTACACATTGTGACTTGGATGGATAGTTGTCTCATTGGCACTAAGAGACTTTCCGATTTTATTTTTCCTTCGGGTTCGATATTTTTGTTATTTTACCTTTAAGCTATTTATCGGTATTAATTTGTTGTATAAATAATAATAATAATTTATTATTTAACCCCAGTTTGTTTTTTCTATATAATAGAATTACATATTTGTTCTAGTTTCAAAAACTTATAACCTTGTGCATTGCTTTGCAACAATATTTCCCAAACTTTTTCATACTTCTTTTTCCTTGGATAAAACTGATGTCCTTGACTATTTGCGTTGCTTGGATTTTTTTTTGTGTGGTAAGGTTAAACACTAAAATAATTTATAACGTAATCATTTTCTTGATATCTTTGCAAATTAATAAATTATTTAGCAGGAGTTATGTTAATGAAATTGACATTTTTATAGATCAACAAGAATATGCTTCATAGAGTATCATAGCCTATATCTCTTTGGTGGGGTTTGTGTTGCTTAGTCTTTAGTTTTCTATGTTGTGTCATCTGTACTATTATTTGTATGTTTGTCTTTTTATTTTTGGCCATAGGGTTGTCAGTTTGTTTTCGATCTATGAGTTTGACTGTCCCTCTGTAATCTTTCGTCCCTCTTCTATAATATGTCTGGGAAAATATGGTTAATTTCTTAGTTGAAATTGGTATTTAAAATAGCTTTCATTCTTAGATTGGTACTACATTGTGTATTTTGTCATTTTGTTATTCGTCTTGTGCTTAGAAATATTCTGATGAGTTAAGCCCTTTTCCACTTATTTGTACAGTTTGTTCGTATGTTGTATTGTTACACCATTATACAGAGATCGGAGGGGGTTGTGAGTTTAGATTTTTATTAGAATATTTAAATATCAGGCTTATGTTAAAATAGATTGTTTATGCTTGTTTGTTAGCAAGAAATGTTGAAATGTTTTTTACTAATTCATTTGAAGTGTGAAATAGATATTATTGAGTTGTAAGTAGAAAAAAAAGTTCGCCCTTTCTACGTGTTCTTGAATTTAGCTCCAAATATTGTAATTGGTCGGTTTGAATTATATTGCAATGGCCGTTTGGTGACCCATGATTGTTTACATTCCAGTTATTTTTTCTATAGTGGAAAGCTGTTTTATTGGAAATCATATTACTGTTTGTGTTTGTCTGTGTGTTCATCGTTGGATCGCTGTCACGTTGATTTTTTTCCCTTCATCTTTTTCACCGTAACATTCTGCATTTCGATGTTCATATATTCGCTTGTTGGTATATAAAAAGTGATGAAATCTTCAGTAATTTATCTTGATTATTCATTCCCATATGATATTGTAAAATACACTATCGTATTGCTCTGAAGTGTATTTAGTTATTCATTTTCTTTTGCGTACCAAGTAATCAAGTTATGAAATTGTAAGAACAGAGAACCCTGTACAATATCGAATAATTAACATGTCAGTGTCCTTTGTCGATGTGTCCTCGGAGAGTTGAAGGAGTGATGGTACTTAACGGTAGATAAAATTAGGACAATTAAAAACCATAATCTCGATCTCATAAAGTCACAATTTTATCTCGCCTTTTTTTAAGCAGAAAGCAGTCTTAACGCTCATCCATAAACCCACCAACACAGGCTCGTTAATTACGGCCGGTAAGAATTTCTATTTAAGACCAATAATATATTAATATAAAATTTTGCAAAACATTAGCGTTTGACCTGGTGATACAGTGAAGACTGAGAGTGTCATGGGTTTCTAGAAAGTAGAAATTTGATTTGTTAAAACATGAGAAAATTTTATATTGGATAGTAATATTTTAATTTGTGAAGCGAATTTCTCCCGTAATTACTTATGTTAACTTTATGTTATATATTCTAAATATTGGGACGAGTTTATAATATATAGTTAAAGTAGGAGCCTGTAAAACGGGTTATATTCCCAAATCAACTAATACAGCTTAATTTGTAGCATTTGAATTGACTTCTAGGTTTTGCGTTGCAATTTTAATTTGAACTTTTACCAATTCTATTACTAGACATTGTGATTCAAGTTTTTTGTTGTTCTAAACAATGCTTAGTGAACATGCATATTTGACTAAAGAAGTGGACAAATCGGTCATACCGTATAACATTAGTAATTTAAGTAACTAATTATTGCAGTAATTTCTAAAAACAAGACAGGATCCATCATAATCGTGATACATTGATAAATGGTTAAAATCATTACGCAGCCAGATGTGTTATGGTTTCAGTTAGTTACTGGTAAAACTGAAAAAATATGTCGACAGTTTGTTCTTCAGTGTGTTATTGTGAATCATATCACATCTTAATATCTTTATAAAGATAATATCACCAACTTTAAATAGGAGACAACGCTGGTCATATTTTTACATGTAACAAAGAATAGCGTTTTCGCTGTGTTTTGAAATAGCTGTCTGTTTTTGTTAAAAGTAACACACAAAAATACTAAACTCCGAGGAAAATTCAAAACGGAAAGTCCCTAATCAAATGTCAAAATCAAAAGCTCAAATACATCAAACGAATGGACAACAACAGTCACATTTCTGACTTGGTAAAAGGCAATAATGATAGGACATTCAGTATAATAAATTAAATAACACATAGCTGAGAGGGTGATAGAGCAGATTGTTATCCCTGGAAAAAACATTGTCAACCTTGGCTTCGCCTCAGTTGACAATGTTTTCTCGGTGTAACAATCTGCTCTATCACCCTCTCAGCTATGTGTTATTTAATTTCAGTTATGTGTTATTAAGATATTGTGTCTTTTTATGTTTTAATGTTATACCACTGTTTCAGGTTAGGGTGAAGGTTGACACCTGCTAAATCTTTTAAACCCGCTGCATTTTTATGCACCTGTCCTAAGTCAGGAGCCTGTTGTTCAGTAATTTTAGTTTGTTGGTGTGGTTCATAAGTGTTTCTCGTTTTTTATATAGATTAGAAGGTTGGTTTTCCTGTTTGAATTGTTTTACACTAGTTTTTTGGTGCCCTTTATAGGTTGTTGTTCGATGTGAGCCAAGGGTCCGTGTTAATTGCCGTACTTTGACCTATAATTGTTTACTTTTTACACATTGTGACTTGGATGGATAGTTGTCTCATTGGCACTAAGAGACTTTCCGATTTTATTTTTCCTTCGGGTTCGATATTTTTGTTATTTTACCTTTAAGCTATTTATCGGTATTAATTTGTTGTATAAATAATAATAATAATTTATTATTTAACCCCAGTTTGTTTTTTCTATATAAAAGAATTAAATATTTGTTCTAGTTTCAAAAACTTATAACCTTGTGCTTTGCTTTGCAACAATATTTCCCAAACTTTTTCATACTTCTTTTTCCTTGGATAAAACTGATGTCCTTGACTATTTGCGTTGCTTGGACTTTTTTTTGTGTGGTAAGGTTAAACACTAAAATAATTTATAACGTAATCATTTTCTTGATATCTTTGCAAATTAATAAATTATTTAGCAGGAGTTATGTTAATGAAATTGACATTTTTATAGATCAACAAGAATATGCTTCATAGAGTATCATAGCCTATATCTCTTTGGTGGGGTTTGTGTTGCTTAGTCTTTAGTTTTCTATGTTGTGTCATCTGTACTATTATTTGTATGTTTGTCTTTTTATTTTTGGCCATAGGGTTGTCAGTTTGTTTTCGATCTATGAGTTTGACTGTCCCTCTGTAATCTTTCGTCCCTCTTCTATAATATGTCTGGGAAAATATGGTTAATTTCTTAGTTGAAATTGGTATTTAAAATAGCTTTCATTCTTAGATTGGTACTACATTGTGTATTTTGTCATTTTGTTATTCGTCTTGTGCTTAGAAATATTCTGATGAGTTAAGCCCTTTTCCACTTATTTGTACAGTTTGTTCGTATGTTGTATTGTTACACCATTATACAGAGATCGGAGGGGGTTGTGAGTTTAGATTTTTATTAGAATATTTAAATATCAGGCTTATGTTAAAATAGATTGTTTATGCTTGTTTGTTAGCAAGAAATGTTGAAATGTTTTTTACTAATTCATTTGAAGTGTGAAATAGATATTATTGAGTTGTAAGTAGAAAAAAAAGTTCGCCCTTTCTACGTGTTCTTGAATTTAGCTCCAAATATTGTAAGTGGTCGGTTTGAATTATATTGCAATGGCCGTTTGGTGACCCATGATTGTTTACATTCCAGTTATTTTTTTCTATAGTGGAAAGCTGTTTTATTGGAAATCATATTACTGTTTGTGTTTGTCTGTGTGTTCATCGTTGGATCGCTGTCACGTTGATTTTTTTTCCCTTCATCTTTTTCACCGTAACATTCTGCATTTCGATGTTCATATATTCGCTTGTTGGTATATAAAAAGTGATGAAATCTTCAGTAATTTATCTTGATTATTCATTCCCATATGATATTGTAAAATACACTATCGTATTGCTCTGAAGTGTATTTAGTTATTCATTTTCTTTTGCGTACCAAGTAATCAAGTTATGAAATTGTAAGAACAGAGAACCCTGTACACTATCGAATAATTAACATGTCAGTGTCCTTTGTCGATGTGTCCTCGGAGAGTTGAAGGTACTTAACGGTAGATAAAATTAGTTCAATTAAAAACCATAATCTCGATCTCATAAAGTCACAATTTTATCTCGCCTTTTTTTAAGCAGAAAGCAGTCTTAACGCTCATCCATAAACCCACCAACACAGGCTCGTTAATTACGGCCGGTAAGAATTTCTATTTAAGACCAATAATATATTGATATAAAATTTTGCAAAACATTAGCGTTTGACCTGGTGATACAGTGAAGACTGAGAGTGTAATGGGTTTCTAGAAAGTAGAAATTTGATTTGTTAAAACATGAGAAAATTTTATATTGGATAGAAATATTTTAATTTGTGAAGCGAATTTCTCCCGTAATTACTTATGTTAACTTTATGTTATATATTCTAAATATTGGGACGAGTTTATAATATATAGTTAAAGTAGGAGCCTGTAAAACGGGTTATATTCCCAAATCAACTAATACAGCTTAATTTGTAGCATTTGAATTGACTTCTAGGTTTTGCGTTGCAATTTTAATTTGAACTTTTACCAATTCTATTACTAGACATTGTGATTCAAGTTTTTTGTTGTTATCAACAATGCTTAGTGAACATGCATATTTGACTAAAGAAGTGGACAAATCGGTCATACCGTATAACATTAGTAATTTAAGTAACTAATTATTGCAGTAATTTCTAAAAACAAGACAGGATCCATCATAATCGTGATATATGATAAATGGTTAAAATCATTACGCAGCCAGATGTGTTATTGTTTCAGTTAGTTACTGGTAAAACTGAAAAAATATGTCGACAATTTGTTCTTCAGTGTGTTATTGTGAATCATATCACATCTTAATATCTTTATAAAGATAATATCACCAACTTTAAATAGGAGACAACTCTGGTCATATTTTTACATGTAACAAAGAATAGCGTTTTCGATGTGTTTTGAAATAGCTGTCTGTTTTTGTTAAAAGTAACACACAAAAATACTAAACTCCGAGGAAAATTCAAAACGGAAAGTCCCTAATCAAATGTCAAAATCAAAAGCTCAAATACATCAAACGAATGGACAACAACAGTCACATTTCTGACTTGGTACAGGCATTTTTTATGTAGAAAATAGCGGATTAAGCGTGGTTTTATAGCTAGCTAAACCTCTCACTCTTTCTATTCCTGTCATACATAGATAATTTGAAAAACTTTATATCAAGAATTAGAAAAAATGTTAAACTGGATTATTTCAAAATTGTTTGTTACCAGTAAGCGTCTTATGATTATTTATTTTTTTTTAGCAAATTCAGAGTATGTTCAGTTACTATAGTTAATACTAAAATATAGTTCAACCTTGCTACATGTTCATGCACCTGTCTTTAACCCGGAATCTGAAAAGTGGTATTCTAAAATTGTATTGCAATGGCCGTACGGTGACCCGTATTTTTTTCTAGTTCTTTATGCAATGGTGGTCAGTCGTCTAACTAGCAATCAAACCAAACGTCTGTTTATTCTATTGTCATTTATATGCAATATTTGATATTATCTCTTGAAGTTCATGCTTATAGAGCTTCACGTTTTCCTATTTACCTAAACATATACGGCATGCAAAACATATACTTCGTGTGATTTTTTGTCTCATTACATGTTCCTTATAGTTCATTTTGATGTACTAATACTAACAGTTTTAATATTGCTGACAGCTTTATAGTTCATGTATTAATTGTGTGTATGTAGTTATTATTTGTCCTGTCCTGTTTGAATGTTTGATTTAAGAAATGTCTACATGAATATGTTGCTTATGTGTACAGTATGCATATTATATTTCATCGAATTTGTAAAGCTCTCTTGTGTTTGAATTTATAACTATTCGTTTAAAAAAAATTAAATAAAAAAAAAGGTTGAACTTGAATTTAAATTTTCTTATCTGCTTGATCTGATATTGTATATTTTTGTGTGTCTTTGTATTTGTCGTTGGATTGCTGTCTTGTGGAAGTATTTGCTTTATATTATTTTCTTCGTCAGATTCTGCATTTCGACTTCATATGTTTGCCTTTTTACTTGATATACAATAACTGATAACAATCTGCAGTAGTTTTGTCTCTTGTGCTGATGCGGCGTAAAGCAATCACCAATCATTCAATCAATCTTGATTAATCTTCCCTATGTAATATTATAAAATAAAATTAGGTCTGTGTTCTTAACATACACACGTTTAAGATATTCAAAGACAATATCTTATTTATTTAATAATTGTCTTTATCATCTTTGTCCTGGAGCATCACCGAAGAAACATTAATTGACGAAATGACTTTGGAAACATTTTGCTTTGTCTATATGCCTGTTGGTGTGGCTCTGTACTTATACATCCCGTTATTGTGCTATTGTAAAACATGTATGTATGCTTGTCATCCCTTGTCATGTCATTTCTACATCCCTTTTTATGTTTTTTTGATACATACATGAAGTGCCTCTGTATTTATACATGCCGTCATTGTGTTATTGTCCTATGGTAAATTTGTGTATTTTTGTCTTTAATCTTTGCTAATATGCTTGGTCTATATGCCATTTTTAGCTTCTTTCTTACATATTTGTTTGTTTTTTTTAGTGATTAAGGTTATAACTATATGTCTTTTTTGTTTTGTTCACGCATCGTTGTCAATATAATGGAATTTGATTTATTTTTGTCATACAAGTGAGAGGTTTAGCTAGCTATAAAACCAGGTTCAATTCGCCATTATCTACATAAGAAAATGCCTGTACCAAGTCAGGAATATGCCAGTTGTTATCCATTCGTTTGATGTGTTTTATCTTTTGATTTTGCCATTTGATTAGGGACTTTCCGTTTTGAATTTTCATCGGAGTTCCGTATTTTTGTGATTTTACTTTTTATTTTGTAGTTTCTTTTCACTTGAATCTCTCTCCGCCCACTTGTTTCTAATCATCCACCATTTTCAATAACTGAGACGTATAGGCTGTATTTATAATGCACGATAGAACATGGAACAAGTTGTATAACCTTCAATTTATCATTGAGAACAATTATATCAATTAAAAACGGGATACCATTACCAAAATCAGACAATAACGTAATGAAATTTTGATATTATGGTGTCTGAATGATATACTAAAACAATTTTACAACCATTGTTTCGAACCATAAGATTAAACTGTAAATGTTTTTGTAAAAGTTTGCACCGCATGACACCTGGCCTTTAACCTAAATAAATTAAATTGTGTATGAAAGACAACACACAGCTTCATTTCAAATCCAGCTGATATTGGTTTAAGAATATTTGTAGTGTTAATTTTTGTTTAACTTGTGCTATTTTATCGCGAAAGTGAGGGATAGAGAATTCTGTCGTCAACGTCGGCAGCGTCAACATTTAGGTTCAATCTATGGTCGAAGTGTTTTTATGCAAACATCTTGGACTTTTATGGAACTTTGACAGAGGCTTTTTTAAGATAGATAAAGGCAACAGTAGTATTCTTCTGTTCAAAAGTCATAATTCGATTTAGCTATAAAAAGTAAAATCACAAAAATACTGAACTCCGAGGAAAATTCAAAAACGGGAAGTCCTTTATCAATGGCAAAATCAAAAGCTCAAACACATCAAACGAAAGGATAACAACTGAATTTGTTAGTATGGCAGTCGCATCAAATTCTATTATACTGACAACGATGTGTGAACAAAACAAACAGACATAATAGGTAAAAATGTCAAAAATAGCGGTACAGCAGTCAAGATTTTGTTATAATCTTAATCACTATAAAACAAACAAATATGTAACAAAGAAGCACAAAAAGGCATATAGACAAAGCACATTAGCAAAAACGAAAGACAAGAATACAAAAATATTACAACAGCACAATAACACAATGACGGGATGTATAAGTACAAAACCACGCCATTTGTATCAAAGAAACACTAAAAGGCATATAGACAAAGCACATAGGTAAAAATGAAAGACAAGAATTAATACAAAAGACAGAATCGAGAGTAAAATTTTGAAATTTTAATTTTTTTAAATGTTTCTTTATTTCACTGTTCATTCTGATAGGTGTAATACCACTATTATTTCCCCCTTACATGTATTAGTCTTTGTTAAATTAACACTTTTCATAATTTTTTGCAGAATTTATCTTTGTCTCAAATAAAGAAATATTTGGTTTGAGTTAAGTTTTATCCTGTCCAGTTCTACAGACAAAATTTCACATTACATTTCATTGCATATAAGATAATACCTATCCCTGGAAGTTAGCCAATCAAATTTCACCCTTGTTTTCCTGTGTATAAGCTTTAGTAACCATATAGCCTCAAGTTTCCAAAATATTCGTCATGATAGAATATAATGTGGACCAAAAAATGATCAAACTTTTATCTCATCTGCAAATAAACAGTTGAATATACTACAAAAGATGACTTTAGGATGATAAATACTACTAATGGACATCTTTGTCTTCATTATAAAATCCCTTTGGGTCCATTTTCACCTCTCATTTCCTACAAATTTCAACTCTTTAGGCCAATAAATCAAAAGTTTGGGTAACTTCACACATTCATTAAAAACAAACGTGATAAAAATGAGTATTTCAAGTATTCAAGCTCAATGAATTATCCATATAAAAGTTTACTGACTCCTTTGAGGTTTCAATAAGCATTTACAAAGCGCTCCAGAGAGGGACATAAAAAGCTTCCCTTTTTGTGAATAATTTGTTTTTACTGCTTCAAAAATAATTTCATTTACTTATAACTGTATATTTATTAAAGTACTACTTAAAAAAAAGTATTCTATTGTAGCAAAATATAAGAAATAAGGAGAAAAAATCAGAAAAATCTCCACAAAACACTGAGTATGGCCTGCGCTGTCTTCTTATAGTCATGGTCCCATTTCAAGGCAATTTTCTCATCAACTATGTTTTTGAGACTCTATCCACTTAGAATATTTCATTTAAATAGCATGAAATTTTTACAAATGAGAGTACATACAAGGTCAAAGGTGCATGTGCAGCTTCTCACAATAGGTGTTATACCACCATTGCTTTTCGCTATTAGTATTTGTTAAATTTGCACAATTCAAAAACATGTGCAGAATTTATCTTTGTCTCAAATAAACAAATACTTGGTTTGAGTAAAGTTTTATCCTGTCCAGTTCTACAGACAAAATTTCACATAATATTTCATTGCATATAAGATAATGACTATCACTTGAAGTTAACAAATCAAATTTTACCCCTTTATTCGTGTGTACAAGCTTTCGTAACCATGTAACTTCAAGTTTCCAAAATATTCGACAGAAACACCAAATAAAAAAAGAACATTGCTTTGAAACACCCAAGATATATGTTTATGATTTATGATATATATGTTTTACTGCAATGAAATGTAGGTTTGATTTCCTACGATTGTCAAATTCAAGGAAATATTTTTTTCGATCATTTTTCGTATGCAACCTGATGTGACGTAATATGATTTGATGGTATTACACCAAATGATATGACTTTTTTGCAGATGACATTCCGTTACAGTCTCGGGTTCAATTTAAGTATTTAGACATCAAACATCTTTTTCAAACCTTAATAGAAGTTTATAAAATCTTTAGCCCGTGTTTTTTTGTATGATTAAGAGATAATGTCTGAATCAAAATTGTATTATAGATTTCTATTTTTTGTGTATTTAACTGATAATTTGACTTATGGTCTGTTTTGCAGTTAACAAGTACATACACTTTGCATTACATAGTTTAAATATCACTTACTTGTTAAACCTCCTTAAACATAAAAGTAAGCTTTTCAAGACCGAGAAATAGCATCAAAAGATAACAGTTTGTTTTTTAAATTTGTTTTCCGTTTTTTACCGACGGTATGTCTGCAGAACTCTTCACCAATTGTTTTGATAAATAATAGAAATTTACCGAAATCTTTCAATATTGCACGACATTGTGTTGTTGATATAAACTCAAAGTACACATATAATAAATGAAACAGTAAAATATTTGCTATGATTGGAGACATTTTGAAAAAAAACTCTTAGTTCATGTTAAATGATTTATGAGTAATTTGTCAATAACCATGATACTTCTTCCGAATGGATGATGACATAAAAATACACTACCTTAATATTTCAGATTAAGATAGGGCTCTTTTGATCTGAATAAATATCTTAACAAAATAGGAAAAAGTCCAAGTGAAAATTGTAAAAACGGTAAAGTCACAGACGATATTGTACACATTCTTCTAGTCTGCTAGAAATATGATGCGCAAAGAAAAAACAGATGTTTAAAACTCTTTTAAATCAAAGAGTCATAGATCTCTCATTGAACGCTTTCTTTCCGGGTACATACATACTTTTATTCCCTTATTGCATTACTATTTACGGGAAACTAATATACTTATACTAGTAAGAAAATAAGGAAGACTCTTAAATAAGTATCATCAATACATGCATATGAATATATCATTTAGGTAAAATAAATATTCATCTATAACCTATGTACATAATGTTTTTCTAAGATAGTGTCTCAAGGTCAATTAGTTCACCATTACAAAACATGCACAATAAAAGAAAAAAACATCACCCGGATCTGAATGTTTTATTTAATATCAATAGAATAATGATAAGCCACAAGTGCATTGCACATTTCACCTTTGTGTCGATCCACTGAGCGTAATCAAATAGACTTTTTCTACCTGTGTTGTAAATCAATCATCTTTTAAACACCCGTACGTAACTGACCACGCAATGCACGGAATTGATTTTTACAAGTCTCAAAATTCAAGTTAAACATACTGGTCTACTGCAGATTTGTAGTAACCTCCGATACTAAATCATTTAACATTATAAGTTAGAAAAAAAAAGGAAAAAGAGAAAAAATACAATATCACTCTAAGTGTCCCACAAACCGACTATTACGGTCATTTTATTAGAAATTGACATAAACAAACAAGCAAAACAACACAATAAGCTGATATATTTAAAAATAGAAGCACCTGATACAGTCTTTTCTATGACATGTTACTAAATTTTGTCTTAATAATTTAACAGTACATGTTAAAAACAAAAGAAAATTTAAGAACAAAAGAAAATACAATATCACTATCAGATTTTAGCAAACTGACATATTATTAAAAAATTATAAAAACAAACAAACAAAGACAATAAGCTGATATATTTCAGAATAGAAGCATGTGCTCAATCCTTTTCTATGACAATAAATCGCTGTCACTGAAATTTGTAATAGAGGATGTCAGTTAGACAAACACCACACACAGAGTATTGTAAATATATGCACAACAATGTACTATTGTTTCGCCGACAATCTCAGTACTTAGAACAAAATCAAACAATTGCATTGTTTTAATAACATACTGGTATTAATATTTTTTCATATTTTTCTATGTTTTCCTCTTATATATATATTACATTACTAAATACCAGTATTTCTTTGGTATGCTATTCGGAATAATATATACGCGACCGTTCTGGAAAAGGAACGGCTACAAAATCTCAATCCTTAACGAAGAATTCTTTATCTGCTACATCAATCGTGGGAGACGTCCTCGCATTGTTAGCATTTAACTAGCACATGCCTAATTCTATGTTTTTAGCTAGAATAGCCTACCGAGAGGATAATTTAGGGACTATAAACAAGTTCTTATTAGCTAATTATCTTCAATACTTTATCCTTACGCCCATAATTTTTCTAAAATCCTGGAAACACAATGGGAATTTTTATTGTTCCTTCCAGCTGCACTACTTGGAAACTACTGCAAAATATTTACCAGGATATTGTATAGATATTTAAAATTAAAACGTAGGATTTTTGCGAAAAATCATTTAATCAATATATGCTTTATTTTTTACAAGTATATCACAGACGACAAAACGGTGAGCAACTTGATTAAACTTCTAAACAGTATTATGATACCTATCAGTTAATAAATTACATTCATTAGGAACTATCATATATTGATTTGCTTTCTTTCATTTCTCCTTTGAATTTGTTTTTTTGTGTGTTTTGTTTTTTTACTTAAATTTTTTTTATATGTATACTTTATTGTAACACAGTCAACCCTTTTCGTCACAGTGTCCTGTAAATACTCACCAAAATGTAATACTAAAATTGTATAACGAATGAGTGAATATACATAATATTTATGTTATATGAATTTAAGGCGCAATTACTATATAAGTAAGCCGCCTAACAAAACCAATAAGCACAACAATAAACATACACCACATTTTAAAACACTGATCAGTGTCACTTCCGATGATTATTTCCTTCTTCATGTAAACTGCTGTTGTTGACATACCCACACATAGCAGTCTGTGTACAAAATGTGCTTCTGGTCAATCGTGGAGATCATGGATTCACCTGCTGAAGGTAATATATACACGTAAATGTTTATTAGATAAACCTTTAGTAAATATCTTCCATTCAGGAAGTCAAGTACAATGTACATAATTTTTTCATTGAGGTTCAACATATGTATTTTAGATAAAATATAATTTGGTGTGGCGGCATGGTAATAATCATCCTTTACGATAGACAAAATAGCTGATCAGAAAGGTACACCATCTACTTACCACTATACATCATGTAATATGTTACAACCCTAGATAAAGACGACGAGGAAAGGCATTACATTATTTACTTAGTGATAAATATTCCGTATCAACTTCACTTCACAAATAATACACGATGGTCTTGAGGTAAATATTCCGGGTACTGACGTTGTTTATCGTCTTAATAACGTGTTAAATTATTCTTTTATTTGTTTTATAAATATCACTTTTACGGTTTAGTATGTTTTTGGTGATACACATTAGACGGACCCAGTCTGTACTTATTTATCCCGTTATATGTTATTGTTCTATGATAATTTTTGTATTCTTGTCTTTCTTTTTCGCTAATGTGCTGTGTCTTTATGCCTTTTTGAGTTTCTTTGATACATATGACGTGGGTCTGTACTTATACATTCCGTCATTGTGTTATTGTTCTATGATAATTTTTGTATTCTTGTCTTTCATTTTGGCTAAATGCTTTGTCTATATGCCTTTTTGTGCTTCTTTGTTACATATTTGTTTGTTTTTATAGTGATTAAGATTATAACACAATGTTGACTGCTGTATCACTATTTTTGACATTTTTACCTATTATGTCTGTTTGTTTTGTTCACACATCGTTGTCAATTTAATGGAATTTGATGCGACTGTACTTAGTCAGGAATATGACAGTTGTTATCCATTCGGAGTTCAGTATTTTTGTGATTTTACTTTTTGATGTGTTTGAGCTTTTGATTTTGCCATTTGATTAGGGATTTTCCGTTTTGAATTTTCTTCGGAGTTCAGTACTTTTGTGATTTTACTTTTTACATCGACAACCGAAAGATATATTTTCATGTAGCATAGGTATTGGGTGGTCTATGGTGCTGGACGCGGTGTTGCCACGATGTCACAGAAGCAAATTTTCGAATCCAGCTGAGGGAAGAACAAAAATTTGCGGAAAAGGGATAGATAGGAATTAATAAAATCGTTTTATTCAGGAAAAAATATAGTACTTTTACTATATCCATATAGGAAAATATTATGAAGTTAAAGGTGCCTAACCACAAAGGGGAAATAAAATCGTTGCCGTATTTTAAATAAACAGACTAATGTCATTTTTTAAACATTCTAATTATTATCTTTACAGACAAAGGGATATACAGAAAAGTAAAATAACAAAAATACTGAACTCCAAGGAATAATCAAGTCGGAAAGTTCCTTATCAAATGGCAAAATAAAAAACTCAGACACATCAAACGAATAGAAAACAACTGTCATATTCCAGACTTGGTACAGGAATTTCCTTACGTAGAAAATGGTGGATGAAACCTGGTTTTACAAGTGTGATCACCTACTATATTAGTACCGTCGTTTATATTTTTCCCTTATTTTCCGTCCCCATAAACTGGGGATATTCTTAGGTTTTCTGGAAGGGTAAGCGAATCCTGCTCCACATGCGGTAACATCATGTTGCTGATGTCAGTATCGTTTTTTGTCTTCTTTCCATATTTCTTTGTGGTCATAGCGCTGTCTATATTTTTTACTCTTATGATTTTTAATACCCCCTTTTGTATTTTCTCTTTTTTTGACCATGCCTTGATGATATTTGAACTCTAAACAAACAAGTGTATGCTAATTATACATGAGAAATTCGTCAAAGAGATTTTACTTGAAATAAAATTCAAATTGGACTCCACTACTTTTCTTTTTCTTCAATTGAATATTGCAATTTCAAACATAAAACACTACACTGATGTTAACGACAAACAGGTCGATTTTTTCCTACTTTCAATTTCAATTTTTACTTAACGGTAAACGTCTTTTTGGACTTTATTCCAGTGTATGTATTTATATAATAACTAATTAGCTATGCCCGTATCAGGTGCACATGAGTTTAGATTTTTGATGAACGAAAACAGGATTTACTTGCTTGACTATAAAACAACATCATATGTTTTCCAAGAATCAAAGCATGCAGCATACTAACAAGGGTCATGTCTTTTATGTTTAATGCTTTTTGTCATTGATGTTTGTTTAATTTCTATTAAGCTGGGGTCACGCATTCACGATTTTTACTGCCGTCATTGACAGGACCATTCCAGAGTTAAATTTGTCAAAAGTCTGATCAAGATCCTGTGAATCGTGACAGGTAATTCAAACTTTAAAACGGCGTTCACACAGTGCCGATTATGGCTCACGTTTGAGATCAGACAGCGCTAAGACATAAAAAGTTATAAAGTCGGATTACTATCCTCACAAATCTGAAATGTCGTAACATTGTCTTAACGAAGCCGTATACGTTTGTAACATATTCCTAGGGATCGGGAATGGTCCGGAGAGGTCGGCCAAGCAACCCGACAGTTAGGTGCGTCCCGTAACATTCGGAGAAGCTCAGCCGATGTTGTCTAGTCGGATTAAAATCGTGACTTTGTCGTGACAGATTCTGATATATCGGATCAAAATCGTAACAATGTTCTGTGTTTTCTGGACGTTGTCCGCTGGAACGTGCACGATCTGGAGAAATTTTTCATTGCTGTGTTTTTGCCGATTGAGTCAAGATTGCATCCAGATCTAGTCGAAGGCGAACCGTTCCGGAAAAGTCCCGTTATTAGAACGAAATTCGGCAATGATACACACGTCAGAGTCCCGACAATTACAGAACACAATACGACAAGTCCAGACAAAGCCATTTGCAATGCAGTACAGCAGACTGTGATAGGATTGCGTTCAAACAGTACCTGACCATACCGAATATGGCGACAGTTTTGTAACGGATATCTTCCGTCAGCGTCGCTTCACTGTCTGGTCACTGTCTGATCTATGTCGGATCATATTCGGTAGAATAGGGACGCTTTCGGGACAAATTCGGTCGTTTTGTACCATGCGAAAGATACAAATCGGATTAGAATCGGATTGAGAACGGGATAATCGGAACAAATTCGGTTGGAAACGGCTGAAACTGGACGCTTCCTGAACAATGGTTGATTGGTGACGTGATTCTATAAATGTTTTTACAAATTTTTATTAAAGTTTGAATTTCCAGGCACAATTCACAGGATCTCGATCAGATTATTGACAAATTTCAATCGGGAATGGTCCTGTCAAAAACGGCATTAAAAAACGTGAATGTGAAATCCCAGCTTGATTAAAGTTTGTTAAAACATTTATTGAATCACGACAACAATCAGATATTGTTCAGGAAGCGTCCATATTCCGTAGGAATCTGTTACGAACGTATACGACTTCGCCAAGACAATAATAGGACATTCCAGATCAATGAGGATAGTATTCCAATTTTTTTACTTTTCGTGTCTTAGTGCTGTCTGATCTCAAACGAGAGCCATAATCGTCTCTGTGTGAGCGCCGCATTACCCCCGTCACATAAGGTCACAATCGCACTGTGATCTCTGAAAAAAATGCTAATTTTGACGATCGTAGTGCGATTGTGTAGATCGCAGTAAGGTCATGGAACGGTCGTGGTGAAGTCTTCATGATCGTGATGAGCGTGGAACAACTTTGAACATGTTCAAAACAATCGTGGTGCGGTCGTGGCGAAATCAGGTCGTAGTAGAAGCGTAGTGAGATCGCTGTACCATCGAAGCGAGAGCGTAGCGAAAGCGCGATTCTAGTCGGAGAGACTGCACTAAGATCTCACACTGACGTTACCACGACCTCACTACGGCCATCACGTTCTCGCCGAGACCCAACCACGCTTCTACTACAACTATACCACATTTATACCACGCTGTTCAAGACAATAGTACGATTCTAGCACGTTCATGCCGTCCTCATCACACTCTTCTTACGACCCGACTACGTTCATACTACGACTATTTCGAGTTCTAGTCATGCTCATTGTCATTGACACATAAAATATATATAAAAGCTCTCCAGTGTATGTTTGCTACATCAATTTCAATTGAACCAAGGAAAGACAAGACCATTTACATGTAGAAATGCTTCTACAATCATTAACACAGATACAAAATCTAAAAGACCAGGCCATGATATTGTTATTGAGAGAGCGTCACTTGATCTTGATGGACCAGCAATAGGTTGTGATTCAGGTTAGATTGGTCTGTCAAAATTCTCTACTTGTATCAGGATTCGTATCAGAAGCCCATCTGCCTCTACTTCTACTCCTACTACCACGCCCACTAGTTCTTGTAGATTTTGGTGGCATGACTGTGTTGTTTCCGAAAAATTTACATTTTAATGAGAAATAGAAGGAATGGAACAGTATTTATATGGAACACGATATTGATGTTATTGCTGAGAGCGTAGTAAGATCGCGGAATGAACGTGGTATGATCGCAGTATGACCGTGGTAAGAGCGTGCTATAATGGCAGTAGAAGCGTGGTAAGATCGTGTTGCAATCGGATAAATCGTGGTATGGTCGTAGTGAGAACGTGATGAACGTAGTAAGATCGTGATAATCGTAGTGAGGTCGTAGAATAAGCGTGATGAGAACGTGGTTTAATCGTAGCAGGATTGTTGTAACAAGCGTAACGAGGACGTAGTAGCATCGTGAAAACAACAAACGTTTACATTATCATGACGCTCATACTGGGACATCACCACGATCTGAATTTATTTCAGATCGCGGTGAGCGTGGTGCGATCGTTGTCTAGTGTGACGGGGGCTTCACATTACACGACATTATAAAGAAATAACAATCTAATACTGTTAATCCAGTCAATTTATGCAGAAAATCATTAAACATCATTTGAATTGCATCAGAAACTTCGTATTTTGTGTCCAGAATGTCTGAAATACTGAAAGTATACTAAAGATAATGATGGTAGAAATTAATGAAAAAGGGAGAATTTTTTTCTTTTTTATGTCATTAACGGAGTAATATTTTTCATTACAATATGAAAATAAGTAGATTCTTTATTATAAGAATCACAAACATATTGTATGAGGAAGCTTAATAATTTAAAACCAAAAAATTGTATTTTTAGGACAAAACTAAGATTTTTACCGTAACATGTCCGCTAACAGGAAACCGGAAAATTCGTGAGATGTAACAATACTTCAGTATTTGAAACCTCACCACTTGTTTAAGGAAACTGACATTTGATGACAAAGAAATATGCGTTTTAAGGCAATAACTAAAATTGTTATAAAAAATCGCCGAAAAGAGGAATCTGGAAATTTTGCCAATTTTATCCATAATAAATGCTGAAATAGTTGAAAATTAAAAGGAATAAATCTCTTATGACAAAAAATTTGATCGATATCTTAGTCAAGGTATTCCTTAAAAGACATCATCAAAACAGAAAAAGTAAATATAATGTATCTCACTGCAAATTTAAAGCGGCTATGGCACCGGTTTTCACGAAATTATTTGCTTTGCTTGATGTTTATCATGCAAGATCTCCTTTCAACAAAATGAAATATGAATTAATTATATCGGGATAAGAAAATCTAACAAATCTTGTCACAAATTGCCTTCACTCTCACTGTAAAAAAACAGCAGCAATACAAATAATCAACCCGAGGGGCCCATCAAGTTTTAAGTTACGAATATGCAAATTATTCGCGGGGACTGCATAACATTTTCAATAAACTTGCTGAAAACGAGAAAAAAAAAGGAAGCACACACGACTACTAGACTTTCTAGGGGGACGGAATGGAGATTTTTTGCTGGTGGAATTAACGTTTGCAATTGTATAGATCCCTGCGTTTTACATCGAGGGACATTATATTTATTGTCATCCTGTCTTAGACAATTTCACTTATTTTCAGTTCTTACCAGGCCAGGATATTCACTTCTAAAATCTTTCTTTCATAAAAAATGCAATTGAATAATATACACATACCTTAAGAATGTTTCATTGGAACATGTCTGTCTAAGAAAAAGGAAAATATTACAGGGAACAAAATTGAATCCCTAATCCTTAATCCAAATGTTGCAAAACTAGATCACACAGTGAAGCTACAAACAAGATGACCATTAACTTAAACAATTATAAGGACATAAAAAAGCAAATGATTGCAAATCAGGGTCTTAAAGGGTTCGCCACTACAAAAAGCTAGCTTAAGTAGCTGCTGCTATTTGTTGGATACTACCGCTGAAGAAATCAAAAGTAGAAGCCGAATTCCATATACAATGTATAGTCCCTTTACTATATTATGCAAAATTGAATATAACCAAAGGACAATTAAAATCATAAGTTGATGAAAAATAGACAATATCATTTTGTTATTTATCTCTGGAAGCACATGGTATTATTATTTAGGGAATGGTCTTAAGGATGATCGCGCCTCTTGTTTTTTAATTTCTGCCAGATATTCGGAATCCTCTGGTTTTATCCATGTAGTACCACTAAAAACATTTCCCCACTAACCCCTACTTTTCTTTTCATTATTGATTGCATATAGTTTAAAATGTTTTCTTTGAAGACCTTATTAAATGCTCGTTATTTTTTCATCGTTTTTGAAAGAAAAAGGGTGTCAATGTTAAATATATGATAAGTCTAGAGAGAATTATTTCCACCCAAAATTTTAAATGATTTATATCTCGAAAACAAGCACACGGACACTTCATTTTTTTTCTGCTTATTTAGTTCCTTTATTTATATGCTATCAATTTATAACAATACAGTCTTTTAAAAAGGTTTCTATTTAACAGAGTAGCGAACATCCTGAAATTGGTGTTATACTTTATCTGAAAGAATATACTTATCCGTAATAATATCATTATTAAACTAAAGCAATAAATAGAACCTACTAAAAGTGTTGATGACTTAATCAATTATGATAGTATATGGGTTAATTCTGCCATTTTGGATCGTACAATAGCATCGGTATAGTCTTTCAATAAAATAAGGACGTTTTGAGACAGGAGTGCATGTTGTTTGGAAGACTTCATTTATAGCGAAGTGTGTAAAGATGTAAATAACAGTTACAATACACCCACTTCATGAAATTGCAGTAATTCCGAATACATTTATGGCCCCAGTTCACATGTTACAACAGGAGACCTTAACATCGTCCATGACCGAGAGTAAATGACCTAAGTATTGTTCCAAGCAGAACCAGATACAATGAAAGTTCCAACTATGTACTGGCTTCCGAAGCTGTACAAAACACCTTACAAATATAGATTTATTTCGTCTTTTAGCCATGGTCCACTACTAAACTGTCTATTATACCTACTAGTACAATCAAAAACCTGGTAATAAATTATTCAAATAAGGCCTTTGGAAATAGTGGAATTAATTACTTTTGGAGTGTCAAAAATTCGTTTGAAGTACTTGATAAATTGCATGCTTATATTGGTGATTTCAAATCTGTTCAAAGTTTTAATTTTTCTACCCTTTATACCACTTTGCCTCATAATCTTATTAGGAAAAAATTCACACATTTAACAAGTGAGAATGCGAATATATATGTTCAAACTCTTTTAGGTCATTTTTCAGTAACAAAAAACAAAAGATCTATGTCATTTGGACCTGTTTTGATACTATAACTGCCCTCAAATATTTGCTAGATAACATTGATGAAGACATAATCTTTCAATCAGTTAATTGCGGTCTGAAGCTGGTATGTCAGTAACTGCTAGTTGTCCTTTGTTAATTTATGTATCATTGTAATTTTGCTTAGTTTCTTTTGTTACCTTTTCTGACATCGGACTCGGACTTCTTTTAAACTGCGTTTCACTGTGCATATTGCTGTGTGTTAGTTTAATCTACATCGGATAGAGGTATAGGGGAGGGTTGAGATCTCACGAAACATGTTTAACCCCGCCGCATTTTTGCGCCTGTTTCAAGTTAGGAGTCTGTGGCCTTTGTTAGTCTGTATGTTTATTTTAATTTAAGTTCATTTATATGTTTTGGAGTTAAGTATGACGTCCATTTTCAATGAACTAGTACACATTTATGTTTAGGGTCAACTGAAGTCTGACTTCGGGTGCGGGATTTTCTTGCTGTGTTGAAGACCCATTGTTGGCCTCCGTCTGTGGTTTTTTACTCTTTGGTCGGGTTGTTGTCTCTTATAGGGGTAAATTCAGTAAAAAATCTCCCATTGACTTTAATGCTAATCTATGTCTTGAATTAAATTTATACCTGATTTACCTTTAGAAATTGGAAGCTTTCATATATCATTCATGAAAGTGCAAATGTAGCCCTATCTTTTGCAACAATAAAAACATAGGGTCATGCGGCATTTTTGGGCATTCACATGGCCTTGTTTACAAACACTGTAGATTCGCACTTAATTCCTTTACTGACCCCTATTACTTTTCAACCCTGTAGTAAAAAAATTAAGTACATTCAGCATTCATTTTTTTTTTTTTTTTAACTCTAGTTTTGATCCATCTATCAAAAAATATTTATTACAAACATTATCTACCAATCAGAAGAGCACAGGACTTCAGTTTTGTACTGAAAGCTCTCCCCCAAATAGGCGGTCCCTGATGACGTATATTTATTTACTGAATTTACCCCTATAAGGGACTTTTTAACTTCTTTTTCTACTTTTTTGTATTAATCATGTAAGTTATCCAATTTTCAAGTTCCAGTTTCAATACAACATTCATAAAGGCTGAACTTGTAAAAATAGCGGAAAATTTATACTACAGCCCATACTGCGGCCAATGTATATTTGGTATATACAGTTGCACATTGACTGTTTTTAAAAGAATGGTGTAAAATACTATGCTTAAAAAATATGAATTGTTTTCTGTGTTTGCTTTGACCAGTATTGCAAGTACATCTAGGAACTAAAGTCTTGATGTACTCTTAGTTAAATTTTGCCTTATATGGAAGTTTTTAATTAAATACCCTGAAAAAGACCACAAAAAGAATTTTCAAAGGCTTTTTAAGCAGTTTCATACCATAAAAAAACAACAATTATGTTTCATTTTACTAAATCTGTGTTTTAATTACTTGTAAAATTCACAAAATGTCATTGACAACCACTCTGCAGAAATTCCTGTTACCCCAACATCAGGATGGTTTCTTCGCCAAAACTAGACGGCCAAAACTGAAGTAGAAAAAAGTGCCAAATATGAAAAAAATAAGACTGGGTATGACCAAACTTTGCATTTGGAACATTAAAGTAACAATTTAGAATATTTAAAAGCAATTATTTAACATAGCAAGCCAATTACAAACATTTCAACACTAGTTTTATAGATGAAGGGTATGTAATCATGAAAAGTTGTCTAGAATTTTTTTTACTTAAAGAAACGCAATGAATTATGTAAAAATAAATGAATATCTTTATACGGTCAGATTATTCGAGTGTTAAAATACTTGAAAAGTGCTTATTTACAACTTGATCTACAACTTAACATGCGGAACACAGCTAAAAAAAATACACCATGTCAAAGGGAGGTAATTCTGATTTTCCATATGATTTTACACATTATTAGGAGAAATAAGTGCAAAATATGGTGTAAAATGGGGAGAATATTTATGCCTTTCATTAATATCATAACTCTCAAGTGTAATTTCTATTGTTTTTTTTTTCAATCTGGACACACAACTGATTTTTACAATATGTCCCATGCTTCCTACGACAGTACACTCAGTGCATTCTGGATTGCCTCAGTTAAGTATAGAAATTTGTATAATAAACACTTTTAACTGATTCCAAAAGGCTTCCATTGCATTAATATTTACAGGAAATGAGTTTTGTGATTATTGTGTGGCCTTGAACAAGTACAGTGACAGAGTGCATATTTTCCTATAGGGGTAAATTCAGTAAAAAATCTCCCATTGACTTTAATGCTAATCTATGTCTTGAATTAAATTTATACCTGATTTACCTTTAGAAATTGGAAGCTTTCATATATCATTCATGAAAGTGCAAATGTAACCCTATCTTTTGCAACAATAAAAACATAGGGTCATGCGGCTTTTTTGGGCATTCACATGGCCTTGTTTACAAACACTGTAGATTCGCACTTAATTCCTTTACTGACCCCCATTACTTTTCAACCCTGTAGTAAAAAAATTTAGTACATTCAGCATTCATTTTTTTATTTTTTTTAACTCTAGTTTTGATCCATCTATCAAAAAATAATTATTACAAACATTATCTACCAATCAGAAGAGCACAGGACTTCAGTTTTGTACAGAAAGCTCTCCCCCAAATGGGCGGTCCCTGATGACGTATATTTATTTACTGAATTTACCCCTATACACATTCCCCATTTCCATTCTCTATTTTTATTTTCATTCAAATGAAGAAAATTTTGTGATTTGATTTTTTCATTTCGACTGTTTTACCGATACAGAATATTTTTGGATTGATTTTAAAATAATAAACTTAGCCTTATAAGGAGAGCTAATTCGATCAAATAGCTTCATACTGCTAAAAAACGAGGTCCAATTTCTTAGCCGGCATGACGTAAAAACTACGAATAAAAAACTTAACTTTATATATAAATAATACAGGACAATGGTGTAGTTTAGAAATTATACCATTCCAGACCCTTTTGTATTCCACGTAATTAATATTACCAATAATTTACAAGTTCCAGGTCAAATCCGATACCAATACAAATAGTATATATCATGTAGTTTCAACTTGTAGTTAAATTAATCCTCTAGAAAGAGAACCAGGAGTTCTCCCAGTAGTTTGTTACACTATGGTACACTATTTAACAAGTCTGTATTTTCCACTTCATTACCCCTTTTAATTTTGGTTAATTAGTAATAATTTAATTCAATTTATAGTAAGTTTATTGTAGTAGCAAAACCAGGACGGGTTCAAACAGTTTCAAGCAGAAAGATTTTGACAGCATAGAAACTGTGCACATTACAATCAGCATGACTCAGATAACAATACGAGTACTAAAATTCCAGGTTAAAATAAGGCATAAGTTCTTCAAATCAGTCTCGGATTGTTTTAAATTTCTTTATGTATTTTATGAAAGATATGTTTTCAGATTTTATACACAGCAATGTTTTTTTTTAGTTTTCTTTGTATTCATATGGTTTGGAGTTTGACACATTCCCCGTTTCCATTCTCAATTTTCCATAATAATCCTATTCTACTCGCTCAAAACAAAACTATATGAACAAGAACTGTATTGTCCTTTCTAGTTAAAAATACTCGATAGCAAGTAAGCTTACTAAATGAAGTAGAAAAAATGGTAATTTTAACTAAGGCTACTATATTTTAAAAACATGTACTACTAAGGATTCTCTGTAATTTGGTAAGCTATAACATATACTAGTTTTTTTGTCAGTCAGCTGTATAATGCCTACAATATGTGTCATTTTTCACTTTTTTTTTATTGAAAGCAAGCTCATTGACCTCCAATTTTCATTATATTTTTTAATATAGCAGTATATAAATTACATGTGTATACATGCGTTTAAATACCACATGCTACTTTAAGCATATCATATCCTGAGTCAAATTAAATGCTGTGATTTTTGTATTTTGAAACAGTTGCTTAAACTGTCTATCTGGGATAACTTATTGTTTCTTCTGAATGTATTTTTATTTATTTTTCTCGTTGAATTGTTGAATCGTCAAACTAACGTACACACCACATCGTCTTTTGTCCAAACTTATAAAATGTCAAAACAACTTTAAAAAAAAAGTTTATTTTTCTAATAGGTGATTGATGCTGACAAAAGATGAAAAACAGCGTTCATGACTGAATACTGTGGATCAGAGTTGTTCCTAAGAAGCTAGAAAATTAGTCATGGCTTCGATTTCACAACTCACAGAAGAAGAGAGAAACTTCACAAGATTTTTCTTCCTCAATTTTAAAGTATCACCTGACATTGCAAGGCGATTCTTTGACGGAGTATTTCCACCAATAGACTTAGCTCAAACTATAAACAGTAGTATGCCTGATATAATTAAGTTGAACAAATCAAAAAGAATCAACGCATCTCAGTTAAATATTCTTAGGGGAGTCACAGGAACGATATGGACACAATATCTTCAAAAGGTACATAAATATTTATTAGTATGTTAGAACTGATATTGTTTGTTTCGCCTGCGACGAGATATAGATATTACTAGCCTGAGTTGACTATTTATATAAAGCTTAACATCTCAGGAGGATGCTTCATACTTTTTATGCAGATACCTTATGTCACGAAATTTCCTTCTGTAATAGGATAACTATATTTGGTTAATGGGTTCCTAGCAACGTCCACATATCCGTCAGACAGTGTTCACCAGACCTCGACCGCATTTCATTGATCAGGGATCAAGGTTACGTGATTGGGTCCGTTTCTAAAATACTGTAAGCAGTAGGTCAATTATATATGGTTTATAGAATGATCGTAAGGGGTACAAGATCATTTAATCTGACTTTGTCCACATTTGTATGATTCATTGGTAAGTGGTATGTTTTTATGTTTTTTCAAATACTTATAGCAAGACGTCAGCTGTATTAAGTGTATGGAAGAATTGTCAGATGTACAAGTCTGTAAGGTAGGTATCATCTGACCTTGACCTTTTTTTTCATGTTTAATTGGTAAATGTTAAGTTTTTGTGTTTTGTCTGGTTTTTTTTTATGAACAATAGATCAGCAATATTTGGTGTATGGAATAATTGTAAGATGCACATGTCTGTCTGTCGGGATTTATCTGACCTTGACCTCATTGTCATAGATAAAAATGTCAAGTTTATGTGATACTTACAGTAAAACCTTGAGTAACATGAATATACATGTTGAGGTCATAGGAATTTGAATAGCAACCCTTCTTTGTAGAAGATAGACACGCTTCTAGTCGTGTTAATTCACAAGGTAAAAGTCCACAGGAAACCTGTTATCCAACCCAGATTCATTATGCTGACTCCGAGCTCACCATTATTTGCTCTAACAGTTTTGTGTTTGATTATATGTCAGTAAACGAAAACCAATTCCTTTTACGTTAGCTTAAAATTGTAAAATCCACTATCACTTCCGTAAAAATGTCAAAAATCTTTCCAAAATATAAAAACATCTTTTACATGTACCGGGCTCTACAAACATATGAAAGTATACCACTACACTCTTTCCTATGAGCTGCGGATGAAGTTTAAATTATTTTGTTTAAGGCTGAGCTCCGGAAATGTTTTATGACCTCCATAATTCGAATTCTGGTTATCTATAAGCCATTGAAAACCTCATTAAATATTTCAAAACATTCATATTTTCGACTTCAGGGTAACCTGAAATGATTCTTGACGTCCATATTTCGATATTAGGATATCCTCAAATGTTTATAGAGGTCCAAAATAATTTCAAAACCTCCACGATTTTAATTCCAGGATATCTTGAAATGGAATTGTGGAGGTCATGAATATTTATGGACCTTCATAATCATTTAAGGATAATCTAACAACTAGATAAAGTTTGGAGTTGAACAGGTAAAAAGTCTGGATTAATAATACATTTAGCTCCATAAAGGGGGGCAACCATACCCCCTAAACCCGCCTCTTCTGGTACATGACGGCTATATAAGGCAGTGTTACCATATTTTCAGCATGTCTTCAGTTCTGTTAATTCCTTTCAGAGTACCTTTGTAGAATTGTTAGTAAACATTTTCGACTGCCTCACCTTGCGCTTTTTGGAAAACCAGAAATCAGCCTCTACCAATGTTCAACATCAGGTATAAATAAGAATATAATAAGTAATTTTCAAATGTTACATCCAAGAAGGGGCGGAGCAAACTGAGGCATCAAATTTTACTTCATATAATACAGGCTGTCTTAGAAATGTCTACCCATGTTAATTGTCTTTTCCATAAGTCAGTTTTAGCGCGTAGATGATGCGTAACATTAACAAGGGCAAACTTCTTAAAGTAACAAGCAAAATAAAAAAAAAATAAAAAAACAACCAATAAAATAAAATATCTTACAGTCTGGAATTAAATCAGTGTCATCTTTCATTTTAACTTCTTATTTTCAATAATTTAGAAAAAAGGGGGAATTATTGACACCCTTGTCCTCCCGGCTAATAACTACGCCTTTGTGTGTAGACAAAGGTTTGTTGAAATTAAAAATTGGAATAATAAATCCTTTTTTAAGTACCATAAGTATGATAAAGAAAGTTGAGTAAAAATCCTCTCTAGTAGATAATCGTTCAATTTATATTGCATTGATATATGGTCTAGCGCGTCGGACACAGTGCAAGGCGATTTGGTGCCATCTCAGTAGCATGAGTTCGAATCCCGGCCAGGGAAGAACAAAAAATTTGCTTCCGCAAATTTACAGATCTAACATTGTTGGGCTGTTATTTAGACGAATTATATATATAGAATGTGTTTTCAGCCTTGTATCGCCATCACTTGTGATCCGATGGATGAAATTTGTCATAGAGTTGTCACTGGTTCAGACGTACTTATAATATAATTATTTCTGTGACTGCATCCTACATTAATTTGTAAGATCCTTTACAATAGATAATTCAGCTGATCTGTAAACATTCAATCTTCATGCCTTATATATGATGTACTGTGTTACGATGCTAGATTAAAACTGATGAGGAAAGGTAACACCCGGCCACTGAAAGCTTTATTTTGTAGATCCTAGGTGGTCAAGTGGTCTAGTGCGTCGGGCACAGTGCAAGGCGATTTGGTGCCACGCTATCTCAGTAGCACGAGTTCGAATCCCGGCCAGGGAAGAACAAAAAAAAATTGCATCCTCAAATTCATAGATCTAACATTTTTGGGCTGATATTTAGACGAATTATATATACAGAATGTGTTTTCAGGCTTGTATCACCATCACTTGTGATCCGATGGATAAAATCTGTCATAGAGTTGTCACTGGTTCAGACGTTCTTATAATATAATTATTTCTGTGACTGCATCCTACATTAATTTTAAAGATCCTTAACAATAAATAATTCAGCTGATCTGTAAAAATTCCATCTTCATGCCTTATATATCATGTACTGTGTTACGACGATAGATTAAACCTGAGGAGGAAAGGTAACACCCGGCCACCGAAAGATTTAGTTTTGTAGAGCCTAGGTGGTCGAGTGGTGTAGCACGTCGGGCACAGTGCAAGGCGATTTGGTGCTATGATATCTCAGTAGTTTGAGTTCGAATCCTGGCCACGGAAGAGCAAAAAATTTGCTTCCGCAAATTTATAGATTTAACATTGTTGGGCTGATATTTAGACGAATTATATATATACATATAGATAAATATGTATGTTTTTGTCAAAAACATGTAACATTTGTTTATATGACAATAAAGATTATTAACTTTAGTATCTCATATCATACAAAGTAAAATCACAAAAAAATACTGAACTCCGAGGAAAATTCAAAAAGGAAAGTCCCTAATCAAATGGCAAAATCAAAAGCTCAAACACATCAAACGAATGGATAACAACTGTTATATTCCTGACTTGGTACAGGCATTTTCTTATGTAGAAAATTTTCTATAATTAAAAAAACAAACAAAACTAAAACAAAAACAAAAGGTCTCTTATTGTCATATAATCTACAAGAGAATTTCCAAGGAGTACACTTTTCAATAACAGAAACTCTCTGGGATCTGTCACTTTCATTTAGAATGTCAGGAATAACCTATTTTCCCCAATGCCATACACATGTTCCACAATTGATGCCTAGATTTAATTAAGATAGACATGGCCAACCTTTTTCACAATGTTATCACGCATGATTTATATTTCTTATCCTAAGATCAGTCTTTTCGTGCTGAGTTTGTAAAGATAATGTTGACTCTCGGTAATAATTCAAATAACCATAAATAAACAATATTACAAACATATGATTGTTACATTTTTTGGTTCTGCATGAATACTCGTTGTAAAGATGACTTAATTTCCAAAATATAAAATTCGATTTATTCAATTTCAAAGATACAAAATAAAATGACGAAAAAGGACAAATATATAAGATTATGATAATTATTCAAAATTCTTATATGACGTCTTTATAACGCTTTGAAAACAAAGCCGTGTTTTAATTAGCACAAAATTTGTTTGACACATGCGCACAAATTTACTGTTTATATTTTCGTTATTTTCATTGTTATTCTTATAAAATATATACATTTTAGCTGCTTACATAAACTTTTATCATATATTGTTGATCAAACAACATATATTACCCCGTTTTTAGTTTTTAAAAACATTGAATAAGAAAATGTAATGTACAGACTCCACGGGGAGGAAACGAGAACAGCCAAACATTTTTAAGTTATTTTCGTACGCTTCGATCCATAAAAATACTATATTTGTCCTATTAGAATCGAAATAATTCCTTAATGTCATGATCTATGCTCATTTTAACATGGGTAGGCATTATATTTGTCCCTATTTTACACTTTTTTCGCTTACGCCCAGCATTAAAATGAGCATAGAGCATGACCATGATGACATGAAGAAATTATTTCTTTAATATATATCATTAAAAAGTAAAATCACAAAAATACTGAACTCCGAGGAAAATTCAAAAAGGAAAGTCCCTAAATCCATTGTCTGGTTATATCTTATAGAAGCATATTGTGTATCATAAGTTTAAAAATAATAATCTATCTATAGCAAAAGCAAGAAGGTTTTGAGATTATATAATATCATATATAACCTTTTTTATTTCAGTATCATGAATTTTTTGTTGAAAAAGGTGCAATGATAGACAATCAAAATATGGATCGATGTATTCATGTAATAACAAACTAATAAATACATCATCAAAAATAATACACAACAGTCACCAATAGAAATGTTCGTTTTACCATGATTTAATAGTATTGTTTACATTATGTTATATTTAGAACAATCAGCCAGCGAACAATAAGGTGATATATCTAAAAACTATCGTTCGACGTAAAGACAAAATAGGGCCAACATAGAATTTGAAAACACATACACAAACACTTTGCACCATTTCGATTTAGTCTCTGGTTTTTATCTTCTTTAACTCCAAGAATTGTATATTGATTTTTAATTTAACTAAATTTTCAGCCGCAGTTTCTTTCAGACATTTTTCTATAAAAGGGCCGTCAACCCTTGATGCCCTGCAACGGTGCATTTTGTTTATAAATAGTAAAACACACGACACAGATTAAGATTTTGTATTAGATGAGCTTTTCAATGCGAAAAAATGAAGACTTATGATTAATTATGAAGATTTTGGTATACGAAAGCTTTCCATACGTATTGACTCCTTGTCGGGACAATAACACTTACAATAATTATACAGTTGTAATAACATGAGCAACACGACGAGTGCCACATGTGGAGCAGGATCTGCTTACCCTTCCGAAGCACCTGATATCACCCCCAGTTTTTGATTGGGTTCGTACGTGTTGCTGTTGTACCCCTATTTGTGACATTTTTACCTATTGTGTCTGTTTGTTTTGTTCACACATCGTTGTCAGTATAATGGAATTTGATGCGACTGTCATACAAGTGAGAGGTTTAGCTAGCTTTAAAACCAGGTTTAATCCACCATTTTCTACATAAGAAAATGCCTGTACCAAGTCAGGAATATGACAGTTGTTATCCATTCGTTTGATGTGTTTTTTTGATTTTGCAATTTGATTGGGGACTCTCCTTTTTGAATTTTCCTCGGAGTTCAGTATTTTTGTGATTTTACTTTTTACAGTTCAATATTACTTGAAAATTCTTAGATAGAAGTCAATCAAAGCACAGACTAATGAATTTGAATAATGTTATCCTCAAATAATCAGCATATTTTCCCAAAATTACATTGCATATCGACTAAAAACACAAAAATGACCAACAGATTCAATGTAAACAATAATGTACCGAGTAATATGCGCTCCCCGGAAAACAATATTACTAATATCATGAAAGTTCTGTATTGACAATATAATACTTCTATGGCTATACTAAAGGAAAGTTTTAACAACGCTATTATGTTCAAATTTGTGGACATCACGCAGATATATTTAGGAAAACATGCTAGTCGAAATAACAGGGGTCGCAGGCTTCTGTTTTCAAGTACTATTCTCATTTTTACAATGCCAATTATCTTATTCGATTAATTTAAAATTCTGCAAATACATGTACAAACATAAGTAATGCACTTTACATTAACAAAAAAAATACTTAAGATAAGAGTCAATATGAAGACAAATTTAATATAAATGTTTTAATATAAAATCAATTATTTTTCACGACAGAAACTTTCGAAAATCGCAGACAAATTCATGCTTTCTATTTTTCTAAAAGTTAAGTGAATAAAAGGAGAATGTGAATCGAACAAGCAACAAACTATGTTTTAAAAGATTATCCTTAATTATTTACCTGGTATGACTAAGATTATATCTGTACATCTTCAGAAAATTATCACAACTCGATTTAAGGAACAGATGCACACCATTTTGTAAAAGAGGGGCGAAAGATACCAGAGGGACATCCAAATTCATAGATCGAAAATAAACTGACAATACCATTGCTAAAAAAGAAAAAAAACAAACAGACAAATAATAGTACACAAGACACATTATAGAAAACTAAAGACTATTGTAAAATATGTTTATATGGTTGGATAGATTTAAAACTCGGGAATAAATATAAATGCAAATGAAGTTGTTTCTGTTAAAGATTTAGTGTGTATTGATGTATGAAAACCCATCTGCACACATTTTTGGTTTTGTATTGTATGACGTAATAGGTCTTGTACCTGGGGTTTTTTAATTGAAAATGGAACAAATAAAGATAACAGTAGTATACCGCTGTTCCGGATAGTCATAAATCGATTGAGAGAACACATATCTGGGTTACAAACTTAATCCGAAGGAAACACATTATCTATTAGAGAAAAACAAAAGAACAACAGAAACACTGAAGTGCAACACAAACAAACACCAACATGCATAGAAACGAACTATTTGATGACAACTGCCATATTCCTGACTTTGTACAGAACATTTTAAGAAAAAATCGAACTTCGGTGCAATCCTTATCAAAAAACAAATTAGATAGATAGAAAGCCTTAAAATTAAACTTTCAAAATCGATTCGAATGAAAAAGAAGTGTAATGTTATTTACTGACAGATGATCAATATGAAGATTGCCTTTGATAATCTATACGGTAAATTTATCGATATCGGTTGTGGCCCAATTTAACGCATGTGCACTAGGGTTGCTGATAAAAGTTGTGTATGCAAGATTTGTATTTATCCAGTCTCAGTTTTTGTTAATTATTCATTTTCAAAGTGGGCATTTATTAACTTTAGAACCAATTGTTTGGAGTTACTAAGCGAACAATTAAAGAAGTTTGGGACATAACTATATTGTTGCATAATATTAGATATTCAAATTGTGCACATTTTTAAAAAAGTTTGAACGTTTAAACTTTAACCAATAATGTTTATGTGCTCAAAGCATTATTTCTAAACGCCTAAAATATGTGCACAAGTTTCCATGTTGTGCGCAGAGGTTACAAAAAAAAAATCGCACCCGATTTTAAGTTGAATCAACAAGTTAAAATGTGCGAATAAATATAAAGGTTGCGCACTTAATAACTAAAGTGAAGAAAATATACAAATATTCTAAAAAAAACTGTTTTATTTAGTTGCCAATTCCACCTAAAATTGTTATATCACGAGTCAAAATTCAAAAGATTTTCCAACAATTTGCCATATATATCCATCAAATAATACATCAATTGCTATTTCACATTGCTGTTTAAAAATAAGTTTGATAAAATTTTACAGGGTTAGTAAAAGTTTTCTACGGAAGACAGTCATCTTGAACCTAAATGAATGGATATGAATCGGTAGAACAATAGTTAGTTACGGAATCATATTTGTTTGGTAAAGAATTTCCTCTTTCTTTCTTGTTTTATTAAATACTCGGAATTTGCCGAAATCTTTTAAAATTGCAGTCTTTAATTATACGAATTCAAACTATGTGTTTTTATGGTGTGATTCTTCAATTATTCAAAAGGTTGAAGGACGTGTTAAAATGGGACAAATAAGAAATACTTTCTCGATCTTTTCGTTTTTCTTCGTTTTCTTTCTAGTTACCTCTTCTAAGGACATTGATCTGACTATGATGATATGTCTGCTGCGTAATTTTGGAGGTTTATTAAAACCCTCCAATGGATGGGATCAACTTCCGCCGCCGAATGAAGTCTTGCCGGGAGCGGAATTGGCAACACTGAAGTGGTACAGAAATCAGGTGGCCCATATGACAGTAACTTCTATGGATAACAATGAGTTCACCGACAAATGGACTCGTGTTGAAAAGGTACACAGTAGCAACCAAAGCACATTTATTCATTTTGTTCAAATAATAGTTATGAAATAAAAAAAAATCGAGTTTTAGATTACATGGGTGGATTCAGCTGATGTTCAAATGGTTTAAGATTAAGTTATGGGAATAAGAGATATATAATAACATTCTCATAGCTTAGGTTCGGGACTATCAAACACTGCGTGAAGTACAAATTGGGAAGGGGGGGGGGGGGATTCTCAAAACAAGCTGACGACATTTATGTTAATTGTGCAACTTGTATTATATATTGAATACCCTTTAACCAATGTCATAAGAAAAAAACAATTATTTAATGCAATTTATTTCAAATTGTAAACACAAACACAGGAGCAAATCAATATAAAAACTAGAGATGTCAACGAGTACTCAAGTATTCAAGTACCCTCGATAGTACCGAGTATCGAATACCAAAATGATACTCGACTAATCGGTTTCTGTTAGAATAGTGAACATTGCCTTCGTAAAGAAAAAAAATTGTTTACTTAGCGCGACTAATGGGAACTTGAATATTAATCATAATTAATCTTAATTAAAATAGACTTCGAATGTTTGCATTTAATTGTCGTTCAAGATTCCCTCGAACCGATGTAGGCTACGAACAAGAACACCATTTCCTCCACGGTTTACACTTTTAGCTAATCGTGTCGAAGTCATTCCACCACCTCTGTACCGTCAGAGCAAATATTTTCATCAGCAGGACTGTAAGTTATGTAACGAAGTCGGGAAATCGACTCGTCCCAGAAAAAGTTGAAAACATAATATTTCTAGATAAGAACAAATTCGGTTTTCCCTATGTCGAATCTCAGATAATGCTTAAGGGCACCAGTAAGTTCTAATCATCACCCCATTGTTGATCATTACACGATTTTGTTTACGATTCACAAATACCGTTGTTTGAGTAAACATTTTTCTATAGATGTTTATTAATTAATTGATTAGACTATTGCCAGTATACATAATTAGTGCATGTAGTGAATGAGCTATTAATTATGGTATAAAATTATTATTATTCTGGGACTATCATCCAGTCCTAAGTAATAATGTTTAATAATGTCAATAACACAACTGCCCACAATACGTAAAATGGGTATAATTTTGTATTTCCATTTTGTAGATGTTTTTCCGAGCGAGTATTAGAGTATAGCTCGGTAAATCTAACGAGAACTCGATAAGTAACTAATCACCGAGTTGACATCCCAAATAAAACTGATAATTATTTGAATAATTTTAAGTCAGTTTTAGTAATTTTGTATGAAAGATGGTTAGGTTTATTATACGTCCTTTTATGAGAGATAATTCTATTTTATGCGGTATAAAACTCGACGTCATATAGCGTAAAACAAGTAAACTATCTAAACTTAGAATTGTTTCATTATATACATGACAATCTGAACAACAGTAGAATAGCTGAATTATACCTTATGTTTTTTTTTTAAATCAAAAACACAAAATCTTTGTAAAAAACATGTTTAAATAGTAATGTCTGTTTAGAAATGAGCTTGTATATTTCTCTCATTTTAGGCATTGACATCGTTGAATAAAGGTCAGAGACCACATGAGGTCACCGAAATCTTTAATTACGATCTTGATGGAGAACAAGCAAAAGCATTAGCAAACACAGAACTGAAGCAACTACAGAAACACTACATGGATTGTGAAAAGGAAAAAGAACAGATAGAAAGTGATTTAGCTTACTACATGGAAGGACATCTTCCTAAAAATATGGCAGGTGTGTTTCAATTTTATCAATACAACCAGTGCAAATCGTCACATATTTCTTAATACCTGTTTTTAATTAAGCTACTCCCTTTTTTTTTTATCTCTATTCAGACTGACTTCCAGTTGAAATTAAACAAAAACGAAATAGAACTCTTTATTAGAAAAAGCAAAACAGGCCAAGTTTGTATATTTTAATTGTTTATATCTGTTTCTATGGGCTTTATAACTTGAATGTAGGTGCAAAATTTAGGATTTTATGCTTCTGATATGTGTGTTTTTTACTTAAATTATAGTATGGAGCTTTGAGATATTTTCAAACATTTGAATCAAAAGAATAAACTGAAACAAAACAGTCGATTTTAGAAGTTGCAAATACATGTGGATCTTATTTGTGCATGAATTCCGCCGAAAAAATTTCACAAAAAGATAAAAGTTTTATCATTTTAGAGCACCACTTAGCAATATCTACCCCAGGCGAAAGTTTTTGTGAAATCATCTTAAAAATGGCAATAATTTCATCGAAAAGAGAAAGTCAAATTTTCAAACGTGATTGAGTTGACTATTTTGTCTTGGAAACGTATAAATCAAAAATATTTGATACATCATCTTGCTTCAGAATCTTTTAATTTTATACATTTAGGCTAATGGTTGAAATTATAACATTGAAAATTTACAGTACTAAAAATAGAATATTGGGTCAAGTGAAATGCCTTTCTAATGAGTCACAGCTACAGAGAAGGTGTGTTTGAATAACAATATTTTACAAAAAGAGATTGACGACTGACTTCAGGAAGAAGAATCCTGACTGTATTGTACTTATATGTATATAGTTGATTGTATTTGGATAAGGTGTGGTTTAGTTTATGACTTTATGAATCCTCTGATGTGTTGACTTTTAAATATAATGGCTAAATTAATTTTGTGGACTGGTAGGCAAAGGCATAAAAATATTCGTCAGAATATCTCTAAAAAAGATCCAGATTCATTTTTGTGGACTCTTTACAAGAAGATATTCCGGAGATGTACAAAAGAGATCAATAAAACACGTCCAAAGTACCATGCAAAGGAGACGTACGGAATGTATAAATACACTGCAAAGTCTAGTCTAAATGGGAACCAACGATGATTTCAATGCAACGTGTTAAAAGAATGGCAAGCTGTCTGAACGTAAAAGAACTTCTTCCTCTACTTTGATCGTCTCTGTAGGGCGTGCTTAATTGATTTATTATCTAATGTTATTTTGTCACTGTGATAAAGCAAACAAACACTACACTATCGTGATTAAAGAGGACTTTGAAACATTTCAAGGCAAAACAATAAAAGAGTTTTGTGAACTATTGATTGTCTTTCGTCCTTATAGTCCCATAACGGCGAAGCCAAATGGGGTTGATATGTTTGATGTCCACTCGTACATTAGTCAGTCCGTTACACTTAAGTTTTCGGTACTTTTTTCTATTACGAGTATATCAATAATAGCTTCTTGCTGAACTTCGAGTTGAAAATATTGTTACTCCTCTGATATAGCACTACTAAGCTTAATATTTTGTGTGTGTATATATTTAATTATTTTAACATGAAATACAGGATCAACCTTGATAGCAGGCCTATCAATAACTTTCACTTGTAATTGTGAAACTGCAATCATGGTAACTTGGTAGCTTAACTGAGCAGTCTAATAATGTGTTTCTTATTCTTAATAAGATAAAAAAATATAAAAAAGAAAACAGTTATAAGTTTAACAATAACTACTTAATCAGCTATCAAGATCAATATATATCATAAATCATAACAGTACAGAGACTCCCCCAACCCTTGGGTGTTAATCGTCGTATGTAAACATGGGGAAAGTTTTTGTATTCATAGTAAATGATCTAGGTCTAAATATATTTAGAATCGAGGTTATTATTAAACTGGTAATTGTTTTGAGTTGGAAGGTTCACAGGTGGTTCGCTCTGGTTATGGTTTTATGGAACTAAAAATGTTATCCCTTAGTGAAAAGGTAAATCGAGCAAACAGGTGAGCAAACGGGACACATAAAGGCAACATTAGTATACCGTTATTCGAAATTCATAAATCGATTGAGAAAAAAACAAATCCGGGTTACAAACTAAAACTGAGGGAAACACATCAAATATAAGAGGAGAACAACGACACAACAGAAACTTAACACTAAAATGCAACACACACAGAAACGAACTATAATATAACAATGGCCATTTTCCTGACTTGGTACAGGACATTTTAGGAAAAATGGTGGGTTGAACCTGGTTTTGTGGCTAGCCAAACCTAGACAAGCGATATACAGGTCAAACTAAAGCTGGCAATATATCAAGGTAACCCTTTGGTCAAAAAGTGAGAACGAACCCTGTCCTAACTATATTTCCCCATGAACATTATTTTATACATACAGTACAATATAATATAATACGGTCGCGCTATCTGAAATAAAAGTGGCCATATCTACAGTTCTTTCGTTCATAATATACTGGAAGATGCCCGCGAAATTTTGTACAATTTGGCAATTGTTGAAACAAAGAGTGTGGACACAGTGATTAGTAAATCCAATGAGAATTAAAATCTAAAACATTTCATCAGGAATCAACCCCTCTTGTATCTCAGAAACCGTTGACGATACTCCAAATCTGTTGACATACTCAAGTTGCAGGATCTTATCAGCAATACAAAAAAAAAATCCATTAAAATACTTTGAAAATAAAAAATCTGTATTTGCAAATATGCAAATATGCAAGCAACCGCCAAACTGGTCATTTTGTATTTCGCGGGCAGTACGTCTACTGAGCATGCGCAAAAGTGTTTAAGACACGGATCGATAACAGTCTCCTAATTTAGTTATTTTATCAAAAATTGGCGTTTTCTGTGGAAAAAAAATTGTTTCAAAGACAAATTTAGTACAAAACACTACTAGTACATTAATACGTCATATCCCAAATATTTTTGACTGCAGTAGTATAGAAACGCAACAGTGCAGCTCTGAGTCGCGAAACACGAAAATAAAAAAAGTAGAAATGAACTCTCTGAGCAACACAAGAAATAAATGAAACATGATACATATAAAAATACCATACTTAATTCCTACCCTTAGGCATAACAATATTATATGCATTTTCAAACCGAGATCAAATTAACAATAAAATGCAAAAGTTAGGTTCAGCTAAGCTGGTAAAAGGGCGGGAAATTTGGAGATCTATCTAAAATAAAGGTATGTTTGTTAATGGCAGTCATGTGGTCAATTGGTTTTATTGATTGATTGATTGTTGGTAAATTACGAAACTTTAAACCCTCTTGGCTTAACTATTGCGGTCAGTTTGTATTGGTGGATGACGCTTTAAAAGTGGCAATAATGGTCAATTAAGTGTTGAATGGCTAGTGATCGGCAGATTGACTACTTCATTGGTTAAATTCTACCATGTTGGTATATCATAAAAAGTTTCAGATAAAAATCGAAATTCGTGCTGATCATGTGATATTGCAGGATATCGTGTAATGCGGAAATTTGATTAAAAATATCTGTTTCAAACTTTTATGATTATCTGTAATGCCTTTATCAATGGATTTGAAATTTGGTATATAACTTACGGTTGAGCGACTTTTGTGAACGTAGTGGTACAAGTTTGATGAAAATTGCTTGCTTGGGAATATCTTATATCCACGCCCTTCTCTGTTACGCCTCAATCGATTATATTTTTATTCTTATCGTCCTTTCCTATGCCTATATCAACTTGTCGCTCTGTAATTTTCGTATCACGGCTTTGAGACGAGAGCAGGCATTATCAGCGACGTCACAATGTCTGAGGAGAAGTTATCAGCGACGTCACAATGTGTGAGGAGACGTTATCAAGCTTGCTTTCGTCAAGCGTAAAACTGTATTAGGGAGGGAGAAAAGACCAGTAATAGAACGATAAACAGAGTCCAAATGACATTGAAGTTTATATTTGCTGGTATGACAATATAAAAATGTTAAACATTAAACATTTAACCAAATTCGATTGGTCGTTGCAAATAGACTTTAAACGATATATTTGACATTGACGTTGACACAAGTCGGGTTTAAGATTGACACATTTCACGTTTGTTGTTTGCCATTTATGGCCTTTTATAAAGTTGAAAGTACCCAAACAACCAAATGTTTGGTCGTGTTCAGTTGTTTGTTCAGTAACCAGACAAACTATTTTTTTAATTTTGAAATGTTGTAAGGCATAACTATGAAAACACTAGGCGAGTTTGAATTTTGTATCTCCTCAATGAAGTCGAAAAGGTAAGACATAACTAAAAGCAACAGTAGTATACCGATGTTCAATAATCATAATTCGATTATGCAAAAACAACTCCGGGTAACAAATTAAAACGTAGGGAAACACATCAATTGCAATTATAAGAGGAAAACAACGGAACAACAGAAACACTGAACTACAACAAAAGCTAACGCCAACATACATAGAAACGGAATGTAGATAACAACTGCCATATTCCTGACTTGGTACAGGGCATTTTTAAAAAATAGGGTGGGTTGAACTTGGTTTTATGGCTAGCCAAACCTCCCGTTTATATGGCAATGTTGAAAAGCATGCTGTTTCCATCTACGCGTACGGCGGCTACGTCACTAATGTATTAGATTGCAATTATCTCAGAGTAAGGGGAACGACCAGTGGCAAGTCAATGATACATATAGTGGTATCAACATTGGTATATGCTGTTTTCATGAAGATTATGTGAATCCCCCTTCAGTCATGGTCTATTGACTTTGAGACTTTTCCTTAGTTTAAATGTTAAAGTTTATACTGGTAATTAGCTGAGTTTTAAAGGAAACACTTGTGGAAGGTTACAGATTATTACTATGCAGGTGTATAAGCAATAGCACATCTCATTTCCATGGAGATTATTTGGACCCTCTCCCTCAGTAATGGTCTATTGATTTTGAAATTTTTCATAGTTTAGATGTTAATGTTTTTGATTAGTTCAGATTTAGATGAATAACTACTGGTAAGTCTTTGAAATTTGGTTTGCAGTTGTATCAACATTTGTACGTTCCATTTCCATGGAGAATATTTGGCCCTAACAGCTCATCTTAATTCATTGAATTTTGTATTGATCATATGGTTAAAGTTTGTGTTTAGGAAACTTCTTATGATAAGTTTTGTATGCAGTTGTTTTAGCATTGGCATTTCTCATTTCCATGAAGGTAATTTGTTCCTTGCACCTTTAGTCATGGTGGATTGACTTTAAATGTTTTACGTAGATTAAATGGTTTAAGTGGCATAAGCTGTCAAATTCATGATCACTGATTTGACTCAAATTCTCATATTTGATTGATGACATACTAAAACGTATATCATCATTACAAAAATGTAAAACAAACAATTAACAATGCATGGAATCGATAATATGTATCAACATTTCGTGTGTATTTTTGTCTAGATATCATCTAATTAACCATTCGAGATGACCTCCGAAGACTGCCGACGGTCATATAATTTGATATAAGCATGAATATGAATATAAACGAATAGCGACCACGTGCAATTGGTTTTTCTAGGTCTGTTTTATTTTATGTTGTAGGTTAAAAAGTATTTTTATCATCGATTTTACATTTGTTAGAATATTTTTTTGTGGATCAAATCAGTCAACCAAATTGTTCATCCTTGTTCACTTTCAATTTTAACATTCTTTTCCTTTAATAGCTGAATACATGAGTAATTCATCTCCAGTGGAGGGGTTGAACTAAAAATCACATGAATACGGATTCAATGAGGTCAAATTATTCACTTGCAAGTGAATAATTCATCAGCGATGTTTTTTGGCTTATTCTGACACAATTGAACCAAATTGGCTGCTAAAAGTGAATTATTATTTCACTACATCACTTTCATAAATGATTGGACAAAAAAACTTTCATTCATTAATGATTGGACAAAAAAAAATCATCTTTTAATTTTTTTTATATATCTCGTAGCTAATGCTAATTTAATTTCAACATTTGCATCATACCATCAACATTACATAACTAAGTGTCAACAGTTTAATTTCACATCTAGAAGTATATCCATTGAGGGCTACTATTCATAACGTGAGTATTCGTCTACATGACACCATACAAATTTTTATAATAACTCATTTTTTTCGACTTCAAATTGATTAAGGTGGTACCAAACACCTTGACTAAAATTAATATGGCTCGTGTAATTTTCATAACATTTTGACAAAATATTTACTTTGACCCTTTGACAAAAATATAAAAATTTCAAAAAACTTGAACCACACACTATCTCGGAAAAATTATATTGGATATATAGCAGTTTGGAAAACACTAATTTTGATCATTGAGAAGCATAATATTTCCTTAACAATACAACGTGATTAAAACATAAAGCTGATTCTAGTTACATTTCTAGGACACTGTAACTCTTTCCACCATTCAATAAAATTTACATATGAATCATCTATGGAGAAAATAAACTTCCTCGACACTACGAGTTACATCAAGAACGGAACCATTATAACGGACCTTCATACCAAACAAACGGACAAACATCAATTCCTTTCTCCTAAAAGTTGCCATCCTAAACACTGCTCCCGTGGCATCCCATTCAGCCAGGCATTGCGAATCAAGAGAATATGCTCTACTGAAAATACGCAAAATGCTAGACTTGGACAACTACGTAAACATCTAGTTGTTCGAGGATACAATAACAACATCATTGATAGCGCTTTCGATAGAGCAAACAAAACTAGTCGCCAAGAACTTCTAGAGTACAAAGATAAGAATAAAGCAGCTAACAGAACACCCCTTGTAATCACTTACCATCCTGATTTTAAAAATGTGTCTTCCATTGTTCAGAGGCATTGGAAAATTATAGAAAATGATTCAAATCTTAAAAAAGTATTTTCCTCACCACCAGTCATGGCCTTCAGAAGACCTAAAACATCCGTGACAAATTAGTGACATCTGTATTAGCAAAGCAGCCTAATCCATCTCCCGGTTGCTACAAACAATGTGGTCGAAGGAACTGCTTGTGTTGTAAAGCTGCCAATACAAGCAGTTCTTTGATCAGCTCCGTTACTAAACAAAATTATACCATCTACTCAAATTCCAACTGTAAAACGGAGAACTCAATTTATATATTAACATGTGACACTTGTGGCAATCAGTATGTGGGAGAAACAATGGACAAATTTAATATTCGGCTCAATAACCATCGTTCATGGTACATAACCAACAAAAACTGTCCTCTCACAAGACATCTTCGTTCAACGAAAAATTCTTTTGATAATGTTACTTTCCAAATCATAGAAGTCAACACCGAGTGGGACACCACGGCGAGAAGGAGAAGAGAAAATTTTTGGATCCACCAACTCCACACTTTAGAACCTGATGGTCTTAACGAAAAAGATGAGAAAAGATACAGGAAAGATAAAGAATAATTTAGTACACAGCATCGTCCTTTTTATCCTGTAATATTGGCCAATGGACGTTGCTAACTTCAACTACCAATTTTGTAAACATCTTGAACTTCATCCAAATTATGTATTATTTTTAAGGCAGCTAAATTCAAGTGCAACATATACATTGAGCTGCAAAAGTTTCTTATCAACTACATCCGATTTCACCTGGATAGATGCACGCTTGATACAGCTAGTTAGTCTAGCGAAATATTGCGTTTATTTTCATCATTTTGTAAATATTTTAAAAATTCTTATATTTACATACTAAATAGTGTGTTAAAATTACATTGTAAGGCAATCTATATATATATATGTCGTGTACATGTTGCGATTTTGTACATGTTATAACATGTACATGATACAACTTGTACAATTCAAAAATACATGTTATAACATGTACAAAAGTACCTCGTTCATGTTGTAACATGTACAAAATATTGCTTAAAAATTGTTTTAACTTGTACAAAATTAGAAAATAAATCTAAATAAAACACAATATACATTTTAAATCTATTGAATAATAAAGAACAATAATCAAAAGCTCAGAACGGTTTTTCCTTTAGAGCACAGAGATCAAAGATCACAAATATTCAGAAATGTGTTTAATGCTTCACAGCTTATGTTGGATTTCATGTCGTTGTATATTGTATGCAGTCCACCATGGCCTACAGCAGTGTGGCGCTACTTAATATTTGCAAACATTTCCCCAATGACAACAAAGTAGATAACTGGTTCATCAGAAATGTTTTAAGAACAATGCCTTAAAATTTTGGATTATACCCATCCCCCTCTTTTTTTTAACATGCAAGGTCTCCTATGCATACTCTATGAAAGCCAGAAAGAGAAAATGGTTTTCAGTTGACCATGCTTAATTATAAATAATTTGGGAATTATTGAATCTGGTCTTCAACATTTTTGGCATTGACCATAACTAGTGTAAATCCTTTTCATCATATTATTATTTTTTGATAAATGATAAGATCATTGCATGAATCGAATGTCATTTTGATATTTTAAATTTCTATCCTCCTCTACTCTCAAAACAGGGTTTTGTTTGTAGAGAAACTTTCCTCGACATATCAAGGATTTCATTGTAAAATCAATCCTGGCTATCCTCTTGCATCTTTATTCTAAACTAGTATGAAAGTATTGTACAATTGCCTTCAAAGTAGAAACTCACAATTATAATTCATCAGGTGAGAATACTGAATAATGTTTGTTGATTGCAATGTGTGTTTCAAACGGTATTAAGTAATCATAAAAACTATTCATATGGTCAATAACTCTATCAAAAAGGACAAAACACACTTACATGAATGATCAATAGAAAAAATGAAAACATTATTGAGGTTAATGACATGTGTTGTAATAACAAAAGTATATCTTTATTTTCAAATTTTGTACAAGTTGAAACTATTTTTAAGTAATATTTTGTTATGACATGTATGAGTACTTTTGTACATGTTATTATGTTCTCTCTTTAAAAAATTCAAAATTTGGTGACTATGTTGAACGCATCTATCCCATCGAACTAGAGATAAAGGATACAACAGATACAGTTAAGTCTGCCTCATATCTTGACTTGCATCTAGAAATTGACAATGAGGGTCGGTTGAAAACAAAACTTTACGACAAAAATGATGATTTCAGCTTCCCAATTGTGAACTTTCCATTTCTATGTAGCAACATTCCAGCAGCGCCTGCATACGGAGTATATATCTCCCAATTGATACGATATTTCCGGGCTTGTATTTCCTATCATGATCTCCTTGATAGAGGGTTGCTGCTCACAAGTAAGCTATTAAACCAAGAGTTCCAAATGGTGAAGTTGAAATCATTCCTTCGTAAATTTTACGGACGCCATCACGAGTTGGTTGACCGTTATGGAATAACCGTTTCGCAGATGATATCAGATATGTTCCTTATGTCGTAACTACAATCCCCTTCCCTTTTCACGAATGTGACCTACCGAATTAGACTATTTACCGTGTTTGTAATTACATGAGCAACACGACGGGTGCCACATGTGGAGCAGGATCTACTTACCCTCCCGGGCACCTGAGATCACCTCAAGTTATTGGTGGGGTTCGTGTTGCTCAGTCTTTAGTTTTCTATGTTGTGTCATCTGTACTATTATTTGTCTGTTTGTCCTTTTCTTTTTTTTGCCATGGCGTTGTCAGTTTATTTTCGATCTATGAGTCTGACTGTCCCTCTGGTATCTTTCGCCCCTCTTTCATAACTTGTATTTTTGCATTGTACATTTTATAACACGTACAATTGTTTTATAGGATGCAGCATGCTGAGTATTTGATTTTGCCATTTGATTAGGCACGTTCTTTCCGATTAGAATTTTCATCGTAGTTCGTTTTGTTTTGTTATTTCACGTTTTATAACCTAAATAATGTTGACAATATCCTTAATTGGAGTATCTGTTCAACATTTCATTGACAATTATAATGATTATATATGAATGTTTACAGATGCGAATGCAAGTTTGGTTGAAACATGGAAGAAAGATGACGAAAGTTTTTATGACACAACAGGATCAGATTTGGTTTATGAAACAGTAAAGCAATTTGGCTGTATTTTGGTGACATCAAATTCAACATTAGGAAAGACAGCAACCATCCGACATATTGCATTAAAACTACAATATGAAGGATTTGAAATTGTTTCCATAGAGTACCCAGAGGATGTGATCAAATACAAAACAATTAAAAAACAAGTATTTCTTATTGATGATGTCCTTGGAAAACACGGTTTAAATCCGAACTTGTTGGAAAAGTGGGAAAGAACAAATGAAAAACTGATTAGCTGCCTGAAGAAAGAATCAGGTTCACACAAAGTATTGTGTACACTGAGATCACTTATAGCACTCAATAAAAGATTTGAAAATGCATCGACCATTCTAAACAAAAAAGTCATTAATTTAGAGCAAGAGTCTTATACTCTTTCAAAAGAGGAAAAACAGCAAATATTAATTAAACACCTTAAGACAAATAACTTAGAAAAGGAAATAAATTCAAAGGAGCTTGAGATAATGTGCGAAACCAGTTATGCATTTCCTCTTCTTTGCAAATTAGTTTCAAATGATGCTGAAAGATTCAGAAAAAGAATCGAATTCTTTAGGCAGCCATTGTCACTGTTCAGGGATGAACTTGATAAAATTAGTAATGAAAATAAGAAGCTTTATTGCATTTTGGTAATATGTATGTTGTATAAGGGTTCATATAATAGACGCGTATTTGATATTGACTGTGATGAGAAAATAAAAAGAATAATTCAGGCTTGCGGGCTTCAAACAGACATGTCTACGAAAGAACTGGAGGATACCGCTGTTTCTGCTGTAGGATCTTATTTCACTGAAGACAGTACTGATTTTCGGTTTATTCACGATGCTCTTGAAGAGACTGTCGGCTTACATTTCTGTAAATTTGCTCCAAGAGTAATGTTTTTATACTGTGATATTCTGTTTATAAGAGATCGAGTCAGAATTCATTCCAATGAAGACATGCATAAAAATGTCGCTGAAAATATTGTGATTATTCGGGAAGATGAATTGAATGAAGATCATCTTCAACCGTTATATAATAGATTGGGGGATGAGTTAACATGTTGAAAATTTTCCAGTGTTGATGAGCCACATCTTTAAAAATAAAACTTTTGTTTGGATATTTGGAACCAAATTTGAAAACAAGATGAGCTTACAAAAGACTTTTTTTGAAACCGTTAGTTCCGAGCGGGTAAGGAGCTGCGATTCGTCCGTATTTAAAAATATTTTAAAGATTCTTTCAAATGTTGAATTACAAAATAGAAAAGATGCTATTAGTCGAGTTATAGATGCTTTACCTTTCAGAAGTACACTTCTGTACTGGGTTGTGGCCTTTGGCTGCTATGACCTCTTTCAATATGCATGGCATGAGATGACAACTAAAGATTGTAATTGGATTCTTGGTAAAGATTATACATTACTACCTGATGTTAAGTCCTTCTTTCCTCTAGCTATTCTGGGAGGTAACTTAAATATTGTAAAAGACCTGATTTGTTCTGGTGCAGATGTTAACTGCTTTCCGAGTTTTGGGAAACACCTTTATATTTAGCAATTAAATCGTGTAACTATGATATGGCACGCTTACTGGTGAGAAGTGGAGCACAGGTAAACCTACGAGGATTGGTACAATTGAATGTCCCAATTGTGGTTACTTCAAACAAACAGGAATTAACTAGTATAATTCTTGAATATGATTTAAACCAGACCGAGCTTCATGTAGCTGTCTGACATAACGACTTAAAAAAATTGAGAACAAATATTCGATCAGAAAATATTAATTCTAGAACAGATAGCGGATGGACAGTCTTACATTACGCTGTATTATTAAATAACTTACATGCTGTGAAGGTGTTATTCCATGAAGAATTGCCCTAAATCGATGATCCCTATGTTGAAATTACGCAAGCTGACAGCAGAGAAGTGTACATAGAGCCGACATTGAAAGTAAGCATAGTTGACAAGAACGGACTTACTGCTGTCCATCTAGCAGTTGTAAACAATAATATCGAGATACTGTCTTTTCTGCTTCATAAGAAAACTGAGGTAAAGGTTCATGATTGTTTCTATAGAACCCCTTTACATTACACAATTAGTGAAAGCGCAACAAAATTAATGCTTACTCATACCTCCCAGGACCAGTGTTTAAAGACTAATCGACACACCGAGGAGGAGAAAGAGTATGAAAAAACGCCGATGTCAGCTTTAAGGACCATGTGTTTTAATATAATTCTAAACACTTCTTACAGAAGAATTTGGAGTGATTTTGTAAATGAGCCAGACTACGAAGGTAATACACCCTTGCATTCTGTTATAAACAGATGCATTTCAAAAGAGGAAAGCAGTAATGGTATAAAAACATTGCTAGAGAATGGGGCCAATCCTTATCTTTTTAATGATAGTGGCACTTCAGCATTAGAGTTAATCAAAAGCACTTGTGGCACAGTCAAATACATAAACAATAGTGCAAGATATGAAAAATCAATTAAGATAACTTTTAATGTATTTGCTTTATCAATGATCTTATTAATGGCAGTGACTTTTGGCCTATCAATATATTTTGCCTTCGTTATTGTAAAGGAAAGTCAAACTGCAGTATTTTGCGTTAGACAATGTGCCGAGTATGGTAATATTACCTTGGTGCAGGTGACGAGAAGCATAAACGTTATAATACTCACTATTTTACTATTGTGGTTATTATCGAAACCTTTTTACATTAGAGATTCATATTTCCTCCGACAAAGTATTTGGTTTTTTTCCGTATCAATAATTTGTGGTTCTAGCATATTAGTGGGTGCATTTGTATGCATTCAAATCATATACAGTTTGATGTATGCAATGCTTTTAGCTATTTTAGTGAGTTTGATAATAAATCAAATGTTCTCACTTTTCAAAATATCTATTATAAGTTTGGACAGAAGCAGTATAGTTTTTGTACTGGCAATCTCCTTTCTAAGCTTTGGTAGTTTAGCATTTTTCTATGTCACGTCTATCATATACACTAGTGACCTACACTCCAACAATTTTGATTCCATTAGTAATTTAAATATCCTGAACATAACAGCTTCAAATTGTACAGAATTTCGTTCTGTAAATATTTCTTGTACACATTTATCCAATAATATTACTTATAAGCATGGTGTTGATTTCGAAGTACAATGTCTTACTGACCCAAATATTACAAGCAATAATGGTACATATGGTACACTGACGATGGAATCAGGATTTTTATACTCAGAAATAGGCATCATGTCTTTATTTTATTTAAATTTTTCGTTACATACAACATGTACCTATTTTTTTATTCATTGTATATGTTTTTCTGTTATATATATTCCTAGAAGAAAAAGAGAGTTCCATATCCTAATGCAAGCAGGTTGTCTAATTATACATATTATCTCAGTATTATACTTACAATGACCAAATAAATCTTTCAATTATAATGTGCGATACGCAGGAGTAAAATCTGAAGTGTCAAACAAGTGCTCCTGATTGGTTACAGTAATAATTACATAGAAACACTTACGGGAATAGCTGTATGATAGTGCCACTTACAATCCCTCCCACAAAAAAAGCTAACAATATATTAACTTGACTAGTAAAACATTTCTTGAGAATAATAGTTTCAATAAAGCTATACATAGGTATGTATAACTGGCTGGTTAAGCATTACAGAAGCATCCTTGTCTATCTAATGCATACCATGCCATGTTTAACTGACATGTAAAAGAAAATAGAACTAAGTTTCAATCCTGGTATCTATGATGAGTTTGTTTTCATTAAAGGTGTACAACGATATGTTTATCTTGCAACAAAACATCTCAGGGAAGCAATAGTTTCCTGTAATGACAAATGTAGAATTCAAACGGCCTGATTTATGTACATTCATACCTGGACATGTTATTCTGACTGGTAACATATGACATGAAAATCCTAATATCACTTTAAGTATAAAAATAAAAAGATGTGGTGTGATTACCAATGAGACAGCTCTCCTACAGAGGCCAAATAAAATAAAAGTAAACATTTATGGATCACGGCCTTCAAAAAATGAGTAAAACCCACACTGCATAGTCAGCTATAAAAGGTCCCGTAATGACAAATGTAGAATTCAAACGGCCTGATTTATGTACAAAACAATGACCGTAAAACAAATATGCTATATAGCAACAAAAAACAAACCTTGAATTACAGGCTCCCCACTTGGGATAGACACATACAGAATTGGGTTGGTTAAACTAGTTTGAAGGTGCTTAACTCCTCCTAATAACATAAACGGTACCAATTTTTCTGCAACAGATGCGCATTTCGACATCAATGTTTCTTCAGTGATGCTCGAGGCCAAAACATTTGAAAATCCAAAGCTTACTAAAAGGATGAAATGCTATAAACCAAAAAGGACGAAAAAAATAGCCAAAGCCAGGCAAGGAATCAAACATGAGGGATATGCATTCCTAACATGGGATAGTGGTGTAGCAGTTCAACACAAAAGCAAACTATAAAATCATTTGAAAAGAGATCGATATTAAGCAAAAAGATACCTAAAAAACATAGACCGGACCTGGCAGGGTATTTATACATCCAAACAACCAAAAAGAAACTAAGTACAGATCTGAGAGTACCCACAGTTACTGAAAGCTAGTTCAAAGGTATACTCTTACATGTTTAACTAACTGTTAATTATTACGGATAATTCTAACTTTGTCTGGGGGGAATATTGAGGACAAATCTAATAGACTGTTAAAACATCACAGAGGAATCCTAGTTTGAATTAGGAAATACCTTGACATGTTTAACAGTATAATAAAACATCACCTAAGAATAATAGTTTCACTAAGGGTATACCATGACACGTTTACCTGAATAGTAAAACGCGCGTCTGGCGTATCAAATTATATACCTGGTACCTTTGATAGCTATAAAAAAACACCACAAAAGATTCATAATTTCACTAAGGATATACCATGACATATTTGACTGACTGATAAAGCATCATAGGAGAATCATAGTTTCACCAAAGATATACTATGTTTTGTTTAACCGACAAGTAAAACATCACATGAAAATCTTAGTAAATAGCAAGCGAAAGCTTGACACGTTCAAATGATAGATAAAATCTGATAAGAAAAAGTATGTTTCAGGTATACAAAACATGTTTAACTGACTAGTCAAACATCACATGACTACTGTATTTCCACTTAAAACGCTAAAAAATGGGAATTAAAAAAATTATAATATCAGATATATTGTCCTGTCCACAAGTACCTTTGACCTTGACATTTGTATTTGACTAGTAAACATCACAGAAAATCCTTGATTCACTGAAGGTATATCATGAAATGTTAACGTTATAGATAATGCATATTTTAAGGTTCTTCTTGTAGTATAACACACCGAGGGTGTCAAGATTGATCAAATGAAAGGCCAACCGTAGGAAGGTCTTTCATTGGGCAATCCTGACACAATGAGATTATTATACGACAAGAAAACCCTTAAAATATGCATTTTCTGACGTTTATATCGTCAAAAAATATAATTTTCTGCAAAGGTTTTCAGGAAAGTATCCTATTTTACCGATCACATTGAAACGGGGTATTCATTTCTGAAGCGTTTAGGTATAAACACGCCCTACGGCTCATTTTTAATGTGAAACGAAACTCACTACTTAATCTAGACATAAACGTTAGAAATCACTATACAATCACAATATAAATATAACAGTAATCGCAAAAAGCCCCTTTGTAAGTAATATATCATATATGCTATATCTATTTTATTTTTTTGTTTCACGACAGTTTTGTCGATCACGGAAAAGCAGACAATTTTTTCAACCATTTTTCATTATGTTCAAAGCCTGGCAATTTTAATCTTAAAACATAAGTATAATTTATTACCCCCAATCTTTTCAAGAACGTGGCTGTTACCCTATAGAAAATGGGGGATATTTTGTCATTTAATAGAGTAAATGGTAATCATTCCCACCTAATAAAGGATTGTTTCTGCCTAAAATTTTGAAAAATGTATAGTAAAGACCAAAATGACAACAACACAAGGACTTAATGTTTAAGTACTTTGTAGTTTGCATTTTTATCCGGGTAAATAATGACCAAACGAAGGTAATTATTCTATGCCTTGAGCAAATGTTGAGGCTCATTTCATTGCAACATGGTATCGACAAGGTTGTTTTTTCAAAACAATGACCTGTCGCTCTAAAAAAAATTAACTCCATATAGGTAAATAATTGACTAGTAAAATAGAATTTTACAGAATACAATGACATATCGTTAATTTAAAAAAAATTTCAAATTGGAAAATTGTTTAAGATGTGGTACTGCAAATGAAAAAAGATTGTTAACTTAATTTAGAGTAAACTTACATAACCTCAACGTTCAGAAATGAAAATATTGTAACTTGAATATTAGTGAAAGATTTTTTTTTATTCAATGCCTATGCTTAACAACAGTATGCAAACCATACTTTGACCAACTAAATAATATTTAGTTAACCTTTTGATAAAAAAAATAATTTGACCTTGAGAAAAACAAGACACAGATTATATATATAAAATTCATAAACTTTTAAAACGATTGTCCGAAGAAAGAGATACACTTATAAATAATTGACTTAAGCGCTTTCCCCTTTCATAAATATATGATTTTTTTGTGTTCCAAGTGGAATCCATATTACTGGGTTTTGTAATGATTTTTTCCTCAGTATATTATATGCTATTTTTTTTTCTTGAATTAATGTATATAAGTTGAATGTTTAAACTACTAATCATTTAGTTCATGTTAAGTGTTGTATGTTTTGTCTTGTAGCAATAATTTAACTGTAACTATTCTGCCCCATGAGAAAAATTTTTATTAGTCAATAAAATTAGTGTATTGTATTGTATTCTGTTGTTTTGTAATGTGTCACATTGTTCAACTGACTTGTAAATCATTTCCGGAGAATTCTTGTTTCACTAAAGGTACAGTAGTGTATACCATTAATGTTTAACTGATTGGAAAAACATGCACGAAAGATAAACCATGACATGTTTAACTGATATGTAAAACATCACATGAGAATATTAGCTTCAATAAAATGAATACATAACATGTTTAACTGATATGTAAAATACTACATTGGAATCAGTAAAGGTAAACAATGACATGTTTAAGTTACTGGTTATACTTCAAAGGAGAATCCTAATCTCACAAAGAGTATATCGTGACATGTTTACCTAACTAGCAAAACATCACAAGAGAATCGTAGTTTGTCCTTATATTTCCAATGACATGTTTGACTAACTAGCAAAACATCACAGGAGAATCGTAGTTTCACCTTACATTTCGAATGACATGTTTGACTGATTAGTACAACATCACAGAAGAATCGTAGTTTCCCCTTATATTTCCAATGACATGTTTGACTGATTATTAAAATCAATGGAAATGGGGAATGTGATCAAAGAGACAATAACCCGACCAAAGAACAGATCACAGCCCAAGGCCACCACAGCGAGAAAGTCCCGTTCCTGGAGGCAGTCATCAGCTGGCCCTACACAATAATGTATACTAGCGAAATGGACGCCACACTAGTCTGCGAAAGACATAACAATTAAAAAAAACACACAAAACTAGAACAGACTAGAGGCTCCTGACTTGGGACAGGCGCATAAATGCGATGGGGTTAAACATGTTTCTTATGTCTCAACCCTCCCCTATACATGAAGACAGTTGGGGAGGTTAAGTGTAAAACTTCACAGTTATGCCAATAAGCATTAAAGGGTAATTCAAACTAAACTACTTATATCTCAAATTAGTTCTTGACAGTACATTTCCTGGATATTTCAGTTAGATTTGAAATAACGCCATACATTATTGCAGCATTATTACCCATTATGAAAAGTTAGTCTTATAAAATTGAGAATGGAAATAGGGAATGTATCAAAGAGACAACAACCCGACCAAAGAGCAGATAACAGCCGAAGGCCACCAATGGGTCTTCAACGCAGCGAGAAAATTCCGCACCCGGAGATTGGCATCAGCTGGCCCCTAAATAAAAATGTGTACTAGTTTATTGAAAATGGACGTCATACGAAACTCCAAAACATATTTATCAATGAACTAAAATAAAAAAAAAACATACAAGACTAACAAAGGCCAGAGGCTCCTGACTTGTCATCGTTGTCAATATAATGGAATTTTATGCGACTGTCATACAAGTGAGAGGATTAGCTAGCTATAAAACCAGGTTTAATCCACCATTTTCTACATAAGAAAATGCCTGTACCAAGTTAGGAATATGACAGTTGTTGTCCATTTGTTTGGTGTGTTTGAGCTTTTGATTTTGCCATTTGATTGGGGACTTTCCGAATTGAGTTTTCCTCGGAGTTTAGTATTTTTGTGATTTTACTTTTTTGGGACAGGCGCAAAAATGTTCAATTCCTTTTTGTGAAAATACAAATCCGAGTTAAGCCATTTTAATGAGTCAGAAAAATGGACTCTAGAGGATATGAAATTATACAAGTTAGAGACTGTATACGTTGTTACATTACTATCTTATCTTTGCTTCCGAAACTCTGGCTATGCAAACTCTGTCTTTGCAAAAAAAAAAATGAGTCATTGAATATATTTATATATCATTGAGACAGCAGCATAAGGCACAAACAACCAAGTCATCAAGATGTCAAAAGAAAATATATTCAACGTGTCGTGCTCTAAATCTTCAAGTGAACAAGTTGTTTTTCATATCAATAGAAAATATCTCAGATTTATACATGATTGATAACGTACCGTTTTTAAATTCTCCGTTGATAATTGATTGTTGATAAATTAAGAAATTAAGAATTTGTTTGAACTTTATAATATCCACTTTGGTCATATATCTCCTCTGGTAGTGAGATATATATACAGTCTTAGAAGAGGGACGAAAGATACCAGAGGAACAGTCAAACTCATAGATCGAAAACAAACTGACAACGCCATGGCCAAAAAAAAAAAGACAAACAGACAAATAATAGTACAGATGACACAACATAGATAACTAAAGACTAAGCAACACGAACCCCACCAAAAACTGGGGGTAATCTCAGGTGCTCCGGAAGGGTAAGCAGATCCTGCTCCATATGTGGCACCCGTCGGGTTGCTTATGTTATTACAAGTCTGGTAAATAGTCTAATTCGGTAGGTCACATTCGTGAAAAGGGAAGGGTATTGTAGTTACGGCATAAGGAACATATCCGATATCATCTGTGAATAGCTTTCAATATATAGGGTAAAATCAGAAAATCTATTGAGAATTAATGTACCATTTTGGAATGCCTCACAAATGTTGTCAGCCAATCAAATAAAAAGCGACAGACATACAAGAAATGTAATACAAAGTGTTATTTTCATTTACCATCATTTGGTCGATACCGCTTCTGATGGAGTGTTACTCTCCGAGCTCAGTATCGATACCGCTTCTCTGATAGAGTGTTACTCTCCGAGCTCAGTAGTCATTGCTTCGGTATTGACATAATCTATAGGCAATTACCTTTAATAATAATTTTTATGCAGACGAACGTAACCATTAATTTTAATTGAAATTTCAATTTTCCTTAATCCTCTGAGGAACCCTTGCATTATGGTTTAGTTGCCCTCTTCCTAGGCCAAGCTACAATGTATTGTAGTTTCTCTATTATTGTATTATCGTTTCATGTTTTCATTCATCAATACCTTGGTGTACAAATGTACATCTACAATGTATTTATTGTTTATTTTATATGAGAACAATTTTTACTCTGAATAAGAAAAAATTTCGACATTCGCATTCTTGCTTGCTTCTCTTTTCATTTATGCATTGCCCAATAAAATGTAAAATATATGAGCTACTTTCTGACTCATACAAGTGAATGTTAAACTTCTTGTTTTTTGTTTGGGTTGAAGGAGGAAAGCATAAAACATATTAAAAAAAGATTCCCCCATGATAAATTCAGAAATTATCGAAAAACTATAGTTTCAACTCCCTTAAGGAAAGTTGACTTTATAGACTTTTAGAACTTAACGGACGCAACACTTTGGCAAGTGTTAAACCGCCGGTCGGAGGAAGACCAATGGTGACCATATTCCTGTTCCCCAGTCACCCTACGGGGCAATGAGAATAGGGAACAGGTAACATGAAACATGTCAGATGAACATGCCCACCTACAAATCATGTCATAAGCCACTAATAGTTTCTCTACTGCTTAGACATGTAGTATCTGAGAAACCAACCTAATCAAGAAAATTGTACTTGATATAATTATGATGGATCAATGAATTGAAGAGGTCGAGGTCATGTAAACCCTCACAAGAATAACGTTTATCCAAAACAGTTATGTTTTTACACACACATCTCGTACTTTGTGACTTAGATTCTTCAAAGGCGAGGCAAAAACAACAACACACAATCGTTCAAGATATGACACAAGACAACCACTAAAGAGGCTCCAAGCGCGTGAATAACTAGTTTTGTAAACAATTAATAGCGTCGGTCTTTCCCCTCCGAAACATAATTGATTGATTGATTGATTGATTGGTTGGTTGGTTGGCCAAAAAACACATTGGGCCTAGACTGTAGGAACATGCGAAAAACAAAAGGAGATCCCTCATCCTCTATTAAACACATGGACCAGACACTTGCATGATTGATTGATTGGTTGGTTGGTTTGTTTATTGGTTGGTTGGTTGGTTGATTGATTGATTGATTGATTGATTGATTTTGATGTGCACTTTCTCTGTGCGAGGCAGCGAACTTAACGTCTATATTCTGACCGAACGTGACTGCGTATTTATACATCCTGCACAGCAAAACGGACGCCTGAGATGTCCTCATAAAAATTGATCTTAGCATCCTTAGTTTATAGATTTTCTCTATTTTCTATGTTACCTTGGACTTCCATTTTTCATCTATTTGTTGTGTATGCGTTTTGTTTGAATTTGTAGGAAAACTGAGTAAATTTTATCTTGGAAGTTTCACTTTCTTTATTTTGATATGGAATGTTTTATTCTAAATTTAGGTCTACGCGCGCGATGATGTTGTGAAGTCACGTGACCCTCGAATATATATGTCTGTAAATATTAAATATCAATATCTTTTTAAGGGAGACCGTTGAACAGAGCACATGCGTATTGATCAGATTAACACGATAACTTTTGATTTTATTTTTTTACAGGTCATTGATGTCGGATCATGCATGCATTTTACGTACACATGTTTACGGGAGCACATATTTGTATTTTAATGCATGTTTAGAAATTTGATTGTAGGATTTCAGTTATATTTACGAACTTGGGAGCAATTTCTACGTCATGGATTTTAATTTCTTAATCAAGCACACCGCACGTGTATTTATAGCTAACGGGAATATATTTTCTTGATTTATTTACAAGTAAACTGATTTCTAATCGCTGATCACGAGTCTTCATTCATTTTTGTTATAGTATTTTAACAAAACGTTCATCGATTAATTTCAGAAAATACATAAATTAAAGCAGATTTTTGCAGGGATGGATTTCTATTTCAGAAGTTTGTAGATAAGAAGAATTGCAAATTTTACAGTAAAATGTACGGGACTGAAGGCGATGTTCATTTTATAGAAATGAGGATTCCTTAAAAAAAATAATAAAAAAAAGGCGGGGGGTAGGGTGGTGGGCCTTGGTTGATTAATTAAGATAAGATGCATGTAAACATCATGATAGCTGCTAAGATTGATCTATAATTGGTTAATTTGTTCATTTTCCCATTTCAGTGGCATGGACTGTATGATACTATATAAGAAATAACTAAGCGGTATATTGCGAAACAAAAATTACACGCAAGAACAAAATTTGGCGGAAGAAAAAAAAACCATAATAATTAAATTCCAATTGTTCAGAGAACAATTGAAGGTCTTTCCACAGGAATCTTAAAATTTATTGAAAAGAAGCTAGTTCGTGTTTACTCAAAGTTAAAATTGACATCTTCTCATCAGTTTCTTCATACTGATACGATAAATAAGTGGTTTCTATATACTTCTGAGTGAAATAAGGGAGATAATTAGCTACTTCCGGTGAAGTGAATGTCACTTCCGGTCTCATAAAATAGTTTCTTTCACACTGATTCCAAAAATATATAGTTTCTATATACTTTTGCTTGTAAACCAGGAGATAATTGGCCACTTCCGGTTTATGGAAAGTCATTTCTTGTCTTCAGTGATAAGTTAATGTATTAAAATTACAAAATATATGGATTCCGAGTACTTTTCCATGAAGAAAGTGCAAAAATGGCTACTTCCGGTTTTCTCAAGGTCACTTCCGGTTGTCATTCTTCAAGGTCATATGTCATCCAACATTTTGTAAAAGGTCATATGGCTTTATAATGAACCAAGTTGAAGTAATAATCAATTAACCTTATAATTGGACATTTCAGGGGCACTTACTCCTATAAGATGCCATTGGATTGCTTCAGACCGAATGTAACATATCTTCATTACAATAAAGCAAACATTTTGCACTTGTTGTTTCATATATATCTTTAAAAGTGTTTGAGAAAATGCAAAAACAAGGAAAAGTCAAAATTGAGAACTTGACCTTGACCTTTGACTTTGACCTCATTTTTTAAGTTAGGACCTAGGGACATCAAATAAAAAGATTCCAGGGTTATACGGTTAACGGTTCATGATTTAAAAAAACATACCGACAAATTTATTTGGTAAAGGTAGATAACTCCTTTAAAATTTCATGGAATCGCTTCGATCCAAATTTGCCAAAATTCCTGAGGATGTAAAAATCAATTTAGAAAAAGAATTTTGTCGATATCTTTTTTTGTTACGAAGGAGATGCACACACTTGATAAACAGTGAATAGGGAGGTAACTCTTACAAAGAAAATTGATCGGCTTAGAATGGGTGAAAATAAAAAGCGCATATACTGTATAAAACTATATAAGAAATATCTTAGCAACATATTGTGAAACAAAAATTTTACGCGATAACAAAATTTGGCGGAAGAAAAAAAAAATAATAATCAGAACAAATACGATAGGTCTTTCCATAGAAAAGTGGAAAGACCTAATAATCAGAACAAATACAATAGGTCTTTCCACAGAAAAGTGGAAAGACCTAATTATAAGATAATTAGTTTGAACATTGAACTTAAAAAAAAAAAGATGCACGTATATAGAAGAAGAAGAATTGTTTATTATAGTGCAACCTGAATATAAAGTATATCGTTACATTAAATACATAATATAAAACTTCAGCCAGCCAAATAGGCTTATGATGCACGTATATATCCACCAAAGAATCCTGCAAAATGTGAACAATGTATGAACGGAGAGGCTAAGCTAGTTTCACTTAGGGTCAACAATGACACGTTTACCTGAATTGTAAAACATGAAAATACTAGTTTTACTTAAGGTATACCATGACATATTTAATTGATAGGTATAACATCACAGTATAATTCTTGTTTTACCTAAGGTATACCATGACACATTTAATTGATAGGTAAAACATCACACGAGAATTCTTGTTTTACCTAATGTATACCATGACATATTTAATTGATAGGTATAACATCACAGGAGAATTCTTGTTTTACTTAAGGTATACCATGACATATTTAATTGATAGGTAAAACATCACAGGAGAATTCTTGTTTTACCTAAGGTATACCATGACATATTTAATTGATAGGTAAAACATCACAGGAGAATTCTTGTTTTACCTAAGGTATACCATGACATATTTAATTGATAGGTATAACATCACAGTATAATTCTTGTTTTACCTAAGGGGTACCATGACATATTTAATTGATAGGTATAACATCACAGTATAATTCTTGTTTTACCTAAGGTATACCATGACATATTTAATTGATAGGTATAACATCACAGAATAATTCTTGTTTTACCTAAGGTATACCATGACATATTTAATTGATAGGTATAACATCACAGTATAATTCTTGTTTTACCTAAGGTATACCATGACATATTTAATTGATAGGTAAAACATCACAGGAGAATTCTTGTTTTACCTAAGGTATACCATGACACATTTAATTGATAAGTATAACATCACAGTATAATTCTTGTTTTACCTAAGGTATCCCATGACATATTTAATTGATAGGTATAACATCACAGAATAATTCTTGTTTTACCTAAGGTATACCATGACATATTTAATTGATAGGTATAACATCACAGTATAATTCTTGTTTTACCTAAGGTATCCCATGACATATTTAATTGATAGGTATAACATCACAGAATAATTCTTGTTTTACCTAAGGTATACCATGACATATTTAATTGATAGGTATAACATCACAGTATAATTCTTGTTTTACCTAAGGTATACCATGACATATTTAATTGATAGGTATAACATCACAGAAGAATTCTTGTTTTACCTAAGGTATACCATGACATATTTAATTGATAGGTAAAACATCACAGGAGAATTCTTGTTTTACCTAAGGTATACCATGACATATTTAATTAATAGGTATAACATCACAATATAATTCTTGTTTTACCTAAGGTATACCATGACATATTTAATTGATAGGTAAAACATCACAGGAGAATTCTTGTTTTACCTAAGGTATACCATGACATATTTAACTGATAGGTATAACATCACAGTATAACTCTTGTTTTACCTAAGATATACCATGACATATTTAATTGATAGGTAAAACATCACAGGAGAATTCTTGTTTTACCTAAGGTATACCATGACATATTTAATTGATAGGTATAACATCACAGAATAATTCTTGTTTTACCTAAGGGGTACCATGACATATTTAACTGATAGGTATAACATCACAGTATAATTCTTGTTTTACCTAAGGTATACCATGACATATTTAATTGATAGGTAAAACATCACAGGAGAATTCTTGTTTTACCTAAGGTATACCATGACATATTTAATTGATAGGTATAACATCACAGTATAATTCTTGTTTTACCTAAGGTATACCATGACATATTTAATTGATAGGTAAAACATCACAGGAGAATTCTTGTTTTACCTAAGGGGTACCATGACATATTTAACTGATAGGTATAACATCACAGGAAAAATCCTTGTTTCACCTAAGGAAATCATGACACGTTTACCTGAATAGGAAAACATCACAGGATAATACTAGATATACTAAAGGTAAACCATGAGATGGTTAACTGACACTAGTAGTTAAAACATCACAAGAGAATATTAGGTTCACTAGAGGTATACCATGACATGTTTAACTGATATGTAAAACATCACAGGAGCATATTAGTTTCAATAAATTCTAATGACGATGTGTTAAGAAATGTGCTTTTATAATAACATATTAATAATTATACGATAATTAGATGTGAGCATTGAACTTGTAAAACAGCATCCACGTATATATTCACCAAAGAATTCTGATAAAGGTGAAAATTGTTTGGGTGGAAGGACTAAGCATATTCACTTCTTTATGTTTTATAGTTCACAACTGGGGAGCTGGGACCACCTCTTTAGGCGTAAAGTTTTATTCTAAACCGACCGTAATCGTCGATTTTTATATGTAATTCAAGATATAAGGCAGACTTAACTGTATCTGTTGCAACCTTTGATTTAAATTCGATGGGATAGATGCGTTCAACAAAGTCGCCAAACTTTAAATTATTTTGTATGAGGACATTGTCTGTATAGAGGAAGGTGTGGTCAAAGGGTACATTCTTTTCATTCTTCCTATGGAGCTACTGTATGAAGTCTGTCTCATATGAATAAAGGAACAAGTCGAGAAGCACTGCTGTTTCCCATGAGAATGCCGATTGTTTGTAGATAAAGTCATCCAAACATAATATGTTGTCAATCAAGAAATCAAGCATAGTTTCAGATTATTTTGTGTTTGAATCAGAGTGTGTTTTTACAAATTATAATTTGTCCCCTCCCTAAAACAAGATATGCGTATCTACGTTGACTATTCTTTTTGATGAAACAAAGTCAGATCAATTTTTTCAATTTGTCTTTATTTTTGGACTGTGGAATACTTGTGTAATGGGTAGAAAATTAAATGTTTATTTCATAATATTGCAAGAAGAAAGAGACTTAGATTGTATGTACTGTAACAGATCTTTGGAATTTTTAAGTATCCACATCTGATTCACACCGCCCCTAGATTAGGTAGTTATACAATAACTCTGAAGTCTTAGCATTGATAGCTGATAAAATTGATGTAAATAGATTAGAAATCTGTTTCATGAAATACTGTGAAGACCTTCCAATATAACGTTGTTTGTAAGGACACTTATGTAATTGAGGCATCCTATTAAGGAATACACACATCTAGAGTTCTTTAGTTGAAATTCCGAAGTAAAATTAAACAGACCTACGCCAAAATTTGAATTATTTAGTGAGATGACATCGTCTGTTTTCAGGAAGGTGTAGTTAAAAGGTAATGCTACCTTCTTTTCATTCTTCCTATGGAGCTACTGTATGAAGTCTGTATCATATGAAGAAAGAAACAAGTCGGCAAGAGGAGAAGCACTGCTGTTTCCCACGAGAATACCGATTGGTTGTAGAAAAACTCATCCAAACATAACAAATATGTTGTCAATCAAGAAATCAAGCATAGTTTCTGATTCTTTTGTGTTTGAATCAAAGTGGGTTTTTTTTTTACAAAGTATGATTTGTCCCTCCCTAAAACAAGATATGTGTACCTGCTTTGGCCATTCTTTTTTATGAAACAAAGTCAGACCAATTCTTCCAATTTGTCTTAAAGTTTGGAACAAAATCAAATGGGTTTTTTTTTCATAATATTGCAAGAAGAAAGAGACTAAGATTGTATGTACTGTAACAGATCTTTGGAAGTTTTAAGTATCCGCAGCTGATTCACACCGCCCTTAGATTAGGTAGTTTTACTATAACTCTGAAATCATGGCATTGATAGCTGATAAAATTGATGTCAATAGATTAGAAATCTGTTTCATGAAATACTTTGAAGACCTTCCAATATAACGTTGTTTGTAAGGACACTTATGTAATTGAGGCATCCTATTAAATGAAGGTATATCCAGTTCTACAGTTCTTTGATTGAAATTCCAAAGGAAAATTAAACAGACCAATGATTATTTATTATTTTCGAAAGTGTCGTGAGGTATATGTTGCTGATGTTCAATGTACAATGTTCTACTGACACTGGATACTAGTATTCAAAAGAAACATGTTATCGTTAATCAGATTTCATGCACGAGTCATAATCATATTAAAATTTCCAATATTTATTTCCCGTCTCAGACTCGAATAGCATGATCAATTCCTGAGGTATTGCACGTTTGTGTCATCAAGATTATTTTAATATTAATATGTTACATTCCACAAATCATCATAACATACAAGTGTTAAAATCAGCACACCCTGTTCGCCACAAGAATCAAGAGGGAAAATGTTGAGTAATTTGGCGAAACTCTGATAAATTGAACAGGTTACAGCAGATACAGTTAAGTATGCCTCGTATCTTGATTTACATCTAAAAATCGACGATGACGGTCGGTTTAGAACAAAACGTTACGACTAAGGAGATGGTCCCAGCTTCCAAATTGTGAACTATAAAACATAAAGAAGTGAATAGGCTTAGCTTTTCCACCAATACATTGCTCACCTTTTGCAGGCTTCTTTGGTGGATAAAAACGTGAATGTTTTTTGTACAAGTTCAATGCTCACATCTAATTATCTTATAATTATTAGTATGCTATTATTAAAGCATATTACTTAACACATCGTCATCTAAGATTTTAATACTGATTCCGTGTAACCTCTTTTATGAACCTTTTATTAGTCCACTGATAGAAATTAAAAGAGGGAGGGTTGAAAGCACATGCAACTATAGTTTAATCTTGATACATATTTACGGTATGGGATTCGCTTATTGTTGAAGATCGTATAGTGACTAACTTCTACGTAATCTGTTTTCTGGTGGAAGATTGTCTCATAGGCGATCATACCACATATTCTTGTTTTTATATGGGAGATTTGCTCCTTGAAAATGTAGATTTTCAGGAAAATTACATTGTATATGTTTTCACTTCTACATTTTTTTAAATTTTAATAAAGGTCATAAAAAAGATTTATATCAACAAAGTCTCGGGTGAGTATAAAAATTCGTAAGGGTTCCGCGGAACCCAGTGTCTCGCCTACTTTTGCTGTTAATCGCAGGCTCAACAAAAATGAGGAAAAAAATTAATAAAAATATTCCTCTCTATACTATCTTTTGATTGTAAGTAGCTTCTGTCCAAGTTTGGTAAAAATCCAGGACAGTTTATGAATCTAATAAATGTTTTAAAAACTTAAACTGCAGACTGTATGTAATGTTAACTGGAAGAAAAACTAAGTCCATTTATAAGTAAAATACGGAAAAAATGGAACAAAATTTGAACAAAATTTCCTTCTAGATACTAGCTTTTAATCATAAACAAGCTTCTCTCCAATTTTGGTACAAATCCAAGATAGTTTAAGAAAGTTGTTAAAATTTTAAAAACTTTAACCATAGAGTGAATGTAATGTTAACTGGCAGAAAAACTAAGTCCATTTATAAGTAAAATACTGAAAAAAAAAATATTTTTTTTACAAAATTTACTTCTGGATACTATCTTATGATCATAAACAAGCTTCTTTCCAAGTTTGGTAGAAATCCAGGATAGTTTAAGAAAGTTATTAAAATTTCAAAAACTTTAACCACAGAGTGAATGTAATGTTTCCTGGCAGAAAACTAAGTCCATTTATAAGTAAAATACTGAAAAAATGGAATTTTTTTTTTTACAAAATTTACTTTTGGATATTATCTTATGATCATAAACAAGCTTCTGTCCAAGTTTGGTAGAAATCCAGGATAGTTTAAGAAAGTTATTAAAATTTCAAAAACTTTAACCACAGAGTGAATGTAATGTTAACTGGCAGAAAAACTAAGTCCATTTATAAGTAAAATACGAAAAAAATGGAATTTTTTTTTACAAAATTTACTTTTGGATATTATCTTATGATCATAAACAAGCTTCTGTCCAAGTTTGGTAGAAATCCAGGATAGTTTAAGAAAGTTATTAAAATTTCAAAAACTTTAACCACAGAGTGAATATTTGTGGACGCCGCCGACGACAACGACGACGACGACGACGACGACGCCGACGGAATGTAGGATCGCTATGTCTCACTTTTTCGACAAAAGTCGAAGGCTCGACAAAAATGAGTTAATCAACTTTGGGCAGAAGCTATGTGCCCATGTAAATGACATTTATATTGCGAATATAGCTTGGTAAGTGCTCCAATACCTACATTAGGGTTTAAAAAAAAAAAAAAAAAAACATGAAAAAAACTTTACACCTCTGTCCCAAATTGGGGAATGCTGAGCGTTCAGGACCATGTTTGGCCCCACCACATTCTGTATATGTCTGTCCTAAGTCAGTTGATTGCATTTATTGATGTCTGTCATACCTTTTTTCGTTTGTTTAATCATAAATCAAACTGCTGGTTTTCATGTTAAAATTGTTGCACGTTTTATCTTGTCAGGGCCTTTAAATTTAATAGGTTAATATATGGAATCAGGGACAGTCTATACTAATGTTAGTATAGATTGTTCCTGATAGAATGGATTTTACTATTTTTTTAGGCTGTACAGCGACATATAGTTTATATGCATGAATTCATGTTTTTTGGTCTCTAGTAGATAGCAACTTCATTGGCAATCATTCCACATCTCCTTATATTCATAATAAACAATATAGGCCCTTGAACAGATGTTAAATATGTGTGGTAGTGGATATTATAGCGCCGTTCTATTACAGAGATTGTATTGAAATGATCTAGAATTAATTATTTGGTTATTATGTAACAGTAATCATATTCTTATGTGGGACCTCACAGATGGAAGACATCACATAACTAATGCTGCATATCAACAAGCATCTGAAACGTTTATTGTAATGAAAACAAACATTCACTTTACAAAATTCTATCATTTATAATATAACCTAATTCACAAAAAATCACCAAACTTTTTACTAAATTTTTCCTCAAATGTACAACCATATGAAAAAGACAATTTATATAAATCTATTTGTGTGCTATAAATAAATCTTGTATAAAATTTGAAGAAACAAACAATATATATCACAGAGAAATAAATACTGGTTCAGATAAATAACGATAACAAACATTTACTGGTTCTTTGGAATACTGTGTGAAACAATGCAAAATAAATACTTAGTACCAGTTTGATGGATAAATTATAAGTTAACTGTAATTTGTTCCCAAAATCGAATTTCTAGAAAATGATCCTATATGTCATGATAATTTGAACTTTGAACTTAAATTTAGAGGAAGTTATTACATGACCCATTGGTCTAGATCATTACAGTACCTATACTTGAATGTGTTTAGTTGACCGAAAAATCATTATAACCTTGATTGTATGCATTTATTATTGCAATTTTAAAAAAGTTAATAAATATGCAGGATTAATTATTGCGATTTCAGGGAAATCTGCATACAGATATAAGTATCAGATGTCAAAATGTTTGTTCTTATTATTGCGATATTTACCCAGTCCCATTTTTTGCATTAATAAAAACCTCGCAATAATTTCTGAATTTACAGAACCTCTTGAAAAAAGCGACAATAGTTATTGCCAGCCAGTCAAATCACAGGGCATACAGTTAATACAAGGATGACAGAGAAACCCCTTTAACCAGTGAGTTTGGTACTATATTTACAAGACCTTATTTTCAAATTGATGCGGCAAGGAAATTTGCAATTTCACTCTTCTCCTTTCATGAATTACAGGGGATCTAAGAGGGTCTAACTAGGTTTTTCCAATTTCAAAAGATGGAAAAATATAGGCCCTTTGTGAAATATAAAATGGTTATTTGATTATAACTAAATTACTAACAATCTCATAACTATTTCTTCATTTAAGGCAAAATGTGGTGTAGGAAAACCATGCTTTCATTAGCACTAAAAAACTACCATCATCTATTATCTGTTTTGAAAAACATTAATAAAGACTTTTGGAACACTGGGATGAATAAATTAGGGTCCAAAATTGTCAGTGAACATCTTCAAAATAAGACTGTTATTTTTGCACAATTTTTTTAGAAGTCATATATGTATGTCAAAAAAGCTGAAAATTCATATTACCCTGAATATTTGTATGTGGTGGTGGGGAGTTCTTGTTTGATTCCAGCATCTAAATATGAGGTGAATTACTTGTTATTCTACATTATGTAAAGAAAGACAAAAATAAATGCACACAAATTAGTTAAAATATAATAGAAGAATGTGTCTGAGGACATGAATGCCCCCGTACAAGCATGATTATAATATGTGAAAATACTTTTGGGACGGACAGAAAGATGGACAGAAGGACGGACTGAAAGACGGAGAGACGGACAGACGGTTAAGGGGAATATTTAAAATTTCAATATAGATATAGGGAATTCCTTGACATGCTGACCTCTTTATGCACTCAGGATATATTTTTTGTGTGGAATGATTCACTTGTACAGTTCTTATGATTATGGCTACAACTGATACTGAATGTTTTGTAAAATTTCTAAATAATTTTGTTAAACATAGAATTCTATTTCAAATTCAGCTTTTTTGCATTTCTATGAAAACATGAGAAACTTTTAAAGTCTAGTGGACCATTAATTGGCATAAAAAAAGAAAATCTTACAGATAAGGAAGGTCACTAATAGAAATTAAAACTATAACAAACTGGACAGATTTTCAGTATAATCAATTGCAAATGAAAAATCTACTCCTTTTATTTGTTGCTTTCAAAGAGTTGTCTTTCATATATACACTACATCCAAACACTAAATAATCTAAATGATACATCTATGTTTTTTATAATACTGATGAAAATACATGTATTGTTTACAATACTAAATGAACTGATAATAAATAAGGTGATATATACACGTATCTTCTTTCAAATATTACTGCAATGATCATATTCTAATATATTTCACTTTAAACCTAATAAGCAGGTTAATATAGGTAAAACATTTTCATTGGAATATACAAAATTCAAATTCTGATTTTTTTTTAGATTTTTAATAGGAATTTTAATATATTGCAAATGAAGGAAACTTAACATCTTACATAAAAGGATCAATATTAAGAATTGTGAAATTAAACTAAAATTTCAAATCTAGTAACCTCGTTTTTGTGCAGTATCAAAATGTCCAATAAGATACTGCCAAATTATTAGTTTTTAACATTGAAAAACTTTCTGATAATTTTTCCTATTTATGAATAGTCTAGAGTTTACATCTAATCTTTAAGTTAAATTAACATATTTTATTTAATTTTAAAACTGTAAAAGCCACAATTTATTGGTCCGAAAATGGTTGTAAAATAGAAAAAAGGACACAACACCTTGAAATGATCTCATGGTATATAGAGACAGTAAACATTAAAATATCATCTTTATAACCGGTATGATAACATGATATATAGAACCAGTGAAAAATAATATATCACCTTTATAACAGGTACCAATTTAATAATCAAAATATTTGGCTTTTCATCAATACTGATAACACATTTCAACCAAATAGTACAATTTTCTAATCATTCACAGCAAACCTGTGCAAGTTAAGAGGGTCTGGGTAGGGAGTTCTCTATTTCTGTATTCTTTCAATTTTTGGGGCATTTTTCTTAAACTTTAAAAATAACGCTTATTCGGTAAAATTCTCATGAATTTTTTTTTTTTATATAACATTGTTAACGCTTTTTTGTGAATTTTCCCTAGATATCTTTTTGTGATAATTTTTCATATCATCATGATCATGGATCATCATGATACTCACTTGAGATAGAAAATTATCACTAGAAACTAGGGGCACACATGATGTTGTCAATGTAAACTTAAACGTTGTAATAGCACAATAGCAATAAACAGATTATCTATGGTAATTAATACTGGGGGATGTTTTTCGGCTATAAATCTGTAATTATATGATTTCTTGATTCTGTACATCGTTCATATTGTATTACCATATTCTTTAATTTTCCAAAATCATTCTATATACTTCTGCACCCAATTAGTCTCTATTTTTTTTCACTAGTTTTTATCTATTCATTAATTTAAAAGCCTCTATTCTGTAAACCCCATCCAGTTCCTCAGTTAAACCATAGCATGATATCTAATATATCTAAATTAATGGTAAAACTAAATGATAAAGTTAAAAATACCAAAACCTGACCTGTATGAACACATTTAATTATCACTGAGCATATAACTATCATCACTCTGTGTGTAAGGGCTAATGACCGGATTAATACATTTAATTATCACTGAGCATATAACTATCATCACTCTGTGTGTAAGGGCTAATGACCGGATTAATACATTTAATTATCACTGAGCATACAACTATCATCACTCTGTGTGTAAGGGCTAATGACCGGATTAATACATTTAATTATCACTGAGCATATAACTATCATCACTCTGTGTGTAAGGGCTAATGACCGGATTAATACATTTAATTATCACTGAGCATACAACTATCATCACTCTGTGTGTAAGGGCTAATGACCGGATTAATACATTTAATTATCACTGAGCATATAACTATCATCACTCTGTGTGTAAGGGCTAATAACAGATTAATACATTGGTAAAGGTGTCAGATTAACAATTCACCCACTCCAATTTAGAACATAAAAGTAGCCCTACTCTGACAAAAATAGTGCTATTTAATATTGTTGCTTAGTTAAAACTTTTACATGAATGTTAAATTTTTTTTATTGAGAAATATGTTTTGACCATTTTGAGCCCAAATTTACTTGTGCATGAACTTGCAACACAATTTCAGGGTAGTTGTGCTCAATTGTATTCTAAATACAGATTTTCAGTAACCCAACAAGCTATTTTTAATTGACAGGGACTTTATTTCTTGAACATCTTGCGTCACTAACATTAAATAATTGGCTTGTAGAAAGTTAATTCATGTATGATTCTGGATATACATGGTTTTCGTGAAGTTTTAATTAAGGTCAAATATTTAGAGAGCAGTGAAAACTGAAAAGTTTGGTAGAATACATAGGAATTTTGAATTGATGGTCTGACACCTATATTCAGAAATTCCTGAAATGCTTTAATTTTTTATTATTGCTAAACCTAATCTATGATAAGTCTCCTGTTAATTGGAATTTGCATTTTTAGTTCTTACAACATAATTTTAAGGAGGGTTTCCAAGTCTTGATTTAATTCTTTTGCTAAGACAAACATTCACAAAAATACACTAAAAACAAATCTGAATTTAAAGTATATGTCTCTGTTTTCATAACTTATATGTGATAATTTTTAATGAATACATAATAAATATAGAACTTCTATGTATTGCTTTTTTTTAACCTGCTGAAGAATTTATTATTAACTGTAATTGACAGAAATGAGTATAAAGATGTTGGATATAAAGGTCAATGAGACAGCCACATAATGCCACAATAAAAAAACATACCTACAAGTTAACAAAATATCCAATGCATATCCATAAATAAACCTGAACATAAGGACTAGAAATTTTGTGATATATAAATATTTTACCTGTAGTCAAATTTTCAGTGTATGGCAAGATTTGTGCATTTCACTGGAATCCATTTTTTGTTTTGTGTTTTAAAATTCCAAACTGCCACTCTTGTATGCTTTTACTTTGAGAGTCTGGTTTACCAGTTTTAAGAATTTTAAATGGATTTTTTTGTACGGATAAAACAGGAAATTCTTCTTTTCTACATTATTCAAAGGTTGTTTAAAATGGAGTGAAAAGCCATTGAAATGCAATTTTTTTTATCTAAAATTTAAAAGTAATTCTAGAAGCAAAATAGTCCAAATATCTATACTAATCATTGGTGGCAAACAAGTTTTATCTGATAAAATAGAGCAAAAAATACCTCTAGCAGCATTCATTATCAATACATGTAATATTATATATAAATAGACATTGGAAGGATTTTTTTAAATTGTCATTTAAAAAAAAAAAACTAATTCTGGACCTGCATAAAAAATTACATTAAATATTTTCATAAACGTTATTGACAATATCAACTTATAATTCATGATAACAATAACTTAGTAATAAGTACACAGATGAACCTCTTTCACATAGACATATACATTTTTAGTAATTATAATGTATAACTGTAAATTCAGAAATTTTTGCAATTAATGCAACAGGATAAGTATTATACTATATATTGCATTGAAAATTGTCAATACATTATTAATGTTTATTTTTTTCGCACTTTATCCTGTAATCACATTTATTCATTTGATAACAACTGCAATAAAAATTGTTCTGGTTGAAAGATGTCTCATTGATAATAATACCTCATCTCTTTTAATAGTTTTATATCAATAATTCCTGAATTTACTGTTACATTTGTATAAAAAAAACCTACAAAATATAAAAGTATGAACAAACTGTAGAAAAATATAAATGATGATAACAATACTAGATCAGTCAGAGTCGGACTGTCAGACTGCACATACTCTACACTACATGTGGATTATGTCATTTCTACCCTACACAAAATGAACCAGACCCACTCAAGTTTTCAATTATATATATAGAAACAAGTGTTAAACTAATTTAAAAAAAAAAGGCAGGACAAGTCTGACCCAATTTGTAGGCACAAGACTTTGTGTGTGTAAACTTTGAGTTTTACGAATTTGTTGGCTAACCCAAGTGTGAACAAGTGATAATGACTAAATCCACTTCAATTGTAGGGTACTACATGTATCTCATCACTACAGTTATACTATGAAATATGACACAGAGAGACAGGCCAAAACCGTCGAGATACTATCTACGGAACAAGGTCACATGACTGAATCTTGTCATCAAGAGTCAAAGAAATCGTCAGTTTGTGAAGTTATCTGTTCTGCACGAGTTTTACCACTTGTTTTACGATTATAAGCATTGTCAAAACTATCAACAGTTGAAGCACTAGGAGGACACTCTCTATGATTCATGTTTTTAGATGGGCTTGTTCGGCCATTATAGACTCTATCGCCCGGTTCTGATGGATTGTCATTATTATTATCATCTCCATTCAGCCATGAATCCGCTGAAAATATAAAGTTTTGTTAAATATCAAAATAAAGTTAATTTTAGACTACGTATAACCGAAAAAAAAAATTAACCTTGTTCTTACTACAAAACTTTATTGATTAATAGATATTTTTACATTGATGAAATAATTTAAAATCATTATAAATGCATGGTTTGTTGTCAAGGGTGAATACAATTGGTTAAAACCTCACATACATGGGTTGGGGTTTGATATTTTTGAAGATGAATGTAGGTGATAATTAAATTAAAATGTTGATACCAACACACAGTTCTTGAATGATGTCTTGATGGATGTTAGATGCCAAATTTCAAACAGTAAATGCACATTCAGAACAAAAACATGTTAATACTATATGAATATGAATCCCAGTGCTTTGTACTACATTCTGGCATTTTAAGATTGATGTTTAATGTGTTCGTTAATAAAAGGAAAAGTCTGCAGGAAGAAACATCACTTAATCTGAACACACTATTCCAATTCTGACTAGTCTTTTCTCTGATACTAAATGCTATGTGTTATGCAGAGAAGCAACAAACACCTTTATTTCAGTCTTTGGCGTGACCTTGATGGGGATTTGATTTATGACCTCCTCATGAGGATGAGCATGGCACATAGCAGTTGTTTGGAGTTCCACAAATCTACATGTACAGGTTAGGGGGAGGAGGGGTTGAGTGCTCACAAACATGTTTAACCCCGCCACATTCTTTATGTGCCTGTCCCAAGTCAGGAATCTGTAGGTTCTCATTGGTTCATGTCTGTCATATTTGTTTTTCATAAATTGTTCTGTTATAAATTAGGCCGTTAGTTTTCTCTATTGAATTGTTTCATATTTTTCTTGTTTGGGCCTTTTATAGCTGACCATACAGTATGGGTTTTTTCTCATTGTTGAAGGCCATATGGTTTCCTAAATTGCTTACATCCACTTCATTTGAACTTGGGTGGATAGTTGTCTCATTGGCAATTATAAAACATCTCCTTATTTTTATATGTTAGTCATTTGTTTTTTATCCTAATCTAGTGATAATAACACAAAAATCTTAATACATTTAGCCATTGTGTACTAATCATTACATAGTAAAATCTGTTATATATAGTATAAAATCAGGGTCTACCAAATTTAATTTTCAAAAATGCATCATATACAAGCTTTTCAAACATTGTTCTCTATGAAATGTGACTTCCATTTGCACATGGTATCATCTGAATTTTGGTTGAACAGATTGACTGGTATTATTGGTTTCAATGGCAAATATTTTGTGAATAATTAGGACAGGAATTTAATACCGGGGGTAGTTAACAATAAATCAATTCATAAGATCTGTTTAAGAATCTAATGCATTCTAAGTAATATTTTCAAAAGCACACACCAAAATATTGTAATTGGCAAAAACTTCCTAAACAATTAAGTTTAACCAATGAAATGATGTGACATTATTTTCCTTTTGGGGGGTACGTTTATACGGAAAATAAAATTACCATAAGCTGTAATTCATATACTGAAACATTGAATCGCGACTGCCACATGAAAACAAACACACTTTTGGATAGAATCAGAATTTAACAAAGGAACATAACATCCATCTAGAAAATTGTCGCTCTTTTTCTTTAACAGTGCACCAACAGTGTGAGGGCCAGTAGTAGTAGCAAGTTAAGGACATGACATTTTCCTGAGCAGCTTTTACACAGAAAGTGAAGGGTATATTTTAAAAGAATATACAGCAGCAGAAAATATATTTTATAGAGGAGCTCAATATACCTCTGAAGTAAGGGCTATTCCATTAAAAACAAGAATGTGTCCATAGTACACGGATGCCCCACTCGCACTATCATTTTCTATGTTCAGTGGACCTTGAAAGTCGGGTCAAAACTCTAATTTGGCATTAAAATTAAAAAGATCATATCATTGGGAACATGTGTACTATTTTATTATATTAGTTTCAAGTTGATTGGACTTCAACTTCATCAAAAACTACCTTGACCAAAAACTTTAACCTGAAGCTGCACAGACTGACAAACAGACCTACGCACAAACCGAAAAAACATAATGCCCCTCTACTATCGTAGGTCGGGCATAAAAATGTGAGAGGGTAGGGAGGGAAGAAAAATTTTTGAACATGGGTCATGGGTCATTTTTGGTTTAGGTTCATTTGATGTATGCAAAATTACTAAAAGAAATTATGTTGGCTGTGGGGGGATTCTTGAATTCCTATCATACTCTTTAACATTCATTTAAATGGAAGAGTCTTTACTGAAAAAGGCAACTTCAAAACATTTGACACAAAATTATTCACATATTGCAAGTTACATGCAATTTCACAATCACATTTTCTTCATTAAAAAGAGAATAACATGAAACAAGCAATGTTTTAAAAAATTAAACAACAACATATTAGTGAAATGAGTTTACAGATAACACACATTTATGAAACCTTTCAATGAATTAGTGAAATACGAAAAAAATATATAGAAGTGTATGCAACAATGCATTCATGCTTTAATTCAACCAGTGTAAGAGTTCAAACTTAGAATGGACAAATTATATTAAAATGACAACTGAAATCAATGATTCTGAACTACTGTAAAATATTGTAAAAAAGAAAGTGATGCTATATACCATTTCTTATTTACATGCACTAACCACTAACATTTCAAAAAGTATATGGATACATTTTTTTTTAACATTCAACTCATTTCATTTTCTTATTTTTAGCACCTAAAATTTATTAAACACAAATTATGTACTAATCAGGCTGTTAGTTTTCTTGTTTTCTTGTTTTATGTTTGTCATTTCGGAGCCTATTATACATTGTAGATTACTATGCTGTATGGGTTTTGCTCATTGTTGAAGGCCTTAAGGTGACCTATTATTGCTAACTTCTTTGTCATTTAGCACCTAAAACTAATTAATCACCAATTATTTACTAAAACAAAAAATAAATACCTAAATATTCAATCTTAGATTATTGTTTATGAAAATGACTTAACAATATCTCATTGATTGGTTATATATATATATATACCCAACATTCCTTTTATCCATAAACATGTAAACAAATGAACAGAATAAAAATCAAACAATTATAATCCATTCCTATCAAAACTCGAAAACTGTTAGCAGTGATCGCAAATTCATACCATATACCCCCCACAGAAAAAAAAATTTAAAAATGAAAAGCAAATAAAGAATATATAGAGATGAAAAATACATGTATGGCCACTGGAAACATAAAAAATAAACTAAAACTAGAAAATTGTAAACTACTCCTAAAATTATCTGAAATCCTTACAGAGTTACGGTAAAATGCTTCTTGATGTAAATATATGTCTTAATGAAGTTCAATATCTTAGGCACAGCAATTTCTAGAGTTGTTAAAATCAAATCGAATTTTTTTTGAAAATTTGTCTTCTATGACAAAGTTAAAAAATATTCAGCGCAAAAACATTCATGACAAATACATAAAACTTTTTTAATGCAGTTGGAAAAAAAATCTTATAAAAATCTCAGACTTTTTGTCACATTTACACCGGAAGTGTATCAAGTTGCAAATTTTTAATATTGACCTGACCATTCTTGTGAAACCATAACTTACATATCATAAACATTCAAGGTCAAGCATCTTTCTGACAATTCCTGAAGGTCACAAACAAAAAATATAGTTACTGTGTCAAAAGTTAACTTACCTTAATAAGGTAGATTGTTTATTGGCTGAAATCATATTTTAGAGCTTTAATTTAGTTAAATTTCTCTATTTTCAGTTGCTTTATACATAATATTAAAACCATTTACAGATTCATTGGAGATTTTTGGGTTGGGTAGTATGGAAATGTCTGCCATCTTGGATGGCTATGATTGCCTTACATTTCTACTTAAAAAGAATTAAAAGTTCTGCAGATATGGAATTTATTTCTTGTTCTTTTTTTTTAAAAAGAAATCCACATAATTTTATCTTATGGTATTTATTTATAAATTACAAATTTATTGAAAAACTTTTGATTTATTAAAAATTAGCCTTTGATTGTTGATTGATTAGTGATTGCTTTATGCCGCATCAGCACAAAAAGGCTATATGGCGGCAAAATTAGCCTTTGAGGGGAGATAACACTGATAATGAAGATTAATGGAAGGAAGTACTTTAAAATTATCTCTATTGCAATCTATAACAAGTTGGTATGTTGGGTGACTTCTTTTTTTCAAAGTTGATGAAAAGACATGTGACAGGTTAAATAGAACAATTTTTGTCAAAGTTTTATTTCAAAGTGTTGATTTTTACATCCCAAATAGGTCAAAAATAGAGATTATAAAGAAATTTGACAAAATTGTCCAGATTTCAATCAAATTAAGGCCTAGGAAACATATAGCGCAGATGTAAAAAAACTAAGCATTCAAGTCAAATATGTAAAATGTCATAACAAACATTATGTTAAAAGATCTTTTTTGTTAATGTATGACTCGAAATTTCATGTCTAAAAAATCAATAGAAATATACCCATGTTTATTTAATTTTCGTGGAAAATCAAAATGAGTACTATCTGTGGAGTCATGAATAGATTTGATTTTTGATTTTTGGTGTTTTAACGCCACTTTTAAGCACCGCTTTTGGGCTATTTTGTGGCGGCAAGTTTTTATTGGTGGAGGAAGCCGGAGTGCCCGGAGAAAACCACGACCTTCGATAGGAAAACTGACTATCCTAGTCAATTAAGATAGGAGTCCAGTGCACCTGCACGAGCGGGGTTCGAACTCACAACCTCAGTGTTGACTGGCTAGTGATTACAGTAGTAACTACTTAGACCGCTCGGCCACCGAGGCCCCTAGTCATGAATAGAACACAATTACTAACTTTTTCCTATCTAGTCATTGTTTTAGCTATGATTCATTGTAATATTGGTCAATAAATCCTAGTTTGAAATTTTTGCTAGAAATAGGGGCCATCTTAGGGCTTTATTGAACATATTCCTTTCTTATATAGCCTATAGCTTGTAAATAAGCATAGTGATCTATACTTTTAGTACAATTCTTCAAATTTCCAAAACAACATTTTGACGAAATATAAAATGATAAATCTTTATACTCCCATACTGCCTTAACTGTGATACTTAACAAAATGCTGTTACATTTGAATAAACTAATATAATGACAAAGGGGTTAATGATTGATTAGCTCGAGTAATTATAGTTGTTAGCAAACAACTGGGTCATCTTTTAAAGAAACTGTTCCTAGATCTTTTTATTTGATTCTGATTCATGTAGTACATGAACTATATACAACAATATCTACAGAAGAAAATTGGTTATGTTCATTTCAGAAGACTACTCATAAAAAGGTGCATCTTGAAAGAAGGAAACCTTGATATTTTTAACACTTTTAAAGAAAAATTCGTAAAGGGTTCCTTGGAACCCTGTGTCTCCCCTACGATTGCTGCTGTCAGTGTAAAAGTGTAATGTTGACTTAAAAAGTGAGTCCATTTATCAGTAAAATACAGAATTTAAAAAAAAATTCAAACTTTTTCTTTAGATGCTATTTCTTGGTCTTGAAGATTAGCTTCTGTCCAAGTTTCATAACAATCCATGAAGGTTTACAAATTTATCATGTCAAAAAATTTTAATCCCAGACTGTGTGTAAATGTTAACTGTAAAAAACTAATTAGTCCATCTATTAGAATAATACTGAAAATGAAAATATACTTTCAAAACTTTGCATCAGACATTATATTATCTCTTAATCATAAAAATGCTTCTGCCAAAGTTTTAAAAAATTCTGTGAAGGTTTGACAAAGTATTTGATGTGTAACAAAAAGTTAAATCACAAATATACTGAACTCCGAGGAAAATTCAAAACGGAAAGTCCCTAATCAAATGGCAAAATCAAAAGCACAAACGAATGGACAACAACTGTCATACTTTAACCCCAGACTGTATCTACTTGTTAACTGTAAAATAAACTTAGTTCATTTATCATCAAAATATGGAAAAATGAAAATAAATATTTTCAAAATTTTGCTCTGGATATATACTGTATTTTGGTCATTAACAAACTTCTGTCCAAATTTCATAAAATTCCATGAAGGTTTGACAAAGTTATTGATGACAGAAAAACTTTAACAGACTTAATCTGAATGTTGAAGCCACCAACGCCGACGACAGAATCTATGATCGCTTTGTCTCGCTTTCGCGAAATAAATTATGCAGGCTCGACAATAATATTTTTATGCATCATAAAAAATAAATTTTTGAATAAAGAATTGTTAATTAATTAAGATGCTGACACATTAAATAAGCAATGGTATATATGCAGGCTACAAATAAGTTATTAATACCATCCCTCCCGATATACAAATAAGAGTTCGTTCAGAACATATTATCTGTATATTCTGACATATTCATCATATCCTTACTACTTCACAATTTCTGATTCCCCTCCTTCCCCCATAATTCCCTATTTAAAAATAAAGTCTAACAATACATACCATCATCAGCATTATAATGGTCGTCTTTTTCAACCTCCAACATTCCTACTTCCTGTTGATCTTCTTGGTTCAATTTCTTGGCCTAAATTATCAAGAGAGATAAACTTCTATTGAAACCTATTTCCTGTGTAAACTGAACTCGTATAATAAATATTTCTTAGTACTTCAACAAACCTGTAAACCTTCAAAATCAGGAAAATCAGGTCATGACGGGAACAAACTATTTCGGTTGAATTTTAAAATTTAGAGGTTTTTTTTAAATTTGATAACATATTCCAGTTTCCAACTAATATTCACAATTGTGAAGTGTTTGCTGAAAAATTATTTTAAATTTTAATTTATGTTTTCATTTTACAAAACGTGTTTTATCTTCATTATATTTGTTAAACATTCATCATTAATCAAATATCAATATAAAGCTATGACCTTTCATTCAGACTAATTTTTATTAATGAATTTTATAAACCCCTGAACTATAATAAGAAATAAGTTTAAGCTAATGTGCTCCTAAACACAGGAGGAAGATATTTAAAGCACAATCCACCTGAACTGGTGCGTATCATTATACATTTTTCGGTGATCGTACAAAAGAGAAAGAAAAAAAAAATCATAAAAAAACAATATAAATTTACCCTTTCTCTTGTTCTTTTTCTTCTTTCTTCTTGTAATCTTTGTTTTTCTTGTATTTCTGCTAATTTTGCAGACCTTAAATTTTCTACTGTTTTTTCTCTAGTTAAAAACTCTTGCTGAACCTGAAAGGAATTAATAAAAGGTATAACCATAAACAGCATGTATCAGCATTCTATCTCACATGACAAAAAAAAAACATTTTTTTTATTAGCAGTCGCTGAACCAGAAAAAAGAGTCCAAGGAAAATGGTCATAAGACAGACAGAAACTTTGTAACATAAGGCATCTGCAGACAAGGTATGAAGCATCAAGGTAGTATACCTTCTGAAATATAAAGCTTATACAAATAGTTTACGCTATCCCTAGATTGTGATCCCTGTCTTGCATTCTGTGATTTTTCGGCGCAGGTGGGACAATAAAATTAGAAAATGACAAATATATATCACCACCAAGTTGACTAGAAAGGGCATCGATTGGTTTACAGAATTTCCTTCTCATTTCAATATTACTAACATATTTACTGTGGATTCATTTAATTTTGTGGGTACCAATTGGGGATTCAGGAAAAGTTGTAGTTTTGTTAATACTTGAATTTATGGGTTTTTAAAAAAAAATCTGAATGGTATTTTGTAGCACATGGTTTATTCATTGCACCTATGTTAACTCAATTAAACAATGGGAGATGACTCTACTACAATTAAGTTAAACATTTATATGAGGTCATATAAGGAAAATTTTACCATGGGAGATAACTCTACTACATATCAGTTATACCTTTAAAGGATAATACATTTGATAGTGAACTTTCTGAGGTCGTATAAGGAAATATGTTGTTCATAGGGTTAACTCTGCTGCATATCAGTTATACATTTATAGGTTAATCAGTTAGTCAACTTTCTGAGGTTAATAAGGAAATATTTTGAGTATGGGAGATAATTCTGCTGCATATAAGTAATACCTTTATATGGTAATCAGTAAGTCAACTTTCTGAGATCAAAAGGAAATTATTTGACTATGGGAGATAACTCTACTACATAATACTTATACATTTATAGGTTAATCAGTTAGTCAACTTTCTGAGGTTAATAAGGAAATATTTTGTCTATGGGAGATAACTCTGCTGCATATAAGTAATACCTTTATATGGTAATCAGTTAGTCAACTTTCTGAGATTAAAAGGAAATATTTTGTCTATGGGAGATAACTCTACTGCATATCAGTTATACCTTCAGAGACTAATCAGTAAGTGAACTTTATGAGGTTGTATAAGGAAAATTTTACCATGGGAGATAACTCTACTACATATCAGTTATACCTTTAAAGGATAATAAGTTTGATAGTGAACTTTCTGAGGTCGTATAAGGAAATATGTTGTTCATAATATTTTGTCTATGGGAGATAACTCTGCTCCATATAAGTAATACCTTTATATGGTAATCAGTTAGTCAACTTTCTGAGATTAAAAGGAAATATTTTGTCTATGGGAGATAACTCTACTACATAATAGTTATACATTTATAGGTTAATCAGTTAGTCAACTTTCTGAGGTTAATAAGGAAATATTTTGTCTATGGGAGATAACTCTGCTGCATATAAGTAATTCCTTTATATGGTAATCAGTTAGTCAACTTTCTGAGATTAAAGGGAAATATTTTGTCTATGGGAGATAACTCTACTGCATATCAGTTATACCTTCAGAGACTAATCAGTACGTGAACTTTATGAGGTTGTATAAGGAAAATTTTACCATGGGAGATAACTCTACTACATATCAGTTATATCTTTAAAGGATAATAAGTTTGATAGTGAACTTTCTGAGGTCGTATAAGGAAATATGTTGTTCATAATATTTTGTCTATGGGAGATAACTCTGCTGCATATAAGTAATACCTTTATATGGTAATCAGTTAGTCAACTTTCTGAGATTAAAAGGAAATATTTTGTCTATGGGAGATAACTTTGTTGCATATAAGTGGTCCGAGTACACAGTTATTTCGTAGTGCATTTCTTTTAGACAATAAATGAAAATTAAAAAAATCCCACCTGCGCTTTCTCAATAATATTTTTACAGTGTGTTGTACTACTTTTGGGACAAATTATATCAAAATTATAGAAAACTTCATCAGCTCTAACTCAAAATATGGACAATTTCATGTTAAGGGGGTCTTCAAATCATTTGACAGCTTCCGAAGTGCTAATTTTTAACATTTTTCAGCTGGACCAAATCACTACTTTACTTTAAAATTCATGACCCAATTTTTTTACAGTGTCATTTCACCCCCCTACTTACTATTTGAGTCATAAAACATGGAGAAATAAATTTGGAAGGGGTATAAAAAAAATCGACAAGTAACACACTGTCCACACTAGGGACTATATTTTTCGTGGACAACGAAAATCAAAGGACGATAACTGTGTACCCGGACCTAATAGGGTGGAAAAAGTTGACCAATCTTAATGAAACTTGGTATGACCAAAGCTTATTAAATTATAAGACTGCTTACAAAGTTTCATGGCAATAGGATATATATTATAGACAATATGACTAATTCTATAAACAACTTTGCGCGTTAAATTTAGACGTTAAAATTGAAATTTTTCAACTATCAACATTTGGGGCTTAAAAAATTAAAATATTGCAAAAAAATACTTTTGAAATGCCTTGATATATAAAATATTATGTATTAAAAGCAATAGAGTACTCATTTGATTTATCAGACTTATCATAATTATTAAAAAGTCAAATTTATATGAGCCTGTGGCTAAAAATGGAGGTTTTCCAATGAAGGGGGGCCTTACATGAAGATGTAATATTTTCCAGCAATTTTTAATTTGTAAAGCTTTTTGGTTATAAATAATCCTTACATATGTATTTAATGTACTTTAAATGGAAAGAAAACTTACAAATAACATATCACATTAGTTTAAAAGGGTCTTAGGCCAAGTAAGACTGAAAATAATTTAGGGTCAATTTAGGCCGTATCACATATTTACATTTAAAAATGCATATTGAAGCTATAGGAAATAAAATTTTGTGTCTTTTCTATCATTTCTATACTCAGGTGACATGATACAATAAATCTGAGCACAAAAAGACTCTTGCATTAAACTTGTTTGCAGACAGTATGGTCTGATACAAAGATTTTTCACTTTTTAGTGAAAAACATGCATGCAATTTTAGTCTCAACAGGCATATATTTGAACTACTTGCTATCCTACAGAAGAAAAGAAAGATATTATGTGACATAAAACAGGTACAAAAGACATTGTTAAGTGCTTTTTATACAAATTTAGTGAGGTCTTTATAATGGACTTCAACTTTTATGTTCCAAGCTCCTCACATTTAACTTGATCCAAACAGGGCGTTAGACGAGGATCATATATACAACACATTTTGCACATATTGTCTGAGATAATCTTCTTTTCTGTAGATTCAGAGTTCACAAATGAGTAATACAACTGGATTGAAGCATAGAAACACAAATATTGACACATAAAAACCTGTCAGATAGAAAGTCAGAATGCCACTTATGCATCAAAATTGAAAAAGCTATGAAATGCTTATTTTGACCATAAAATGCCAAAATTGGTCATTTTTGCAGAAATTCTATCAAATAAAAGTTTAAATCCTTTAGTTTTATGCTATTTGATAAATTGACACCATCAAATCATTCAGGGAAGTTGCCAAAGTACAGATTCTATATTTCCTGATTTCACCTCTTAGATCCAAGTACACAGTTATTTCGTAGTGCATTTCTTTTAGACAATAAATGAAAATTAAAAAAATCCCACCTGCGCTTTCTCAATAATATTTTTACAGTGTGTTGTACTACTTTTGGGACAAATTATATCAAAATTATAGAAAACTTCATCTGCTCTAACTCAAAATATGGACAATTTCATGTTAAGGGGGTCTTCAAATCTTTTGACAGCTTCCGAAGTGCTAATTTTTAACATTTTTCAGCTGGACCAAATCACTACTTTACTTTAAAATTCATGACCCAATTTTTGTACAGTGTCATTTCACCCCCCTACTTACTATTTGAGTCATAAAACATGGAGAAATAAATTTGGAAGGGGTATAAAAAAAATCCACAAGTAACACACTGTCCACACTAGGGACTATATTCGTGGACAACGAAAATCAAAGGACGATAACTGTGTACCCGGACCTAATAAATACCTTTATAGGTTAATCAATTAGTCAACTTTCTGAGGTTAATAAGGAAATATTTTGTCTATGGGAGATAACTCTGTTGCATATAAGTTATACCTTTATAGTTAATCAGTTAGTCAACTTTCTGAGGTTAATAAGGAAATATTTTGTCTATGGGAGATAACTCTGCTGCATATAAATAATACCTTTATAGTTAATCAGTTTGTAAACTTTCTGAGGTTAATAAGGAAATATTTTGTCTATGGGAGATAACTCTGCTGCATATAAGTTATACCTTGAATGTCCCTCTGGTATCTTTCGCCCCTCTTTTATAGGTTAATCAGTTAGTCAACTTTCTGAGGTTAATAAGGAAATATTTTGTCTATGGGAGATAACTCTACTGCATATAAATAATACCTTTATAGGTTAAACAGTTAGTAATCTTTCTTGGCTTAATAAGGAATATTTTGTCTATGGGAGATAACTGTACTACATACAAGTTAATCGGTTATCAAAAGGTGAATTTTCTGAGGTCAAATAAGATTTTTTTTTAAGTTTGTAATTTCCATGCAAAACATGCAGTAAGACGTAATAGATGTTTTCTTTACTCTATTTTCTCCCTCTTAGTAAGTGCAAAAGTAAATAAAATAGAACTTAAACTTCTTTGAGAGCTTTTTTTTTATTGTAATTTTTGTTAGGAAATAACTCAATAAAAATGTGTGTCCATATATATGACACTATGCTTTACTCTAGCTATCACATTTCCATCTTTAGCATTTATTTTAAATAGTTCACTTTATATGGAACATGCATGTGTACGGAGTTCCAAGTTGATGTGACCCAATACTACATTTAACCGAAACTTTAACATTAACCGTAATCAAAATCTTGAATCTGACACGCAGACTAGAAAACATAATGGCCCTCTACTTTCAAAGGTGGTATTTCATAAAACTTGGCTTCATTAAAGAAATATCTTATTTCTCTTACCTCCTTTTGCTGTAAGTCTTGTGCTATTTCTTGAGCTTTCAGAATTTCTCTCCTTCTCTGTGACTTCTTTCTAGATGCACTTGCTCTTTTTTGCAATTCCTTTCAAAAATGTGAATGCTATTATATATATACTGTTTTTTATAACTGATAAGAAAATTTCTATAATAAACATTCTGATTAAGATTTCTAAAATTTTCTGAACAAGAGATTTCCATCAGGAGAAATTTCCTAGAGGGAAAAAATGAGTTGCTATTAGGCCCTTTTTGGGCCTACAATAATGAAGTATTTCATATCTATGTGATTTTAGCTTAAAATAATCTTAACATTCCATATGTGCATTGTTTATCCTGAAATATATTTGAAAAATTATAAATATTTTCAATCTAAGGACAAATAATTACTTACAATGAAAAATGATCAAGGAGAAATTGGGAGATAATACAAATAAAAGAGGATAACTTGAGATATATTCTAATAGATATAAGAAGATGTGGTATGAATGCCAATGAGACAACTCTCCATCCAAGTAACAATTTGTATTATTGTATAAATAAAAAAAAAAAACATTTCTGAACTTTATGTAACTTTTGTAATAGGAACATTTATTAATATAAAATAACTCCACAAAACTGATTTTTAAAATGTTTACTACAAAACATAAGTTACTTCCCTTTTACTGGTATCAATTTTTCTAAAGCTCAGACTTAGTAAAACAATCTTACCCTTTCTCGTTTTTCATCAGCCAGTCTCTGTTTTTCTGCTAACATTTCTGGAGTAAGAATCGGTAAGCTCAAAGGTTCTAATTTCTAAATAAAAAGAAACAGGAAATATGAGGAACAAGGATTATATAAAGTGACATTGTGCAGACATTGATAGGGAACTTATATTGTAAAGTCTTTCTTTTATTCAGTGTTACTTTGAACCTTAATGTAGGTAACGTTACAGTAGTTTCAGATACTTTTGATATTATCAGCAACCCCCGTTATATTTAATCAAAATTTCTCAACCTTATCATATTTGGTAGTTTGAAAAAGTGACCTATACATATCTTTCAGCTTTTATTATTTTGTGGTTTTACCTACATGTTCTTAAGGTGGTACATAACACTACAGGGAGATAACTCTGTAAAAATCAGCTGAACATTTTAATCACGTTCTATTGTCAAGAATGATCAAAATTAGTGTTTGTCAAACTGCTATATATCCAATGAAATTTTTCCAATAGTGTGTGATTCAAGTTTTTGGAAATTTTTATATTTTTGTCAAAGGGTCAAAGTAAATATTTTGTCAAAATTTTACGAAAATTAAACGAGCCAAATTAATTTTAGTCAAGGTGTTTGGTACTACCTTAAATTGAAATTTGCTAGTTGTAACTAATATTAAGACCAGTTTATCATTTTTGTTCATAATCATCCTCTTTATAAATCAATTTATTCTTCTCTGTCAAATCAATGACTATAATTGTACACAGTGATCCATCAAGTTGATTTAAGACAACATGTGTAGACAGTGACCTCTTAGCAACCTTTAAAATACAGAACAGGTGAATTTTGTCATTTGAACAAAATTCGAGATAATTTCCTGTGCTAATTTATGGAAACAAAATGCCATTTTCTGTCACCCTAATAATTGGACTCAACTTATTACATGTTCCTTAGAAAAAGTAGTAAAGCTATTGTATTCAACGTTTTCACAACATCTAGTAAATTAGAGTGGCCTCCCATAGTGGACAGGTTGAAATGTATAAGTCTTGGTTACAGTTGGGAGAAGTGGGCTGCCTAATCAAGCGATTGATTTATTCATGGTGTTTAACACCACTTTTAGCACTATTGGCTTTATCTTGGCCACAAGTTTTTATTGCTTATGGGTAAAAGAGCCAGACTGCCGTGAGAGAACCATGACCTTCCGCCTGCGGTTCAACTGACAAAATTTACCAGATCTGTAGACTGTAGGTACATGTCCTAATTATTTGAGAAATAATATGTTACCTGAATTCTCATTGGAGGATGTTTCTTTATCAAACTGTCTGTTTTACGCTCATCCAATAAAACTTCAAAAGCCACAGACTTTGGAACTGAAACAAATGTAAAATATATTCAGTTCCTTATGTGCTTATATATGAGCTCATTCTACAAACCTGCCAAATTTTCTGAAATACAAATGTTTAATGCTAAATATTTTCTGAGGCCACAATTTAACAGCAAACATATGAAATAAGTAGCAATTAAAGAAAAACCTTCATTGCATTTCGTTTCAGAAACATAGAGGTTATGAAATATTTTCACAAAAAGACTGCATGGGAAATAAACAAATAAACAAAATGTTCGACACAACTGTGGATTTTTTTAAGATATACAAATTAACTCTATTCTTTTCAGAAAATCATAAACTTTTTGATTTTTTATTTAATGTGGTTGTATATAAGATTATCACTTTATTTACATGGCAACGAAATGCAAACATTCATATGATGTGACATAAATAATTAATTATTTTTTTACCTGACCACTTTCCTTACCTATAAATTGTTAATTGATTGTTCAATGAGGCAGAGTTTAGGGGTGCTGTGGGATCAGATTTAATTACATGTGATAAACCATACAACTTGGTACCTGGTTGTTTCAACATGAAATCTCTTAATTAATTAAAACGGAAATTTTGTTTGGTTCACATAGTAAACTTCAGATTATCAAATGGCACAGAAAATTGATTTTTACTTTTTGTTTATGTATATATGCAACTTTAAAGTTTATTACAAGTCAGTATATAACTTGTTTGTTAAAAACAATTTACAAGCTACCTGTCCAAGCTCCTTGTAAAAGCTGAAAGAATTTAGGAATGGACAAGATTAAATGATGTTTAATTTTAAAATGTCAGATTTGGATCCAGGATTTTTCAAAGTTATAGGAGTGGAACATGTAGTAATATAAGTCTATGCATTAAGCATTAATGCCCCCCTAAATCCTCCTATAAATGATTAAGGGTTTCCCCTTGCCCTGGACCTTTTGATGTTAAGTTAAAGACCTTCATGATTTATCTGTCTTAATCAAATGAGTGTTTGAACAAAAGGATTTGAACATATGCAAGTCCAAGGTTAGGTCTTATTATATAATATTCATACATATCTACATATGTAGTGTATTCAACTGATAAATGCATATCATAATTGGTTTCAGAGATTTGTCACTTCAGAGTTTTTCTTGGAGGGTTAATTCATAGGGGTATCCCCATTCATTATTTATATCCTCCTACATATTACTTTATATTTTCCCCCATCCTTTAAAATTCCTGACCACTATCTTATCAGTCAATCCCTTAAATCCTTTAAAAATATTCTAAGGAAAAACTGGACAAATATAAAACTTTACCAAAGTCAAGAAAAACTATATATTTAGCAGAAAATAGTGAAAGTATTGTTTCCAAAGTTTATCAAATATTTCCTATGTACATGTATAAAAAGATTTCAATGGAGTTCATATCACAATGAATTTCTTAAATGTTGGCAGAGGGATAAATAGAATAAGAAGATGCGATATAAGTGCCAATGAGACAACTCTCCATCCAGGTCACAATTTGTAAAAGTAAACCATTATACATGTAGGTCAAAGTACGGCCTTCAACATGGAGCCCTGGCTCACCACAAACAGCAAGCTAGAAAGGCCCCAAAATGACTAGTGTAAACCATTCAAACAGGAAAACCAACGGTCTTATCTTTATAAAAAAAAAGTATACATGTATATATATGTACATCTGTTACATATGTCCTCCAAACAAATTAAAAAAGTATGTGTACAAAAATGTATACAAGCATCCTCATTATAATATATATAATTATTACATTGGTTGCAATGAATTACATTGATTTCCCAGTGAAATAAAAACCGATAATTTCACATGTGAAATAAACGTGGTTATTTCACTCCTCTGACGTCATACAACAATGGGCATTGTCAAGACGTCAATATCGATCAAAACAAATTGTGAATGCGTAGAAAAAGATATAGTTCCTTACCATTTCTACTTTAATTTCATAAAAAAAGCCATTTGCCAATGTGATTAAAAGAATAACTAATCAAAGAATTCAAATATCGAAAAATTTTCAACTCGTGACCGAACAACACTGATAATTAACTCATGCGCTACGCGCATTCGTGAATTAATGTGTTGTTCGGTCACTCGTTGAATATTTTTCTCTATTTGAATTCTTCGATTAGTTATTCTATAAGTGTTGTTTTTGTTTTACATATTATCAGTAACTGTACCTTTAAGAAGTTGCTGATGGTAGCAGATCTACAATCTATGTCAAAATATACACATGGTACAATGTACAGATATTATAAGAAAAATTATAAATTTTATTTGTATGAGCTTTTCTTCTGTTTCAAAGCAAGACTATGCATAAGTATTATATTTTCTAACAATTTAATATGAAAGTATTTAGTTTTTCCTATGGTCATGATGGTTCAAGTTTGTTACATCTATGTATGTTCTATTATTTAATTTTTGAATTTCTTTTTCAAAGAAAAGGACAGGAAGACACCAAATTGAACTACTGATTCTGCTACCCAAACAGTAATTTGAAAGTACCCATTGGCTTATTACAAGAAACAGGATATGAGGAAACTATATATTTGTTTACTTTAGAAATGCATGTAATAAAGGCCAAAATGCACTGTCCTACCTGGTTTTTGGCTGGGAATGTTAGCATTAGTATCCACGGCTGTCTTCTTATCAAATGTTTTAGTTTCTCCATTCGGTACTAATCCATTTCTGCTCTTGTTTGGGTTAGGTCTGGGTGTGGCAGCTTCTTTTTCCCCATCGGGGTTAACTCTGGATGATCCACAGCCCATGATTACAATACCATCACTCTGTAACTAATGATGATAAACCTGTAGAAGAAATAACAAACTCTTAGTGACATAAACTCCTGGGAGAATAATTAAATATCTATTTATCTTAATGAATTAACAACATCTAGACTACCTATTACTTTCTTTGTTGTTGTTATAAACTAATATTCATGACTAGTCTTGTCTTATCTTAATATAATTGAATGGTTTTTTTCCCTATAAGTCCACAGTCATTTAATTTCAGTCCACATCAATTTACTATTTCCTATAGATTTTTTGGTTTCATTAATTAATCAAACAAAGTGACAGGGATTAATTTTCTGTTGTTTTTTTTCTTTTATCTACTAACTGTTTCATACTTAATTACTTAATTATCATTACTGCAAGGTTAGATATATATTACGACTGTTCAAATTATTTTACACTGAACAAGAAGCAAATTAAGGCTGGGATAACAAAAAAATCCATTGGTGTAAAAAAGACATTTATGCTTAATCAAAAAGATACATTTTTAAAGTATTTCAAATTCTTTGATGTCAGTTCATTTTAAAGATATGAAAGTTTGGAAAAAATCTATTGCTCCTTTACATGCTTAAGTTAAGATGATATAGATCTTTAAACATATAAATATATTTTGACTGTATTTGAAAAATTAATTTTGTCCTCCAACATTCTCATGATTCTTAATTAGGCCGAGGACAAATTCTTTAACAAGGAACTGTTTTTGTTAATGAAATAAAAATTTAAAAACTTAAAACACAAATGAATAATTTTTGAATTATGACTTTGTATTATAGAGTCCACAATCCCAATACATGTACACATGTGAATGTTGCATATTTTCAAATTCTGGAAGAACAATTAAGTAATAACATCTTAAAACATTGTTAAATATGAAAAGATTTATATGACTAAGATATTTGAAAATTTATAAAACTTCATGATCATTTAACTGTTTTTGCAACTTGTGGTACATTTTAAGTCCAGATGGAAAAATTGTAGTATGCATTTTAAAAGATATTCAAATTTGTTAAATAAAACAGTATAACAAAATTACCGAACTCCAAGGTAAATTTAAAAAGGGGAAGTCCATGAAAAGTGAAAATCAACTGTTATCAAACAACAGAACATGTGAAGAAAAAAGGTCATATTCTTGACTTGGTATAGACATTTAATAAAAAAATGGTGGCCATGGGTAAAACCTGGTTTTATAGCTACTGTACATAAGCTAAACCTCCAATGTCCTTCTCTTTAAAGAGATAACTCCTCATCTGAGGTATTATTATCCCACGTCTGTACACGATTTGTTTCCAAAATGTGCTTCAAGTGTTTCTGGTAATCATTAGGTTGGGCAACCCACCAAACGGGTCGGTCTTTTCACCACCGAACACCACCGAATCACCCCAAAAGACCACTAACCCTTAATAAAAACAGTAATGTAAAATTTTAAAACAATAAAATCAATTAAATTACGTAAAATTTAATCCTGCTGTCATGTTTTTTTCACATTTTTATGTGCATTAGTGATGTTAAAGTTGAGAATCACTTCCAGATCCAGCATTTTTTTTTTCCGGATTTACATTGTCTGTATTTCATTGTATATTATCTTATGGTCTTTATTTTTCAATTATTAGAAATAAATTGTTCAAATAAGTTAAAACATTTTATTTAATGTGAAATTATCACAATATTAAATTATATACATGTGTATAAAAAAATGTTAGACTTTAAAGTGTCAGTTCTGTTCTGACAACAGCCCTGCAAGACTGTTCTTTTTGGTTCTCTTGTTATCATTTCTTATTAATTTGTGTATATATATGTATAAACATATTCATCCTCGTCCAGAAGTAAGTCAAATATATAAATAAAGATGAAAACAATATATTTAGGCGTGTTAGATGGTATTTTAATGTGTTCAGTGGTGTTCGGCGGTGTTCGGTGGTGAAAAGACCTACCGCCCACCAATCATTCCCCAAATGATTATGAGCATTAAACTATCAATCTAAATATTCTAAAATTGTTAAATATTGTTTTTTTTCAAATCTTAGTGTTTTTACTATTAATAACAAATTTTTTAATGACTTGTAACTGCAATATTTTGAATAAATGCCCCTTGAGAATCCTTGATTGGCCAATACAAAACTTTAATAATTAAGGTATAAAAATGTGGATTTAAAGATTTTCTTTTAATATTGGAAACAGTGGAAACATATGAGGAATAGTTGCTCATTCGGTGAATTATTCCCTAATTAGGGGGTTGTACACATCCAGTTAAAATATCTTATACATATATACACCAAGGGTTTTATTGTTAAATGAAAGTTCAAGATTGATCAAACTCAAACTTTTTTCGCAAATATTTGAACATGCATACAGTTGAAAATTTCCATATAATTTTACTTACTGCAAACCAATTATGTTTCTTTTAAATAAATCACAACGAATTCACTAAAAACAATTATAAAGATTCATGCTCCGAAGACTTTTTCACAGTAGTTGGAATGCACGTTACAGGAAACAGGTGCCCGTGACGTAGTCCGTATCATGGCGACGTATAAATATTAGGGAGCACTCCATTACAATCTCATAAAAAATATAATTTTTGTGTGCCATTTTCAATCAACCGAAAGTTGTTGCTATAAATGATGTAAATCTGAATCCTTTTGATAATCAATCTATTTAATTTTGAAAAAAATAGTTATTTTTACCCATTCTTTATACCTGTTTATTTATACAAAGAATGGTCCAGGAGGAAGTTAAAGAGTTATTCCCCTTTTCGCGGAATAACTGTTGCTGCTGTATTTTATTGAAATATAAATTTGGAAAGATGAAACACGGGTTCATAACAGCTGAATTAAATATTGCACAATAATAAGAAGAAATTGTTGTATAAATTAGCGAAAAACTAGTATATCCAAAAACATACAAAGAAAGAAGGATGTGCTACAATACACCAATCAGTGAGCTTGTCAACAAAAATGACCTTGACACTATTTTTCACATGCTTTTAAAATAGTTTGCAGAAGTTGACAGTCAGAATTAGCATGTCTGGTGAACAAATGAAACATGTAGCCGTTGTTGGTGGGGGTTTGGTAAGTCATCACTAATTGATTTGGATATTACATTTTTTGTGTGCAAAGATTTTTTAATAGAATATCAGACCTGTTATAAAACATGTAAAATGAAAAAAAAACTTTTCACAGTGGTCAGAACATTTATTTTGTACATGTCAGAAATTATGTTATCCACTAGTTCAATCAACAGACTGTATGACACTTTAATTTAAACAGTACATGTGATTATATTGTCCCATGATGAGCTAATTAGACACATGCAATATTTTAACATCGGTCTGTTGAATAACAGTTTGAAAAACAAATCTGATTTTAAAACAAGTTATTTATTCTGTATATTAATTTAACATTTCACCTTCTTTAGTCAAAGATTGCTATTTACTTAGAAACAGTCATTTTGATTTAACCAAGAATTTTTTTGAAGGATGATTAAATCAAAAAGAACTAGCTGACACTTACAGGAAACAATTTATAGAAGTGGAAAATTGTATATTTGATGGTCTTGATGAGATGGTCTTCATTACTATATCCTTATATTTTTTACACAATTTCTGTATTCAATTTTTTACACATTATTCACTATTCTTTATATTTAAGCACCCCATTTTTCCTTACACATATTTCTCTGCTTTTTAATTTTTTCAACGGCTACAATTTATTCACATTTTTTAAAAACTCTCAGATCCTCATATATCACTAAAGTAAAGATATTTGAAGTTTATTGATTAAGTATTTTATCATGGAAATACATGTATTTTAAGTAATCTTATACAAACATCGATAAAAACATAATTCAGATCTCATTTTTGTTTAACTTCCCCATATTTCAGAAGAGATATCAGATAAGATAAGGCCTCACCAATTTAATTTCTTGTTCTACGAATTTTTCCACTCCAGAAAATAAAATTAATGAAAAAAAATTTAATTTGCAAATTTTTGAGGCGAAGCTTGAAAAGTAAAGGCGAGCGATTATATTTTTTTGTAAACATAAAATCATAGGTGTTGACAATATTGATCGAAACAAGATGGTATGAAACTTGATTTACTACTTGTACTTTGACATTTCTTTCATTTATCAACTGCTGAAGTGTTTTTCCCCTGTTCACCAAGACATGTAATGCCCACTTTTAATTGCAGCATATTTATGACTTCTTGTATTACTGTTACTTTCTAGGGACATCAGATCCTGAACTGAATAATTGAATAATTATTTCAACTGCCTTAAATGATCTCCATTGAATTGTCATAGATGTCTTTCCTCCTTCGTCTTCTTTCAGTTTCTAGCGATCCTGCAATTATTGAAGATTATTCGCTGGACATGACTTATAACTAGCAACATGGCGGGTGTCTTGCAAGAAGCAGGAACTGCTCATCCTCTCCCAGAACACCTGAGTTCACCCCCAGTTTTTAGGGGTTCATGCTGTTCGTTGATGTGTGTACTTTTTAGTTTTTTGTGTTATATGTTGGTTGTCTGTGTCTCAGTCATTTTGGTGTTCTCATTTTTGTTCTTTGTCTTTTTGGCACTTTGTATACAGTATAAATAAGATGTGGTATGAGTGCCAATGAGACAACTCTCCATCCAGGTCACAATGTATTTAAAGTTAACAATTATGGGTCCAAGTACGGCCTTCAACACAAAGCCTTGTCTCACACGGAACAGCAAGCTATAAAGGGCCCCAAAATGACTAGTGGAAAACATTTCAAACAGGAAAATCAACGGTCAAATCTATATACAAAATGAGAAACACCTATGAACCACACCAACATTTGCAAAAAACGACAACTACTGAACAACAGGCTCCTGACTTTAAAATGCAGAGGGTATGGATAGTTTTGCTTAAAGATGTCTGTATTAGCACATATATCTCCTTCAAATTTCGAATTCTTTTATTCTAACAACGAAAATAGGCATGATTTTGAGAATAATCATCCTTGACTTTGATCATGTTGATCAGAAATCTTTGTTAATGCGCGAAACAGTTTAGACGTTTGGCGATCGCTGTTTACAAAAATACCGGCGTGGGAAATAGACACAATTACTTTTCCGGATGCGGGAAGTGGAAATATTTAAAAATATTTTTTCCATTTAGAAAAGAATATGTGCGGGTGGGTCCATCGAACAAGGAATTAAATTGTCGTGGCCTAAGATAAGATAAATAATAGTTTATTTAAGTGTCACATATTGATCTATAATAAAATTACATAACTCCAAAAAAAAATAAGGATCAAATACAAATAAAAGCTATAACAGTAATATTAAAGGAAAATGTTAAAGCTTATACAACTACAACAATGTATTTTATTATGTAACCGGAGAGCATGATTTACATTTACATTTACAGCATACCATTATGACTCTCACACACATACCCTAGCTAGAATTCCTCTCTAACCACCGTGGGTATTTTAGTTGTGCGCCAATGTAACCGGAGAGCATGATTTTCATTACAAAATCGCTTGTCTCCATCGGGACTCGAACCTGGGACCTCTGTGTTACAAGGCAGCGCTCATACTGACTGAGGTAAAGAAGTACTTCCTTAGCTCAAACGCTTACGGCTGACTAAGTATCTACCACATTGACTAAGGGAAGCAATCCCGTCACCTGGTCACAATTACAAATCAAGTAAAATGTACTCACAAGGTGCTATTTTATAATGTTTAATTGTATAAATGATTTTTTTATAATGTTTAATTGTGTATATGATATTTTATAATGTTTAAATGTCATGAATGTATGTATATGATTGTTTTAAATGTTTTAATAATCATTGTTAATTGTATAAATGAATTTTTTATAGGTAGGATCCCTGAATGCTTGCTTTTTTGCCAAGAGGAAATATAAAGTGGATTTATACGAAATGAGAGACGGTATGGTTCAAAACATTTTAAGATGTACAATGTAATAAACTAAGGGACACATTTAAGGACAAGTAATTAGAGATATAGTAGTTCCATGATATGGATTTAAATTTTTTATTTGTCTGAATTGATATTTCATTGGGTTGCCATTTCATTGAAGGGCCAATTGAGAAAATGTCACGTCATATTAATATACTTATAATCTACTCCTTCTTGTAGGGTAATTTTTTTTCATTCTGAAAGTTCTTTGGTATTCCACAATCATACAATTATTTTTTGTTGTTGATAGCACCAAATTTTTTTGTAGCACTATTTATTAATTTAAAAATTCGCAATCATTGCAAAAATTCAAATAACGAAAATTTCATCTGAAACACAATATTGGATTTAAAAGTAATGCCAGTTATTAGCAGATGGTCTTTGATCGCCAATTACCAGTTGCCAGTATTTGCCAGTCCACATTATGATCATTAACTACCAATAGTTGAATGTAGACAAATGTACATATTTACTGGATGTCTTTTGGTTGTTTGTGTCACTAGGTTGCTGTCTCTTTGAGGAATACCCCACATCTACTTTTATTCATATACCACTGCAAAAACATGAAAATGAGATAATATACTGTGTTATACAGATTTTAAGATTACATCATTTATTTTTATACTTTTTCTGATTTATTATTCACATTTCTTTATCCATATTTTCCATGTGGTTCATAAGTGTTTCTCATTTCTCGTTTTTTATATAGATTAGACCGTTGGTTTTCCTGTTTGAATGGTTTTACACTAGTCATTTTGGGGGCCCTTTATAGCTTGCTGTTCAGTGTGAGCCAAGGCCCCGTGTTGAAGGCCGTACTTTGACCTATAATGGTTTACTTTTACAAATTGTGACTTGGATGGAGAGTTGTTTCATTGGCACTCATACCACATCTTCTTATATCTAAATACAGTAGTTTTCTCTTTGTACTCAAAGGAAAGTTAAATTATAGAACTTTATTCACAAGCAATCAACAATTAACAATGAAAAACAAAACCAGAAACAGAATCTTCTCAATTATTCTTTCAACTGATATCATTCAACTAGAAATGCTACAAGGATACTCTAAACACATTGATATTTCGTATTCAGTTGGAAGATTGAAGAAAAAATACACAAAAAAGACACTTTTGAAATTAGATGGTTACATTTAGGACCAAAAAAATGTTGATAAAAAACATCCTGATCTGAGGTCTAAACACCTGACCTCAGTTTCACAGTCTATCATTTGTATTAATGTTTTTTTTTTAAGGTTTACAATGTCACATTGTTTTGTATATTTTAGATATACGTACAATTGAGGTTGTGAAAGGACGAAGCATAAATCTGGCTTTGTCCTGTCGAGGGAGAGAAGCTTTAAAGCACGTTGGACTTGAAGTCGAGGTTCTAAAGACTGCTATTCCAATGCATGCCAGAATGATCCATGATTTAGATGGTACTTGCCATCCAATACCATATGGAAAGAGTGATCAGGTATTTGTCAGGTTGCAAGGGTGGTTGAGTTCACACTCTTTGAAAGGATGAGGTTTAATATACTGTTGAAAACAAGGTAGAATTATGATCTATTCTCATAAGGACTATCACATCATTTAAAAACAAGTATCCATGTGAGGGTGGGTTGTGTTTTTATCACTGGTTTTGGTCAGGGCTTCTGATGGCAATAGTTAAGGAGAGACAGGAAAGTGTAGTGAAATTTCATGGAAAGGGTTCAGTGTCCTATCTGTATATGTCTGCTTAGGGCATTTATTCAAGTTAGTTTAATTTCATTGTGTATATTTATACAGTTCCAATGCTGTAAATCGTCTGGTGGAAGAAACTGAATTATTCCTGGTAAACAGAAAGAGACTAGCAACAACCACTGAAGCTATGCACTTTTCACATATTGTAGGGAAGATAGTAGTTTAATGAGTATTCAGTCATCTCTTTTTAAAAAAAAAAAACAACATGAATACAATGTGTATATGCAAAAAAAAAATCAAACCAACGTAATAAGTTGAAGTAAATTTGTTAAAACATCTGTAAAACAGGACACATTGAATAATGCACAATCAAAATAACACGGCTTAATGATGGTAAATTCATTTAAAATATTTAATAAACTTTAAATTTTGCAGTTTATCAATTCTGTTGACAGAAGGTTATTAAATGAAGTCCTACTGACAGGTATGTTATTGAATATAGATTGCTTTTGATCACTGTGATTATAGGAAAAATTTGTTGTGACTGTGTGTTGCAGTCAGTTTCAAACTGAATGTATGAGGAACCCATGCCCAAAGTTATTTAGCAACATGTATAAGCCAAAATAAACACAACCATGGCTCATAAAAAAGAAAACGTTAGGAGACAAGGGAGATAATCAGGCTCATAAAAAAGAAAACATTAGGAAACAAGGGAGATAATCAGACTGGAGATTACTGTACAATATTTTTCTCTTAAGAATGGAGTATGATAAGGCACGTTTTATGCTCCTTAAATTTAAAAATACCAAGTGGTATAAATCTATTAACTTTAACTGTTCTGAAAATTATCTGTTATATTAAGGTTTTGCCTTACATATTTCATTTAAGCCTTCAAACTTCATGCATTTATGGAAAAAACCTAAAACTACCAAACTAGTCTCCCCTTTTTAGCTCACCAGGGCTCGAAGGGCCCCATGTGAGCTTATGCCATCACTTGGCTTCCGTTGTCTGTTGTCGTCTGTCGTCGTAAACTATTTCAAAAATCTTCTCCTCTGAAACTACTGGGCCAAATACCTTCAAACTTTAAATAAATGTTCCTTAGGTTATCTAGTTTATAAATTGTATCCGAAGTTTTGATCCATCGACAAACATGGCCGCCATGGCTAAAAATAGAACATAGGGGTCAAATGCAGTTTTGGCTTATATCTCAAAAACTAAAGCTTTTAGAGCAAATCTGACACAGGGGTAAAATTGTTCAATTGGTCAAGATCTATCAGCTCTGAAATTTTCAGACGAATCGAACAACCCATTGTTGGGTTGCTGCCACCGAATTGGTAGTTTTAACAAAATTTTGCAGTTTTTTTGTTATTATTTTGAATATTATTATAGATATATATAAACTGTAAGCAGCAATAATGTTCAGCAAAGTAAGATCTACAAAAAAGTTAATATGACCATAATTGTCAATTGACCCCTTAAGGAGTTATTGCCCTTTAAAGACAATTTTACACAATTTGTTCATCAAGTTTGCTAACATTTAAAAATCTTCTCCTCTGAAACTACTGGGCCAATTACCTTCAAACTTAAACTAAATGTTCCTTAGGGTATCTTGTTTATAAATTGTATCCGAAGTTTGTATCCATCGACAAACATGGCCACCATGGCTAAAAATAGAACATAAGGGTCAAATGCAGTTTTTGGCTTATATCTCAAAAACTAAATCTTTTAGAGCAAATGTGACAGGGGTAAAATTGTTTAATTGGTCAAGATCTATCTGCACTGAAATTTTCAGACAAATCGAACAACCCATTGTTGGGTTGCTGCCACCGAATTGGTAGTTTTAACAAAATTTTGCAGTTTTTTGTTATTATTTTGAATATTATTATAGATATATATAAACTGTAAGCAGCAATAATGTTCAGCAAAGTAAGATCTACAAAAAAGTTAATATGACCATAATTGTCAATTGACCCCTTAAGGAGTTATTGCCCTTTAAAGACAATTTTACACAATTTGTTCATCAAGTTTGCTAACATTTAAAAATCTTCTCCTCTGAAACTACTGGGCCAATTACCTTCAAACTTAAATTAAATGTTCCTTAGGGTATCTTGTTTATAAATTGTATCCGAAGTTTGTATCCATCGACAAACATGGCCACCATGGCTAAAAATAGAACATAAGGGTCAAATGCAGTTTTTGGCTTATATCTCAAAAACTAAATCTTTTAGAGCAAATGTGACAGGGGTAAAATTGTTTAATTGGTCAAGATCTATCTGCACTGAAATTTTCAGACAAATCGAACAACCCATTGTTGGGTTGCTGCCACCGAATTGGTAGTTTTAACAAAATTTTGCAGTTTTTTGTTATTATTTTGAATATTATTATAGATATATATAAACTGTAAGCAGCAGTAATGTTCAGCAAAGTAAGATCTACAAAAAAGTTAATATGACCATAATTGTCAATTGACCCCTTAAGGAGTTATTGCCCTTTAAAGACAATTTTACACAATTTGTTCATCAAGTTTGCTGACATTTAAAAATCTTCTCCTCTGAAATACAGGTGAGCGATTCAGGCTCTTGAGAGCCTCTTATTGAGGTCTCCCCATTGATATGCAGTAACTTTACTTATTATTCTGACTAACTTTGTCTTAAAAAAAACCATGCTCATATTCAGTTTTAACCGAAAAATACTATTTTTTGAAGAATCCCCTCTTGTTATTTTTTGTTTGATTATGACATACTTGTGATGTCAGAATGACATCAAAAATGGCATTTCTCCATGAAATTAACCAGGTATCATCCTCCCAACTTTAGTATGGAATGAATATAATTTTTATAGAATTTCTATAATTTCAATTCTATAAAAATTATATTCTTTATTATTCATCTGCAATTTCAGTGTTCCAATTATGACTCTTATTATTTTTTTCGTCCATTTTTCTCTTATCTGGGGGCATTATTCTCTATTCTGTAAACCTGTAAACCCCATCCATACCCTCTTATATGGTTCTGTTTGTAATAAAGCTTATTATTCCAGCTGCAGAGAGAAACCCTCTGGTCACCTGTCACTTCAACCACAAGCTTTTGAAGTGTGATTTTAATACTGGTGAATTGACCTTTTTGACGTAAGTAAATTTTAGAAAGAATTAAAAGCATTAGTTGCATTTTCTTTTTATTGAAACTAATTATGGTTATCCAAATTTGACTGGAAAAGATATATATATTGTTTTTTTATAAGTTTGGTTATTTCTACAACAGAAAACAGAGACCACATGTGGTAAGTCCATATAAATGGATTGTTGCAAGAGGCTGGATGAAGGTAAATCCAGAAAAGCGCTTCTGAAGCATGTAATTTATAACGTGTTGTTTTCCATTTTATTTTTATTTTTTTGCAAGAGGCTGGCTTAGTACTTACAAATGTCAAGAGTCTGTAGTGTGTTGGATTGTTGTTATCTTTGTCAGTTTTTTCTGTTTTTATTTTTTTTCCCAACTTTTTTTGTTAATTTTTTTTCAGTTTACTTTTTTTTCTCAACCTTTTTTGTAAATTTGTTTTCAGTTTTATTTTTATGCACAGCCTACAATATCAGAGGGGCAATATGTTTTCCGGTTTGTTAAACTGTCTATCCATTTGTCTGTCTGTCCAATTTCAGGTTAAAGTTCAGGTATAGGCAGTTTGTGGTCATATCAACATAAAACATGGTTTTCTTTTTCAATAAGAAGTGAACTGTTTAATATGTATATATGCCAAATAAGGGTTTTGACTGAAATTTTGCAGTTTACTGAACAAGGAAATGTGATAGTGCGATTGGGGCATAGTGTCCTTTGCACACATATTCTGGTTCTCTGATGAAATTTTTACGCTTTAAACAAATTTTTGACTTGGAATAAGCATATTACTTTAACTTTATCCTTATTGGCTGATTTAAAGTATATATACAAATACCTTTCATATATATGAATAAATGAAGATAGATAAACTTCAATGAAACAGAAAATTGTAAAACACAAGACAGACACTAAAGAACAGAATTCAAAAGTTATACTGTAGCTTTAGAATTGTTTGTACTTATAATTGCAATCGATAAACAATGGAAAAAAATGTGAGATGAATTATTGCTATTTCAGGGAATGCTGCATAAAAATAATGCTATTAAAATTTGAAATGAAATTTTCAGTATAAAGTCAATAATTATGTAGACTTTTGAAGCCCAAACTTTGCCTTAAATACTCAAATGAAAGATCCAAAAACTATACCAATACAGAACGACATGTTTTTGAAATTATAGCGAAACTTTTGGTTGACAAATTTTTATTCGTTATTGCAAAAAATTGAACTTAAAATATCTGTCATTTTCTCCCTTCCCAGTTTACCCCTATTACTTATCATGATGTGGACCGGTCATTGTTATGGAATCTTACGCAATTTGATTGGATTAAGTTATTATTAGTTTACCTTCAAACTGTTTATTTTTTCATACATGTATATTGATTAAATCAGAACGTGCATGAATGCGCACAGTTACTTAAATGACCTTCAAACTGGACACTGGACGAGTCCAAATTATGTTTTAACAATGCAACTAAAGGTATGAAAGGTAAATATTGCCACTTCTTATATTTTCACAAAATTTTCCACATACACAGTAGATATATTATTTTTTAAATGCCTATTGCGGAGAAAAAAGAGAAAGTTTACAAATAAGATGTTTTATTCCATTAAACAAGTCATTTTTCGAAGAGAAATGCCGAAATACATTTTACGCACGGCTACGCCAGGTAAAATTATGGTTTATCTTAACAAACAAAAAAAAACATTTTTCAGTCTCATTGTGATGTTATAATTACAATTAATCTCAAACTAAAGTTGTCAGTAAATAAAGTCAAAATATGTCCGATCTGCCTATTTTTGGACATCAAAAGTCAATATGATCGTTTTAAGGTCAACTTTGTCTACCTCACAAAATCTTGTTTAGGCATTATTAATATCTACTGGCTTTTATACAGAATTTGGCAGAACCAAGATATCAAATATGTTTTAAAAAAAAATAAATTCTGCAATCCACAAAAATTCGTTCCCATGAAATTAAGAATCCACAATGTATGTAATTTTATTGGTTTTAAAAAAAATGTCTGATTAAGGGGGCAGACTCTCACCACTAGATATCCATTCCCTTGCTCTGTCAAATTAATATTCATTTCTTAGAACTTTCTTAATTTTTTCTTTTCCATATATTTTTCATTAGCAAGGAAGGCAAAGAAGTTAAAAATAAAGTAGATCTTATTGTTGGAAATGACGGAGCTTTCTCTGCCATTAGACGTCAGATGATGAAAGATACATTATTGGATTACAACCAGGAATATATACCTCACGGTTATATGGAGTTAACAATTCCTCCCACGTCATCGAATGATGTAAGTCTGAAACACAAAATGGTTATATGAGATTAACAATTCATCCATTAGCATCCAATTTTTTAAAAAGCAGATACCAAAGGTGCAATCATATATCATGATTTCAATAAAAATAGACAACACCATCACCAAAAAGAAGAACAATAAAAAATTGAACAACAATATAGCAAGACATTACAGGTTGCAGTCTTGTAATTGACTGCTCCATAGGCTTACATGCAAAACAGCTGATCTTTGAAATTTTTTTAAAATAAAATGCTACATAGAAAATTTTTTTCATGTGCATATCATGTATGTAGTATGGTATGTAAAATTGTGATATAATCGAGAAAAAAAAGTGGGTCATGCCACGAAGAATAAAAAGTTAAGTAACCCTGAAGTCAAAACTAATTTTTTCTACTTTCTGTTTGCTGTTTTTACTAGGCCGCACCACTTCATGATATCCTTCCACTTTCCTGGTTTGATATCCCCAAAAAGATGCAAGATTTTTTTTAAATTTAAACATATGTTTCAATTCAGCATAAACTTTTAATCAAACAGAAAAAATTGAGTCCAGAAAAAAATTTAGAAAAAAATGGACTATTTTATTTCACTCCATGTTTTGACATGCACCAGAAACTGGTGTTGTAATACAAGACATAAAATTCAAAATTGAGAAACAGGAACCACAACAAAAACTTGAGGTGAACCATTATGGATTTAGGAGCATCATGATACTTTGATCTCTTTTTCCTTAAATTTTGATCATTATGATAAATTTAAAAAATTAAGTACTTAGGTTTAACAACAGTCTTATTAAAATATTAAAATACAAAAAAAAAAAGATAAATATATAAATATCTGAATTCTTTTTATTTTTTTATTTCAGTTTGCCATGGGAGTGAACTACCTTCATATTTGGCCAAGGAATGAATTCATGATGATAGCTTTGCCGAACCTGGACAAATCATATACCTTAACATTATTTATGCCATTTGAAAATTTTAATCAAGTAAAGACTGAAGACGATGTGATGGATTTTTTCAAGAGGATGTTTCCAGACTCTATACCTCTAATAGGAGAGTAGGTTTTATTGCTAGTTAGCCATCTCAATGATCTCATCCTTCTGTGCATGCCTCAAGTGTTTGGGCTAGTGGGTTTGATCCCAGGTTGAGTTAAATAAAAAAACTTTAGAATTGTTTATTGCTGCTTTTTAGCCAAGCATACAGCATTTAGGAGTTAGCGCAAAGAATGGTAAAGGCTTGGAGTATAATGTGTCATGATAGGGTGATATGGCTTCCTGTCTGCAGTGTTAGTTTTGAGCTAGGATGTTGTGAATTAGACTCAGGGTATCAGTCTACTATATAACACTGTATATTAATATTTACTTGTTAACTTGTTATAGTCCTGATTATGCATGTAATATTTAATGGACATTAAAGTCATATGAAACTTCAAATTAAAAAAAAAATTGAATATGTTTTATATACTTTAATGGCTAAGTGTTACTATATAACAGTCAAGTGTATGTTACTTTCGTGTAAAAGAAAATCCTTTATATCATCTAATTTTTCATAAATATACTGATATTGAATTATTGCATTCCTATATACTAATTCGCCGATATTTTCCCATATGCAGTGTCCTTAACTTCATGACCTCTCGTTAGAACTTCGGCCACCACTTAAGTGTGAGGGGAAAAACGTGATGATAGAATGTAAACAAACGTGTACTGGAAGATAAATAGTAAAAATAACTGAATATGAAAGAACAAATCTAATACAACAAACCATTTAACAACTGTTTAGGAAAAGTTTCAGTAAAAAATGGGAAGGCATGGAAAATGTAAAAAAACAAATATCATGGCTCTTTCACTTTACGTATTTGTCACGTGCTCCTTTTGCTTTGTGTTGATTGTTTATCAATGCCATGATTAGGTAAACTTTGGCAACTAACTCAAAATTTAATTAGCTTGATATCAACAATCACTGAATGAAATATTATTTTTCGATAATAATTATTATAAAAAACGTGCATACAGGACTTAGTTTAGTATAGATGCATGCATTGGTTCAATAATTTCGAAAACATTAAATTTATAAGAACTTGTTTCATATGACTTTAAGCAACCATTAATTAATCAATCAATTTATTGTCGATCTATTGACCTCTGATTTTTGTAGGGACTTGGCTACACTATGTGGTCCTTTTCAGTTTTATCAGGTTTTTCGAATTTGTATTAGGTTTCTGATTTCTAAATAGCTTGGATATGAGCATTACTACAGAGACTTTAAATATTTAAATGTGCAAATGGTGCAGTACATTTGGTATACATTAATGTTATAAATGTAATTAGTCACTGTACTCAAGTTGTACCCATTTTGTAAAAAAGCAACTGACATCTTAAATTTACATAAAGATACACAAAACAGTCACATTATATTATCAACAGATGAAAGAAATAGAATTTATAGTAATGACACAAGCAATTTCTAAAAAAAGTTATTTAAAATGAGCATTAAAATATGTCTCAGGCATCCATTTCTTTCAAAATTTATAATAACCATAGATTAAATTAATGTCAAATTGTTCCAAAAAAGTGGAGAAAAAAAGTCATCAGTTATTCTATTTTTATGAATTTGTAGTTCAAAGAATGTCTTTAATTTGGGAGGTCGTTTCAAATCCTTTTTTCTATGATTCAGAATGGATTCTAGTTCAAATTAGAACTATACATACATTTACAAAATAATCGCAGAATGGAGACTTTTGTGTTTCATAAATAAACCAAGGTAAAAACTGTCAAAATAGGTACAATTTAGATACTCTCGAGCTAAGTAATGTGTTAAAGTATACTCACTTCAAACAAAGTTTTTTGGGTGGTTTATTCTAATGAATCATCCTGTTTGTCTGTTCATATGTTCGTCAATACCTTTGTTTGTCCAGGTGTCTGTCCGTCCATCCCTTGTCAACATGTTGGATAATAACTCAAAAATGCTCTTACCAATTTGCATGAAACTTCGGTGAATTTTTTTATATCTATTGACCTGAGCTCCCTTTCGATTTTTATAAATTTTAGTTTTTATGTTTCCGAGTTATGGAATTTTTATTCATTAAAAAAGGGGGATTTTCCAGTTTTCGAAATATAACTCAAAAATGCTTTGAACAGTTTTCATGAAACTTTGGTGAATTATTTATATCTATTGACGTAAGCTCCCTTTTGATTTATATAAATTTTAAATTTAACGTTTCCGAGTTATGGGGTTTTATTCATTAAAAAAGGGGGATTTTACAGTTTTCGTACAATAACTCAAAAGTGCTTTGGGCAGTTTTTATGAAACTTTGGTGACAGGTTTATATCTATTAAAATAACCTCCCTTTAGTTTTTTATAAATTTCTGATATGACATTGAGGAGTTATGGAATATTATTCTTTGAAAAAGCAACGGGCGTATCATGCGCTCATGGGGCAGCTCTTTATTTGCCATGGTATTGTCAGTTTGTTATAAGTATTTTTCGCCTCTCTCTTATTACAATACATGGAGGTGGGTGATAGGTATAAAAATTGGAAAACATATTTTGTCATTCAAAACTACTAGAAAATGTGTTTCACCAAAAAATATCTTATTATTTTTCAGGAAATTTCTGAAGGAAATCTATAAATCTAGTAAAGCTCTCCCAATGGTTTCTATAAAGGTAGGAGTTAGTTTTAGATTCACAAAACTATAAATGAGGGTCTAATTGAGATTTACAGAATAGAGAATAATGGGGAAAAAGGCAAAATACAAGGGAAACAAATTAAAGAAGAGAGAAAAATAGGGAAAACAAATAATGAATAAGGAATAATGGGCAAACAGAAGAGAATAATTGGCAAAATTGAAAAAAAATTAATAAAAATTGTTTAAAAATTAAAGAATAAAGAAATTCATATGAATAACAGAAAATGTTGGGTATACATCACTGAGACAGCAACCCAAAGGACATCTAGAGGTCAAGAACTGTCTTCAACAAATGAAAAATGCCTATACAGTATGTCTAGCTGTAAATACCTCAGAGTCTAATAAAGTTGTGAATGAATTTAACAGAGGCAATAATCAAAGATTTTCCAGCAACACTAAATCCCCCAAATGATTAAAAAAAAAACATTATGATATAAAAAAGACAACTACTGACTAGATAGATGTCTAATTTCAGCACCAAACTATTAATACAATTTGTGTCTGCAGAATATATTTATATTTCCAGTGTAGTCCATACCATGTCAAAGATAAAGTGGTGATAATGGGGGATATATTTATAATTACAGTGTAGTCCATACCATGTCAAAGATAAAGTGGTGATAATGGGGGATATATTTATAATTACAGTGTAGTCCATACCATGTCAAAGATAAAGTGGTGATAATGGGGGATATATTTATAATTACAGTGTAGTCCATACCATGTCAAAGATAAAGTGGTGATAATGGGGGATATATTTATAATTACAGTGTAGTCCATACCATGTCAAAGATAAAGTGGTGATAATGGGGGATATATTTATAATTACAGTGTAGTCCATACCATGTCAAAGATAAAGTGGTGATAATGGGGGATATATTTATAATTACAGTGTAGTCCATACCATGTCAAAGATAAAGTGGTGATAATGGGGGATGCTGCTCATGCCATGGTACCATTCTATGGACAAGGAATGAATTGTGTAAGCTTTCAGACTTTCCTGAATTAGAGGAGTAAAACCATTATTTTCCATATTTTATTGGTTGCAGGCAAGATAAATTGCATGCATTCAAAAAGTTTTCTTGCAAATTCTAATTACAAACAATTTGCTCCGGTAGGACTCTGGTAAATTTGGTAAATACACTGTTTTTCTTCACATACTTTCCCTAGATTATTGCCAATGAAATTTGGCAGCAGACATGAACATTTGTGTTGTGACGACACATCCACTATTTAAGAATCCTTCTGTACGAACTAAGTGAAATAGAACACTTGCAAGAAAATTAGTTAATAACATAAATAATTGTTGCTGTATAAATAGGTAGACCTATTAAATATAATACTGTGGATTTATTTATTTTCATGGTTTCAGGAAAAAAATATTTTTATAAAATTCTGCATACAAGCCTGTAGAATATTTGTTTTTCATTGGACATATCAATTGTTGGTTCACCTTTACCCATGAAATCCTTGAAAAATAGTATCCCACAAGTAATGATGAATCCAGAGTATATTTGACTTTTCCGTATCTTCCGCACCTTTTTATAGAGACTACATATGAGATGAGAGTTTCTACCTAGTTTCCATCACCCTTTTCTTTTGCAAACTTTTATTGTAGGTAGATATTTAATGTGTTTTACCAAACTTCAGATTTCCCCAAGTATATAGAATAGTCTTGTAGCTAATATATGTTATTGCCAGTACATTTATATAGATAGGTTAACTGTTATTTCTTTTCTTTTGCTGTAACTGTGACAAAATGTTGTTGCAGTTGCCTTCTTTTGACAAAACTTGGTCATTTGGTAACATGTGGATATTTGTTTTATTGGAAATCATACCACATCTGCATATTTTTATATTAAAGGAGCATTAGCTATGAGATATAAAAAAAAATTAAAATATGATTTTTTTTGTTCAATCATTAATGAAAGTGAAATAGTGAAATAATGATTCGCTTTTAGCAGCCAGTTTGGTTCAATTTTGTCAAAATAAGCTTAGAAACATTGCTGATGAATTATTCACTTGCAAGTGAATAATTCGACTTCATTGAATCCGTATTCATGTGACCTTCAATATAACCCCTTAGCTAGAGTTGTGTTATGCATGAATTAGGCATGTTTAGTTATTAAAAGGAAAATAATGTCAACATTGAAAGTGAAACAAGGGTAAACCATTTAATTGGCTGATTCGATCCACAAAAACTCATTCTTATACAGGTAAACACGATCATTAACATATATATTTAGCCTATAATATGAAATCAAACAGACCTAAAATAAATCCAATTGCACCAGTTCGCATTCTATTTATATATCTATTAATGTTTATATCGGGGTTATATGACCGACAACAGTCTTTGGAAGTCACCTCTATGGTTAATTAGATGGCATCTAGACTAAATTACACACATGAAATGCTGATACATATTATCGATCCCATGCATTGTAAATTGTTATTTTAGACTTTTTATAATTTGGATAAACGTTTTAGTATGTTATAAATCAAATATGAGAATTTGAGTCAAATCGGTGAACATGAATTTGACAGCTAATGTCCCTTTAAACGAGCCCTAAGATTTACAATTGTTGTAGTAAAGCATTTATGCCATATCAGCATGTTCTTCTTCTAATAAAATGATTGAACTTTTATGAAACATATTAAGTAATTATTATACATTGAAAAAAGTTTTTGCAGCTTGTTACATATTTATTGTAGATTCATATATATTCCTGTCTTGAGATACCAATTTTGGTGAATTACATGGGCAAAAGCAAACCATGAAATCAAATGTTCAACGAAGTATAGATTTCCTTTAGGCTTGTGAAGGAAGTTTTTTAAAACCATTAAATCAAGTATCAATAAAGATACAATGTTCCTTCTATTCACGAAAAATTGGTGCCCACGAAAAATAAATGAATTTACAGTAAAGAAATTTAGGCATTGAAAAATGTTTTTATAGCTTGTTAACATGTTTAAATGATAATTGGCTTGATTGATTTTCTAGGGTTTTGAAGATTGTATTGTGCTGAATGACATGCTGGATAAACACAATGACGACTTAGGTGAGTATTTGATCTGGGTCTTTCTAAAAAGCAATTTTATTACATCACCTCCTTGTGTCACATTCATAATAAGTGTGTTGTGTTGTCTACATTATTATCTCCATTGTTGTCTCTTTATTCTGTACAAAACTCCTGTTATAATAGCTGCGGAATGAATGTTAGTCCGAAATTGTCAAAAAATTTCATAAGGACCTAAGAGCTTCGGTTCAGCAGCTGTTCCTATAACATTACTTGGCTTGTTACTCCTGATGGGGGTATATATTTTAAAACATTGTTTTCCAGCTTTTGACAAAAGTTGCAGAAGCGAGACATAGCAATCTTACATTCCAACTGCTGACTGCCGTTGGTTGCGACAGCTTTGTCAACATTTAGGTTCAGTATGCAGCTTAAGAAATATATGGCCATTGTTTAAATCAAAATGGAAAATTGCTAGGACATCATAATTCTTGTTTATTACAGAACTTGCCTTGAAAGCTTACACAGAACACAGAAACCCAGATGCCAAAGCTATAGTGGATTTAGCCATGTACAATTATGTAGAGGTAATTATCATAAATATTTGACCTAAAGTAGTGAAATTAAATGAAAGAAGCACAGAAGTTGTTGCATGCATTTATTGTTGTGATTGTTTATAAATTGTAATGGACATAAATGTCAGATAAGTTATTGTGATTTCTGGAAACATACAAATAATGCTATCAAATTTTTAAATGCAAGTTTTTATTTTTGCCAAATTGATTCCAGTAGTAAATTCTGCAATAATGAAAAAATTGCCACATTTCTTAATTAACATTATTATATTATTATTTCAGATGAGAAAATCTGTGAATTCTAAGATGTTCCTGTTACGTAAGAAGATTGATAATATGCTGCATTGGATATTCCCTAACTCTTGGGTTCCATTATATACTATGGTGAGAATTATTTGATGGATCATGAGAGCTAAGGCCATCACTTTGCTTCCGTCTTCAGTCGTCAGTAACCTTTTCTTTAATAATCTTCCCCTCTGAAACCACTCAAACGATTTAAACCAATGCAAACGATTTAAACCAATGCAAACGATTTAAACCAATGCTTGTCAGCTTCATCTATTTGTGTTTTCTGTGAAGTTTGTGATTTTTGTCCAAGTTGATCAACCAACATGGCCACCATGGCTAAAATTGTACATAGGGGTCAAACTAGTTTTTGGCTAATTTCTTGAAAGTCATGATAGCTATTAGAGAAAAATGAAAACTTGTAAATTGTAAATTGGAGTACATTGAGCTCTATCTGCCCTTAAAAGTTTAAAAATACTGTGAACCTGTATTTGAGTTTTGCCCCTGAAATATTGATTTTTAATTTTTTTGGCAGTTCTTGGCTATTGTTTTCGAAAACTATAGGCACTAGGTTAAAAATCCAAACAACTGTTTTTTTCAGTTATTTTCCCTTGAAATATCAATTTTTTCAATTTTCACAGTTTCTGCTGTTATCGTGAAAACTACAGGAGCTAGATTGAAAGTGTAAATTGCAAAAATAATCAGCATGATAAGATCTATCTACCTTAAAATTTCAGAAAATCCAATTGTGGTTGTAGCCCCATAGAAATGTAATTTTTTTACTGTTTTTGCAGTTTTTGGCTGCTATCTCTAAAGCTATAGGAGCTTTGTTAAAAGTGTAAATTGTAAAATGTCCAACAACACAAACATACTTAGTACATGCAATTAAAGGTCCTTTTTTTGCAGACTGGCACTTTCTCAGCAGGTACACTATACAGGCTCAGTTGAGCCTCTTGTTTCATCATAATTCATTGGGACAATCTTAATCAAATTGGATGACTGTCATACAAGTGAGAGGCTTAGCTAGCTTTAAAACCAGGTTTAATCCACCATTTTCTACATAAGAAAATGCCTGTACCAAGTCAGGAATATGACAGTTGTTATCCATTCGTTTGGTGTGAGCTTTTAATTTTGCCATTTGATTAGGGACTTTCCTTTTTGAATTTTCCTCGGAGTTCAGTATTTTTGTGATTTTACTTTTTGATAGGAATTATATGAGGAGGTCCTGTTATAACTTTTTTTATTGATTACTTTCATTAAATACATAGTGAAATTAAGTAATATTTGTCAAAAGGATTTCAAAACTGAAAATAATATACACTTCAAAAACAAGGTCCATAGTAGTTAACCCAAAATAGAAAGGTGCATCTCCCCCTCATCCCTTTGGATTCCTGTTTTCTGAAGGAATATAAATACTTTTCAATGCAAAAATAACTTTTACTTCTCAGGAGCATGCATTTTTAACACAAAAATACTATAAATTCAGCAACAACAAAAAAAAACTGTACTCCAGGCCTGCCCTTAAATCCTTACGGTAATACACTGAAAAAAATTCCAATCTTCAGTGTTATTTTTAGCAAACTTATATAGTTGATTTAGAAACTGAAAGAAAATATAATTTTGAAAAGAAAGTGTTGTACCCTTTGATGTTTTAATCTTAGTATTTAATTAGATTGTAGTCATGTGTATATGTCTATTTCCTTTAACTTCAAAGATTTATGTATTTGTTTATAGGTTTCATTTTCCAGAGAAAGATATCACTTATGTATAGCCAAGAGAAAACAACAGGATAAGGTATACTATTTAAGATAACAAGTCCAATTCTTAAGTCGGGCCTTGGTGGCCGATTTTTCTAAGTAGATCATCTACTGTATCACTAGCATGTCAACACTTAGGTTGTTAGTTTGAACCCCACATGTGGCAGGTGCATTTGACTGTAATCTTAATTGACTATGATTGCCAGTTTTCTTGCATGCAAGAGGTCAGAGGTTCTCTTCAGACACTCCAGCTTCCTCCACCAATAAAAACTGGCCTCAACAATATAGCCATCAGGGGTGAAAGTGGCGTTAAACACAAACAATCAATCAATTAATCATCCAAATCTCTAGTCTATTGCTTTGTATATTGTAACAGAAGGTTAATTGCAAATTGAAATTTATTTATGTGATATGTACAGTTTAAAAAATATATATATATATATCTATGATTACAAGCTGCTTATATCCATGATGAGACATAATAGAAACCTAAAAATTCATTTTCAAACAAATATGGACGGTCGTTACAAAAATAGTTAAAAATTTCTATGAAACAACTGTTGCATTTTCATTGGCACTTGGTATTTATAATAATGAAAATATGATGCAATAGTTGTTCATTTGAAAGATCAGAGGGAAAAAACTGTTTCATATCACATCAAACACTTTTCATTCTGTTTAGACATTGAAGTATCTGAAAACCAGATAATAATGCTTTGAGCTTAAATGACAATGTTTTCAATTAATGCACTCTACTGTTTATTATGATTTTTTTTAATAGGTACTCAGTTCTTTCATACAAGTTGGTGTTGTGAGTTTAATGGTTGGTGGTTTCCTGTTGTTTAGACGGTTGAACCAGACAACCGACATTGTGACCCCTCTGCAAGGAAGGATTCTGTCATTACTGGACAGACTTCACCTGTGATTTCAGAACTAAATGACTCTTGCCTAATTGTCATGGTGATTGTACATTTAGATTAAAAATCAACAATTAGCTACAATGTGAATATAGGAATTATGGAAATCAAAAATATATTATGTGAGCTGCATTGGAAAGAAATCTACCTTATGCAAATGAATATCAATACATCTGTTAACCTATTTTGGGTTGAAAAAATCTCTATAGAAAGTCTGTAACTGTTTGAAAAATGAGCTGTTATAAGAAAATCTACAAAACAGAAAAATTTCAACTTTCAATGTACATCTATACGTGCTTTTGCACAAGGTCGATTTCTATCCAACGAAGCTCATGTGTTAATTTGTTTTATAAACTATTTTCATCCACCTGTGTTCACAGATAATGGTTTCTTAAAAAGATTTGAAAGGGTTAAAAGTCACGTGGAGATAAACATTTTTAAATCTAAAAAAAAAAACAACATTAGAACTATTTTCATACAGACCTAAAACTAGGATGTCTCTGAAGGGGGTTATTTTGGGGTAATGTCGCTCTGACTTTAAAAGTCAAATTTTAATCTGAATCTCAATTTAATAGTCTTTCATAATATTTTTTATTTTCAGGGGGTGGGGCTTTGCTGAACCCCTCTCCCCCTTCGGCTACAGGTGTGTCATATGTATCAGATAAGTGCTACAAACAAAAGTCAGTCAATTGGAAGAAGGACAGTATTATTTATTATATTAAACTTTAGTCAAACATCTTACTTTACTTTTGTATCTTTCTAATAACAGATATTAAAAATAGCAACCAATTTAATTAAGATATAACTTTGAAGGGTAACAATCCTTCAAAAGTCGTCTGGTCAGAACTTGGGCTTGAGCTACTTAAAGTAATTTGGGGAAAGAAATCTTCTCAAAATAACCTATGAATATGAGTATTGGTTATGTATGAATCACTAACATGGAAAAATGAGATCCTTCAAAATAATGGGCTTAAGGCACCACACAGTGTATGTTATAGCAATAGGAAAAAATATATATTAAATAATATGCTGACCTACTTTATATATTATAGAATAGCAGAAAATTCTATAATATGAATTTAAAATTTAGTATGGTAAAATATATATTTTTTAAAACTTTACAGAGGCAAAAGTAGAAGAGTTTCGAATTGTTATGCATATTTTTGTTTTACTGTTATAAATTATTATGTAAATTTGTCTATGCAATCCTTTATGTAACTTAAATAGCAACACACTGCCCTAATAGTGGTGCTTTGCATACCAATGTACAACATTTTTGGTTGCCTCATCTCTACAAAAAGACACATAGCAAATGTTGAAATCAACAATGCAATTTTAAATGTAATTGTAAAAATTTTTCCACAAACATTCCATTAGTTTACATACGCTGCATGAATTCTTAGAGAATAATTCCAATGTATTACCCTGTTTGAAACTCGTTTTGTCAAATGTATGGTTTTTTTTCAGTAATTGACATTCTCTTGTTGCAGTTATAGTATTTAATTAAGCATTTTATGTACTGCCATTTTTACTATTTGAACCAAACCCCAACTACAAAGAAATGCAATTGACGGAAGGAATAGGGGCTATGTTTGCATTTCCTGTTTTTTTTAGGACTACATTTTTGCAGTCCCAATATTTGTATTTTTGATTGTCACTGTTAGAATATAATTTGCACCACTATAATTGCTTGTCTTAATATATGTATAGGTTTGATTGGTTTTTGTTTGCTTAAATTTTTGTTGCAAATATTTCATGCTTATTCAGGATGAAATAAAATGACTTTTCTTAGCCTTTATAAAAAAAATGGTGAAAGATATGGTAAATAGGAATCATCACTATTAATTTAGCACAGTAAATTGTTTTAGAAGTCTGTGTACATTTATTAGTGCCATTGCTGAATAATTGACTTAAATGACAAGAATATGAGACTAATTATCAGGATTTCAACAAATGGTGCATATACAAATATTGCTATCAAAATTTGAATACAAACTTTCATTTTTGCAAAAACTATACCGTCACATTTTCGCAATAATAAAAACATCGCAAAATTTCTAATTTGCAGTAGTTCTTTTGAGAGTCAAAGGTTAGAGTCGAGTAATCGTTTATGAGCAGTATGAAATCAGAAGCATATAAGAAAATCCATCATTATATGACATACACTGGACACTGACATCAAGATATCCTCTGACATATTTTGTTAGAGACAAAGGAGTGGATCAATATATGTTGTGAAATACACACATGTTAAAATGCCTGTCACAAGTTAGAAATCTAGACAGTGGTTGTCTTGTCAAATATGGATGTTTTTGTCCTATAGATAGATCTTTGATAATCTCTGCTTGTCTTCACACTGGTTGGTTTAGAGCTTTAGGACAGTTGTCTATTGTTTGAGACCATATGAATACAAGGAGGTTTGTGGTATACATTAATGTGACAGCAACAAAACAACAAAAATAACAAAGACATCTGGAGGGCAACATAACCTTGACCTTTTGTCTTTTTTTTTTATGTTGAGTTGATGATACTATGACTTAGACAAATAGAGTTATCTCCCAAGTTAAATATTTTAAATTATGTTTTAGTAGTGTATGAATGTCAACTGTTGAAGGATTATTTATTCTAGATCTTTAAAATCTATTTTACTTTATTTTTAAGTAGGTTTGTCCACTTTTTTGTACTGTAGCTACATTTAGATTGTATATTTGTTTAAAATATAATTAGAAATTTGCATTTTTTTCTTTAAAGTTTTCAGAATATTACATATAAGGAATTGTTGTGTTATTACTCACGAACAAGTCAGTAATTGACCACCATATTAGGTACAAAGAAAACAGCATTAAAAATTAAAGATGATTGATAGTATATTGTTAAAGATAAATGTCATTTGTAAAAAAAATATAACCTTCGCACATAATCTCGAGTATGTTATTCATCTGTAAACAATTATTTTGTTGCATATTTTCTCAGGTTTCTTTTGAACATTCCATTTGCCTTTGGACAATTATTAATTAATGCAGGTTAAATTTAGTACATTCTGTTTCAGTTTTATAAAACTTCAAAATCAAAATCATATTTTTTAAGTAATTTGTTTATTTTGAAGTGCATTATTATCTGTGTCAAATACAAACTTTGACAATAAATTTTGAACTTTTTGCTCTAATAAATAAAAAATAATCCATAAGGTCTAATATTGAAAATTTATCAACAATGTAAAAAAAGGTAATATAGGGAATGGAATCGCAATGACAGCACCTGTGCTTTCTTAAAAATTCTTTACAATATGATTAAAATGTTATTGACATTTGAATACTGTAAACTCAGAAATTATTGCGTGCATTTTTTATTGTGATTTTTTAAGAATGGACAAAAATGTGAGTTTAGTTATTGCGATCATGAATAAAATTTGAACATTTGTGCTAGAACAGTGTTAATATTTGTTGAAATGTCTTAGTTTAAGATGATGAATTGCTATATTAGTTGTATAGAATTATTGAATAAATAAACTTTGAAGTCTGATATCAAGAATTGTTTATGTAATATTTATTTTAATGCATGGAAATAGAATAGCAGTTAACTATATCATTCAGGGATGGGGTAATTGTAATCTGTAATCATAATAGATTGTTATTGATTACTTTTTTTTCAAGTAATCGACAGTAATCTGTAATCAACAATATTTTCGATTTCATGTAATCATAATTTATTTGATTATAGCAAAAAATATCATATAATCATCGATTACTTTTTGATTACATTTCAATTACTTTAGTAAAATAGTTTGATGAAATACAACCTAGTTAAAATGAAAATAGACAACTGCATGTATTCATCAGTTTACAGTACAGATTAAGTAGAATGTATTAATATGACTTGAGAATTAATCAAATGCATTATTCAACCAGATCTAACAAATTTAATTGTATTTCCAGCTTTTGAAACAAATGATTTTCAATGCTTGTCAATAATTTATGACCAATTACATTAGAAATAAAAAAATAGATTAAAAATAAGAAAATCATCCTAAGTTAAGTTCTGTACTGCATTGAAGTGGTAAGCTTATTTGTATTAAAATTCCTTAAAGCATAATTTTTAAAGGTAAGTGTAAATTCCTCAACATGTAAAACTAGAACTGTGAGTTAACTCACAAAGGGAAACCACCTACCCCCAAAAATCTATTATCTCCCCTTGAGCATATCGGATCAGAATTTTATTCCTTATTGTGAAAAGTTTGAACACCTGTCCAGCTATAATGGAGGGGTTGACGTTATGAGAGACTATTTACACATATTGCAATTTTAGAGTAATTTTGATTATTTCTCCTTTGACATGTAGAACCTTGATTTTATTCCTTTATGCCTATTTTAAGGTAATGTGTTACAACTCAGTTAGGTTTCATCAATATCCTCCATTTGTCTAGGAGTTCACTTATAAGAAGCATGGACAGACAGTCAGACCAAACAACAGGGTGATTGTTACCTGTATACTCCACCAAATCTTAGTTTGTGGTGATACATAAACATCATTTGAGGGATAATTATAAAAAAGAAGATGTGGTGTGATGAGGGATAAGTCTGATTCCATTGCAGTCTTATTTTTTGGGTTAAACTTGGTGCACTGACATCTTAGTTAAAATTTGACTAAGGGTAAAAAACACTGGGGAACTCCAATCTCCTCTCCAATGCTGCCACATATGTATGAGTTTAGAGTAACGAAGTTATGGTACATATCAGAGGCCATAGTTACCTCTACCTCAGTAACCATTGCTCACTTGTAGACTTTCCTAGAAAGGTCATACTGAGAACCATATCCATCACATTATATCAATGTAATTTATTTAATATTCATATCATTGATTCAAGTCAATGGTTCTCTCCAGGTACTCTGTTTTTCCACCACGAACAAAAACTGGCCAATATTTATGGGAATGAGTTCTGATAGTGGCATTAAACATCAACAAACAATCAAACAGATTATTGATTCATTTATAGTATTGCTACTCTTAACTTTACATGATTCAATCTTTTTAACTTGTCTTCATATGCATATTGAACAGTAACTTCTGAGTTGAGTACAGTTCACCAAAAAGTCAATGTTATTTTCTGGTTCAAGCATCATATTTTAATTGGACAGTTTATTATTTAATGGTTAACATCTCCATACTTTTCTAATATCTTAGGCTTTCCAATTCATGTCATGTGACATCTGACAAAATATTCAGCTCTAGTTTTTTCAGATTACTGGCTTTTACAATGGCATCACTTCTTCTGACGGCTTTTCCTACCACGGTTTTCTCTTCTGAAACAAAAAAGTTAAGAACTACTGCAAACAATCTGGTTGTAATGCATATGTTTTATAAGGAACTGAGTGAGATCCATTCTACTCTGTTCTTATAATTATAACATAAACCCATGAAATTTCTAACTCTTAATTTTTGAAGCTGTGTCACATTAAGGAATAAAATGCTTCGCCGAGCGCAGCCTGATACGACCGCAGAGGTCGAACCCTGAACAGGCGGGGCAAGTTTGGACACAATATTCAAGCTTGATACTGTCTGAATTTGGATTGTGATCAAATTTTTGATATAATATAGGTTTCTGATACAAAATAAATGTGGTCAAAGATCTTAAAATTTGAAATGGGACATTTAATTTACCTATGGTCTGATATCCAAAATCTAACAACATGGTTAGATTCAGCATATAAAAAACACCAAAAATTTAATTTTAGTTGAAATCAAACAAAGTTTAATTTTGGACCCTTCAAACCTTAATATTTACTAATTTGAAAACAGGGCCCAAAATAAAAAATCTAAATGCACAATAAGATTCAGCATATCATAGAGCCGCAATAATTCAGTTTTGGATGAAATTAAACAAAGTTTAATTTTTGGACCCTTGGGACCTCAATGTAGACCAATTTAAAAATGGGGCCCAATATCCAAAATAGTAATACAAGGTTAGAACCCCCAAAAATTAAAGACTTTAAATTAATCCCTTTGAAATTGGTTAAAAGATTTGTATTTATTTTCAGTTGAAGATTTCTTGCTATTGCGCAATACTGTGCAGTTGCACAATACTTAGTTAATCTGTTATATATAATAATTTACACACCCTGTTTGGTGTGTATCTCCTGCCATATCAGTATTTGTTGCTTTTCTAAATAAATAAGAAATAATCAATGTAAAAATGGAAAATTTTGGGGAAAAAAAAACCCAAAAAATTATGAAAAAAAAAAAAAATCCCCCCAAAAAATTTGTCACCCCCACCCCCATTTGAAAAATCTTTAAGAAAAAAGGTATGAAACCCCCCAAAAAAATATTTCAAAAATTTTGAAGAAAAAAAACATGAACCCCAAAAAAAACTGAAAATAAAATCCACCCCCCCCCCCCCAAAAAAAAGGTACAATTTCAGAGAGTTCCATAAACTTAAACACAAGTTATTGTCTGGAAACTAGAAAAATGCTTGCAATTTGGCAATTACCCCCAAACTCAATCCCAGCCTTCCCTTTGTGATATGGAACCTTGTGGTACAATTTCAGAGAGATCCATACACTAACACACAAGTTATTGTCCGGAAACTACAAAAATGCTTGTTTTTGGCCCCTTATTCCTAAACTGTTGGTACCATAACCCCAAAATCAATCCCAACCTTCCTTTTGTGGTATTGAACTTTCTGGTAAAATTTCATAGAGATCCATTCACTTAAACTAAAGTTATTGTCCGGAAACCACATGTGTCTTCGGACGACAACGACATGATAGCATTAAACGAACGCAAATTTTAAGCGGTCGTATAAAAATCCAATGGACATGAATAGGTCTGAACTACAGAAACTAAAACCTTAGCAGTGTCGTATCCTTGTAAGAAAAGCATCTACACAGGATCTATATTTAAATCTGGTTGCTCTGAAAATACTCTTGCCTCTGAATGAGTATGTATAGAATAAATAAATAAGTCTATGTATGATGTTTCCTACCAAACTGTCCTGTATTGTATGAAATTATTGAAAATATTTTACAGCAGTACCAGTACATAATATGATTGTTTCCTTTAATAGGCTAAACCATGTTAGGCTCCCTCTTCAACTTCATAGAGATGTTAGTGTTTGCTAAAAGTTGTGGGTCTCATTGTGAGCAGCAATAAAAGTGATGTTTACATATTTTAGTTTTTTCAAGTATGTTCAGTGATTTTGTGTCACAGATAAATACAACATCCAGTCCTATTGGCAATTTTATACAATTTGTGAATATTGAACAACATTGTTTATCAATTTATTTCATTTTTTTTTCAAGTGAGAAACTACTCAATTTTGTAATCCTGTTTTAGGGTATATACTTTAAACTAAGTTTCTTTTGAGCAACTATCAATAAAAGAAGTTGATGAACATACATCAATGAGACAACAAACTATTGACACAAGAATCTAAAAGACCTCTTGAGGTAAATGTATGGTATTCAACAATGTACAGATGGCTATACCATAGGTCATCTCACAGAGTCTAAAAAAGTTGGGATTAATTTAACAGAGACCACCAAATTCTCTAATTGACAAAAAAAACATGACAATAATTGATACAAAAATATTAGCAATACACATAATATTAGCAATACACATAATATACTGAATTAAAGTTTTCTAACCTTTAGTTTTACATTGTTTCAGTGATGTAGCTAGTTGTTTTTGATGATATCTGATCAGAAATTTCTGACATGACTTTAATGTACCTGAAAAAAAAATCAATAAAAATTTTATTAGATCATAAAAAGGTTTTTGAAGTTCCTTCCTGTACTTAAGCCTAAATACCAGTGTATTCAATTATCATGAAGAAAGAACAATTTTTGAGTGTTCAGGACCTGGTTGGCAGTTATTTCTAATCACAGATGAAGATTTACCAATAGGTTAAACCTAGTACTATCAACCAAATACACCACTGGATAAAGGGTATCTAGTAACCAAATGTTTGGAGCAACTCAGTATTATAGGTATATACATAGTCCAAGATTGTCCATGGCCCCAACAAGTCCAATAAACAGGCCATTTTAAGGCAATTTCAAGCTTCCCATATTGTTAAGCCACCATGTCTATTGTTGAATACTGTATGTTGACCTCTAGATGTTGTTTGGATATTTGTTTGGGTTGCTGTCTCATTGATGTATTCCCCATGTCTACTTTTATTCATATTCTTATATGGTATTCAATATTTTCCGTGTGTATGTTCTTTGTCACATTTTGGTTATGGGGTTACAAATTCTGAATGGAAAAATGGAAACATGGACTGTTGAAATATCAGGTGCAAAGATATAATAAAAAGAAGTTACCAGTAGTTATATATCTCACAGACAGTCTGGTTTATGTCTAAAATAATTATATTCTGTTTTTTCCCACTTCAAATGGAATTCGAGTATAATGTAGGAAGACTCCAAAATACTTTACAAATATTTACCTCCTATGTGAATAGTATGTAACAAGACCTCACAATCTTTGACCTTTGTTATAAAGGTCAAAGTTGACTGGATCATCAGATGACATCCACGTTTAACTCGTACAATAATGATCCCAGTTTCCTGATTAAAATACTTTACTGCAATTGATTAAAAAATTATTCACATTTAAACAATATACTAAACCCATTTTCCAATGTTAGCATCATGGCAACAAAATGTTTATATATGTATAAACCTGTGCCATGACACTGTGAGTGATTTCTTACACAGGCAAAATAGTTCTGTACGTTTTTTAAAATATTTTTTTTCAACTGGACATAAATTTTAGCATGTTTAGTGCATTTTATTAAAATTTTAAATAAAAAAGTTTTTTTTAAGGGCATTCCTTGATATGTAACAAACACTGAGCCTTTTACTCACAAACTTAAATAACATAAAGTCTGAACTTCAAAATAACCTTTTTTCCAAGCCTATGATTTTATAACTTTTTTTGACAACTGGGGGTTAGATGTTTGTCTGGCAGCCATTTACTCATATTTCATTCAATCATCAGTTGGAGGTGATAAGTAATAGTCTCAATATACCTCTATGCCAATGTGACCCATACTAAAAGTTAATCTAACCCCAAAAAATAATCATAAAGAACATGTATGAGGATGTGGATGGGGTCACAGAATAGAGGAGAATGTGCCAAAAATACAAAGAATAGAGAAAACAATAGATGTGGTTTTAAGGTAGATCCATATAAAAAGATGTAGAAAGTCTTATAACAACAACACTTTAGGGACTGCTGCAGACAATTTATTGATCAACATGTTTTGGTGCCAACAAAACATGTCGATCAATAAATTTTCTGCAGCAATCCCTACAGTGTTGTTGTTAAAAAACTTTCTACATTTTATGTGCTTTATCATAATGACCCTGCATACCCGAGATATCCACTTCAGGGACTCTACCGTACTATAGATTTACCAGGCGTTGGTTCACTTTCGTTTGTAACATATTAAAAGATGTCCAGCTTTTCCGAAAAAAATTTAAAGAATACAGAAATGAAGACCCCCATATATACCCTCATGTATGTATAAAATTACAAATACTAAACCTTAAATTAAATTACATTACACTACAAATACAAATTAGAAACAAAGTCTGGGCATAAATTTTAGTGCATTTTATTAGAATTATAAATATTAATGTTTTTTTTAAAGTGTTCATTGACTTGTAAACACTGAGCATTTTCTCACAAACATTAGGTTCATGTCTATCATATTTGTTTTTCATTAATTGTTTTGTTATAAAATTAGGCCATTAGTTTTCTCAATTGAATTGTTTCATATTTTTCATGTCAGGCCTTTTATAGCCAATTATACGGTATGGGGTTTTCTCATTGTTGAAGGCCGTACAGTTGCCTATAATTGCTTACATCCACTTCATTTGAACTTTGGTGAATAGTTGTCTCATTGGCAATCATACCTCATCCCCTTATTTTTATATCAATTACTTAAGCAAAGTTATGAACTGCATTATTCATTACAGTTTATTTCATACAATTCGTTTTATACTTTAAAAACAGAATCAGTTCGTTTTTTCATACATTTTCCTGATTAAATGCATGGACGCTTGAAAATAACAGTGAGAAAATGCAACTAAAATACAGAAATTCTTATGCATGACTTAAAAAAAGATGTTGAGTCACAGGTAAAAAGAAAGACAGCAATCCAACAACATAAACAAAAAACATCCAGAGGTCAACATAATTAATCAGCAGACACAAATATGGGATATTAATAATGCCATTCATGTACCAAAAAATGTGTTAGAAAATACTGCAAACAAATAATGTCATCAAAATTTAAAATGGGAGGTCTAACTTACATGATAATAGTCCCTCCCTCTAATGTTTTAATAAAATAAAAAAAGCTAAATTAATTTTCTGAATTAACAGTACATTTTTGAAACCCTAAGTCTGTTATAAATATAAGGTTTCCATGTACCAAATAGTGAAGTCATAATAGACCCTGTGCCATAGTCTCCGTGATATTTTGATACTGCATCTTTCAAACAATGAAGGAAATCCATCTGTGTAAACTCTGGTTTCCTACCGTCTGTCATAACTTCACAAACTAAATACCTGAAATACAATTAAAAGTATTTAACATTGGAAACAGTCAGACATTCAAAGAAAGCCCGCTGCAATTGTTTGCACTTGTCCTAAGTCAGGAACTTGATGTTCAGTGGTTGTCGTTTGTTGATGTGGTTCATAAGTGTTTCTCGTTTCTCGATTTTATATACTGTAGAAACATTAATTTTCGTGGGGTTAAAATTTCGTGGTTTTGTCTCTATATAAAATTTCATGCGGATTTAATTTCGTGGTTTCCATTAAATGGAAGTGATATTATATGTAGGTTAAATTTTCGTAGGGGTTTTAATTTCGTGGATATATTCTTTCTACGAAATAAACGAAATAAAATTCTCCACGAAAATTTCTGCTTTTACAGTAGATTAGACCGTTGGTTTTCCTGTTTGAATGGTTTTACACTAGTCATTTTTGGGGCCTTTTACAGCCAGGGGACTTACTTAAATGAGTGATTTTTAAATCACTGATTCAAGTAACATTGTGTCTACAAATGTTGGAAGTAAGAGTTGTCTTTCTTTAATAATCACCTATTTAAGTAGTACAAATTAATCACTAGATTTAGTGATTTAATTTTATTGTAGCTATAAATATACAATACTAATGATCCAGGGACTAATTATGTTGCTAAAATTATCAGAACCAACATCTGTGTTGATAGGATGACTGGTCATGTCAGGTGATGACTTTGTACTAAATCTGGGATAATGACATGGAAATCACTTGTTTAAGTATCATACCTCTATTTTCTTCCAAAAAATCACTTCTTTAAGTAGTATTATTTTAATTACCCCACTACTTTCAACACCCCCAAACAGTGAAATTTTGATCGCAAACAGTAAAATTTTATTACATAATCTGTAAGATGAAACTTTGAATTTTACAGGAAAATTACTCCCACTGCTGGGAAAAATCTGTTAAAAAAGTATCAGTTCATTATGTAAAGCCTTCATTATAGCATTTTTTCAACAAATATAGAATTTACAGCTAATTATTGCATCAAAGGCATAAACCTTGCTATTTAAAAGAAGAAAAAGGTTCATGTTTTCCAATTTTACTAATAATAAGATATAATCTATATGTTTAAAATTTTGGTAAAACTACAAAATCACAATTTGTGACAAAATTTCGAATTTGCTACTTAAATAAGTGATTTTTAAATCACTTATTTCAGTAATTCTCCTGACTGTTTATAGCTTGCTGCTCATTGTGAGCCAAGGCTCCGTGTTGAAGACCGTACTTTGACCTATAATGGTTTACTTTTATAAATTGTGACTTGGATGGAGAGTTGTCTCATTGGCACTCATACCACATCTTCTTATATCTATTGAATTAAAAAAAAACTAATGTATACAGACTTCGTCCCCTTTCACAGGTAACGCCTGCCTCATATTAGTTAACATGGTCATCACTTTCAATTAATGTATATGAACCTGTTTTTGAAACGGACCATCTTCTATTTATTTTTTGCAAATTTGTGAAATACGTTAAATAACGAATGAAAGTTTCCGATCATTAAATTTTGAAATTTTATTTGCCATCAATTGCAATATCTAAGACGAAGAAATCATCTATAAATGATTCATTGATGAAGGATGTTTTATAAAATTATAAAATTTGGTAATTTCGTCAGTATAATTTGAAGATATGAGTGTGAAAGTAACGGGACTCTGATACATGTTTTATGTCTATCCAACATGTCTGCGCCCATGAATGTCAACATTGGGAACATGTCATTTTTGTATTTTAACATGTTTAAAGAAGATAAAGGACAATCAAGTGTATAGATGTCTACCTTTTTCATAATTAAGGAGAAGTGTCGTAAAAAAGTATCAACACATGAAATAACTGGTCAACCAGTGTTCCATCTGTCAGACGAATAAAAAACGTTACGTAATACACAGCCGGATACACATAAACCCAAAATTTGGAGATCTGATGCAATAAATATGACCATATTAATGAGAAATTGTATCTTGTTAAGTCAAAGATTGACTTGTAATAATATCAGGCATAGGTCATCAGTTATTTGCAGACAATTTTTAAAGTTGAAATGTGATAAACCCAAAGTCTTCCATATTTTGAAAAGATTTAATAATGTCAAAGCTGGCAATAACAAGGTACCTGACAACTCAAAGAAAAGGACTTATGAAATCAGGAGATTGTTTTCTCTGGCAAAACCAGAGAGATGGAAGTTGTCAGGCAAGTTTTATCTGGGTGAAATGATGGAATCCAGTGAGGTCCGTTCGCCCAAAAACATGTTCGCGCCCATTCACGTTTGCCCCCTTTCACTTTCGCACCCTACACATTCGCACCCAAAGTCCGTTTGCACCCTACACTTTCGCACCCTTTTTTTTTGGTTCTGTCTTTAATAATTTTGTAATCGAGTTTTGGTCAGTGTATCTCTGTAAATATTTTTTTTTTCATTGTTTCAAAATAAAGTGAGATTCTGATAACATTTTTTTGTGTTGAATAAATCTTAATCATGTTTTGGATAGTGTATTGCTATAAAAAAATTTTCGTTGTTTCTAAATAAAGTGAGATTCTGAGATTTTTATTCAGGAATTCAAAATATTTTTTTTTGTTTGTATATACATATATAAGAAAATATCTAATAATAAAACTTGAACTTGAATAAAATTGGGTGTGAACGTGTTGGGTGCGAACGGACCTAGGGGGCGAATATGAAGGGTGCGGAAGTGTATTGGGCGCGAATGGACCTGATACCAAAATGATGAAGTAAAATAATAATGAAAATATAAAAATAAGAAGATTTGGTATGATTGCCAATGAGACACCTCTCCACCAGAGACCAAATTATTCAGAAGTTAACAACTATAGGTCACGGTACGACCATCAACAATGAGGAAAAGCCATACCGGGTAGCATGGGTAGTTTGCTATAAAAAAGGACCCAAAATGACAAATGTCATGAATGTTAAACAATTCAAACAAGTAAACTAATGGCCTCATTTATGTACATGTACAACCTTTATTTAAAAAGGATTTACACTTACATGCATTTTATAGACTACATGCATATGTACAGCTGGTAAAAATCAATGGTGCAATATTATTATTAAATTTATAAATGTATTGCTGTGATTAAAAAATGGAGAAGAGAAATGCAGTAGTTTAAAACACATGATAAATGATCATCCGTGCAATTATTTAAAAAAAAAACAAAAAAACTAACAAATCTACATATATTAATATCACTGTCAAGAAATTTCTCATTTAAAAATGATTTCTTGCAATAAACATGATAAATCAATCCAAAACATTGATAACCATTATTTTATGTTATTTGTTTAAAATAATTGGATGGCTTGTCACAAATAATGTGAAAATGTAGGAAAAAAAACCAGAAAAAAAATATTGTCTGCTTGCTTTTACTTTTGGAAGAACAAACCCAAAGAATAATTTTAGTTGTTGTGGTCTTAATTTTTACATATTTTTGTAGGTGCTGTTGTTTTATTGATCATATCAAGTGGTGTTTCCATGGCAGTTCCATTTTGTATTGGAAAAGTTATAGATATTATTTATTCACCATCCGAACAAGGAAAAATGAAAGAGACACTTACTTCATTCTGTCAAATTATGATTGGTGTATTTGTTGTTGGTGCTTTAGCAAACTTTGGAAGAGTCTACTTAATGTCAGTTTCAGGTAAATATCTTGATAATGTTATAGAGCTGATGTACTTTCATGAACAGATCATGGAAAACAAATATTGAAATGGTGCCATTGTATGTGATGTGGAGCACCCCTCGATTGTGCAAAAGGATCAATTCTAAGGTACAATACAAATATTTTGTTGGCACAAACAAAATAAATGGTAAAGACCTATTGCATATATAACAATATTAACAGACATGATAGTATAAAAAGTTACATATTAATATATATCAATATGTAACTTTTTATACTATCATGTCTGTTAATATTGTTATATATGCAATAGGTCTTTACCATTTATTTTGTTTGTCTATTCTTCCTCTTTCATATCAGAGTGTCTTAATATAAGGGATACATGTAGTTCAAATTATTATTAAACTACATGTATCCTTATATTAAGACACTCTGATATGAAAGAGGAAGACAATCTAAGTAATAATGCTGAGCTATTGTTTACCAATAGAGATATTTTTCAACAGTGTTAATGTTACGCTGTATTTTAGATATAACTTGATAACATTTATTTTATGTTCTTATATTTCTTTTTTTGAGGTAAATCTATGACAGATTTACATGAAACAAACTCACACAAAGTGCTAGAATTTACCAGAGTCTGGATGGGGTTTATAGAATAGAGAATAATGGTGCAATAAAAAATGAAGAATAGAAAATAATGGACCAATAAAAAAAATTAAGAATAGAGAAAAATGAATACTGAGCATGCTAAGTATTGAAATTCAAGTTAATTAATTTGAACTGTTTTTTTTTTTAAATTAAAAAGAATAAAAGGAGATGCCAATTTATCACATTTAATCATAAAATCTTTATTTTAAAAGATAAGTTTTTCAATATGAATAGATGTAGATATGTGGGTATTCATCTGCAATGATAAAGCAACCTACAAAATGTAACAACAAAAATAAATAACCAACGTACTTCTAGACATGCCAGAGAACAACATACAGTCTTCAACAATAGACAAGTGTCTTTACAATATGTCAAGTTTAAATTGTTCATAGTCTGTATACACATGATACATGTTGTGAATAAATTTAACAGAAACAATCAAAGAAATGGCATAAATCTTCCTCAGGTACATTTAGGTTAAATGTTGAAGGCCGTACTGTTGTCTATAATTGCTTACATCCACTTTTTTTGGACTTTGGTATACTTTAGTGGATAGTTGTCTCATTGGCAATCATACTACATCTCCTTATTTTTATATAAAAACAAAAAGCTTGGAAAATTAAAATAGATAATGTATAGACTTACTAGGGATAAATGTTTGTGCAAGAAAGAATGGGGAGCTGAGTTACTTAAAGGGCCCCAAAAAAAGATAGCTAAAATATTTAAGGTAAACTTTGCCTTAGAAGGTGAAATTTAAACACAATTCTTTATTAGTCCCCTACCGACGAACTTGAAGGGGACTTTTGGTTTGCACTCCATCTGTCTGTCTGTCCATCTGTCAGTCCGGCAAATCAGTTTTCCACACTTTTTTTCTTCGTGCTTGAAGATATTGATTTGATATTTGGTGTATTGTTTAATCATGACAATTTACAGATCAAGTTTGAATTTCGTACCGGTCTGACGATTTTGTGCAGAGTTATGGTCCTTGAACTTAGAAAATTCACTCAAATAATCAGTTTTCCGCACTTTTTTTTGTCATGCTTGAAGATATTGATTTGATGATTGGTATATAGTTTTATCATTACAAGTTACAGGTCAATTTTAAATTTTGTTCCGGTCTATTGATTTTGTGCAGAGTTATGGTCCTTGGACTTAGAAAATTCACTCAAATAATCAGTTTTCCTCATTTTTTTTTGTCATGTTTGAAGATATTGATTTGATAATTGGTATATAGTTTTATCATGACAAGTTACAGATCAAATTCGAATTTTGTTCCAGTCTGATGATTTTGTGCAGAGTTATGGTCCTTGGACATAGAAAATTCACTCAAATAATCAATTTTCCACATTTTGTATTTGTCATGCTTGAAGATATTAACTTGATATTTGTTATATAGTTTACACCATGACAAGTGATAGATCAAGTTAGCATTTTATTCCAGTACAATTAATTTTTTAACTGGTAGGGGACTAAGTATTGCCATGCAATACTCACAGAATGCTTTACATTCATAGTCCAGTTTCAAGAGAGTGGTAACAACATTGTGTCAAATTGTTAATTATGACGAAAAAACAGAGATGTGAGACAGCAACAATTAAACAGCAACCAAAAAAAAAACAACCACAAAAACAAATGACATCTAGAGGTCACCATACTGTCTTGAACAATTATTAATAGGAATACAAAGACATTGTTTTAAAGTGTTGAGAGTCATCTCAGAATTAATATAAAATAAGGAGATGTGGTATGATTGCCAATGAGACAACTATCCACCAGAGTATTGGATAGTTGTCCTATCCCCCTGTTTTACTTTATGTTTAGTCTTAAATTCACTCTAAATGAATGTACTTCTTATGATTTGATACTTTATCTGATTTTAGGAAACAGAATTATCAATAGACTTCGACAAACACTTTTTTCATCAATAATGCGTCAAGAAATGGGCTTCTTTGATAAAACAAAGACTGGAGAGTTAGTAAATAGATTATCTGCAGACACAACTCTTGTAGGGCAGTCTGTTACTCAAAACATATCAGATGGACTTCGAGCTGTCGCACAAGCCACAGGTGGAGTTGGTATGATGGTAGGTTTACAGTAATTTAAATTATATTTAAGGTCACTGAAAATACAGACAATCTTCGAACAGATGCTTTATTTGTTTCTTTATTATATTGCTAGCTTTGTCATCATGTTTTGTGACATTTTTGAATTTGTTTAGGGTTTAGATGTTCCATGCCCATTTTCATGTAACATGAGTTATATATATATCTAAATGGATTAATGGAATGATTAGATAGAAGTCTTTGTAACTTTAAAAAAGTAAGAGACTTTCAAGTGGGCATTAATCCATTGGTCAACATACAACACAATGGCAAAAAAGACATAAAGAGACCAAATAAGTCCATAAAACACATCACAGAAAATTTAAGATTCAGCAACACAAACCCATCAAAAGCCAGGGGTGAACGGAGGTGACCTCATGGCACCAATCATTTTATATTTTACAGTGAAGTGAAAAATGACAAATCGCATTAACCTGAAGATGATTGAATATTACTGCTGAATGTTAAACACTCAACTATTCTATCCACAATATGAACAGAAAAATATTGTGTTAATCTTATATCTTACACTTAATTTTTTGGGGCTTCTGTATCTTAAGTTGAAAGATATAGGTCTATCATTTTTTTCTTCAGATGTATGTGTCTCCTAAGCTGACAGGTATAGCTTTGTTGATAGTCCCCCCAGTATCGATTATGGCTCGGTTTTATGGACGATTTTTACGGGCCATCACAAAAGATGTTCAAGATTCACTAGCAAATACAACACAGGTATGAGGATAAATATTTAACTTTAGAAATTTTGTTTTGTGAATTATTTGGTTAAAATTATTGGATGCAATGTGCTATTCCATTGATACATTATTATCTATAATATCATGGCTGTGGGAAGGTAGTAAGGGACTTATTATATTCCCCAATAGCCAACATATCCTTTGAGTAATTTTGCTTACATCAAATGAACATACAGCTGAAGCCCGCCTCTGGGTGTTTAATTTTCTCACTGTGTTGAAGACCCATTGGTGGCCTTGGTCTTTTTTCTGCTCTTTGGTCGGGTTGTTGTCTCTTTGAAACACATTCCCCATTTCCATTCTCAATTTTATACAACCATAAATGACCTACAACCCAAGTTGAAAAATTTAACTTCCTTCTCTACCCTTCCACATTCATTGTAATGGAATAGCCCTAATTATCATTGATTTCATTAGCATAGTCATGATAGTCAAAACAAGTACTAATGTATTTTAGTATTTAACCAATAGAAAACAAATTGCATTGTTTTGTAAGGAGGAATTTACCAAACCACAAATTAATGAATATTTGAAATGATAAGATTAGCTATAGATTACCTTCAAAGAAACATTAACCAAGGTTGGATTGTTCTGGATCTTTCTAGTAAGAAAAAAAGTCTTTAACTTACATACCACAGAGATATAATGTACTGTAAAAAGCTATAGACTAAATTGGTAATTACTCCACACATCCTGTATTACTAAAAAAGTACTTATCTTAGATACTGTAAACTAACTAATTTTCATTGAGTTTAGCCCTTTTCAGCCAATTGTGCAGAGATTTGCTTTCACATTTTCAAGTGTTTTTCATGTGTTTTCATATTAGAAAAGATTCAAGTTTGACATATTCCATATTCACCGCTATCCATATTTACGTTATTTTTTTACTTGCAAAAGTCACAGAAGTAAATTGCTAGCCAATATACATTGTAAGTTGGTTGATAGTAAAAATACCCTACTTACTGATAGTCAATTCAATTACGAAGTTTAACTGTTAATAAGATCACATTCTCCTAGACTTTGTTATCAAAAAGAAAAAAACACAAACAGTTTTAGCGTAAAAACAAAATAAACCAAAAAATGTAGGTTTGTCAGAAACACACCAATTTACATGTGCATTATAACTTTAATCCCTTAAATCACCTAGAATGAAACAATATGGCTTGAGAAGACAAGTTTCAATGATATGTGAAGAAGAGAAAAGACCAAAAATCTTAAACTGGCCCTCAGTTGTATTAGACATTTAGAAGATGCATGCATCTTCTACCAAGGGGCAATAACAAATCACACATCAAAGAAGTACAGATAGCATCATGGCTGAAGGAAAAAAGATGAAAAGACAACACTCTCCCCCCCCCCCCCCCCCCCCCCCCCCCCAAAAGTTATACATGTAGTTTCTATAGTTAAAAAAAATAATAATACTATTTGTACTTAACAGCATTGCTATACATATCATTTTGAATTACAGATAGCAGAGGAAAAGATCAGCAATATAAGAACAGTCAGAGCATTTGGTCATGAAACAACGGAAGAAGATCGTTACAATACAGGGATCAAACACGTTCTCGAGTTAACTTATAAAGAGGCTCTTATGAGGGCTATGTTCTTTGGTTCAGTAAGTGCCATTAGAGGCCCAGTAGAATCCTAGTTTGAAGGCTATGAAAGTATTATTAGAGGTTCAATAAAGGGAGCTTGAAGGCTATAGACCATTGCAAAACACAATGTCTGTCTCATTAAGACTTACCATTAAGCTTACCTCAATATAGACACACAAAGTATTGAGTACTGAGTACTCATCAATAAGTTTAACTAATATATCAAAAAAGAAGAAGACATGACTAAGTCTTGGCTTTAAACCAATAATGAGTGAGACTTTAAATTAATTTTTCACAGAAAAAGACAAATTTCAAAATAAATTTAATAGTTTTACCAACTTCCTATAGGCGTGTATGCAGACTTTTGCAAAACTACTCAGTAATATGTATATATGTAAATTGTTTACCAAATAGGTATAAAAATAAAAGTTTATGTGAATACGTATATATATCCTAGTGTTGATATTTTTCAGGTTGGTTTGGCAGGTAACTGTGTAGTTCTCTCTGTGTTCTATTATGGAGGAACAATGATGACAGAATCTCAAATCTCAGTTGGTGATCTCTCTGCATTCTTGTTGTATGCTGCCTATATTGGTGTTTCTTTAGGAGGTAAGTCACATATCTCACTTGCTGATCTCTCTCTATTCCTACTGTATGCTGCCTACATTGGTGTTTCTTTAGGAGGTAAGACTCAGATCTCAGTTGGTGATCTCTCTTCATTCCTACTGTATGCTGCCTATATTGGTGTTTCTTTAGGAGGTAAGTATCAGATCTCAGTTGGTGATCTCTCTTCATTCCTACTGTATGCTGCCTATATTGGTGTTTCTTTAGGAGGTAAGTATCAGATCTCAGTTGGGGATCTCTCTTCATTCCTACTATATGCTGCCTATATTGGTGTTTCTTTAGGAGGTAAGTATCAGATCTCAGTTAGTGCCTACATTGGTGTTTCCTTAGGAGGTAAGACTCAGATCTCAGTTGGTGAGATTTGGTAGTTCCTTCTACATGATGCCTACATTGGTGTTTCCTTATGAGGCAAGTATCAGATCTCATTTGGTGATCTCTCTGCATTCTTGTTGTATGCTGCCTACATTGGTGTTTCTTTAGGAGGTAAGACTCAGATCTCATTTGGTGATATTTCTGTGTTCCTTCTATATGTGTGTTAATTTGAGATATGTTTTGCTGGCTTGTTTTATATAAGATTAATGTTTTTTTCTTCTAATAAAAAACAATGGGTTTACTCAAATGAACTGAAAGGGTTAGGAATTGTGCATCAATTTAAATCATGTTTTGCTTGTTTATTTTATATAAGATAAATAATTTTCCTTTTTTTCCCAGGTATGACATCATTTTACTCTGAGATGATGAAGGGACTTGGTGCTAGTACTAGGTTGTGGGAACTTACCGACAGAACTTCATCTATTCCAGTACATGGTTTGTATTTAAGTGTAGTTATTACTGGTCAATATAATCCAGGTGACAATTTATGAAGGAAATGTTTCAAAACTTTAGGTTTTGATTAAATCAACTTTATTTTTTGTTTAATTATTATGCATTGTAAAAATGTTTCCTCCAACAGTTTGCAATTTTAAACTGTTTTATAAGTCACTGATTGATCATAGGTAATTATTTTAACAGTTTTATATGTATATGTATATACTATGAAATGTATTTTGGTATAAATATCAATACAGAGATATGAGGCAGAAACCAAACAACAAAACCAACTAAAACATTATCCAGAAGTTAATATTTGATTATCTGTGATGAACAATGGAAAATAAAACTTTATAAATTTTGTGTCTGAGGTGCTATCTGGATTAACCTTCATCAGGAACGCTTAAATCTTAACATTTAAAAGCCAGGGGGGCATAAATATTTATAAACGTAAGAAACTGTATGACCAAAATGGACGTAAAAGGCATAGACAAATTTCTTTCTAAGGTCAAATTTGCCTTAGTGAGTTGCAACCTTAGTTTTTTTTTAATAATTTCCTAATGATCTATTTGCCAATAATGATTTGATTCTGTCATTACCCATTTTTAACACAAATTGCTTCCCTATGTCTATCATAGACTGGTTCTAAGTGATATATCAGCATTTTAACCAATTTTTAGTGAAAAATAGCTACTGTTATCAAGATTTTTTAGGTTAACAAACAATGAAATGTAATTAAAAGAATAAAAAAACTTAAAGGTTACACACATTATGCACAGATAAATTTGCTCTTTCTGCAAGCTCTTTATTGTCAATGAAAATTTATGTCCCTCCTAAGGTAGACAACTAAAAAATGGATTTCTAATTAGAGGATCAATTATGGGAATTGGCAAATAGACTATTTATCAATGAGGGATTTAAAAAAAAAGTATGTTATAAATCATGTCTATACTGAAGCACTGACTACTGAGCTGATGGTATGCTCCTGGACTAACAGTCTCCAGGTGTATAAATGTATGTGCCATATAATGAAAAAAGAGGTTATATGGGCAAGCAAAACATCTTCCTAAGTCTAGACTAGTTGTATATTACAAAGAACTTTGCAATAGAGTTTCATTTAAACATATAACTCTGTTCTTATTGAATTTGGGAAATGAAGATAAAATAAACCCATTGATGATTAAAGTTTTTTATTTTTTATTTTCGTAGGTGGTCTTATTCCAACTACACCAGTAATAGGTAATATAGAATTTAACGATGTCCGATTTATCTACCCTTCCAGAGATGATGTTGTCATATTTGATAAATTATCATTATTAGTACCATCAGGGTCCATTACTGCTGTCGTTGGACCTAGTGGTTCAGGGAAATCCACTGTTGGTTCATTATTGCTGAGATATTATGACCCTTTACAAGGTATGTTACCATAGCAACTTTTAAACATATTTTTTTTTTACTGCTGACAACGGCTGAGAAAATATGGTCCTTCAAAAGCTATGTTACCATAGCAATTAGAAAAATATGTTTTCTTATTTCTGCTGAGATGATATGATACCTTACAAATTATGTGACCACATCAACTGTAAACAAAAGCCATAAAAAGAACTGAGTCAAATATACTTTTAGTTTTTCACTGTTCAGACATAATGATTCTTCACAAGATACTTTACCATAGATAATAGCACAAAAGTAGATATGTTTGTGCTTAGCATTGTGCAGTATGTCTTGAATGAAGACTTTTTTTTACCACATAAGTAATTCTGATTATTGGTTGTCTCTCCTAACTATAAATTGATTACAGTTTGGCTAGACTGTGGGCGATTAAGAGCTTGACATTTGGTAAAATTGTCTGTCTTATTGATCTTTGTGTATTCAAGAAAAGGAAACACTGCCAATATATTACTGAATACATTTAGCATGTTTAAGGATGAAACCATTTTGAAATTTATTTTTTTGTCCTTTTAATCTAGGTTCAGTAACACTAGATGGAGAAGATATAAAAATGATAGATCCTACCTGGCTTAGGGGTCAGATAGGAACTGTTAGTCAGGTAAAATTTTGTACTAAGGCTTCAGAAAAAATACATAAGATAAGATAAGATTTATTTTATTAAAGTGTCACCATCCATTACAATATCTATATATATACACATAAAGTCATAAGAACCTAACATTTAGTAAAATGATGCCAGCTGAAAACAACTAATGAGACACTATCATTAATAATAATGATACACATTCAAAATCTGAAGGATTAAAAGTCATTGTACAATCTGAACATTTAAAATGTCTAAAACAGAGTTATGGGTCATGCTCCTGTGATATAAAGAGTTTGTACAGACCTGAAGGTTATATTTTAGATGTCTAAAACAGACCTAAGTTAATAGTCATGCTCCAGTGATTTAAAGAATTTGTACAGACCTGAAGGTTATATTTTAGAAGTCTAAAACAGACCCAGGTCATGAGTAATATTCTAGTGATTTAAAGAGTTTGCACAGACCTAAAGGTTATATTTTAGATGTCCAAAACTGACAAGAGATATTAGTCATGCTGCATCAACTTTTGAATGCTATTGTAATTAAGTATTTGGACATCACATAGAAGAAGATTATGTAACCAAACTCTTTAGTCCTTCTCAACAGAATTTAAAGTGAATGACTGAAAAGAAATTTTTGGATTTACTTGTTAAATTATGTCAAAGTAAGACAAAGAAAATACATATATATATGTGTTAAGATTTCCAAGAATTACAAAATCAGGATATGAGGTTAAAATACTATCATTTTTCAAAAGAACTGCAAGAATTGGACAAAGTATCATCAATATCGTCAAAATGTTTTGTACTATTTTATAAAAGGGTTATTACATTTATTTTGAAGAATATTATCCCTTGTAGTATATCCTATTGCTCTCACATGCTTGTGTAATAGGATATACTTCTCAGTACAATATAATATAATTATTCTCCAAAACTGATCAGAAAGTCTATCTATTGTTATAAATGTTAATTTACTGTTAAAAAGTATTATAAGGATGCATGTATCAAGCACGTAAATAAGTTCATTTTGCATAATGTCATCAAATATTCTCTAATACTGATTGTTCTTCAAATCAATATAGCCAGTGTGTGTTATTTGGAGTTATAATCCCATTTGTCCATGAATAAGATTTCATGGTTTTTGTAGGAGCCTGTATTATTTTCCTGTTCAGTACGAGATAACATTGCCTATGGATCACTAGATCCTACAACAGTTACAGATGAGGAGATATATGAGGCAGCAAGGAAAGCCAATGCTTATCATTTTATCAACTCATTCCCAGATAAATTCAATACACTGGTCGGAGAAAGGGGACAAACATTGTCAGGTAATTTTTTCAATAAATAATGAGAAGTTTCCGACATTCAATTACAAGCATTACTCTATTTTTTAATCCCTTTGCAAATGTAGTTAAAATATCCCATGAATCACAAAAGATATATTGCAGACATTTTTGTCAGGTTTTGATTCAATAAATAATGAAAAGTATCCAACATTTAATTAACAGCGTTATTAGATTTTGTATTCAACTTGCAAATGGAATATACTACTTCACATGCATTACACATCTTTTATGTGGTTATAGATTGCATGGAGAAAAATTGTTTTAGTTGCAATACATTTAAAAAAAATTCTTACGGAAAATAACTGTTGCTTCAAACACTTTGGTAAAACCATGGAATTTATGTTGTTTCCACAAAAGTTATTAATGTTTCCAGAGTATATTTCACATACAATAGATTTTGACATAGAAATGAAGATGAAAATAAGTACAAAATAATTCGCATCAGTTCAAATGGTTGTTAAATTAAAGCATGCATTTTACCAGTCCCTTAAAAATTGGGTAACCATCTATACAGGCAATTTTATAATGTTTCTTATACTTTCACTGTACAAAAACATCCATCCATTCTTGGGATGTCTGAATGCCTTCCCTCAGTCCCATGTACGTTTTTTAATGAACAGCCCTAATGGTTACAGTTCAAATTAAGGTTAATTTTCCTCAAAGCAATTGCTTCATTAATGAAGAAGATTGAAAATTATCCTTGTGTGCGACTTATTATCCGCTTTGTAAACATTTCCTCATAAAATCGTTTTAAACATATATAGTATATTGTATCAAATATTTTATTGTAGGCAATTTCCCACTGTGAAAACATATCAGTATACATATAAAATTTATTTTTTGATAGGTGGACAAAGACAAAGAGTTGCAATAGCCAGAGCCATCCTTAAGGTAACAAACTTTATAATTTGATGGTAATGTCAGAAATATTTTGAAGCACTGTTATCATTAAGAATTCAGGACATATATGTACTAAATTAATAAAAATATTAAAAATTATATCTAAATATAAAAGTAAGGAGATGTGGTATGATTGCCAATGAGACAACTATCCACCAAAGTTCAAATAAAGTTATTTTTTAGCAATCTTAAAAAAAACTAAATTTGCCACATTATTTGTTATCATCAGCAAAAATAAGTTTGATCCATCAAGACAGAAAACTCTATATATGATTTTAAATGGAATAATTTTTTTTTTCTGTTAGCAGAATATTTCTCAAAATCACATTTCCAAAAAAAAAAGAAAATAGTAATTTAAAATGTACCGTAGTAATGTAATTATCAATATTTTTATAAAATTCGTAATTGATTTTTTTTTTTGTAAAAATGTTCTATTGATAATTTTTTAAATACCAGGGGTACTGTACATAGTCACTTAATTTTGCTAAGCCTGTGATATTTGAAAGTTGTTTTTGTGGTTTATGAAGATAGGGGGGTGTGAAGCTTGAGTTAATGAGAAAACAACCCAAAGACATATAAATCAGTAGGATTAACAGGGAATGTCAAAGATATGTCATCAACACCAAATTCACGCAGACTATACTTTTGTGGTGTTAGTTCACGAATGACAGAATTTGTAGAAAGGTCTAACCTCTTACCTTTGTAATGCATGCATACTATGCTGGAATCTTGATTCATGTTGTTAAATGAGATATCTTAAGAAAAAAGGAAAAAAAAGAAGATAGCAAGAGGCAATCAAAAAAACAAACAAAAAAAAAACATAAAAGGCCATAACCCCCTCCCAACAACAAAAAATAAACCTAAAAAAAACTAAAAAGAGACTAGCTCTACTCCAGGAAAAATTGCAGAGAAAGCTAAACTATGAATATAACAAATGCATTTAAGTACCTGGGATAATCTGATGTGCTCCTGAAGGGTATAAAAGCAGTTCCAGCTCAAATACTGCCACTACTGACACTACTGACACCTTATCATTTAAGACCTTTCAGTAAGCAATAGGATGAGCAACAACAATAATGCTGTTTTCTTCATTTGTGATTTGAAAATTTATCAAGTCTATTTTTGGAATGTTGTCTGATTAACACCTACGTTATTATAGATTATCGTTGATCATCTCAACGAGATTGATTTTTCTCGCTTAAGCCGGTACGGCGAAAGTGAGAAAAGCAATCGAGTTGAGATGACCAATGATAATCTGTTTATGGCTATTTTACCTTTGATGAGGTTGTCTATTTCATTGACAATGCCACGTGCCCCCTTAGTTTCTAGCGAATAATTTTTCATATCACTCGACTCCGCTGAGAAAGAAAATTATCAGTCAGCAAGATTAAAGGAAAATTTCGTAAAATCGCGATAATATGTTTTATTCCTCAAAAGTTTTTTTTTTGAAAGTTACAAATTTTCTTTGGTAAGTAGTTATCTACCTTTATGTCATCACGTAGCCACAACAAATATGGAAATTAAACATGGACAGAAGCATTTCTTCCAGACTTCAAATCAAGAAATTTTTAAATGTGGAATTTCTGGTATATGCCTGAATTTTATAAATATCCTTTTTTTTACTTTTATATATGAGTTACATGCTAAGCAATAAAACATACACCAGTATATGTAATTTACACATTTTTATTGCAGAACCCCAAAATTCTTATTCTTGATGAAGCAACTAGGTAAGATTTAATGCATAATAGAAATTTGATGAGATATAACTGAAATGTCATTATAATAATAGGAAATTACAAATGCACAAAGTTCGGGATAACTTTATAAGATTGAAAGACTTAGTCTAGTAATCATTGACAAAACACAAGGAAACATTAAACAAAACACTTGTTAGTCCTTTACCGACGAAGTCGAAGGGGACTTTAGGTTTGCACTCCATCCGTCTGTCTGTCTGTCTGTCCATCCGTCAGTCCGGCAAATCAGTTTTCCACACTTTTTTTCTTCGTGCTTGAAGATATTGATTTGATATTTGGTATATTGTTTTATCATGACAAGTTACAGATCAAGTTTGAATTTTGTTCTGATCTGATAATTTTGTGCAGAGTTATGGTCCTTGGACTTAGAAAATTCACTCAAATAATCAGTTTTCCACACTTTTTTTCGTCATGCTTGAAGATATTGATTTGATAATTGGTATATAGTTTTATCATGACAAGTTACAGACCAAGTTCAAGTTTGTTCCAGTCTGTTGATTTTGTGCAGAGTTATGGTCCATGAACTTAGAAAATTCACATAAATAATCAGTTTTCCACATATTTTTTGTCATGCTTGAATATATTGACTTGATATTTTTTATATAGTTTACACCATGACAAGTTATAGATCAAGTTAGCATTTTGTTCCAGTACAATAAATTTTTAACCGGTAGAGTGCTTGTTAAAACAAATGTTTATTTTTTCACCTTCATGACTTAACATAAGGGGTAGGTGACAACCAGTTTTATGGGTCCAAACCTATCAATTGTTTAAAACTTTTAAAGTTTTCTTTTGTATAAATATGAGTGAAAGGAGATGTAGGGTATACATCAATGAGGCAGCAAACTCTTTCAATTGTCATGAATTTACACAAGTTGTGAATAAATATAAGAGAGACCATCAAATATTTGATATCAACACCAAATTACCAAAAATGACATAATCATGATATAACAAAAGACAACCCTGATGAGTTACAGATCAAGTTTGCGTGTTGTTCAGGTGGAGAGAATTATGACCCAGTTCAAGTCACAGTGGCATCCATGGTGTACCAAAATATCTATACTGTCAAAGATATTGAAATGATTATTGGTGTACAGCTTCAAGATCAAATTTACATTTTGTTCCACATGATCTTTTTGTGTAATATCAGGTTTTTTTTCAATAAAAAATATTTTTAGCCAACTTTGAAAACATGGTTCTATAAATTAATCATTGTATATTTTAGTGCCTTAGATGCTGAAAGTGAATATCTGGTACAGGAAGCTTTAGAAAGACTGATGGTTGGTCGTACAGTAATAACAATAGCTCATCGTCTGTCCACTATAAAGTCAGCTGACCAGATAGCTGTTATAAATCATGGACATGTATCAGAAATAGGAAGTTATAGTCAATTAATGGACATTCCAGACGGACTTTTCAGGAAACTTGTTGAGAGACAAACTATTACTATTGATGATAATGGGTCTTAAGTTATTTGATTTAAAAAAAAGTATATTACTTCCCTTTTTCATTATTTATTATCAATAAATCTATAGATTAGATGGTGTTAACAGATGTGGATTTCTATGGTCTAGGATCTTTTGTCTAAGGACCTCATATTTTTGATATTGAAATGTCCTTGTTGTTGATTAAATACAATTAATTAATTGATGTTTGCTACATACATTCAAAATACCAATAAAGTTTTGAAATGTAAGATTTCTTCTAGGATAATAAGCAATATTTGAAAATAATGGAAATTTTAAGGAATATTCTTTCTCTTGTACAGTTAAAAATATCATTTTTGAAGTGAAATACTGTCATTGATTTCTCATGGAAAATTTAGGAAGAGAATTTGAAGAAAGTGTATGTAAAGAATAGAAGAAATAAATAAAAACAAAAAATAAGCATCCTAGAACATCAAATATTCCCTAGACCATTAAACATGATATCCATGACTATTCAATAAGTTTATAATATATTTTTGTTTGAAAAAAATTATGGATTAATTTGTTAACACAATAACTCTCTCCTCTATGAACCCAGTTCAATGAAAAATTTGTAAGGGGTTCCATGAAACCCTGTGTCTCGCCTGCAAGTGTAAAAGTGTAAAAATTGAACCCATTTATCAGTAAAATATGGAAAAATGAAAATAAATATTTTTAAATTTTGCCCTGGATACTGTCTTTTGGCCAAATTTCCTAAAATTCCATGAAGGGTTGACAAAGTTATTGATGACTGAAAAACTTTAACCTCAGACTTAATCTAAATGTTAACCAGTGGCGGATCCAGAGGGGGGCGTAGAGGGCGTACGCCCCCCCTTTGCTTGCACTTTTTTTTTTTTGTAAAATGATTAATCAGACTAGACTTCGTGAACTTTGCCATTTCCCGTGTATTTAATTTTTATGCGACAATTCTTTACTTATAAAGATATTGTTCACTCGTATTTACTGTAATATATTATTGATTGATTATGTCAAAGTCATGTGATTCTCTACGGTGGAGTTGACCAGTTCGTCGAAAAAAACGTACTCAGTCATTTTGAAATTCAAATTACAGTAACACATTGCTTAGGCTGAGGATGACAAGCATGACACTTTCAAAGCGACAAAGTATTGAGCAAGAATGTATTGACTTCTATTTCACAATTCAACCCAACAGAAAGTAATACTCTATTACACTCTCATGAAAAAAAAAGTTCCACAGCAATATTATTTACCTACGAAAACATGTTTAACCCCACACGCCCCAGCCCATTAATTACATTGCTGAATAGTGATCCCCAGTCAGTAACTCTAGATATAGATTTAAAGTCTAAGGTACTGACCATTTGATCTGAGGGGGCAGTCTGAGATATTTTAGAGAAAAAATTCTGACCCTGATTTTTGCCTTAATTGCCTGGATTGAAAACAATAATCTTGTCCACATTTTTGCTATTAGAAAAAAAATATTTTCAACAGAATTATTTAGCATTAAATGAACATGATGAATAAAAAACGGGCGTAATTTTTTTTTTTTTGGGGGGGGGGGGGGGGGGGGTTGCATGTGAATCCCATATCTGACCGGAATGTCTGTTTCGCCGAACTGATATACTGAATACTTTTTTTCAAGGCCCGACTGCAACCTGCCTGCTGGGTGTGGCCTTTATGTCTCCATGTGTCGACCGTCATTCACAACTTCATTGTCATTTCCGACTCATTCGTAGCCTTTGGTTTATTTGGAACCCATCACTTCCCTTGTTGGGTGAAACATTCCAACCAAACATTTGGATGAAAATTGCTTGTTTGTCTTTCTTCGTGTCGGTCGTATTGAAAATTTCATTGAATAGCCGTATATCTTGTTTACAACAAGAAATCTGTGAGGTTATGTTAACTAACCATACAACAAACGAGAATTTTCCATGTCCATTTTTTACTGACAAATCCCACATCAAATATATTAATGAGTACATAGCTTTGGATTCATCCAATCATTTCATAATAGACAATTGATGGAGAGAATACGGCACCAAAAATATCTAACCCCTACACTTTAACTATAAAATGTATTTTACACTTATTCTATGTTTTTTAGCCAAAAAAATTTTCGCCTCGCTCTGCTCGGCAACCTTCAATACTACGCCCCCCCTTTCCAAAATCCTGGATCCGCCCCTGTTAACTGTAAAAAAACTAAGTTCATTTATCAGTAAAATGCAGAAAAATGAAAATAAATATTCTCAAAATTTTGCTCTGGATATTGTATTTTGATCATGGACAAGCTTCTGTCCAAATTTCCTAAAATTCCATGAAGGTTTGACAAAGTTATGGATGTCTAAAAACTTTTACCACAGACTGAACCTAAATGTTGACGCCACTGCCACCGCTGACAACAAAATCTAGGATCACTATGTCTCGCTGTAGCAGGCTCAACAAAAAGAAACCAGCATAAACGGCAAACAATATCGTGCCCCATCCCCCCCCCAATCCCCCTTGTTAAAACTAACTTATGTATAATGTAATATTTTATTTTATTTTGGAAACCATTTTAATGTCAAAATCTCAGATTATTGAATTAAAATAATATTGACTTAATAGGTACTATAAATATTATTGAATAAATTTTGGGCTTGTTGATCTCACTGCCAAAAAAAGTAAAATAACAAAAATACCAAACTCCCAGGAAATTCAAAAGGAAAGTCCATTATCAAATGGCAAATTCAAAAGCTCAAACACTTCAAACAAATGAAAACAACTGTTATCTTCCTGACTTGGAATGTTGACAATGGTGGATTAAAACTGGTTTTATAGCTACATTAACCTCTCACTTGTATGACAGGTATAGAATTCTATTATATTGACAACATATGAAAAGTCACCAAGGTATCATAATATGTACAAATTGTCTTTTTGTGTACAGTACGCTAATTAGTTTCTTCTCAACAACATGAATTTGTAAAAAGCATACAGTTGAGTCTAAGAGCAAACATTTACACTGTAATTAATTGATTTTTAAGAGTTATATTTCAATTTGAAAAGAAAACCACAGGGTTTACAGAATAGAGAATAATAGGCCAAAAAAATAAACAAAGGAGTGCTTCAAAATAATGTGCTGGGTTTTCTCGCTGTGTTGAAGACCTATTAGTGGCCTTCAGCTGTTTTCTGCTCTTTGGTCGGGTTGTTGTCTCTTTGACACATTCCCTGTTTCCATTCTCAATTTTATAAATTAATGAAAGAATAGTAGAAACAAGTCTTAAAAAATTAAAGAATGCAGAAATGGATACACTCCCTCATCCAAACCCTCATATATTTATAATTAGGTGATGGCAGCAGTAATAAAATTATTCAGAGTTAGATTTTCAATTAAGGTATAGCTGTTACTTTGTTTTAAAGCCAAAATTAAAATGTATCTTTTGAATGAGCCATGTTGGTTATGTTTCAGAAAAATTAGTAAAGTTTTGAGTTTTTATATAAATAATAAATAATAAAAAAAAATGTATTCATATTTATTAAATTGTATAACTAAATCTGTGATAAATGAATTAAGTTGTATCAACATATGAACATATTATGTTTGTAATTAGTAAGTTTGATTAAAAGTTAAATGGTGGAGATGTTTGTGTGTGTTTGTGTTCATCAAAGCCTTGATGGGAAACATTTTATGATCATTTGCGTTGTTTTTTGGCATATGAATAAAAGGACATGTGTGATTAACATCAATGAGACAGCAACCTAACAATTGACATTCAAAATTATTATCTGTCTTTTGGTCATTTTTTCCATCTGTTAGCAACAAATTTTTTACAGACTTTTAAATGTGCATATCAGATTTTCAAGAAACAACTCATTTAAATTACCAGGCTTAAGTCCGTACGGTGACCTATAGTTGTTAATTTCTGTGTCATTTGGTCTCTTGTGAAGAGTTGTCTCATTGGCAATCATACCACATCTTCTTTTTTATATTTATAATGATCATTTGGTAATCTTCTTTCGTCTACATGAGACTTATCATTGGCACTCAAATCAAAACAGTTGGAAGGACAAATCAAACATGAAGTTGAAGAGCATTAAGTAATGAAAATTCTAAAAAAAAACAAGTGAAACTGCGACCTACTGCTCACTGATGATACCCCCGCCCAAATACTTGATGGTAAACAGGAAGTTGTTGAGTGATGAATCTGAAAACGCATCACACAGTATAGCTGACTTATATAAACCCTGAAACCAAATTTCAGAAATCCTTGTATTGTAGTTCCTGAGAAAGATGCGACGAAAAATATTCATGGGATGGAAGGACGGACTGACGGATGGACAGAGGTAAAACAGTATACCCCCACTTTTTTAAAGGGGGGGTATAATAAGGCTAATGTCAGGGGGTAGAAAAACCTTGTGTGATAAACATTATATATCAGTTAATTTACAGAAAAATTAACATATCAATGATATTTCACTTCAACACAATAGTGCTGATTACTAAACTGGTAATTCTCTTGGAGATGAAACATCCCCCAACAGAGGCATCAACCAAGTGGTTGTAAAATTTCATCAAAGATACTAATCTGGTGTGAATCGGGTGATAATTTTGGAATACAGGTTTTTTGTTATTTTGTTGTTTTTCTATTGTTTGTTTTTTGTGGTCAGTTCTTTTGGTTCAGGAAATCAGTAGATTCATTGATGGATGTGTGTGTGCAGTGACAAATATTAAGCTCATATTCAGCAATCTACCCAGGGCTGTAATGCTGTAAAGTAAACCTTTTTCCAAATACTTTTAATAACTACATGCTTTGTACTAGGCCGACACGCAGAGACAGATTTTCAACTTTCTAGTTTACAAGGTAATAATAGTCTGAAGGAAGATATCACCATACCTGATCCATTATTCAGACAGAGCCAACCAGTCTTTGCTTTTGCTCCTAAATGCTGTGTTTTGCGGAGAAGCAGCAAATACCAATTTTCAAGCCTTTGTTTTTACTTAGTTGGATATCAAACCCAGAACATTCAACATTTGAGGCCAGCATTCTAAATGCTGTGTGTTTTGCAGAGAAGCAGCAAATTATAAATGTTCACGTCATTGTTTTGACTCAGCTGGATATCAAACCCAGAAGCTTCAACATTCGAGGCCAGAATTCTAAATGCTGTCTGCTTAGCAGAGAAGCAGCAAATACCAATTTTCATGTCTGTTTTGATTCAGCTGGATATCAAACCCAGAACCTTCCACACTCTAGGCGAGCATTCTACACCTAGACCACGAGGGAAGTTAAGTTGATATGAAGTAATGGCCAGGTGTTTAAATTCCGTTACAACTTAAGGTATTGTAATTATAATTGTAAAAATTCAACCAATGAAAAGAGAGTACTGAATATTCAGAATTTAAACATGCATTTATTATTGCAAATCTTTAACAATTAGCAACTATGCAAGGTAAGCGATAATTAATGCTTTTCCTGTAGAAGAATATTATAGGTAATATTTAAAATGTGGGAATTATTGCAAACTTCATCCTGACCAATTTTGTTCATTACATTTTTACTACAATCATCCCATTAATTTCTGAAAGATGAAGGTATACATGTATAAAGTTAATTTTTTCGGGCCATTTAATTAGAAAATCAAAATGAATGGAAAAAGTGTCTGAGAAAATGCAACACAACTTCAAAAAAATAGTATCAATCTTAAGTATTTATTTTTTTTACATATTTGGGCCTCAAACTTCTTGCATTCAGTGCAAAACTGAAAAAAACTACCAAAATAGCCTTGTCTTGAGATCTTGTCATTAATAATAAGATATGAGCCAAGGCTAAACACAAAAAGATATTTTGCTAAAAGATGTATTTTACAAAGATGATAATGAATGTAAAATATTTTTCTGATTAAGACCTATGAAAATGGCTATTTTGACCAAAAAAGTACCTAATGTGTAAAATGTCCATCCTTTTTAGGTCAAATATAACAATTTTGAATGCTTTATGACATAAAAGTGACATCACAAGTTCTAAAATATTTTTCTGATTAAGACCTATGAAAATGGCTATTTTGACCAAAAAAGTACCTAATGTGTAAAATGTCCATCCTTTTTAGGTCAAATATAACAATTTTGAATGCTTTATGACATAAAAGTGACATCACAAGTTCTAAATGTCTACACTTAACTGTCCAGGTTATATAAACCTAGCATAATTTTAAAGGCTTAATTAATTTGACTAATTTTGCAATTTCAGGGAGTAAAATATGGCTATCATTCCCCTTTACATGAAGTAAATAAACTGCATAATTCAAGTTTGTAAAAAGTTTATTTGTCATATATATATATATGTTTTACATTCATAACAAACATAAATCACATAAACAAATTTTGATCCCAACTCTGTTTCCGTTCACTCATCATTTGTACATCAACAATCTCAACAAACACGGCAGACATTAAACAAAATTGTAAACAGTTTCTGCAAACATGACAGCCACTGATTCAAAATGTGAACATTTTTTACAAATATGGCGGCCATTCAAACAAAATTGTAAACAGTTTCTGCATGGCAGCCACTAAATCTAAATTGTTAACAGTTTCTTCATGGCAGCCACTGAATCTAAATTGTAAACAGTTTCTGCATGGCAGCCACTGAATCTAAATTGTAAACAGTTTCTGAAAACATGGCAGCCACTGAATCTTAAGTGCATGGCAGCCACTGAATCTAAATAGTGAACAGTTTCTACATGGCAGCCACTGAATCTAAATAGTGAACAGTTTCTGCATGGCAGCCACTGAGTCTAAATAGTGAACAGTTTCTGCATGGCAGCCACTGAATCTAAATTGTAAACAGTTTCTGCAAATATAGCAGCCACTGAATCTTAACTGCATGGCAGCCACTGAATCTAAATAGTGAACAGTTTCTGCATGGCAGCCACTGAATCTAAATAGTGAAGTTTCTGCATGGCAGCCACTGAATCTAAATAGTTAACAGTTTCTGCATGGCAGCCACTGAATCTAAATAGTGAACAGTTTCTGCATGGCAGCCACTGAATCTAAATAGTGAACAGTTTCTGCATGGCAGCCACTGAAACTAAATGGCAAACAATGGGTGTTGAATCAAAATGTGAACAGACTCGACAAAGAAATGAAGATGGTTGATCAAAATATGGAAAAAAGTACATGTACATATATTGTAGAAATGAGGGTTTATTGCTCTCATTGATATAAACTGATAAAGTTACTCATGTTAATGAATTGGTGTATCTTTGAGATGTTTAGATGAATACAGAAGGCCTCCAACACAAGTTTTAAAGCATTAGTTGTTACCTCCACAAATAATGGAATTTTTATGAAATTGAAATGTTTTTGAGTATTCAGGCATGATAAAAGGGAGATAACAGCTGGTTTTCCTACTGTCAAGTAGAAAACTATTCATAAATCTGAGTTTGATCTCTGAATGTCATCATTTGTGTGCCCATCATTCTGTATTGAATATATCTGTGACAAAATTTTTAAATTTAAAAGAAAACGAAACATTTACAGGTTGTTGTCCCCGGTTACAGACATTGAATGAACTTCTATTATACCCTTAATTTATCATTATGTGTGGGAGACCCAATTTTCTTGGACTTTGTGGTTAAAGGTAAACCACAAATTTCATTGTTCAACAACAAAGTATAAATATTCTATTGGGTTGTATGCAGACTTTGGCATAACCATGAAATAAAAAAATCTGAAATAACAATTTTACCTCAATTCATGAAAATTGGTATCAACAAAAAAATAAAGCAGTAAGTAAATTTGAATAATCAGCAGCAAAAGTTGGGGTTCTTTAAAAAAATTATTAATTTGTCATGTACAGTACATGTTTTAGGTACATATCATATTTAAACCAAACAAATCTTTAAAGAAATGCAACTGATCCATATTTTTATCAATATTTATGCAAAGAACTTTGTGAAACAATGTTAAAAAGGTACTTGAGCTTTGATCCACATGTTCAGTTCAAGTCTTGTGAAAATAATTTTAGTTAGTGAAAATTTGCATAAATTTAGTTTGGACATATTGCAAAGGCTCTTTGATTGTCCTTTAAGGATTGTTTGTCAAATTTAATGTTTTTGTGCCCTGTGATTGTGACATATAAGTACATATAATTGATTAACAAAGGCTAACTTGTACAAAAGACAATACATTTATGATATACTGTAAATTCAGAAATTATTGTGTGCATTTATTATTGCGGATTTTTAAGAATGGATACTGTAAATTCAGAAATTATTGCGAAAAATGCGACAGGGTTATAATCGCAATAATTTAAACTCGCATTTTGAAATTTTTTATATGAATTAAACAGGATTTTTCTCAATATCGCAAAAATGACAAAATCGCAATAATAAATGCACGCCATTATTTCTGAATTTACAGTAAAAACATTAGATTAATTATTGCGATTTCAGTAATATCTGCATACAGATATTTGTATCAGATATAAGAATGCCCATTCTTATTATTGTGATACTCACTTAGTCCCATTATACGCATTAATAAAATCCTCACAATAATTTCTGAATTAACAGTATTATATATTTATTAATATCACTGTGGACCCACTTTCATTCATAGGATGCTATGACTCATTTCACATATAATCTTACGAAAAAGATTCTTGACAGTCATGAACTTTTCAGTATAGATTATGATCAATTTTAGTCTTGTAAGATTTTTTGTGAAAAGAGCCTTTGAATTTAAAAAAAATCAGTAAATAGAGTTCTCAATATGTTACCAAGATTCTCCTTATCACTGGACAGCCATAGTCCTATAATTTTTTTCAACCAAAGCAAGGATTTGTATAGTGATACTTAACCAAAGTAATTAAATATTTTTGCAATTACAGGTAATTTTTGTTACTTACCAGGTAAATGCTAAATAAATTTCATACCCCAGACACTGTCATCATGGTTATAATATTCAATTAAAGAGCTATTAGTTTTTTTTTATTTCATCAGCTAATTTCCTAAATTGCAGTTTTTTTGCTTTTGTATGTGATTTTTTTTCAATTTCATTGGTTAATTCAGAGGTTTTTTTTTATACTTATGAAAGTTTTCTACTTTGCTTTATAGAATGAAGTACATAAACGTTTCATAAATCAATAGAAATGATAGAAAACAAAATAATACAGTAAAAGTTACGTATCCCAGAAACAGAAACTTTTTTATTAATATTAAAATCTTGTGTTCTAAAAATTTAAAAGAATCAATTTTAAATCTCTTTTCCTATAAATGTAACATCAGTATATAAACTTGTGTTGAAGACCGTACTGTGACCTATAATGGTTTACTTTTATAAATTTTGACTTGGATGGAGAGTTGTCTCATTGGCACTCATACCACATCTTCTTATATCTATTGATGGATGAATACCCCATATCCTTTGTTTTTCTATTAACAATATTTTATATGTTATTACTAAAAATTAGTAATATTGTATGAATAATTAATTCCCTTTTGTAACATTTTTGAGGATCAATATTATTGAATTGACACATACAGAAAAACAGTTAGATTGGAAAAATGGACAACTAAACGAAAATTTAAACCAATAAAAATATTTTGTCAACTATGCTGTAGATTCTAAATTGTTGAAGTGTAACTTGATGTTAACGAACAGCACAGATAACGTACATGATAAACATGGATTATTGTCTTATAATATTAAAAATAAACATTATGCTAAATAGATGAATGAAATCTCATAAAATTGAGATTATTTGAATTTTTTGTTAGACCAAAAATTAAACATACTTGTTCCTGCCTCCTGACAGAAAAAAATATAGTGGGTAGCCAGAACATTTGCAGCAAGGAAAACAAAATAGTTCTATGCTTGAAAAATATTTAACAAAGAAATGTTATGGATTTAACAGTTCTTAACATTGGTAACCATAAACGTCCATAAAATGTACGGAGGCAGGAAACACAACTATATTTGTTATACCTGAAAGAGTGTGACCTCAAATTCACACAGTAATGTTTAAGGCTATAAACTTGGGGTAAGGGAAAGAACTCTTTAAAAATCACTGATATGTTTTTGACTACCACTTTCATGAATACATACTCCAAGCTTCTAAGTAACACAGATTATTTATAATCTGTTAAAAAAAGTGCTTTAAAAACATTGATGAATCCTCTTGGTACAAACGCATTTCTTATGAAAGAGTTGTTTCCCCTTAACCCAGGTCTACCATCTTAAACAACATGACAATCATACAATTTAATCAGCTTCATCAATGTTATATGCTGGCAGTTTTAATGTACAATAACCAACTCCTGTTAGACTTCGTGGCAAAGCACCAACCGTCTCCCAGATTCCTGTATACAAGTCATATCGCGATACAAGTTTCTGACCAGTTTTTGTCTGTACATTGTAACCGCCCAACACATAGATATGATCATTATATACTACACAAGATGCTTCTTTGTGTGAAACAGACAAGGGAGCAATAATTGTCCACTGATCAGTCAATGGGTCGTAACACTCAGACTGCATCACAGGCATAGCTTGCTGGTTTACATTAAGATTACATCCTCCAAATACGTACAGTTTATCCTGAGCTGCACACATCACATGCCATCCTCTCTGGGTTAACATGGCTGCCATGTCCTCCCATTGATTCGTTGCCGGGTCATAGCGCTGCATGTCGGGGGTAAAATGATTTCCGCTATATCCACCAGAAATATAGATAAAGTTCCCATACACAGCCCCAGCATGAGCATGATATGACATCGGCATTGGAGAGATTGGTTCCCACACGTTATCGGCAGGATTGTAAGCTTCGGCGGTAGCTAAGCTGCCATCTTTAAATTTTCCTCCTACAGTGTATATTCTATCGTTCAACACTCCAGCAAAGAAGTAAGCTCTCTTATTAATCATGGGGCACACCTGAAACCATGTATCAAAACGAGGATCATAGCGCAACACAGAATTTACAGCCGATTCTCCATGTGCACACTGTGTAGTACAGCCACCCAGCACATATAAGAAGTTATTATACACTACAACCTGCATATGACTAAGTGCACTTGGAAGGGAAGCTAACTCAGTCCTATTTAATAAACTATTAGACGTTATTTTAGAATCAAACACCAGAATTTCATCATGCAGCCCAGGGTTGGGATGAATTTCCCTACCACCCACGCTGACTAATCTCTCTACAAAGCTACGCAACTGGACATTAAATGTTTTTTCTAAAGGTTGTGAATGAGGAACTACATGATAGTTAAGAGCACTAAGTACCATTTGGCGCAGCTCTGGGTTGGTCATCATCATATCAACCCTTTGAACTGTCTGCACTAAGTCAGCAGGATTTATCATTGGAAATCGTATCAGTTTCATTAATTCTATTGCTTGATCTTCCTGGTTACTGTTGAGAAGGAACCACTCCCACGTTATATGGAAAATATCAATCTCTTTTAGACCTAATTGATCACTGTTTAAACAGTTTACCATTTGCTCATTAGTCAATAAATGTAACGTACCTTCCTTAGATATATGCATTAAATTTCTTGCTATAAAAACATCAATTTGCTTCAATGCATTGTTCATACTGTACAATTTAGCCGTATTAATAAAATCGTAAAAATTAGTTGTATTCATTCCGCTAAGAAAGTTTCTCTCACAAAATTCTATAACGGGAGTCACTTGCAAATGAGTGGCAGCAGCTATCACGTCAAATATATCATCCCCTTCCAAAGAAGTGGTTGATGTGTAGATTATTTCTAATGTTTTGTCAAGCCCTTTACTTGTAATTCCTCGTAATTCTATTTCTTTCTGGGTACTTTCTTTCATTCCACTGGTAAACATTGATCTGAAGTAGTCAGAACAGGATACCAGTACTACACGATGAGCTTCAAACTTCTGACCTGAAATATTACAGAGTAAAATAATGAAAAGCTGATTACTTTTTACAATCATGACAATATTATATATATATATATACACTAGTATTAGTCATACCTAATGTTTCAACCACGGTGCTGCCAACATTAGTTTGAATCAAAAAGAACTTATGGACAATAATAAATACGGGGGGGGGAGATATTTGCTTGCATGGGGGGGGGGGGGGGGGGGATATTTGCTTGCATGTTTCATAATACTTCTCATTTTTTATTGCAAGGCTCTGAGGTCATGTTTTGACATATATGTGTATTGGTTGGACACAACAAGTGAAATTTTAATGCTTTTGTTAACCTTGGGACTGTAAATTTGGTTCAATACAACAGAAATTTTGACTCATCCAATTTCGACTAATCAGGAGTCAAAATAGATATATTTGTATGGAACAAAGTTCAAGATCACAGGAAACTTCTGAATTTCCAGTCAGTGGAGTTCCAGACATTGAGAGTTAACTGTATGCAGATTTAGATCCCCACTTGTATATGTAATTCATTTTTTGCAGCCTATGAATTAAATGTATATTAAGAACCATCATAATTTTTTTTGTTCAGCCTAAGCATTGAATGTACATGTATATTAAGAATCATGTAATTTTTTTGTGCAGCCTAAGTATTCAATGTTTAAGAACCATATAATTTATCTTGTATAGCCTATATGAATTGAATGTTAATTGTGATGATCTGTGACATACATGTATTGTTTTCAAAACTACATCATGTACATACTAATAAATATAATATAATTAACCTTCAGCAATTAATGTAACATCACAAAGAATTTTATCATTTTTTAGCTTGTTGAGGCCTTGTAAAATCATCATTCCATGCTCTGGTCTCTCCTCCACACGACACACTTCAATAGCAGGGCTATCTTGAGCTATTTCTTCAGCCATTTTGGATAATTTAAGTTTCTTGGTAGCTGAACAATCAACTTGGTTCATTTAACCCCATTCTGCACAAAAAAGAAGAAAACTATGAATTTAAATCATTATTAAAATTTCAAAACTACTGCATCATGTGTGCCATTGTCAATATGTTTGTACCAATGACATTGCCTGTTACTGGCAACAAAAATAGAAATGCAAATATTTGTACTCTAACTTAATTTTTATTTAGCTAATAATATTTATCACCTCTAAATGTTTTTGGAATACAAGCATTTGGATTTCCAGATGTGTAGTGTTACTTGATGGCAATTGATGTCACCACATTCCACAAAAATTGTAAATGCAGACAGGTATTTCAGAAATGGAAAAAATGTTGTTTTTAAATAAATAGTTGAATACAATACACAAAAAAATTAACTATACATGCACCTATATAATGTACATAAGATTTTGGATAATTATTGGTCTAATGGTCAATAAAATGCTTCGCTGAGCGCAGCCTGAACAGTTGGGGCAAATTTGGACACAATATATATACTTCAAGCTTGATACTGTCTGAATTTGGATTGTGATCAAATTTTTGACATAATATAGGTTTCTGACACAAAACAAATGTGGTCAAAGATCTTACAAATCTATTGTGCAATACTGTGCAATTGAAGATTTCTTCTTGAAACTTTTCAAAAATATGAAATTTGAAAAATTTTGAAAAAAAAAATATGAATCCTTTAAAAAAATTGTAAACAAAAAATCCCCCCCCCCAACTTATTGAAACCACCCTTGGAGCAATAACCCCAAAACTCAATCCCAGCCTTTCCTTTGTAGTATAATTTCAGAGAGATCCATACACTTAAACACAAGTTATTGTCTCGAAATTAGAAAAATGCTTCTTTTTGGCCATTTTGGCCCCTTCCTACATGTTTGGGACAATTAACCCCAAACCCAATCCCAGCCTTCCCTTTGTTATATGGACATACACTTACACACACGTTATTGTCCGGAAACTAGAAAAATGCTTGTTTTTGGCCCCTTTTTGGCCCTTAATTCCTAAACTGTATGCCCCATAACCCTTAAAATAAATCCCAACCTTCTACTTGTGGTATTAAACATTGTGGTTACAATTTCAGAGCAATTGAAATACTTATACACAAGTTATTGTCCTGAAACTAGATAAATGCTTGTTTTGGGCCCCTAATTCCTAAACGGTTAGGACCATCATCCCTAAAATCAATCCCAACCTTCCTTTTGTGGTATTGAACCTTCTAAAAAAATTTCATAGAGATCCATTCACTTAAACTAAAGTTATTGTCCGGAAACAAATGTGTCTTCGGACGATGACACAGACGACGACAACATCATACCATTATAAGATCCCAAAAAATTTTTTGCGGTCGTATAAAAACCGAAAAAAACAATGTCTGACCAGTATAATACGATTTTCTCTGAATCAAATGTCTGATAACAGTTTTGGATTTTTGTTTAAATAAGTATTTGTTGTCCAGTGAAATATTGTTCAGATTGATCATCTTAAGCATGTTAAGGATGTTTGCTCCTCTTGTTTTTGAATTTTTGCCAGATATTCAGAATCCTCTGGTTTAATCCATGTAGTGCCATTAAAAAATTTGCATGCTAACCCCTACTTTTCTTTTCATAATTTTATTACATATACATGATATACATGTAGTTTAAAAAGCCATATTTGAAAATCTTATAATAACCTTGTTATTTTTCATAGTTTTTGAAAGAAAAAAGGTGCCAATGTTATATGCATGAAAAATCCAGAGAGAATCATTTCTTGCAAAATTTTCAATGTCTTATAACTCAAAAACAAGCACACAGACCCTTCATTTTTTTCTGCTTTTTGAGTTCCTATATTAATATACTATTAATTTATAACCATGATAACAGTCTTTCAAAAAGTTTGTTATTTTGAAACAGAGGAGCGAACATTCTTTAAAACAAGAGTCTGAAATTGCAGTCATTTTTTAGACTAGAAAGGCAGAATCTTTTAATTTTAAACTGTCAAATTCATACTGGACATCACAACATAAACAAACCTCTATCAACAGTTTTGTTGTATTTACTGTAGGAAATTTCATACCTGTTTTTGTAAAAGCGTGTAAGAATAATATGAGGAAGGCAACAGTTTAAATCTGCAATGATTTTAGTGACTAAAACTGCAAATCCTTAGGAATTGATCATGCTGCTGTCATTTTTGAGAAACCAAAAGTTTTCAAACTGATTATTGATTATAAATTACAAATTGAAATTGAAATTGGATTAATAATACAGATTTTTCTGATGGCTATCAAATAGCACTTAATCAATGTTTTTAGGAATCATACTTGTAAAAGTGTTTGAATATGAACCTCGCCACATTCTGTATGTTCATATGTTTCTGTCCCAAGTCAGGAGCCTGTAATTCAGTGTTTGTAGTTTGTTGTTGTATATCATATTTGTTTTTCATTTATTATTTTGTATATAAAACAGGCCGTTACTTTTCTCGTTTGAATTGTTTTACATTTGTCACTTTGGGGCCTTTTATAGCTTACTATGCAGTATGGGTTTTGCTCATTGTTGAAGGCTGTACGGGGAACCTATAGTTCTTAACTTCGACATCATTTGGTCTCTGGTGAAGAGTTGTCTCCTTGGCAATCATACCACATCTTCTTATTTTTATAAATAATGGTTGTACTCATGTGTTTGGCAAAACATTAATTCTAAACATCTAATCTTGTGCTTATCAAAAAGAATGGGACACTTACATGCATGCATAATGCGTAAAGAATCAGGAATTCCCATGGATAAAAATTTAATGATGGTGGAACTCTCACCAGGACAAAACCCTGGGTGTCGTGATAAAAAATATTTCATTCCTACATTTCATTATAAGGAATAGTGAATAGACTGATATACATGTATTGTTTATTTTATTTATTTCAGTTTGGAATAACCTTGTAACCTTTTAAAAAGGGGGATGATTAGCGATCATTAGCCAGATATTCCCTAGGGCTTTAAAACAGTAATCAGGATTATAACATAATAGGGGTTATAAGACGAAGTCCCCTATTACAGTAGTAAAATCAATAAAAAAAAAAAAAAAATCGAGAATATTTCCCGAAATTTTCATTGTACTAACATGACTAATGAACTCAAAATCGTTAACTTTTTTTTGTCACTTTATTAATTCCTGCATTTGCGCAGAAATCTACTTCCTTCTTCCGGTCTTGTTTGTCATGAGACTTTGAGTGAAATACATATTTATCAGTCCAGTAAAATATAGGAAGGAACACAATAACAATTTCATTTCTAATTATTCTTTGATATGAAAAAACATTACCTGATGATAGCGTTTCTTTGTTTACATTGCATATGACATCATAACTAAAATAATGTCACAACTAAAATCCCTTACAACAGAACCAAAATCGGAAACGTTACGGTATTTCCAGTTCTTTTTTAACAGATTTAGAACTTAAAATATGTTTGAATTAAAAAAAAATAATTTATATAGACTTTGTCCCCTTTCACAGGTAATGCCTGCCTCATATTACAATTATATGTAATTGAATATGATTGCTAAAAAAAATGGTAGGGATCATTTTAGGATGGTGGAAGATAATTTACAATGGCGGCACACCATCATTTAACAGGTCATGGAGATCCCTGAAGAAAATTATCATGTTCCACTGAACCTAAACGAAATAGTATAGAACACTTTAACCTTAAAATCTAAATTACTGATAGCCTTTGCTGAAAAGTTACATGTATTTAATAATAAAGTAAATCATCAGTACTTGGTCATTATTTTCTGCTGTCATGTGTCAACACAGGTAAACATGAGAAGGGAGCTTTTGGCATTATACAATAACTTGTAGGACCCTATGTATTATCATATAATACCAAGTAGCAGTTTTTCAAACAAGACTTTTGTAACTTGTAACTAAAAATGTTTGTCAAGTAACCCTGTATATTGTTACAAGACTGTTTCCAAACAGAGTTTGTGTTAAAAATTATTTGACAAAAAATAGGTGATTTTCTAGGGTCCCGGTAAAGTGAGAAACGGAACAGAAACGAAACAGAGCGAAACGAAACGAAACATGGCAAAACGAAACGAAACACAGCGAAACGAAACAAAACACGACGAAACGAAACGAAACACGACGAAACGAAACGAAACATGTAAATTGAGAAACGAAACACAACGAAACGAAACAAAATCTGTATTTTGAGGAACCACCTATAGAAAATCTTCCTGACGAGATATGTGCACAGCCGAAGATACCGAATATTCCATTCAACTTTGAAAAAATTACTCGTCATTTACATTGGTATCTTCGTGCATTAGTTGCAATCAGTCAACTTGTTTTGTTAAATGTGAGGCTTAGGTGCATCACTATGCTACAGAGCCTGTTCTAACGGTTTCTTGTCACGTGCAACAATTAGGGAACATTGAAATTAGAATAGCTGTTACTGGGGATCGTCTGAATATCAGCCTCAAACAAAATTGGCCATTCTTACCTTTGTGACTAGGATTTTTATGTACCGCCTACGGTAGTGGGGCATAATCTTTTCTGGTCTGTGCTGCCGTCCGTCAGTCCGTCCGTCCAATACTAGGTTTATTCTGTTTGTTAATATAGATTAAATTACAATGGAGTTGTGTTCATGTCAACTTGAAACTATACACATGTTCATTATTACATGTTCTTTTTGAAATGTATGCCAAATTAGGAATTTGAACCATAATTTGCGATTCAATGAACATGAAAATTTGATATTTTAAGCGAGTCATACTGTCCTATGGATACTTAACACATGACATGAGTAAAATCTCTTTGTTCTTACTGTGCTATAATCTGGATAATGCACAGCAAAGGTGTGTATTTACTACCTCAGATATACTGCACAGTTCAAAAGTACTCTTACATTTAGGGGCGGACCCTCGGTTTTGAAAGGAGTGTAATTCCATATAAAATTTAAAAAATATCACAGAGTGTACATGTAGCGAATATAAAAAGGAAGATGTGATATGATTGCCAATGAGGCAACTCTCCACAAGTGACCAAATGACATAGTAATTAACAACTATAGGTCACCGTACGGCATTCAACAATAAGCAAAGCCCATATCGCATAGTCAGCTATAAAAGGCCCCGAAATGACGTACAAATGTAAAACAATTCAAACGAGAAAACTAACGGCCTAATTTATATACAAAAAATGAACGAAAAACAAATATGTAACACTTCAACAATTGACAACCACTGAATTACAGGCTCCTGACTTGGGACAGGCACATTCATACAGAATGTGGCGGGGTTAAACATGTTAGCGGGATCCCAACCTCCCCCTAACCTGGGACAGTGGTGTAACAGTACAACATAAGAACGAACTATAAAAATCAGTTGAAAAAGGCTTAACTCATCAGATGGATACAAATAACATACATCTAACAAAAACACAGAGTGGACGTGGCCGGGTACTTGTATAACCCAACAACAAAAAGACACTAAGTACTGATCTGAGAGTACTCGAAGTTACTGGCAGCTAGTTCAAAGCCACTAACAAGTAATAAAAAAATCATGCATCTAAGACTAAATTATCAATCTGTACACATCCAACATCCAATGGATTTAGTGTACAGACGTCATAAACAGTCAGAGGAAAAACACGACCTTGTGTAATGCCAAGATACAGGTATCGACAGATTGTAGATCCATGAATGTGTATATGAATTATATAACAATAGTATTTAGTTTGCTTTTAATTTACCGACAACAAAATCAATATTGATACAAATAAAACAATTTTCAATGATCTAATTACAGTGTTGAATTGGTAACCTTTTAGAATAAGTTTATTTCACGGATCGACAAGTTTACCAGGATCGTTTCTAAATTTCCGGGCACGGTAAACAACATTTCCATAAAAATTAGGATGTGCTATCCCATTTGAACTTCAAAACCAAATCTTTATATCTATGGAAGAATTTAGTAAAGGTTTTAAGTAATTTGTGGTAACGAAATCCCTGGCTTAATAATTTACCAGTAATACATAGATTACGTTCGTTAAAATCAAAAACGTTACAACAGACACGGGCATAGCGAACGAGTTGTGAAATTCAAACACCATAAGATGGTGCCAATGGAACATCACCATCCAAAAAGGGAAAAATAACAATCGGGAACAAAAAAATCGTCCCTTTTGTCGTAAATGTCGGCTGTATATTTAGAAAATTCTTGATTTTTTAACGAAAAAATATCATCAAGATACAGGTAAGTGTTGTTGAATTTATCAGTTAAATGCAATTTTGACGGGTCTTTACTTAGTGTTGTCATAAACTATGATTCATAACAGTACAAAAACAAGTCTGCTATTAAAGGGGCGCAATTAGTGTCCATTGGAATACCTACAACCTGTCGATAAACTTTGTTGCCAAAACGTACATAAATATTATCAAGGGGAAATTAACAGCTTCAATCATCTCATCCCACCTCCAGTAAGTATATCTAGCATATTTACCTTTCACATTAGAGAAATAGGCTTTAAATGAATTGCAGCAAATATATTTGCATTCAGATTTACCAAACGACCATTTAATTAAATAAGAAAACTTTTGTTTGATAAGATTGTGTGGAGGTGTAGTGTAAAGAGTAGAAAATTCGCATTCAGATCTACCAAACGACCATTTAATTAGAGTAGAAAAGTCAAAACTGTCAACAGAATCCAAAAGACCATCAAAAACATCTAATTTATTTAAATCATCTAATTTTTTTCACTCCAAAATAGACGATTTTATGCTAAAACATGATATGTTTTCCACTCAAAGGGTGGGACATAAAATATTTTATAATATTTTGTGTACAATGTACATCTGAAATCAGTGTTTCCCAGTCAAACCAGATAATAATATTTTTTTTTGTAATTTCTGCCGAAAAAGAAATGTATTTTAGAATATCCAAATAAATAAAATCTGATTTGGATTATAGTTTCGTGCTCAATGGAATTAATTACGACTATTTAGATATGTATGCCTTTTAAGTTTTGGGATCGAATTTAGTGAGGAACATATTCAAGTTTGTATCAAAGCAGGTTTGGGGGATAAGCTACAGATCAATCAGATTTTGTTTAGAAGCGACATGTCTTTAAAATTTATACAGTAAAAAAAAATGGAGGGAGGGGAAGTTAAAGATTGAAACATTATTTTCTGTTTACATATTAATATTTTTAATTTAGGTACAGGAAGGTCGACTATTCATATGTATTATATATTGATAGAAACAAGTGTCTGTGTACATCTCTATTTGGTTCATCTTCCTAGAATTATTGAGGGAAAGAAAGACAATTAATCTATACACAATAACCAGTTTTGTTATGATTTTTCATGCACCGATTCAAAAGTACACTAAACGGAACTAAAAATGTATGAAATGTAGGTAACACGTCAATAAGACAGCAACCAAACGACAAGAACAAACTAAGGACATCAAGAAGGCAACATATAGTATAATTTCAACAATAGATAGGTGTCTACACAATATGTTCATTTCTAATTCGTCACTATAACATATTCTAGTTTGTATTCGTTTCTTCTTTGTTTTTAAGTTTCAAAGATTTTTTATTATGGCAGTCCATGACCATGATGACATTCTTCTTCTTTCATTTTGTTGCAAATCAGGCAAGACATAATCTCGTTTAATACAAGTTCAATTCATATTAACCTTTTAAACTACTTACAACAGGTACCATCGACTTCAACTGTATGGAGATGCCGTATGTACTTCGTAGCTTATCTTTTGAAAATGTGGTAGATACTATACCTAGTAACACGCGTCTATCAAGATAAATGGCGAATAACAAAACACAATATTCGGTACCGTAAGTTTAAAAAAGAAAGTAGAACATGACGAGTCGAACATACAATATTGTATGAATAAAAGGAGAAAAGTGACCGTGCTCCAGTACCACTTTAGATCACAAGGTCACGATTAAAAATTGCCTCGGGTCACCAGGTCACTTTTAAGCAGACTATTCAGTTCTAAACTGATTTGATTCTCGGTTTAAACATTTTAAAGGTCACATGTACTTTCAAAAGAGACGTCAGGTCGCAACGTGGTCAACCCCCCACCCCCATTTGACGTCCCAGGTCGGACTTGACAGTGTTGTTGCCACATATAGGGTGAATGCATCCAACTTGAACATTTGGATCCTACTACCTAATGTTATGTATGACAAAGTGTCCTTACCATTTACATATTTTGGCTATGGTTATTTCACTTGGGATACGTACATGTAAGTGTTTCATTCATGAATAAAATACCTTTCTTGGCACAAACTCATAAACAATAAATGATAAAAACCTTGCAGATTATTGCATATACAATGATATTAACAGACGTGATCGAATGAAAAGTTATACACACTAATATATCATAACATTATTAATGATAACAATGTGTGGGACTATAAAGCATAGAAAAATACAAAGCGCAATAGAACTGGTATGTAATGCGTTCTTTCTAGTGCGGCAATCAGTGAAGTTAATCCCAGTGTGTAATGTGTGTTCGAATAAACCGTTAATCACATGTTCTCTTTGGATTAAACGAAATCTTTTGTATACATATAAAAAAAAAGCAGAGACAGATCCAGAGTTTAAGGAAAGGGGGAGGCATAATTGTCCAAAAAGATAAACATACCACCAATGTTGTTTTTTTGACGATTTTTAAGCAAACAATTAGATGATATCAATCAAAAGGGCCCTCCAAACCCACACTGATCTTCGGCTATGTCAGGAAGATTTTCTATAGGTGGTTCCTCAAAATACAGATTTTGTTTCGTTTCGTTGTGTTTCGTTTCTCAATTTACATGTTTCGTTTCGTTTCGTCGTGTTTCGTTTCGCTGTGTTTTGTTTCGTTTCGCCATGTTTCGTTTCGTTTCGCTCTGTTTCGTTTCTGTTCCGTTTCTCACTTTACCGGGACCCGATTTTCTAAGTTATTGATACTTTACAGTACAATCATTTCATTTAACTTGAAGAAAATTTATTAACAACTTTGAAATACAAGCTCTAGCATGTCTAGCATGTCTAGTGAGCCTATAAAAGCAACTAGAACATTTTTTATAAACTGCGAGAATTAAAAACAGAAATACTTAACTTTTAACATGTTTAATAATAGTTTTGTATTTAAATAGTCACAAAAATTACATTATATTAAACATGTTATCATGGTTATAAATAATGCTTCTGAAGTGCTTTTCTAAAATTATCTTCATCAGGAACTCTCAAAGCTGAATAATTGAAAGTCAAGTATGTATAAAAACTAAAACAATTGAAGAGCACAAAGGGAGATAATTTTTATAACCACTGATAACATAGATAAACTTAAGTTATGACAAAGTCAAGTTATTTATAAAGCTCAAATAAACATGATAAAAGCTTATGAACATGAAAGTAAACAGGGTACATTTGAACAGATAAAAGACAAATTAAGTCTATAAATTATCTATATAAAGTTGCCTAGATCAAAGGTAAGTGATAGTATGCAGGATGTATATCTGATGAAAATAACCCAGGGGAAATCTGAAATCACTGGTTAGTCACATTGCACTTGCAGAGAAGTTACAACTTACATGCAAGAATTATTTACGTTAAAGAGGACTGAAGAAATGGCTATGACCGCACTTATACGCTCTTTAAATATCTCAAACTGCATAAAAAGGCATGTGACTGCTTACATTAACACCCTACACATGTATCTTAAGCTTTGTAAACACTGTCATCTTTATTTTCAGCCCATGACGGATGACCATGACCGACAGCACTATCGGAAATGACATCATGCAAAGTTTGCATGTGTACTCAAAACCGGTGCCCGGGAAAAATGTAAACATCAACGTTGCGTTCTATAAATTACTTTAAAATTTGTCTTGCTGTAATGCTTGAGGGTTTTGTAAACATATATAATATATATCTCTGCCTAAAACAACCCAAAACAAAAACACCTACAACATTCAAGAACATACACAAAAATTTAATGGTAATATTTTAACAGAGACATATATTGCGGATATTGTATTATTTATCTCGTATATTGTATTATATGTCTCTGGTTTTAATTTGTACATTTGTGATAATTTTTTTAATGTACAAGCCCTTAATGTAATAAATATTTTATTTGCAACTACACCCATACGGGTCAAGAAAAAAACATACAATATAACGCAGTACACGCCATGTATTAACACAACAGTCAATTTTACAAGTTGAAACACAAAAAGACATAATTATGATAATGTAACTTTTATTGAACATGGACCTCATTTTCGCAACTCTATAAGATTGTTTAAAAAAGTTACCATGCAGCTGCTGTCAAAAGTTCAGATTCAGAATTTAAAATTCTTATAGTTCATATATATATAGTGCTTCATTTTGTGTTGTGTAAATTATTGCATGTGTATTATGTATTGTATTGTTATGTCTTGTATGTCGGTTAAAAAAGCTCATTAGAGCTTATGTTATGTCCTTATTTGTATACTATGCCGACTCTAAATAAAGCTTATTTATTTTTTATTTATTTATTTATGAAAGTTTTTTTAGCTTAAAAAGTGGTTGAGAATTTGTATCATGAACCAGGTTTTATATTATTAATTTTTGAAAATATAACTGATCTCTTAAAGTTGAGTTCAGTATACAATCAAGAAAAAGTGGTATTCATTACCAAGTTTAGTACAAAATTTACATAACCTTTGATCTCTGGGTATATTTTTGTATCTCATAATCCTGGTCAGTGCTTGGTGTCAACAAAAGTCAATGTAAAACAGCTTTTATTTATACTGTATAAAATCCCAGTGTTTATCTTGACCGTACACAGTCATGTGACATTATGATTGACTTCACATTTACTATGTTTTTGAATATATATTTCAACCTAGCTCTCAACACACAAGTCAAAATAAAAGTCTATTTTGAAAAAAAAAAATTTAAATAAAGTTAAGAGTAATTTAACGTTAAAAAATTATCAAATATCATTTATTTTATTTAATCAAAAAGAACAATGTCTGAACGGTATCATATTTTTGTACCTAATGAATTGTCCCAGGGAAATTGAACGAATAATTACGTTATCAACCAACGGAACGAGTGAAAAAGAGCTGTCTTATTTATTTGGACCTTTTTAACTTTTTTGATTCTAGCGTCATTGATGAGTCTTTTGTAGACGAAACGCGCACCTGGCGTGTAAAGTTTTAATCCTGGTATCTGTGATAAGTTAATTCCAGTATGACTTTTTACAGGCATTTTCCGAAGAAAAACTCAGTAGTCTCAGGCAATTTGGATCGACACACTTTTCCGGGTGATGCTATAACAAGAAACGGAACGAAACGAAACGGAGTTGAATAGAACGAATCGAAACGGAACGGTCCGATTCGAAACGAAACGAAGTTGAATAGAACGAATCTGAACGGAACGGTCCGATTCGAAACGAAACCGCGTTCCGTTTCTTGCTTTAGAAAAATTGTTGGTGCTTTCATACTTTTTGGTTTTTTTTCCTTTTAATTTGACTGTTAGTACTCAATGTTGACTTAATTGTTTATTGTTTCAGTGATTTTATACTGAATTCCGACAACAATACGACTATATTTAAACGTACGTTTCCATGAACATTCGTATGTTGCACTTGAACAACTGCGGAAGAAACATATGCCAATATTACTGACAAGCGTTGTCGTTGAAACAAAGATTGACTAGCAGTCCGCTGACCGTTATTTAGCGTTCATTCAGTCAATATGAAAACTCGATATTCAATATAATTAGATCTTTTTGAAACTGTTACACCTTTTCCCACTCTCTTATTAAAATTAGTGACCAATGGCGGCACTGACATCTTGATAGAATAAGTTGTTTGAGAATTGTTATACCACTAATCGAAGAATTCAGAAATCATTAATCAAGGAAGATATAAATAATATTAAATGGAGGTTCTAAAAAGCCTTTGTCGCCCACCTATGTCTATGTATATCTTCAACAATGCACGAGGGTCTGAATGCATCTTCGCTAGCCAAGGGTTACGATCCACTCAGAGGAGGGGAGTGGATCGTAACCCTTGGCTAGCGAAGATGGTCTGAATGAGGGTGCCTTCATTTCTGTATTCTTTAACTTTTTAAGCCATGTTTTTCTATTCTTTATATGTTTTCCCCATTATTCTCTATCCTTTATATTCTAGCACCGCATTATTCTCTATTCTTTATTGTTATGATCCATTTTCTCTTTTCTTTATATTTTTCGCCCATTATTCTCTATCCAGACCGTCATGCACGCTCTCCAACATTGTAGACCAGACTATAATTCATGACTTGCTATTGAATCTCTTTATTTGGATCTTGTATTGCTGATCATTTTTTTTTACTGTTTACAGTTTTACTAAGAAGACAACTGAAAATTTAATTTATGCTTTTGCATCTAATTAAAATATAGTTCTCTGATTTCACTATACACCTAAATATACGAGCACGCGAGTAAGTATGGATCAGAATTTTAATCAGATTGATTTATGCTGACCTATTTACAAGTCTTTGTCTTGTTGATCATTTCTGCCTATTATTTTCTATCTTAATTTCTGTTATAGTTTCAAGATATTTGGTAAAAACGCAAACAATTGGTAAGAAATTGTCATTTAAGAGCACTAACTCATACCCAAGAATGAAGGACACTAATGGCCGATTACCCTTATCAGCGACACCCGGGGTGCAATGTTTTTAATGATGTTCGATTAACATAGAAAGTAATGGGAAAATAAATGGGTACCCTTCATTAATTCTTCATATTATTTTTATTAATCATCTGAATTCTTATTAACACATACGACCGAATTCTACATAGATTTACCTCTCTGGTGGTATAAAAAAAATCAGTTTATCTTATCTCATTGTTAGGTCTCCGATTTTTTTTAATTTCATTATCTAAATTCTCTTACTCACATCAGTAAATAACGATGAATTACCTCAAAAGAAAGGAGACAGCAGTAACTAAAAAAATTGAAGCACACTTAATATGCAAAGGAAATACTATTAACACATACTGTTGAATACTCCTGTCAAAAAGCTATATTTTGATGTCAGAAAAGTCAGTTTAAATTAAGAAATTCTTAGGTCTCCGGCGTTTTGAAAAGTTGTCTTTGAAAAAAAATAACCAACACAAATGTAATATACGAAAACAACGTACATTAGCGAGATCATACTGTTATACATGTATTAACTAAAATAAATTCCAGTTGTTCTTAAATAAATGAAATAATACATAATAAGTTCAAATTCAAAGTGTTTTATTGAGGTTATTGGAGCCTCATGTTTTTAGGTTTTACTGTTCATTTTCCCTTTAGGGGAATGCTTTATTATCTGAACAAAATTCTGTTACATATTTTGTGAAACACCTTGTGTCAGGTTTCATTTATTATATTTTCCTACCCAGCCAGTTATTCAAGTATGAAGTGAGTAGATTTCAAGTGAAAAGATTTTTACCTGTACGTATGATCATGTGACTTACAGGTTAGGATTTGAATTCAAATTAGTTTGATCTTTACTTGGACAAAGACTTGCATTAGTTCCTTAAAATTTTTGAAGACATGAAAAAGTTTAAAGTTTCATGACGAGTTTAAGGTATTTAATGTAGTAATAATTATTTACTTTAAGAATTATGTACCCTTCTGTTGATTCAACATGTTCAATGCCAAACATATGGAAATTTATAGAAAATCCACAGCCTTTCCCCTTGTAATCTAATATTTGACAATTCGGTGCTTGATTGATAGACGATAATTGCATGCAGTGCTAGCAATGATTTCCTTAAAACAAAATTATAAATTAAGATATTGGTTTAAACAAATGTAAATACGGACCTATTCAAGTACACCTTCTAGGGTGCGCTAGACTTTAATGACTCACCACGAGTTTTTTTTTGGAATTAAAAGGTTATTTAGGACTTTTTGTAAACAATAAACGCTAGCATACCATGGACAAACAAGTAAGTAATCTATGTTTAGAATTTTATAACGAAAATCTCAGTATTAAAGTCTGTGGATTTTCTACAAAAATCTGGTGTTATTTGTCTCAAAATTCCCATTTCTATCGAATGCAATGAAACTATAAATAATAATGCTTTGTTCGAAGTTTCCCCTTGGTATATGTACAAAATGGCCAATCTCTACTGTACATTATATTTGCTGTTTTGATATTATTGCAGTTTGAAAATTTCGAATTCAGATGGCTACAGAAGGGGTCATAAACCTTAATGTATTCTGTTCTGGATTTCAAACTTTTAGTTCCAGAAAATTACTTTTAAAGAATTAAAGATTTCACAAATTTTTCATACATAATAAGGTTGGATGGGAAACACAATGATGACTCTTAACCATTTCTTCATGTTGGTTTATTTATTTGAGAAGTATAACATTTTTTCATTGACTTGTTTTAATATTAAATGTTTCTTTTCAGTTCTTGGATTCTAGGAACTTAATGTCATCTAAATTGGTATTAGATAGGAAACCAGACACTATACGCCATTATATAGATTTTCAACAATGCTAGACTCGGAGTATATACAGTCAGGACAAAAGTGAGTTCCCACTGAAAAAACGTCCTATCATTTCAACTAAAATCAATATTTTTCAAAGAAATTGTACTTTCAGTAGCTATTTAAAATGCCACAAAGGTCAGTAAAAGACATTTAATTAAACATAAGGAGGTTATAAACACCATCTCCTTGAGTTTACTAATATAAAAATTCGTAAGGGTTCCGCGGAACCCAGTGTCTCGCCTACTTTTGCTGTTAATCACAGGCTCAACAAAAATGAGGAAAAAAATTTATAAAAATATTCCTCTCTATACTATCTTTTGATTGTAAGTAGCTTCTGTCCAAGTTTGGTAAAAATCCAGGATAGTTTATTAATCTAATAAATGTTTTAAAAACTTAAACTGCAGACTGTACATATGTAATGTTAACTGGAAGAAAAACTAAGTCCATTTATAAGTAAAATACGCAAAAAATGGAACAAAATTTTAACAAAATATCCTTCTAGATACTAGCTTTTAATCATAAACAAGCTTCTGTCCAAGTTTGGTACAAATGCAGGATAGTTTAAGAAAGTTGTTAAAATTTTAAAAACTTTAACCACAGAGTGAATGTAATGTTAACTGGCAGAAAAACTAAGTCCATTTATAAGTAAAATATGGAAAAAATGGAATTTTTTTTTTACAAAATTTACTTCTGGATACTATTTTATGATCATAAACAAGCTTCTTTCCAAGTTTGGTAGAAATCCAGGATAGTTTAAGAAAGTTATTAAAATTTCAAAAACTTTAACCACAGAGTGAATGTAATGTTTCTTGGCAGAAAAACTAAGTCCATTTATAAGTAAAATATGGAAAAAATGGATTTTTTTTTTACAAAATTTACTTTTGAATATTATCTTATAATCATAAACAAGCTTCTGTCCAAGTTTGGTAGAAATCCAGGATAGTTTAAGAAAGTTATAAAAATTTCAAAAACTTTAACCACAGAGTGAATATTTGTGGACACCGCAGACGACGCCGACGGAATGTAGGATCGCTATGTCTCGCTTTTTCGACAAAAGTCGAAGGCTCGACAATAAATTGGGGACCATGGTATCTATTTGGAAAGCTTATTATATGTAATTTCCTTTTGTTTAAGTTCATCATAATCATTTGGCAAAGTTGGCTGTGTTTATGCAACAAATGTAATTTTCCTTTTCAAAATCTAAGGACTATGGATAATCTCATTGGTTGTACACCAAAAAAAAACAACATTATATCATTGATTAATTTCCATTTTTAAGATTTTTTTAAACCAATCATGTTTTTGTGTATGCTTTTGAAAATATTACAGCAAATTGATCACAGAAAAACCAGTGCAGCTGAAAAAGGCATATATATATGGAAAAGTAAATTGAATTTTGTATTTCAGAGAATTTAAGACTATCCACAACATTCTCATTTTGATGAACTGTTAAACCACAGAAACTGAAAGAAGACCTACAGAAAACCTAGGCTGTATAGTATATACAACAATATAAAAGAATCGGCCAGTTGCGTTCATCTATAAGGTTTGTATTGGTTGAATATTACATTTCCCTTCATTAATTTTCAACATTAAAATGATTTTTTTTTTTTAAAGTACAATATTAATTACCTTGCTTATTAAAAAGGCTTTGAAAGGCATAAACATGTTGAATATATGCTGCACAGCCCTGTGTTTTGAACTTTGTAAAGAATGATAGTGCATATGAACTTGACAGAGTAAAAAAGCGAGACATAGGTATGCTGTTTTCGGCTGCGGCGACCTCAACAATATATTAGTTCGTGATAAGGTCTAGTTTATGGGGAATCACTAGTGGTAGGTTAGTGATAATCATGAGGTCTGCAGTTGTATAAGCATTGGCATATCTAATTTCCATGGAGACTATTTGGCCCTGCCCCCTTAGTTATGGTCTATTGACTTTGTAATTTTTGCTTAGTTTTCATGTATTAGTTTGTGATTAGGTTAGTTTATGGGGAACCACTAGTGGTAGGTTAATGATAATAGGTCTGCAGTTGTATAAGCAATGGCATATCTCATTTCCATGGAGATTATTTGGCCCTGCCCCCTCATTCATGGTCTATTGACTTTGAAACTTTTGCTTAGTTTTCATGTATTAGTTTGTGATTATGTCTGTTTATGGGGAACCACTAGTGGTAGGTCAATGATATTTGGTATGCAGTTGTATTAGCATTGGCACATCTCATTACCATGGAGATTATTTGACCCCACCCCCTCAGTTATGATTTATTGACTTTGAAATTTTGCTTAGTTTACATGTATAAGTTTTTGTTAAGTTTGTTTAAAGGAAACTACTTATGATAAGTCAATGGTATTTAGTATGCAGTTGTATTAGCTTTGGTACATCTCATTTCCATGGAAATTGCTTTGCCATGTACCTTCAGTCAGGGTTCATTTACTTTGAATAATTGCAAAACTTACATGTTAAAGTGTTGCTATTTTAATTTCAACATTTGCATTATTGAAATTAAAAAAAAACGAGACATTTCTCTGTGATAACAGTTTATTTACGAAACTTTATAGTAATTTTTTTTTTTTATCCTTAAAAGGAGTTCCTTTTGGAAATTGCATTGTCTATATTTACAGAGGTTCAACCTATAAGCTAACAAATCTAAACAGAAAGAAAAAACAAATGACTGGGTTTGACAGTATAAATAATACTGGTATTAAAGGAGACATGACACAATTTTCGATTTTTGTTTCAAAATGTTTATTATACATAACTTTCCCCAAAAATACATCGATTGTAATTTAAGTGTCAAATATTTGGTTAAATATGTATTTTAATGCAACGATTTACTGATCTGTCAAATATGCATATTTCCACCCCGGAAGTCAATCAGAACGAGGCTGCTACGTCACTGGTTACTTTCATTCATATTGACATATGGGTACAGCGCAAATTTAGTTTCGATTATTATCCAACAAAACGTGACAGTGATTATGTGTGACGACGATGGATTCAACAATATAATTAAAAAGAATCATGACATGATATTTTCTGTTTTCCAAATGACACGAAGACTTAGAAGGTGTAAAGATGGGACTTTTTATAAAGAAACTACACTTCTTTCCGCCCACTTTCTTTAGGAATCCAGAGTTGGGATCTCGGGTGTCATGCCATGAGTTCATCATAGTTCACAGGTGTGCGGTACAGGTGATTGAAATTCGCAATTTCAGGTCCCGTTTTAAAGTTGTAAGCTTCAGGTGTCACGCCACATGGGGGATTGATAAGACATAGTTATTTCGCAATATTACTTCATAAGCTCTTTGTGTACATCCTTGATGTTGGTTTTGCCGAGGGCACAGGTGAGATTGGAATATATTATTGTTACAGTAATACAGGTACAACTACCTAATATTTAATGAATACCTGAAGTACGACCATACAATACTCTATACACCACCAATTAAATACCCTAACTAGCGTTGATAACTAAAAGACAACCTGTATAATAGATTTTATTTTTATTGCTTTTAAGAATATGCAGATATAAAAAGGTTTATTACAGATGCATTTTTTTAATTGACTTCTTCTTGAGATGGAAAAGTAATATTCTTGTATGCTTGCAAGTCTATAACTTCATAAGAAATTATTAGGCATAAAGCTCGATAAATTAAAAGAAAAGATACACAATACTGGTTTAAAAGCTTTGATGAACGGCAATTACCCCCAACCCCCCTTGGACCCCTCCCACTTTCAACAGTGGCGTGCCAAAACTCTGTTTTGCCACATGCCCCTATTGTTGACATTTTTAAATTAAAAATCCATACTAGTACATGAAATTTAATTACTTTTAAACTATATTGGACTATCAAAAAAACTTTGAGCTTGTCACTCTCATTAATTTACCGACCACCACACACACACACACACACGCACGCACGCACGCGCATATTATTTGTATAAAAAGCATAAAAAGCAAACAAGGAAATGATAGGAGTATGTGAATCATAAGGCTTTCAATGTCATTCATATATTGAACATCGAATATAATTATTGACTTTCTAGTTGGTAAAGAATCAGATGATGAAAAACATTTCTTTTTAAAATGGAAACTTTATTATAAATGAAGAAAGTTTCGTTTGAATCAATTATTTGGTATAACCGTACGGCCTCCACAATGAGAAAACCCCATACCGTATATTCGGCTATAAAAGGTTTCAACATGTAAAAATGTGAAACATTTTAAACGAAAAACTAACAACCTTATTTATAACAAAATAATTTCCAAAGAAAAAATATGACAGACATGAACCAACGACAACCACTGATCTACATGCTCCTGATTTAAGACAGGCACATCATTATATCATTAATGGAAAGCTTAATACTAAAATATATGATAAAAGAGATGATTTTTCATTTCCTATCGTTAATTATCCATTTTTAGATGGTGACGTTCCCTTGTCACCATCTTACGGTGTTTATATATCTCAACTTGTACGATTCGCTCATGTATGTAACAATGTTTTAGATTTTAACGAGAGAAATTTATGTATTACTGAAAAATTATTACACCAGGGTTTTTGATATCACAAACTAGTCAAAACATTTACTAAATTTTATCATCGGTATAAGGACATCATTCGTAAATATATCTCAACATGCAGACTTCTTATACGTTCAGGTACTTCACATCCAATTTTTTATGGAAATATTCTTTATAAAGCACAAAAATGTCAGTATTCACCTCTGAAGCTAACAAAACCTTTAAATAGACTTATTAAGAAGGGATATAGTTACGATACTGTTGTCAGGTTATTAAAGATTGCATATTTTGGCGTTAATATTGATTCACTTATAGGGTCTTTGCATCGGCACTAAACACAATTATTTAAAAACCAGTTGTTGGCAATTGACACGGGTTATGTTCTTCTCATATATGTTATGATGGTATGATACTAAACCCCTAACGGGAAGGATTGTGCCTGATATTCATATGATGAAGACATAATCTTTTAATCAGTTTAATTGAAGTCTGGAGCTGGCATGTCAGTTAACTGCTAGTAGTCTGTTGTTATTTATGTATTATTGTCATTTTGTTTATTTTCTTTGGTTACATCTTCTGACATCAGACTCGGACTTCTCTTGAACTGAATTTTAATGTGCGTATTGTTATGCGTTTACTTTTCTACATTGGCTAGAGGTATAGGGGGAGGGTTGAGATCTCATAAACATGTTTAACCCCGCCGCATTTTGCGCCTGTCCCAAGTCAGGAGCCTCTAGCCTTTGTTAGTCTTGTATTATTTTTAATTTTAGTTTCTTGTGTACAATTTGGAGTTTAGTATGGCGTTCACTATCACTGAACTAGTATATATATTTGTTTAGGGGCCAGGTGAAGGACGCCTCTGGGTGCGGGAATTTCTCGCTGCATTGAAGACCTGTTGGTGACCTTCTGCTGTTGTCTGTTCTATGGTCGGGTTGTTGTCTCTTTGACACATTCCCCATTTCCATTCTCAATTTTACATACAGAATGTGGCGGGGGTAAAGGTTTGTGAGCGCCTACACCCCCAATGTGTGACAGTGGTCTTACAGCAGTACATAAAAATATATAAAAACCAGTTTAACTCAAAAGATCGGTACAAAGTACAGAAACCACTAACGTAAAAACAATGGAGACAAAGCACAAATACCGTAAGCTAGATCAAAGCCAAGTACAACTAATACATAAATCATGTTCTCCAAGACTGAAGTATATTACATGTATACATTTCATGCTCAGTCCGATTGAAAATATATTTGTTTTTTAAATGACCCCTTTTTGAAGAAATGTTTTTAAAAAGAACATTATGAGTTGTGAATATATTCCTGGACTCGAGCATTTTGCTGGTAGCAATAAACAAATTGATTGCTAAATAATAATTGGGAGATAGGGGTGGAAATATGTGAATTTGAATTAACTTTGTGAATTTCCTTAAATTTGAAGTTAGATATATAAGGGTCTGGATGGAATTGCATACTTAAGAAGTGTCGTATTGCTATATTTATTATTTTTACATAAGATATTGTTTCTTTAAAATGTATGGTTTTAAAAAGTAAATAACATAACATGTGACTAAATCACACAACAAATGACTTTTTACCTTTCACCAGGTCATGACACTATGCTATAGGTGTCAAAAGTTAATTACTAAAGCAACAGCCTCCAATAAATGTTTACACAAAAGGAGGGGGGGGGGGGGGGGGGGGGAGTAATAAAATTGTTAATTGAATAATTTTCCTAATGCAGAAATAGTGTGATGTATGGTAAAAAATTATAAACTTAACTTTTGAAGAAAATTGATACCTATTTAAAAGTCCAAACGTAACCAAAAAAAAAAAAAAAAATACGTACCCTTTTTTTCTTTCTGCTTCTGGCGCACACATAATTATAGCGTTACCGTAACAGAGAGAAAAAAAAACAATTTGATCATCAGTAATTAGAAATTTATATTTTCAATCATAATTAAAAGTAGTTTTATTTAAATAAAGAAAATGCAGAAAGCGATTTATTAAATTTATTCATCAGACGAACCCATATGTATGGTAACAATCCAATCGGTATTGTCTGAAAAATCGTCCTTGTTGGACTCTTCGCGTCAAGAATTAATGTCCTTTTCATGGTTATTTTCCACACACAATGGCTCAAATTGATGAGGTCAATTCTTCGTAGTTTGTCAGTAATCGGGAAAAGTGCTGTCAATACCGTCCATAGTGTAATTGTGCAGAAAGTGATCGACATCGTCCAGTTTGAGACATTTTCCCAGCTTGTAACCAGTGACGTAAGCACGATCACGTGATCGTTATCTAATTAAAAATTATTCATTTTGACAAGCGCTGCATTCTTTGACCTAAAAAATGTCGATTGATCAGGTTTTGTCCAGCAAAATTGTACAAAACATGTTTTAAGAATAATATTTATTGATTTAATTAAAAAAAAAAAAAAAAAAAAATCGTGTCACGTCTCCTTTAATAAGATGATGTGGTATGATTGCTATTGAGACAATTTCTGTTTATAAACAGCCATAGGTCATGGAACAATAACCATAATCAAAGTTAATGATACTTGCATGCAAAAAAAATTTTTATCGGTTATTTTTACAGGACAATATTAATATCTTTTTGAGATAAATAAACATGTACTGTAAATTCAGAAATTGTTGCGTGCATTTATTATTGCGAATTTGTCATTTAAGACTAAAATGCAATTTAATTTTTTGTGATATTGAGAAAATCCTGTATAATAAAAACATTGCAATAATTTCTAAATTTACAGTATTAGAATTTAAGTGAAAGATAGCAATGATTAAAGGAGATCATATGCATCAAAGAAAACATATGACCATGATGACTGTCTTAGATTGAAATTTTTTAAAGAACCAGAAATAATATAAGTTTCCACCCTTTCAAATATTATATACAAAACCGATATTTTTCAGGAACCCAAAAATAATGAGCAATGACCTTGAAGAGTAAACAATGTGTACAGTAAGATATCCATCTTTGTAGTTACCAAAGAGTGTGGTAAGAACCTTGTCTATAATTATACATGGTAAGTATTTTTTTGTTGGTTAAAAATTATGCATCAATCAGGACACTATAATTAGGAAAAAAGGGGATGCAGGTATACATCAATGAAGCAGCAACCCAATGAAAGCATTTTTAGCTCACCGGGGCCCAAAGGGCCCCATGTGAGCTTATGCCATCACTTGGCGTCCGTCGTCGTAAACTATTTCAAAAATCTTCTCCTCTGAAACTACTGGACCAAATACCTTCAAACTTTAACGAAATTTCCTTAGGGTATCTAGTTTATAAATTGTATCCGAAGTTTGATCCATCGACAAACATGGCCGCCATGGCTAAAAATAGAACATAGGGGTCAAATGCAGTTTTTGGCTTATATCTCAAAAACTAAAGCTTTTAGAACAAATCTGACATGGGGTAAAATTGTTCAGTTGGTCAAGATCTATCAGCTTTGAAATTTTCGGACGAATCAAACAACCCATTGTTGGGTTGCTGCCACCGAATTGGTAGTTTTAACAAAATTTTGCAGTTTTTTGTTATTATTTTGAATATTATTATAGATATATATAAACTGTAAGCAGCAATAATGTTCAGCAAAGTAAGATCTACAAAAAAGTTAATATGACCATAATTGTCAATTGACAACTTAAGGAGTTATTGCCCTTTAAAGACAATTTTACACAATTTTTTCATCAAGTTTGCTAACATTTAAAAATCTTCTCCTCTGAAATGCAGGTGAGCGATTCAGGCTCTTGAGAGCCTCTTGTTTTCATATCAAAGCCCACCCTTAGAAATGAATTGAAGAATGCTCAAATTTTTAGACCTGTTGATATGAAAACTTGTGCAATGCCTAATTATATAAATCAAACTACATAATTTCAAGCAGAATTATTTTTTTGAATGGCTTCAAAGTTTAGATTTGCTAATTTATGTTCTTTTAAACAAAACTACCAGATGCAACTAAACATTTTTGAAAATCTATGAGATGACACTAAGAGAAAAAATTCAATCCTGTTATTTTTTTAAATACTTTATCATTGGCCTTTAACATTGTTAATTTATCAATTGCTCTGGTACTTTAATTTATTCAAATTTTTACAAGTGAATGGAAGTTGTTTTGATGAAAATCACCTTTTATCAATGGAAGGTAACTTTGATAGCTTTTTCTTATGTGTTTTTAAATGAAGCAAGATTTCATTTTTTAAAAGAAACTGAATTTCTTCTCTCAATTGTTCCTATTTGTAATGTCTTATATTCATAATTGATAACTGAAGATAAAGAATTACAGAAATTGGTTATATAACATAACCCTTTGCCATGCTTACATCAACACATTTTTTTTTTCATTTTCCACAAAAATAAGGCAGTGATGTAGGATGTCATTCTAACAAAACATCACAGCATGGAGACCCACATCATCACACTAACATGTCAAAAGTGTATCCTACTTCATAATGCAAATATCATTTAATAATGCTAATATACAAGTTTGTGAAAAAGAATTTTTATTTAAAAGATTTTACTCATTTCTACTCTGTAGAGACTATTTCACCAGCACTTTGACTGATGCACAGAGACTTCTGACAAATAAGTACCGGTACTCACTAGAGTTGAATGCACTATTGGCGACCGGGTTTGAGGACGTGGAAAGCACTCTATCATTGTTGGTAGTTTTAAGTGCTTTGATCTCTTAGATGAGGTCTCACATAGAAACATATGTTCCTTAGTTTCATATAAATGTTCAGTGCATTATAACTGCCAGACATCTGATTGACTTTGACTGTAGATTTATTTTTAGTGTCTGCAGAGTTTAAATGAGTTTGATCAAAACCCAGCTTATCTATTCCAAGTGTTGAGAAGATTTGATTTCAATATTCCATTAATTTATATTTTTTACTTTTGATAGCAAGGCTGAGGGTTTATGCACTAGAGTAAACTTTTTTGGACAAAGAGGTTGTCACTGTTCCTCAACAAAAAATTAACGAACAAATTTGTAAAGCTAAGCTAGAGACACGCTTAGGAAAGACTATCTTTTTCTTTGAGGTTGAAATGGTTATAAAAAACGTTTAATTATATTGTGTATTTTAGCCAGCTTCCACTCTTTTTTTAAAGTTTGAAAAAAAAATACATTTAATATATTTATCCCTTAAAGGGTAACAGGATTTTTTTTAAAACATCAATTAAAATGAAATAATGAAGTAATAATTTGATTTAAGCAGCCACTTGGGTAAATTTTGTTAAATTGAGCTTAAAAACATAGCTGATATATTATTGTTTTCCAAGACGAAAATTGAGCCTCATTTTGGTCTGTATTGCATGCAACATTTAATTTTACCAATTAAGTAGTGGATGGTTGCACATATGTAGAGCATGGTCTGATCTTTAAAGGAAAGAAATGTCAAAATTTAATAAAAAGGAAGCAACCACGAAAAACAGCATCCCTGACTAATTTGGTCCCCATAAAATATTCTTTCACAGGTAAAACGAAAATTTTTATGCTTCCATTTTTGACTAGCTTGAGAGAAATTTTCTTCGAAAGTAAAAATCTTATATTGTTTTTTGACAGCAGTCTTATTCCCTGCAAATTTTATGGTAAAGTGAGGTAAAAAAAACTTCTATAAAGGTTTAAAGTTACTTAAAAGAACTAAAAAAAAGGTTGTTTTATATATAATAATCTTTCTTTTTTTTTTATTTGTTTATGTGTAATGATCTGTAATGCATATTGTATACTTATTGACTGTGTAGGAATGGAGTAGTAAGTTTATTGTCCCTCATGGTGCAACTATTGTCCTGAGGCATAGCCGAGGACAAAAGTTGTATCCGAGGGGACAATAAACTTACTTTTCCACAAATATCCAGTCCGTAAGTGTTTTATTATATCAAAAAAAGACAACAGACAATAAATGGCTGTGATAAATCAACTATCGTAATATATAAAGCGGAAACCCAACCATAACGTTTACTTCATAATGAAATGCTAAGGCTACGTCTTGCACTGACGTCAACCCTAGATACAATAGGTAAAAATTACTCTCCCCGGTATTTTCAAAATCCTCCATTATAGCTGCATTGGAAATCCCGCGAAATATAATGAAGCTTGCAGTCAAATAGTTTTAACGAGGTCCAATAGTTGAAAACTATTGACTGGTCCAATAGTTCAAACCTTGTAAGTCAAAATATTGTGTACTTATTTTATATAGAAAATGATAACTGAGGTATAATAAATATTTATATTTCATTTCAGGGGGTAAAGTTACTTCAAAGAATTGAAATAAGGTTGGTTGATCCATTTTAATTTATGTTTTTATGTGTAATGTTTTATATGTATTTCTATTTCATTTGAAGGTTTACCACAGACATTTAATTTATAAATTTTATTTTTGTTACAGATGCCACCGGGAGGATGTTTCAGTCATAGACCTTGGATAGACTCCGTTGTAGCAGACAAGGGAGAGTAGCATATAGTTCTCGTAACGCTATACAATAGTAACAAGATCATTCTATTCTGAGATTGTTAAAGGGCCTGTTTGATAGAAGTGACGCCAACGTTCTCCAACACTACTAATTTATGAATTTTATTTTCGTTACAGATGCAGCTGGGAGGATGTTTCAGTCATAGACCTTGGATAGACTCCGTTGTAGCAGACTAGGGAGAGTAGCATATAGTTCTCGTAACGCTATACAACAGTAACAAGATCATTCTACTCTGAGATTGTTAAAGGGCCTGTTTGATAGAAGTGACACCAACGTTCTCCAAAACTACTAATTTATGAATTTTATTTTTGTTACAGATGCAGTTGGGAGGATGTTTCAGTCATAGACCTTGGATAGACTCCGTTGTAGCAGACTAGGGAGAGTAGCATATAGTTCTCGTAACGCTATACAATAGTAACAAGATCATTCTACTCTGAGATTGTTAAAGGGCCTGTTTGATATAAGTGACGCCAACATTCCCCAACACTACTAATTTATAAATTTAATTTTTGTTACAGATGGGGGCCAGAGGCAGATTCAGTCATAAACCTTGAATATGGCTTATTAGAGATCTGCTTCGATGGAATTAACAACAAATTTCTCAAACACATCACTAATCTTTATTATCTGTTTCCATTACAGAGTTTATACAGAGAATATAGGTATACCGTATTTTTAATTTTTTTTTTGTCCTATGTTTGTCAGTTTGTCATAAAGAAATAGTATGTGGTATTAATGTCAGTGGGATAAAACACACAGACGAAAATAAGTTAAATACCTTTATAAGTATGGATGAAGAAAGACAGACTTCCCCATAACCCATAGGAAAGGACAGACAAAAATATACAAAACAATACACAAACTAAAAAATGTACACCAACCCAATCAAAGACCAAGGATAAACTCGGGTGATCCAGGAAGTTGGAACCAAAAGAAATAGACAAAAGTCTACAAAACACTTAACTGAAAACTAAAAATGTACAACATCAAGCCAACCAGACCAGGGGATGAACTCAGGTGACCCAGGACAGAAGTACTACTAGGATGGGTTTTTTACTACCAGGACAGGACAGAAGTGGGTAAGTAATTGATATGTTAACAAATTTACAAATTGACAAAGTCAAGGGTGTTTTTTTCATTCATTCTTCAATTCTAAATTTTAAATGTGACAAGATAAAGATGGCACATAATTTTCAAATATAGTTTTTTAGAATTATTATTCTTTGTTTGTTATTTTGAAGTATCTTCATGTTTGACAAAATTTTAACTTCAATTTAACTGAAAAAAAATATGCTCCAAAATTTATTAAATTGATACACCTTTTTTTCACAGAAAATATTGGTTATCTACTTTAACATTCATGTGAGTCAAGTTAAGATAATGATGACTCAGTCTTACTCCATGAAAACTGGTATCTTGCATTATGAGGGGCTTTAGCAAGGGGTGCTACCAAAATTTGTGTAAAAGAATAAAGCTTTCACTCACTGAGTCAGAAAAATTACTTATTAATTCCAGAGTTCTGATAAGGGTGAATCAAATTCCCACAAAAAATAAAGTGCTTATACTGAATTCCCTTTGGCTTCAAAAATATATAACCTTGAAGTCTGTAAAAAATCCTTATGCCCCTCCATGATGATAGAAAATTTAAAAATTTCACTGAGTGAAGGGGAGGTAACTCATATGAAATGAATTTACAAATTTGAAAGAATTTAAACTACATGATCCAATTGAGCTATACATTTGTAAAGTAAGACCCAGGGACCATGCTCAGAGAAGTCATTTGTGTATATTATTTTACATTAGGGAAGTTGAGTCAGTTCAATGTGTGGATACAGCCATTTTGAAAAGGTGGGTTCCAAACCTAGGAACACCATGAAACGTTCACATATTAAAAAAAAAGAGGAATCAGAATAAAAGGAGGGATTCCAACACCCAGACTCAAAATTTAGATATTTATGTGAAGTATTTATCAATTGAAAAAATATGACTGGGTTCAGATTATTTAAATTTCATATTTTTACTCTTAATATGTACTGGTATTTAGAACAAAATTTGAATGCAGTAATTTTTTAAATATCTCAACTTTTGATGATTTGAAAATGCACACATTTACTTCTACTACTACTATGTGGTTAATCTGCAGGTGAAATTTCTATAACATAGATGTACTGTGTGTGTCATCCAGTACACCCCAAGTTAAAAATACTTTAATTCTGAATTAGTTATTTTTATATGAAAAAGTCTTCTTTTATATTTGTTATAAATATTCACCATTAAAATTTCTAATATTTCTGAAGGATTATGATGAGTAATTTTTAATTGTGAAAGTTTTCATGTTATTTATTACAACAGTAGCCAAATGATCATTTGATCCATGATAGCCAAGTACCTGTACTCAAAACATGTCTATCTTTTCTTCTTGAATGCAGTAAAAGATTTGTCCATAATTTTCAATAGATGAATTATGCATCTATTAATGTGCAACAACATAAGAAGCAAAATATAGAAGTTGGAGATTAACCCAGGGTATAATGCCTTCTTTATATTTGGGGTGTTAATTTAATATTAAAAGTTATCAATGCAGAGATGATGATAGTTGCAATAACTTCAGATGAGGTTTATCCTGGTTATGATTAATTTCTCTGTATTTTCACCACTACAGACTGTCATTTGATCCAACGATTGTAAGTTTTTTTTAACATTGTCTTTAAGGTCTATCAGTGCTTTTTTTGTGGTGAAAAAAAAAGTAAAATCATAAAAATACTGAACGCTGAGGAAAAGTCAAAACGGAAAGTCCCTAATCAAATGGCAAAATCAAAAGATAATGGGTTTTAAAGTAAATGTATTTTTTTTGGTTCTTCGTTAAAAAAAAAAGATGTCTTTTAAATTAAAATTTCAGATTTATAATGAAATAATTTTCCTAAGACATTTAAATTAAAATTTAAAATTTATAGTGAAATAATAATTTTCCTAAAATTTTTACATTTTCAAAGCATTGTAGTTGTCAGATTATAGAATAACATAGTACTTGAAATTGATTTAAACTCATTGTCTAGTGCATGCAAAGTTCCGAAGCAAAACATTCTTTATCTTCAGAGTTTTGGTGTAGACTTAACAAATATCAAATGATCATTTCAGAAATACATTATGCTTGGAGCGCTGCGTGTCTTTACTAACATATAACAAAGTTGCTTATTGGTGTTTAAGTAGTAGGGTTGGTTATATCTTCTGTTTGTTTCAGTTGTTCTTTGGATGGTTCTTTGGTTTTGAGGTATTTAGGGTGTGGTGTTTACCAATCGAAGGAATCTATATATGTAATTCTGAAATGAAAAATATTTGATATTTCTAGTCATAAAAAAAATAATCAAATGTTTGAGCATAAAGCTGCTTAGAACTTTGAATCTGTACGATTTTCATACTTTCTTTAATTTCTTATTTTCAAAATTGAAAATGAATATCTTCAATCAAAATCAAAATCTAAATTGTATTTGACATATTATGATGAAATGGAAAACTAGATATTATATTCTCGTAAATTCAGTTAAATTCAGGGGAAGTGGAAAATGATCCCAAAAGTTTTTTAGATATACTTTATCTTCTTCAAAATTGTTTCTGGGTATCTACATCTTTAAAGCACTGATCGCTATTAAGATAATAAAGAAGTAAAAATACATTTTTATAACAGTCATGCCATAACGAAAATTCTGCCATACAAAAAAGAATTTGGATGTTTAATCTACATTTATTATAGAGTTATAAACATAATCGCAAAGGTTATTAATTCTTACATGACTGAAAGCTTGTACAAGTCTTGATATTTGGTGAACAATAATAAATTTCTATGATATATATATTATTATCACTATTTTACTGAATTTTCCTTTGATCTTACTAACAATTTCCTTTCTCAGCATAGTAGAAAGATATGGAAAGTATCTCTAGAAACTAAGGCTGCATGTGCCATTGTCAATGTAAATTTCAACGTCGTCATAAGCAAAATAGCGATAAACAGATTATCATTGGTCATCTCAACTCGATTGTTTTTCTCACTTTCGCGGTACCAGCTCAAGGGAGAAAATCAATCTCTTTGAGATGACCAACGAAATTTATAATGATTTCCAATACCCTAAAAACTTCATTTTGAGTTATCTGAAACTATCATCATCTCCAAGTGAAGAGTTATCTAACTTATCAATCCCGATATCTTACAGTAGTTATCTCCCTTTGCTTCAAGCTTCTCAACCTTGGGTTAATTTTCAACTCTCACCTTCAACACTAGGTTTTCATCCACAGTTTCCAGACATTTAATGATAACTTCATTATTATGAGACCATAATTGACAACTGGTATTAATGTTTTAATTTTACTTGTTAGTCCCATTTAACAATTGCTCATCGTAATTTGTAAGATTAAATTGTCTTGAGTTTAAGCATTTCTTTGTAAAAATTTCCTGTTTAATAGAAAATTAATCTTTTTAACTTCCAAAGCCATTCTGTGATCAATATATTAAAGGATAATTTTGTCCAGCTTCTTGAAACAATTTTTCTTTTTTGCAATCAAAAGTATTGACAGTGAGCAGGATCATTTCAAGATCACAAAAAAAGAGCTGAAAACTGGTCTATTTTATTCTATTTATCATGTGTACATGAAAAGGAGTAGATTGTACAACACAAAAATTTCAAATTTCAAATCATAAGTTTGTTGAAATATAGCTCATTTTATACAATTTAGATCTTTTATTGAAAAAGGTATTACCGGTAGACTGATCTTATTAACCCTATCATACCATTTGAATTACAACATAAATTAATTTGCTCCTTGGTATCAAACCATTCTATCTTTTTCAAATTTGGTAATTACAATATAGGTAAAGCACTTGCCATCATAAAATACAGCTATTCTTCATTGGATCCTTTTTGAAACTCATGGCCAGACAAAGAGTAATCTAAGAGCTTGACTCTTTAACAGAGATCCAACTTTAGCCTCATTAGTTCAAAAGAGTTTTCCATTAGTCCATAATAATTAAGAAATAATTGTTGCAAGCTATACTTTATTGTAGTTTTAACATGGGTAGGCATTATATACGTGATTATTTTTGCCTGAGCGATAGCATACAATCAGTTCTGTTAACCAAGCAGTTTTAGATTTATATTAAACCCTGTTTCAGACTTTGGGGATTTAATCACTAAAAAAGTTAAAGATAACCAGACTATTTTAGATTTAACTGGTAATCTGTTTTCTTTTCCCGGTAGCAAAAAAGAGGCTGATTCCTGTAAGTCTGTATATTGGCTGCTTCTGGTTCTTATCCATCTAAGGAACCAATGATTCCGGAGAGTGCAGTAACCTTGCCTCAGTCCATTATTGTCAAGATATCAGTGATTTTCCTTTTTTTCTGACAAAAGTCATTGGAAGTAATCTTACATAAAACAAATTTTGATATAACCTATCAAAAATGCTATCATAAATAATCTGGGAACAAAAAATTTTACTTTTTCAATTGTAAATTTTGCTACTATTTTTCTTTCAAGTATAAAACTAAAGCAAAAAGTAAAGATCTATTTTATTGAAGTATTACGTGGCATTTGAGTTTTGAAATTAATTAAAATTATAAAGTATTGAAATTAATTTTTATTATAAAGAATCAGTATTTATATCATTTCTTTGAGTTCTTAATTTTTTCTTTCTAATTTTTTTTTATTAAACCTAAAGATTTCATACTTGATACATGTAATATCATTTTGCATCATATTTGTATTTTTTCATTTCAGCTTCTTTTTCTTGTACCACTGAAACTTCACAGAATAATTGCGTACATTTTGAAGTTGTGTACCTGCTTATATGAAATTGTTTGAGGAATTTCCCCCCATTTTTCCCTTAATTCTGATCTGGATGATTGTTTTCCAAAATTTTCAAAGATGGTACTGATTTTGTGTAATCAACTCCTGCAGTTTTCAATCTCAATCTTTTTAACTTCACACAATGATTGTACAAATATTTAAGTCGTCCACTTGGTACTATGGAATTGTTTGATAATTTTTTTCCTGACTTGGGAACTAAGTAATTTTTCATCAAAGGTAAAATAAATAGTTTTTAACCCATATCTTTTGGAATTCACAGAGAGTTTGCAAATCTATAGAGGCTTTTACAAATTTTGGGACTATACATGACTACTATGTACATGAGTAGTAAACCTTGAAAATGAGATATTTTTTATTAAACTATGCTTCAAAATATTTTAAAAATGTTGATTTATATGTGTTTATTATATACAATTACTACACTGTACTTTTTTTCTTACATTTGTATAAGTATTTTCATATCAGATGTCTGGTAACTTATATAAAAGCTATTATCTAGAGCTCTGTAAATAAAAAAAAATGTAAACATAGTTCTAAAATATACTTTTAATGAGTGGAAGAAATTGTGGGGTACAGAATATATTTCGTAAATTATCAAAATACAAGTTACCTGTTTAAAAGCATGTCTGGTATTTTTACAGTACTTTTTAAATGAATTTAATAAATTATTTGTATTTTAAATTGAGAATTTCTTCAGTTTCCATGATTGGAAAAATAATGTGAGATGCCTTGGAATATTCTGGTGACTATTGTACTTTTTATAATGTACAATGGAAAGGACATTTCATTACTTAGATAAAATGGATTCAGAGGACTGATTAGCATAAAAAACTATGATGGAAAACCTTTGAAAGCAGCCAGGATAGCAGCTCCAAGGAAGATGGTCAAATAAATCTTCAACCAAGTCTGAGGCTTTACCAAGAAATTAAGAAGGCAAGTTTATTTAAGCCAAATATTTGTATACATTTTCTAGAAATATTCGACAAGAAGTGCATATTAAGACAACACGCCAGCACCCTTCTGATCTTCTGCATGCAAAACACCATTGATGTATTAATTTTAATAAGTTTTATAATTTAAGTTACCATTTTCTTGAACAAGATTTTCGATCAAAATATTTAAAACTTCAAGGGGAGACAAGTACAATTAACAGCAAGATTTAATTGTTCATTCAATGGGATTTAACTTTTAAATTTGCACATCACTTTTGTGCAGTTAAACTCCAAACAAACACCTTGACTTGTTTTATTTTTTTTATGTCAAGTTTTCTGTTTAGTCAGGTTAATAGTTACTCCTTGCTATAGATCAATGACATTTTGTATTTATTTGCATTACTAACAAATTATCGAATTAATTAGCAATGTTGCTAATCATCAGATGTTTTTCATTTTCCGCTGCTAGGCGAGACATCTCTGTCAACAGTTTATCTTACAAACTTGTGTTGATACTATTGTGTACATTTTGTAAGAAATCAGAACATTATATAGTGACTTTATATTTATAGAGAAATGGATTTGTAAAATATATAATGTGTCTTTTTTAATTCTTTTTAGGTTCTTCTGTGATATGTTTTCATGGTGTGGGAACAAGACTTGGTGGTCTTATACAGCTAATACGAAGGTATGTACCAGTATGTTAGTCCTGTTTTGAAAAAAGAAAAAGTATTATAAAATGTATTTGGAAATAGCATGTGCTCTAAGCGTGAAGGTTTGTAGGAGTTTGATAAGAAGTCTTTGCTTTCTTTGAATTGCCTTTAAAGGAGTAAATTTAATTATCTGATTTGATTATGTAAAAGTTTGTTGGGATGCTGGTTTGCTGTTCTCAACTTCTATTACATATTTATAGACTTTTATTTAATTTGCCACTGGACATTTAGCAACCAACAATCAAATGAATCAATCATTCAAAATATGGAATATACATACAGTATATCAAAAATGATCCTTTTAAACAATCTTGAATGACTAATCATTTTATTTTTCAGGTTAGCATCACAGCTTGTCTGTAAAGATTGAAGCTGGGAGTGGGCATTGGAGCTGACTTTTATGGTAAGAACCAATACAAAAAAAAACAATATGTAATAAAATGCTTCGCTGAGCGCAGCTGGATACGACCGCAGAGGTTGAACCCAGAACAGTTTGGGCAAGTATGGACACAACATTCAAGCTTGATACAGCTCTGAATTTGGATTGTGATTAAATAGTTGACACAGAATAGGTTTCTGACACACAATGAATGTGGTCTAAGAACTTAAAAAATTTAAATTGGACATTCACCTATTATGGTCCAATATCCAAAATCTAAATACATGGTTAGATTCAGCATATCAAAGAACCCCAAGAATTCAATTTTTGTTAAAATCAAACAAGTTTAATTTTGGACTCTTAAGAACTCAATGTGGACCAATTTGATAAAAGTCAAATATCAAAAATCTAAATACATGTTTAGATTCAGCATATCAAAGAACCCCAAGAATTAAATTTTTGTTAAAATCAAACTAAGTTTAATTTTGGACCTTTTGGACCTTAATGTAGACCAATTTGAAAACGGGACCAAAAATTAAGAACTTAAATACACGGTTAGATTCGGCATATCAAAGAACCCCAATAATTCAATTTTTGATGAAATCAAACAAAGTTTATTTTTGGACCCTTTTGGCCCCTAATTCCTAAACTGTTGGGACCAAAACTCCCAAAATCAATCCAAACCTTCCTTTTGTGGTCATAAACCTTGTGTTTAAATTAAGTAGATTTCTATGTACTTATACTAAAGTTATTGTGCGAAAACCAAGAAAAATGCTTATTTGTGCCCCTTTTTGGCCCCTAATTCCTAAACTGTTAAGACCAAAACTCCCAAAATCATTCCCAACCTTCCTGTTTTGGTTATAAACCTTGTGTTAAAATTTTATTGATTTCTATTTACTTCTACTAAAGTTATTATCCAGAAATCATCTGTCTTCGGACGACGCTGACGACGCAGACGACGACGTGATACCAATATACGACCAAAAAAATTTTATTTTTTGGTGGTCGTATAAAAAAAGAAATATGTTAGACATCTACCATTGACTTGTTTTTCATCCTTTTCTGCTAATAAAGACTGGTAGTTCAAAAAATATATTAGCAAATCACTTTCAAACAAAGTAAGAGAAAGGTTTTATGAATCATGATTATAATGACCAGTTATTTATTATTTTGCATTTGATATTGTTTCAATTTTCAGATTTTGACAATTACCTTTAATTCTGTATATTTCTTTTTCAGGTAACTGTGGCTGCATAAAAGGGCTATGTGATTTTACTGTAACAGTAAAGAATGCAATTCAGACTATTTTTGTGTATGTTTGAGAAAATGTTTATAATTTTTACAAAAAGAAAAAAAAATTATGTACAGGTTCTCCATTTTCAACAAGATTGGAAGTTGTAGGTTAATAGGTCTTTGAAATTTCAAAAATTACTTTCTATTTTCTGTTCATACTCATGTCTAGGCAAAACACTTCCAGTAGTTTAAGAATGGAGAATCTAAAAAAAAAAAGAAAAAGAAAAGAAAAGAAAAAAATGTTCAATTATTGAAATGTTTTTTATTTTTGCAAATTGTAATATATTTTTTCACCTTTGTGTCATTTTTAGCGGAGTTTATAACAAAGGGTATATTATTTTAAGAATATTTTACAAGAAGCATAGTTGAAGAATATCTTGATGAAAGTAGATTGGTTGATTTTTGGTATTTAACACCACTTTTAGTATGATTTGCTATATCTTGGCTGCCAGTTTTTATTTGTGGAGACAGCCTGGTGAAAACATCCCCTTCAACAGAGAAACTGGCAACTCTAGTCAATTAAGATTGACTTTAAGCACACCTACAATGTGAGGGTTCAGAGTGTTGACAGGCTAGTGATGCAGTAGTTGAACTACTTTGACCATTCAGCCACCATTACTCCATCCGCACTAACTATGTTATTGAAATGTGTTGAATTTTTGTAATTTAATTATTTTTTTGATTTTGATTACCAGTATACTATTTATGTTTTTTTGTTATATATAACAAAGATGTGGAGTTCTAACAGGGTGAAATTTAGGTCAAAGGGAGGTAATTTATTATACTGTGTTTAACTTCAAATACTTGAAATTCCCTCAATGTTAGATTTTTATTTACTTGGATACTCACATTTATGCACTTTTTTACATATCAGATGTCTTCTAGATAATAGAAATTTAGGGTGGGAAAAATTATGAGTCACTCAAAATAATCATGTGAAATTTTTCAAAAAGTTTATTAATTGAAAGTGCATCTGATATTTTTTATGTATGTTACTTTATTTTCTAAAAACAAATGGACACAACATAGATTGACAATAAGATATTGAGAACCACCACCTTGTCAGCCAGGATAGCAGCTCTTAGGAAGATGGTCAATTAAATCTTCAACCAAGTCTGACTCTTTACCATGAAAATAGAAAAGGCAAGTTTATTTTAGCCAGATCTTTTAAGATAACAGACCCTTCTGAAATATTGCATTTAAAACATCATTGTTGAATTAATTTACCAGTTTAGTATTTAAAGATACAAGGTACATGAACAAGATTTTCTATTAAAATATCAATAGTAAATCCTAAAAATAGTCATTAAACTTCAAGAAAAGACCAGTACAATTTAAAACACGATTTTACATTCAATGGGAGATAACTTTGTAAAATATTCAGATATTTTTTGTGCAGTTAAATTTAAATCTGACGTTTTTTTACTTTTCTATCTTTTATATTGATTTAAAAAAAAAATTATTTTATACAATTGTCTACCTGCAATAAGAAATCAGAACAATATTTAATAAATTTTAGGTTATCGGTAATACACAAATTGATTTACAAAATGCATAATGTGTTGATTATAATTTAATTTCAGGTTCTTTCTGAGACATGTTTTCATGGTGTGGGAACAAGACTTGGTGGTCTTATACAGCTAATACAAAGGTATGTACCAGTATGTTAGTCCTGTTTTGGAAAACTCAAATGTATTATAAATATTTTATGGAAAAACAAGATCTGAACGCTTAAAAGATTTTTTACAGGAATCTACTCTTATTATTATATCAGTAACCAAATAAGAGTAAAGTTTAGGATCTGAATTGTTTACATAAAAATGTGTTGGCTTGTTGGATTGCTGTCTCATCCTTATGTTCTTGACATATATAACACATTTTAAGACTATTTCTATTGAATGATTTGCCACTGGACCTTAAGCAACCAACAACCAATCATTCAATCTATTCAATATACATACATAAATACCAACAAAGAACCTTTTAAACAGTTTTTATACGCCCGTTTACGGGACGTATTATGGTATACCGTTGTCCGCCAGTCAGTCTGTCCGCCTGTCGTCAACATGTCGGACATTAACTCAAAAACGCTTTCACCAACTTGCAAGAAATTGTGGTGAATTGTTTATATCTATTGACATGAGCTCCCTTTCGATTTTTATAAATTTTAGATTTTACGTTTCCGAGTTGCAGGGTTTTATTAATGAATTATCATTTTATATTTCAGGTTAGCATCACAGCTTGTCTGTAAGGATTGAAGCTGGGAGTGGGCATTGGAGCTGACTTTTATGGTAAGAATCAATACATAGATTTATGAACTTTTCATCCAAGAGCATTTTAAAGCCCAAGATTTTTGTTAGGCACAGATGTAAATCTTATATATTAATGTCTTCTTTACTTATAGTTTAATAAACAATTTAGAAGGAGATATAAAGATATATAAAGGAAGTCAAAAAGTATAATGTATAATGCGAAATCTTGGGATTTCAGTTTTTTTGTTATCTATAGTTGTCCCCATATATGAAAATATGTAAGAGTGGTATGTATGCCAATGAGACAGCTACCAACCAGAGACCAAATGATGTGGATGCAACTAAATGTCACCCTATGACCAACAATGAGCAAAACCTATATTGTATAGTTAGATAATAAAGGTTCAACATGACTAAATGTTAAAAAATTCAATCAAGTATGTTAATAGCCTGATATACTATATATAGCTATAAAACAATGTTAAAAAGATATTTGTCAAGACATCAGCCAATGACTTGTTTTTCATCCTTTTATTGCTAAGAAATACTGGTACTTTAAAATTTGTCAACAAATCACTTTATAACAAAGAAAAAGAAATGTTCTATACATTATAATTGTAATGCTCAGTTAATTAGGGCCCCGCTGAATGGCGGCCGCCCTATAGTGATCAGTCTGTCTGTCCGTCCGTCTGTAACAAATCATGTCCGCTCTATATCTAGAGAACCGTTATGATTTCAAAGTTTATACTTGACATGTATATTAACCAACACCAGAGGGTATGTCATAATGTATGTACAACTTCCTAGGTCAAAGGTCAAAAACTTTGGTTTTAGTTGACAACCCCATGTCCTATGGTAAAGATCGTGTCCGCTCTATATCTTGAGAACCATGATTTCAAAGTTTATACTTGATACGTATATAAACCAACACCAGAGGGTATGTCATAATTTATGTACAACTTCCTAGGTCAAAGGTCAAGGTCAAAAACTTTGGTTTCATTTGACAACCCCATGTCCAATGATAAAGATACAAATTTTTTACCACACATTATTCACAGCGGGGCCCACAGAGATGGCTCCAATCTCAATGATATCTAGTTATAATTGTTTTGCATTAGATATTATTTCAATGTTCATGAGTAATGTATATTTCTTTTTCAGATAACTGTGGCTGCATAAAATGGTTGTGTGATATAACTGCAACAGTAAAGAATGTCATTCAGACTATTTTTGTGTATGCTTGAGAAAATGTTTATAATTTTTTTACAAAAAAAAAAAAAAAAAAAATATGTAAAGATTCTCCATTTTCAACAAGATTGGAAGTTGTAGGTTAACTTGTATTTGACATTACAAAAATTCTTTCTATTTTCCGTTTATACTCATGTCTAGTCAAAACACTTCCAGCAGTTTAAGAATGGATAATCTAAAAGAAAATGAAAGAAAAAAGAAAATAAAATGTTCAATTATTGAAATGTATTTTTTTTTTGCAAATTAATTGTAATGTATATATTTTTGCCATCTTTTTGTTATTTTAGGATTTGAGATACTTTCAAATTTCACAAGTTACTTTATACATGTAGTTAATGCAATTAAATCTGCTGATGTGAATATTCCCACTAAATTTCTTAGCAAAAATTTTAATTATTTTTGGTTTTTTTAGCAACGTTTCAAAATACCTTACCATAGCAAATGCCTCTCTAGTGTAAACTAAAAAGATGAATAATGGTAAATATATCCCCTTACAACCTTTTCTTTCATGTTAATTTTAATATCTTTAAGATATGTGACAATGGTGCTCTAATGCAGAGGAATTTACGAAGTTAAGAAGTTAGAAATACATTTTTTGCACTTTTTTTGTCATTTTTAGCTGATTTTGGTTTGTAACCAAGGTGATAAAAATTTTACAAAAGGCATAGTTGAAGAACATCTTGTTGAAATTGGATTGGTTGATTTTTGGTGTTAAACACCACTTTAACATGATTTACTATAATTTTGGCTGTAAATTTTTATTTGTGGAGACAGCCAGGCCTGGTGAAAACATCACCTTTATCAGGGAAACGGGCAAACCCTAGTCAAATTAAGAATGAAGTTACACATTTCATGTGAGGGTTCTCAGTGTTGACAGGCTAGTGATACAGTAGTTGGAACTACTTATAAGACCACTCTGCCACCATAAGTCGATCGGTACGAAATATTTTATTGAAATGTGTTAGATTTTTGTTATCAATCTATTTTTTAATTTTAATTGTACTATTTTATTTATTTTGTTTAATATAACAAGGATGTGAAGTCCGAACAGGGTGAAATTTGGGTCAAAGGGAGGCAATTTATTATACCCCTGTTTAACTCCACATACTTGAAATTCCCTCAATGTTAGGATTTTCATCTACTTGGATATTCATGTTTGTACATTTTTTTTTAATATCAGATGTATACTAGCTAATATTGACTATTATTTAGAGCTCTGTAATAAAAAAAAATAAATGTAAGCAGAGCTCTAGATAATATGTATGCAGGGTGGGAGAAATCTTGGGTCATTAACAATTGATTTTCTGAAATTTTCAAGAAAGGGGATTTATTGGAAATGCATCTGATATATTAAATGTATAAAACTATATTTAAAAAAAAAAAGATGTTAAGATGATTAGGAGAGCCACCTTGTCAGCCGGGAGAGCAGCTCTAAGGGAGATGGTCAATTTAATCTTCACCAAGTCTGAGGCTTTACCATGAAAAATATGTGGTAAGTTTATATATTCCACAAATTTTATGGTAATAATATATATATATGCATTTAACATTATTTTTTAAGGGTTCTTTTCTATCAGTGTTTGATTTTTAGAGTATCTAGTCTTACATTTGATTTCTGTCTGGTATCGAGTGAGCTGTGTTGGATAGAAACCAACTGTATGCAAGTTATTATCAATGAATTTGTAAACTTATTTGGGTCGAACAAATTTTTATGCAAAGTCTGTAACTGTTTGAATATTGAATTGATATAGAATCATTTTCATAAAAGCGTGGACAAGACGATTTCTTGGTGCTCTTATGTTATCTATTGACTGGGTTAGATAAGGTGAAAGTTTGTCTGTAACGCCCACTTGTCACATTGAATGTGTTATAGCTATGTCAATTGGACATGTTTTGATACTATATCTGCCTTTGATTTTTTACTTGATAACATTTTTGTTCGCTTTGGCGAATCCGTATATCGTCCAGTTATCGGAATTCCAATGGGGACTAACTGTGCACCACTTATTGCGGACCTGTTTTTGTATTGTTATGAGTTACAATTTATGACTAAAATCAGCAAAGACCCATCGAAACAACATCTGATACAAAAATTTAACAATACTTTTAGATATTTGGATGATATATTGGCTCTCAAAAATGACGACTTCAGTATGTATACTAAAGAAATTTATCCTGTTGAACTTACTTTAAATAAAGCTAATACTAACAATGACCACTGTCCTTTCCTCGATCTTGATATCTATATCATTAACGGGAAGCTTAATACAAAAATTTATGATAAAAGAGATGATTTTTCATTTCCTATCGTTAATTATCCATTTTTAGATGGTGACGTTCCCTTGTCACCATCTTATGGTGTTTATATATCTCAACTTGTACGATTCGCTCGTGTATGTAACAACGTATTAGATTTTAGCGAGAGAAATTTATGTATTACTGAAAAATTATTACACCAGGGTTTTCGATATCATAAACTAGTCAAAACATTTACTAAATTTTATCATCGGTATAAGGACATCATTCGTAAATATAACTCAACATGCAGACATCTTATACGTTCGGGTATTTCACATCCAATCTTTTATGGTAATATTCTATACAAAGCACAAAAATGTCAGTATTCACCTCAAAAGCTAACAAAACCTTTAAACAGACTTATTAAGAAGGGATATAGTTACGATACTGTTGTCAGGTCATTAAAGATTGCATATTTTGGCTTTAATATTGATTCACTTATAGGGTCTTTGCATCGGAATTAAACATATTTATTCTAACACCAGTTGTTGACACGGGTTATGTTGTTCTCGTATATTTTATGATGGTATAATACTAAACCCCTAACAGGAGGGATTGTGCCTGATATTCATATGATGAAGACATAATCTTTCAATCAGTTTAATTGAGGTCTGGAGCTGGCATGTCAGTAACTACTAGTAGTCTGTTGTTATTTATATATTATTGTCATTTTTGTCGAGCCTTCGACTTTTGTCGAAAAAGCGAGACTTAGCGATCCTACATTCCGTTGGCGTCGTCGTTGGCGGCGTCCACAAATATTCACTCTGTGGTTAAAGTTTTTGAAATTTTAATAACTTTCTTAAACTGTCCTGGATTTCTACCAAACTTGGACAGAAGCTTGTTTATGATCATAAGATTATATTCAAAAGTAAATTTTGTAAAAAAAAAATTCCATTTTTTCCGTATTTTACTTATAAGTGGACTTAGTTTTTCTGCCAGGAAACATTACACTCTGTGGTTAAAGTTTTTAAAATTTTAATAACTTTCTTAAACTATCCTGGATTTCTACCAAACTTGGAAAGAAGCTTGTTTATGATCATAAGAAGGTATCCAGAAGTAAATTTTGTAAAAAAAAAAATCCATTTTTCCGTATTTTACTTTTAAATGGACTTAGTTTTTCTGCCAGGAAACATTACATTCACTCTGTGATTAAAGTTTTTAAAATTTTAACAACTTTCTTAAACTATCCGGGATTTGTACCACACTTGGACAGAAGCTTATTTATGATCAAAAGCTAGTATCTAGAAGGAAATTTTGATAAAATTTTGTTCCATTTTTTCCGTATTTTACTTATAAATGGACTTAGTTTTTCTTCCAGTCAACATTACATACATTCTGCAGTTTAAGTTTTTAAAACATTTATTAGATTCATAAATTATCCTGGATTTTTACCAAACTTGGACAGAAGCTACTTACAATCAAAAGATAGTATAGAGAGGAATATTTTTATTAATTTTTTTCCTCATTTTTGTTGAGCCTGCGATTAACACCAAAAGTAGGCGAGACACTGGGTTCCGCGGCTTCTGACATCGGACTCAGACTTCTCTTAAACTGAGTTTTACTGTGCGTACTGTTGTACGTTTGTTTTTTCTACATTAGCTAGAGGTATAGGGGGAGGGTTTAGATCTCAAAAAACATGTTTAACCCCGCCGCATTTTTGCGCCTGTCCCAAGTCAGGAGCCTCTGGCCTTTGTTAGTCTTGTATCATTTTTGTCGAGCCTTCGACTTTAGTCGAAAAAGCGAGACATAGCGATCCTACATTCCGTCGGCGTCGGCGGCGTCCACAAATATTCACTCTGTGGTTAAAGTTTTTGAAATTTTAATAACTTTCTTAAACTATCCTGGATTTGTACCAAACTTGGACAGTAGCTTGTTTATGATCATAAGATAGTATCCAGAAGTAAATTTGTTAAAAAAAAAAATTTCATTTTTTCCGTATTTTACTTATAAATGGACTTAGTTTTTCTGCCAGGAAACAATATTTTCACTCTGGTTAAAGTTTTTAAAATTTTAATAACTTTTTTAAACTATCCTGGAATTGTACCAAATTTGGACAGAAGCTTGTTTATGATCAAAAGCTAGTATCTAGAAGGAAATTTTGTTAAACTTTGTACCTGTTTATCTGTATTTTACTTATAAATGGACTTAGTTTTTCTCCAGTTAACATTAAATACAGTCTTTTAAAACATTTATTAGATTCATAAACTATCCTGGATTTATACCAAACTTTGACAGAAGCTTCTTACAATCAAAAGATATTATCTAAAGGAATATTTTTATTGATTTTTTTCCCCTCATTGTCGAGCCTTCGACTTTAGTCGAAAAATCGAGACATAGCGATCCTACATTCCGTCGGCGTCGTCGTCGTCGTCGGCGGCGGCCACAAATATTCACTCTGTGGTTAAAGTTTTTGAAATTTTAATAACTTTCTTAAACTATCCTGGATTTCTACCAAACTTGGACAGAAGCTTGTTTATGATCATAAGATAGTATCCAGAAGTAAATTTTGTAAAAATAAAATTCTATTTTTTCCGTATTTTACTTATAAATGGACTTAGTTTTTCTGCCGGTAAATATTACATTCACTCTGTGGTTAAAGTTTTTAAGATTTTAATAACTTTCTTAAACTATCCTGGGTTTGTACCAAACTTGGACAGAAGCTTGTTTATGATCATAAGATAGTATCTAGAAGTAAATTTTTATAAAAAAATAAATCCATTTTTTCCTTATTTTACTTTTAAATGGACTTAGATTTTCTGCCAGGAAACAACACATTCACTCTGTGGTTAAAGTTTTTTAAATTTTAATAACTTTCTTATACTATTTTGGATTTGTACCAAACTTGGACAGAAGCTTGTTTATGATCAAAAGCTAGTATCTAGAAGGAAATTTTGTAAAAAAATAAATCCATTTTTTCCGTATTTTACTTTTAAATGGACTTAGATTTTCTGCCAGGAAACAACATATTCTCTCTGTGGTTAAAGTTTTTAAAATTTTAATAACTTTCTTATACTATTTTGGATTTGTACCAAACTTGGACAGAAGCTTGTTTATGATCAAATGCTAGTATCTAGAAGGAAATTTTGTTTTCTTCCAGTTAACATTACATTCAGTCTGCAAAGTTTTTAAACATTTATTAGATTCATAAACTATCCTGGAATTTTACCAAACTTGGACAGAAGCTTCCTACAATCAAAAGATAGTATCAAGAGGAATACTTTTATTGATTTACTTCCTCATTTTTGTTGAGCCTGCGATAAACAGAAAAAGTAGGCGAGACACTGGGTTCCGCGGAACCCTTACGAATTTTTAATTTTAGTTTCTTGTGTATAATTGGAGTTTAGTATGACGTCCATTATCACTGAACTAGTATACATATTTGTTTAGGGGCCAGCGAAGGACGCCTCCGGGTGCGGGAGTTTCTCGCTGCATTGAAGACCCATTGGTTGGCTTCGGCTGTTGTCTGCTCTATGGTCGGGTTGTTGTCTCTTTGACACATTCCCCATTTCCATTCTCAATTTTATTTAAACTGGGGTCGCTAAAGGTTCTAAATGCCTACATCAAATAGTACGAATTACTAGCAGAGGACTAAACCTTGTGTGTTGATTTAAATGTTGAATAATTATTTTCTTTTTTTCTTCTCTTGTGCCTACATGTATTTTGCTCTTTTATTCTATTTAAATCCCTATTGGAAGGCCTCTGACAGACTGAGTGAGCGTAAAATCACTGTTATCGATAGCCAATGGCAAACAAGTTAAAGGTACTGTAAATTCAGAAATTATTGCGTGCAATTATTAATAAATAAATTTGGTGTATTTACTGTCTTCTGATTGGTTAAAAGTATTACTTTTATTTTCAATGTTGTCAATTTTTATGGCGACACGCCCACTCTGACGTTGTATATTCATACGCCAACATCCATGTACGTTGTTATGGTTAATATAAATAATATAAAAAGTTCTTTGAGCCTTATTTTTGATAGAAATTTATTTATAATGAATGGCTATAATTTATTTTGAATTTATTGAACCATAAAATTAATTTTTGACTCTTCGCATTTTACATAATCCGCTTCTCGGATTAATCAATGTGAAGAGTCAAAAATTAATTTTATGGTTCAATAAATTCAAAATAAATAATAACCATTCATTAATTGCTATTTTGTAATTTTAGACTAAAATGCGATTTTAATTTTTGCGATATTGAGAAAAATCCTGTTTAATTCATATAAAAAATTTCAAAATGCTAGTTTAAATTATTGCCAATACAACCATGTTGCATTTTTCGCAATAATAAAAACATTGCAATAGTTTCTGAATTTACAGTAATTGAGTTAGTATTATTACCAACATAAGTATTGGGGTTGTCTATGCTGTTATGAAAATGATTTTAAGAACCATCAAAAGAGAACAAAACCATCCGATTTTGTAATTGAATATTCCAAAATCATTGTCTTATACATATACATGTACTTGCACAAGGTCAATTTCTATCTCTAGCAGTTTAAAGTTTATATAGTGAAGGTGATAATGTATAACAGGTTTTAATAAATGAAACATAGCATTTTTTTGTTAGTCTTCTAAGAGACAGATTGATCTGTAAAACAAGTAATTATTTTTTTATTTTTTTTATTTTTAGGTTGTTATAATGATGATGTTTTCATGGTGTTGGGAGTAAGACTTGGATGTCTGATATTGTTAACATGTTGGTAGGTAATCAAGCATCTTTTTAGTAATATAATATTTGAAATCAATTTCATATGGTTCTTTAGTACCAAAAAAATAATTTTAGACTGATGAGATACCAGTTGAATTTTTTGGTAAATATAAAACTGAGTTTATAATTCAGAATACCAAATATTTTTTCCATGATTTTTGTCGAGCCTTCGACTTTTGTTGAAAAAGCGAGACATAGCGATCCTACATTCTGTCGGTGTCGGCGGCGTCCACAAATATTCACTCTGTGGTTAAAGTTTTTGAAATTTTAATAACTTTCTTAAACTATCCAGGATTTCTACCAAACTAGGACAGAAGCTTGTTTATGATCATAAGATAGTATCCAGAAGTAAATTTTGTAAAAAAAAAAATCCATTTTTTCCGTAATTTACCTCTAAATGGACTTAGTTTTTCTGCCAGGAAACATTACATTCACTCTGTGGTTAAAGTTTTAAAAATTTTTATAACTTTCTTAAACTATCCTGGATTTGTACCAAACTTGGACAGAAGCTTGCATATGATCAAAAGCTAGTATCTAGAAGGAAATTTTGTTCCTGTTTTTCCGTATTCTACTTATAAATGGACTTAGTTTTTCTTCCAGTTAACATTACAAAATTACAGTCTGCAGTTAAAGTTTTTAAAACATTTATTAGATTCATAAACTATCCTGGATTTTTACTAAACTTGGACAGAAGCTTCTTACAATCAAAAGATAGTATCGAGAGGAATATTTTAATTTTTTTTTTCCTCATTTTTATTTAGCCTGCGATTAACAGCAAAAATAGGCGAGACACTGGGTTCCGCGGAACCCTTACGAATTTTTTGTAATCCTAGTGCAATTTTAAATTTAGTACATGTGTAATAAATTTTTTTAGGAAAGTTTAGTATAACTGACTACTTTTATATTCCAGGTAAGCATCAGGTTTCCATTGGGTTACTTGCTGGGATAAAGCTGTTATAAGGTGAGAACTTATTCATCAACATACAACTTTAATGTGTGTATGTTATAGTGTGATGAATGTCACTAAATAGATTTCAATATATATATTTTTTTTTTAATTTACAATTAAAAAAAATCAGGATTCAATCTTTTCATTTTAAAATAATGTACCCTTTAAAGCAGATACTAGATCTGAAGAAGATATATGAAGGGGATATAACAATAAAATCGGATATTTTTGATACTATATATTTTTGAGTAATCAATATTATAAGTAATAAACAAATTGTTTAACATACACTGATGTCTGTTTCTTTATTCCCGTTAGATTATTTTAAAATTAAGAATCAACAATTGAAATTTAACTTTGTTTCTTTTTCAGTCGAAAGAGTTGCTGTTGCTGCCTTCCTTGTATGGTAAAATCCTCAGACTACAATCCTGCAAACCATTGGATGAACTGTTGCTATCTTTTGTAAAAAAATCAGCAGATATTTGTCTTATAAGCAGAATGAATTATAAATGCAATTAATTTTTAATGCTTTATTATTCAAATTATAAATATTTATTTCATTATTTTTTCTTGCATTCAATTATTGTTTTGTGATTGAAGAAAATATAAAAAAAACTGTGAAATTATTGTTATTTGAGAGGTCCCAAAGGTATGATGTATGGTTTCACAAGATACCCATAAGACTTGCTTTAGTTTTATACATATATTTTTTAAGTTATGTACACTGGTTAAGAATTATAAGTCCTTTGTGAAATGATTTTTTCTGGTTAGAAACCTATTAAGTAGGACTTTGATGGCCAAACACTAAAAGGGAATAAAACAAATCCCCTATTAAACAATTTAAGTACTGAGTTTTTGGTGCAATATGAACTAGAAATAAAAATGTTTAGTTAGATGGTTTGTTTTGACTCTGCATATTATAAATGCATTATTCAACATCTGAGACCACTCAAGTGAAAATAATTACATAGTTTGCAATTTGTCATATTTTCTCATTTTTGTGTGATTGATTTCTATATTTTTTCTCATTTATGATTATTTATATTTTAATGTTTGATTTTTGAGGCTTGTACTCAGCTTCTAAACAATTACCTCCCCCCTCCACATGTATAACCAGGATCCTGTAAAAGAAGTTTTGATTTTTAAGGAATGACTGTAATATTTTTTCTGTCTATGAAGAAATAACATCAAAAATGTGGTGCACACTGAATAACGCGCGTAGTGGGTTATTTAACAGTGTGCAACACATTTTTTATGTTATTTCTAATAGACAGAAAAAATATTACAATCATTCCTTATAATTTAAATTTAAATTCCATTTTTAAGGAGTAAATCATGAAAAAAACGTTGATGACGTCACGGTCACATGACAAAATTATGTCTATGAGCTGATAAACAAAATTCTCTCAGCCAATCAGAAGACGTGTTACATCCAAAATTAAATTTTTAAAGGATGGATGGATAATTAAAATTGCAAGATATTTTTAATGTGCTAGTTCATAATGTAAAAGTCTGCACACAAGACATCTAACCCTACCTGAACACATTATTCTGACTTCCAGCTGACCAGTCTAAATTGCTCCTACTCCTAATTGCTGAATGCTTAGCAGGGGAGCATCAAATACCAATTTTCAATTCTTTGATATGACCCTGGGCAGGATCAAATCCCATGCCCATCTGCACTCGTGTTGAGCATAAAAAGGTTATTAAAGAAGATTTGTCTGTCTGTCTGTCCATCATCATCTCTCATCCACAGCTTATAAACTATTGGAAGGTTTTCATTTAAACTTTCAGATTATCTTCTGTATCTAATGGCTGTGTGTATTTTATTTTATTATAAATGAAATTTTGGGGTTCTCAATTGTAATGAATGGACCTCCTAAGTATTTGAAAAAAAGGGAAAGAAGCTTCTCATACCACCATTTTATCATGTGAAGGATAGGTTGGTTCTAATCATGTTTTTAGTAGTTGGATCTCATTTATGACAAAATTTTAATGACTTAAATTCAAAATAAATTTGGGGTTCACACTGATATATATTACAACTGTAGCTTTAATGTAAATTTTATAAGGCTTTGCTATAACAAGATTTGTGTTTTATCTTGTTTTATCTGATTTTAGTGGTTTTTATGTGATTTTATTTGTTTTATACTGTCAAATCTTGTTATACCAAGCCTTAGTATGATTGAGTTTATATATTTTGATTATACATGCAATTCAAAATATAAATTTACATAATGAGATCAGACATTTATTATGCTTTTAACTCTTCTTAGTGGATAAAATAGAAAAATGAATGAACATAGATATTGAAGTGGTCGTTTAAGATTGACCAAATTACAAGATTTATAAATGCAGAATCTTGCTCTAACTAAATCTATGTTCTTATCAGCTGAACCAACCTATCCTTCAATATGAGTAATAAAAATTTTATAAATGGAAAAGTCCATTCTTCGATTGGGGAACCTTTGGATGTGAAAAAAAATATACACAATGCCAACAGATACTGAAGATTATTTGAAAGTTTAGGCAAAAACAATTCAATCCTTTAATTGTGATTGGAAGTTGTAGACAGATGAGCAAACAGATGATATACTTGCTTACTATGGCACATTTCCTAAAGGATATGGACTATTGGTATGGGTTTTGCTCATGGTTGAAGGCTGTAGGTGACTGATAGTTGTTAAATTCTATGTCATTTGGTCTCTGGTGGAGAGTTGTCTCGTTGGCAATCATATCTCCTCTTTTTATTTTATATGAAATAATTACTTATTTCTTCCTGGGCAAAAAATTCTGGTTCCAAGAAAATAATAAAAAAAAATACTTATATCATACATGTATTGTTAAATAACTATCCTACTTTGATATAAAGAATTGACTTTGGTTAGAAATTGGGAGGAATTATAAAGAAACTTTATATACAATATAAGAGCTTGGGGCTATAAATGTTTAATGAAATGCAGTTAACTATTTCCTTGATGATCTAATAATTTTTGCACAGATCACGATATTAGTTTATTTAAATAACCCAGTAAATAAATTGAGTACAACTCATAAATGAATTTGATTCATGTATTTTTATGCATTTTTTATCTTAGTATTTACCATTGTATTCCTTGTTATATTTGTAAATGCCTCTTCGTATGTGACAAACTGAGGATTCAAATATTTTATGGAATTATATAAATTTATTTTAAGTTTGGTATTTAAAAGTATTAGAAAGCACCAAGTTTAATATTGAGCAAAAAAATTATTCCTTTAAGACATGTATCTCAGAACAGAATTGATTTTCTAAATTCTATTTAAACAGCTAGTCTGTGAACTGGTATCAAGAAACTAAAAAGAATCCTCAGCTCTGTCAGTTATTTTGTATAATTGTAATATTTAACCAGTGATACCTTACCCATGATGCAGATCCTTTTCCTCCTTTTACTTATAAAGGGACTAAAAACTTATTATTATTACAATTTCTTTGGTATTTGTACACACTTGATGGAGCAGAATGGGTCTGGTTTCATTTGGGTATTTTATATTATGATGCATGATAATGATATAAATAAATAGGTAAATAAAAATTTAATTGAGAAAACCTATCTTATATTTTATTTGAGTCTGAATGACAAATAAAGGGGGAAGAGGTTTCTGTGGTCGAGGGTAACACACAGCTGATTTATTGTATGGTATGGACGAAGTTGAAAAAGCGAGACTTGGGCATGATTTTTCCATAAGCAGCAGCTTCAACAATGTATTTGATTGTGATAAGTTCAAGTTAAAGACAACAACTAGTGGTAGGTCAATGATATTTGGTATGCAGTTATATAAGCATTGAAACATCTTATTTCTAAGGAGATTATTTTGCTTCTCTCCCTCAGTCATAGTCGACTTAAAACTTTTAATTAGTTTACATGTATAAGTTTGTGATTAGGTCAATTGAAAGGGAAGTATAAGTGGTATGTCAATGATATTTGGTATACAGATGTATAAGCATTGACAAATCTCAGTTCCATAGAGATTGTTCAGCTCCAGCCTCAGTCATGGTTTATTGAGTGAATGTTTTGCATTATTTACATGTGATTTGTGATTAGATCAGTTTAAGATGAGTGACTAATATCTGATATTTGGTATGCAGTTGTATTGGCATTTGCAAGTCTCATTTTCATAGAGATTATTTGGTCCCACTTCCTTATCATGGTTCATGGACTTTGAAACGTTCACAGTTTAACAAGGAACCAATTGATAAGTCAATGGTGTTGGGTATGCAGTTTTATAAGCATTAGCATTTCCATAGTGTTTTTATTTTGCCCTAAACCGTCAGCCATGGTTCATTGCATAGATAACAAGTTTAAATACTAAGTATTGCAATTTAATTTCAACATTTGCATTATACCACCAAAAAACGCAAGACATATCTCTTTGTCAACAGTTTATATTTTCATCTCTTGATATCTTTCAACATCATGTTTTGAGTTTTAAATGTCACAGAAACTTCTTTGCTAGTTTAAACAAGACTTGACACAAATGATACTTAGGAATTACATGACAGAAATGTTCATTGGACTTGCTGATTACCTGATTGGCTGCCAAGTCTTTAAATAGATCTAGAATTCTAAAATGATCTAGTTTATATAAAGGCTCATCAGATACAAAACACAGGGATACAGATCTAGCAGTGGATGCTCCTGATATAAAACTTCATAATTCAGACTGAAGAAGAATGAGTTAATCCATATCTTGTATGCAGTTGCCTTATGGTCTGATTTAATCTGGCATATGAACATTATCTTGATTCCATTTTTAAGGGTATGTGAACATTATTTGTTTTCAAATTAATTTGACAGTTTTTTTGTGTAATAAGGACAATAAATTCTCTTATGGTTATTGCCTGTGATCTATTTCTCACATGAAGAGATATATTTTGTATCACATTGCATGGATTGGGATAAGAAAAAGGTTTACGAAACATTTGTTATTTTGAGTGGCTTATCCTGCACCATTTGGTCATCATTTAGGTTCCATGATTTGGTCTGTTTTCGGTCAGATTCTCTAGGTCAACAATGTATGGTGTACCGAATGATTGTAATGTGAATATGATTGTCTGATGAGATACATCTGACCTTGGCCTTTTTTTGAAGTGTGGTCAACATTAAGTTTTTATAGACTGCAAAACTTTTGCCATTTTATAATGGTGTGGATATGTCGTCATTGTGGTCTGTAGACATATGTTTTCCAGACAACAACTTGAGTATAAGTGTATAGATCTCAAAGAAATAAAACCACAAGGTCCCATACCACAAAAGGAAGGTATGAATTGAATTTGGGGTTATTGCCCTAACAGTTTAGGAATAAAGGTTAAAAAAAAAGATTTTCCTTGGTTTCCAGACCATAACTTGAGAATAAATCCATGGATTTCTATGAAATTATTATACAAGATTTCAAACCAAAAAGGGAAAGTTGGAATTGATTTTGGTGATTATGGCCCAAACTGTTTATGAATTAGGAACCAAACAAACACCAATACTTTGTATACATTATTTGTTTCTTGACCAATTTCAATTTCGATGAGAATCATGTATTCTTTGGGTTCTTTAATATGCTGAATCTGTTACCATGTTTGTGTATTTCTGTTTTCGAATTGGTTCACATTCAGGTCCAAAGGGTCCAAAATTAATCAGTTTGATTTAAACCCAAAATTGAATTCTTTGGGTTTTTTTTTTTATATATAATCAAACTGTGTATTTAGATATTGGGCCCATTATCAAATTGGTTCACATTGAGTTCCAAATGGTCCAAAATTAAACTCTGTTTGATTTAAACCAAAATTTTAATTCTTGTGGTTTTTGATATGGTGAATCTACTGGTAACTGTGATCTGTATTTAGATTTTGGATTTTTAGCCCTGTTAACAAACTAGTTCAAATTGAGGTCCAAAGGGTCCAAAATCAAAAAATTAAAAATTGAATTTTTTGAGTTCTTTGAAATGCTGATTCTAACTTATTTTAGATTTTGGATATGAGGGTATAGGTAAATGTATTTTTGAATTCTTAGACCACATTCATTTGGAGTCCGAAACCTATGCTGTGTCAAATATTTTAGCACAATCCAAATTAAGAGCTGTATCAAGCTTGAATATTGTGTTCATACTTGCCCCAATTGTTCATGGTTCAACCTCTGTGGTTGTAACAGGAGTTGTAAGCAATATAAAAAATTAATGCTTTCGTCTTACAAAATATGTCGCGTCACTCGCACTGATGTCTCTTCTAACTTATCAAATAACACTAAAGCTTTGAAATATAATGAATAAAAGGAGATATGGCCGTATACTTTACAAGACAACAACCCGACGACAAAGATATCCGAAAAAGAAATCTATAAGCCGAAATAGGAATTATTTCCAATGGAAGAACTATTACTGTAATAGTATAATAAAAGCTGGGAACAGTATGTCAATATATATGTTCCTGATAAAAGTTTATATTTAATTCAACAGGAATTTATTAACGGCAAAATGCCCATACAACCTAAATGAAAAATATGTGTATAAAGGCCAACATACAGGTTTCAGTCTATGGAAGAAGCGAATCGATAAAAACGTTTCTAATAATAAATAGCGATATTGTCTTATATCAACGAGTTGCATTGTGGGAAATTTCAGACGAATGTTAACATTTGTATGAAAAACGGAAGATTTCTCTGTATAAAGTAATGAATATTTTCTTAAAACAGGTCGACATTTAACACGAAATACGTCTGCTGTATAATTTCCATGAATTGTGTAATATAATAACAAGCAAGGTGTATTAATACGAGAAAATTGAATTGTTGATTAAATGAAACATAAATGCACGATTTATCATTTGTAGATGTACACATTCAATAAATATCATGTAGCAAATCCAGTGGAATGTAATTGAGATGGATTCAATTGTTTGCTAAGCCAAAATCACCTATAAGTCAAAGATTCTGCTATATTTTATTATATCAATGCGATATTTGTCTTATATACAAGTGTGGACACAGATCAGTGTGGACAGTATGATTGGATGTTTGACAGTGTTTTATATGACAAAAGGAGTTCTATGTTTTATGTTTTCTATGTATTAACTGTGTTGCACAATGACAACCAACATGAGCATTAGGGGTGTTGTTTATGTAATATTTAGTTTTTTATGTTCAACAGATACTAATTGCATTAATTACCAAATGATTATGATAAAATATATATGTTCCACATCTTTGATTTTGGATACATTTTGAAGCTAGGAGAGGAACATATAATAGGTTCATTTTTTTCTTAATGTGATTTTTTTTTATATGGGAGATGGAATCTGAGAACATGTATTTGCTTACTATTTGTATGGTTCTATTTATATTACTTTGTGGGGGATTGTCAGTATCATAAGTAAAAGATTTCGGTTAAATGTGGAAATTGTTTCTCAGTTTAGAAGACATTTAATGTTTTTTAGTAATGACAATGCCTGACATGATGATTGGGGCTAGATGAGCTAGAAAGTGAATTTCTGTGTTATTTTTTATCAATTCTTTGAAAATATCTCCTCCAAAGCTGGTCAAAACAAAAAAAAAGTTTTGACCAGTATGAAAATGATATCAACAAAAGAACCTTTGTGAGCATGCTTCAAAGACTCATAACTAACTACAGAAGTCATATGATAAAATGTCAAGTGGATATTATGAGCATCTACTTAATATGTCTAAATATCTAAAAAGTTTTAGTATTCAATATGAAAAAGCTATTGCAAAAGTAACCTCTTTTCAGTTTTTTTGTTATATGGATACAAATATAAGTGATACCAATACAGTAAGGCAGTTTTGTTATGGTATGAAAGTGTAGTAAATTAATTCACACAAATAAAGAAATAAACAAATGAATGATAAATGTTGAACATGTACAATGAAATATATTTTAGAAATCAATTAGGCCAGATAGGCCTTATAAATTCTAATCTTTTTCTTAACATACTGAATGACCATATTTATACTCAGAACTGATTCACCAGTAGGCAGTACAGATGTAAAAAAAAAATAAATGTGGATAGTGTCCACATGTGGACACAGATGATGCCCCCACTTGCATATCATATAGTTATAAAGGGACATAACTGAAGTGGTAAAAGTGACGCTACCCAAATTTGAACTTGATCCTAGTTTTGTGGTAATAAGCATTGTGTGCAAGTCTCATAACATTTGGTTGATGCCAACTTAAGTAGAGAACAGAAACTAAAATTTCAGCAATTTCTATTTGTAAACACGCAATAAATAATTATAACTCTAGAACGGTTGTGTATAAGTTTTATAACATTTGGAAGTTAGAGAACGGAAACGAAAAAATCAGCAATTTTTATGTTTACAAAGGGACATAACTCAAGAATGTTAAAAGTGTTGCCACCAAATTTCGTACTTAATCTGTATTATGTAATAATAAGCATTGTGTATAAGTTTCATAACATTTGGTTGAGGCAAACTAAAGTTAGAAAACGGAAACAAAAAATTTGTACTTGATCTAAGTTTTGTGGTAATGAATATTGTGTATAGGTTTCAAAATGTTTGGTTAGGGCAGACTTAAGTTACAGAATGGAAACTAAAAATTTTGCAATCTTTCAATTTATAAAGGGGCATAACTCAATAATGATTAAAGTGACACTACCCAAATTCAACTTGATTTGTGTTTTATCAGTGAAAGTCAAAATTAAACATTGCATTGTATAAAGCATTGATTGTAGCTGATTCAACTATAATCATGGACAAAGGAAGATAACTCCAATTAAAAAATTACTTGATATTTAGAAGAAAATAAAAATTTTGAAATTTTTCCATTTCTTAAGGGGCATAACTCTAGAATGGTTGAAGTGACGCCACCAAAATTCAAACTTGATCTGTGTTTTGTGGTAATAAGCATTTTGTATAAGTTTCATAACATTTGGTTGAGGCAAACTAAAATTAGAGAACGGAAATGAAAAATTCAGCAATTTTTCCATTTGTAAAAGGCATAACTCTAGACCGGTAAAAGTGACGCCACTAAAATTCATACTTGATCTGTGTTTTGTGGTAATAAGCATTGTGTATAAGTTTCATAACATTTGGTTGAGGCAAACTAAAGTTAGAGAACGGAAATGATAAATTCAGCAATTTTCCATTTGTAAAGGGGCATAACTCTAGAATGGTAAAAGTGACGCCACCAAAATTCAAACTTGCTCTGTGTTTTGTGGTAATAAGCATTGTGTACAATTTTCATAACATTTGGTTGAGGCAAACTAAAGTTAGAGAACGGAAACCAATTTTGGGACGTACGTACGTACAGACGGACAAGGGTAAAACTTAATGCCCCCTCCGATACGGCTGGGGCATAATAAAGTGTAACAAAAGAACTTAGCATCATATTGCTAGTAGCGCCAGTAGCATTGTTTGGTGAATTTGTGCTTCTTTTTTTTAGTTTGGCTAATGGACAAAAAATGTTTGGTTCAAATCTAAATAAAATGCTTTTATCTCCCTATTACTTACATTGTTCATAGAATGGATACTACTTTGACAATTCCTTGTACATGAGAGTTGTCTGTCAAATCTTTATTTCACATAGAATGAATTGCATAACAATGAACTGAGCTCAAAGCAAAGCACTTTAATAATACACTTAGACAATGAGCTCAATCCAGTGATATACTTTGTACTACAGGTCCTTCATGAACATCCTACTGGCCAAAACCATATCTCACAAACATGCCATACTACATGGTTGGATCAGAAGTCCTGAAATAGACATGAACTTTATTAACATATTTTAAGTATATACACCGGTTAAAACTTTCACAAATTTGTGGTAAAATTATTCAGTATCAAGCAACTATCAATCGCTTCATGCACAAATTGATATAGGTTGAGTACCCCTCTGTCAGAAATAAGAACATACCTCCACCTAATTTTAGTCAACTGATGAAGAAACATTCAAAACTATAAAATGTTATCTAATAGACTAGCTGCAATGAAATCCCAGTTTCCTAAAATGGTACCTAAAACTCAAAAGATTTTAAACTATGCATTTTAAATATTGCAAATATACATGCAATAATACTTCTCAAAAATTCGCTATATTTTTCCTCATTTTGTCTTTTGTTCGAGACTGTATATTGACCTCTAGATGTCTTTCAATTACATCCAGTTTGGCGTGGGTTGATGTTTGATTGTTGTACATGTTATATATCGACGTGGGATTTGTTTATATAAATTAGGCGTGAAATAATTTTGGTTAACTGAAATCCTTCAACTGACTTCCAAATTATTTGGTTAACTGAAATCATTTAACTTACTTCCAAATTAATGTTAATACTGAGGGAAAAAATTACATTGCTAAATAACCACTTTAAAACACATGCAAACTTTTTGAGAGGAAGGCAAAATGCATGTAACATCTATTAGATCTTTTTTTAAACCATTCTAAGCTACTGATAAGTGATAAAGTTTGTTAACTGTTACTTCCCTTCAAAAAGGGGGTTGCATTCACTTTACTACATATACATATAAATATAATCAACAATACTGAGTGCAACACCTAGGATAAATAGAGGATTGTTTTGCAAGAATAGTTGCTGAAATAAGCAGGCAATATTCAAAGTAGAATAAAAAATATTACAGGACTGTGTTTTAAAGTAATAAGCATTGTGCAGGGCTCACGTTACCATGCTACTGGGGCAACAAAGTCGCTTTCCCCGGTCGCCACTTCGCTTTGACCGACCTTCAAAAGTGAAATCTAGTCGCCCTGTTGTTTACAATACTCGCTTTCAGTCGCTTTCGTCATCGGCAATATTCAACATTTACCAAGTCGATGAAACAGCAATTTTTCATTTGAAACTCAAAGTAAAGAAATTCAAAGACGTAAACAATTTATTTTCTTTAAGAGGTTTAAGCATTGATTTTAAAGTTGGTTGCATGTTATTTTCATAAAGACAATTTTTTTATCACTTCTGGTATTTGTTACTCAATTGCAGATCATATCATTCTAACTTTCAGCAAAATAAGCTTGTTACTTCATTAGAACGTGATGAAAATAAAGATTTCTTGCTGTTGTGCAATACACTGTGCTGTTGCGCAATACTTAATAAATCTGTCGTCAGACTATAAACAAATAAAGTTCAATTAATTCCCAGTCATATTAGAAATTTATGAAACTGTAAAGGGAGCGTGCAACAATAGATATAAACAATTCACTTAAGTTTCATGAGAATTGCTGACAGCATTTTTGAGCTATTGTCCGAAAACTGGAAAATCACCCCTTTTTTAATGAATAAAACCTCATAACTCAGAAATGTAAAATGTAAAATTTATAAAATTTTAAACGGAGCTTACATCAATATAGATATAAACAATTCACCAAAGTTTCATACGAACTGCTGAAAGCATTTTTGATCGTAACTGGAAAATCCCCCCTTATTTCATGAATAAAACCCTGCAACTCAGAAAAGTTAAATGTAAAATCTAAAATATATAAAAATTGAAAGGGAACTCATGTCAATAGATATAAACAATTCACCACAATTTCTTGCAAGTTGGTGAAAGCTTTTATTGTCCGAAAACTGGAAAATCCCCGTTTTTTTAATGAATAAAACCCCATAACTCAAAAACGTAAAATCTAAAATTTATAAAAAACGAAAGGGAGCTCATGTCAATAGATATAAACAATTCACCAAAGTTTTATGCAAATTGGTTAAAGCGGTTTTGAGTAAATGTCCGACATGTTGACGACGGACAGACAGACAACGGTATACCATAGTACGTCCCGTAAACGGGCGTATAAAAATGACAGGGTGTCATACCACACCAAAACCTTCTGAAAGAAACACTAAAGTTGGCAAACAAATTTATTATTTTTTTCATTGACAACCCTGTATAACCTTGCAGCAGTATCGAGTCTACATGCATTACCTTGTATATTTCATGTACATTGAACTTAAAAATATGTGGTCATTGTCAAAGTTAGTTATGTCAGTTATAATTTACACATTTACTGAAACATGCCAGAGAAGTGCATGTACAAACTTTTGAATTTAATCTGCAAACTGGGAAAGCCATCCTTTTTTACGAATAAAATCCCACAATTTATTAAATTGAAAGGGAGCTTGCATCAATAGATATATATAAACAATTAACCAAAGTTTCATGACAAATAACAACTGCTTAAAGCATTTTCAAGTTAATGTCCGAAAACATGGAAATCCCCCTTTTTGAATGAATAAAACCCCTTATATTGTAACTGGATAATGTAAATTCTAAAATTCCAAAACAATCTAAAGGGAGCTCACATCAATACATAAATACAATCCCATATAACTCTGAAACGGGAAACCTAAAATTTATAAAATAATCAATTCACAACAGTTTCATGCAAATTGGTGAAAGCGTTGAAGAGTTGGTGAACAAAGCATTTTTAGAGTTAATGGGCATTAACATGAAAATCCCCCTTTTTTTATGAATAAAACCTCACATTTTGAAAATGTATATTATAAATTCCTAAAAATCTAAAAGGGAGCTCACGTCAGTAGATATAATCAATTCACCAGAGTTTCATGCAAATTGGTGATAATATTACGGAGTAAGTGAACAACATGCTAGAAACAGACAGATCAGGGCAGACAGACGGACAAAGGCATACCATAATACTTCTCATGAACAGGTGTATGAAAACTGCAGGGTACCATTCCAGGCCAACACCCTCTGAAGGAAACACTATAAGGGAGCTTCCTTTCCATTTTTATGGGGAAAAAAGGGGGGGGGGGGGCTACGATGAAAAAATTTTTTCCTGCCTTTTGATTTTTCACACTTTTTTTGTCCTGCCTTTTTTTCTATTAGTTTATCCCGACTTGTTTACATAAATTGTCATCCTGCCTTTTTTTTCATATTGTCTCATCCTGCCTTTTTTTCAAATTTCATCCTAGACCCCCCCCTCCTCCCCCCCCCCCCCCCCAAAAAAAAATCAAATGATAGCTCCCTAAGTTAGCAAACAAATTATTTTATTTTTACATTGACAAACCTGTATAACCTTGAAGCAGTATTAAGTTCATGTATTATCCCGCATATTATTACATGTACATTGAACTAAAACAAATTGTGGTCATTGTAAAAATTATAGTTTAGTTTACTTTTCCAATGCTTTCAATTTAAGATAAGGGCATTTTTGTCATTGGAATTGAGTTTTGTAGTCAGAGATTACTCTAACTTAGAACGACTGTTTTGCGCACCAGCTAGGGCAGTGGGACTTCAGCTGGTCCCATATCAGATAGATGATATTTGCCTGTCCGAAGTGGAGGCGACTGGATTCATATAAATCAAGCCTCAATTTATTCATTTTTCTCTTCATTTAAGTAAGTTTGATCAACCTGCCACCCGTTATCTTCTCATATTTGGACAGTTTTCACATTGACCCATCAATACTGGCATTTTAGAGGGTATGAATGCCCTTTACCGTCAGGCGTCAAACAGTCATTTTCGGTTACCGTTAGCATAAAATTGGTTAACATTTTACCGTGGTTCGTCAACATATCCTTATCGTGATTCGTCAGAGGTCTCAAATAATTATCGTTACCGTTATTTTTGTGGAAAAATTAATGTGATTCGTCAAAATCTATTTTTTTATCATCTTGAAGAAAGTATTTTATCCTCATGCACCAAAAATTACCGTTGACGTCGTTTAGCATGATTTTTTACCGTTATTCGTCATGAAGGTACCCCCATTACCACCCTCATTTTAACTTTCACTTTATAAGAATGTCACATGACCAACATTATGGGAACTGATTTATGCAAATGACCCATATTCCATAGAAAACATAATCTATATAAATCGAGCCTCAATTAGTTCATTTTTCTCTTCATTAAAGTAAGTTTAATCGACCTGCCACCCGCTATTTTCTCATATTTGGACAGTTTTCACATCGACACATCAATACTGGCATTTTTACTTTAACTTTAAAAGATTGTGACATGACCAACAGAAAAAGTAATTTACAATGCATTACATGTATGAGAGCTGATTTATGAAAATGACCCTTATTCAATAGGAAAACATAATCTAACACCTCGTTCATTTATGATGCAAATAAGCTGAATGGCTGTGTGTGTTCAATTTGAAAATAAAGAGTTAAAATGCCGGAATCGCAAAAACAGATGTTGGACACTAGAGTAATCTCGGACTATGAGTATGAGTTTTGGGCAATTTGTAAGGGGGAGGGGGGGGGGGGGGAGGGTTCAAGGAAAGCAAATGCTCATTAAATTATGCATGTATCAAAAATTGGGGGAAAATTACACAGAGTTGAGTCATTTTTTTGAAAAATTCACAACTACTGAACAGGAACAATCATATGGTACTTTTTTACCTATGAAACTATACTATGACATCTGTCGATGATCTGATATGCAAAACCTACAAACAGACACAGAAATATCATCAAATAGTGAAATAAAAGATTGATTGCACTTGTATGGATAGTTCCGACACGTGTTATATGGGGAGCCCGTTTGTTTACAAATAATAATGTCACGTGATCACGCACTGACCGTCACAAATTTTTATCACACAATATTACTGTACTTACACAATTCACAAATGCATAACCCATTTATCTTGCGGACATGCAATGGGAATGTGCACGGTTATCAAAAGCTACAAAAATATTGCATGTACAGTTAATGAAGAAGTTATTTCATCAAATAGATAAAGATTTTCACTCATGATACAAATCGACTGGGTGTCATCGACATCGGGGATAATTGATAAATGGGATTAAATTGACCGCCAAGAAGGTGTAGAGAGCCACCTCTGGAGAACCTTAACATTAATAAGTAATACTCACCAAAATTTCTCTATAATTAACGCTATTTTCTGTTGGAAAATTTCAGAAAGATGCTGATAAACTTATTTGGTGACACAGATTATTTTCTTGTTTTGGCGCGAAATATATTCTTACTCTTAATGCTTGACGTAACAAAATTTGTATAGAATTATATTTAACTAAAGTTCAGCGTAAATATGCAAAAGCATGACAATACATTAATAATAAAATTTGTAAATATTTCTGTAAAAGAACAAAATTTTACTTTACCAGTATACTTCACTTAGAATTACATTTGAGCGCAAGAAAATCTCTATGTGAATTGGCTCGGGGTCGAAGTTCAACATTTCAACGGAAATTTTTGCGTGTACTTGCGTTGCTTTAGATCAAGGCCACAGCTTTTCAACCAATCGGGGAATGTTTACTTGGGGCATACATCTATTTTTACTGCAGGTTTCGACATGTTTAAATCGGGATTATAGAAAATTGGAATGTTGTTGGTAGATACAGAACAGAAAATGATGAACACTTTCAGCAAAAGATAGATCGGGGGTCTGTGAATTCACATTATTTGTACAACTCTCCTTACTCTTGGGAAGCGTGTGCTTTACATCGAGGCTTGCGTTGCTTTACATCGAGGCTTTCGTTGCATTACATCGACGCCATAGTAGTTCAACCAATCGGGGAATGTTTATTTGGGGCATACATCTATTTTTACTGCAGGTTTTGGCATATTTTAATCGAAATTAGAGAAAAATGGAATGATGTGAGGAGATATAAAACAGAAAATGATAAATATTTTTAGCAAAAGATGAATTGGATCGGGGTTCTGTGTATTCAAATTATTTGTACAACTCTCCTTACTGATGGCAAAAAATGGAATTTCCGTGACCTAAATGGTTCGCGAAAATTAATATTTTTATATATATATAGTAAATAGCGTTGTCATTTTAATATCAAAAATTTATGAATGCAATGTTTTTCTAATATAACTGCGATAGTTTTCTCATATAAAATGAATACGATAACAGATCATAACACGTCACAATGCATGTCAAGAAAACCGCAGACATTCACTAAAATTTAGTACCTGTAACAAAATTAAAGCTTAGTATACATGAATTAATCATTTCGAAAATGTTGCTTGACCCTATTGATAGCAGGGGCGTAGCTATGTATTCAGTCAACTGTAGGCACAAATCGGCAGGGGGTCTGGGGCCGCTTAATGCCCCCTACAGGTCCAGGGCAGAGCCCTCGTAAGGGGTTCAGGGGGCAAAGCCACCCTACGGAAAACGGTTTTCAGCATTTTAGTAGCAACATTTTGTGTACAAAAATATTAAATTTACTAGTTATTTTATCATGATAATATACATGAAGAAAATTCAAAGAAATATGAACAATTTTACAATAACATCTGACTAGTGAAATAAATCACGCAGTACAATCGGAAATAAAAAAATATATATATTTACAATATATATATATGCATTTCTCAGTGTAGACCAGCGTAGCCCTTTAATTAAGCAGTGCATTCTGTTTGGTATTTTCATATCAATTCCTTTCTGATTGAGGATAGTTGATATATACGTTACAGCTAATTTCCTAATGCATGTAGAGCAAGACTTTAGTTAGCTTGCTTGCTTTGTTTGTATATTGTACAATTGTAACTGGTTTAACGTTCAATCAAATTAAAATATAAAATATACAGGTTTAATTATGCCTATATATATTGTTTGAAGATGTCAATCTTAATTACAAAGCTTGAGTAAACGTTTATACAAACAAAGCAAGCAAGCCAACCAAAGTTTTACTCTACAAGTATTAGGAAATTAGCTGTAATTGATAGTACATTGACGATCATTCATTAAATAAAATAGGCACGTAAACATGATCCCTATATAATAATACTATCCTTTGGCTAGACATCAACCACCAATCTTTTGATTCTTAAACTTTCAACCCAGCAATACAAACACATACACACACAGTCGATGCCTAATTCAGAAGTTCTGTTCTGTTCCCACTATCGTAACAAAATTCAAGAAATTCATATTTTCTGATATCCTCGACTGTAAAATCCCTACCTGCTTAGTAATTTAAATAATTGTGGTCATTACACGTAGATCTGAGAGTACTCGAAATTATTGGAAGCTAGTGAGTGATTGATTGCTAAAAGTCCAGTGGCAAATATTTATGCATGTTTAGGACAGAAACAAATTTACAATAAATACAACAGGTAGCTAGGTCCTGCAATAGGGGTCGTCCAGGACAAGGTCTGGAAATTTGGAAAAGCCATGCATTGGAAAATGAGGGTTTATTGGATAGGATCAGAAATTTTGCCTTTCAGTAGACCACCTACGAACCCCTCAAAGAGTGGAATTCTCTCTAGACTGGGGTTTACTCTCCCAATGCCGACCAGACGTGACTGCGTATTCATACATCTTGCACAGCCAAACGGACGCCCAACTTTGGCACGGGTTTTATTGTAGGTCGGATGAAGACCAAGTGGAAAGCTAGTTGAAAACTAACAACAACTAATTAAAAAAATCATGTGTCTAAGTTGGGGTTCATTCAAGTATTTGTTGATAGAAGTGAAATGATCTGAACCAAAGTTCTAGTTTATAGTTTCTGTATAAGGTGAAATATAATAACATTCAATTATATCCAATACTCCATTCACTAAGGATGATAGACCAGGTTTGTAAATATAAATCAACATGCAGACATCTTATACGTTCGGGTATTTCACATCCAATATTGTATGGTAATATTCTTTACAAAGCACAAAGATATCGGCATTCACCTCAAAAGCTAACCAAACCTGAAAACAGACTTATTCGGAAAGGATATAGTTACGATACTGTTGTCAAGTCATTAAGGATATTGCATATTTTGGTATTAATTTTGATTTACTCATAAGGTCTTTGCATCGGAAATAAACACATTTATTCTAAAACCAGTTATTGGCATGATACGGGTTATGTTCTTCTCGTATATCTTATGATGGTATGATACTAAACCCCTTACGAGAGGGATTGTACTTGATTTCCATGTGGTGAAGACATAATCTTTCAATCAGTTTAATTGAGGTCTGGAGCTGGCATGTCAGTAACTGCTAGTAGTCCTTTATTAATTTATGTATCATTGTCATTTTGCTTTGTTTCTTTTGTTATCTATTCTGACATCGGACTCGGACTTCTTTTGAACTGAGTTTTGAATACTGTGCGTATTGAATACTGTGCATATTGCTATGTGTTTCCTTATTCTACATTGGCTAGAGGTATAGGGGGAGGGTTGAGAACTCACAAAACATGTTTAACTCCGCCGCATTTTTGCGCCTGTCCCAAGTCAGGAGCCTCTGGCCTTTGTTATATATATATATATATATATAGTCTTGTATGTTTTTTTAATTTTAGTTCATTTATATGAATTGGAGTTTAGTGTGACGTCCATTTTCACTGAACTAGTACACAATTTTATTTAGGGGCCAGCTGAGGACCACCTCCGGGGACGGTATTTTCTCGCTGCGTTGAAGACCCATTGGTAGCCTTCGGCTGTTGTCTGCTGTTTGGTCGGGTTGTTGTCTCTTTGACATATTCCCCATTTCCATTCTCAATTTTATAGTGTACACATGGCATTCTATAAAAGAAGAAGAAGAAGATGCTTTATTTCCATCAAATGGGCTCACAAGGAGCATAATATAATATCATGATAATATTATTTTTACAAATATAATGAACAATACAGTATACATAGTTACAAACACAAATAAGAAACAACAGTTTTCACATATTCGTATATATATAGGAGTATATATAAAAAACCTTCGTCTCAGGCACACCTCTAGAGAGAAACAAAAAAAAAGAATTCTGTGAGTAGGCTAAATATATCTAGCTTAACTGCAGGAGGCACCAAGGGACGGTGCTATATGGCATGGTGGGTGCATATTAAAATGTGTATCGGGCCTGACATTAATATGATTAATGATATGGTAAGATATTGTAAGAAGTTGCACATAACTGGCATGTCATCCTCGTGCCTGGTGCAGAGGAGTCAGCACTATTTAAAGTGACACAACTGCAAGAGGCACCAAGGGACAATGCTAATTGACCTGCCAAAGTGCACATATTACGAAAAGATAAAGTATTACCAGTTTAATCTATAATTATCAAAGAGTTTTGATGACTTCACTGGCGTGCATCTACAGTAACGTTGTTTATTTTCCATATCGGTTTTATTTTAGTAAATTTTCAATATGAATTGGATTTTGAATAAAACTACATGATTCACACGCAAAAAAAGTATATTCACCGCGCAAAACGTAGCGTGCTTTTACATGTAAAGTTCAGATAAACTCGTTTGATGTACATATGGTTTGGTAGATAAATGTCAAAACATACAGTTTCTCTCTCTGAATACGGAATAAAACAATTACTGTCTTTTGTTTCGGTAAATATGTGGTTTAATTGACTTTTGAAAACAGAAATTCACTTCGGCCGTTGGCCTCAGTGAATATCATTTTTTCAAAAGTCAATAAAACCACATATTTACCTCATCAAAAGACAGTAATTGTATATCATTAGTTTTTCTTTTATTTGTGAAAAAATTATTTGTAGGCACGTGCCTTAAGTGCCTAGCGGCAGCTACACCCCTGGATAGTTGACAGTGTAAAAACCAGTTTAGTCCATTGTTTTCGATCATATGCTTTTACCGACTAATTCTATTTGAATTGATCGTGCAATGGCGGAATTTAAATGCGGCTACTGTAAATAGTCTACCGACCTATTAGATTCTAATATATAGGTCACACTGCTATTCACATGGTTAATATCGAAATAGACAAAAAAAATATCAGTACTTAAAAGAAGAACAAAACATTCATTCAAACAATCCAATTCAATACGGTTCCCAATTACACGATCGTAATGAATATTCAAATGGAAAAATAAATATTCCAAACAAAGAAAATTGTACACATAATGATGTCCCGAACTTTGAAGATACCAATTGAGCAGCCTTAGACTATAAATTAAACAACTTCAGATACCACGAATGAAAAATCTTATCAAACAGAAGAGGTATTTATTATTAACATAGAAAAAAATATTGAGAAGGAGAACAGTTCTTGTTGGATATCAAAGACTTTTCCCATTCGCAATTCGATATCTCTATGCACATAATCAGCTTGCCGCTTGGACGCTCTTTTACATCGCGATGACCGTGAGGGCATCCAATGCATTGTTGCTACAGAGATTTTACTTTCGTTTTTGACTGGTAACCGATCGTATAAATGTGAGGACATTTTTTAGTGCAAAATAACAATTCTTATCGCTTGTTATAAATTCATTTATTCAATGAATACTCATAAAAATATTTTTTTTAGAACACAAATTAATAATATGTAAATGTTTTGACGTTAGAAATATATATATATATATATATGTAATGAAAAAAAATCATTAATATCTATGCACACGTACAGAAAAATTATGTAAACACACGGAAGAATATCTCAAGAACGTTTTGCGGGAAAATATGAGTGCCTACTAAAATCCAATCGATTAGATAAATCGAATTATAACAGAAAAGTGTCTACCATGCACTTGCACTGCACTATTATTAAAATAGTAGAATAGAATGATATACAAATGGATGAAAATTATATATACATGTAACTGTTATATACGAATATTAATATAAATTAATATATAACAACAAACCAGAGTATACTGATTTGCATCACTACAATATAATAGTTATTACGGCGAGGTTGAATTGCCTGTCATTTATTCACCATTTACGCTCGAACTTGTCTCAGAAAAAAATATATCTCGGTACATTAACCTCACTTTCAGGTATAGCGGTATGATTTTTTTCTGAGACAAGTGCTTGTGACCATCCACAAGAACTTGCGGTCATCCGGTGTTCAGTACTTCAGTACTTCAATTTTCAGAAGCCTTGCCAATAAACTTCTTCCTTTTAACAACATATCGTATCAGTTATTTCTTGATGTAGTTACCTGCAGGTTCACTACTGAAAATGGATGTGCAATGCGAAACAATGAAGTAGTCAGACGGTTTTGGAGGACTGGAAAGCAGTTATTTAAGGGGAAATTTTAAAGATTTATAGATATAAGAAGATGGGCTATGAGTTCGAATGAGACAACTTTCAATCAAAGTAACAATTTGTTAAAAGTAAACCATTATAGATCAAAGTACGGCCTTAAACACGGAGCCTTGGCTCACACCGAACAACACGCTATACAGAACCCCCCAAAATACTAGTGTTAAACCATTCAAACAGGAAAGCCAACGGTCTAATTTGTATAAAAAACGAGATTCAAAAGTACAGGTCAGATTTTGTCGAATCATTCTGAACGAGTACAGTATGATTCATCTTTGGCACAAGTTAGTTTCATTGTTACCAATAAAGGAAGTCTTCCATGCGTGTGTTGGGAGAATATCGAATATATATTGTTTCGATGCGTTCATTAAGAAATTTAATAGATGTTATATACGTGAACAATAATTTTGATACTTAGCTATTTAATTACGACATTGTTTATGAAACCCTTATTTGGTTACTTTTGCTTCCAAAACTAATTAAGAAACTTGAAAGATGTTACCAAAAACAATTTGAATTTAAGAATGGCCTTAAAACTGCTTATTAAAATTGAGAATGGAACATTATTAACATCAGTACAATACTACTCATTGAATATTGACATAAGAAAAACACTGCTACCATATTTTAAAAGTATCGCATTGATATTAGAATTTATAGCATTTGTTTATTTATGTACATAAGAAAAACACAGCACTTCAAATTTTACACGGACTTAAACCTTTGCTTTTAACTAACTTCTGAATGTATATTTAGACTTAATTGCTGTTTATATTTGAATAATTCTTATATGATTTGCATATTAGGGAATACGATGATATGCTTGGTCGAGACGACTTCCGGTAGTTGATCTTGACGTTGTTTATTTTTCGATAGACGACGTTGACCTAGGTTGGTTCCCTCCGTAAAATATTCAGTATGACTTCGGTATATACAAATATTAACGGTCGGTATGAGCTAATGATGACCCTGAACTTGAACGTTTCGGTTCCTGGTTTGTCAACGTCGATAAACGGTACCAGTTAAAAATGTCGTCTGCGTCTGTAGACGACGTTTCTGTGATTTTAAATAGAATGAACTCAGTTATCATTCAATACAAATCACTATATATATATATGTGTGGTATCAATTTATTAACCTTGCTTTTTGGCAGTGAATTAATTACATTTGTACTACATAAAATGGAATTACTACAATTGATGGGTTAATATCTATCTTCTTATATACTTCATTTATTACATTTACATTACAGTGGCGTAGCTACCATTGACGCAACGACGCACTTGCGTGCACAAACGAAATGGCCCCCCAAAAAAATCATAATTAAAAAATCATAGCAGTCAAAAAAAGAAAGAGTGCGATTGACTGTCACTTTGTATATATAGATGTTTCAACTTGTCAGAAAGGTTTCCGTGTTTTCTATCAGTTCAGTTTTGTTGTGCGTACATCGGTATATACAATTTTTAGACCATCCACTAATTTAAAACGAACTACGAGATCATCTTGTCAATTCGGAAGAACGTTTTCTTGCCCAGATGCTTCTTTCAAACAATCTGAAAAGTTTGAATCGGGACCATCAAACTCGCATATTTCGCGCCTACGAGTCCGATCTTCAATCAGAAGATCAGTTTCTTCTCAAAATTACAAGGTGGGTTGCGCGATGGGATATTTATCCATCTGAGAAACCAGACATTGAACATTGAAGATGACGCCGAAAGAACTTTGCCCAAATATATTCTGTATTCTGCAAATACTTCTCACCATGCCACCCTCAACCTCTACTTCTGAACGCTCTTTCAGCGCTCTGAAACGCGTAAAAACGTATCTGAGATCGACCATGGGACAAGAAAGACTTTCTTCACTTGCACTGCTGCACGTTCATTCTGATTTTGACATTGACACTAAAGAAGTTATTGACAAGTTTAACAATGCTAGGCAAATGAAAATGTTACTCTCCTAAAGGACCTCGGTTGTTAACTTCAGTCTTACATACGGTCTTTCATACGAACGTCACATTCATATATCACCAAATTAAAAATTGATTGTTTGAATTGCTTTGTTTTCGTATGTTAACATATATGTCATGAGAGGATCCAGTTCTCTAGCCCTTTCTTTCTTTGAAGCATATTAAATTGGCGAGCATTGCAAAGTTTTTAGAATTTTTTAGTCAGTTTTAGGTCTTAGATTTGATATACTAGTATAGCAAAACACTCAACTGTGCATACTTCACTTCAAAATTAACCATCTTAGATCGAAAAAAGATTCATTTTCTGTAAAAAAGGATCCAAAATTTTTTTTCGCCTCGCTCCGCTCGGCGAACTTTTTTTGCCTCGCTACGCTCGGCAACTTCTGCGTGCAGATCATTAAAAGTCTAGCTACGCCACTGCATTAAATATATTGAACAATATCTCTATCAATACATTATTATTACATCTTCATTATTTCAATTCACATGACTAAAACTAGTAAAAGTACATTTGAAAATGGTAATAAACAATCAATGAACATAAGCACATTTTGAAATAAATTTTAATAACTGTACAATTCAACATGTACTTCTTCTAAATATTTCAGACTGCACTTATTGTGCAAAGATCAACTGACGGTGATGCAGGAATTAACTATATCATATCTCATCCTGAGCATATTGTTCATCCTGAGGTTAAAAAGATCCTCATGAAAAAGAATATTGCTAGTTGTGTATGTACTAATATACTAGCATTATTTAAAATAAAAATGAGACATATATATATAGATATAAGAAGATGTGGTATGAGTGCCAATGAGACAACTCTCCATCCAAGTCAAAATTTATAAAAGTTAACCATTATAGGTCAAAGTACGGTCTTCAACACGTAGCCTTGGCTCACACCGAACAGCAAGCTATAAAGGGCCCCAAAAATTACTAGTGTAAAACCATTCAAATTGGAAAACCAACGGTCTAATCTATATAACTAGAGGCTCTCAAGAGCCTGTGTCGCTCACCTGTATCTACTGATGCTTTGGAAATCATATAAAATAAGGTTAAAATCATAATTAATAGTATAAGATATTAGATATTATAATCATGGATATCTAAGATAATAACAAAAAACAGCAATTTTTTTGTAAAATTACTAACTCAGGGGCAGCAACCCAACAGCAGGTTGTCGGATTCGTCTGAAAATTTCAGGGCAGATAAATCTAAATCTGATGAACATTTTTGCCACCTGTCAGATTTGCTCTAAATGCTTTAGAGTCAGAGATATAAACCAAGAATTTCAATAACGGCCGGGTATCAGTCTAACGTTGACCGAACTTCTTTTCGTAACCAATGTAAATAAGATGGCGGCGATAAAAACACCGACGTTGACAAAATTTATTTTCACTGCACGTTGATCGCGTTAAATTAAATAATCAACACAAAAACATTCGTTTGAATGATAATAAGAGTTTTTGTAGTTTATTTTTTTTATCAGATTGCAAATTTCATTGAGTACATATTTTTGCAATAACCAACAAATATATTCATGCGCAAGGCCTATTCAATGACACAAATATACAATTTACGTGTGATAGAGGTTACGAGTGTGGAAACATATATTCCTTATCTCCAATTTTAAAGAATTATAAGGATTAAACGCCCTTTTAAAGGAATTTATTGATGTATAAACTGGACCAAGTCACTCACAAAACATATCATAAAAGTCCTTCGGACTTGTATTTGTTTGTGAGTGAATTGGTCGAGTTTATACACCAATAAATTCTTTTAAAAAGGCGTTTAATCCTATAACAATTTGTTTTAAAATTCATATTTTCTTAATTTTTCGTTGCCAAAAACTACTTTTTCCGCATGGAATGTCTGCATATTTACAATTCATATTAGACAATATCGCTATTTGATATAAGAAACGTTTTTATCGATTCGCTTCTTCCATAGACTGGGTTTCAACAATTGAAATTTGTCTGTACAATATATGTCAAGTTACCTGCATTTTATTCATTATAGATTGTGTTTTAGATAAATTGAGACGTAGACATAATGATGTAAGGCTGTCGCTGCTTTTATCTGTTTACGCAGTGGATGCGAAAATGAGAAATTTATCGTTTACATGAGGCACCGACTTTTGTATGCAATTGAAAAATATCTATTTACTCCCAATAAACTGTTTGTCCAGAACCCCTTTGTCACTTATTGTCTTTGCACTACACATGACGTCATAACGTTCAATATTTGCAATGACGTCATTTCGTTCAAGATTGCAAACAGCAACATGAACAGCAAGAAAAAAAGAGCAATCAGATGTTTGGTGGCAGCACTTGCCTTTAAGAAGGCCTCTACAAAAAACAAAAGGATTTTTGGACAAAACCCTGGCTAGGCAGGAGAAATCAGCTTGGCGTGTGTAGGACCCTGCTACAAGAGCTAAAGAATGAAGATAGTGATTCTTTTAGAAATTTTCTAAGATGCAGTCCTCAACAATTTTTAACATTGTTGAATTTGATCACAGACAAAATTGCAAGCAAGGCGACAAATATGAGATCCCCAATTCAACCAGAGGAAAGACTTGCAGTAACTCTTAGATACCTAGCTACTGGCAAGTATTTTTAAAAAATCGAAGAACATTGTTTATTTCCATGCTGCAATTTGCCTGTTATAATAAAACAGTTAACAAAATACATTAAAAAAAACAATATAAGTAAAATTGTTAACAAAGTTTAATCGTCCAAATTTATCATACTTTATGAACATGTAGTTTAGATTCTTTATATGATGATTATACCATTCTATTTATAGAAATGTTAACAGTTCTGTCACACGGCTCGTTATCAAGCTTTTAGGACAATAAGGGTAAAGCATTAGAAGAAAATCGAATAAAACAAAATATTGGCCAATATACTTTTTTTTTTTTTTTTTTTTTTAACGACATTATATATTTATTCACCAAATATGCTTGTTACATTGTTACACCAAGAAACCAAGCTATTCTTGATGTATCCTGTTATATTCCACTGATTACCCAGGTTAATAATCAGCTGCTGGTATATATGTATATATTATAATAATATGTATAAATTTCTTGAAATACAATTGTACAACATTTTAATGCATTATGTTTTATTCTATTCAATCGTCTAAACTTCTTTTTAGTGACTTCAGTATTGGATTAAATTTCATTGTTCTGTTTTCGTTATATCTTTTAATGTATTCTTGAACAAAAATTTGATAAACATTTACATTTGTCAATTTCTGATTAGATACATAATATGATTTGTATATAGAAAAACCTAAAATTGTTAGGAAATTATTATAATTCAGACCAAAATAATTTTTGTCACAAATTTTATATCCAAAGATTAATTGTTTTAACGATACTCTAAAATTTAAATTTGATTTTATCATTAACTCATAAATACTTTTCCAAAATTTTTCTAAAAATCTACAAGAAATGAAAAAGTGGTTATAATCTTCTTCTTCGTTACATACATTGCATAGACCGTCATTCTTCTGTTTCCATTTAAACAATAAGTGTTTTGTTGGTAATATATGAATTGTAAAAACTTTTTTTCTTGCATTATTATAAATATATATTATCTTATGTTGAATCTATCTTAATAATATTTCGTTGTATTTATCTTATAGGTGAAAGTTTTCGTAGCCTCAATTATTCGTTTAGAATTTCCCTGTCCACCATCAGTAAAATTGTACCAGAAGTATGCGAGGCGTTGTATTTGTCCCTTAAAGACAATTATTCGAAGGTTTGTATAGTTAGCAATATTTGTCATAAAAACTTGTTAGAGCATTAACATAATACATGGTACCAATTGTATTTAAAACAAGAGGCTCTCAAGAGCCTGAATCGCTCACCTGTATTTCAGAGGAGAAGATTTTTAAATGTTAGCAAACTTGATGAACAAATTGTGTAAAATTGTCTTTAAAGGGCAATTACTCCTTAAGGGGTCAATTGACAATTATGGTCATATTAACGTTTTTGTAGATCTTACTTTGCTGAACATTATTGCTGCTTACAGTTTATATATATCTATAATAATATTCAAAATAATAACAAAAAACTGCAAAATTTTGTTAAAACTACCAATTCGGTGGCAGCAACCCAACAATGGGTTGTTCGATTCGTCTGAAAATTTCAGAGCTGATAGATCATGACCAATTGAACAATTTTACCCCATGTCAGATTTGCTCTAAAAGCTTTAGTTTTTAAGATATAAGCCAAAAACTGCATTTGACCCCTATGTTCTATTATTAGCCATGGCGGCCATTTTTGTCGATGGATCAAAACTTCGGATACAATTTATAAACTAAACACCCTAAGGAACATTTAGTTAAAGTTTGAAGGTAATTGGCCCAGTAGTTTCAGAGGAGAAGATTTTTGAAATAGTTTACGACGACAGACGACGGACGACGACGGACGCCAAGTGATGGCATAAGCTCACATGGCGCCCTTCGGGCCCCGGTGAGCTAAAAAGAAGATGTGGTATGATGGCAAAAGAGACAACTCTCCACCACAGACCAAAATGACATACAATTTAACAAATAAAGATCACCACACAGCCTTCAACAATGGCCTAAACACATACCGCATTGTCAGCTACTAAAGGCCCCTGAATGACGAATGTAAAAAAAATCAAACGATAAGTAACGGCCCGATTATGCAGGCGGAAACCCGTTTGAAATATAACAAAAGAATCGAAGCTCATTGTTAGAGAAGGCGATAAATGCTTACTGTAATGTTTACAATAGTAACACAATTTTTAAAAGTTATTAAAAACAAATAAAATGACAATTTTCTGCTCAATTGCGAAGTATTTTATTTTAAAAACACCATTTGCATAAGTTTTCAATTTGTCTGTTACATAGTTTAGCAGAACAATTAGATATCAAGTCGACGACATGGGTATCTATCAAGTTGGATGTAGAAAATGCATAACCTCCGATTTTGAAATTTTTTTTACCACGGACGGAGAAAATATCAATCTATTCGTTCAGTAATTTTCGTGTCTGCCCTTCCATTATGTGACTAAAGAAAAAATTCCCAAAAATGGGTAACAATTGTATCGAAAAGAAAAAATCGAGTGCACCTTTTTATGTTAGGGCGTGTTTGAGTTGAATATTTTGTCTTGAAAACGTATAAAACAAGAGTATTTGATACATCATCTCGCTATATCAAGGCTACAGGTTGACTTTATAACATCAAAAATTCACAGTACTAAAAGATGAAATACATCAACAAACGACAACCACTGAATAAGAGGCTCCTGACTTGTGACAGTTTGTTTTCCCCACTTTTCACAATAACAGTTTGAAATGTAAAATGATCACTTACACTGACTAGAAGACAAGATTCTTAGCTCTATCATGAATACATCATTAGCTTTTGAGATGAAGAACTACAATCAATTCTTGGTCCTTGGTTTTTGTCAAATGTAACGGTTTGGATATCCTTTCTTTTATATTGCGGACTATAATTGCTTCCGTAATAAAGATATTTAAAAACTGCACCGAAATATTTTATTACACTTTTATTCCCAGGTCTGCAATTAGGTTGTGTTGGTATTGGTTTTATGTATTATAATAGATTTGTACTAATATTTTGTAATTTAAAATAATTTAAAATAAGAACAATTTTAATTTTATGGTCAGTTTTGGTCTTACATTTTTTTGGTACTACTACTTAATACAATATTGGAAATGATCATTTACTAGAAAAATATCTCTTGACAGCTAATCCTTAACCATGCAATAATTTCACACCTTTTACTAAACTTCATGTTGATTTCGAAGACTAAAGTCTTGATATTTCAGCAAAAGGCAAAATTTAAGAAAACAAAAAAGACAAAAAACATGAATTTCATAAGCAAATATTTAAAGTTCCGTATATACGTTTGGTCCACTGGTGTCATTCGGTTCACCACTCATGGAGCAACTGGGAGATTGGTACTGTCGTTGGTACTGAAACTGTGGGTTATAAAGACTGCAAATTTTCATCAAAATTTCATTACGGGATCAAAACTGTATCGTATGCCCTTAAGCTTTCAATGGCTTGGAACATCAATTGGTCTTCAAGCTTAACTTTAATCTTTTTCCCATCGGAAGTTGGTTGTTTGGCCTTTTGGGGTGACGGGCTTACGTCTGAATCATCCAACACTTCTGTACTCTCGTTCAATAATGTTAAGTTCTGAGATATGGAAAAGTTAATTGTAAATAAAATAGTTATGGTACTAGTAAGTTGTTGTTATATTCGTTCAACTTTCAAAATATTTTAAAATATTGAATAGATATCTTATAAAGTAAAAGAAATATCAAAGGTAATTATACCTTTACAAACCATATCTTCTTAAGTTTATTGTCGAGCCTGCGACTTTTGTCGCAGAAAGCTCGACATAGGGATAGTGATCCGGCGGCGGCGGCGTTAGCTAACTTCTTTTAGCTTTATATTTTAGAAGGGGGAAGACCTGGATGCTTCATTCTTTGTATATAGATGCCTTATGTTACGAAGTTTTCGTCAGTCACATGTCCAATGTCCTTGACCTCATTTTCATGGTTCAGTGACTACTTGAAAAAAATGTTAAGATTTTTTGTAATGTTAAATTCTCTCTTATTATAAGTAATAGGATAACTATATTTGGTATGTGCGTACCTTGCAAGGTCCTAATACCCGTCCATATCTCAGATACTATAAGCAATAGGTCTAGTATATTCGGTGTATGGAAGGACTGTAAGGTGTACATGTCTAGCTGGCAGGTGTCATCTGACCTTGACCTCATTTTCATGGTTCAGTGGTCAAAGTTAAGTTTTTAAGTTTTGGTCTGTTTTTCTAATACTATATGCTATAAGTCAACTATATTTGGTGTATGGAAATATTTTATGATCTACATGTCAGTCGCGCAGGTTTTATTTGACCTTGACCTCATTTTCATGGTTCAGTGGTCAAGGTTAAAATTTTGAGTTTTGGTCTTCTTTTCTAATACTATATGCAATAGGTCAACTATATTTGGTGTATGGAAATATTTTATGATCTATATGTCAGTCGCGCAGCTTTTATTTGACCTTGACCTCATTTTCACAGTTCATTGCTCAGTGTTAAGTTTTTGTGTTTTGGTCTGTTTTTCTTAAACTATAAGCAATAGGTCAACTATATTTGTTGTATGGAAGAATTGTTAGCTGTACATGTCTGCCTGGCATGGTTCATCTGACCTTGACCTGATTTTCATGGTTCATTGGTCAATGTTTAGTTTTCTTGGTTAATGTTAAGTTTATGTGATAGTTGTAATAAAGCTTTATATTTAGGACTATCAACATAATATCAATGATTAGTAAAGAAGGCGAGACATTTCAGCGTGTGCACTCTTGTTTTAATAGGTTGTTAGTGGCTTTTAACTACCTGTCAGTAACTGCGAGTACTCTAAGATCTGTACTTAGTTTCCTTATGTTGTTAGAATATACAAGTACGGCCACTTCCACCCTGTGTTTTTGTTAGATGTATTTTTATTTGTATCCATCTGATGAGCTAAACCTTTTTCAACTGATTTTTATAGTTCGTTCTTATGTTGTACTGTTACACCACTGTTCCAGGTTAGGGGAGGGTTGGGATCTCGTTAACATGTTTAACCTAGCCACATTCTGTATGTATGTCCCTGTCCAAAGTCAGGGGCCTGTAATTCAGTGGTTGTCGCTTGTTGGTGTGTTACATATTTGTTTTTCGTTCATTTTTTTGTACATAAATTAGGCCTTTAGTTTTCTCGTTTGAATTGTTTTAACATTTGTCATTTCGGGACCTTTCATAGCTGACTATGCGGTATGGGCTTTGCTCATTGTTGAAGGCCGTACGGTGACCTATAGCTGTTAATTTTTGTGTCATCTCTTGTGAAGAGTTGTCTCATTGGCAATCATACCACATCTTCTTTTTATACGCCCGTCAAAATTTTGACGGGACGTATTATGGTATACAAATGTCCGGCGTCCGTCTGTCCATCTTCCGGCGTAAGTTTTCGTTCTTTCTTGCTGTGTGGAAAAAAAATCTCAAACAAGAAAAATTGTTCCAAATTTTTTATAATCTATTGTTCATGAACAATGTAAAATGCTTTTTTTAAAGGCGATTTATTTATCAAAGACAAACTATGAATCGTATAAATGAGCTTTGATTTAGGGACGACATCAAAAGTTCAATGTAAGATAAAAAAAAAACTTAATTCAAATATTTGGGGGTGGGGTAAAAAGTGCTGCAAGTTTTGTTTATTTGACATCGATTTTACATATATCTGTATTGGTCAATCAACTTGATTTTTCCCAAATTAAGTTAAGAGGGGGTTGGGGTCAGTGAAAAAACCATGTGAATTAAGTTTGTTTATCCTACATTGAACTTTTGATGTCGTCCCTTATTGTCCTGTGAATTTTTATCCATGACTTAATTCAGGCAAATTTTTTGCCTTTCTTGCACTGTTAAAAATAAGGACAGAGGGACATCAGATATGAATACTGTTAGTATTAAATCGCACTGATAGCAGTTACAAAATTATAGATAAGTGAAAATAAGTTGAAATATGAAAGAAAACTTTCAAATAAGTATAACTCCTAAACACACATAAAAAGGGAGACCCACTATAAAAGCGCTTGCGACCTAACTCACTTAATGATGATGTCTTTAGTTGTTGCAATTGATAAATCTTCACTTATCAATCAGAGAGAGAGCTCTACTTATCAATACCAATAAAAATATATTTTAACTGTTGAATGACTTATTCTTCAATTATTTAGTCTTAGAATTTGTATCTTTAATTTTCACCAATTGTCTAAATTTGATTTATTGAACCTTTTTGTCTGCTTACGCCTTACCTAACTAAAGATGATTTAGATATGTTAAGCCGTTTTTACATAAAACATTTAAAAAATTAAAAACATCTAGCTTATAAGTTATTTCTTCAAAGACATATATACCATCATTTTAAAGCAAACTTATTTGTCCACGGCATAAATGAATGATTGTACTGAAATGAATGAATATATATAGCCCATTGTTAGAAAGCTGGACAAACTTTTGTTTGCTGGTGTTTATATGATTATAAAAACACAGCTGGTATTATGCCATATAATTTCATTACTAATAGTGATTAAAATGCGTAATCTACGGTTCGGTACCAATTTCGTCGTCAGTGCTAATGAAAATATTAAATTTCTTGGTAACAAGGATGTCATATAACCTCCTAGATGGTATTTTAAAAGATATATGAACATCAAAACTCATGAGATACGTTTTATGAGTGTTTGTTAAAAAATGTCATTCAAGATCAATTAACAAAAACTATGGATTTTTTCCCTAATTTTTCAAAATAATTTCCCCTTCGTACATTGATTTATAATCTCGTAGCGGTTTTGATCTCAATATCATAGCCCTTTGAAAGACCACTAACTCAAGTATCGTAATTTATAACTCCCGTGCAGACGCGAATTAATTTTTATCAGAGACATGTCTCTGTTGTATTTAACAAGATTAGTAAATGCAACGACGTCTATTGGAAGGAGTTAAGAGTTATCGTTAATTATCTACTGTCCAATTTAAACAGATTGGGTTATCTCGCTTGGAAATGTGACATATTCTTGCACATGTTCTGTAACGATTTTAACGATTATTTGTAGATCTTGCCTTATGAGCAGTTTTTGCTATTTAAACTTCCTCTCTATTTGTCATGTAACATGAATGGTAATCTTTCCTTTGTTCTTCGAGTGATTTATAACTTCTGTTATTTTTAGAAGATTAACTGAAAGGTTTTTAGTTAGAGCGTTTTCGAATCCCGCCGTTGACCACTTCTCTTAGGAATAACAAAGAATGGATGGAGCTTAAACCAGTGCTCTAACTTCCATCTCAGAAGTAGTTAATACACTGTCTGGCTCCGCCTCCTTGGACTAGTAAATGACGAAAGAATAAAATAAAAATTTATAAAATGACCTTATTTTTTCCTACTGTCATTTTGGTTGGATACCTGTTTTTGTGGTGTCGGAATTAATATACTAGACATATATATGTCACTGGATGTTTTGTCATTTTCGCCATTTTACACAAGGCAAATTTGTCACCGTAAATTGAGCACGCTTCAAATATTTGTCCCTGGACCTTACCCAATTAACAATCAATCAATTAACTGATCATTTTCCAGTTGTTGTTAATGGAAGAGTAGTATATACGTTCATAATTGGTTTTTAAAATGTTTCCTTCTTATCAGAACGGTTAGGTCTTTTGAAAGTAAACATCCTACTCGAGATTTGAACATCGAATTAAATTTCGCATCCCCTCTCAAGAATATTTGGGCTGAAAAAAAACTATTCACTAATCTGTAAACTTATATGTAAATCCAACAATTGATTTAAATGTACATGTATCTGAAATGCAAATCCTACTGACATCTGCTGCATGTGTTAATTTATTGAAAATGAGAGATATTTGATTGACATATTTAATTCATGAAAAGCACAATAAAGTTTTATTGGTCAGCAGTTTAAAAGAGGGACGAAAGATACCAGAGGGACAGTCAAATTCATAGATCGAATTAATTTTTGATATGTGCCCATTAATATTACAAATCATACGTTAATTCGTAAAAGGCGTGCTATATATATATTACATAGTTTGAAAATGAAGGGAAATAACACAAAAAATGATAAAAAAACCATCATTAAAGGACAATAACTCCTATAAGGAGTCAACTGACGATTACGGCAAAATGACTTAGTTGTAGATCTTGTTTTGCTAATTGTTTTTGCTATTCAAAATTTTTCTGTCTGATATAGTTTATACAATATTATCTTGTATTAGAATGTCTGACGAATTGATCAAGTAAGTTACATAAGAGAGAAAGAGAGAGAGAGAGAGAGAGGAATGCTTACTCTCGGCTATCGAACCTACTTGTCTAACTCATTTTGGATTTGTGCTTTTCTGTTTGTTTTTAAACCCATGTTTGTCCTTGTTATACCATTACTTTATCACCAAAAAAGAAAACGCTAAATGAAATAAACACTTTATAAAATTAATTGTTGAAATGGACATCTGGTGTCGTTTTAATCAAACTTCTCCTCTTATTCAGTAATAATATGGCTGTTTGGATTCAATTTATCTTTCTTTGATTGTGGGGAAAGGTTCCGTATCGATTATTGACGACTCAATGGTATTTCTATAAATGCCTTGCACACGTTACCTTGTTTCAGACAAGTACGTCATCAATACTTGGTACGAAAAAAAAACGTTAAACCTTGTGAATAACACTTCTTTTATTAAAGGCCGAAATGCAGTTAGCTTTCTATTTATAAACTTCAAACATTACTTTAAAATTATGTCAGACAAGAATATGAAAGGAAAACAGAGATACCATATCAAAATGGGTTTAAAATGTGGATTATTTTATACAAATTAGACTGGTCTATGTACATCTACTATTACAGTTCCAAATATGCTAGTTGTTAATTTCTGTGTCATTTGGTCTCTTGTGGAGAGTTGTCTCATTGGCAATCATACCACATTTTCTTTTTATATAGATAGATATCTGTCTGATATACACGACAAATGGACCCCCCCCCCCCTAAACAACACCATTGCCGAAAACTACAAGTCAAACAACAGCCTACAAAACACTAAATCGAAAAGTATTCAATGACCAGTTGACATGCACCCCACTAAAACAGATGGATTGAACATGGGTGTTCAGGAAGGATAATTAGATTTTGTTCACTAATGGCACCAAATCACATTATAAAAAGTGCTTACTAAAGTAACAATCGTTTACTCTATTATTCTTAAATTCATAAGGAAATCTAACATATACACCAACAACACTGACTAAATAGTAAATCTAATACTGGACAATCAAAGAACTGTTTTGTATTCTTTTAAAATTCAAACAGATCATTCTTCACTCTTCTCTAATTTCAATTTACGCAAGCGTCCTTACACACAACATTATATTGCTGAATTCGTTAAATATTGCAGGAAACCCGAATAATAACAAATAGAATATCAGCGATTAAAACGACTATTTGGAATTTTGACGCTACTGATAAGTGTTGTATAGACGAAATGCGCGTCTGGCGAATCAAACTATGCGCCTAGAATCTTTTGTGCTGTTTTTTTGTGTGTGTAAACAATCGGAGTCCATCTCCTTTAATACATGCAAAAGTGTTAAACATTTTACCATCAACTCGTTATACAAATATTCCCCATTTTTAAACTGTAGGTATATTTAAAAAAAAATTGTCCATCTTTGTTTACAATAAAAAGAGTGGCAAGAGTATATATTGAGAAGGGACAGTTCTCACTTTGCAATTAAACCTCCAACTCATAACAAAAAGTACTTTACTGCACCAGTTGTGCATTTTGACAAGAATTGTCTCTCTAGGGATGCTCAAGGACAAAATATTTGAAAATCCAAAAACTTATTGAAAAATTATAGAGCTGATAAAACAAAACAAAAAAAAAGGACAAAAAGTTTAGACAAAGTCGGACAAGGAATCAGACCGATATATTTTTTTTAACAGACAGACGTTATTTATTTATTGGACTGAACTGTGTTCCTCTTCTTTCCAACATGAGCCTTTATTTGTGTGGTTGCAGACTTCGTATAGACGGCACGTCTCTAAAGACGACTTGAAAGAAGTAACAATTATTCAGCTATCGCTTAATTCATGTTCTGCAACTAGTACTCGTAATATGATGTCTTGAGTATATCAAAGTTTGTGACTTTATTGATTGTATATATCCATTGTACTTGAAAGAAATGACACTGCTGATACAGCCATGTCTCCGCAGTTTATAACTTGACCTAGAAATCGATAAAAGAAATGTCTTAAATATTCCCATTGCAAGCTTTCCATTTTCATATATGCTGCAACAATATAGAATTCTAGTGTTGTTTTACACTCTAGACGAAGTCATGTTACTAAAAGTGTGCAAATTTTGATGACTGTGCTGATTGCATTTATCTATCAATATCACTTGAAATAAAGGATATCGCAGATACAGCTATATATTCCCATTGTGAATTTTCCATTTTCATATATCTCATAGTTAATGCGACACTGCAGAGCTATTTTGAACCAATAGTTGATTTAATGATGATGTTTATAGAAGTCGTATTTTCGAAAGGCTACCATACTTTGGTTAGTGGTTACGAACAATTTATGTCTCATGGATGATCATGGATATAATGAGAACACTTTTATTTGCGAATTCTCATTTTGATGTTTACATATTTACCAGTGCACCATTTCCCAAAGTCAAATCAAACACTCAGACTGTTATTCATGCAACTCTATGCTAGTTTTAAATGTATAAATGCATTTGACTTTGGGCAATCTTATTATTCCAAAAGTTATTTTATACGTGTTAAACGTTTTAATGTGTAAAATGGAAAGTGTCTCAAAAAGATTTAGAGAACGCACCATTTCTTTGCCGCTTATAACATAAACAAAATATTTGTATGTTACAAATTTTTGTTATATTGATACTTAACAATGATTCCATTTACATTTTTTTGCCAATTTTGATATTTTAGATACGTACAAAATGCCAAATGATGAACACGGAAGTTTTTATCTAAGTAAACAAGGGACTTGAAACTCAAAAGGGAGATAATTCAAAGAAACATGGCAGAAGAAAAGAATACAGGCAACGTAGATGAAATGTTTAAGACTCCTAATGGTGAACATGGTACACAGTTTGAATCTTCTTGCGATGGAAAACAGCCAGACAATAACCCTGTCCCTGTCGAAATGGCAGAAATACACACATTCAAAGTCCCTGGCATAGTAACATCTAAACAGAATGAAAAACCCGCCACTAGCGAAGAACCCAATAGAGAAGCAATAGATAAAACAAATGACAAAGAAACTATCACAAGCAAACTGAACCTATTATCCCCAGCGGAAAAATTGAAAGAGACATCGACACCTATTCCTTACAAGGAACCGTCTTGGGGAGGAATAAGTAACGACAAGTACAGTCTTGAAGTTTTGAAAAATGGTGTCATTATTGACAAATTAGATTTAAGCAAATCGTTTTATGTTTTTGGCAGATTGCAAAGTTGTGATGTTACAATGGAACACCCTTCATTGTCAAGACACCATGCAGTTCTTCAATTTTCAAAAATAAAATCAGAAAAGCAGAACATTGGTTGGTATCTGTATGATCTTGACAGTACTCATGGAACATGGATAAATAAAAATAGAGTATACGCAAACAGATACTATCGTGTACATGTTGGTCATGTACTGAAATTTGGAGGCAGCTCACGGCTTTATATTTTACAGGTAATTATATACATAACTTGATCTCCAACAGGGTCATACACACGTCTTAGACACGCCATATCAAACATGTGTCTGCTGTCACATCCTTGTTACATTTTCATAAGATGAGCCCTGTCATCATCAAGATTATCTTTTCGCTGTTTAAAGTATTTGAAAACTTCTTGTATATATTTTAAATGGAAATTGACTTCCATTTTGATTAATTGCTTTTAATAACCATAAAATCTAAGAGAAGTGAAATTAAATGATGTACTTGATCACATAGTTGTCTTAAGCTAAATGTGATAAACATATACGGTGACCTATAGTTGTTAACTTCTATGTCATTTGGAGACTTGTTTCATTGGCAATTATACCACATCTTCTTATTTTTATATGTACATGTAACCCAAGTGAAATCAAAATTTATTTACCTTTTTATGCACATGTTCTACCGGCAATAAAGTTGTCAAAGATTGCAAACCCATGTATTTAAATTGATAAAATTTTACATTATGTAATGCACTGGTCATTCTGGTTAATAGAGTATTTTCCTGAGCAGTGTTTACTGGCCAACCTTATTGAACTTTCAGGGTGCCATGTGAGATTCAATATTTCAGTAATTTAGTAAACCCTTTATGATGCATAGGGAAATGGATATTCTGTTCTTTGCAAACTTTGTTATCAACTCCGAAGTGTTTATGTCTTTCTTCTATGCTCTTCAAAACAGGTGGTTTTCTCCTTGTATTGAGATTCCTCAACCAATAAAAACTGGCTACATTAAAATAGCCATTTGATAATTGCTAAAGTACAAATGTACTTATTGCCCTTTAATTGACATATTTCTACTTAATCATGTTTTTGCCAATAAATTTGAAAGCAATAATAGATAAACTGTAAACAGCAAGTAGGATCACTGATGCAAGATCTTCAAAAAAAATCATGGTGAACAATTCAGGCTCTAGTTTGTTTTAAAGTTTAGTTCTCAACTGCCCCTCATTTTTGATTTCCAGTTGTAACAGTCCAATTAAGTAATTATAAAAAATTTTGCAGTCGTATATTGGTATGACGTTGGCGTCGTCGTAGTCGTCGTTGTCCGAAGACACATTGGTTTTCGCACTCTAACTTTAGTTTAAGTGAATGGATCTCTATGAAATTTTACCATAAGGTTCAATACCACAAAAGGAAGGTTGGGATTGATTTTGGGGGTTATATGGTACCAACAGTTAAGGAATTAGGGGCCAAAAATAAGCATTTTTGTAACTTCCAGACATAACTTGTGTGTTAGTGTATGGATCTCTCTGACATTGTACCACAAGGTTCCATATCACAAAGGGAATGCTGGGATTGATTTTGGGGGTAATTGCCTCAGAATTTTTGGAATTAGGGGCCAAAAAAGGGGCAAAAAACAAGCATTTTTCTAGTTTCATGACAATAACTCGTGTGTAAGTGTATGGATCTTTCTGAAATTGTACTACAAGGTTCCATATCACAAAGGGAAAGCTGGAATTGAGTTTGGGGGTAATTGCCCAAAACGTTTAGGAATAAGGGGCCAAAAATAAGCATTTTTCTAGTTTCCAGACAATAACTTGTGTTCAAGTGTATGGATCTCTCTGAAATTGTACTGCAAGGTACCATACGACAAAGGGAAGGCTGGGATTGATTTTGGGGGTAATTGCCTCAAAATTTTAGGAATTGGGGGCAAAAAAGGGGCAAAAAAACAAGCATTTTTCTAGTTTCAGGACAATAACTTGTGTGTAAGTGTATGGATCTTTCTGAAATTGTACTACAAGGTTCCATATCACAAAGGGAAAGCTGTGTTTGAGTTTGGGGTTAATTGCCCTAAACGTTAAGGAATTTGGGGCCAAAAAACAAGCATTTTTCTAGTTTCCAGACAAAAACTTGTGTTCAAGTGTATGGATCTCTCTGAAATTGTACTACAAGGTACCATACCACAAAGGGAAGGCTGGGATTGAGTTTGGGGTGATGAATCATAAGGGGGTTCAAAAAATATCTGATTTATATATAAAAGCAAATAACAATGATATGGTTTGAATAGGTAAATTTAAAAAAATTTAAGTTCTCAGACCACATTCATTCTGTGTCAGAAACCTATGCTGTGTCAAATATTTAATTACAATCCAAATTCAGTGCTGTGTCAAGCTTGAATGTTGTGTCCATACTTGCCCCAACTGTTCAGGGTTCGACCTCTGCGGTTGTATCAAGCTGTGCCCAGCGGAGCATTTTATTTTCATTATGTAAAGCTCAAGGTTTTGAATATTTTATCATAACCATCAAAATTTACAAATGGAAATATTTTAGGGACCAGGTGAAGACCAAGAAGAAGAGTCAGAAATGTCAGTCACTGCACTTAAAGAACAACGAGAAAAACAAACGAAAGAAGCTGAAGTTTTAAGACATGCAGACATGGCAGCACAAGAAAAAAAGTTAGATGCAATCAGGAAGAAAGAAGATGATGGTGGTTGTTCTTGGGGAATGGGTAAATTTTTAAAAAGTCTACATTTAGAAGTTTTTATAATCTGATAAAAAAACAGATCCTGTGTCCACGCTTTGCTTAAATATCTTTAAATACTCAGTTATACTTCCTGGTTTAAGGATCTTTTCTGATCCTCTGGTTTTGTCTTAATGATACACACCTTAAAAAATTTGGAGATACATGTAGAAATTTAATTGGCAGATGAAATATAATGTAATTACCAGTACAGAAAATAAAACAGGAGTCTTGTCAGATCCTTGTAAGTGTGGATATAGGATCTGGATTTTTTTAATCAGATTTAGGTTTTCATTAGAAGGTGTACTTAGTACGTGTACATAAATCTAATTGCTTATTTGTTAAAGGTGCATTAGCTGTCAAATTCATGTTCACGGATTTGAGTCAAATTCTCATATTTGATTTATAACATACTAAAACGTATATCCAAATTATAAAAAGTCTAAAATAAACAATTTACAATGCATGGGCTCGATAATATGTATCAGCATTTTGTGTGTATTTTAGTCTGTGCGCCATCTAATTAACCACCAAGGTGACCTCCGAAGACTGCCGACGGTCATATAACCTGATATAAACATAAATATAGATATAGATAGATCGCGAACTCGTGCAATTGGATTTTTCTATGGTCTGTTTGATTTCATATAATAGGATAAAAATATATGTTAATCACCATTTTTACCTGTATAAGAATGAGTTTTTGTGGATTGAATCAGTCAATCAAATGGTTTACCCTTGTTTCACTTTCAATGTTGATATTCTTTTCCTTTTAATAACTGAAAACGCTTAATTCATGCATAATCCATCTATAGCTAAGGGGTTTAATTGAAGGTCACATGAATAGGGATTCAATTAGGTGGAATTATTCACTTGCAAGTGAATAATTCATCAGGGATGTTTCTTAGCCTTATTTGACAACATTGAACCAAACTGGCTGCTAAAAGTGAATTATTATTTCACTATTTCACTTTCATTAATGATTGAACAAAACAAATTATATTTTGATTTTTTTTTAAATCTCGTAGCTAATGCCCCTTTAAGTGAAACATGAAGAAAAACTATATCAAATTTCAGGTATCAGCACTTTTGATTCTAGTCTTTTATTGCCTGATTTTGATTGTTTTAGAAAAGGTTAGAGCCAATGGTCAAGTTTTCTTTGAAGTAAAATGGTCTTTTTAATCTTAAGTGTCCATATATCATGTATATTGTCGCAATGCACAAACTGGAATTAACCAAATTAAGCTTACAATCATGACAATAATTCCAGTTGTAAAAAAAACGTATGAATAATGCGCATATTAATTTGTGAATTTACATTATATTTATTATGGTATGTTTACAGCTGATGATGCTATTGAAGATGACAGTACAAATACACCCTCTGAAGAAATCAAGTTAGAAAATGAAGAACTTTATATTGATGATCCTAAGAAGGCTCTGAAAGGATTTTATGAAAGAGAGGGTAAGGTTCACACTACAGACTCAGGGTTTTGTTCTCTTTGATGAAGTTATGGAGGCAAAACTTAGCCAGCTATAGGCATACTTTTTCCCACTGTGGCAGCTCCAACAATTTGGTATATATATGATAATATGTGATTAGGTCAATTTCAGGGGAAACACTAATTGTAGTCAATAATACTTGGTATGCTGTTGTATTAGCATTGGCACAAGTCATTCCCACAGAGATTATTATGCCTTGTACCTTCAGTCATGGTTCATTGACTTTGAATGTTTTGCATAGTTTACATGTTAAAGTATTGCCATTTTGATTTCAACATTTTAGTAATCAAAATTACATATTTGCGAGACAATCTTTGTTTCAACAGTTTATTCAGTTTAAAATCCCTCTTGATGGTGTTGAGTAAAATCATGGTGAGCAGATTTGATAAGAGGTGAAACTGATTTAGAACTTTGTCATAAAACCTCTGATGATTGTTGTAAATTAAGAACTTTTTGAAATGTTGAAATTGAATTTACTAATTTTAAAGATATTACAGAATTAGTATCACATTAAGTAGAAATCACTCTAAATATTCTGTTCACAGTATTTGAATGCAGCATGACCTAAAATTGTTTATGATATCATACTTACACATAAGTTCTGGGTTTACATTATACACAGATATTTCAGAATTACCCCAAATAAGAAGGATTTATTGCAAAAAATCACCTCAACAGTGATTTTTATGCGCCTGCTGGGCCGGAGGGGGTATTAAGTGTTACTCTTGTCTGTCCGTACATCCCAAAATTAGTTTCCGTTCTCTAACTTTTACACAATACTTATTACCACAAAACACAGATCAATTTCGAATTTGTGTTGCGGCACTTTTACCGTTCTTGAGTTATGTCCCTTTATAACCTTAATGCAAGCAGGGGCATCATCTGTGTCCCATGAACACATTCTCCATTTATTTACATGAATAATCTTGTTTGTTCTGTATGTACATAATAAATTCTTAATATGAAGAACTTATTTACAATTTGCATTTCATGAAAAATAAGATGTATGCAGTTTGAAGAAAGATCATTGCATTGTGCAGGCTTTCAAACAATGATCTTCTTACAAGAAAAGGTTTTCCTTTTACAAATATTATTACCATTACGCTAAAAGGCCCTGGGGAGAACACTGACTGTTTGAAACACAGAGTTTCTGTTACAAAATATAAATAAGCCTTTCATTGATAAATTATTGATTGTAAACATTATATACATACAGTACACACAGAGAGTATGTAATCTCATACTCCCTACACTGTGTAAAAACTTGGTGTCACACCAAGAAACTCCAGCAACTCTCTCCAAATCTTGGGAGGAAATTGGGAGAAACTTGGAGTAATTCCTCCCTAAAACTCCTTAATTGTTTATTACCTTGGTGTGGTTTCTCCCAACAACATGATTTTTATTGCTATGATTACCTTTGAAGTGTGCCAGTAGTTGATGACTACAATAAACATTTCTTGTGTTTCCTGTCATTAAATGACAGTCACAAAAATGATGAAAAGTGTGAGATTTGTTAAATTTAATCAGAGACATATTATAATCTGATTTTATTAAAGAATCCTGTACAACTTTATTTATTAAAATTAAATTCAGCATTTGTTCTGACAGTGTTGGTTTTTCATACCTAAGAAACATACAAAAACAAACAAAACATCACCTGTAAGTGGAGTATTATTAATAGAAAATAAAGACATATATTTTAATTGAATTTATTCAATCGTTTTTTTCTAAATTTAAATGATAAGAAATAAAGGAAGATTATATAAATATAATATATATATGTAATTTATCTACATTATTTTATTTAATTCATTATTTTTTTTTGTATCATTACTATTATTTTTTAAACCATGTATATACTAATATCTATATGTTTAAACTGACTATAAATACAACTTATTGTAAATATCAAGTTGCCATTCTTGATTATGAGATTATGAAAGAATGTAAATAATTTTCCAATCTAAAAATACATATTTGTATAAAAATTTTAAAAATAATTTCGTTAACCTTTTTTAGTGCTTTCAGAAATAAAACTAAATAGGAAATGATTGAAATAGGAAGAAGTGAGAGAATAGTTGACCTGTAATTATGTCACTGTCAGACCATGCAGTCGTGCTTTGTTGATTTTTATTACTCTTACCTGCAATCAGCAGGTCATAAAACCCTCCCAGATGGGAGTAATTACTTGGTGTTTTTTGGGAGAGAAATCTGTGTTTCACAGTATGACACTGTGTTACACCAGAATCAGTGTTGGGAGTATGAGATTACATCCTCTCTGTGTGTACTGTACTGCCCTTGGATCAAGATGTTAGGGTAGATTAACAAGAGGGAAAAAATTATCACCCAAGACTATTAAAGTCGCGGGTGATAATTTTATCACCGATTGTGTTAATCACCCTAACACCTTCATCCAAGGGCAGTATGTTTTTTATTATACTGAATACCTTATGATTTAAGTGTGCACTATGTTATTAGAAGGACAATTGTAAAAAAATAAAGTCCTAAATTAAGATAGTTTACAAATAACAACTACAAAACGACGGAAATGTTGTAGAAATAAGAATAGTAAACCTCGGCCGGAGCGGGTGTTTATTGTTCCGGATCGGCAAACTTCGGGCTCAGCGGGTGTTAACTTTAGGCATTAACACCCATTGCTAATATTATCACATGTTGCTATGGGTGGGCGGGCTTATGAAAGGTTAGTGAAAATGAACAAATGCCCAAGTCCAATGAAATGAATGGATGATATAAGAAATTTGCATCAAGTATAATAAAGTATATTATATTTGTAGGTTATGAAGAACCAGAATATATTGTAACAGATGGAGGAAGTGGGAAATACAAATGTGCAGTAGAGTAAGTAAACATATGTGTTATTTTCCTGTTTAATTTTGTTTGTTTGCTGCCTTATTGAAGGTACATGTTGGGGTAAATAAGAAAAATGAAAAACTGGTAAAATTCTATCATCCATGACAAAGAATTTTTTAAATAAAAAAACAGGGGTTAAAAAATTTGTTACAGCTCACTAGCCCAGGATTATTGGTAGCAGGATTTACTAGTCCTGTTGATAGAACTGCCAGCCCAGCAAATCAAACCCAATAGCCCGTACTTCCAACAAATGTTCGAGTCAGCTGGATGTTTTCTTCTGATTCAAATTTCAATCCTGTAAGACTTAGTCACAAAGGCAATCATTGTTAAAATGTTGGCATCATCACAATGTCTGAATAATTGACATTAAAGCGATATTAAACTTCAGAAGACTTTTGATATAATTTTGATTTTCTGATGTAAACTGTTAAATTTATAGTCCACATACGTAATGACTTTATGTTAAAAATTAGTGAACTAAAATCGGCTTAACTCTTTATTAATGCAACATCACGCTGTCAGAACTGTACTTTCTTTTTTGCAAAAAGCATTTTTCCTATTACCGGATGTTGACTTGTCAATGGTAAAACACAGACCAAAGATGGACACAAAACTCTGTGCACGCTGTCAAATTTGTCTATTTAGTTTATGAATTCTTTCCACATTATTTCTTCTTGAAAATACTTGAAATGAACGTTTAGATAAAGGTATCTATGATAATGTTCTCATTTTTGAAGAATTCGGATGCAAAATTAAATCTCGACCTGCACAAAATGCTCACACGTGTATCAGTTTCAACAACGTAGTTCCGTCGAATTTTCATTTCAATTTTTTTGTTGACTTTTTTGTAATTGATCATTAATTTAGAATTTTATGTTAATGTGTATTTCTGAAAGGCTAAATCATTCTAACAAGTAACAGTTCACATCAATCAATGCATCAAAACACCCAGTACCGTTAATTGAAAGTCTCGGCTTGAACAATGTATAATACGCTAATGATAAGTACGAAAAAAATCGATAATGATAGTACAGGAATTGCAATCAATACATGATACCGGTCCACCCAGAGTCATTTGTTCTATTTTTTAAAACATACAAAATCAGTTCGAATTCTTGGAATCCCGTATGACGTAATTGAATTTGATTGGCTAAGATAGAATAGAGATGAAGGGATTTTCCACTTTGTATTTTGGAAATGCCAAGAATTTTTTTGTTGCTAGTCCGTCTGGCATATTTGGTTACAAGTTTTGATTGCCCGAGGTGTAAGTGCTCTAGTCCCGGGCGTCGGGCTAGTGGATTTCTTAACCCTTGATAAATTAAGGAATAATGTATATGGGATGGAATGCTTGATTGCTTATTGCCTCATTTCTGATTAAAAATATTTTATGCATTTTCAATAAAGATGAGAACATGTTAACAATCTCCTGAAAGTAATTGAAATGTTTAGTGACCTTGAGAAGAGATGGATAGTTTGAAAGCAGCAACTTTTGAATTGAAGTGTTTTCTGAAGGATATTATGTTTTGTAGAAGAACAAATCGTCTGGTAATTGCTTTTATTGCTGTATTTTTTTTTTAAAGTAGAACGTAGTTTTGTCAGATCTATGTAAATTTTCTTGGAATGCTGCAATTGAGATTCCTTGGTTATTTAACCTATTAAATGGCATCAAAATGAATATGACTTTATTTACTTAGTCCAGAAAAAAAAATTAGGGTGGGGGTGGCCATCACTAATACAATTGCATTTTACTTCACATACATAACCACACAATTTAAAATTTGTGACCTGCCCCAACCAATACAAAAATAATTTAAGTGCCTTCCAACCCTTCAATTATTTTTCTGGAATAGCCCTTATTATTCATTAGTTATATTATTTTATCATAGGTTACCAGTAGATGGACCGAACGGGGAACCAGTAATTGCTGAGGCTATTGTCTCTGGTAAGAAGAAGGAAGCAGTACTACAATGTGCTTTAGAAGGATGTAGGATATTGGATAGAATGAACTTGTTACGAGCATCTACGCATGGTAAATATAACTAAAAAATAGGGGGTTAACTTCATCTAGGAAATAATTCAGCCGCATTCTGGAAGAAAAAAATAATGTTGAGGTCAAAATATATTGTTCATGATAGACAAGTTCCATACTATTTATATCAAGCTCTGAATCTAAATGAGCCTTGTTAAGTTGCATAATTATAACACTAGGGACCATTAGAGATCTGCTATCAGCACCAATGGGTCTGTTCATAAAAAAATATGACAAGAAGAAAAAATAATGCAGAGGTCAACATATATTGTTTTTGATAGATAAGTGACCATGCTATACTGTAAATTCAGAAATTATTGCGTGCACTTATTATTATGAACAAAAATGCGAGATTAATTATTGCGATGTCTGGAAAAGCTGCATACAGATATATGTATCAAATATCATAATGTGGGTTCTAATTATTGCGATAATCAACCAGTCGCATTATTCGCATTAATAAAAATATCGCAATAATTTCTGAATTTATTATATGTCAAGCTGTGGATCTAATTGAGGGCTGTCAAGTTTCAGATTAATTACACTAGTGACCATTACAGATTTTCCATCAGTACCAATGGGTCTGTTCATAAAAAAATATGTCAAGAAGGAAAAATTTACAAGTTATGAATGTTTTAGTGTAACATACAATCAATTTAGTCCTAAGATTTTCATGAAAAGAGCCCTGAGTTATCAAATGCCATAATCAGTAAGAATACTTTGTAATTGAAATTCAGCAATGTAATTAAAATTTGATAGTTTATGTATTTTTACCATCTAATTTGGTACATACATGACATATGAAAACATCTGACAGAAGAAAACTAGACTACATGTATCACTAGTGACCAGTCAAATTGATACAGTACGCACAGAGAGTTTGTAATCGCGAACTCTAATCACGGATTTCAGAGTGTAGTGGTGTCACACCGCGAATCACGGATTATACTCCCAATTTCCTCCAAAGATTCTCTCCCAACACCGCGTGGCTGTTAATTGGTTTATTGCCCATCGGATGTACTGAAAATGAATGACGCGTGACAACATAATCGGATTAGCCAGATTTATTACCTTTGTACATTTAATCGATCTTGATTGCACCTGTGTGCTTTAAAACACGGTATTAAAATTTCCTTTCTTTGACAGATAAAAATGTGACATTTTCATTCAAAATAAGATAATTATTCTTGTATGTATTTGCCCCATGTCATTGTCATTTGAAATAAAACGTACAAACGTATAAAAATACGAATAAAACACTTATTTTGTATTTTTATTATAGTCCGGTCAGGTCATATTTTTTTGTTTTTTCAACAAAGACGATTTTACTACAATTAGAATCTTTTATGACCTACTCAGTGAGCAATATCCGGTTCATTAATTGTTCAATATATAAATATCAACTGGCTTAAAACAAAATGATGTTTTTACAGTAATTTGTCCAATCTAAACCCAAGAGTTAATTTATCGGATCAACAAGTGAACTCTGTTACTTTCAATTTATTTTGCAATGTAAAATATTATGTTTCACTACCTCGGTAGATTACCGACTTGAAATATTTGAACTCAGAAAAGAAACTGTAAAGTGACAACTCTGTTGAACGAAGGGAAAACGTTTTGTATGCAATGTGCCCTATATTCATAAAAACACAACACTGAGAGACATTCCACGCCCAGACACAACACAATAATCACAACCTAATTTAATTATATGAAGAAAAAAAATCATGTGTTGTTTATCTCTGTTATGATCTGTTATTGATCCTTTATTATTTAAAATAAAATTGGATGGGCGCAATCCGTATTTTACTGCTCGTTAAAAGTCCTTGGCGAAATAAAAAAAAGAAGTATTTCAACAATTAATACTATAGAATATTTAAATGAAATTATATCGTGTTCTACAAGAAAGAAATATGTGAAAAAAAAGTGGATCGGATTTTTACGATCTACACATTTTCACAGAGGATCTCTACCAAAGCCCAACAGGAACTGAACGACATGCATCCTGTTTTCATCTACCATTTATGTATATTGTTGACCATGGACGTATAAATAATGTCCAGGTTTATGACCTGTGTTGACTGAGAAACGTAAAATTAAAAGGCTGGTGTTCGTTTATTCAGAAAAGGATTATATTTTAGATTCCGGTTAATCAATTGTAAAAGGACCTTCTAGAGCCTCAATCTTAAGGCATACAAATGTCAATCATTCCAAAGCAAATTTAAGCCCCGAATGAATTTTCCCACGGTCATCCAGAAAGGTCACCTGAGTTTACTGTTACGTGATAATATTTCCCGCCAAATAAAAATCTCGTGGACAAAATTGATGTCACTATTTTTAGCATTCAATATTGTGAGCGAAGTCAAGTTCAAAGTTCAACCACAGACTGTTGATCACTGAGATGTGTATCGTCTTCCCACGGCAATTAATTTCTTTTAAAAATTTTTAAAATCACTGTCCTTTATGTAAAAGCCTGTTTTCCTCAGGCTTTTAGTGATAAATAACTAACTTCAATCTAGGGTTCTGTAACTTTTATTTCTCAGACGAAAACGAAGTTACTATATGAATATGTAAATACAGCCCTGTAAAATATAAATGTACTTATAAGTTACAGATAGATAAATCTGTTTACTAAGTAATAATTAAAACTAATGTTCGTAATTAATTATCATGCAAACTTATTTAGCTGCATACTTATGTATCTAGTCACAAAAATATATACTGTGGATACAATTGCCATTACTTGTCTCAATTACAGTTATACCAATTAGACTTAGATATAATAGTACATGTTCTCATATGCTGTCTCATACCAATGTCTATTATAAATATTACTTGTGTTGGTAACATAAACTACACAAAAACGTAAGCTGCGTGCTTGGTTAAATCAAAAAGCAAATAAGCACAAAAAGTAACAATATAGCAAAGCAAATATTAAAAACTAAAGCTAAGCGAAACAAGAATACAAATACACTTAGCTTACCTCACATATCGTGCAAGTAAATAAAAATATACAAAATACATAAAATAACAGGCTATCACATTTATACAACACACAAGTTTACATTCATTGTGCGTAAATGAATATTATGCAACGACGAGTTGATGCAGCTATAGAAGTATTCCTGTTGTAGCCGAAATGTAATTATTTATCCTAAAGTAATGCCAACAAATCGTAAAGAGAAAATGCCGTAGACTTATTAAGCATAACAAATGGTGAATAATATTTTCTTTTTTACTTGCATATACAAATTTTGAGACACGTAATTTTCTTTAAACTGCTCACTTTTATATTCAGCGTTAGTTTCCGTTTATTTTTACGCAAGTATGTCTCTTTTCGTAAATAAAATAATTTACCGATGAACTTAAACAAGGTCAAAATCAAGTATAGTTTTTGTTATAAAACTTTTATGCAATTGAAAGAATTAACAACAACATTCTGCTTTTAAATCTTTAATTTGTTTCAAGCAATTATGTAATCGTAAAATGACAATGGCGTGGACTTATTAGCATAACGAATAGTGAATAATATTTTCTTTTTTACTTGTATACAAAACTTTGAGACATGTAATTTTCCTTTAAACTGCCCACATTTATTCAGCGTAAGTCTCCGTTTATTTTTACACAAGTATATCTCTTTTGTAAATTAAATATTAATTTACTGACCAGAAAAAAAACGAGGTAAAACTCAAATATAGTTTTTTTTAATAAAACTATTTTTAAATGTACAGTGTAATTGAAAGAATTAACAACAACGTTTGCTTTTAAATCTTTTATTTGTTTCAAGCAATCAGAAATATAACCTGATTATCAATAGACAGGAAATACAATTGTTTAATTACATAAGTAATCTCACATACCTTGACTGTCATGTGCCGGTATAGATCAGAAGGATTAGGGCAATTAATTACCTGGTGTGACACCGCGTCACACCGGATGTCGCTAATACAATAAACAAAAGGTAGCGATTTTACGCGGAAGTCGGAGGGAATACTCCCAAATTTCTCCGAGAATTTAGGGAGGGATGTCGGAGTTTCCTGGTGTCACACCAAGAAAAAACTTGGTGTTCGGAGTTTGGGAAGCCTTTCACGAAATTTGTACTGTATACACTTAAGTTAACCCTATTGTTAAGTAAATCAGATCTCACGACTTGCATTTGTTTGTTCATGAAATTCAAATCAATAATTTAAAGAGTATATGCATCCATTGTTCTTAATAGAAAGCAGGAAGAGAAAAAAGAAGAATTGGGAAGATGATGATTTCTATGATAGTGATGAAGACTTGTACCTAGACAGAACAGGAGATATAGAGAAGAAAAGAAAACAGAGAATGAAAAAAGCAGGAAAAGTAGAACAAAAAACAGAAACATATAAAAGTTTGGTTAGTAGTTCCTGCCCTTACCTTCAATTATAAATAGTTTTTTACTGTAAATGTTTTCAGATATAAAAAAAAGGGAGTGTTAATTTCAATCTGATTAAAATACATTTCCTGTGTTCAAGCTTTGCTTACATGGATCTGACAACACTCCGGTTTACTTTCTGTTCTGGTAAATACTACATCAGCCAATGAAATTTCAGCCTTCAAATTTTTGATGGTGAGTTTTAATCCAACAAAACCAGAGGATATCGAAAGGTCTTTAAAACAGAAAGTAGAGTGGAGTGTTATCAGATCCTTGTAAGTAAAGCTTGGACACTGGATCTGTGTTTTAATCAGATTGTGTTAATTTCAAATTGGTCCTTTTGAGATAAATGCACACTGACCATTTTGCCTGAATAAATGATTCAAAATATAAAAAAAAGAAGCAATAAGACTTATAGCCTGAAGCTGAGTGGTTTTCTGTTCTTCTCTTTATTATTTTTAATTTTTTTGTCTATTCATCATATTGAATTTGAATAAGGTTATTTTATATTATATTCTTTAGGTGGAAAAGCATGATGCAATCGCTAAAGAAATACAAGAAATTGAAGCAAAGCTAGAAAAAGCAAAATCAGGTAACATTAATAAAGTATTGTATCCAATTTGAATTTGTTGTTTCATTTTCAATATTTACCCTGTAATTTTGTCAATTTGAGCTTCTGATTTTTTTATTTATTTTGAACTCTTCCATTAACATTGATGTGGGAGTCTTTTGCATAAATCAAATGGACCTACAACCTTTAATAAAAACTCACAACCCATATAAAGAAAAACCTTTATTTTCTTGAAATCCTGAATGGAGTTCCTGTTGGTAGATTTTATGTTTTTTTTATTACATTTTAGAATCTCTGGAAAAATGTTCACTCTTTTTGTTGTAATGTTTTTGAAAAAAACCTGTCTGTTTTGTATATGTAATGTAGATGTACAATACTGAAAATCACTGTCTGTTTTGTATATGTAATGTAGATGTACAATACTGAAAGTCATTAACAACACAGCACCTTGATCACACAGTATGGTCAGGGGTATTCCAAAATTAAACACCTGTGGTCATGGGAATCACATTTTTAAGTCCCCAACCAACCATAAAATAGAATTTTCGGTTTATTTATAATGCGTAGAAAATTCTAAGAAAATAATCACTAACAATTTATTAATTTGACTGCCTCCTATATCCCCACCATGATAAATTTTTGAACAGCCCTCTTCAGAATTTAGTATTTGTCAATTATGGTAAAATATTTCAAATTCAAAATTACGATTTAAACGTAATATCTTCTTAAAAAAAGAGGGAAGGTGTTTAGAGGGTAACCTAATTTCATAGTTCCAATAAAATCAGACAACACCACGGTCAAAAATAAAAACGATGAAACGACGATCAACAATAACAAAACATTACACAAATAAGTAAAGATTGAGCAACACCAACAGTGTTCTCCCAAGAATTTTCAAATAGCACCGTGGAAATTAACATTACACTGGTTTGCCAAAAAATATAGCACCATGGCCCTATACATTCTATTACAAAATCATCCAAGATAGCACCATGGTAGAAAATATAGCACCAGGGTACCACAGTGCTTTAAGGCCCTGGGGAGAACACTGACCAACCCAACAAAACACCTGGGGTAAATTCAGATGCTCCGGAAGGGTACAAATTGATAGTAGTCCTTTTCATTATTATTAACATTACCATGTCCACCTTTGATCATTATGATAATCCAGTTTTACATTACATGTATTATCTGAAAATTTTTTTAGGATTTCCCCTACCAAAACAAGGACTTGACCATATCTGCAAAAGGACGTGACATCTTGGATCTGCAGCTCCCTGTCAATCATTAATTGGATAACGACAATTTTACAGACTCTTTCTTACATATTGCATGCCATTTTGATCTTTTATTTATTTTTTTGAATCTAAATGATTTTGGGAGTTTTTAATAGAAAGACTTGAAATTTGCAACAACAATACTCATTTAAAGAGGTATGATTTTCTCACATTTACCTGATTATATTAGTTCTTTATTTATTAAGTTTATATATTGTAATGCGAGATTCTATATTTAGATGCAGCAGCCATGGACAATGATGACCTTGATGCACTAGATGCATACATGATGGCAATTAAGTCTGGAGTAATGGATACAAAAACTAAAATGGCATTGAAAAGACAATTGATGGAACTTAAACAGGAAGAAATGAAAATCAGAAAACTTGTCAATATTGCTAAACCTGCATCATTACCAGAACTAAAAAGGTATGGTCACATGATCATCAAATTTGTGAATGATTTATCGACATGTAAAATGACGAACTTCATTCACGTTTGTTTTGCATTCAATTGATGCAATACTGTAAATTCAGAAATGATTGCAATGTTTTTATTAATGCCAAAAATGAATCAGTATCAGGTTTTCAATAATAATTACTTGCATTCATAAATGTTTGCAAAAATCAATACTTACTTTCATAATTTCAGAAGTGATTTTCATAAAACAATGTTTGCAGTAGCATTAATTAGATCTTGTATTTTTACCTTAATCAGTTATTCGCAATAATAAGAGCATGCTTTAATTTCTGAATTCACAGTACAATACATTTTAAGGCTTGTTGTTGTTGTATCAAGATTATCCATTTTAAATTTTAGTTCTGAAAGCAACTATCGTGAAAAAGTCAATTCATGTCATTGATAATTAGACCTCCTTTTGACCACTACAGTTTAACAACACTATGTTAAGTTTTTGAGTCTATTGACCACTACAGTTTAGGTAAGTTTTGTAAGAATCAGGCAATTTTAAAAAAAAATCAAAACATGGCAGAAAAAGAACCCAATGACCTCACCATTCTATTTTGAAGTTACCCTCATCCTGAGTTAGAAATGGTAGATCTTTCATTTCTGCTTATCTGGTAATTCGAGAAATCTCTAGATAGCTTTTGGTTAGAATGATAGCAAGTTACTAAGTTAGCTCCACTTAATTGTTAATTTCTAGTGCATTTCAACCAAATTATATCTTGAATTATCATAACAGGAAAAGGAAACGAATGTTATGTTCGTTCACCATTTTATATTTTGAACATAAATTAATGTCAACTTGAGTGGGTTTTTGTTTGTCATGTTTTCATTACTGCCTGATTCTTAGGCAGATTGGCACTTAACAGTTTGAGTGATGCTCTGTTCATTTGTAAAACTAACAATGCAGTCTACATGTATCTACTGGTCTGTGGCAGAATTTGGTATTTGCTCATAGAAAGATACACTAGTATTATTATCTGGGCATCTTAATCAGTAAAGTTAAATATCATTGAAATGAATTTGAAAAAAAGACTATATAACAAGTATAAAAACAACAAAATAAAAAAAAATATATATAGAGCGTTTATAATTATTTCAAGCTGCATTATACATGCAAATTTTTTTTCCGGGATTAGGAAAACAGTTTGATATTTTGTGGGTTTTTTTCAGTCCTCAGATTGTACCTAAAGCACTAGTACCTGGAGTACAGATTAAACTTCCAGTTATTGGTAAAATCAAGTCACATAAAACGCAGAAGAGACCATTGGTTGTAAGTATTGATTTTGTGGTACAAACTTAAGAAGACAGTAGTATGAAGTTAAACAGATTCAGAATGTTGTTGGCATGACATAAAGCCAATGCATTATGAGTAAAATGCAAACTTTTTGTTTATAATTTGCTCATGTATGAGACATTGCAATCAATGTTTTGTTCACACACAAAAAGTTACCAAGCAGCATTTTTTTCCCTTTTGCCAATGAGACAACTATTCACCAAAGTTTGAATGAAGTGGATGTAAGCAATTATGGGCAACCGCACAGCCGTCAACAATGAGAAAAACCTATACCGTATAGTCGGCTATAAAAGGCCCCAACATGAAAAATATGAAATAATTCAACTGAGAAAACTAATGGCCTAATTTATAACAAAACAATTTAGGAAAAACAAATATGACAGACATGAACCAATGACAACAACTAAACTACAGACTCCTGACTTGGGACAGGCACATAAACAATGTGTCAGGGTTAAACATGTTTGTGAGCGCTCAACCCTCCCCATACCTGGGACAGTGGTGTTACAGCCCAACAGTTGAAATCGATCGATACAGAAAAGCATCTAAGAAAAACACAGACCGGACGTAGCAGGGTGTTTTTACATTCCTAACAACAAAAAAGACACAAAGTACACATCTGAGAGTACTCACGCTTACGGAGAGCTAATTCAAAGCCAATAACAACTAATAAAAAAAAATCTTGTATCTAAGATTTGAAATTATTCCATGTAAAAACAACCTGCACTATAAACTGATATTGTTATTCAGGTTCTGGTTGAGACTGAAAATAAATATTGCCCCTAAATAATAGATTATTAGATCAATGCATCAGTCTGTAAATTGTATCTTTGATAATAAAAGGAGTGTATTGAGGATGAACATAAATAATTTGTTCATTTGAAAAGAAAAAAAAAATGAAAAAAAGAGATGAAAGAGATATCGATGGGACAAATAAACTCGCAGAGAAACCTGCAACGCCAAAGCAAAAATAAAAAGCAAAAATGTCCCTCAAAATGCTAAATGCGAAAAACTACTAGTTTACCTGCCATGAGCATCATAAAAGGTGCCACTGGTGGAGAAGGACTGCTTACCTTCTCATGCACCTTAGTTCAACTCTCGTTTCTGGTCGGGTCTAAAGTTTTAATCCATTAATGGTGTTATCTTTTTCTTATTTCAACTTGAAGTTATGTTCTTGTCATTTTATATATTACAGCCATCAAGACCAGTAAAAGAAATCAAGGAAACAGGGGAAAAAGATTTTGTTGAGGAAGAAGAAGAAGATGAAGATGTTGAACCAAGTGCTATAGTCCCTCATGAAGATCCTACATCAAGACTTCAAGAAGATACAGACGACACCAAAACTACTAAGGATAAATCACATAATTCTTTTCAAAAAGACAATAAAATAAAACAAAATGATAGGGAACAGGAAGCAATGGAAATTTCACAGGAATCTAGAGAAGAGGTCGCATCAAGGTTAAAAGATCCATCTTCAGGGGGAGATAATCCAAAATTTACAAACATGGGAGATAATGACATGAATGCATTGCAATCTAAACAGAAACAGACCAAAGATAAACAGAAGAAAAAATACCCAAAACAGCAGCCCATAAATACTGAAGTAAGTTGCTAATCTCATAAATGAAGATAAATTATATTCAGTAGTCAATATGTGTTATACTAGCAATTATTTCAAACTGTCACGATTATAAAAACATATTAATCCTTATCCCATCACTTTCTATACAGAGAATAATGTATAAAAAAAGTCATTTTAGTGACCTGGTGGCTATGGTTTGTTTATAGCTTTTCTACATTAGCATAGTCAACAAAAGTTTGGATAGTTTGCAAGCTCAGTTTTTTTCTGAAGTAAATTATACCAAACGGGTAAAAGTAAATAAGTTATATCTTTAAAATGAACAATATTTCAATCATCCAACTACGCTTTGTTTTAGAGGTTTCACAAATGAACAAACATCATATCATGTGCATTAAATGTTTACAAATTAGGAAAGCTACAATAGTTCTTTAATATTAGTTAGAGAAATAATGTTTAATTTTTTTATTAACAGGGGAAGATAACTGGTGACTATAATTCTACAGACCCAGATTATGCTGTGTGGGTGCCTCCATCAGGTAAATGTTTTATTGTACTGTTATTTTGGCTGTCTATTCTCAATTATTTTGATGAAACCCATTTTACTTTCTTTGGTAAATTTTTCATAAAAAAAATTACTGTTTTGGAAAGAGATTAATCTTTATTTTAAACGCCTGCTTACACTTGGTATAAAAGATATGTTGAATATACTAATACCTATGTTAAAATGAGCATACATGTAGATCATGTCATGGAAGAACTATTTCTTAAATAGATTCAATGCAGAAAACACTAGCATCAAAAATTAGATGCATTCCTTAAAATCAATTTTCAGAAACTGACAAAAATTGTATTGAATAAGAACCCCCTTTAGACACTCTTCTTATGATTGTTGAATCGGTGTCTTTTTTATACATTGTATTATGTAAAATTAGATCCATACAATTGATTACATCGATATTTTTTTAAGGCAAATTCTATAAATTGGTTAATTTTTCACAGAGATTAAATTTTGCTGTTTCAAAGGCACAACATGTTGGTATAAGTTTAATTGTGGTGTTTTTCTTATTGCTGACTCTTTACTGCCTTTGAGATCAATTTTACAAGAGATGATATTTTTTCTAACTGTTAATTCAAAAGATTAATGAAAAATTGACCACTCACAAAAATTTAACTTTATAGTAATAACAGAGTGGATTCCTTACAACATGTACTGATAGATTATCGTTGGTTATCTCAACGAGATCGATTTTCTCGCTTGAGCCGGTATGGCGAAAGCGAGAAAAGCAATTGAGTTGTGATGACCAATGATAATCTGTTTATCGCTATTTTACCTATGAAGACGTTGTTAATTTTTTATTGACAATGGCACGTGTTCCCTTAGTTTCTAGCAGTAATTTTCATATCACTCGACTCCGTTTTCATATCACTCGATCAACTCGGTTTTCATATCACTCGACTCCCCTGAGAAAGGAAATTATCAGTCAGCAAGATCAAAGGAAAAATTCGTAAAATAGAGATAAAAGTACTTCTATAAAAATGAAAGTGGTTTAAAATGTTTGTTTCTTAGGTTTCCTAAAAGAGATTGATTTTGTTACTATATTTTCTGTGACTATTCTGAACTGTAGATACCAATGAATTATATTTATTTGGGACATGATGAACAGGATTCTTAAAATTTACAATTATTTCTTTTTCAGATCAATCAGGAGACGGAAAAACAAGCTTAAATGCAAAGTTGGGTTACTGACATTTGTTATTAATAATTAATAAATATTTTTGTAAAATATATGATTTATTATATTGCTTAAGAAATGTTATGGTGGAGCCTTTTATTTGCTCAAGATTTTAGTACAAGCTGGCTTTATTTCAGCCACATCATTGCAATAGATATACAGATTACATAGAATTGCATACTTTTTGTGTTATGTAAAATTATATAGCTTTTTAAAGACATATCAGAAAAATTTGATTAATGTCTTAAAAATGTAGCTGATTGAATGAACATATGAAAAATATATCTACCTTTAAAGAGCTTATTGTACAAAAAAAAAGATGTTTCTGTTACCAGATAAAATATTTTGGGTCAAATTTCAGGTCTGTACCATAAGGTCACATCAAATTAAATCTTGTTCCTAGGAATTGCTGCTCCAAATTTTCCAATTTTGTTTGTTGTTTTTTGTCGAGCCTGCGACTTTTGTCGCAGAAAGCTCGACATAGGGATAGCGATCCGGCGGCGGCGGCGTTAGCTAAGTTCTTAAAAGCTTTATATTTTAGAAGATGGAAGACCTGGATGCTTCATACTTTGTATATGGATGCCTCATGTTACAAAGTTTCCGTCAGTCACATGTCCAATGTCCTTGACCTCATTTTCATGGTTCAGTGACTACTTGAAAAAAAAGTTCAGATTTTTTGTAATGTTAAATTCTCTCTTATTATAAGTAATAGGATAACTATATTTGGTATGTGCGTACCTTGCAAGGTCCTCATACCCGTCAGACAGTTTTCACTTGACCTCGACCTCATTTCATGGATCAGTGAACAAGGTTAAGTTTTCGTGGTCAAGTCCATATCTCAGATACTATAAGCAATAGGTCTAGTATATTCGGTGTATGGAAGGACTGTAAGGTGTACATGTCCAACTGGCAGGTGTCATCTGACCTTGACCTCATTTTCATGGTTCAGTGGTTATAGTTAAGTTTTTGTGTTTTGGTCTGTTTTTCTTATACTGTATGCAATAGGTCTACTATATTTGGTGTATGGAATGATTGTAAGGTGTACATGTCTAGCTGGCAGGTGTCATCTTACCTTGACCTCATTTTCATGGTTCAGTGGTCAAAGTTAAGTTTTTGAGTTTGGGTCTTTTTTTCTAATACTATATGCAATAGTTCAACTATATTTGGTGTATGGAAATATTTTATGATCTATATGTCAGTCACGCAGGTTTTATTTGACCTTGACCTCATTTTCAAGGTTCATTGCTCAGTGTTAAGTTTTTGTGTTTTGGTCTGTTTTTCTTAAACTATAAGCAATAGGTCAACTATATTTGTTGTATGGAAGAATTGTTAGCTGTACATGCCTGCCTAGCATGGTTCATCTGACCTTGACCTCATTTTCATGGTTCATTGGTCAATGTTTAGTTTACTTGGTTAATGTTAAGTTTATGTGACAGTTGTAATAAAGCTTTATATTTAGGACTATCAACATAATATCAATGATTAGTAAAGAAGGCGAGACATTCCAGCGTGTGCACTCTTGTTTTTATTTTGGTGGCAATTTTTTCGGGGCCCACATTGTTTGTTGATGGAATTGTTATCAGAATGTTACTGGTATATTTCAGATTTTTTAGTTGACAGTATACAAATTTGACTCAAATAGTAAGTTTTATCAACTCTGTCACTATATATATTTTTTTTTGGGAGGGGAGGGGGGGGGGGGGGGGGGGGAGGCAAAATTCAAATGTCCTGCGGATAAACACCATATTTTGTATGCAGACCATGACAAGTTTAGATTTTGTGTACTGTTTTAAAAAATTATTGTAAAACAATGAGACATGCAGTGTTCTCCCAAGGGCCTTTTAGCTTCATGGTAATGTGATGCTATAATCTTAAATGTGATGCTATCTGAAGTGGTTTTTGTCGAGCCTGCGATTTTGTCGCAGAAAGCTCGACATAGGGATAGTGATCCGGCGGCAGCAGCGTTAGCTAACTTCTTAAAAGCTTTATATTTTAGAAGCTAGAAGACCTGGATGCTTCATACTGTGTATATAGATGCCATATGTTACGAAGTTTTCGTCTGTCATATGTCCATTGTCCTTGACCTCATTTTCATGGTTCAGTGACTACTTGAAAAAAAAGTCAACATGTTTTGTAATGTTAATTTCTTTCTTATTATGAGTAATAGGATAACTATATTTAGTATGTGCGTACCTTGCAAGGTCCTCATGCCCGTCAGACAATTTTCATTTGACCTCAACCTCATTTCATGGATCAGTGAACAAGGTTAAGTTTTCATGGTCAAGTCCATATATCAGATACCGGTACTATAAGCAGTAGGTCTACTATATTTGGTATATGGAATGATTGTAAGGTGTTCATGAACTTCATGTCCAACTGGTAGGTGTCATCTTACCTTGACCTCATTTTCATGGTTCAGTGGTCAAAGTTAAGTTTTCTTGTTTAAGACTGTTTCTTAGAAACAATAAGCAATAGGTCAACTATGTTTGGTTTATTGAATGATTGTAAGGTGTACATGTATTTCTCGTTTGGTTTATCTGATCTTGACCTCATTTTCTTGGATCATGTTAAGTTTATGTGTTACTTGTAGTAAAGCTTTGTATTTAGGACTATCAACATAAAATCAATGGTTAGTAAAGAAGGCGAGACATTTCAGCGTGTGCACTCTTGTCTTATAGATTGTGTTATGGATGTGATGCTATAATTTTTAGAAACAAGATGGTATTTCAAATTCCCCTGTTTACCAGGATGCTAAATGAAATATCTGGGGAGAACACTGACATGGTTGAATGCTGATGTTGATGACAATTTCAATGTCAGATGTGATGTATGGAAATGGAGTTGTTGTAGGTGTATAAGGTAATAAAGAATGCTGCTTTATTATAAACATTTAGAAATTTTTGAGCTGATTAAGGGTATAGGATACAGTTACAGGGGAGGTAATGACGTCTCTAACATAAAATGTCATTTTACGCAGCAACGTCAAACTGTGACATATTAGGAAAAGATGCATTTTCAACTGATTTTAATTGTCATTTGAGTTTCCCTTGTTTGATTGGAATGAAACTTATAAAGATGGAAGATATAGAGAAAGGGAGGAATCCTTTGAAATTTGTTTAGGGGTCGAGGATACTGCTACCTGGGACTATTATACTAACAATATATTATGTCCCAGCTGCTACCAACAATAGATTTTTTATGTTGGTTTTGTGGATGGTATCCCATTATGAATTGTTGGGCTTTAATAAAGATGAAAAATTAGCAGTAATAGTACATGTTTATTTGTCCCTCCAACCATACTAGTGTTGATAACCCTTGAATGTGTATTCAGGGAGCATGTGTCTCTGGTTGATTGTACACTTTTTTGAGTTGTTTATTTGTTTGTTTCATAGTACTAGTTTTCCCCTGATTTGGGAAAAGATGACTTTCAAGCCATTTGTGTAAAATACCAAAGGTTCAAGTTCCATCCAATGTTCGCACAGCTACCATTCTGTGTTTCGTCTTATTGCAAATTATTTGAATTATCTCCCTTTACAAACTCAACACTTATTTAATAATTTATTTAAGATTTAAAAAAATGTTGAGAGTAAATATTTTTTTTTGTTTATTTATCAGTTATATTATTTTTATTACAATTTAGAACATTTAAAGTTTATAACTGTAAATTAACAAATAGTTTCTTACTTAAGAATGTTACTTTTAAAAGAGAGGCAAAAGATACCAAAGGGACATTCAAACTCATAAGTAAAAAAAAAACTGACAACGTCATGACAAAAAAACACACAAAAAGACAAACAACAGAACACAAAACTCAACATAGGAAACTAAAGACTGAGCAACACGAACCTTACCAAAAACTGGAGGTGATCTCCGGTGCTTCGGAAGGATAAGCAGATCCTGCTCCACGTGGTACCCATGGTGTTGCTCTCGTGAGTACAAACCAGGTGATAAGTCTTAATTCAGTATTTCACATTTGAGGAAAAGAGGACGGGATCGTGGTTACGACAATTGGAACATATCCCTTATCATCTGTGAATCAGATATTCCATAATGGTCAACCAACTTGTAATTGCGTCCGTAAAATTTACGAAGGGATGATTTCAACTTCACCACTTGGAATTCTTGGTTGATAGCTTCCTTTTGAGCAGCAACCATCTATCAAGGAAATCATGAAAGGAAATATAAACCTTGGAATATTGTATCAATTGGGAGATATATACCCCATATGCAGTCGCTGCTGGAATGTTGCTACATAGAAATGGAAAGTTCACAATTGGGAAGCTGAAATCATCTCTTTTGTTGAAAGTTTTGTTTTCAACCAACCCTCATTGTCAATTTCTAGATGCAAGTCAAGATATGAGGCAGACTTAACTGCATCTGATGTGTCCTTTATTAAGTCTCCCAAACGAAGTTTGGGAAGACTTATTGTTTTTGCTCAGTTCTTATTATTATTATTATTCTTCTTCCTCTTCCTCTTCCGCCGCTTTTAAATTTGAACTTGTCCGCACCCGTTCTCCAAAACCGCTTGTCAGATTAACTTAGGGTTTCACAATATGTTAGACTAACATGTCTAGTGGTGCAATCAGGGTTTTGTTTGTGCAATGGGGTTTATAAAGGGGTACTTTGAGGGGCAAAAAGAAAAGAGGGTTTTACTATAGAACCCTATGGGATATTATTTTTTAAAATTTTCAAATGATTATAAATTGAAAACCGTTTGTGATAGACACAATCTTTTTAATTGAAAATGTTCCAAATGATAAAACCCATTAAATGAAATACAGGGTTAGTCCCCAGGGGTCATCCCCACCCCCTGCCATTTAAGAAAGTTCTAATACCTTGTAAGTGGTCAAGATCCCCACCCCTAAACCATATATATTCTGGTTTGTCATACTAAGATAATTTGAATGATATACAGGGTTAGTCCCCAGGGGTCATCCCAACCCCCTGCCATTTGAGAAAGTTCTAATATCTTGTAAATGGTCGAGATCCCCACCCCTAAACCATATATATTCTGGTTTGTCGTGATAAAGCACATGAAATGAAATACAGGGTTACTCCCCAGGGGTCACCCCCACCCCATGCCATTTAAGAAAGTTCTAATATCTTGTAAGTGGTCAAGATCCCCACCCCTCAACCATATATATTCTGGTTTGTCATGCTAAGATGGTTTGAATAATATACAGGGTTAGTCCCCAGGGGTCATCCCGACCCCCTGCCATTTGAGAAAGTTCTAATATCTTGTAAATGGTCGAGATCCCTACCCCTAAACCATATATATTCTGGTTTGTCATGATAAAGCACATGAAATGAAATACAGGGTTTGTCCCCAGCGGTCAAACCCACCCCATGCCATTTAAGAAAGTTCTAATATCTTGTAAGTGGTCAAGATCCCCACCCCTAAACCATATATATTCTGGTTTGTCATGCTAAGATGGTTTGAATGATATACAGGGTTAGTCCCCAGGGGTCATCCCGACCCCCTGCCATTTGAGAAAGTTCTAATATCTTGTAAATGGTCGAGATCCCAACCCCTAAACCATATATATTCTTGTTTGTCATGATAAAGCACATGAAATGAAATACAGGGTTAGTCCCCAGGGGTCACCCCCACCCCATGCCATTTAAGAAAGTTCTAATATCTTGTAAGTGGTCAAGATCCCCACCCCTAAACCATATATATTCTGGTTTGTCATGCTAAGATTGTTTGAATGATATACAGGGTTAGTCCCCAGGGGTCATCCCGACCCCCTGCCATTTGAGAAAGTTCTAATATCTTGTAAATGGTCGAGATCCCCACCCCTAAACCATATATATTCTGGTTTGTCATGCCAAGATGATTTGAATGATATACAGGGTTAGTCCCCAGGCATCACTAATGCATATAACTTTAATGGACTTTGCCCAATGTCAGGCGACCCTGGGAATTACGAATTATGGGAGCTTCGTTTGGGAGACTTCCTAACAGCATCCTGTTACAATCATTTCTTGTTTCAAGTTGGATGGGTTAGATGCATTCAACATTGTCACCAAACTTTGAATGAACATCATCTATATAGCAGAAAGTGTAGTTAAAGGATAATGCTAACTTCTTTTCTTTCTTCTTAAGAAGCTCATGTATGATTTCAGCCTCATGTGAATAAAGAAACAAATTGACAAGAAGAGGAACACAGTTGGTTCCCATGGGAATGCCAATTGTTTGTTGAAGGACATGTCCTCCAAACATACCAAATATGTTGTTATTCAAGAAATCAAGCATCTTAATAATGTCAGTTTCAGAGAATTTTTTGTTTGAATCTGAGTGATTCTTTTACAAAGTATGATTTATCCCTCCTTAAGACAAGAAGACAAGATATCTACGTTAGTTATTCTTTTATATGAAGCAAAGCAGGACCAACTCTGTCAATTTGTTTTTTTAGTTTTGAATGGGGAATACTTGTGTAAAGTGTAGAAAAGTCAAATGTTTTAATACTATTTGCATGATGAAAGAGTCTTAAAATGTATGTATTCTAAAAGATCTTTGGAATTTTTTAGTATCCACATCTGATTCACACCACCTCTAGAATAGGTATTTTCACAATAACTTTGAAGCCCGGCTGTGATTGCTGACAAAATTGATGTTAATAATTTAGAAAGTGTTTTGTGGCGCACTTGGAAGACCCAGCAATATAACGTTGTTTGTAAGGACATTTAGGTATCCAATACAGTAAAGGAAGATCCAGTTCTTCATCTTTGGTTGAAATTCCAAAGGAAAATAGAACAGACCTATGATTATCCAGGATTCCTGCTTGGTAAGTATTATATTGTCTGGACACCAAATGTATTTAACTACTCAGATATATTTGAAGTGAATTGGTTCTTTTGGTCATAGGGGTCAAATGCTGGAGATTTCAAAATATTTATCATTTCTCCATGACGTCATGATAAGGTTCCCTTTCTGGCTAGACATTTCTGTGTAATTATACATTTCACACAACCAAACCTTCCATCTTTTCCCTTCTAAAGTCTTCCTAGTGTTGGACAGGAAAGTCAATGTGACCACGGTTATAAGCAGTCACATTTAGAGATTACTCCAAAACAAAGCTGACCAAGTACCAATAAGAAATGTCGATAAAATACATGTATACTTTATAAGCACAGCACAAGTTCTTGCAATTTTTTCATCTTGTAATGTCAATGCAAAGAACTTGGAAGGCCAATAAATATCACAAAGTTGGAGCATGAAACTAGAATCAAAAAGAATAACAAAAATATCCTCTGATGACAATTAATAGGATATATGAGATAAATTGAAATGGCCATTAAGTATCTGGTCTACTTTCACTATTTGTGTATCTGTGCATAGATATACATGTAACCAAGATCAAGTTGACACCTTTTACCACAATGTCATTCTTAAATGTTACATTTACAAAACCCAGCTGATGAAATGACATGCAGCATCTTAATATAGAAATTTAAAGTGAGGTGCTCAAAGTCTGTGACATTGATTATTTACTGTTAATGTACATTTTTCAGCCAAGTAAATCAGTTTGTCAGATTAATTGATTGTTGCTTGCTTAAATATGTTAAACTGTCTAGTGACAATTCAAATATGTATGCTCTGGAAAACAAGGGTATGTTGGCTAAAGGCAGAAATTTTACCTTTTTTCATACAAAGAGTATCACACTCTCCATAGGCAAATCGTCAGATTCAAGTAAGACAAGACCATATATCTATATCCCATTCAACCTTTATGGTTTTATCCTGTGTCTGTGTTCTGTTGCTGGGTTTTATTTTTTTCCCTCACACACAGGAATAGGGGAGGAGATATAACCTGTTTGGGAAGCCTCTTGTTTGTGTTTTGTTTTGTTAATTCATCCCCACTGAAAATGTTTGTTTTTATTATTCAGATATATGCAACTAAAATTAAATCATAGAGGGATGATATTTGTCACTGTGCACACATCTTTGAAACTTATAAAGATTTTCAAATACATAGACATAAATATTGGTTATAAAGACCAGAAAATATAAATGATTGTAACATTTTTTGTGAAAACAAGCAAAATGATAGGAATACAGATAAATATATATTTGGTGCAGAAAATATATTAAACAGACATTATGACAAAGCTTATGATAAAAGCAGTTTTTACCATTTTTTTAGTTTTAAAAATGGCACTGGCTATGATTGATTACCCTCAAAAATAATTATTGTTACTTCCGAGAATAAAAAAACATACTATTGTTACCTACAATTTCCAAATGAAATCTGGTTGCTGTCCAGAAATACATTTCGGCAATTAGTCCTAACTATTTCTTATTGTTACTTTTTACAGGTAATAGTAGCCAGTGCCTTTAAAAAGATCTTTGGAGGTGAAAACAAACAACTGAAGACAAAAAAAGTATTAATATAAATATAGAACATCAAGGTAAAATTAAAATAGGGGGGGGGGGGGGGAGGGGTTTCACAAAAGATGCAAGACAAAACCAAACAATATCAAATAAATAAACAAAACTGAACAATTCTGCATCATTCATCGCCAGGTTTTTAGAAAGCAAAAACCAATGCCTTCAAAATATTAAAAAATTAAAAGGTTTTTATTCAAATATACAGAAAGAAATTGTACATAATATTTCATGACAGTTGCTCTCAGACCGATGGCAAGCTTTTTGTAAAGCTAACTTTATAACCAGAACAAGGGAAATAACTCTAAAAAATTAACCGGAAGTTAAAACACAAATTAATGCGCGATTATCTTAAATAAAAAATTAATTGTTTTGCGATTTCTACAAATATTTCATGCAAGTTAAAAACCTTGAATCATTATGTTTTAAATTACGACTAACATTTCATACATAGTTAAACTCGGAGCAATAATTATTTTATATTGTCGATGCACTATATTTCAAAGAGAGACTGTTGCTACGAGAGCGAATTGTGTTTAAATAAGGAGTTGTTCGTCTTATTTGTAAAATCATGGCTTCGGAAGACGAATTCGCTTTACCGGGTGAAGATACAAAGACTCCCGATCCAGATAAAGATGAAGATGAACTGGGCGAAGAAGATGAAGGCAAAACAGCCGAAGAATTAACCGATGATGCAGAGGCGTTGAAAAAGGAGCTTGACAAAATAGTGGTGCATCCTCCAACGATTCAAGAGTAAGGCAATGTTTTTGATGCATTCTGTCCATTGCCAAGAATAATAACAAGAAAGAAAGGTTTAATAAACAAAATGTATTAAAGAAAGAGGCCCTAAATACGTGTGTTCATCGTCACAATTTAATTGTTTGACTGTCAACATGGTTAGAAAGACAAGCAGATGTCAAATTTAAAGAAACTTGTACCTGTTCCCTCTGATCAGCTGATGATGCTCCTTCAGATTAATTTGTTCTCCTGGTCCATCTGTCCTGTTCTGATTAAGATTTGATGAATAATAAATATATGTATGCAGACAAAAGTATTGGAACTTTAAATTTAACTTTTTGTGTCTGTAAACTAAATTGAAGGTTGGAGATAGCAAATAAAATTTCATTTGCCAATATGCTAATGTGGTCGGAAAATAGACTTTTCAGCCATGGAGCCAGTTCGGCCTTGGTTGTGTAGGCCATGTAATAAAAGTAGTTTCAGTCATACTTTACTTTTGTATTAATAGAGATTTCGTTGTATATACTTTCATTTGAAATCATTTCAATAAACAGCTGATTGCATTTTATAGCTATCTGCAACAATGGACTAATTAATGAAGGTGTTGACTGTATTTTTTAACGAAATGGTGTGGTTAAATGGCATCACATGTCACTTTAAGTTTTTATTTACAACTTTTATAGAATAGAAACAATTGTTTTGAAGTGGTTATTTCACAGTCGTTTTAGGGACGCGTGTTTTTGAATATAAATAAGAAGATGTGGTATGAGTGCCAAGGAGACAACTTGTCCATCCAAGTTAACAATTATAGGTCAAAGTACGAAGCATAGTTTTACGCTTCTTCTTTTTCTTTTAACGATGGCATGGAAAAGAAAACTTATGACGAAAATTGTTCAAAAGTAAGATAAAACTCTGACTTTAAACTTTATCCTATAACTTTGATAGAAATAACTGTTTTGAAGTGGGTACTTTACAATCGTTTTTAGTGACGTACTTGTTTGACATGTTTGAAGCAGTTTTACATCTCAACGGTTTCTTTTGGCGATGGTCCAGAAAAAAAAACTGTTGTCATGAAGAAATATATTCAAAAGTAAGAAAAATCTCTTGACTCTTGTCTTAATCCTTCCAACTACATAAATGTAGACGAGAAGTATCTGATAAACTTATTGAAGATGAATCCAGTGTTCCCGGAAGTCAAAAATGATGAGTTCATGATCTATATCGCAATTTTACAGTATCTTTTAAAAAGTAAATGTTTGTTATTATTGAGTGTTTATTTATTACAGTGTAGATTAAAAAATAGATTCGTAGAACTATAATAGACAATAATGTGGCAAACTGATTTTTTTGATGGAAAGAATTTTAAACAAAAACTATGTTTATTGTAGTTGGCGAACAATATATTGTTTTGGCAAAAGAGGTATCAAAAAAGAAAATTGACCAGGGGAAATCCTGTATAATATAGGCAAAAAGCATCGATAAAATATGTAATCATTGGATTTCAATTTCTCTAAATTACGTCCACATTTTCTTTTTTTTTCTTCTCTGTTTTCACTTAAAACAAAGCAAAAAGGCAACAGCCTTGTTTTCAAATAAACAAATTAAATTACAAGTTGATTGGTTTATTATGAGACACACACCTTTGTCATTCACTTAGACATTAATTTTATCACTTTTTAATTCAATTATTATTTATTATGTAGTATAAAACTAATCGTATAGCTTTGTCTAGTTCATAGACTACAGCTTAGGAATTTGATCATGATGTATCTTTTTTTTTCAGACTAACAGCCCAGGAATTTGATCCAGCAGAATTCCCTGCTTCCTATAAAGACAATTTACCAAAAGAAAACTTGGTGCTACAATATGCAGAAAATTTTAGACTACAATATGTACACTTATATAGAGACCGGAAACCTCTTCTTCTCAACCCAATCAATGAATGTGGGACAGAGGTAAATTGTATACCATCAGGGTCTTAAAAAATACATGTTTTCCTGCTAACTTGACTGACCCTAACCTTTAAATTCTCTTTTATTTCTGCACACACACACACTTAATGTATTAAAGTCAGACTGTTTCCCCTGTAATGAATTGTAATACATTATATGACCATTGAATATGAGTAACTTTCTTGGATTAATGCTGATTTCCCTGCAATAGAGAGCACTAATGAGCAGGTTTTATTTCCCAGACATAGTCTTCTTATTTTTTATGTAAAATTTAAATAAATTGTGTCACCCTGCCCATAAATCCTAGCTAGGAACTGAGCACTGAATAAGGTACCCCAATGCTTAAATATCTTAGAGAGAACATTTAATGGTTTGACAGAAAGTTCTGAATTGCTTTCTTGATATTTAATTGTGTATGTTACATTGTATTTGTATATTTCTTTATATAAACATTTTATTTATGTTTTTAGAAATTTGTATGTACAACCATCAGACCAACACAGATAGAATTTAAAGAGTTTTATGGTTGGGAAGGAAGTGCAGAATTTGTTGCAGATTATCTGAATTTTGAGACATTAGAGCCTCCTTATGAACTGGTAGTTATCTTATTTTATAACAATATAGTTACAGCAGTCCTTCAAATGAGCTAGAAAAAAAAATATCTGTTTTAATTCACCTGGCTTTTGTCTCTCATTGTCTTCCAATCATCAATGGGGTATCAAGTTTTAAAAATGTGTACTATGTCCCTGCTTGCCAACAAATATGGCCTATATGGCTTAAAATAGAATGGGTAAAATGCAATTTTTTTCTTTTATCTTGAAAACTGCTAAAGATAGTGAAAATCTGACAAGGGCAAAAATGCTCAGAATGATGAGTTCTACAATGTGTCTGATGTTTTTTGACATCAAAACTATCAGACAAATTTTTATAGGAGTTATTGCCCTTGACCAACAAATTTTATCATTTTTGCCTACTATCTCAAAAATTGTACATGTAATAGATAGATAGAATCTTTACAAAGCAAAAAAGACTACAAAGAAGTCAAATGACTAAATTGCTTTACAAAACCTGATTGAAGTTATTGCCCTTCAATGACAATTTTGCATTTTTATTGCATTTTTGCCTATTATCTTGAAAACTAGAATAGGTAAATATAACTTTGAAGGGAAAAATTATCAGCAAGATAAGATCTACAAGTACATCAACATGTCTAAAATTGTCAGATAAAGCTAAATATAGTTACTCCCCTTTAATGGTGATTTTTACTAAAAAGTGGCCATTGCTGAAGATGCAGGTGAGCACCACAGCTCCTTAGAGCCTTTAGTATGTTTTGTTGGGTTGTTTTCTCATTGACTTTGTAATTTTAGAAGTTAAATATAAAGATAAGAAGATATGGTATAATTGCCAATGAGCCAACTCTCCATCACAGACCAAATGACCTATACCTAGAAGCACACATTTTATATTGCAAATTGTGATAAAATACCAAAATAGGAACTTATTAGTTTGACTCAGATAGGTCTTTTATTGTCAAATATATGTTATCAAAATAGCAAAAGATGTGAATTGAAATCATTGTGATGCGAAACAACTGAAAATGTGTGAAATTTTGATTTAACAGTATTATTTTTACAAGATGTACAGGTACCTCAGGTTTGCTGGGTTTGTATTTTGAAAATAAGAACGAAAAAAATGGGGGAATTATGTACTAGATAGAAAAGAATAAATAAAACACATTTTTAGTGAATTTTATTTGCTTGGTGTTCAATGTTTAATATTGATAGCACATTTAATAATATATAGTGTAATTTTCACCAGATTTTTGCTCTGTTTGCTTCCTGAACACGATCATAGAATGATTTAGGGTTTATGTACAAATCACAACATTAATAATGATTTTTTTGTGTACCTAGTTTAATATTCATGGTACTTCTATATATATATATGCTATCGTCCTGAACATGCATGAGATATTTGCCACTGGATGTTAAGCAACTAACAATCAGTCAATCAATTATATATGCTTAATTTGCCAAACTTTAATCACAGAATGTGGTTTTTAGTAATTACTTATATTATTTTAGCTTCAAAATGAATACGGCTTGCTATTATAATATCATTTGCTTTATTGTATTGACATGTTTGTCTATTTTTTTTTTCAGCCAAAGAGGTTGATATCACCACCGTCCGTTTTGAAACGTCAGAAAGGGAATTGTTTTGAGTACAGTACATTGCTGTGTTCCCTGTTAGCTGGAGCTGGTTACGATTCTTACGTAGTCAGTGGGTATGCTACACATGAGACATGTCTCGCAGATGAATCAAGGGAGATTTGTCCACTGATGAAGAAGAAAGAAGAGGCAAGAGACATTTCATTACTTTTTATTCTTATGAAATTTTTTTTATGAAAGTCTAGGTTTTGTTGGGGTGTAGTATAAACGTTGGTCCTTTTCTATGAAAAGTTCACCGTAAGATGAATTCCTATTCGGGCAACAGAATGAACGATATCTTTGGTAAAACAGTAAATATATATAAAATGAAATGCCACTAAATTAAAAATTACAAAATACTTTTTGTCATATTTTTAATGATTTTTAAACTTCAGGCAGAACAGACTGTATCAATATTACTTATACAGGTCTCTTGAAAATGCTTTGTAATTTATTGTTTAAATGCAGTTGTTTTGCGATTTCATCTGTGTTATATTATCAAAAGGTATGTACTGTAAAAACAGAAATTTCTGTTTGCTGGTTATTTTTCGCTTATTTCGGGATCACATAACGTGAAAAAATATCCTCTGTGTTTATAGTTTGTAGAAAGAAACAATATTGATGTGCAGGGCAAATGTATCATTGAAGCTTTAGAATTTAACCCCAGCACGATAATTTTAGGTGTTGAAATCATGAACTTATCCATATTTACGTTTATATCATAAAGCATGTTTTGTCTGAGTATTATACATTAGCCCAGCAACATTCATAGATGTCATACACAATTTTATAAATTTACGAAAAGCAGATAAACAGTCATTTAAACTTTCAATTTCATATTTGTTTTGATAATTAGAAAAAGGAAGAGGAGAAGAAAAGAGAAATAAAAAAATATACAGTAAAGCCTCCACGTGATCTGAGGAGTAAATTTGAACTGAAGCAGGCTGCCAAAGAAAAAGCTGAAAAAGAAGCTGAGGAAGAAAAAAGGAGGAAGGAGGAAGAAGATAAAATAGCTGTAAATATATTATCATTTGGTTCAGTTGGTCATCACTTTGTAAAATTGTTTTTATATATAATATACAGCTTAGCTACTTGGGTGTGTATATTAAGTGCTTTGAATTAAACAGTTCTTGTTTCATAAGTGGACCATCAAATCAATGTTACATTATCAACTGTACATTTAAGATTTATAATTGTCATTGTCCATGTGGTCAACCAATCAAATTTTATGAAAGGTAACGAATGAATGCCTGTAGAACAGTTTGACTGAAGACTGTATTTACATGTACCATAGCTAATTTAAGATTCAAGGTTAGGCTAACAAATACCATCTTATAGCTGCACAACCAAATATTTTAGCATTAAAAAGTAAACTGAGTCCAAAAGTGACCATATCATCACTTTTATCTACATTATAAGCTGAACTGTTAGAAATTCTAAAAATTCCAAATTTCCATTAAAAAAAATATTTGGAATTATTCAAAGGAGTTCTTCGTTATGTCGTTGAAACTAATAACATAACAAAACAAACAGTGTGCGCTTCTCAGAGACCTACTTTCTATTTTCAGACACTTTGAATTACAAGTTGGAATACTCTTAGCAAGATAGCATGTGCATTAATGTTTTATTTTATCATTTCAGGAGTTAGAGAAGCCACCACCAGACCCATTGTATGGTTTAAGGATTCACTCCTGGGTTCTAGTCTTATCTGGAAAGAGAGAAGTACCAGAAAGTTTCTTCATTGAGCCGTTTACAGGACTTTCCCATCCTGTCAATAGTCCTAACTACCTTGGTATAGAATCCGTCTGGAATCATGTCAACTATTGGGTCAACATGCAGGATTGTTCTGAGGGAGTTAAGGTAATTGTAAGCTAGGTTAACAGAGAAATTGCTTAACTTTAAAGAATAGAAAGAATTATTTGGAATCATCAATTAGTTAACTTTCAGCAGGATTGTTCTGATGTTAAATAAACATGAAGACTTCATGAAGACTGATGGTTTAATCGATTTTCAATTGGTCTTGTAAAAGTTATTAGGCTTGTTTTTCAGGAATTGCTAGAGAGAGAGAGAAAAAGAGAGATGAAATATTTCTTTAAATGAATAACATGCAGGATTGATTATACAGTTTAAGGTTATTGATGTGCTAATGTATGTGATCTTCATTTTTTATTCGTTAAAAGCAAATCTGCCCATTTATTCAATACTTTAAATGTGGAAAGTGTTAATTTTTTTCTCTAATTTTCAAGCAATTATTTGAACTAGGTCTAATATTTAAAAAGTTCAATAAAATTACTGAAATGAAGGTACATAATTGTTTACACATTGTACAATTAATATAAACTTACCACAATCTCAATGGTTACTGATTATATCTTTTTTTTACAACCTTATTATTTGTACAATTACATGATTTATAGGTTTAAAATTTACAATGGAAATGTGTATAATTTATATCGTTCACTCACTGTTTCTTTGTATGTCGACATACTCATTGTTTTAGTTACTGTAAATTCAGAAATTATTGCATTGTTTTTATTAATGGGAATTATGTGACTGTTTAATTATTGCAATAAAAAGTACTCACATTCTGATATCTGGTACATGTATTTATATAAAACTCAAATTTTTGTAAGTTGTTACAAAATCACAATAATAAATGCGCTCAATAATTCCTGAATTAAAAAGTTTGTTTATTTTATGTATGAATTCTAAGGCATATACCTTTAGTTGCATGGATTTGTATTTTTTTATTTAGGGTTTAACCTATGATTTGGGAGATTGCACAAAATGGGAATATATGTTTCCTTCCATAGACAAACCATTAAAGATTCCAGGAGAAGATGGCTTTGAAGACTTTGAGGATGAAGAGGTATTTAAAGAGTTGTCCCATGGATAATTTTGATAACAAATCAATTGAATATTGCCCCAAAAAATAAAAGTTTAACCCAAGGAATAAATTATCAGGACATTCATTAGGAGGTGGCAACGGGTACTTTTACTCTTCTGTCCTACTGATAAGTAACGCCTGAATTAAGGAATTTTCATATAACAATTTATGGAGTATATTGAAAAGTACCAGTTAACATGAAAAATAATGAAATCCCAGAATAATTATCATTATTATCATTATTATGAAATCTTTTATTAGTGTACTTAAATTATTATGAGAAAATTGTGTAATTATGCTGTTTGGTTTTTTTTCCTCAATATTGCACCTTTTCATTAAATCATATAATATCAAGTTAAGAAGCTAGTTTTTGTTCCGAAACAAAATCATACAAAGACAACATACTTTATTATGATCATAATATTAAAACCTTTAGAAAAGTCTTTCACAAATAGTGAGTATTTTTGATTCTCCAATTTATGATAAAAGTTAGTTAAAAAACTTTCTCTCCAAAGTGAGATTTTTTACTTTATATTTTTACATCATAAATCATTTCAGTGTTAACCAATATTTTTACATATGGTCAGTTGTTAAAGTAGACCTTATCGCTATTTTGGAATCTTCAACGCTTGAATTATTGCCATAGACAACAATTACTTTGCATCGTCGCATAAGATTTTTCCTCTAACACTGTCAACATTTTATAGAAATGTCTGTGCTTGTGTCATGGCCAGGAATGGTGGATAAAAAGCGATAAGTTGTATTGTTACAAAATGTTTGTAAAAATGTTGCTACATGTTGTTACCGTAATTCTTCTGGCAGAGCTACATTAAGCCTGAGGTTAAAATTATCCGAATCAAGATGTTTCACTTGAGCAACATTTAATTAACAACCAAGCAATAAGAAATTGACCAGTTGAAAAAAAATTGGTTAACATATGAATGTTTTTTGCTTTAATTCCAATATTTGTAAGTTCCCTTTAGAATGACAAAGAATTTTATAGCATGATGTTTTTGTTAGTCAGATGGTGTTGTAGCAGTAAGTTCTGCATGACTAATCATAGCATGATCACGTTCATCGGTGCATGACTTATTTTTCAGAGGGCCAAAACTGCAATGAGTTATAGGGTTGCATCATCCACAAACATGACAAATAAATCTGTAACTCGGGAAAGCACACAATTCACTATCAACGAGGTTAAAGTTTATGTGGGGTGTGTGCTTCAATATATGTATCATGCAGTTTTTTTTATATTGTGACTATGAATTCATATCATTACCATAATTCTATTTTGATTGATAATCTAAGTTGATATGAAAATTATTTGATTAACAAGTTTTTTTATATCGTTAGAAATTTAATGTTTTAACGTGCATCAGCAAACACAAACAATTGTCAGTTAGGGAGTAAGAAATTGTTTATTATAAGATGTACTTGTTGAGAATATTTTGGATCAAATAGTGGGATTGTATGGCCAGAACTGTTATTAAAGTATTCAAACTGTGTGGACAAACCTGTAGTTAATACTCCTACTTTTCACTTCTTCCAATCAAATATATTATTTTTCAAGAAATTCAAACATAAATTTAAGCATTTTGAAACATTGTGAAAAAAAAAAGTGTTGAAAGTAATATATTTATTTATAATTTAATCAGGTTAGTAATTTAAGTGATGGTAAGCTTGCTGTGTTCTTGTTTAAAGTGATGTTTGATCTCAAAAAGGACAAGTTGTTTCATTCATGTAACATGGGAGATAACTCATTGTTTCAATTTGAAATTATGAGACAGATAGCTTCATTGTTAACATCTAGACGTCTATTAGGTACTTGGCGTGCTGTTCCCAGATGTTGTTTTATAGAAGATCACAAATGATTTCTATTCACATTGACAGAGAATGCTAAAATTTTATCGTTATTTTCATCGGAAACCTGGAAATTGCTCCTGGATTTACACACATGGATGATCAGAATTTAAGTTGTTTATTTGTTCGTTAATGGAAACAGTGTGAAATGTTTTATTTTAGTGATTTAATTAATTTTTGTGTTTGCTGTGTAAATTGTCATTTCATCATTTGTCCCATAAATGTTTTTTTTTTATTCAGGAGTCACAATATTATTCATGTTTCACTAATATGGTTTTGGATGGTGTGATTTTTCAACAAGAGTGATTTTAACACGATATTCTGTAATCTGCATATGATCTACCAATAAATCGTAATACTTACCAGTAATGAAAAGTAATTCCCTCAGTGCATTATATAGCTTAAATATTTTACTATGTTTATATAAACAAGGCTTCTTTTAACAAGGGTGTAGAGATATTTATTCACCAGAGACTGAATCCATTTTGCTTTGCATGACAATAACTTTATGGATAATAATTGAAATTTATTGAGAGAAAAAAATTAAAATAATACAAGCATGTTCTTCTGAAAGTTGGAATAACAATAATGCATGCTTCTTTGTTTGATGGTAATACTATGTCAAAAATTAAGTAACAAACTTGTTTTGATTTGGTTTGTGAAGTTTCTGCTTCAAGTCATGCATGTAAGGTAATGCTTTGAGATATTTTAACTGAAGAAATCTTATGACTTAAATTGATTGTAAGTTATACTGGAATATTCATGACTTGCAAGGATTTTTTGTGTCAATAGTCACAGATGATTTAATTCACAATTCCTATACATAAGTTGTTATATATATCCCCAAAGAAATTTCTTGAAATATATTTTATCATGAATAGGAATCAATTTGATTTAAAACAGAAATTGTCAATTTGCTTTATTTTGTTATAATCTGTATTATTTCAGTGATTCCAATTTCCAAACATCTTCAAAATTGTAATAAATAAAAATGGGAACTCAAACTTGATTTACTATATAGTTTATTAATGTTTAAAAGAATTATTGAGCTGTTTCTGCCATAAGTAAAAATAGATGAGGTATTCCAAATAAAAATTATTTTAAATTATAATTAGGAGAATGAGTACTCAACTAAAAAACAGATTTTCCAATTTTATAATAACCTATCACCTTTAACCCTTCACCTTTACCAGACCATTATTGATATTCTGACTACTGAAATAGATCTAGATTTAACTTCATTGCATCAGATGACATTTGATCTTTGTATCTCAATGCCTTTTATTTATATGACAATTTCTCACATTATTATTTTTTATTTGACCAGGACGAAGACGAGGATGAAGAGAATACTGCCAATAAATTAGAGCACCTAGATATGCCGCCATCTTGGGTGGAAATCATTAAACTATCTCTAAAAGGTAAACATAGAGCACTTAGATATGCCGCCATCCTGGGTGGAAATAATCAATTTGCACCTTATTGTTCAAAGGAATACCTGGCAACTCTATAAAATAAACATTATAGTTTGCCAGATGAAAGGTCATCCAAATATGATCCTTTTTTAGGTGTTTTACATGAGCGACAAACAAATATAATTTAGGAAAGTGAATCATCTGATTATAAAGTATTGGGATTATTTATTTGTAAAGATTATTCCTCATTGAAATTAAAGCCACGTTGTAATAAAGTGTGTATCTTTCTTTTTGTGATGGTTATCTAATTTTGTACATGAAAAGTTATTTATTGAAAAGAATAATTACACTGAAACCTGTCTAAATAAAACCCTATGTAAACCAGAAACCTGTCTAAATAGAACCCTATGTAAACCAGAAACCTGTCTAAATAGAACCCTATGTAAACCAGAAACCTGTCTAAATAGAACCCTATGTAAACCAGAAACCTGTCTAAATAGAACCCTATGTAAACCAGAAAACTCTTTCATCCCAATGTACACATATTCTTATGTAAAAGTAAGTTTAGTCAAGACACCTTCCTGTTTGGAACAAAATATTCAGAATTGAAGGGTTTTTATTTAGGGAGGTTCCACTGCAATAATGAATAACAACCTATAGAACTGTAATTAAAATTTTACTTTGGATAAACAACAAGTTTGTTTCCTTAGCATGGTGTAGCAGATGGAGTTGATTAAAGTAATGCCCATCTTCCAGTAAAATTAGGAAAAAAATATAAACAAGAATGATCTGACTTCATACTAATACATTCAAGACTATTTCTAGATATAGGAAATTGATATGGTAAATTGTACAGAAATTACTGCATGCTTACAATAAATATTCTATAAGAATGGTTAACATTAACATATCAGTGATTTTAAAGAGTTATGTCCCCTAACATGGGTCTGGCCTCCTTTTGAAAAAGAATTAATTTTGAAAATTTTATCTGCATTTCAGCTGCAAACCTCCTTAAAATTATCTATCAAAGACCACAGGATTCAAAAATGAATATTTACACAATTACTAGAATGCTTTTGTCAGTATTGATGATTAATTAAAATATAATATTGGTATTATTAATTATTTGCAGATTTCCAAATGAGATGTCCACATGGGAAGAAAGTAAAGCTGTACAAGAGAGCCAAGTTAGAAAAGTTTGCACATTACCTGATGAAAGATGGACTGATATCTAAGTTGTCAATTTATGAAAACAGAGAGTGTAAGTCTAGATAGATTCATGACCTTACATACTTTATACAGTATTCCTGTTTTATTCTGCATTTAAAAATAGAAACAGTCTGAAATTAAAAACACTTTGGTGCAAACAGGGTGATATAATAAGTTACTCTTGTGAATACTCAGTCACAATTTTCCATAAAACTGTAATCCAATATCCAGATATTTATCCTTTAAAAAAGGTTTTTTTCTCTGTAAAGTATTTTTGTTTTTTTCCAAAGATTAATTCTGGGAAGAAAAGTGTTTTGAAGATGAAAGCAAAAGTTTTTTTTATCATTTTAAAGACTTTAATTGAAATTAATTGATGTGAAAACTAGATTTGAATGTTCAACTTTTTATGCATCTTTTGGTAGCAGGGTTTTTAAAAGAATTAACAGTGCATCTGTCCCTCATTTAGAAAAATGACTATTGTCAACACTTTTACACTCCAATGAACTACTCATTTTTTACTTGAATTGCAATACAACTTTTACAATCTGGTTATATTTCTTGCAGTGACAGATTTGGTAACGGTGAAGGAATATTTTGCTCACCGTATTGATAAACTACTACAGCGAGTCAGTAACCACAGATCTGGATGGGTAACAGAGCACTTTGATCCTGGAAGATCTCATTGTCTCAAAGGTATTTTTATAGTTATCTCCCTTTCATAGGATATTTAATACCATATTTTGGGCATATGATACAGTTTTTGATCTCACAATGAATTTTTTGACAATCATTTGCATACAAGTTATTTTCACCTAGTCAATTCAAATATGTAATATAAAATATACCTTCATGTGCTTCTTCTAGAGATAAATGGTGTTGAAATTGTAGACATTTACTCAAAATTTCTGTTTCTTGGACATTTCAATCCTTTGGACAGACATACCCTAACTTTTTTGTTTCAATGATAAACACAAGCAGATTTTTTGTAAAAGCATTTGGAATATGTTATGTAAGCATGCTCATAATGTGTGAAACATTTCTTACAAAATAAGTAATTTTCATTAATTTTCAGGATTTTAGAAAAAGAGCAGTGTTTTTTACTGTATATTTATGTAATTTAAATAAATTCATCAGTGACTTGTTCATAAAAAATAATACAATTAATCTTCATATATAACCAAGGCAAATATCAAAAAATAATAAAGAGGGGTTCATGTGCTCGTTTTCATGCTAAGGATTAAAAGCAGTCGAAAAACACATCTTTTCCTAATATGTTGAAGTTTAACGTAGCAAAAAATAACATTTTACATTAATGACATCATTAATAATTCCCCTGTTTAACTTTAAAGAAATTATGGTGTTGTGGTTTCTGGTTTATCTCATTGTTTGAATAATATTCTCTCCCCTGGATGGATTATTGAATACATTTTATACATAGGGGCCCTTTTGTCTGGCATTAGATTTTTAAATTATTTTCCCTTAATTTATGACAAAATGTTAAGGTCTTGAAAGATCACATTTTCTGTGAAAGGAATAAATTATCTCCCCTGGATAGTAACACACTACATTTGATTCTGTAAAGTGGTAGAGTTATTTATCTTGTCACTATTATTTTGTTATTGTTACATGTTACATTGACTGTTGTCGTTTTTAACAATGAGATGCTAAGTCAGGAAGCTCAACAATGACATAGAAAACTTTAGATTTCAGATTTTGTTTTATTGAAGTAAATTGATTTTATCTGAGTTTGACTTTTTTCATGCAAGTCTTGTAAATATATTGCTTACAAAAATTAGTTGGATTACAGTATTTTCTGCTATCTCCTACATATAAATAATATTGGGTAAGGATAAATGGACTATTAACTTGAAATTAGGGCCTCTATGGCTGAGTGGTCTAAGTAGTTCATCTACTGTATCACTAGCCTGTCAATTACTGTATCACTAGCCTGTCAATTACTGTATCACTAGCCTGTCAATTACTGTATCACTAGCCTGTCAATTACTGTATCTCTAGCCTGTCAATTACTGTATCAATAGCTGTCAATTACTCTATCCCTAGCCTGTCAATTACTGTATCACTAGCCTGTCATTTACTGTATCACTAGCCTGTCAATTACTCTATCCCTAGCCTGTCAATTACTCTATCCCTAGCCTGTCAATTACTCTATCCCTAGCCTGTCAATTACTCTATCCCTAGCCTTTCAATTACTGTATCACTAGCCTGTCAATTACTCTATCCCTAGCCTGTCAATTACTCTATCCCTAGCCTGTCAATTACTCTATCACTAGCCTGTCAATTACTCTATCCTTAGCCTGTCAATTACTGAGGTTGTTAGTTTGAAACCAGAGTCCAATCTTGATTGAGAAGGATTATTAGTTTTCCTTCCAAAGTTGTTCTCTCCGTCTACACTAGTTTAGCTTCCTTCAACAATAAAAACTGACTGCAATAAAGTAGCCAAGTGCTGAAAGTGGAATTAAACATGAACAAGCATTCTACCATATTAACTAAAAATTACCATAGATAGAAATAGAAATAGAAAAGGAGATAATTATTTTATTGAAATTAATGTGTTTTAAAATGTTTTCGTTTACAGAGCATCAATACAAATCAAGTGCTCCCGGTCCAGAAAATGAGAGGACTATGATATTTTATAATGAAGCCCGAGTTGATGGTTTAATCAAGCGTGTAGAAACACCGGCAGAAATGACAGAGGAATATTCTGATAGGGATGACTTTTTGTACTATAAACATATTGACTTTGGAAAACGACCAAAAAAGTTTGGCCCTCAAGATGGTTCATCTTCAAAAAATGAAAGACCTATTGTTGTAAGTAAAACTTTCAAAGAGGAAATAAATATAAAATAAAAATCTAGTTCATTTTCATTTTGTCAGATTCAGTGGACTGACAGTAGAATTTGCTTTTGTAATTTGGTTTTATAGGAATAACAAATACATTTACCCAGTTTTTGACCTACTACGCATTTAAAAAAAATATATCTGGCAAAAATGTCTCTCCAGGCACTCCAGATTCTTCCACCAATAAAACTGACCACCATCGTATAGCCAATAGTTCTGAAACTGGTGTTAAACACCAACTATCAATCAATCAATCTTTTTTTCATATAAGATGTACTTGTATTCTTTGAGTAGACTATCTTGCATCTTATAATCTAATAATCTCTTTGATCAATAGGTTTTTGACCATGAGTTTTTTTCTTAAATGTTTTACTTTCCAGCAATTGGTTGCTGAAATTTTGTTCTTTGATACTTTGCAGAAAAGACTCTTAATCTTCTGCTTTCAGAAACATTGGATATGTATCATAATTAAGTCTCCCAAACGAAGTTTGGGAAGACTTATTGTTTTTGCTCAGTTCTTATTATGTCACCCGATCGACAATGTCGGGTGACATATTGCTTTTCCTCTGTTTCTTTTTCCCTATTATTATTATTTTTCTTCCACCTAATTTTGTCCGGCAGTTTTCTCAGAGGCAATGGAACCAATCTTCATGATTGTTGAGCATAATGAGGACCACCATCAGTGGAGTTGCAGTGAAACTTTGGAACTTTAAAATGGCTGCCGTTTCCATGGAAACAGCAAAAATGTGAAAAATATTTTTTTTGTTTTTGATGACTAATTTGAGAATGCCTAACCTAAAAATCATCAAATTTTTATACAACATAGGTATCCACTATATACAGGTTTTGGATGATTTTAAGAATCATTGGAACTACTGTATTGCCATGGAACTGGGGAAAGGTTTCCCATTATAACCCTATGGGAAAAACCTTAAAGTAGCATTTTCTCTCTTAAAATGGTAGGTCAAATCCATTGAAACTTTGATGGTATGTTCCCTCCAATGTACCAATGTGGCATCTGTCATTACAATTTTGGGAATGGTCTTTGTTACCATGGAAACCAGCAAAAATGTCAAAAATTTCAAAATGCACCAAACTTAGTATAACTTTATATTAATGCTAACTGGCATGTATAGATAAGACTTTTGACTTTGGAATTTCCAAAATGGTCACTGTTGCCATGGAAACAGCAAAAATGTGAAAATTTCAAAATGCTCCAAATGTTCTGAAAATTTACAGAAAGATGTATTGCCATGCATATATGTGCATTCACTGTTTAAAATTTTTGAAATGGCTGCCACTTAGTGGCAATGGGGGGAAGGGTGACATCCGCTATTGCTTGCAATGGCAAATCTAGTTATTATTATTATTCTTCTTCCTCTTCCGCCGCTTTTTAATTTGAACTTGTCAGCACCCGTTCTCCAAAACCGCTTGTCAGATTAACTTAGGGTTTCACAATATGTTAGACTAACATGTCTAGTGGTGCAATCAGGGTTTTGTTTGTGCAATGGGGTTTATAAAGGGGTACTTTGAGGGGCAAAAAGAAAAGAGGGTTTTACTATAGAACCCTATGGGATTTTATTTTTTTACATTTTCAAATGATTATAAATTGAAAACCGTTTGTGACAGACACAATCTTTTTAATTGAAAATGTTCTAAATGATAAAGCCCATTAAATGAAATACAGGGTTAGTCCCCAGGGGTCATCCCCTCCCCCTGCCATTTAAGAAAGTTCTAATACCTTGTAAGTGGTCAAGATCCCCACCCCTAAACCATATATATTTTGGTTTGTCATGCTAAGATGGTTTGAATGATATACAGGGTTAGTCCCAAGGGGTCATCCCGACCCCCTGCCATTTGAGAAAGTTCTAATATCTTGTAAATGGTCAAGATCCCCACCCCTAAACCATATATATTCTGGTTTGTCATGCTAAGATGGTTTGAATGATATACAGGGTTAGTCCCCAGGGGTCATCCTGACCCTTGCCATTTGTGAAAGTTCTAATATCTTGTAAATGGTTGAGATCCCCACCCCTAAACCATATATATTCTGGTTTGTCATGATAAAGCACATCAAATGAAATACAGGGTTAGTCCCCAGGGGTCACCCCCACCCCATGCCATTTAAAAAAGTTCTAATATCTTGTAAGTGGTCAAGATCCCCACCCCTAAACCATATATATTCTGGTTTGTCATACTAAGATGGTTTGAATGATATACAGGGTTAGTCCCCGGGGGTCATCCCGACCCCCTGCCATTTGAGAAAGTTCTAATATCTTGTAAATGGTCGAGATCCCCACCCCTAAACCATATATATTCTGGTTTGTCATGATAAAGCACATCAAATGAAATACAGGGTTAGTACCCAGGGTCACCCCACCCCCTGCCATTTAAGAAAGTTCTAATATCTTGTAAGTGGTCAAAATCCCCACCCCTAAACCATATATATTCTGGTTTGTCATGCGAAGATGGTTTGAATGATATACAGGGTTAGTCCCCAGGGGTCATCTAGACCCCCTGCCATTTGAGAAAGTTCTAATATCTTGTAAATGGTCGAGATCCCCACCCCTAAACCATATATATTCTGCTTTGTCATGATAAAGCACATCAAATGAAATACAGGGTTAGTCCCCAGGGGTCACCCCCACCCCCTGCCATTTAAAAAAGTTCTAATATCTTGTAAGTGGTCAAGATCCCCACCCCTAAACCATATATATTCTGGTTTGTCATGCTAAGATTGTTTGAATGATATACAGGGTTAGTCCCCAGGGGTCATCCCGACCCCCTGCCATTTGAGAAAGTTCTAATATCTTGTAAATGGTCGAGATACCACCCCTAAAACATATATATTCTGGTTTGTCATGATAAAGCACATCAAATGAAATACAGGGTTAGTCCCCAGGGGTCACCCCCACCCCCTGCCATTTAAGAAAGTTCTAATATCTTGTAAGTGGTCAAGATCCCCACCCCTTAACCCAATGTTCAAATATCTTGTAAATGGTCGAGATCCCCACCCCTAAACCATATATATTCCTGTTCGTCATGTCTCGAACATTTGAATGACGTATAGGGTCAGTCCCCAGGGGTTCCCCCCACCCCCAATGTTCTAGTATCTTGTAAATGGTCGAGATCCCCACCCCTAAACCATATATATTCTGGTTTGTCATGCCAAGATGATTTGAATGATATACAGGGTTAGTCCCCAGGCATCACTAATGCATTTACTGGACCAAACCAATTTTCACTGCACTTTGCCCAATGTCAGGTGACCCTGGGAATTACGAATTATGGGAGCTTCGTTTGGGAGACTTCGTAACAACATCCTGTTACAATCATTTCTTGTTTTTATTTCTATTTTAGAAAATGGTAAAGAAATTCCATCGTAATGTTTCTAAACCAGCTTGTGACGATGTTGCAGAATTAATTTACCTTGTATCAGAGGACAAAATGCATATAACCTACCATACTGAGGACCCTAGAATAGCTGCTTCAACAAGAGAGTTTGTCAAACCAGCAAACTGGGCAGAGAAAGGGGCTACCTTACAGTTCTCACCTGACATGCAACAATCTTTCCAGGTAAGAATAGTTGTTTTTTGATAACTCTTTACATTTTGTCTTTTATATTCTTCATTTTTGGAGTGATATGGATGTGGACGAGTCTACAACATATCTCTGTAATGATTAAAATACCCCAAAATTGTTTGAGTAACTTCCCTTGGTTGCCATTTTGGAGGGAAAACTAGTGGATTTTCTAATTTGATTAACCAAATTTAAACGTGGTACAAGCAAGTTTGATAAAAAGTCCTTACCAGATCTTACTGATGAATTATACAAGGCTCAATTAATTTCAATTGTTCCATTGTTCCAAAAGTCTAGGGGTCGGTAAGATTAAATTGGTTTATTTCTGGAGGAATTTCATTTTTGCCATCAACCTAAAACGGCAGGAAAGTGAATCATTTCCATCTCAAATAATTTCAATGGAAAACTATCTGTAGTTTATTCTGATCAGTTACATCATTGTTTAATCATTTTCTCATGTGACAATGTGTGACTTGGTAAGTTGAAAAATCCCAGCAACAGTTAAAATGAAGAACTGCAATAAATGTACTGTTTCTTTGATATACTAATTATTTCATCTGATGGGATTTTTGTCTTATTTACATGCAGTCCATATCCTTTCTTTCCTTAGAGTTACCGGTAGTCACTTTTGTGTGTTTTCATTTGTTTATGTATTTTTTTGTGTTAGACCAAAGGACTTTACTGGAATACAAATGTTAGCACTCTCACAGGTATAATTCTTGCAAGATTTTTATAAAACTTATACTATAGGTTAATATTAGCAATATCTACAAGTTCTATTATGGTAGCCAATAGACTTTTTTTTAAAAGAATTATGCCCTTGGAAATATTAAATTTATGGAAAATGGCCTCGTTAGCACTCTCAATGGTACAATTCTTGCCAGATTTTTATAAAACTTTTACTATAGGTTAATATCAGCAATATCTCAGACGAGTTTTATGATTGTGGACGATCAAATTTTTTTAAAAGAGTTTTCGATCGATTTTATAGTTTGTTTCTATCAATCTATGTTGTACTGTTACACCACTGTCCCAGGTTAGGGGGAGGGTTTGGTGCCAACAAACTATTTTAACCCCACCATATTCTTTACGTGCCTGTACCAAGTCAGGAGCCTGAAATTTAGTGGTTGTCATTTGTTGCTTTATATCATATTTGTTTTTCATTCATTGATTTGTACAAAAATTAGGCAGTTATTTTTCTCGTTTAAAGTGTTTTACATTTGTCATTTTGGGGCCTTTTATAGCTGACAATGTGATATGGGTTTTGCTCATTGTTGAATGCTGTATGGTAACCTATAGTTGTAAACTTCTATGTCATTTGGTCTCTGGTAGAGAGTTGTCTCATTGGCAATCATACCACATCTTCTTATTTTTGTATGACTATTCAAGAATTACATTTTTGTTTTTCTCAATAGAGGTAGGGTTTCCCTATGGAACTAATACAAGTAACTGAAGGTTACCTTTGCTTTAATATATATATATAGACTTGAATATAAAGAGAATGATAAGTGAGATTGTCTGTTAGCAGTATATGTGTTGATATTGAAGTCTTAAATCTACATCCATCTAGTTAAGTCAGTTAATACAAGTTAAGCATACCACAGTCTTAACTGGTTAATTAAGCTGTCAATTATTATTGAAATGTCTGTACTCTTAACTAAAATACATCTCTGCTAACATTGTGATTTTCTCAAATAATTTTGTACTTGACCTAAATTTAAAGTTTGTAGTTCTATCTTATGAAGTGGCTTATCAACATTACAATCAAAAGTTTTTGATTATATGTTTTGTGCAATTTTTATAGACAAACCATCCAGTGTTAAACATGTTAAACTAGATTTCTATGACATGGTTAACTCTATTTAAATGTTATCAATGCTATCTAAAAAGGCATCATGTGTTGAAACTAAAATAGCTACGGTGGAAATCACATAAATAAAGTCAACTGATTAAATTAAATTGATTTCAATATGTTTAATAATTTTCTTAAACTTTGACTTTAGGCCATTTTAATAGCTTCTTAATCATTAATTAAATTTTCTGAACAAAAAGATTTAATTTGTTTTAATGTTGTGCTGTGACACCACTGTCACAGGTAATTGGAGGGTTGAGCACTCTCAAATATAATTAAACCCTGCCACATTCTTCATGTGCCTGTCCAAAGTGATTATAATTTAGTGGTTGTCTTTTGATGTCTGCCATACTTGCTTTTCATCTATCATTATAAGTGTAAGTTGGCCCTTTTGGTTTTTTCTTTTAAATTGTTTCACATTTTGTCATGCTGGGCAGCTGGGACCTTTTATAGCTTTTATAGCTTGCCATATACAGTATGGTTTTTGTTTACTAAATATTGAGGATGTTGGGTGACCTATAGTTGTTTGCAACTTGGTTGTCAATTTGAAAACCTTACAAGGATTAATTTGCTTGAGATAAAATTAGGATTGAACTGACTAGTAAATAGTTGCAACTATATTATTTTCAATAAAAGTACGAGTTAGCTCAGTTGCAAAGCAAAATTTCTGTCCCCATCCAAAATACCTCCATTTCCAGTGGCAGTCCAAATTTCCAGTCTATTAACCCAGTCGGCCTACCTATTATTGTTATTGTTAATTTGCTCTCGTCCTGAAAAATACATGAAATATTTGCCACTGGGTGTTGATTATGAAACAATAATCAATCATGTATTAGTTTGGATGTGATAAATTAAAATAATAAAAATGGTTTCAATTTCATAGATATAGGAAGATGTGGTATGAGTGCCAATGAGACAAATTTCCCTCCAAGTTAACATGTTTTAGGAACCTATAGTGACTGCGAAATTTTTCCAATAATGACAATGGTTATTATTTATGTTTTAACACTAAATGCATGTTTTTTTCTAGGTTGATGCTTCAAGTCGACAAAACAAACAAGTAGAGCTATATCAGATGCTTCTAAATTTGTTAAAAGCAGAAGATTTGTGTAGAACCAGAGTTAGAGATTCGGAAGATGAGGTCAGTTAGAATGCTTTATTGGTCTTTTCAGTCTAAAAGCAGGATTTAAAAAAATTATACAACTTTGATATTTTATTGTGTTTGTGCTATAAACTGAACATCATAAAGAGAATGAATAAGAAGTTAGACTTCACAATATTTTTATAAATAAGATGCATTCAACTGAAATATACTGATTTCATGATGTTTCTGAAGTTTTCTGAAAGGAAAAGAAAAAGTAAGAACTAATCAAAAAGAAAGGAGAAAGAGACCAAAGGGACATTCAAACTCATAAGTCGATAATAAAATGACAACTCAAGGGAATAAAACTTCTTTAAAAAAATGAGATAGACCAGAGCACCATGACCAAAAGAAAAGATTAAAGTATGCTAGTCCTTTAAACAACACAGAAAGCTAAGATTTAGCAACACAAACCCAACCATAAGAAGTATTTACATTTTGTCAGCTGAGTTCACTCATCATTTTATTGTTTCAACAAAAGTTGAATTAGTAATGTAATTTAAAGGGCTCTTCTCATTGTGTTTTGACCAAAAGACTAGTTCGTTAGTTGATTAATAAATTCAGAGATTTTGTTTTCTTTAAAAATTAAGGACATGCAGATTAAAAGGATGAATTCTTTGACTAATCTGAAAAAATCTTTTTCTTGAAACGTTCAAAAACCCAAAATCCAACTATCCTATTACATTGTATTTCCATGGATGTGTTGTATATGAAGTCTAGACTCAAGTAATAAAGCCTATAGAAAATGTGTACTTGGTTCAACATTGTAAAGGAGTAGGGGTGATAAGGCCCTTATTTGTCCCAAATATTACTGCAAATTTAATAGTTATCATACATATTCTTAAATTTGTCCTAACTATATTAAGGTACAAGGTATTCAGAAAATAAAAACAAATTTTACAGTTAATGAGTTACCATGGCAACAAACCATGACGAAATTTGTATATTTTGTAAAATTTTTTTTACTTTCCTTGTTTTACATCAAATTTTAAGTATATTTTAGATTGGCAAAGTATGTGCGCACCCAAGAAACAACTTTATTTTTGGTGAGATTATGTCAATAGTTATAATAAAGCTTCTCTTAAATTATTTTGTTGTTTCTTGGCTGCGCACGGTGTTTCCACAATAGAAATAATGATGGAAAACTACATGAATTCTGTATTGTTCATCGTTTTCATGAAAACAGTACATAATTGTGACGTCATCAGATAAAAAATCTTATGTTTTTAGTTTTGATTTCTTGACTCTATGAATTACCAAACATTATGCGCCAATTTGGAATAGTTGTCAAACATTTTATTTTCTTGGGCCAGAACCAGGCCTTTATGCCCCTACTGCTTTATGGTTGACCTTATAATATACCCATGAAATCCACAAAAAAGTTTGGTATCCCATCAATAGTAACGAACCCACAGTAATTACGTGACAAATTTATATAATGTTTTACTGATTTCTGTTTCACAAATTTACTTGTAGGTAAAAGACATTCTAAATGAGAGAACAAAAGAAGAGACAACATTAGAATTAGATATATCAGTCTATGATACAGAGAGGAATGAAAAAGCTAAGAAACATCGTAGAGAGTTGGTAAGTCCATATCATTGATTGTAGTCCAAAACTTTCTTTCTTAGAAGGAAACCACTGAACGGAGGCCACTCTTCTCTAATGTTATCCTATATTGGCCAATTATTGTAAATTTATAAATGTTTGTGATGTTTTTATTATTATTGCCAAAATCGCGACTGGATATATATAAGGATTTTGCCAGCACTTGTCATTTTTGTCATATAGGAAACGATTTTCAAAATGATGAAAGATTTTCTAATCATTTCGTCACCAAAATTGTAAAAGAAAAAAAAAACAATTGGTAAGAAAATCTACAATTTTACCTAGCGACATATTTATGTTTTGCTGAAATAGGGGGCTTATAGTAAGGTCTATGAAACAAACTTTTATCAGGAATTACATTTGTTTTGATATTTGAGGTGAAAACAATTCCTTACTATTCAATGGATACTTCTTTTAGTTTACTGTACGACCTTCAACAATGAGTAACCCCATAACGTAAAGTCAACTGTTACAGGCACTGAAATAATAATATGTTATGTAGATATTTAGAAAATGCATTGTCTGCTATGTTATTAATTATTTTTTTTAAATAAATGTAGGTCTTTTTTAAAAATACTGATGTTTTTTTTTATGTTTGATAAATACTGTCGCCCTTCGATGAGATTGTAGCTGAGAAATACCCTCTCGTTTGAAAACCATAGATAATCTATAAATATCACATTTATACAGCTTTTCAACTACCAGAGGACTTATATCTTTTAAAAACAACTCTACAAAACATTCAAGGTGACTTCTTGTAAAGTCTGTATACACTAACCTAACCTATCAAAACAGACAAGATTATAACAAATCGGTTTTCTAATTGTCCTTGATTCTGTCGTACTCGGGTGTAAAATGGCTACCAGTCAAGTTATATATAATTATTCTGCTTGTTCTGACTGAATTAATTGATAGCCTCTGGATTATCCATAAAACTTGATGCCTTAATTATTTTGTTGAAGATGGCTTGTGTGGTTACCTAAAGATACTTAAGTTTTTTGATGATCATAACAAACTGATTGAATTCCATTCTTGTTTTCAATAAAGGTTGATGACATACAAATTGCAAGCCAAAGGAAAATGGACTTCTCATTTTCCCTCGAGAATCAAAAGATAAAAAAGTTATGTTATTATTGTAAGAATTTTTTACGTAGGCAGGTGAAGTTTTTACTACAACAATGAATCCAAGTGCATACTGGTTCCTGATTATAAAATTAATAATCGAACGAGAAGACTCTAATTACTTTGTATGAAAAATTGTCATGCATTACATATAATTTTTTTTAACGCTCTTAGGTTTAAAGAAGCCAAGATCAAGTGTTGGCTCTTACAATTTTGCTGAGATGCAATGATTCTTAAGTATTTAGCCGAATTGTTACAAGAAATTATTCCGTAACATAATATGCGTAATCACTTGTTACAGTGTAAGAGATAATATTAAGTGTATCTCTAAAATGAAAAGTCCTATAGTGATTTTGGTATTTTAGAAACAATATTATAATTGAAAATGCATTATCAAATTTTTTTTTTTTACCTGGGAATTTTACTTTTGTCTTGCCACTAAATACTATTAAAAATATAACTTGCCTGGGAATGGTATGAAGACAACCATTTGATATAATGGGGGAGGGGACAATTGATATAATGGGAGAGGGGACAAGAGGAATTGTTTTCACTTTTATACACAATTGTTTCCTGCAGTTTGTGTTGCAGAATATTATTTTTTTTTATCCTATCTTTTGCAAGATTATTTATTTTCTGCTTTTACCAGGCAAGTTTTCCCTTCTGTTTCAAAACCAACCATATAAAATGCAAATTCTATTCATACTATGTTAATACTAATCTGAAGATTTTAGAGTCATCAGTTTTTGACAAACTATTAGTGAACTGAACTAACACATCTTTGAATAAGTCAGTGTTGTTAATTTTCAAAATCCTGCTGTTATTAAAAAATATGTTGTTTTTTTTTCTTCGTTTTTGCCGTGATTTTGTCTGTCTCTCTTCGAGTAATCACTTTTGAATCTCCCTCTGGTATATTCCTTCTCTCTTTAATACATCATCTTTTGTATTTTTTACAATTTTTATCCTGTTAAACAGAAGTATTCAAGTTAATTATGTCACAAAAGAAGACTACATAGACTTTTTGAATATTTTCTACTCAGACAAATGGACATTAAGTTTTGACAATTACAGTAATTGTGTTAAGGAGGAAACTTGGATGACAGACCATTAAGCTTCATTAGGTGTTCTTGGTTAATTTGTTTTCACTGGTGTTATCAATTTTACCATTAACTACACACAGCATTAAATCCTGCTAATTTTCTACAATCGATGGCATTTTGCATGTCAGCTGATCTAATTTCCGTTAGAGCAACTGCGGAACAAACAAATGTTGTTTTTTGTTTCATTTTTTCTACCTTTGAATTATTTAAGTATTACGGTACACTAAATTAATTTGTTTAGTCACTGTCTCGTTGATATTTACTGTACATCTTTCATTTATGTAAAGAAAAATAAGGCAATCAATGCACATAGATAATTAAATATTTCTCAATTGATATGATCTTGATAAATTCAGAACATGCCATTAAATTAATTTGTATTAATTTATTAAAAGGTGCAATGACATGTCTTTAAGCTCCTTTGAGGGTCTCGATGGAGGAGGATCTTAAGGCTATTTTCCCTTTTTTTTTCCCTTTTTACCTTATTCTTTGTATTTCAAGTACCCCATCTAAGGATTTTACTGGAGATTCATTTATTTTCATGGGTACCAATTTTCGTGGATTAAGGACAAACTTTTGTTTTCATGGAAATTAAATTTCGTTGTTTTATAAAAGTCTACATACATGCTTATAGAAAATTTGTTCTTCGTTAAACATTTAAATTTGTGGTTCACTTGTACCCACGAACTAAGTGTATGAAATGAATCTTCAGTTTTCTTTGTTTTTGTTTTGCCAATTTTTGTTTTTATATTTTTTTTTGTCCATTATACTCTATTCTTTGTTTTTGTTTTGCTCATTTTTCTTAATAATTGTTTTTGCTCATTATTTGCTATTCTGTTAGCCCAGTCCAGACCCTCATAAACAAACTCCCAATATTACATTAAGAAATATTTTGTGTGAGCATTGCACCAAAAGACATTTTAATTTCTTTAATGCATTATTAGGAAACAACTGTATTGAAATGTCGTGTTTAAGGTTACATGAAAATATAAGGCAAATTGTATTGATCGTTAATGATTATAATTAATGGACTTTCTAAGATCTGACATGATAATATATAATTAATGAATGTCATCGACGGGTTTGACTAAATACCATGCAAATTTGTTTTAAGGGCAACTGATAATATTGTGTCTATTGGTAATCTTTATGCTTGTGTAAAATGATTGATGTTGACTTTTAACTATCATAGAGGTGATAGCTAAATTCAATCTTCTTTTTTTGCCCATTAAACTATATTTTGTAGATTGTAAAAAAATCTTTTTTTGCCAGTTAAACTATTTTTTGTAGATACTCGTGGTAAAAATTTTAGAATTCTTTTTGTTGATTGTGTTGTTGGGTTGTTGTCTCGTTGATTTATACCCACATCAAAATATATTTATAACAATTATAAGCCTTGAAATGCCTAAAATAAGCATGTATATTAATGAGTAACTTACTATCACTCTGCATTTACATCGTGGGAGGAACCAAGGGAATTTAATGATTTTGTTATTAAAAGATAATTTATCATTTATCATTGCCTTAGGAATTTCATTTTTTATCATAGTTAATTATTTTTGTAGGAAAGGCAACAGCTGGAAGAGAAGATGAGAAAACAAGACATGGAAATAGATTATTTAGCCCCATTTATTGCCAGAATCGTTCAAGGCGATAAAATTACGAGAGAGGAAGCATACACATTGAAGACCGAGGCATTGAAAGATCTGAAAGATAGACTGATTAACAAAGCTAATTTGATTCAAGCTAGATATGAAAAGGTCAGAACTTAGTCAATTAGCTCGTAGATTTCAAATCAATAAGCTGATTATCTGATAACAGAAAAAACACGGGTTAAACTATAAAATATACAGTCACTAGATTTGTGATTCATGGGTTGTCGGAGGATAAAACTGTGTTCAATCTTAGAATAACTTTGTAACAATGGTTTGTTGTCAATCTTGTCACAAAGTCTCTCCACATTGACAGAGATATCCGTCTTTTGTCCAGAAATGTTGGGCAAAAAAAAAAATAGATTCTGAAAAACTACATTGAATATAAGTGTGCCAGTCTCAAGGCTACTTTCAGCTTAAATGATTTGGGAGAAAAATATGGTTCCTTCTATTTTCTACTTTATTTCTATTAAAAAGTCAATGGTCAATTAGTAATAAACAAAAGAATTAATCCAAGAATTCAAAATAGAAAATTATTAAACTTTTGACCAAATTTAATACTGCTGATAAACTCATACACTATGTACATTCATGAATTAATATGCTGTTTGGTCACTTGTTGATAATTTTTCCATACTTTGAATTCTTGGATAAGTTTTTCTATAAATAGTAATCTGATCATTTGTAAGCTACAGAATCTTCAGAAAAAGAAAATCAATCAAAATGCAGGATTAGACTTTAGCTTTGAGGTAGAAATCCTAAAAATATTCAAAGTGCTTTTTTATTCATAATTACATATCAAATTGTATGACATAGCCAAAAGCGTTTTTTTTTATTTGATATAAATTTTTTTTAAAAATCATTTGTTGAGAACATGGGGAAATAATGCTGGGCAATTTTATCAAGAAATTTCTGAAAATTAGTTATCTTAGTAAATTATTTAAGTTTACAGAAAAAATTATTTAAGTTTACAAAAAATAACATGTCAAAATATATTTGCTGTAGCTCTTTAATCCTTAAGTAGGTTACTTCAGCCTATTTATAACCAACCCTCACCTTATCCTATTACCAATGAAATACTCTTACCTGCAAATTATTGCTTCCAAATGTTTGTGTCAAAATTTTCCATAAAGCATGCCCATATTATATTAACTGATATATTATTATTTCTGATTTCGTTCATAATTTGTGTAGGCTGGGTGATGTATATCACAACACGGTGGGTGCATCAATTTGAACAGGATCTGCTAACCCTTTTAGAGCACATGGGATCACCCTTTGGTATCATTTGTCTCTATTTGACATATGTAATTGACATTAATGTATTATTGCTGACCCCGTGTTGACCTCTAGATGTCTTCATTGGTTTTATTGTTATAAAGTTGTTGTCTTAATTATGTCCTTTAATATGATTTTGAACTTTAATTCATATTTAGGTTGAACTTTTGATGTCTTTTGGTTATCTTGTTGTTGGGTTGCTGTACATATTTTTATTCCTATAATAGCATCCAACATGTATTGGGACAGGGATGAAATCTTGACTCTCTCAGTCTGTTTGTGTTTCATTCTTTTCTTTCTCTTTTAGTGTATTACCCCCAAATCTCCTTTTATTCATATGTAACTAGTCACAACCAAACTTATTCTACTCATCTACTTTTCTCAGAAAGGGCTTAGTTTATTTTGATTTTATGAAAAGTTGAAAATGTCAGGTGTTTGAACCTATTGCTCAGGTGGAAGTCAAAAAGTGTATTGGCCTTAAAGCTAAATCAAAGACTGTACAATATTGATTTCATTATACTTTTAATACATATTTTGTTGTAATAGCAGTAGGTGTAATATGAACTGAAAGGTTGCAAGAAAATTAGTATGCACAGTAGAAAGGATGCTTTCTACGGAAATTCCATAACATAAACTGCTGCTGAAAATAACAGCCAATAATTTATATCTCAACATGTTAAATATCCAGTTTCTTTGAAACTTGATAATATAGGGAGAAAAATATTTCAAATCAAAGAATATCTTATTAAAATATAACCACATCTTGAAAAAATCATTGTTACCTACAACAAGTTTTAGTCATAAGATGTTTTTGGAGAAACAGGCTCATTAAATTAAATGACCTTCAGTGAGTGTGTTTTCGTCCCTTTTCCCGTATATGATGTATATGTCTGAAATAGAATTATTGACATACTTTCATGTTAATTTTCTGTTACATAAGCAAAATCTTAACATCACTTTCTAAGTCTGATGTATAATGTCCAGACAATAGCTTCAGGGACATGGATTAAATAACAAAACATTGAAATAAGATTTCATCTTTTTGTAGTTAGCCCAGCTGGCCTATAGGACCAGTATCAAGTATTTCAATCATTTGGCATCCATAGCTATGTCATCTGTAATTAGAAAAATACTTCTCACAATCCCTTTTACCAATTTAGAATAAATTGAGGAAAAATTATATATGATGTATGATTCATGAATAGGACTTATTGCTGTTAGCGTAAATTCAAAAAAGATATTGCGAGGTTTTTTATTTATAAGAATAATGGGACTAGGTCAGATTGCAATAATAGTATATTGCTTCTGGTATCTAATACATATAGCTGTATTCAGCTTTTCATGAAATCTCAATTATTTATCTCAAATTTTGGTTGTTTATGTCAAAATCACACTGCTCCCAATAATTTCTTAATTGACAGTTGATGTTAAGCAACCAACAATCAATCAGTCAACTTAATAATTAACAGTAGTTACTTCAACAATGTCCTTCATGGTCTTACCAACCCTTTCAAAGAGGCTGTTAGTGAAATATAGTGAACAGGAGTTACTAGCTTACTATAAAATGATTTGGTTTTTGTCAGAGATTAAATTTTGCAATTTCAAAGGCCAAATGTGTCCGGGAGTTTTAATTTTTTCACCGTTTTCTTGTTCTTGGCACATTCCTTCAAGATCAAATTTATACAGGTTACTGTTTTTGTGACTTTTTTCTGAATGGTTGAATTCAAATTGTATATGATGTTTTCCACCTATAAAAACATTTGAGCAGATGCTTTTGCAAATCAAAAATGCATTTGAATTTGAAATGGCCAATTATGAACAAAGGGAAAAGCTTTAATTTTCTTGTAATGAAAAGAAACCAGTCAAAAAATTTGGTAAACATTTAATTCACAGTTTATATACTTTACAGGAAACTCAAATGTTAACAGAGAAGCAGGCCTGGTACCACCAGAACCAGTTGTCTTGTAATAAGGAAGATGAGGAAAAATACATGACTTTCTGTCAGGAAACACTCTTCAAAATACACATGTTAGAACTCAGATTAGCAAGGTTAGTTTGTATTCTATAAACATAATAGGTTAGCACTCACATTTTCCTGTTCATATCTTTGTTATCACTGCAATGAAAGGTTTCTTAATCATTAACCGTAAAGAAAAAAATTAAATTTATACAAAATTCTGAAATTACTGACAATAGCAAATGACTGCAATTCAGAACACCTCATTTTGGGGTTCAGATAAGTGAGGGTGGGACCTTTTTTCAAAATGGAGGCAGATTTGTATAACAAAAAGTCCAGGATCTCTAGTTCTTTGGATTGATGCTTTAAACAGGACAAATGACCTTCTTAGGGTGGGCCTTTCCCTTAGAAATTCAAATAGTCCTGGACCTTTCATTCTGTAAAGCAAACTGAAATTGTTTAATTTTCTTTTTTTTTTTTCTTTCTTTATATGATATCTTTGATAACAGTTATTACTTTGGATTATTATTTGTGGGATAACAATTCATGAGGATTTCTTGGGTAACGGTGAACCACAAATTCAAATGTTCTATGAGGTACAAATTTTCTATAGGCTTGTATGTAAACTTTGGTAAAATAGCAGATTCAAATATCTACAAAAAGGCAGTTTTTCCTCAATCCGCAAAAATTGGTACCCACGAAAAATAAAGGATCCACACGGCACATTTACATTTGAGTAGAGTGTATCAATCTGAATAAAATACAGATCCTATGTCTACTCTTTGCTGACAAGGATCTGAAAACGTTCCACTCTACTTTCTGTTAAATTAAAGAACTTTCAGGTTCCTCAGGTTTTGTGATAATGATACAAACCTTCCAAAATTTGGAGGCAGAAATTTGATTGGTTGATATAATATTTATCAGAACAGAAAGTAGGACAGAGAGTTGTCAGATCCTTGTAAACGAAATGTAGACATAGGACCTACATTTTAATCAGATTGACAGTGCATATGAACTTTTGCATGATGGTTCTATATTCCTGTCTAGGTCAATTATATTTATTTACAGGTGACCTTTTGTAATAAGCCTAAATATTTATATTGTGATGCCTTACATGCTAAAAGTCATTTAATGATAACTTATCGTCAAAATATGTCAATGATTTATATTTTAGAAATAAAACAGAGAAAATCTAGTTGATATTGATTAAAACCAGGGGGAATTATGTTTTCTCTTGTCTAATATAATGAGTAATATATTTTATAGATAGTTAGTTGATGATGGAAACTGTAAAATTGTTAAAAGTGCTAACCCTTTTTACACTAAATTCGTGATAAGATGTCATTATAAAATTTATGTATGAGACATGATTTCCTGAGAATATATAAAAACTAATTCAAAAAGCATGTCTGAGAGGAAATATACTAAAGCATCAGTCATTGGCTTGAAAACCATTAACAAGCTTTGAATAACAGTGTTTCTCTTCTAGAAAAATATTTGTCTTAAATAATCTGATTGACACGATACAATAAATTACTTTGATATTTTCCTTTCATTCATCATGTCATTATTAAAAAAAATTGACAATGTTAAAACTAAATATTTAGTAAGCTCCCTTTTGATTTTCATGTTTTTCAAATTAGTATTTCAGTGTTTTTAATGGTAAAAGAATATTTTTGATATGTCTAGGGGTAAATCAAGTATGTTCTCTCTGTCCTTATTTAACTATTATTTGCTATTTTTTGCCATTCAATAACACTTATACACATGAATGCATTCACTGATTTAAATGTAAAATGAGACAGATACAAGAAGAGAATAGATTTGGGCTATTCAAGAAAAAAATGTTTGGGAAGGTTGGACACCTCATGAAATTTTCAATGGTAATCAGCGGCCGAGTGGTCTAAGTAGTCAAACTACTGTATCACTAGCCAGTCAACATTGAAGTTGTGAGTTTGAATCCTGCACGGGGCAGGTGTACTTGACTCCAATCTTAATTGACTAGGATTGTCAGTTTTCCTACTGAAGGTTGGTGGTTCTTTCCAGGCACTCCGGCTTCCTCCACCAATAAAAACTGACAGCCACGAAATAGCACAATAGTGTTGAAAGTGGCATTAAACACCAATCAATCAATCAATGGTAATAGGAGTGGAAACAAATGCAATTTTGTAACAAATGAAAATCAAATTCATGGTGGTGGGATATAAAAAATGTTGTCCAACCCCACTGTACATTTTGTCCTGGATTTGCCCTTAGAAATTAAACATTTTTTATTCCATGAAATTGAGATATCATTTAATTGTAAATCAGATAATTAACAACAAATGTTTTGTTTTGCAGACATAAAGAAACTGCACCACATAAGTACATGGCTTTAGACAGGAAGTTAAGAGATGACCAGAGACTTGCAGAATATTTTTAATTCTTTCATCTCATAGGTAAGTTAATAACATAAAAGTGATCTGTTGCAAGATTGACATCTAACAAAGAGTTCCTCTCAAACCAATGCTAGGGGTGGTTAACTGTTACATTAACAGTTTACAAAACTTTGTATTGTTCCAAACATTATGGATTTTCTACCCCTGGAATAGACTACATTAGTTGTATTTGGCAAACACTTTTGGAATTTTTGGTCCTTAATGCTCTCAGCTTTATACTTTATTTGGCCTTTTATCTTGAGCCCCACTGGTGGATGTTTTGAAGACGAAACGCACGTCTGGCGTAGATTATTATAAACCTGCTTGGTATCTTTGATGAGTTTTTCTTTATGATGAACTTGTAGTGAGATGAGAGTGTTTACTCTGTGTTGAAAGCCTCCCAGTGACTGAGATGATAACAGCAATAAAAGTCTTGTTCCTTTGCTTTTTTTTATTACATATGCATGCAATGATTTTGTGTAATGATTTTGTGTCATGTGATGTAATGATTTTGTGTCATGTAATGATTTTGTGTCGTACATGTAATGATTTTGTGTCATGCATGTAATGATTTTGTGTCATGTGCATGTAATGATTTTGTGTCATGCATGTAATTTTTTTGTGTCATGCATGTAATGATTTTGTGTCGTGCATGTAATGATTTTGTGTCATGTGCATGTAATGATTTTGTGTCATGAATTGATATTCTATATCCCTCCTTTTCCATCGTATTGTAAAACAAGAGTTTGTGAAGAAATATAAATTGGGGTTATCATCAATGAGACAAGAGCTTAGCAAAAAACGACATTCAAATGAGATCATGAAGATCTAGAGGTTGCCTTATGACCTTAACATTCAAATAAGATCATGAAGATCTAGAGGTTGCCGTATGACCTTGGCATTCAAATGAGATGATGAAGATCTAGAGGTTGCCTTATGACCTTGACATTCAAATGAGATCATGAAGATCTAGATGTTGCCTTATGACCTTGACATTCAAATAAGATCATGAAGATCTAGAGGTTGCCTTATGATCTTGACATTCAAATAAGATCATGAAGATCTAGAGGTTGCCTTATGACCTTGACATTCAAATGAGATCATGAAGATCTAGATGTTGCCGTATGACCTTGACATTCAAATAAGATCATGAAGATCTAGATGTTGCCTTATGACCTTGACATTCAAATAAGATCATGAAGATCTAGAGGTTGCCTTATGACCTTGACATTCAAATGAGATCATGAAGATCTAGAGGTTGCCTTATGACCTTGACATTCAAATAAGATCATGAAGATCTAGAGGTTGCCTTATGATCTTGACATTCAAATGAGATCATGAAGATCTAGAGGTTGCCGTATGACCTTGGCATTCAAATGAGATGATGAAGATCTAGAGGTTGCCTTATGACCTTGACATTCAAATGAGATCATGAAGATCTAGATGTTGCCTTATGACCTTGATCAAGGTACCCACTTAATGAGGCTGTTAAGATTAAAATCAGCGAAAAAAAATTCAACAAGTGAGAAATGTCTGAATACTGTTTAAGTATTTTTTATGGCAATAACAGATATAGATATGTTTTTATGAAAACATTTCATTGTTTTGAATGTTTGGTTGTTAAAATCGACTACAACATGTTCAGTTGTCACATTGAGTTATCATGTTTTATTTTTGGTTGTGTGATAAATTACAATATAATTGTATAATGAATTATTTGTTAAAGTTTTCAATGATAGAATTGTAGAAATAATAGTTATAGAACACATCAACTCTAACATTAGTTTATTAACTAAAACAATTGAAGGCCATGATAATCATGATGCATTGCTCAAACTTTAAAGTTTAGGTATAGAATTGGGAATTAGCTGCAAATACTTTTCATTTGGAAGACTAGCTGCCACTACAAGTGCAGCTGACACTTGATTAAAATATATCTGTTGGCAAAAATGATCGGTATAAAATTTTACATGTGGAAAGTGCATTCATTGAAAATCTGTGATGAATTAACTGTGAATGATCATGTTTTCCATTTCAGTTACAAAGAAATGAACAACCTATTAATCTCAAATTGTGCCTCGGAAATTATGTGACAATGAGGGGTTTCCGCAATATTCGTCAAGTTGTTTTGTAGTTGTAAAAACCTGACGTCAGAAGATGATAACTCGATTATGTCTTTCTAACATACCATTTATAGTAACTTAATGAAGAGTGAAGCTATATCACAAGCTTATACAAAGTGCTCAAGTACAAGCAATTAATCCATTGGATAAAAAACCTGACAAGTTTATAGCTTAAAGGCTTTCAATTATTGGAATAAATCTGGTCACAAGCTGAAGCATACAGAATATCTTTATTGACAAATTGTTTTGTGTGCTTACGGCTACTCCATGTCAATTCTGTGATATATATATACATATTTATTTGTAAATAAACTCATGTTTTTGTCATTATCTTGTTTCTATGAGTACAACTAATACACCCACTTCGTATTTAAATACTGAATTCCAACAGTAATTTACCCTATATAAGCTTTCACAAAAAAGGCATATGGGAATAATTTACGGTGTTTTCTAAATCTTTTTTATTTCACATTACTTTTTCAAAACATTGAAGCGTCCTTGTTTCGCAAATATCGATGATCCACGTTGACAATTTGCTGATAGTGTTCTCATAAAAAATAAAAGTTATCGTTAATACATAAAAAAAAAAGTATATAAAAAATCACTTAATAAATTGAACAGTCCAAAAATACTCTACAACCACCAACACCAAACTCATTAAAAAAAAGTGTACAAAAAAGGAAGAAAAAAACAACATGGTCCAGATAGCTTGACCTTGGTGCAATAATTTTGTATAGTTGGGCAACAAATGATTGTCTAGTGGGTAATTCAGTTATTTTCAAACAAACGGATAGCCAATAGATATTTTGACCTTCAAAAAATTTGTGTTGTTCATTTATCTTATAGAACATATACCCACACATCATGATCAATAGGCTCTATTATTTAGAAACCTCAGCTACCACAAGTGGAAAACAAAGGAAGATAATAAACCTGCCCAAATTATTGACCATAACCTATCTTGCATTAGGTCGTGTAAGAGGCACTACAAGCCAGTAAAAGTCGAAAATGGGCAAAGGTTTTGTTATTACAAAGATTTTGATTTTTTGTTTTTTTAACGCCACTTTTAAGCACCGCTTTTGGGCTATTTCATGGCGGCCAGTTTTTATTGGTGGTGGAAGCCGGAGAAGACAACCGACCTTTGATAGGAAAACTGACAATCCTAGTCAATTAAGATTGGAGTCGAGTGCACCCGCATGAGCGGGGTTCGAACTCACAACCTCAGTGTTGACTGGCTAGTGATTACAGTAGTAACTACTTAGACCACTCGGCCACCGAGGCCCTGTTATTACAAAGAGTTACCGCTATTATGTTACAGATACAACTTCAATGTATTATCCTATTTCATTAGAATCTAGATTGCTACTTAATATCAAGTAAATATGTTTATGATATTTGTGTGGTAGATCATCTTAACAACCCAATAGGCCAATTTTCATTTTTGTTTCATAAATTTACACTTTTAATTGATATGCCTAAATTATTAACATCTGCAGTACTAAGATAAATGAACTACACAGAGGGTGGTAAAGGGTTATTTTCGTGCAAAGTGTTTTGCCATTTTTATTTCACGTGCAGCCGTGAAAAAGGTTCGTTATTCACCGTGTTTCGTGAAATCGGTAAAAAGATCAAAGTGCAAGAAATATTTAATTATTCGTTCATCGTGAAATGACAATTTTATTTCGCGTTCTTCTGTGCAGATACCCCCCTTTACGCCACTCTACACATTCCAATTTTTTGACAACTGTTATTATCAACGATTTTTTCCATGAAGCTTTTCAACTGAAATCTCTTGACCTGTAACCTCCAAGCATAGCCTGAACATATTTATTGGGGAATTTTCATAAAAATGATTATTTGATGACCCTAATGAATGATTATTAGGAGTGGAGGACGTGAGATTTTATGCTATGTTGAGAAAAATTGTTTCCGTTTTAGACTTTCTCCTGTATAAGGGTTAAGAAATTAAAATGAGCCCATGGTTTATAACTAGAATAAAATTAATAAATAAGTAAATAATTTATAATATTTAAAGTGTCACCATCCATTACAAAATCTATATATACACAATGTCATAGAAACCTAACAATAAGTAAAAGGATGCCAGCTGAAAACGACTTATTAGACACTATCAATAAAAATAGACATTGAAATCAAAAATAAAATGACAACATTTAACATATAAAAAGTAGGTTATTTCTTGTAGTAAGACAAGAGACATGAATCAATACACCGTTTCAGAAAAGTACAAAACAATGGAAATTCAACCAATGACGTAACGTTATATAATAATTTTCATTTTCTTTGGTGTACGAACAATGAGATTACCCATAGTTCTTTAGAAATTGGAAATACGAATTGGCTATTGTGTGATGCCTAATCACTGGATATGTTTTTCTGAAGTATTAACAGGAATTGCACAATAGATATTACCAATAGAGAAGGAACTGCTGACTTTTCCGAATCACATCAGTTTACCCCAGGTAAATGATAGGATTAATTTTTCTCACTCTTTAAGTTTTTGTGTGTTAGGTGTTTTTATTTTGTTGTTTGTCTGTTTGTCTTTTATTCTTTTTATATTCCGGAGTTCTATACCTACACTCTGCTATGTTGTTTAATGAAAATTACTCCTTCAAAAGACAACCCAAATAGAAGTTTAGCAAATTTAAGAACAAACTATACTTGTTCATTTGTACTCTCTTATGAATGCGGTGGTTTTTGTTAAATTCTTAAAACTTGTAGCAAAAGAGTAATGGAATGTAATTTCAAATGTGGAATGATTTTTATTCGGTGAAATAGATTTATATCGTTATCTTTGTGAATTCGGTTAATAAGAAATTAAGTTGATATTGTCAATTGTCACATCATCTGATTACGTCATAGAAAACCGAGTATAACGAGGTCAAATATAATAAATTTTGTTACTATGCAGGTTAATCATTTCTTCTTATCTGTTCATCAACTACATTCATTTTATGACTTAGATCAAATTATCATTTCTATGAAATGTGATGAAACCATTCAAGTCTTTAACCGGAGGCAGAAGATTCCTAATAAATCTGTTTATGAAGTAGGATAATTAAGGTCGCATTATCATCAGTACAGTAAAAGTTCAAACCGAAAGGAATAAAATTCAGTTGGTCCTTTTAGTTGGAATCTTCGTTAATAATCATTTTATTGGTGTGAATTCTAAATATCGGGTTGTTACCAAGACAAAAATGACAGTATTTACAAACATACAATATTCATAACCAACATAAGTTAACCAACATTCATATTATATAAGTATATCGTGTATTTTAGTTGAATCCTATGGTACATATATTCGTTAAGTTTTAAGTTAGTTTTAAATGTTTACCTTTTGGAATTGATGACTGTTATCTTTTGATTGTTATGCCCTACCTACGATAGTAGTAGGGGCATTATGTTTTCTGGTCTGTGCCTCCGTTCGTTCGTCCGCTTCAGGTTAAAGTTTTTGGTCAAGGTAGTTTTTGATGAAGTTGAAGTCCAATCAACTTGAAACTTAGTACACATGTTCCCTATGATATGATCTTTCTAATTTTAATGCCAAATTAGAGTTTTGACCCCAATTTCACGGTCCACTGAAGATAGAAAATGATAGTGCGATTGGGGCATCCGTGTACTATGGACACATTCTTGCTGAAATTGTGTTATTTACATAAAAATCTATTTGACAAATGAATTCGAGGCAGCTACAAAAAGTGAATAAAACTGGTTTTTTTTTAAACCAAAATGAATAAAAGATGTGCTTTAGTGACACAGCCACTCAATGAAATACCAAGACACATTAGCAGTAAATTAACCTAAATGTTTGGTCAAATAAATTATTTGAAAAAAAAGTTTCAGAAAGGTTTTATAGTCGGAATCTTCGTTAATAAGTTACGTTTTCAAGACAATTCCTACACATTTAAGATGATCTTTAATTCTAGTAACCAATTATTATATAAAAAACCAATCATGGAACATTCAAGTATACAAACTGAAACAAAAAAAAAACGACTGCCGTGACCTATTGTTGTTAACTTCTACGTCATATGGTCTCTGGTGAGGTGTGTTCTCTTTGGCAATCATACCACATTAATTTGATAAGCAAGAGTAAAAAAAATGCACAGAAACTCCGGATTATGAAACATTAAATATTTATTAAACAAGAGATTAACTCCTGTGTTCTCGGATTGCAACCATCCGAAATAGTTGAACAGCTATATGACCAAAAAGGACCTAAAAAAATAACCAAATCCATCTATAAGGTCAACTATCACTTTTTTTTTTATAGTATTCTATAGAACTATAAAAGATATATATATATATATCTGACAGCTATTCAAATTAGAGCAAGTTTTATTTATAACAAAAAGCATTATAGGGACAGAAAAAACGACATATCTACCAGTAAATATACCAAATAGTTAAATATCGATTTGTTTTAAACCACAAAAACTTTACTAAAGAAAATTGTTAGGAAACATGTGTTACGGGGCAGATGAGGTTCGACACGTCTCATTGATGCCGAACCTCATCAAAAACAAATATCAAATATAATAATATTGAAGTTTAGTACGTATTGAACGTCTTGAATGATTTTCAAACACAAAGAAAAAAAAACCCGCTTTCACCTCATTAACATAAGAATACTTATTTACACAATCCAAATGATTGGTTCACAACATTTTCCCCCTATTCTCCGAAACGTTGAAAAATAAATATCTCATAAGTCGATTAAAAAGACAAATCATGTAACAAAGAAACCTATAAAAACAGGGGAAATCGCTTAAACTCCAAAAGGAGCGAGATCGGATACGTAGACTTGGTAACCGTATCCTGCTGTGCATGCATAGTCCTGAAAAGGGATTATATTAAACGGAGATGTGGCATAATTACCAATCATATAAGAATATATCAAAAAATAAATAAACACGGTTAAAATAACATTAAAAGTACCAATAATACTACACCAGATGCGTATTTCAACAATAAATGTCTTGAGTGATGCTCAGGTCAAAATATTTAAAAATCCAAAACCTTATACAAACCTTAAAGAACATATAAATTAGATACACTATTAACACAAATTTAAAGAATTCAAAGCGTTCTCACAAGCAAGCAGCCAATAACTGTAAAATATAAAGGCTTACACTGCAATCTCGGGGACACGTTCTACTGTGTCTTCACTGCACGCACGACAAACCCTGCAATCAAATGAATTAAGGTAAGAAGATATATATGATCTCCAATCAGACAGCTATACACAAAAACACCAAAATGACAAGGTAAAATATACAATAAAACATATATAAAACTGAAGGTTACCAATGAAATATAATGTGTGATAACATTGGAATTGATCATAGAGAATGGGTTTTACACAATGTTGAAGGCCGTACGAAGACCAATAGTTGCTTAAATCCACGTCATTTGGAATCTTATTAAGCATATCACATCTCCTTATTTGTATAATGTATGATCAAAAATTTGAGGAGACGGATACTCGCATTTTTCGATTATCAGCTACTAGTATTTATTATCTTCAATCAATTCCATTGATATAAATATAACCTTAACAATATCTTTATATATATTTATGTGGCTTTTCTCAACAGAATTGTTGATATGACAGACAATCTATTGAAGTATAGTAAATATAGTATATATGAGTAGTAGGTCTTAATGTCTATTTTGTGGCTTATTGAGTATTGTGTTTGTACAACAGCTTTGGAATTGCAATCATTGATAATTTGTTTACTTTTTATAGGAATGTTGCGATATAGCATATTTCAGTGGATTGCTTCTACAATTAACTGGAAGGGTGTACATTTTGAAACACACACTGTTTACCTTTTCTAAACTTCAAAGTGCACCGATTCTGTTATAGCCGGAGAAACTTTGCTTTGCATTTCTTAAAGGATTTATTCGATTTGAACGTTGGTAAACTACTGTTGGAACTAATTTTTCAGTGGGATTTATGCTACTTTAGCGTATTTTCCAATGATCTTTCAATAAAATGTTCCGTTTCTCCAGTTGTGGTCTTGTATGTTAAAACCTGATTTATCTGATGGACGATGTTTGATGCGAAGATATTTTCTCTCATGAATAGTCTGAAAAGAGTTCCGCAGACTACCAAGCTGGTTTTTTTTTGTATCTACAAATGCTACATGCATGGCTAGAATTGACAAGATAATGATCCTAATTGGTAAAATAAACAGACAAATATGATTTAATTTCAATGTCTATACATCAAAGCTTAACATACCAATGTTTGAATGAAACGAAACATTGAACATGAAAATTATGTTGTTTCATACGTTAGATCATCTGCAACCAATTCTATTGGCATACGTATAAGCCTAACAATGGAACTTTCCAGAGTCTATGTAAATGTGAATTTTCTTGTTATTGACATTTCTAAATTTGCCAGTAGGTCCTAATTTCTTTGTTTTTGCCTGGTATCTCTGATAGTTTTTATGGTCTATTTAGTAAGTAATTGTTTTTGAGTAGCTGTTTGATTGTGGTAATTACTAGTTTGTTTCGATTTAATAAAAGTGTTTTGATGCAATTTCCGATATTACTCCTTTACAGCAATTGCTTCTAAAATTAAATGAACATGTGTAAATTTGAAACAAAAAATGTTTATCTTGCGAAACTGAAGAATCGACCTTATTCCTGTAAGTTATGATATATTTAGTTTTAATTTCCAATGATCTATATTTGAACAAATGTTCCAAACAATTCTAATCTAATTGACGATATTTGACATGTTCTCTCATTAACATTTTGTTTAATAAAGAGATTTCTACACACTGTTCTGCGTTAAAAAATTACCAATGCTTCATACATGGCTAGAACTGACAAGATAATGATCATAATTGGTAAATAAAAAGACAAATATAATTTAATTTTAATGCCTATACGTCAAAGGGTTGAATACCAATTTTTGAATGAAACGAAACATTCAGCATGAAAATTATGTTGTTTCATACGTTAGGTCATTTGCAACCAATTCTGTTGGCATACGTATAAGCCTAACAATGTAATTTTCCAGAGTCTATGTAAATGTGAATTTTCTTGTTATTGAAATGACTGAATTTGCCAGAAGTTCCTAGTTTCTTTGTTTTTGCCTTGTATCTCTGATAGTTTTTATGGTCTATTTAGTAAGTAATTGTTTTTGAGTAGCTGTTTGATTGTGGTAATTACTAGTTTGTTTCGATTTAATAAAAGTGTTTTGATGCAATTTCCGATATTACTCCTTTACAGCAATTGCTTCTAAAATTAAATGAACATGTGTAAATTGGAAACAAAAAATGTTTATCTTTCGAAACTGAAGAGTCGACCTTATTTCTGTAAGTTATGATATATTTAGTTTTAATTTCCAATGATCTGTATTTAAACAAATGTTCCAAACCATTCTAATCTAATTGACGATATTTGACGCAATGACATGTTCTCTCATTAACATTTTGTTTAATAAAAAGATTTCTACACACTGTTCTGCGTTAAAAAAAATTACCAATGCTTCATGTATGGCTAGAACATGAAAATTATGTTGTTTTATACGTTACGTCATCTGCAACCAATTATATTGGCATACGTATAAGCCTAACAATGTAACTTTCCAGAGTCTTTATAAATGCAGATTTTCTTAACAGGATTGTAGTTGATATGACTGAAATCAATTAAATATTTTCCAGTAGGTCCACATTTCCATGTTTGTGCCTGGTATCTCTGATAAGTTTTTATGGTCTATTGAGAAAGTAATTGTTTTAGAGTAGCTGTTTGATTGTGGTCATTACTGGTTTGTTTTGATTCAATAAACGTGTCTCGATCCATTATTTCCGATATTACTACTTTTCAGTGAATTGCTTCTATAATTAAGTGAACCCGTATAACTTTTGAAATAAAAATTGTTTATATTGCAAAAATGAAGAGCCGACCTATTCTCGGTGGGATAAATGTTATTTTAGCTTTAGTCTACCATGTCTACAGTGATCTTTATCTAAATATTGCTCTGGTTTTTCGGTCGGCTCTTGTCTTGTCACGTCTATTAAAACCTAATCTCTAGTTTTAATCTAATTGACTATCCGTGACTAAATGATATTTTCTCTCATTAACAGTTATTTGAAAAGATTTCTACAGACTTTCACGCGTTTTTTATTAATAATGCTAAATGCATGTCTATACCTGACAAGATAATGATCCTAATTGGTAAATTTAACAGACAAATATGATTAAATTTCAATGTCTATACATCAAAGGGTTCACATACCAATGTTTTAATGAAACGAAGCATTGAACATGAAATAGTAAAATTTTATGTGTTAGGTAATTTTTTGTTTGTTTTGATAAAATGTATTTATAAGTAATTGCATGAAATATATATAGTGTTTAACCTGCCAGAATAAATGTGCGTGAGTTAAAATTTCAAAGAAATACTGTTCAATGATACTCAATTATTTCTATTTAGATATACGACTGTCAATTATGTAGCACTGTTTTAAAGGATATGTTTATCTTATCGGAGCAGCGTATGCATATATATATATATATATATATATAAGCTTCCTGTTTTCATGAAAGTTCTTATTGCCCAAAGTTTTAGTTTTTTATATCCGAGGTTTCCTTGCTTACCATTTGTTGTTCTATACTAATGTTTTCTTGCTTTTTGGTCTATATATACACATGTCTTATTACCCTTAATTCACTCGTTCATATGTCTTGCTGTTGTTGGTCCGTACAATGTCGTGTTGCTTTGGTTGGTCAATACAATGTCTTGTTGCATTTGTTGGTCGGTAATTATGTATACAAATACGAAGATATAGCTTGAATGCCAATGATACAACTATTCACCAGAGACTAACGATATTGGATGTAGGTCACTGTATGATCACCGTTTTTTATTGTCTCACCTTGATGGAGTCAACAATGTATTAATTTGTGATTAGGTCTAGTTTATGGTGAACCACTAGTGGTAGGTCAATGATATTTGGTATGCAGTTGGTCTATTGACTTTGAAACTTTGCTTAGATTACATGTATTAGTTTGTGATTAGGTCAGTTTATGGGGAACTACTAATGGTAGGTCAATGATATTTGGTATGCAGTTGTATAAGCATTGACATATCTCATTTCCATGAAGATTATTTGGCTCCGCCCCCTCAGTCATGGTCTATTGACTTTGAAACTTTTGCTTAGTTTTCATGTATTAGTCTGTGATTAGGTCGGTTTAAGGGAAACCGTTAGTGGTAGGTCAATGATAATTGGTATGCACTTGTATAAGCATTAGCACACCTCATTTCCATGGAGAATATTTGGTCCTTACCCCTCAGTCATGGTCTATTGACTTTGAAACTTTTGCTTAGTTTGCATGTATTAGTTTGTGATTAGGTCAGTTTAAGATGAACCACTTGTGGTAAGTCAATGATATTTGGTATGCATATGTATTGGCATTTGCAAGTTTCATTTCCATGGAGATTATATAACCCCGCCCTCTCATTATGGTTCATTGACTTTTACATAGTTTAATGTTTGTGTTTAGGTTTGTTTAAAGGGAACATCTCATGAAAAGTCAATGGTATTTGGTATGCAGTTGTATTAGCATTGACACATCGCATTTCCATGGAGATTGTTTAGCCCTGTACCTTCAGTCATGTTTCATTGACTTTGAATATTTGCATAACTTACATGTTAAAGTATTGCTATTTTAATTTCAACATTTGCATTATCAAAATAACAAATAGGCGAGACATATCTCTGTATTAACAGTTTATCTTGCTATGTTTCTCTTTTATACATGAATTATTTGGTTTGTTGGTCCGTACATATGTCTTGTTGAATTTAATGGTCTGTACACATATACTATTGGATTTGTTGGTCCGCACATCTGTCTTTATTTTGTTAGTCTATTCATACGTCGCTTTTTATCCGTATATATTTCTTTTTGTGTTTGTTGTTCCGTACGCACACCTCACTTTTGTTGGTCCATAAACATGTCTTGTTTTTGTTGGTCTCTACACAAGTCTTGTTGCATTTGATGGTCAATACACATGTATTGTCTTTGTAAGTCCGTGCACATATCCTATTGCGTTTGATGTCCATGCACTCGTCTCACTTTTATCTGTTTCGTACACAAGTTTTTAGTTGGTCCGTACACGTCTTGCTTTTAAATAATAATAATGAGATGTGGTATGATTGCTTATGACGTAGATATTAGCAGCTAATTGTCATCGTACGGCTTTGAAGTTTGTCATTAACTATCTTGGTAATTGTTTATGTGTCTCAGTCGGATTTTTCCTCTTGTTTTCGATTTCATGTTTCACAATCAAAACTGTTATTTATCTTATGACATTCAAAAATGAATAAGGATTCGAGAAATTACTAGTACATGCATCGATAGTTCAAAATTTGTATCTGCTTACCCTTCCGGAGCACCTGAGATCAACCCCAGTTTTTGGTAGGGTTCGTGTTGCTTAGTCTTTAGTTTTCTATGTTGTGTCATCTGTACTATTATTTGTCTGTTTGTCTTTTTATTTTTGGCCATGGCGTTGTCAGTTTGTTTTCGATAAATGAGTTTGACTGTCCCTCTGGTATCTTTCGTCCCTCTTTTGTAATGTTGGAGTCATGAGGTATAATAAAATCCGCTTTATCGTCGGTTATTTCATATCGGTTAAGAATTAGCTTCTCTTATTGGATAACAAGGGGCCACATGACATTCTTTATTCTTCAGTAATAATTTCTATCGGTCTTTAACAGAAAAAAACGGACCGGAAAACCGGTCGTTAACAGACTTTTACATGTTAATGACCGGTGGGGCGTGGTTTCTCTGTTTAGAGAGATGTCCCTTTAATAAAATATTTTCCTGATTTTAATTTTATATTGAAGTTGTTGAATTGTTTACCATATGTTTTTGTTAATTATAAATTATAAAATTATAGAAAACTTTATATTGTTTTCATATACTGAAAAAAATTATTTAAATGAATGGTAGTGACTTATATTTATCACTATGACTGGTCTTCACTCTTTTCTATAGAAATCGTACAATAACTCGAGTTTGTTTTGAACAGTTTGAATTTATGAGAATTTTTAAAAACATGGTTCCTCAATGAAATAAACATAATAGTTATTGAAGAACTGGTCATTATTGTGATACATGGACTGCCCATAGGACAGTGGTATTGACTGCGACAGCGATAATGACCTCGCCTACGGCTCAGTCATTATCACTGTCTTAGTCAATACCACTGTCCTTTGGGCAGTCCATATATCACGATAATGACCGGTTTTTCAATAACTATTATGTAATTATGATTTGCTCAGGAGGAACCATGCCTGGTGCCATTATTGGAGCATTAACAGCTGACCTTGTGATTCACCTAACTTTAGTTTTTTTGTGGGTTTGTGTTGCTAAATGTTTAGTCTTCTCTATAGTATTTGTGCACAGTTGTTTGCGTATTCGTGTTTTTTTTTTGTATATAATATTTTCAAATGTTTTATTTATTGACCCCTTTGTATCCAAACTCCGAAACAGTGGCAATGTTCCTTCATTCAACTTACAGAAGTCAGCGTAGAGCAGCACAGCCGACGTTACCACTGTTTGTAGTTTGAATATGTTAGCGTGGCGAGTTTCGGAGTGTGAATATGTCATCGTTGCGCAGCATACACTACGTTACCACTGTTTCAGAGTTTTGACAGGTCAGCGTGGTGGAGAATATACGACTTTACCATTGTTTCGGGGTTTAAATAAGTCAGCGTAGCGCAGCATTGACGACGTAACCACTGTTTCGGAGTTTGATTATGTCAGAGTGGCGCAGAATAGACGAAGCTATCACTGTTTTTGGAATTCGAATAAGTCAGCGTGGCGCAGCATAGACGATGTTACCACTGTTTCAGAGTTATAATATGTCAGCGTAACGCAACATAGAGGACGTTAGCAATGTTTCGGAGTTTGGATAAGTCAGCGTAGCGCAGTATAGACGACGTTACCACTGTTTCGGAATTGGCTTGGTATTTTCTCTCCTTGTTTAAATTTTCCACTTGAAAGTAAACCAATACATACTGAATTTATAAAATAAGCATCGGAATGATATAAGAGAGAAGAATATTATGTTAAATTCACGACATATGTATATTAGATAATAGTCTACCATCTTATTTTATTAAGACGATTAGTCCGGTGTAAAAAGTTTAGTATATCCTTACTATGTAATCATTGGTTTGATTTATTTATGAAAACAGCTGAGAAAATGAGATTTGTTTTGATAATGTAGGGTTGTTTCGTAAGTTCAACCGTTGAATATTTACAAATCACTCCTTACTGAATGGCGTAAATCGATTTTATATTGAGTGCACAAACTAATAAATTTTCCCTAAGATTAACATGAAACGATTAAAAAGTATGAAAAGATACAAAGGAGCAATCACAAACGATAATTAAAAACTAATTGTTCAGAGAACAATTGAAGGTCTTTCCACAGCAAGTTTTAAATTTATTTGAAAGAAGCTAGTTCGTGTTTACTCAAAGTTAAAATTGGCATCTTATCATCAGTTTCTTCATACTGATGCGATAGATAAGTGGTTTCTATATACTTCTGAGTGAAATAAGGGAGATAATTAGCTACTTCCGGTGAAGTAAATGTCACTTCCGGTCTCATATAATAGTTTCTTTCACACTGATTCTAAAAATATATAGTTTCTATATACTTTTGTTTGTAAACCAGGAGATAATTGGCCACTTCCGGTTTATTGAAAGTCATTTCTAGTCTTCAGTGATAAGTTAATGTATTAAAATTACAAAAGATATGGATTCCGAGTACTTTTCCATGAAGAAAGAGCATAAATGGCTACTTCCGGTTTTCTCAAGGTCACTTCCGGTTGTCATTCTTCAAGGTCATATATCATCCAACCTTTTGTAAAAGGTCATATGGCATTATAATGAACCAAGTTGAAGTAATAATCAATTAACCTTATAATTGGACATTTCAGGGGCACTTACTCCTATAAGATGCCATTAGATTGTTTCAGACCAAATGTAACATATCTTCATTACAATAAAGCAAACAATTTGCACTTGTTGTGTCATATATATCTTTAAATAGAGGCAACAGTAGTATACCGCTGTTCGAAACTCATAAATCGATAGAGATAAAAACAAATCCGGGTTACAAACTAAAACTGAGGGAAACGCATCAAATATAAGAGGAGAACAACGACACAACCAAAATACAACATTAAAATGTAACACACACAGAAACGAACTATAATATAGCAATGGCCATTTTCCTGACTTGGTACAGGACATTTTAAGAAAAAAATGGTGGGTTGAGAAAAGTGTTTGAGAAAATGCAAAAACAAGGAAAAGTCAAAATTGAGTACTTGACCTTGACCTTTGACCTTGACCTCATTTTCTAAGTAAGGACCTAGGGACCTCAAAAAAAAAGATTCCAGGGTTATACGGTTAACGGTTTATGAGTTAAAAAAACATACCGACAAATTTATTTGGTAAAGGTAGATAACTCCTTTAAAATTTCATCAAATCGCTTCGATCCAAATAAGCCAAAAATTGCTGAGGATGTAACGAACAATGTAGAAAAAGAATTTTGTCGATATCTTTTTTTGTTACGAAGGAGATGCACACACTTGATAAACAGTGAATAGGGAGATAACTCTTACAAAGAAAATTGTTCGTCTTAGAATGGGTGAAAATAAAAAGCGCATAAACTGTATGATACTATATAAGAAATATCTTAGCGACATATTGCGAAACAAAATTTTACGCAATAACAAAATTTGGCGGAAGAAAAAAATAATAATCAGAACAAATACAATAGGTCTTTCCACAGAAAAGTGGAAAGACCTAAATAGAAGAAATACAAAATCAATGTCAAATCAAAAAGGTAGAAAAGACAAACAACATTGTCAACACTAATGGTACCTTCATGATAATAACTACACATTTCATGTAGCGATGGTCTTAATTTTTTCACCAGTTGACCAGATTGAGTTTAAAGGCAATATAAAACGAGGTTAGTGAATTGTTTTGCGATGTTGCCTTTACTTGTACATATTTTTTCTTGCTTTACAGAAATTCGTCAGACGCGCGTTTCGTCTTCAAAAGACTCACCTGTGACGCTCGAATCAAAAAGTTATAAAGACCAAATAAAGTACGAAGTTGAAGAGCATTGAGGACCCAAAAAAAACCGAAAGGTTTTGCCAAATAAAGCTAAGGTAATCTAATAGAACCATACCTGACAGAATTACGTCAAACAATGTATAGTAATGCACCTTATACCAATATTCAAATTTTTGATCCGTTTACTTCAAAGGGTTTCACTCAAGACATGGAATATTCCTTTTTACATCTGATACAATTCACGGTATGCTTAATTTATTTAACTTTTTTTAAAATATCACCATCTACACTCTACTTATTATCTAGAAATGATCAATGAAAATATAGATTCTTACATTGATACCAGTGGTTTATCGGATTTATCCAATCGAGATAGTTAAATTATCAATTTTAAAGTCTGAGCCTTGGCGAGGACTTTAAATTTATAATTTAACTATCGAGATTGGATAAATCCGATAATTCACGAGTAACTATGTAAGAATCTGTTTCTCTAATGATTAAAAAATACATTTTCATTTTTTGTTAAACCAAAACCCCCTTCGAGTGCCTTCCACATTTCACAAAGTTGTCAATTTTATTAACACCTGTTAGCATATTTTGAACTGATAAAGGTTATGACCCTTAAATTCATCCAATCATCTTCTGAGATCACCGGCAACCACATGTTGATTAATTTTTTTTATACAATGAGTGCAGAAAGGTATAAATTGTCAAAGAATTAGAGAAACTTATTTATCCTTTACGGTTATCAATTAGCATTGTACTAAGATCTTTGAATGTTGTCTTTACCAGTACTAACAACGATTTTGTTTTATATTAAATCAAAACATAGCTTAGTATATATTGCTATATAATTCTCAACACTTATTGTCTTACATCCTGTTGATAACTATATATTTGCATTTTACAAGATCATGCTTTCCCTGACTGTTTATGACTTCTTTACACTAAATCCGTTGAATGTGTATTTATTGGTATTTTAGCCTGAAAAAAAATGGTATATATTTTTTTGTTGAAATGGACTTAAAACTAATTTTCAGTAACACAGAGTTATCTTAGATCGGTACTTTGTGTCTTTTGTATTTTGTTTTGGTTACTTTTTTAGTGCTTCGTGCCAATCTGACGAGTCAAGTATTTTCAAACTTATTTTTACTGTTTGTTTTTATGTTATGCTTTGAAACCCCTCTTTCTAGATAAAGCAGTGTATTGAATCCTCGCAAATATATTTATCCCCACCATATTTCGTTTATTGTACATGACATTTTACTGCATAAAAACAAAAAAAAGTATTTTACAAAACAAGTCGACCTGGAGGGAGTTGTAATAATTCAATTGTTACACTATGTTCATGTTTACATATAGCAGCTTCCCAAATAATTATACTATAATTGGAAAAAAACCCATTATATACTGCGTCGAGGTGAAAATCTGTCGTTTCCGTTAGAACACTGTATGATTTCGCTGCATGGCATATCGAACAGTGAATATGATAAATGAAGTGACAAGAAAGAACGATGAATCTCGTAAGGAGCAAATTGTTTGTATATTTGAACTTCTGAAGATAGGTTTATTTGGTGTAATCAGATGATGTAATCATTATAAACCGATGTATAAAAAGGTAAAAGTCAGCTATGAAATTGTTATCTTGTCATTGAATATAGGTGATCGTGTCTATTTTAAAATTTTCTTCAAAAATTAAATACGATTTTGGAAGTTTTCTTACAGGCCAAACATACATGCTCAACAATGGATAGATTTAATCGCGCTTGTGCTTTCGAAATGTCTACGTTGAAATCCTAATTTTTCAACATATTTCATGCATTGCCAAAATATGAATCTGCAAATGAAAATAACAATCAAACCCAAGCATTTGAACACCTATGGTGTATAAGACCTTAAAAAGAAGAGCAATTTGACAAAATGAATCTAGAAAATATCTTGACCAGTGCTAGTTAATAAAAATGACACTTGATTAATTTGGTGCGTCTGAAGCGCTTATCTGGATTTACTTCATCAGCAACATCCCACGATATAACAGATAATTGAGAAAATACAAGATGTTCTATGTAAAAATATATGCTATATATGCATGATCCCGAGGTTAGGAGTACTTCTTCTTTATCTTCACAAACGAGCAAACTGAAATTATAACTTAATCAATTCAATAAGAAGATGTTGAAGACTTGTCATTCTAATTTCCCAGTTATATGAATATGTGGGGTATACATTAATGACACAACAACATATCGAAAAAATAGCCAAAGACATCTAGGGGCACATAAAGTATTCAACAATAGTGTTTATACAATATTTCAAGCTCTAATTTGCAGAGATTTTCGTGAATTTCTAACTTTCTTGATTTCTTAATGTGGGGAAAGATTCGGACGCATAACTTTTATTACGTGTTGATTTCATTTTTTCTTAACATTTTCAGGACGATTTATATCCGCGTTATTTTTCTACTTGCGAACATAAATCGCTTGTTGAAATAAGTTTGTTCTCAATAATGTACTTAATATAAAAATAAGGAGATGTGGTATGATTGTCAATGAGACAACTATCCAACAAAGTTCAAATAAAGTTGATGTAAGCAATTATAGGCAACCGTACGGCCTACAACAATGAGAAAAACCCATACCGTATAGTCGGCTATAAATCTATTTTTGCATTAGAAGTATAAGCTATCCGTATGCTGAAGATTTACAACATTTAAATTTTATACTATTTCCGGTAAACGGATTAGTTATCTTAAATGCAAACTAAACTATGCTGTTGTATAACATGACACTCATAATATTAAAATTGACTCTGGGAAACCATTTTTATACAAGAAAGTGTTGAGAAATCACCCTTTTGAAAAAAATTTCCACGTCAAAATAGAAATCAAATAAGAATAAATAAAATCGTGAAGTGTTAAATATTGCTTTCATTTATGTGGCCTACGTGAAGTGCATACGACAAAAGGACAATTATAGAAAGTTAGTAAAATCGAATGCCAAGATAATTAGAGATTTATGTGCATTATACGTCTCTGAACAAGAAACAATACCACCTACTACTGCCGTGTTACTAAGTCCTAATGAATAAATAGGAATTATTGGTATGAAAAGACCATCGTAATGCAACATTTGACATGTGATTGACTGACATCCAATAGAAATTAACTAGATAATAGAGAAATGTCTGGCTATTCTATAGGGTTAATGTGTAAAAATTACTACATAATGGGAATTTGTTATGCCAATATTTTCTGTGATTCCATATTTCCTGGAATAGGATGTGTAATAGGAATGCTTGTTAAATTGTCGTTTATGGTATTTTATTTCCACAAATATCTGTGAATATGTGTCAAACTATGTTTCCTTCAGCTTTCACTGATATAGGATCACTATGAAAACCATCACCCAAAACGTAGAAGGACAAGATGAAAAAGAAAGAACCACGAGCGGAAAGAAATACTAGTATATAAAAAAGTTCATCAAAAATACCGAACTTCAAGATAAATTCAAAAGGGAAAGTTCATAAAAACTGACAAATCAAACGTTAGACTTTATCAACCAACAAACGAATAGAAAACAATTATCATATTCATGACTTGGTACAGGCATTTTTGGTGGGATAAACCTGGTTTTATAGCTACCTACCTAAACCTCCCACTTGTATGATCGTTGTTTACGGTTCTGTTATATTGACAAAATTGAGTGAGTAACCCAAACAGACATCATAGGTAAATGTGACAATATTCGGGGTTCAGCAGCCAAAACTGTATAAAGATAAATCACAGACATACAACACATCTGACTTAAAAAAAATTCAAACGAACATACAAATAAATCTAACGAAGACACCAACAAGAAAATTGATGCAGTTGATAGTGAATTAGACAAAGACGCCATAAAAAGTTATTGTAGTTGATAGTAAATTTGACAAAGAAGATAACAAAACGTTTTTGTTGTAGATAGTACATACAATACAGCCATTGGACAAAATTGAGTTCCCAAGATGGCGGATGCATGATTACGGATTATTATGGAGGGAGAGAATGACACTTATATAAATATGTTTAAAATAAAGACTTACCTTTTTTGACTAATACTTTGTTATAAATCCCTTAGGCTTCCTCTGCCTCATTTTTAGACTTATACCTCGAATTTGACATCAGCGGTCATCTCAGTACCATAATCTGTGACAAACGAGAAGATTTTAATTTTGAAATTACCAATTTCCCCCACCTTAGTAGCAATATACCAACTTTTATAGGTGACAGTGCGGTATGGGCTTTGCTCATTGTTGAAGGCCGTACGGTGACCTATAGTTGTTAATTTCTGTGTCATTTGGTCTCTTGTGGAGAGTTGTCTCATTGGCAATCATACCACATCTTCTTTTTTATATTCACCTGCATATGGGGTATACATTTCCCAACTCATTCGGTATTCAAGAGCTTGCAGCTGCTACTCAGACTTTGTAAAACCAGTGTCTGAGAAAAAAGTTGATGAACCAGGGTTATGTCAGAGAACGTCTCGTCCTTTTTCTAAAAAAAGTTCATCGGAAGATACCAAGACCTTGTTGATGAATATTCCGTATCAACTTCACAAATAATACACGATGGCCTTGATGTATAGATTCTAGGTACTGACGTTGTCATCTTAATTACGTGTTATAGTGTTCTTTTATTTGTCTTTGTAAATTATTAACGTTTACTGTTTGGTCCATTTTTTGTAATATCCTTAAGACGCGACTCGGTCCTTGTACACCCCGCCATTGTGTTGTTTTGCTGTTGTCTTTTTTTGTATTCTTGTGTTTCAATGTTGCGTATGTGCTTTGTCTATATGCCATTATGTTTTTCTTTGTTGACATATTTATTTGTTTTTATAGTGATTGAGATTAAAACACAATGTTGACTGCTGTACCCCTATTTTTGACATTTTTACCTATTATGTCTATTTGTTTTGTTCACACATTGTTGTCAATATCATGGAAGTTTATGCGACTGTCATGCAAGTGAGAGGTTGAGCTAGCTTTACAACTAGGTTTAATCCACCATTTTCTACATAAGAAAATGCCTGTACCAAGTCAGGAATATGATAGTTGTTTTCCATTCGTTTGATGTGTTTGAGCTTTTGATTTTGCCAATTGTAAAGGGACTTTCCGTTTTGAATTTTCCTTGGAGTTCGGTATTTTTGTTGTTTTACCTTTTAGCTCTTAAAACAGTCATAATTCGTTTTGGTAGGGTGTCGTACAGGCTTTGGATGTAATGGAATTGAAGTAATGTCCTGATTTCTTGCACAACAGTTTTCAAATCCCCGGCATTAGAAATATCATTTATTCTCTGTTGGACACGAATGCTATCACTTTCCTCGTGCTTTCTATTATGTTAATGTCTGGACATTGAGGCTACCATGATAATGTTAGAATATCAATTTCTGTCTTCCACTGATTCGACTGTCGGGACACATGGCATGGAGCATTGTTGGAAGTTGAAGGTATTGACACAGGATGGTCTAGCGATAACAGGCCACAAGTTCTCAACTAAAATATTATATATCGCTCACTTATTAAGTTTCCTTTGAATGGTGTTAGAGCTCGCACACCATGGTATGAAATACACCCCCAGAACAGAACATGATAGAAAAGCTAGCTTTGTAGGTTTTCTCGTGGTACAGTCAATTACAATTACATTCTGGTCGTAATCGTTCATCAATTTTACGCCACACATAAACTTTTACTTATGTACTTATACATCCCGTCAATAAGTTTGTATTATCTTTCATTTTGCTGGTGTGTTTTGTACGTGTGACTTTATGTGTTTCTTTGGTACATATGACGTGGCTCTGTACTTTTAAAGATCCCACCATTGTGTTATTGTTCTATTATAATACCATTATGTTATTGTTCTATTATAATTTGGAAAATACTTTGAACGACAAAATTATTTTACTCGCGTAGTGGTATTAACCATATATGGATTCTTAAAAATTCTACAGAACTTCTGGATAATTTCAAATCTCGGTCTTTTTCTGAAATTAGTTTTAACAAAAACTTTTGATTTTTCAACCCTGTATACCACCATTCCCCATGTGAAATTATAATTTTGAAAATACTTTGAACGACAAAATTATTTTATATTTCTTTCTGTGTGACGTTTACATTTTCTGGCGTCAAACACGCGACTCTACACTAAGAGTAGATGTTAATGCAGTCACAGGTCTTTACATATTGCAATCCTTTATGAGTTGATTTAAAATACATATATAAGTAAGCAATGAATCTGGTTGTTAAATTTGATAGATGCTTTTTGTGCTTCTTTGTTAAATGTTTGTTTGTTTTGAGATTGTGACACAGTGATGACTGCTGTATTCATATTTTGACAATGTTACCTATTATGTCTGTTTTTTTGAAAATATAATGGAATTTGATGCGACTGTCTTCCAATGAGAGGTTTAGCGCTATACAACCAGGTTCAATCGACCATTTTCTACATTTGAAAATGCCTGTACCAAGTCAGGAATATGACAGATGTTGTCCATTCGTTTGATGTGTTTTATCATTTGATTTTGCCATTTGATTAGGGACTTTCCGTTTTGAATTTTCCTCGGAGTTCAGTATTTTTGTGATTTTACTTTTTGCTGTTGTTTCCAATCTCTATTTTTGTCTCCTCACTAAAAATTACTTTTTTCCATTTTTCACCGCACTGTCCAATTAAGTCTTTCACAACAACCATAATAGCCAAATTTCCCGTATCAAACATAAGCTAAAAGAACTCGCCAAGGAATATATTTTTGTCCCGGCTGATAAGGCTGCTAACAATATCATTATTGTTTGACGTAAATTTTACATTGATGTTCTACAAAAGAAAATCACGAATTCACCAACATTCCAACTGATTCGGAAAATGACATCTGTAACAAACATAAACTTTAGCTACCTCTTTACAAGCAGAACCAAATAGAATGAAAGTTCCAACTATGTACTGGCTACCGAAGCTGCATAAAACTCCATACAAATATAGATTTATTTCGTCTTCAAGCCATTGTTCCACTACTAAACTATCTATTCTACTTACTAGTACACTTGGTACAATCAAAAACCTGGTAATAAATTGTTCAAATAAGGCCTTTGAAGATAGTGGAATTACTTTTGGAGTGTCAAAAATTCGTTGGAAGTACTTGATAAATTGCATGCTTATATTGTTGATTTCGAATCTGTTCAAAGTTTTGATTTTTTACCCTATATACCACGTTGCCTCATAATCTTATTAAGAAAAAATTCACACACTAGATTAAATGGGCATTTAAAATTTCGGAATGCGAATATATATGTTCAAACTCTTTTAGGTGATTTTTTAGTAACAACAAACAAAAGAACTATGTCAATTGGACCTGCTTTGATACTATAATTGCCCTTGAATTTTTACTAGATAACATTTTTGTTCGCTATGGAGATTCCGTATATCGTCAGGTTATCGGAATTCCCATGGGGACTAACTGTGCACCACTTATTGCGGACATGTTTCTGTATTTTAATGAGTTACAATGTATGACTAAAATCAGCAAAGACCCGTCGAAACAACATCTGATTCAAAAATTTAATAACACTTTTAGATATTTAGATGATATATTGGCTCTCAATAATGACGACTTCAGTATGTACACTAAAGAGATTTATCCTGCCGAACTGACTTTAAATAAAGCTAATACTAACAATGAACACTGCCCTTTCCTCTATCTTGATATCTTTATCTTTAACGGGAAGCTTAATACCAAAATTTATGATAAAAGAGATGATTTTTCATTTCCTATTGTTAATTATCCATTTTTAGATTCCCTTGTCCCCTTCTTATGGTGTTTATATATCTCAACTTGTTCGATTCGCTCGTGTATGTAAATAATTATCAAAGGTACCAGGCTTATAATTTGATACGCCAGACGCGCGTTTCGTCTACATAAGACTCATCAGTGACGCTCAGATCAAAATAGTTAGAAAGCCAAACAAGTATAAAGTTGAATAGCATTGAGAACAAAAATTCCAAAAAGTTGTGCCAAATACGGCTAAGGTAATCTATGCCAGGGATAAGAAAATCCTTAGTATTTCGAATAATTCATACTTTACAAATAGTAAGTTTATAAAAATGACCACATAATTTATATTCATGTCACTACTGAACGTATTTGATTTCAACGAAAGAAATCTCTGTATTACTGAAAAATTATTACACCAGAGTTTTCGATATCACAAACTAGTCAAAACATTTACTAAATTTTATCATCGGTACAAGGACATCATTCGTAAATATAAATCAACATGCAGACATCTTATACGTTCAGGTATTTCACATCCAATATTTTATGGTAAATTCTTTACAAAGCACAAAAATGTTGGCATTCACCTCAAAAGCTAACCAAACCTTTAAACAGACTTATTCGGAAAGGATATAGTTACGATACTGTTGTCAAGTCATTAAAAGAGGAGGTATTTTCGACTGAACTAATTTATGATGAAGGATATTGCCTAAGTTGACACCATCGAGACCTTTGTTGGCAAAGGAAAGTTTAAGAAAAGATCTTTTCTCTTTTTCATCTTTTCCAATGCGAACTGGTTTATAAAGTCTGTGACTTGCAATATCCGAAATGATAGCTGTAAGTTTGTATTGGTTTGAATGAGGGGTTGTAACAGTGGTTTCCAAACATAAATTGAACAGAGAATGAAGTTTTGAAAGGAGTAATGAATACAGTTTCGTGCGAATGTGATGAATACCTAACGGCTTTTGTATAAATGGCAGCAAGTCATTAAAAGAGACATCATGCAAAGTAGGTGATGTATAATGACGATGACCATGACTGCGTCTACGTCGGGGAGTAGAGTTGAAAATATTCATCGCATTCAATGAGCTACAGGAAGGACTAGATAGAATACCTATACCATCAATTTTGTCATTGCAACCATATGGTGTCGCAGTTCCCAATTGTCGAATCCAGTAGTCATCTTTTTGTCTACGGAGAGGCGTTGCAAGTTGAGGATTGTTAGTCTTGTGGTATATTTTTTCGATTATACGAACTGTCATAGAAACGATGGAATGATCAGGCTGATTAAAATGCTGGTACAGAATGTCGTTTGCATTGAGGTTGATATCTGATCTATGGCCGCACATACGTTTGTTTAGCCTTCCTTTCGTTTCACCGACGTAAACCAATCCACAAAGGTTACACTCTAATCCGTAGACGACATTTATAGATTTACAATTCAGATCATCGTAACATCTAGTAAAGTAAGACTGTTTAGTTAAATTGCTAGTGAATTGAGCATCGTTATTAAAATTTCACAAGTTTTGCAGCCATTAGTTCCACATTTCGAAATGAGACAGTGTTGTTCAGAGTCATAAAAATCCAAAATGTCTTTAAGGAGAACTGAACATGGATGTGTATGTGTACTATTGCTATTGTCACTAGTATGATGATCTGAATGAGTCATGTTTAGGATATTTGTCATGTCTGGTGATGAGGGGACACCTGCCTTATCAGACGACACCGTGTCCATGGTGACGTCTGTATCGAACCTTTTTATACAGGGCGACGTCCGAGCCAGTATCCTGTTAGATCTTCGTAAATTCATGCAATTTTGCTACTGGGCGGATGATGTCCTCGGGGACAAAATGTCCGCCAGCAGAGACATCGACCCAGTGGTTATAAAAGAGGGACGAAAGATACCAGAGGGACAGTCAAACTCATAGATCGAAAACAAACTGACAACGCCATGGCCAAAAATAAAAAGACAAACAGACAAATAATAGTACAGATGACACGACATAGAAAACTAAAGACTAAGCAACACGAACCCTACCAAAATCTGGGGGTGATCTCAGGTGCTCCGGAAGGGTAAGCAGATCCTGCTCCACATGTGGCACCCGTCGTGTTGCTTATGTTATTACAAATCCGGTAAATAGTCTAATTCGGTAAGTCATTAAGGATTGCATATTTTGGTATTAATTTTGATTCACTCATATGGTCTTTGCATCGGAAAAAACACATTTATTCTAAAACCAGTTGTTGGCATGATACGGGTTATGTTCTTCTCATATACTTTATGATGGTATGATACTAAATCCCTAACGGGAGGGATTGTACTTGATTTTCATATGATGAAGACATAATCTTTCAATCAGTTTAATTGAGGTCTGGAGCTGGCATGTCAGTAACTGCTAGTAGTCCTTTGTTCATTTATGTATCATTATCATTTTGCTTAGTTTTTTTTGTTACCTATTCTGACATCGGACTCGGACTTCTTTTAAACTGAGTTTAACTGTGCGTATTGCTATGTGTTTCTTTATTCTACATTGGCTAGAGGTATAGGGGGAGGCTTATGATATAAAAAAAACATGTTTAACCCCGCCGCATTTTTGCGCCTGTCCCAAGTCAGGAGCCTCTGGCCTTTGTTAGTCTAGTATGTTTTTTAATTTTAGTTCATTTATATGTTTTGGAGTTTAGTGTGGCGTCCATTTTCACTGAACTAGCACACAATTTTAGTTAGGGGCCAGCTGAGGACCACCTCCGGGTGCGGGATTTTCTCGCTGCATTGAAGACCCATTGGTGGCCTTCGGCTGTTGTCTTCTTTTTGGTCGGGTTGTTGTCTCTTTGACATATTCCCCATTTCCATTCTCAATTTTATTTCACAACAAAATCGTTTCCTTTTCTCGGGATTCACTGGGGAAATCGTTGTTTTCTTTGAAACTGTATGCCTCTTGTAACCATTAAAGTTTAGCTGCCGCTGAATGTCCTAAAACAAAAGAACAAACAGGGTTCAATGTCTGACCATTAAATGCATCCGTGATTTCACCTACAGTTTGGCGCCGGTCTGAACGCAACAGTTGTTGAAACGTCCGATCATCCCTGGGAGCAATCGTTTTCTTCCGGCCACCTCTCCAATTGTTTACCTCTGATCCACGGTCGCGAAACCTCTTTAATTTGTTGATGATTCTCCTATTCCTTCCTAGCAATGTCGCTATCTTATGCCAAGAATAGCCTTGTTCTGATAATCCTATAATCATTTTTCCTCTCTGGTGTCATCTCTATCCCGTGGGGCGCCATGTTTAAAGCAGACATATTATTTGTTTATTTACGTCAGTGCAACATAAATGACGTAATCAACCAAATATTTGGCACTAGGGGGAACTGTCATTAACGAAATTTAGTATTTAAAGAGGGATAACTCTGGGAAAAGCATTGGTAAAATGGGTGTGTAAATTTCCCCAACTATGCATCGACCATTTTTGGAAATCACTTTTGTCCAATAAGTGTATATCGTAAACACTTTCTCGATAAAGTAAAAATTAAGTAAAATATAAATACAAAAAAAAATAAATAAATAAAAATAACGTTGTGAAAACCTCTCGCGTCTAAATAGCACCTTTTTAACTACTTGCACCAGGAATGCCCAAAGTCAAAAACATGATAGCTGAATGTATAAATACCGAGTCACGTCAGGAGTCAATGTATACTTATCTATTAGGTCTTTCCGATGACCTTTTTTTTAAAGAAAAACGACGATACGTTCTTTGACGAAACCTGGCTCATTAGTTGTTTTTGTATCACGCACACACACAGAAACAAAATGCGCTTAGTTTATCTTTTTGTCGCTTTCTTTATATATATTGAGGTCAGCAGATTCCAAAAGGTTGACTGCTCAGTATACTCGTACATGTGGAGGACTAATCATAATTATATGAATATTTACTCCATCTGCCTGTTTTTTCAGAATAAGGCATGATATAAATGCTCACACGTTCAATTTACTTTATTGTACAGTTCTGTGATATATTTGTTAAATGCAACGAATTGACCACACTGATATTTATTTACAAGTTTTAACCAGGCTCACGCGTGGGAGAAAAAAGGCCATCCTGATATTCTAAATCTTCAACAATGTGAGCGGTCATATTATTTTAAACATGCAAGATATTCGAGTCGTGAAACAAGTTACTCAGATAGAAAATAATAATCACAATAATGATTACAAATGCGAATAAAAATAGTATTCCATGTGATCGCAATTTTTTATCGTAATTTTCTCTCATTTCTTTTTAAAAAACTTGAATTTCAGTTCAAAATGATTACCTCTGCATATTGTATTCCACTAATGAATTAAACGTTAATCTAGAATAAATGAATACATAAGTATTTTGATCGTTTGAGGCTGTAGAAAGATGTTTTATACTGTGATAATAAGACATGTCAGATTTAAGACATTTTTATAATTCAACAAACCCTGTATTGATTATAAGATTAAAAGCACCACTAAAATAGACAAAGTTATTGTATTTTAATATAGTATGATGGGTAATAATTTTTGAAATTAGCTCATCGTCTGTGAGGCTTTAATAAGGAGGCTTGTCTATAATATAAACATATAGTTTTGCTGTGGCAATCACACTGGTAAACATTTTATTAGTTAAGAAACGAACATTCAATCTTAAGAATACTAGGCACTGAAGAGACATTAATGTCAAAAAACACATCTGATGCATAGCAATTTGGAACCGTTAATGTTATTATTTAACTTGTGACTATTCATCGATATTTCCTTGCCTTGAGCAGCTCCGGGTTTGCTTCTAGCGGAAAAGGAGCTTCTATAAAGTTCTGGATCAGCTCATCCGGTTTGCACTGCAGTATATAATGCTATGTATGGTGTCATGTGATCTGTTTCCCCGTTGCTTTCAATTTTGGTTGTCTTCCCTTCCTCGACATATAGTTTTTGTTTTGTCCTGTACCAAGTCCGGAATAGCAGTTGTTATCAAATAGTTCGTGTCTATGTGTTTTGGCGTTTGTTTTTGTTGCACTTCGGTGTTCCTGTTGTTCCTCTGTTCTTTTTATAGTTGATGTGTTTCCCTCGGTTTTAGTTTGTAACCCGGATTTGTTTTTTCTCAATCGATTTATGACTTTTGAACACCGGTATACTACTGTTGCCTTTATTTTGTTTAATTGATTTGTTTTATTTTGTTTTTGTTTTTTTTTTTTATTCTTGGTGTATATTTTATTTTTATTTTACTACACTGAAGACGAAATTAGATGGCCTGTATTCAAGTACGAGAACAAGCAAAAATGTTTGTTTTTTTATCGGAGATATAAGGAGATGAATTCAATGCATAAGAAATCAGCTATACTGTTCTGTTTATTGGAAGTAATGAATACCACGCAAATTGACCAATTTTGCATCAGCAATCTTCTAATTAGTCTTCTATCTGAAAGAAATTAAGACAGATAATCATTTTATCTAAAATAAGAAATGATTAAGTTTCTTTACTAAGGAATCAGTCTCAAAATAAGTTTCAACGGCTTCGGGAAACAAACCTTGTATAGTTTTTGCTGTTCTGTTTCTAGATAATTTTGGTTTTAAATCTCTTTAAAAAGTCTCATGATATTGTTTCCCAAAGGGTTGACCTTTGGCGTCCTTCTTGAAGGTCACATGATAAACACATTTTGTCTTTGTTATCTTTGTTTGTATACTCAAAACTAATTGCCGAGAATTGAATTTATTTCCTTGATAGAGGGTTGTTGCTTACAAAGAAGCTTTTGAAACAAGGTATCTTAATGATGATGTTAAAGTCATATCTTCAAACGTTTTACATAAATCATGATTTTGCTGACCAGTATGGAATATCCGTGTCACAGATTAGTCAATACAGGCAATCCATTTCAGGAAGGCGTTAATGGTAGCATTTTTTCAATTCCTCTGACGGTATTGAAAAATCAGATATGTATGATGGGTCGTTTAGAAGCTGAGATATTTTCGCATATGTGGTTACATTTTCGGAAGATTTATTTTTTGCAGTCAAACATATCCCGAAAAGTCCTTTGTGATCCGGCTTCTTGGGGTCATAAATCCCTTTTATCACACAATAAGTTCTTTGAATGTATTAATAGTTATCAAAGGTACCAGGCTTATAATTTAATACGCCAGACGCGCGTTTCGTCTACATAAGACTCATGAGTGATGCTTAGATCAAAATATTTAGAAAGCCAAACAAGTACAAAGTTTAAGAGCGTTGAGTTCCCAAAATTCCAAATCAATTGTGCCAAATACGGCTAAGGTAATCTATGCCTGGGATAAGAAAATCCTTAGTATTTAGAATAATTCATAAAATGATTCCATAGATTTTACTGCACAGAGATCTTTTTAACATTTTATTATATTTGAGTACCTTAATTTTAGGCGCATTAAGGATATTGACCCAGATGATGTTGATGTTAACTTGTCATGAGTAATTAACACAACGGGTACCACTAATGAATCAGAAACTGTTTATCCTTACGTACCATTTGATTTCACAGCCGGTGTTTAAAGGGATTTGTGTTGGTGTTACTTTCTCTGGTTATAGAATGTCGTTCAGTTTAACTTAAGTAAGATGACTTCAATTGTTTTGGTCAAAATAAGCCTATGATTAAAAAACACTTTGTATTTGTTAATGTTTATTTTGTGTAATGTTGTGCCAGTTATGATTTGTACAGGGTTTTTCTTTACAAGTTATCAGTAAAACCCTCTTTCACCAGGTGATACTTGTTTATCTTCAATAATTTACCAGCTTGATGTTATTCTGTAACCTTCCATTAAGTACTGTCATTAATTAAGATTTTATTTTTTATTACTAATACCATATTTTATGTACATAAAATATCTTTATGTGTTTTTATAAACATTCGCTAAAAAGCTATGTATAACCATGTAGCAAGAAGTATGAAAACATGACAGTGATAAGCTAAACCTAAGACATTGTGGTTGTTTTATTCAGATATGTTAACTGAGAGGTTCACACACAAAGTTTGTACAATTTATTATTTGTTTAATAACATACCAATTTTTTCACAACATATTATATGTAAATTAATGAATAAAGATAATATTTGTTTCTTGCTTTCGGACATTGTATTTCTAAACTGCTATATTTCATTAATGAATAAAAGTTACGAATATAACTGGATTTTGATATATAGTTATACAGGGATTGACCGAATTCTAATACCTTATGGAAAAACCTATATGTTGTGCTGAAATAACTGTCTATGTCTCGTGTAACGTAACAACCGGTAGCAGTCTTGTATTTGAATTAAGAAAAATAAGACAATATTTTATTTGATTAGTAAAAATAATCCTTCTTTGTTATTTAAGGCATGAAAAGGTTTATTTAAAGAAACGAAAGCTTCTTCTGTTAATGTTCAGCTCTCCATTTAAGGAAAATTTAGTTAATTGATATGAAATAGACTTGATTGAAATGTACAGTTTTACAAGTAATGCTGCGAGGAATGACGGAATTGTTTAATCTGTATCGTTATTTGTCACATGTTTGTGGAGCATTTTGGATACAAATGATCACGCCATCCCTGGGGGTAATTATTTTGCTCAAACACATTTATTATCGTTCAAGCTATGATTTATTTACATTTTTACCTATTATGTCTGTTCGTTTTGTTCACACATCGATGTCAATATAAAGGAATTTTAAGCGACTGTCATACAAGTGAGAGGTTTACCTAGCTATAAAACCAGGTTTAATCCACTATTTTCTATATAAGAAAATGCCTGTACCAAGTCAGGATTATGACAGTTGTCTATTCGTTTGATGTGTTTGAGCTTTTGATTTTGCCATTTGATTAGGGACTTTTCGTTTTGAGTTTTCCTCGGAGTTCGGTATATTTGTGATTTTACTTTTTATCATGATATTATTTTTTCTTGGATATAGTATACAGTGACACACTTGGCAAACTAATCGTCCATGATTGTTATTTTATGCTTATATCAACTTGTGATTGCTTTGTTGGTGATAATATCCATACTCTAACCCTGGACAAGTGATGGAGAAGAAGTCATCACTATTGGACACACTACATCGACCTGTTCTTAATTGCTTTTTGTTTGATGATGTCCTCATTTAACTTTCAGATTTTCTAGTCTTCATAAAAGAGAGGCGAAAGATACCAAATGGACATTCAAATTCATAAGTCGAATAATAAACTGACAACGCCATGACTAAAATAAAGAAAAAAGACCAACACTACACAAAACACAACATAGAAAACCAAAGACTGAGCAACTCGAACCCCACCAAAAACAGAGATGATTTCAGGTGCTCCGGAAGGGTAAGCAGATACTGCTCTACATGTATCGAGTTTTATTAAAGGTTTCCCATTGTTTCAATAAATCCAAACAGAGTAAGAATGAAAATCTCGACGGGAAATAATCACAGTGTTATATTTTTGAATGTAACATGTTTGGTTAATGTTATTGACATCCAGTAAGGATTTCCGTTCCAACTGTTGCTAGTTGATGTCTTGCATTTGCAGTGAGATGTGAGCTATTGATTCGTGTTGAAAGACTCCATGTGGTCTTTAAATGATCAATAGCAAAACAATCGCTGTGAATTTGGTTCAAATGCGTGTAGGGATTTTGTATTCAATCTTCAGATTTCGAGGAACAATACAAAGTGTACAAGAACATTAATGCACAAACCTAAAATGTTAAAATGAAATCGGGAAAACAAGGCATGTTGAATAGTTATATAAATGCACAAAACAACAAATTAGAAACAGTAGAAAATAAGGGACATCAGAGTAAGTTCGGCAAGGACGCTCCCTATTTGGCCTCGATTATTAAGTCCATTGGTTCAAATTTAAAAAGTGTTTGAAGTTGGTGAAAAAAAAACAACAGTAAGAAAGTAAAATAGAACTACTTGTGTCTAGCTTTTAGTATGAAGCGTTGATGTCTACTTTCCTAATAGGCCATTGTTGGAATTTAACGCTTCTTTCGGCACTACTCACTTTATATTGGAGGCCAGTTTGTATAGAGGAGGAGGCTTGCGTGCCCGGCCTGAACCACCGACGTCGACGTATACACTGTGTGTTTCCTGTCATAAAACCATCGGGAATTGACCTGTTTTCATTGAATGTCAGGGAAAACCAAAAATGTTCTAATTGTGACATAATAAAGGGGAACGTTAATTCGTAAATTTTCCACATATCTACTCATTGTTTTAGTAATTATTCATTATTATGCCAGTCAATTAATCCTTATTTGAAATAGGGGCCGTTTTGGGGCCTATTCGAACCTACTCCTTTGATATAAAAAGTAAAATAACAAAAATACCGAACTCCAAAGGATATTCACTAAATACACTGCAACGTTAGGAGCTATATAATCAAACAGATCCCACACGTTAGGAGCTATATAATCAAACAGATCCCACACGTTAGGAGCTATATAATCAAACAGATCCCACACGTTAGGAGCTATATAATCAAACAGATCCCACACGTTAGGAGCTATATAATCAAACAGACCCTAAACAGAATACCCAAATTCAGCTAAGGTTTACTTTGACTGAGGGATTTAAAACAACAGTTTAAAAGACAAATCTTAATTTTTTAACGCAAAATTGTAAGAGAGAAGCGTAAGATACCAAAACAGATATTCCAAATCATAAGTCGAAAAAGAAGTGAAAATGCCATGGCAAAAACACAAAACAAACACACGAACAAAAGAGAAACAACAGTATACAAAGCAAAAACATAGAAAACTAAAGACTAAGCAACACGAACCCCATCAAAAACCGGGGTGATATCATGGATAGAAGTACAGTAAAACCTGTCTAAACCGAACGTCTTCGGGACTTAATATTTTGTTAGGTTTTAGCAGATGTTTAGTTTAATCAGATTCACAACGCATAACATCTGATATGTATGGACTTAAGAGCATCTTTTGTTTAGACAGGATTTGGGTTTATGCAAGATTCGGTTAAGACAGGTTTCACTGTATATGTAATAAATTATGTCAGTACAGAAGCACTGACTATTGAGCTGATGATACCCTCGGTGACAATCATTACACCACGATCGGTATCAATTCAGTGCTAGCGAAGAAAACAAACACTTTACAATTTCGTGGGTGCAACCGAAGCGCTTTTCTCCATTTACCTTCATCAAGATTGAATAAACTTTAAAGATTAAAAAACATGCACAGGCAAGAAACAACAAAATTAATCTAGAGAAAATAGGTTGGTACATTCTTTTGAAAACCAAAATTTACTTAAAGTTAATTCAAAACTAGGAAAATCAAGAAATTGTAAATCATTAAATGTAATCTTTGTTTTTATTTTGATTTCAAAGGCATGAACGTAGCCGTATTTGGTACAACATTTCGGAAAGTTCGTTCTTTTTTTGGTGCTATTCGACTTTGTTTTCGATTTTGCCTTCTAACTGTTTTGCTTCAAGCTCCACTGATTAGTCTAATATTGACTAAATGCGCGCCAAATTATAACCTGGTATAACAGTATACCGAACTCCAAGGCAAATTCAAAAAGGAAGTCCATAAAAACGTACAAAATCAACGGAATAAGTGAAAAACAAATGCCATTTTCATTCGATCTTTGATGAGTTTTGACTTCGGTATAGTTAGGTAAATAGAAGGTCCGGTCACGTATGATTACCTCTTAACTTGCATTAACAATTTGGACCCAATTAATTTAATAAATAAATTATTTTTTGTATATTTGATTTTCAAAAGCAGTAATGGCCATAATTCGATGAAAATTAAATTTGTATCATTTTATGTCCTCTATCAAGTGACATACCTGCAACATATTGCGCCTTTCTCCATTACACATTATTTTTTTTAAATTTGGTTGAAGTCACGAACTATGACTAAAATAAAAGTCAAAAAACAAACTTTTGTTTACTTCTGAATAATAGATGAAAGGAGTTTTTCAGAAGTCACTTTCAATTTAAATTGAAAGTCATTTCTATGGACGTATTTTGTAATTTTCAAATAATCCTATTATTTCATTATAAACGTCTATCTATAGCATCCGGCGTAAGATATTTGACTTCTCATTACAAATTTATTTAGTCCTTGCTTATCAGATTTAATAAGCTTTCTGACAGACATAATTGGCAAGAATGTATGTATGGAAGTGCAACCGGATATATAGACTGTGGTGTCGCTCAGACGCTTATGTATGATTCTATAACGGAGGCTTTTACTACAAAACATGTCACTCACCAATTAATAAAAAATATTATCTACTAACTTATTCGGGTTGCTTATGTTGTACCTTTAGCGTCTCCAAACGCGTTCACTCAGTGTAATGGGATTATTTCTTTATGTATAAAGAAATGTCTTAGAGATTTGTCAAGAACTGCAAATATCTATAGAATAAAAGGGACTGACATATGGGATAGATCACATTATAAAAGATTCTAAACAATGTTTTTCAGCTGATCGATAATTTTGTTAATCGATGAAATTGAAGTCCATATGTTATAATTTTGTTAATCGATGAAATTGAAGTCCATATGTTATCGATTGCAGAATATTTTTTTTCTGTTAAGTTTTCAGTCCAGGGGATCTCTTCATAAAAAATCTTAAAACTAAAATTAATCGAAAGTTAAACTGAACTGTTCAATTTACTCGGAAGAGTTGTTGTGAAATGATTCGCTGATCCAAAGAACTGGGTCCCTTAACAAATATGTTTAGGTTCTTCGATCTGTGACTTTTTCAAAGGGTATTTTTGATACTTCCCTTTTCCATAAATTGTTTACGAATCCAGCATGCATACGATAGAAAATTATCTTAGGTATTTTTTAAAGTTTGAAAAAAAAAATTATCTTTGCTCAATTCTTTCAACATCAATGAGGGGATTATTTCATATTTTACGGTATCAAGATTCAAAACTCGTACACAAACAGCAACAAAATGCATAACCATTGTTACACAATTATATGGCATGGAAGATGAAAGACATAAATAGAGACCGATGCCTATTGCTGCACATTTATGACCAACTGTAGGGTATTTTGTAAAGAAACCCGGTAGTACATTTTCTTAGACAGAATATACTAGATAGTATTGCAGTCATTTAGCTAATGTGATAAGGAAAGATCGAGTAATGGTTCCTCTATATGAATAGATTATTTTCTGAATGTGCCGGATGTTTGTTTGTGAGCCATCTGCTTTGTTGTCGACAAACATTTCACAACGTCATCGATTTATACATATTCGAACAAGAAGGTGAAATAGATGGAAATGATACCAAAGAAGCAAGAAAAAAAACGTAAGTCGATGAAAAAGACAAACACAATGTCAAAAGAAAACAACCGACAAAAAATAGTCCACAAAACGATACACATAAGATAAAAGATTAAGAAACACGGAGGTTAACCCCGACCCCCTTCTGGTCCCCGTCTTGTAGTTTACCCTTAAACTTGACTAAATGTAAAACATTTTTAAAGCCAAAAGATATACACGAATGTAATCTGTAGAATAACACATATATATTGTTTTTTTTAAGCAGGGTGTAAAAACTGGTCTACTTTCTGGTATTATAATATAAATCTTTAATCTTCTCTTTCCTGGAGAAATCATTGTTTTCTATTTTGATTTGCGTATCTGTTCCAGTGGAGAACCAATGAGTAATGTGATATGTGATTAAAAACCGCAAATACTGCAAAATATTCTTTATTTTTAACATTAAACATTAACACCAGATAAATAAACTTATTCAGCAACATAGTTCACATGTTGATTATCACAGTTATATACATACAACAATACAATTGCCATTCACTGATATCCTGAATGAGTATCTTTAACTTATTAAGACTCTTGTTTACTTTACCATAAAAAATGATGTCAAATTTCAGTAGAATATGTGGAGGCTTCGTGTAAAAATATCATAATTGCACATAACGTTTTTGATATATACTTTCCTCACAATTCGAATTTCAATTATCCAATGTAAATAATCACATTTCCTACATTTTTAAAATAATATATATAATAAACATATTATCTGATTTATTTTCATTAATTATACATTTTGTAAATTCCGTGCGTCAAAAGCGCATTTCTCGAATTACCTTTATTAAAACGCTCAAACCTTGACATTTGAATGCCAAATTAAGTAACGTAACTCTTACAGAAACAAAATGCTTATCTTCTCCAACTGAATTGTCTGTATTTTAAAATTTCACGGTAGAATATTTTCTATTTTCTGTTTAGCAGTGTTTGTGTCTTCGTTTTAAAGTTAAAACATATAATGTGGGATGTCATGTCCGTATGTACTTTACATCAACCATGAACATGATATTATCCCTTAAAATGACAAAAAAAATCTTAATATATAATACTTGTGTTCATAAGTGCTGATATAAAAAGAATTAGATGAAAAGGTAATCAAAATGAAATTTTTAACAACAAATTTTTTTTCAAGATCTTAATTAAGACATTTTTATCTGATCCGTTTGACAATGTTTTGTAAAATTCATTTAAATTTCATCATATATAAAATCAATATTGAAATCATCAGATTTAAAAAAAAAACCCGCATAATTTCCTTTGGTAATATCTCATTATGCTTAATGCTAGTTGTTTTGTTCAAACCCTTAAGTTATAAAGCTCATGGGTCTTTTTATCTTGTAATCAGATTGCCAAAGTGCTCGTTCAATTCAAAGCAGAACGTTAAAATACAACTGTTTGACTCAGCAATCTAAATTGATATCTAGACGGTGTTTAAATGTTATATTAGGGCAGACAACGCTAACGTTGACAAACACACAAAACAGGTTTCTCACACTGTGAATGTTTCAATGTATTTAAACATTTAATTATTTGTCCGGCCAATTTGAACACATATGATAGAGTTCATAAATTTTTGAACACAGAATGCTTCAATTGATTTTTGTTTTTAACAAATGAATACGGCACATAGAATGCTATAATAAGCCATTGTGACGTAGGTAATATTAAAGTATGCGAAAAAAATAGACATATTTAAAGAGTATATAATAATAAAACTAGCATGTGCCTGTATTGTATGATACATGTACATGTTATAGGACCTCTTACAGACTACACTTCCTCTATTAAACTGTATTGTATGATACATGTACATGTAATATGACCTCTTGCAGACTACACTTCCTCTATTAAACTGTTTTATGAATGTGTCGTTATTGCTTTGATTCGCTATCTCGTCAATCTTTGAATCATGATTGTCAAGAAATCTACTTGTTCAGTACACCTTATGCTATCAGGAGACACAGGGATCGGAGATCTCCGCCATGCAATGAGACTCGGATATCCGATCATTGAGGTCGTTGTTTAGGTTAACACAACGATATGAACGTTAAAGTAATGGCTGCCGTCGATTATGACTAATATCACGTTATCCATTAGGTCAGGACCCTATCTTACTGGTCTTTATCACAGGATGCCAATAGTCAGTTGGTCTGTGTGGATGCTCCATGATGTCATACCAATGGTCTAACTGTTCACCATGGCTATACCACCCTAATTCAACCTGTAAAATATCATTGCTTTTTAATATTGACATTCATTTGTGTTTGAAATATATTTTAACTAATAACATAATACAGCATCCACTTGTTAATAGATATAAGAAGATGTGGTATGAGTGCCAATGAGACAACTCTCCATCCAAGTCACAATTTGTAAAAGTAAACCATTATAGGTCAAAGTACAGCCTTCAACACGGAGCCTTGGCTCACACCGAACAGCAAGAGATAAAGGGCCCCAAAAATGACTAGAGTAAAACCATTTAAACAGGAAAACCAACGGTCTAATCTATATAAAAAAAACTAGAAACGAGAAACACTTATGAACAACATCAACAAACGACAACCACTGAACATCAGGTTCCTGACTTAGGACAGGTGCAAACAAATGCAGCGGGTTTGAACGTTTTAACAGAGCCAACCTTCAAACAACAATGCTGTCATCTTTTCTTTGTGACATCACTGAATGTAACTTATCATTTAATTTTTACTTGCAATAAAATAACATATGTGTTGTCACTAGTGAAATCTGAATATTTTATCATTCCACGTCAAAAGTAAAACAATAAAAATACCGAACTCCAAGGAAAACCCAAAAAGGAAAGTCCCTTATCAAATGGCAAAACCAAAAGCTCAAACACATCAAACGAATGGAAAACAACTGTCATATGAGTTTACACATTCAGTTCTTGGTAGGGTTCAGGTTGCTCAATATGTAGTTTTCTTAGATATCAAGGAACCTACCCTCATTTTCGGTCCCTAAACAATAAGGGTTTGCAATATTCGTTGAAGGGGATTTCATGCTTACAAGGAAGCTATTGCAAGGATTTCGTAGACCGCCTCTTTTTTCTGTGTACATCTAAATCACGATGCCTTAAAGGGTTTCGAAGTTATATGTTAAAAGTCAGTTGAATTGCATTTTGATGACGGCATTGTGACACAGAAAACAGGTAATGGACATCACTATAGTGACCAATATATGGTTTGACACTTATACGGCAATAAAGTGGTATTCATTTTGGCAACAAATTGATCCATGCTTATATAATTATTATCACAAGATACCTTTATCTACGCACATGTCTCCCTTCATTTTGAATTCATTCTGTGCGTATTGTTTTGTTACCCTCTCTGTCTGTTTGTTCTTGTATTAACATTTAAGATGACGCTGATTTACAACTTTTCACACTGAAAGGATTCGGAAATGTTAACATTGTTTATTTGGCAACTTCAAGCACCAAGTGAAAGGCTTTTACAATGGCATAGCTCTTCCATGTCTGTATATTTTCATTCAGCCTTATGCCTAAAATAGACTTACTTGACCTAATTTCTGAACTCCCATCATCATGTCTTTATGTATTAGCTGAAAGACGAATGCATGCCCAAGAAGTTTAGGGTTTTCTCTATTGATTTCAAAAACACAAGGATGATTCCACACCGGGTCTTGTGTATTTTGTCTCACTTTGGTTTTATGTTTATCCTGACGAATTCCATTGACATACATTTCAACTTTAACATATGGATCTGCAAAATTAAGATAGGACAGTTTTAAAGTTGCAACCGACAGATACGTTTGAAAGTAGCAGAAAAGAATCATGAGCATAATAAGGAATTGAAAGATGCAGCAACAAGACTTATATGAGCAACAAGACGGATGCCACATATGGAACAGGATCAACTTACCCCTCCGTAGCACCTGAGATCACCCCTCCCTCAATTTTCGTATTGTTCGCGTTGCTCTGTCTTTATTTTTCTATGCTGTGTTTTGTATACTGATATTTGTCTTATGGTCTTTTTCTTTTTTTTACCATGACGTTGTCAGTTTATTTTCAAGGTATGAGTTTGAATATCCTTTAGTATTTTCGCTTCACTTTGAATGTAAGAAATATGTTTTGTTTGGAGTGTTTACGATGGTTTAAACATGTATCTATGAAAATTTATATCCACAATTCATTGATTAAACAGGGCCCCAGATAGCATCAACTGGTTTGTGACGTTATGAACAATTTTTGTAATGCAGAACTTATCCAGATTGGAAAAAATAGCGATAAGGTGTATCGACAGACACGCTCGGTATTTGCCGAAAAGAATTTTAAATATATAATAAGGAACTAAAAGAAACAAAATGGAAACAACACGTTATAAATTTCATGCGTCCGAAGCTCTTTCTGGATTGACGCTCAAAGCCGAATATTTGAAAGCCAAGAATGTATAATAACCTAAACAGTTAAAGTGCTATATTAACCAAAAAGGATCTCATCATAATGTATATTTATCATCAGTACCTAGATGTACTGATGATAAATATATATTATGATTTATGAATTTGCTGATTGAACGTTTCTGTAAATTGAAGGAGTATGAACAATTATATTAAATAATATTCTGATACATCGTTCGACATTCTCTATAAGTTAGTTACAACTGTGAAATAAATGGATGTTTGGAATGAAACTTTATACTCTAGAGGAAATGACTTTTATGCATTTCCTATCAAGTCGAGGTATATTAAATATAATGTGTGATTATTTTCTGTACTGTTGATTTATTTATTTGTTTCACACGTATAATAGTTAGTGATTCATGTTGCGAAATGTGAGTTAAAGTTGAAATGTTTTTCCTTTTTGTAACATTTCACTTCTAAATGACAAGTGCATTCACAGAGCACAGCTTTCCCCTTCCAACTGTAATATACAACAAGACAATAAATGGCAAAAGGATAACCATCATTGGACGATTTAAGTATTGAATTGCTATTATATGAACAGGGTGTTTTCATTTGAGAGAATGTCACGTGAAAATAACATGAACAACACACATATTTTCGTTTACACAATTAATCTTACGAATATCAACGCACATAACAATTTTCAATTTGCAAAATAGAGAATAACAAGAATGTGTCCATAGTACACGGATGCCCCACTCGCACTATCATTTTCTATGTTCAGTGGACCGTTAAATTGGGGTCAAAACTCTAATTTGGCATTAAAATTAGAAATATCATACCATAGGGAACATGTGTACCAAGTTTCAAGTTGGTTGGACTTCAACTTCATTAAAAACTACCTTGACCAAAAACTTTAACCTGAAGCGGGACAGACGGACGAAGGAAATGAGGCACAGACCGAAATACATAATGCCCCTAGATGGGGCATGAAAATAAATATAAAATGTCAAATGAGATGTGTTTTTTACCACTGTGTCGATACCTCTTCTGATGGACTGTCAGTCCATGAGTGTATCACCAAGCCAATAAGCCAGTACTTTGGTACTGGTATGTATACGGATATTGCTCGATTGAAATTTGGTATCATCAAATTTTTTAAATCATTTCAAATTAAGGAATATATCCCTCTCATGCAAAAATCTAATCTCTTTCCCGGATTTGGCTATACTTTAAGTCCTTTCAGGTTTGATCAGCACTTCAACCTTTCATTCTGTTTTGTGTTTTTAAATATGTTGGCACCGAGCATCACTGAAGAGTCATTTATTGTCAAAATGCGTATCTGGTGCAGCAACATTGGAACCGTATATGTTATTGCTTTTGTACAGTGTTTTCCTTGACGGAGCAAAATTGACTTTAATAAAATTTCTGTGTTGGATTTACACTCAGAATGGGTTCATTTATGACTGCACTTGTATAGCCAATGTCACCTGTTAATTGACTCTGCACAGTAACTCTAAGATGTATGTCAACATGTAATTGCTTAATTTCTAATAATACAACAATGCATTTGAACTTTGGTAGTTGTCTCATTGGCAATCATACCACATCTCTTTATTTTTCTTTTTAACTCATTTGAAAAAAAACAAAAAACTGCAGGGAAGTAATTGGGTGCCATTTGCAGACAAATATACGCGTAACTTTCAAAGTACCCTGATACCCCTGATTTTCGAAACTTGGATTTTTTATCATCATGACATTGTTTGGTACTCTTCTACAAGTTATGTATATGCTTTCTGTTTACGCTGATGTGTGGATTTCATACTTACTAATAGCACCTAATAATGAAACTCTTGGTAAGTTTCTTGCTTCTAATACATTAAATACAATTTTTCCTGCAACCGGCTGATAACAACCAGATATTCGTATGTCTCCTTGGTGAAGCTACAAATACAAATATAAATTACTTTATGTAAAAGAAGACATGCCCAAAAATGAAAAACAGATGTACAATCTTATTGTTCTTTTTAAAAGCTTACTAGTCATTTGAACAAAAATTATATACTAGGTGTTCTAATTATAATCTTTTTAAAAGATTTTACCAGAAATCCAAGACCATGATTTCAAACGTTTTGGCAGACTAATGGATAAGGAACTGTTTAATCCCTCCGTAAACTGCGGATTATGATGACGCTCGTGCTGCCTTACCTGTAATATTTTGTATTTAGACTAATGCTTAAGTGATTTTTCTTAGACATAGTGTTTTTAGGCATTCGTCTTCAATTCTTGATGTCTTATTTTTGTTTTTGGATAATTTTTATGTATTTATAATAGTTAGAGTAATTGTTTAATACACTTGTTATTCATTAGTCTCGTATGAACTGTTTCAAAATTCAATGTCGATGCCTTTTATAGCTGACTTTTAGGTATGTGTTTTTCTCATTGTTAAAGGCAGTACGGTGACCTTTCATTGCTGATATCTTCGTCATTTGAACTCTGGTGGATAGTACTCAATTGCATGTTGATTTATTTTTTGGATATTATCAAAGCAATTCAGAATCCAAAAAGGCTAATTGTATGATCGAATGACATTTTAATCTCATCGATGTTAAACTTAAGAGAAACTTATTTGAAACAAAATGTTATTTGCTTGCTCGATGCATTTCTTAAAAAAAACTTACTCTATATACAGTTTCTGGCATAATGGTTAAATCAGCCAATCCATTTTCCAGTTCACAAAGATTTGACAGAAGAATAGAAGACATTCCGACTAGATGTCGACGTGTCACATTATGCGAAGAATAAATTTGAAATTCGATAGCAGCTTTATCGTCCATGTCACTTGGCACTAAATCCGTTATTGTAAATTTCTCAAGAAAGACTGGAGTCTAAAATAATCATTGTTAAAATACTGTGAGATCAGAAACTCATTATAAAACAATAATTAGATAAATAAAAAAAATACTAAACAAAGTAGACATTACATAACATTTTTTTTTCATAACTTAAAGACAGCATTTATTTTAACCACAACAAACACACTGTCAATTTTTTTTTACAGATATCCAATGAATATCTAGTTGATATCGTAGTAGTTACTCAGTCTTTGGTATTCTATGGTGTGGTTTGTGGATTTTTGTGGATAACGTCCATTATCACTGAACTAGTATACATATTTGTTTAGGGGCCAGCTGAAGGACGACTCCGGGTGCGGGAGTTTCTCGCTGCATTGAAGAACCATTGGTGACCTTCGGCTGTTGTCTGCTCTATGGTCGGGTTGTTGTCTCTTTGACACATTCCCCATTTCCATTCTCAATTTTATTGTTATATCGTCGTTTATTTTGCCATGGCGATGTCACTTTTTTTATCCAATCATGAGTTTTGAATGTCCCCTTGGTATCTTCCGCCTGTTTTGTTTTACAGTTATATTTGAGCCACTACTTTACGCTTCATGTTAGTTAGGAACTTTTCCAAACTTATTCCGTCAGTTTATTTGATTTGAAAAACTACATGAACCTTAATTTTCCTTCAATACCCCCGCCCAACCCCATTTATTTGATTTGAAAAACTACATGAACCTTAATTTTCCTTCAATACCCCCGCCCAACCCCATTTACGATACACAGTCTACGAATTAATCCCACTGTAAAATGTGACTTCCTTAATCTATGATTAGTCTATGATATAGTTCCAGAATGGAGGTGAAGATCACAATAAAAACTCTAAGAAACCGCAATGTGAAATACTATGCTAAGAATTTACTCCTTTTACGAATAGAGGTGATCATGAATATCACAATAAAAACTCTAAGAAACCGCCAAGTGAAATTGTAGGATACGAATTTGCCTTTTTGAAAATGTGAGTTTATGTGTCTTTGATATAGTCTAAAAACGAAGGTGAAGTTAAAAAGCTTATTTTCTTTTTTATCTGAAAATTTCCCAATTGATAAGGAATCACCCATGATACCCAGCTTATAATTTACAACGTGAGGCGCGCGCATCGTTTGTCTCAAACTAATCTGTTTTATCAATTTCACTGGTATTGATGAAGAGCATTAAATTGTGCCAAATATGGTTAAATCTAGCTTTGGCTGGGGTAGAGTAATTAGTATTCTAAATTATCTACATCCTTTTGATCTTTTTCTTTTTTTTTCTTTTTTCCATGACTTTGTCAGTTTATTTCGACTTATGAGTTTGAATGTCCCTTTGGTATCTCTAGCCTCTCTTTGTTAATAGTATATCATGCAAATTTACGGCATAGCCCTCTTCCCATATATTTTCTCAGTTGTAGTTGCATTTGGCTATTTTTGCTATTTTTAGCTCCTTTTAGTTCATATAGCTCTTCAACTGTTCCTGTTTTTACTCTTCCTTGGCTTTCAAATATTTGGCTTTGAGAATTCTTGATGAAGGTCAATCAAGAAAAGAGCTTCAGATGCATAAAAAAAAATCTATAAAGTGTTGTTTTTATTTTTTGTAGGAAATTTTATGAATTTAACTGCAAACTATTTTGAACATAAAAAATAGAATGAAATTGTCAATCATTCGAATTGTATTAACTTATAATTCAAATTTAAAAATGCAATTTAAGTGTTTTGGAATATCCTTTCATAGCTACACTGGAGACAAAAACAGTATAAGTTGATCATTTTCATATGGATATCATACACAACTAACATACAAATAATTTAAATAATAATTAGCTGAGTAATAAATTCTTAACACACTTTACAAATAAAAGATTGACTTTTTATATATGTACGTGAAATTAAAAAGACATGTTGACTTCGAATAGCTTTTCTTCCCTTGAAATAAAATCTAAGGAAGTATTGACATTGAGATGTACTCTTACAACGCATTATAATACTTCAATCGACGAATCTAAAGAGTTACAAACGTACTTTGGTTTTCGGAATGGTTTTTGTTCTATATTTGAATGTTCTTCCAGGCACTAGAAATGCTTTAACATATGGATTGATTTCAGTATCAGCGGGAAGTCCGGCTATCCGTAGGTTATCTGCCTGAAGAAACAAGATACAAGTTAATCATTAACTCAAAATAATAAATAATACCAATAAGGGATGTGCTAACAAGATCAGACAAGTTCAAAATCTGAAAACTTTCAATACAAGTTTGGCAAACCACCTAGTATATAACTTTTTCTGCAAGACAGCTAGAAATGACAAGTTTTCTGATGACGTACATGATATCACTTCAATGTTTTAAAATGGTCTCCAGCCCGAATGGCCTTCATTTGTGTATTTTTTATGTTAAAGGTAATTTTTCTCTATTTTTTACATTTGTTATCATTATTCTCTAATCTTGTTATTTTGGCAACACATGATTACCTTTTCTTTTGTTCAGCCAATTTGCTAATTTATTTCTGTATTGCCCATAATTCTCAACTCTGTTAACTACTAACACATCCTCACTTTAGGGAAATTTATTTACTTCCATTATAATCATATTACTGATGCAGTTTGATGAATTCATAATTTCAAAGAAACAAAAGGAACATTATGATGACTTATATTAAGATGATTATGTTTCCTACTTATAAATAGATACAAAGGTATAAATAGATACAAAGGTATAAATAGATACAAAGGTATAAATAGATACAAAGGTATAAATAGATACACAGCTACTTTTGCATAGGTACTCTTTCTGTACTTAAAATCTGTAGTACTAGAAATTTACTTGTAATATTTAGTACTATTTCTTTACTTTAGAATTATTGTAATATTTAGGTACTTACATTTTCCAGTACTTGATTTTGTACTTAAAATATCACTACAAAAATTATACCAACAATGATCACAGTATTCTATGTTTGAACATCATAACTTTATGAGATTTGAAAAAGACAAACTTTCAAAATGCTGAAAATGTAACCGTGCAACAAAAAATCTGTAGTACTTAAATTTCAAGTACAAATCAAGTACTGTAAAATACAGGTACCTAAATATTACAATAATTCTTAAGTAACAAAATAGTACTGAATATTAAAAGTAGATTTCCAGTACTACACATTTTTGGTACAGAAATAGTATATATGCAAAAGTAGCTGTGTACAAAGGTGCAATAAAGGAATTTCCATTGATATTAATGGAAACGGGGAATGCATAGACCAAGGAGCAATCAAAAACATGTATCGAAAACAATCATACAACACCTGGTCCAGAAGAAAACAGCAAAAAGACAAACAGCAGTTCACAAACTCTGGACAGAAAACAAAAAAGGTCAGGAGCTCTTCGATATTTGCTAATGACCCTGCCAGAAACCTCAGCAGTGATTGATTTTGATTAAATCTTCGTTTTTTCAGTGTTTTAAAGACTGGTGGAGGCTCTGGTATTCTCTTTTAAAGTTAACACCATTTCTAGACTTGTGACATATATATGATCAGTACATTGTTGTAGACCTATGTTACCGTCTAGATATTATTTTAATTTGTGTTTTATTTTTAGATATTTGTCTAAATGACATATACCCATGATCTCCAAATATAGCCAACTCCATAATGAAGATACATGAAATAAGTATGTAACGTCATAAAAGGTCGAGCGCACCTTTTTTAAACAGCTAATATTACCAAATAGTGGTACCAAAATATTTTATTTAATACGATTTTTGAAATGATTTAAAGGTTGTTGTCTCATAAGAACCTCAAATCTAGCTCTAATATGGTAAAACCAGATTAATAAAAAAATGTCTGTCATTAGTTTTCAGACTAGCTAGATTAATGCATTCTGTTATACAGTATCCGCTACTGCCCCTCAGAAATGATTATATATAATTTAATTGTGAAGGAACGATTTTACCACCGCTGGTTATAAAGTCATCCTTAATCACGGTTGTTATGTATTAGAGTTATAAACTTCACATCCAGCAAATAATGCGCCATACGTTCCATTACATCCTATTAATTCTAATTACGCCAAAGAATGAAGTCCCCTTTTAGAACAAGATAATTCTAACCAGTTTGAAGCATACTTGAATAAACCAACTTGCGTATTAAGAAAATTACTTCATTAAATTTGTCCACAATAATGTTTTAACATTTTCAAAAGAACCATGTGCCTTAATTTTTTCCTCCATAAAAGATGTAACCTGCCAGAGTAAAAGCAGAAATAGTTTTTTATGGTTATATTCAAGCTTGTTTTATTGAATTAATCATTCCAAAAGTCAAACATGCAAAGAAAGCTTTTTTCATAAAGTATCTTCATTAAACTATATCACATGATACCGAAATAAGTCAAATACATCATATGCGTCATTTATTCTTGAAGCCAAATTTGACATCTGAAAGTAACACTTTTAAGAGGAAATAAACAAACAGGATCCAAAACATTTCAGAACCATTTCTGCATCGTAAAGATAACTAATTGAAGTATATGAAGTAGGAATCTCGTCCTCCTCTCTTCGCTTTTTTTCATATTCGAATGTGAACAAAAAATAATAACAAAAATACCGAATTCCAAGAAAAATTCAATACGGAATGTCCCTTATCAAAGCCAAAATCAGAAGCTCAAACACATCAAACGAATGGAAAACAACTGTCATATTCCTGTCTTGGTACAGGCATTTCTTTATGTAGAAAATGGTGGATTAAACCTGGTTTTAAGGCTAGCTAAACCTTTCACTTGTATGACAGTCGCATAAAATTCAATTATACTGACAACAAGGTGTGAACAAAACATACAGACACAATAGATAAAAATGTGGAGTGTTTGTTATCTTGTTGTTACTTTTTCCTGGCCATGCAAATCTACTTTGAACAAAGTGTTTGTGACAAAAGTGACATGTTCACGTTCTTCTTTGCAAACAGTTATGGCAAATACATAAAATTATGACAGTGTGTTGCCATTGAATCACACAACAGGAATTGATGTGACACTGCTTTAAGCTGGACTTCAAAGTTATTGTGAAACTACTTATTTAAGCCGGGCGTGAATCAGAAGTAGATACTTAAAAATTCCAAAGAGTTTTGCTTTGTTTTATGAAAAAGAATGGCCAACGTAGATACATCTTTCTCGTCTTAGGGAGAGACGAATCGTACTTTGTAAAAAATCACTCTGATTCAAACAAAAAATTATCTGAAACTGACATTATCAAGATAAAATTGAGAATGGAAATGGGGAAAAAGATGGTTGGTTATTGACAACATATCTATTACTTTTAGAAGACGTGTTTTTTCAACAAACAATCGGCATTCCCATGGGAACCAACTGTGCTGCTGTTTTTGCTGACTTGTTATTTGATTCATATGAGGCAGGCGTCATACAGGAGCTTCTTTGAAAGAATGAAAAAAAGATAGCGTTTTCCTTTAATTTCACCTTCCGGTGTATAGATGATGTTCTCTCACAAGATAATTCAAAGTTTGGTGACTATGGTGAACGTATCTATCGCATTGAACTTGAAATAAAGGATACAACAGTCTGCCGTATATCTGGACTTACATCTAGAAATTGATAACGAGGGTCGATTGAGAACAAAACTTTACGACAAAAGAGATGATTTCAGCTTCCCATTTGTGAACTTTCCATTTCTATGTAGCAACATTCCAACAGCGTCTGCATATGGAGTATATATCTCCCAGTTTGATACGATATTCCACGGCTTGCGTTTCCTATTATGATTTCATCGAAAGAGTGTTGCTGCTCACAAGGAAGGTTTAACCTAAGAGGTGAAGTTGAAGTTATCCCTTCGAAAAGAGTGACCGTTATGAAATATCTGTTTCACATATGACAACGGATATGTTCCAATCATCGTTAACACAATCCCGTCCTCCTTTTCCCTGAGTATGACCTACCGAATTAGACTTATCACCGAGTTTGCACTTACATTATCAACACGACGGGTTCCACATGTAGAGCAGGATATGCTTAAACTTCCGTAGAACCAGATATCAACCACGTTTTTTTCTTGGGTTCGTGTTGTTCAGTCTTTTGTTTTCTATGTTGTGATTTGTATGCTGTCGTTTGTGTTTTAGTCTTTTTTCTTTTTTATCCATGCCGTTGTCAGTTTTTTTTTTCGACTTCTGAGTTTGAATGTCCCTTGGTATCTTTCGCCTCTATTTAAGCATTTTAAATAAAATTTAAGACATAACTTGAATACATAGTTACAACTGTATATTGCTACCTGAAAAGAAGACGTCGAGCCGGTTCAACTTCATTGACGTGAACCGATGTTTAATTTCTAAATTAGTCTATCATATTCCTTTTACCTCTATAACAATAACTGTTAATGACGTCTTGTTTTCTGCCATTTGAAACTGAACTTTTAATTTCCCTGTAGGGGGCATTGGAGGGGTAAAACTTGGCATCATCATATCGTCTAGATTCAAATCATGCATAACTACAGGTTTATCTGGAAGTCCAATACTACCTCCTTGTCCTTTAGCCTACAAAATAGTATAGTTCTAAATTAAATATCAAGAATAATCTTAATAAAATTGAGAATGGAAATGGGGAATGTGTCAAAGAGACAACAACCCGACCATAGAACAGACAACAGCAGAAGGTCACCAACAGGTCTTCAATGCAGCGAGAAATTCCCGCACCCGGAGGCGTCCTTCAGCTGGCCCCTAAACAAATATATATACTAGTTCAGTGATAATGGACGTCATACTCAACTCCAAATTGTACACAAGAAACTAAAATTAAAAATAATACAAGACTAACAAAGGCTAGAGGCTCCTGACTTGGGACAGGCGCAAAAATGCGGCGGGGTTAAACATGTTTATGAGATCTCAACCCTCCCGCTATACCTCTAGCCAATGTAGAAAAGTAAACGCATAACAATACGCACATTAAAATTCAGTTCAAGAGAAGTCCGAGTCTGATGTCAGAAGATGTAACCAGAGAAAATAAACAAAATGACAATAATACATAAATAACAACAGACTACTAGCAGTTAACTGACATGCCAGCTCCAGACTTCAATTAAACTGATTGAAAGATTATGTCTTCATCATATGAATATCAGGCACAATCCTTCCTAACCTACTAAACTTTGATTCATTTATAATTATATCTATTGAAATATATAATAAAATCAGTCCTTATATTGTAAGTCAGAAGATAAAGTACCTATCTATTCTTGTAATATTCATAAGGCTTTGTTACTGTCCATGGGCAAATACAGATAACAGTTGTATTGAACCGGTTAATATATAATACGTTACTTCGGGTTCTGTCTGGTTTGTATTTCAGTGAATACGTCTCATATATCCCAGTGAATTTGAAATTAAGGTTGATACCGACACTAGAAAGTCTGCTTCATATCTTGGTCTTTTCCTCGATATTAACACAGATAGACGACTTCAGATTGTCATAGAACACACGTAATGATTTAATTTTCCAATAGTTAGCTTCCCCTTTCTCAGCAGTATCATAGCCTCTGTTATATCGTTTAGCGTTTACACATCTCAAGTGACACATTATGTTCGTCCATATTCACACTTTACGGCCTTCAGCTTCAGGAGTATGCTCTTTTCACAAATCTGCTCCAACAGAGTTTTGAGGAAGATTGACTGAAATCGACACAGCATAAACGTTTTACGCTCACGATCATGAATTGAATAACAGATACGGTATGTATTTGCTTCAAATCACTAATGACATGTGTTCGCAGTCGAAGATCTTCAGGTACACGAAAAGTCGTCAAATCTGTATCTTTACCAATTCTGTTCTAATCTCCATTGTAATAAATTGGCGGAGTGTGGATTCGAATGACGGGTGATGCAAACATAGCAGAAGACGTTTGTTATGTTGACGCCTCCGAACTGATACATCATTACACTACTTTTGCCTCAACTTACACATAATTTCTCACAAAATGATGATCTACTCGTTGTAAAATCAAAGATACACAATAGGATACCGGACATTTGCGATTACAATAGCAACATGTACGTGAAAAACACTTATATAATGGTGCATTGGATAAAACCATTAACACACTATGTTGTTATGCACACAAAACCTATTGCGATAAAGCAACTTAGTTGGTTATGTTTTACATACCAAAAGACTATCATATAAGAAGGCAGAAATATCTCATTTTTCAGAGTTATAAGTCTGCAGCATCATCAATGTTATTTTTAAAATGTTTTTGAAGAACAAAATTAAACATAGCTAGTTTTAAATTTCATATTAGATACATCTATAGATATTTGATTCCAAACGTTCCTGATAAAGTATTATCCCCAAAAATAGTTAAAAACAACAATCGTATTTGCGTCATTTCGAATTGCTACTTTTGGATAAGACATGTGTGTGTCGTCCGTACTGAAATTAGTATTTCGGTATCGGAGATAGATTAGAAAATAATACACAATTAAAAGATATGAAAAGAAAAATCAGACGTTTAAAATATCTTAAAGGTTTTTAAATGAAAATAGTTGACATGATTTGAGCTCCGTATTGTAAAACTCATCAGCAAGGTAGTTCTGTCATTAATATAAATGCGTGTGACGTAATAAGCTTTTACAAGTCGTATCTTACTTTCCATTGGTCAGCTATCAGGAGTCACCTGATATTAAAGTCCAATCAACTCATCAGCAATGTAGTTCCGTCTTTAATGTAAATGCGTGTGACGAAATTAGCTTTGACAAGTCGTATCTTACGTTCAATTGAAGTCAATTGGCTTGTCGGTTAACCTTATGATGAACGTCATGAAAAACAATAGAAGACTTCAATGAACTCATTTCCACATGACAGATACAGAATAATGACAAGTATGTAACCTGACACGAACAGTATATGCTACAGCATGCATTAGTCATCACGGAATGGTATATGCCTTAAAATTCACTTGGCTGTGTTAGTTTGTATCCTATTTTGTTATTGAATTACAATGAAAGAAGATGAAAATCAAACGTATAACAGAGATTTGTAAAATTATGAAATCAGTTAAAAAAGATGAAAGCAACACATGATAAATTGCATGCAATCGAAGCGCTTTTCTGAATTTACCTCAATCGGGAACGATCAAAGACGAATATTTGAAAGCCAGGGATATTTAGAGAGCTATATGACCCAAAAAAGGACACCAAAATAAGCGTAACTATAAAAACTTTATCTAAATCGATACTGATATCGATCAATCGATTGATCGAGAAAAAAATATTGTCATTTTGTAAATTGAAGTCAAACTGTAGCTCTAAACGTTAAAAAAGGTTTATTATTCACAGTTTCGTGCCCGTACACCCCTGTATGAGTTTGTATGATATTCCCATTTTTTGACATCTTTTGTGGTGGCCATTATGGTTGATGCAAACTCAAGAATTTGTAGGCAATATCAGCTATTATATGAAATTTTCAAATAAAGACAAAATGTTATACACCTTTGTACAACGGTTTCCATTATTGGGTATACAAATCTATTCATAAATGAGCAAAACTTTTAGTTTAATAACTGCTTCATGATATGTAAAAACAACATTTATTCATCAAATAGAAGGAAGCAAAAACTGTTTTTCGACCTTGTATCACAATCTATATCATCATCTTAAGACTTTTGTATTAATCCTTTTTTTTTTTTTTGATTGCCGGAGGCCATAAATCAACCACAGGAAATATATAATTCTAGTCTAAAAAATTTCCCTAATCTCCAAAGAGGTCAAATACAATTGTCTTATACAAAAGTCATTAAAGGAAAATCAAAACCGTCGAAGATGAGGGTATATATAGATGTTTGTTGGTATGGACCTCCTCCATTTTCATTGTCATCAACTATTGATTTTCCCATTTTCAGGCTTTGTTGCAGCAGTGGTAATCGTCTGAGTTAATGTTGATTTATCTTCTCGAGTTCACCGTAAAAACAAACAGAATCCCTGACGGAAATACTAGGTTTTTTTTGGATTTAGCAAAACCTGAATTTAAATCAGATGTAATAACAAAAAGTCCATTTGTCTTAAAGTTTTAGTTTGATGAGAATTAATCTAAAATAAATGCATGACTCCTGTCAAATAATGTATAAAGTCATTATTGGGTTGTGTAATTGTCAGTAAATCTTGTTCACTATAAATTCCAGTCTTACAGAAAAAACCATAAATGCCTAGGATTACACTGTTCCATATTAGAAATTTTTTGCATGTAACATAAAATGTAAAACAACAGAAGGGCAGATATTTACTAATTGATTGATTGATTGGTGTTTAACGCCACCTTCGGCACTATTGCACTATTTCGTGGCGGTCAGTTTTTAATATTGGAGGAAGCCGAAGAGCTCGGAGAGAACCACCGACCTTCGGTGGGAAGACTATCATTCCTAGACAATTGAGATTGGAGTCGAGCGTACTTGCTGCGTACGGGATTCGAACTCACAACCTCAGTGTTGACGGGATAGTGATACAGTAGTTAGACTTCTTAGACTACTCGGCCACCGAGGCCCTAGAAGGGCAAACAAGACGTAACTGAAATACCAAATAACAACATAAAACAACAGAAACAGAGAAATAAAAATAAATAAAATGAAACTTGCTAAAATATTGGTAATCTCAGATACTCCTCAAGGGAAATAAATGTTTCTGCTTATAGACGGAGTAATATCAAAAATATCTTAACGAATTGTTAATGAGATAATCCTACAACACACGACACATATTAGTTTTTAGCTGCATACCATATGATTAATTGCCTTAAAATATATTTGTACTTTGATTCCTTGAAATGTTTTAATGTAAACTCCTACATTATTAAACACATTTTCCGAAATATCTTTCAAATTGTACAGGATTTCGTAGTTTTCTGTGGAATTGTCCTATTTTTCACTTGTTTCGTTGATTGATAGGGTTTTATTTTGTTAGTTTTCATTGACTTTCACTTTTTTTTAATTTGCCTTAGAGTTCGATATTTTATTATACTTTTTTCAGTATCTGGTGTCATTTTATTTGCATTTCTTTATTTACTGCATTGCATATGAACATCTGATACAGGTCTCGCTCCTTTTGGAATTTGTGGAATTCCATCAGTTTTATCTTACTTTGATTTGTATCTTTCTTAATGGATTAACTTAATGGATTAACTTAATGGGTTAACTAGAGTTTGACATCAATTAACATCGGTTGTCTCTAATTCAAGACAAGTTTGTACAGGCACACTTTTTGGCACTCAATGCTCGTAAACTTCGTACTTTTATTTGGTTTTTTAACTTTTTTGACTGGAGAGCGTCACCGATGAGTCCTTGGTAGACGAAACACGCGTCTGGCGTACAAAATTATCAGCTTTGGATCTTGGATGAGATTTGTTTGGCTATCTTTGGTAAAAATGATAATCCAATAACAATTGAATAAAAAGTCATCAATGATATCAGGCGTTTAGTTTTTGACGATAATAATGCGATTGAATATGTCATTTTTAATAATAGTAATCAGATTCAAAAATTGAACAAGTACCAAAATAGAACGTTTTATTATTCATATGCAAAAACTATGAATATTTTACACCGTGTAGAACGCAACATGCTGGATGTTGGCTCTGTTTGACACAGGGTGGCGGTTTTGAAGCGGAGAATAGGCGATCAAGGCAAGTAAAGTATCAAAATTTCTTTTTTGAGAATTATTAGGACCAAATAATGTACTGCACGTAAGGAACCGAACCATAATATGTTTCCAGCAAGTAAAGATAGACGTTTCCAGTGCTCCGTTTTCTCAAACACCTCTCCCTAGTTTTCCGTGTTGCATATTTTGAGACTTCATATGCAAGTTTCAAGATGAAATACTACTTTTGGTGATTTTTCCCGTATGATTTATATAGAAATGAATTCCTATCATATAATTGTAACAAATGTCAGCTTCGTAGTTAACATTTATTGGTTGAAAAGTCAATTTTTCATCGAAATGTAATTTGTCGCTAGGGGTGTCAGATTCTGCGTCTCAAGGGGTGAGGCCTTTATTAAAACAGGGATAGCTTTGCCTATAATTCGGTCTTTAACTGATAGTTTGTAATTCAAACATGCCTACTATGTAATTATGACTCATTACAAACTTATGGTATTTCATTTAGCCCATATTTTAGTTTTTTAAGTAATGTACATTTTTAATTTCAGGACTAGAGAAAAGGCCTCAAAGTATTTAGTTTTATACCTTAACATGATTAGTTTTCCTTTTCAGTTACTACCATGGTCAGGAAGAAGTCACGGCTATGGCTTAATGCACCAAAACGTGGAGCAAAATCATAGAGCAGACCTCCGTATAAGATTTGCCCGAAGTCATCAAAGGCTAGAATTAAACAGCTTCCTCTACAAAGCAACTTTACATTTTTGCAAAGTCCAATTTCACTGCTTAAGATTTAATGATACAATTGTATTTGAATAACCATAAGTATCGGTTTATCTAATACAAAACTTTTATTCTGTGCTTGTCTAAGAGTCAATTAATGTCGGATGTGCTTTTTGCTTGTTTGGTGTGTAGACATTTTCATAATTAAATAGATTTTGAGCATATTATCGATGTGTAGCATCGTTTAAAATAAACGATTTTAGACAGGTTACCTACTTCATGGTAGGACATTCTGGTACTCGTACAAGTAGAAGCAAGTAAAAGATTTAAAATTAAGATTTAGATTGACACAATTTGTGGAAAAAACTAACCGTTTATGTTTTCTATACACGACAAAATCATCGGAAATCAGTTTTTTTTTCCGAAGTCCAAGTACCAGAATATCCTAATATATCTGTAATATGAAAATAGTCTATTGTCAAACACATTGTTCTCGACTTATAATTGTTGTTTGTCTTCTCCTCGTTTAACATTTTTCTTAGACATATAATTTGTGATCTTCGGCATCACTTTTTACAATACGCCAAAATATTCCAATTAACACTTTGCTTTTAACGTTTCTGCGGTTTTATACATCCTGACTTTCAAATTGTTAGATTTGAGCGTTCCTGATCCAGAAAAGCGTTACGGAAGCATGAAATTTTCCCAGTGCTATTTACGTATGCTGCATACTTACGTTTAACTTAGGTTTTTTCCTGGCTTGGCACTGTGGAGTGACTGGATTTACTGTGTAATCTAAGGCATTCATACTGCTAACAACTAACGAAGATAGAGTAATTCTTCTACCGTCTCCACGCCCTCGTCCACCTGTCAAAAAATCAGAAACACATTTGAAATTGTAGATTATGATTATTATTTCTTGTTACATAAAGACACGGGTAGATGGATAGGAAGTCTGAGCCAGTAGACGAAGAGGTATCAGTTACATTGTAGATTGTAAAAGAGAGGCTAAAGATATCAAAGGGACATTCAAACTCATAAATCGAAAACAAACTTACAACGCCATAGCAAAAAAAAAAGAAAAAGACCAAAAGACAAACAAAAGTTTACAAAAAACAACATAAAAAACTAAAGAATGAGGAACATAAACACAACCAAACAAACGGGGATGGTCTCAGGTACTCCGTAAGGGTAAGCAGATCCTGCTCCACATGTGGCACCCGTCGTGTTGTTCATGTAAGTACAAACATGGTGATAAGTCACTTCGGTATGTCACCACTTGGAACTCTTGGATTAATAGTTTCCTTTTGAGCGGCAACCGTCTATCAAGGCAATCATGATAGGAAATGCAAGTTGTGGAACAATGTGTTCAACATTGTCACCAAACTTTGACTTATTAAGTTAGAGGACATCAACTATATAACGGAAAATGAAGTTAAAGGATACTGCTAACTTCTTTTATTTCTTCATAAGAAGCTCCTGCATGAAGTAAGCCTCATTTGAAAAGGGAACAAATCTGCTAAAGAGGAGCACAGTTGGTTCCCATGGGAATGCCGATTGTTTGTTGAAAAATTCCTCCAAACGTAACAAATATGTTGTCAATAAAGAAACCAAGCATCTTGATTGTGTCAGTTTCAGAGAATGTTTTTGTTTGAATTAGAGTGATTTTTACAAAATATGATTGATCCCTCCATAAGAAATGGTACTTATATCTACGATGGCTTTCTGTTTTATGAAACAAAGCAGGGATAACTCTTTCGATTTGTCTTTTAGTTTGGAATAAGGGTGTAGAAAGAGTCAAATGTTTGAATACTATTGAAAGATGAAAGAGTCTTAGATTGTATGTACTCTAACAGATCGTTGGAAGTTTTTGGTGTCCACATCTGATTCATGCCGCCTCTAGAATAGGTAGTTTCACAACAACTTTGATGGACGGCTTTGATTGCTGATAAAAGTGATGTTAATAATTCAGAAAGAGGATTCATGGGGCACTTGGAAGACCCGATAATATAACGTTGATTGTACGGACACATGTAATTTTGTTCGAATACAGTGAAGAAAGATATAATTATTTGGTTGAAATTCTAAAGGAATATAGAAAAAAGTAAAATAACAAAAAACCGAACTACAAGGAAAATTCAAAGCGGAAAGTCCTTTATCAAATTGCAAAATCAAAAGCTCAAACACATCAAGCGAATGGAAAACAACTGTCATATTCCTGACTTGGTACAGGCATTTCCTTATATAGAAAATGGTGGATTTTAGAACATAGAACAGAACTATGATTATCCAGGATCTCCTCCTTTGGTAAGTGTCCTGGGCTATGTGTTGAGTTTCCAAGTGAATTGTCAATACCTTATCCATTTATCAAGCAATTTATGTAATGTGATTTACACACAACAACGATATCATTTGGGGTTTCAACTGCGGGGACAACAACATATTTTTCATGGAGATAGGACAGGTGCTTTGCAACATTTGGGTCGTTAAAGATTGATGTAGCATGTGTATTCATAGACCCATTCAGGTTTTTAATTCTGATTTGTACCAACGACCTCACAGCCTTAGTCCATTCGGAAAGATTATCTACGTCTTCTCTCTCTCGTTTAACTCATTGCCTGTCATAATCCGCGACTGAATCCATGAGGGTCGTAATGGGGGTACCTTCATGACGAATAACGGTAAAAATTCTTGCCAAATGACGTTAACGGTAATTTTTGGTGCATGACGATAAATTGCACACTTTCTTTCAGACGATAAAAAATCGACTGATTTTGACGAATCACGCAAAATTTTTTCCAAAAATAACGGTAACGATAATTATTTGAGACCTCTGACGAATCACGTTAAGGATATTTTGACGATTCACGGTAAAATTTTAACCAATTTGACGCTAACGGTAGCCGAAAATGACCGTTTGACGCCTGACAGTAAAGGGCATTCCTACCCTCATCCATCAGTATTTTGAAGTTGTGTTTTCAATTGATGGATTTATAGGCTCACAATATTTCGGCCCTTCGAATTATACATTTCGCAGAGAAGTGTTATTGACAATGTTAAGGTCAACAGTAATAACGTGGCCAGTCGAATTATATATGAATGGGGAACAAGCACAGGTGCAATCAGGAGGTTTTGACTTGAGGTCGTCAATATTGCGATCCTGCAAGACGTGTTTGTAATTGAAAATGTTGGTTTGGTATTGGTATAAGAAATGACTGATCTATACAATAGGGAGGTATTTTCGATTGAACTGATTTATGATGAAGGATATTGATCATGTTGATGGCATCGATAACTTTTTGGCAAAGGATCTTTTTTCTTTTCATCTTTTCCAATTCGAATTGGTTTGAAGTCTGTAAGCTTGTATTGGTTTGAATGGGGATTTGTAACAGTGGTTTCAAAACATAAGTTGTACAGATAATGAAGTTTTGAAAAGGGTAGTAAATAAGCTTCGTGCGAATATGATGAATACCCAACTGTAGAGTGATTGGTGGATATTTCACTTCTTTCCAAATTTCAAAGCTGCAGCATATACCCTGCAAGCATTTCGTCAACAGTAGTAAATCTTTAAGGATTTCTAAGCAAAGTAAAACTCGGCATTTAGTTTCAATTAAAGATTCCTTCTATTCGATTTTTGAAAAAAAATATTACGAAAAGTTTTCTTCAGTTTTCAGAATATTGAACATCAAAATTTCATGATGCTTGTTTATTCTTGTGTATTTTTGTTTGTATTTATCAGATTTTGGACATGGGTAAAAGAGAGGCGAAAGATATCAAAGTGACATTCAAACTCATAAGTCAAAAATAATCTGAAAACGCTATGGCTAAAAAAAGAAAAAGAAGAACAGACACACAACCGTACACAAAACACAACATAGAAAACTAAAGACTGAGCAGAGATGTCAAAACTGAAAGCTGAAAGAAATGAACAAATTGTGAATCTTGAATATTACGGAGCACCTGAGATCAACCCTGTTTTTAGTGGGGTCATCTTGCTCAGTCTTTAGTTTTCTATGTTGTGTTTTGTGTACTGTTATTTGTCTTTTTGTCGTTGTCCGGTTTTTGCCATGGCATTGTCAGTTTGTTTTTCGACTTAAAGTTTGAACATCCCTTTGGTAACTTTCGCCTCTCTTTTACACGTTGTCATAAATAAGAATCAAGCAAAATATTGTTCGGTTAGAAAATAAGTTCAAAGACGTATAACAATGTTAATCTATAATAGAAAAAATTATCAAATTTATTGTTATTCATCATTTCTGCAATGAAATTCCACAAACTAATGAATGATAACTAGTTATACAAAGTCTTATAAAAATATCGAAACAATTTTTCTTTTATTGAATATTTATGTTCTGAAGGGCATTTATGCAAAACAATAAATTGTAAATGACGTCACTGAATATACAATAATCTACAAATTTCATTGTCTGACTGAAATAAATCTTAGGAGTAACAAAATTTTCACTCAAAAGCAATGTCTTGCGCTTTCTTCTTGCTTTAGGGAATCGCTTGATAATGTTACATCACAATTTTATTAAATAAATTCTATTTTTGGTTAACTAAATCCGTACAAGTTGACGCTATAATGACATTTTCCTTGTGATCTGTGAAGTTATATAATGTTTATGATTTTACAATAAGGAACCTCAATTCTGAAGAGAGGGATTGTAACACAAGTAAATGTATTGATGTCCTTAATTATCCTATTGAGTAGACAAGGGGGAGATAATTGCAAAACAAAAGAAAGATATCAAACCAGACTTTAAAACAATAAATGTTATCACATATTATACACGTATCTAAATTATGTTGAGCGGAAAGTAATACCACAATTTAAACTTTGAGGTGGTACCAAACACCTTGACTAAAATTAATTTGGATTGTTTTAATTTCATAAAATATTTACTTTGACCCTTTGACAAAGATATAAAAATCTTTAAAAACTTGAACTACACACTTTATCGGAAAAATTTAATTGGATATATAGCAGTTTGACAAACACTAATTTTGATCATTTAGAAGCTTAATATTTCCTTAACAAAAGAACGTGGCTAAAACGTTCAGCTGATTTTTACAGAGTTATCTCCCTGTAGTGTTATGTACCACCTTAATACTTTATTTACGGCATTTAAGAGGAAATCGTGTCTTTTAAAGCCATATGCATGTATATACCGCTGTGAAGTCTTTAGTGATTTTCTTTTTCACATTTAAACTTTTTTTGGAGATTTTTATAGATGATTTATTTTTCATTTTCAGGAAGATAGAACATTGATTACATTATACAACTTTAAAAACATTTGGGAAAAAATTAGGACATTCAGAAAGATGTGTTCATTTTAACTTGATTCATTCGAGTGTCACGAATTAGTCTTTTGTAGACGAAACGTGTGTCTGACGTACAAAATGTTTAAGCCTAGTATCTATGAAGAGTTTAGTTAATGAAGACATGATATTAAAAATACCATATCTGGTTCCAGTAGGCAACACTTATATATTGACATAGAATATCATTACTATATAGAAAAATAAGAAGATGTGGTATGATTGCCAATGAGACAACTCTCCTCAAGAGACCTACTAACATAGATGTATGGATAGTCATTTTTCTGTACAGTTTATAAAATGCTGAATTATTCGAAACACTCGTTATTTATCTACCACAAAGCATAGATTACTTTAGTCATATTTGGATCAACGTTTTCGAATTTTCGTTTTGTTTAATTCTCTTCAACGTTGTATTTGATTTGGCCTTCAAACCTTTTTGTTCCCAGCAGTCACGTGATGAGTCTTATATCCTTTTTGTTCCCAGCAGTCACTGATCAGTTTTATATCCCGTTTGTTCCTAGCAGTCACTGATGAGTCTTATATCCTGTTTGTTCCCAGCAGTCACTGATGAGTCTTATATCCTGTTTGTTCCCAGCAGTCACTGATGAGTCTTATATCCTGTTTGTTCCCAGCAGTCACTGATGAGTCTTATATCCTGTTTGTTCCCAGCAGTCACTGATGAGTCTTATATCCTGTTTGTTCCCAGCAGTCACTGATGAGTCTTATATCCTGTTTGTTCCCAGCAGTCACTGATGAGTCTTATATCCTGTTTGTTCCCAGCAGTCACTGATGAGTCTTATATCCTGTTTGTTCCCAGTAGTCACTGATGAGTCTTATATCCTTTTTGTTCCCAGCAGTCACTGATGAGTCTTATATCCTGTTTGTTTCCAGCAGTCACTGATGAGTCTTATGTCCTTTTTGTTCCCAGCAGTCACTGGATATATCTAATTATAAGACTGGCATCTTATATGGAGTAGGACACAATAGGATATTTTTAGCTGATATAAATAAGAAGATGTGGTATGAGTGCCAATCAGACAACTATCCATCCAAGTCACAATGTGTAAAAATTAAACCATTATAGGTCAAAGTACGGCCTTCGACACGGAGCCTTGGCTCACATCAAACAGCAAGCTATAAAGGGCCCCAAAAAGACTAGTGTAAAACAATTCAAACAGGAAAACCAACGGTCTAATCAAGTCTGTATTCGCATCAAGTGCTCATTTTATAACAGAAGACGCAGGAGATCGACGCAAAAGACACTTACTCAGACGACACAATCTGTTTCGCTCCTTTAGCAATTAATGCAATGCCTTCAGTTTATTTCTAACGTTGTTGTAAATATAAAAAATAAACTAGATGTGGTATGATTGCCAATGAGACCACTATATATGATTGCCAAGAAGACCACTATGCATGATTGCCAATGAGACCATTATGTATAATTGCCAATGAGACCACTATGTATAATTGCCAATTAGACCACTATGTATAATTGTAAATAAAACCATTTTGTATGAATGCCAATGAGACCACTATGTATGATTGCCAATAACCACTATGTATGATTGCCAATTAGACCACTATGTATGATTGCCAATGAGACCACTTTATATGATTGCCAAAGAGACCACTTTATATGATTGCCAATGAGACCATTTTATATGATTGCCAATGAGACCACTATGTATGATTGCCAATGAGACCACTTTATATGACTGCCAATGAGACCACTATGTATGATTGCCAATGAGACCACTATGTATGATTGCCAAACAGACCACTATCAATAAGAGACGATGATTACGACTATAGGGCACTCACTATTCAGCTTTCACCTCACCCATACTGTATAGTAAACTATGCATGGCACCGTCATGGTATATTTAATCGGGATGTGCGAGTATTTTTTTTTTCAAAATCAGTTCATTCTACTGTCGGCTTTTATCAAACAGTATAATATCTTGTACCTTGTATCTTGCATAATTAAATCCAAATTTAGCTTTGGTCGGAAGGTTGGAATTATATTAATAATTGCAAGCTGTATTCATATGTTTCCAAATCGTTTCCTGTATAGCCAGTAGCTATACTTCGGAATTTCCAAGTACCAAATGCTTCCTTGGAAGTTTTAATGAGACACCTTATTAAGTCTCTACTTTGTGTAGTGCGGAGGCGTTAAAACTTGTAGATTATAGACAAACCATGAAACAATAGATTTATACGTGTAAACATATTGTCAACATAGCGGGGAAAGTTATACGACTTGCATACGCAGGGGACAAAAGATTATATACATGACGTTTTTCTAATTAAACACAATTTATATTTCATACGTTACTAGTTGATAATTTTTTTTGTGGTAAACACATTGCTTGTTTGTTTCAAAATAGTTTGTTTTATGTTTTTGTTGATATGGAAAATGACATTCGATTTATTTCAAAGTTAATGCTCTTGAATGTATGAAAGGGATTTCATAAAGTAAATTACGATATCTAAAATAAAAACAAAACAACAACGTTAAGTTACCATTACGGGTTTAATGGCAATTTTGGCAGTTATTATTTTCCAAGAAGTCAGTGCTTTGATATTGATACATTTTTATAATGATAAAAATGTCCACCTAATTTGATTTAAAGGGGCATTTGCTACGATTTAGACAAAAAATTAAAATACGATTTTGTTTGTTTCAAGTATTAATAAAAGCGGAATTTTGAAATAATATTTCGTTATAACGATTTGTTTGGCCCAACTTTGTCAAAACAAACTCAAAAACATCGCCCATGTACTTTTGACTTGCAAGTGTATAATTAGACCTCATGTGAATCCGTATTCATTTGAACTTAAATTAACCTCTTAGCTATAGAGATGGCTTACGCATGTGCTAGGAGTGTTCAGCTATCAATAGGATAAGAATGTCAATATTGAAAGTGAAACAATGCTGAACCATTTCGTTGACTGATTCGATCCGATTGGGAAAAAAAAAATATACAATGAGGCTGTTAGTTTTCTCGTTTGAATTGCTTTACATTTGCCCTTTAACTTAATATGTGGTCAGGTTTTGTTCATTGTTGAAGGCCGAACGGTGACCTATAGTTGTTAACCTTCTGCTTTATTTGGTCTCGTATTGGCAATCATGCCATATTTTCTCTATTTTTATTATGACATAATTAATAGATAAAAGGGGATATTAGATGACTACACATTGAGTTTACATTAAAATATTATCAAAATAACCTGATATCAAAGTTAAAAAAAGCAAAAGACACCAAGGAGGGTGAGGGAAATCATTCTTATACAGGTAAAAACGATGATTAAACTATAATATGAAATCAAACAGACCTACAAATACCCAATCGCACGTGGTCGCTATCTATTTATATTTATATTTATTTTATATCGGATTATATGACTATCGGCAGTCTTCGGATGTCATCTCGATGGTTAATTGGATGGCGTCTAGACTAAAATACAAACGAACTGCCGATATGTATTATCGAGTCCATGCATTGCTAATTGTTTATTTTAGACTTTTTGTAATTTGGATATACGTTTTAGTATGTTATAAATCAAATATGAGAATTTAAGTCAAATCGGTGAAAATGGATTTGACAGCTAATGCCCCTTTAATGAACACAATGTGTATTTTGAAAAGCCTAACGGCAGTGTTGCTCGATACAGGACATACACATTTCGAAAGCATAAATAGCTCTACAATAAATATATTTTATATTCAGATACAAAGCATAAAATAAAGGAGAAACAATACACTGTTTTTTTTCTAAATTTAGGACTCATCTGGCCTCCTAGTCATACGTTTTATACCCTTTTAACTTCCTGCTAAAATTGTAAAACTTTTCATTTTTTTTCAATCACACCTCTCAACTTGTTATAAAAACACATTTAAGAATTGACTAAATTACTAAAAGAAATATTCACAAAAGTTACAATGAATGACATGAATCAAACCCCATTTTATAATTTACCTTCGGGAAGAAACACATGCGTAGGACGTCGAATTTCAGCCAATGAATGACTCCGTCGATATAATTTTCTGCGGTCCTTTTCTTTGACTGGTTTCCCAATTGGTTCCTCGTACGATGAACGTCTCATTTCCTGTTCGTTCATCTCGGCCATCTCTGCCATGTAATCCTCTTCAATGGTTTCAGAATCGGAATAATCTAAAAAAATATACAATGAGGCTGTTAGTTTTCTCGTTTGAATTGCTTTACATTTGTCATTTCAGACCCTTTAGCTTGATATGTGGTAAGGTTTTGCTCATTGTTGAAGGCCGAACGGTGACCTATAGTTGTTAACCTTCAACTTTATTTGGTCTTTTGTGGAGTGATGTCGTATTGGCAATCATGCCATATCTTCTTTATTTTCATCATGACCTAAGTTATGGATAAAAGGGGATATTAGATGACTACACATCGAGTTTACAATTTAAGTTCTAAAAAAACCTTATATCAAGGTTAAAATGCAAAAAGATACCAAGGAGGGTGAGGGCAATCATAAACAACAATTGAAGATATACAGGCAACACCTTGGCCAGGGAAGAAAGATGAACAAACAAACAAACAAGACCGTTGGTTTTCCTGTTTGAATGGTTTTACACTAGTCATGTTTGGGGCCCTTCATAGCTTGCTGTTCGGTGTCTGCCAATGCTCCGTGTTGAAGACCGTACTTTGACCTATAATGGTTTACTTTTACAAATTGTGACTTGGATGGAGAGTTGTCTGATTGGCACTTATACTACATCTTCTTATATCTAAGAATCGACGAAACACGACATAGAAAACTTAACACTAGGTAATAGGAATTGAACATTAGTAAATTCAAAATTAAAAAAAATAAATAAAATAAAGGTTTTTAGTAATGCGAATAATGCGACTAGGTGAGTATCGCAACATTAAGAACTCGCATTTTGAATACAATACATGTATTTGTATGAAGATTATTCTTAAATCGCAATAATTAATCTCGCATTTTTATCCATTCTTAAAAAATCGCAATAATAAATGTACGCAATAATTTCTGAATTTACATTAGTTAAGACTTTGTCAGTTATTAGAAGTTAAAGTACTATCACCTTACTGATGACCATAGTAAAATCTTAGCCAATTTAAATAATGGTATTTATAATCACAATTAATTCAGAAAGATTTCCCGCCAATCATCCCAGTCTACCCATATTACAAGACCTACCAATTGTATTTATTGTTAATTTTTTCTTGTCCTTAACATGAATGAAATATTTGCCATCGAACGTAAAGCAAACACTAATCGCCGATAAATCGATAGTTTACTTTAGTTTCGAAATCGAGTGATTGTTGTACTCATTTATGTATTGCAATCGAATGATTGGTGTACTCATTTATGTTTTGCAATTGATTGATTGGTGTACTCGTTTATGTTTTGCAATCGAATGATTGGTATAATTATCTATGTTTACGCTACATGACTATATTATTCATAATTCATATCCAATATCTAATATAACAATACTAATCGGTTCTGTTTGAATAGAATTGAAAAGCAAATTTTAAATAGAATATTTAAGAAAACCTATGTCACCTCTGAAATAATTACATTTCTTCAATTGGAATTTCTAAAATGTTTTGAACAATATTTCAAAAATACGAATTTTACATCCGTCACAGCGAGGACATTTGATTAGAAACGATGAGGAATATTATCAATTCGCCGTATTAGAATCTAATGCATTCTGGGTAATATGTTCAAAAGTGTTCACCAAAACGTCATGATTGGTTTAAAAAGTCCTAAACAATGGAAATTCAACCAATGACGTGACGTTATTTTTATTTTGGGGTACGAATAATTAAATTACCCATAGTCCTTTTGATTCTGAAATGGCCAATTTGACGATAGGGAAATATTTCGGAGAATTGTGGATGTACTACGCGTTGCGTTATTTTAACCAACAAAATCAGGAACATAGTTTTATTTTCTAAATATCGAAAGCAAGTAACTTATTCCGTAAATGATATGTAATACGGGGTTATTTTTAAAAGTTTTACCCTTAGGCATTTTATAATTAAAATTATAAAAAAATAAAAACCATTATAGACGACAAAAAAATCACAGCAAAGTTAACCTCAAGACAGACAGGGTTATTTAAATATTGAGTTAGTAATGTCGTAAATATTTAGTTAGTAATGTCGTAAATTTTTAATCAACGACGATAAAATGTGAACTTAATTAAAACTTTTTATGTGATTCTTAGAGTAATTACGTAAAATTTATCCGGTTTACAGTAATCGATACGGCTTCGGGAACGACTTGAATTTCCGTTGCGTTTTCCAATTAGAAAGGTATATCACCGCTTATATTACAACTTAACTATCTGAAGAAAGAACAGATTGTAAACCAATTGTCAGTAACGACTGTTTTATAATTATAATCGTCGGCGACATGTTTTGAAGTATTGATTGATATTTCCTACATAAGCTCGCTTTATCTTAATATTGTGTGCCTTAATCTCCAAGAATACTAATTAGACACAAAACGATATTCATGTTCGAGATAAGATCTGAATTTAAAAATATAGATTCCAGACTTGAGAGTAAATTCTGACGGTAGCATTACAAAAAATCGTTACTATTTTTAAGCTTTCTACATTGTACAAATGGTTTTAACATTTAATGTGACTTAGTGCTATGAATAATGTATTCATTAAACCGCAAGATTAATGTTTCATTTGAATTAAAATGAATATATTTGTTTCGTTTTAATTAACAGATTTGCTTCACTAAATGTCAAACATAATACTATAGTATACAACATATATGATAAAATATACCTTATACATATTTAAAAAAAAATGAAAATCAAGTACTTTTTCATAAGCATTAATTATTTAAACAGATATAAATGTAAATAAACTCTATTTTTTCAAAAAATGAAAAAAAGTAATTTGAAATTATTCTTGTTCCCCCTTTTATATCAAAACGAACGCTTGCTGCTGATCAAAGCAATTTGTTCCGTGCTTTTTCCACTTGTCTGTTGTGTGTTTTAAGTATCTGCTGTTTATATAGATTCAATTTCGAAGCCGTATATTCAAATTTACAAATTCTCATTATTATTATTTTTATTTTTTATTTTTATTATCAGTGACTAAAAAAGAACAGAAGATTGCTATTGAATTTGGCTACATAACTATTTCTATTAAAAATAAACTGAATAGTGACTATGAAATTATTCCAAACGATTCTTTGAGCCAAAACTGTCTCAAAGTTTTCCATTCAAATTTTAATCCTTTATACTTGCAAAAAGTAAATCAATTTTATCTATTGCATTTACAACCGATCAACATTTATTTTTGTTTTGAAAAGATAACACGTCTTGAAAAAACAATCACGATATGAAAAATTCTACTTTACGTCTTTTCTTGTTTTCTGTACACTTGTCTCATTGTTTCTGCTTTTCCTGGTTTGTATATGAAGGCCTTGAATAGGATCTTCATTTCTTTATTGATTGAATTCTAACGCCATTTTTCTCTGTTCTTTATTTTCTTTGTGCATTAATCTCTAATTTTTTTAATGTTTTATCAACCCTTTTTTCTCTGTTCAATAATGTTTTGCCTGATTTTGCTCTATATCCATAACATTCTGATTTAAGATTCCCTTTTAACGAAGTCAAATTGGTATATTCAATCTGTTTAAGATAAATATGACAATAAAACCTGCAGTTTTGATTTGCAATTGCAAGCACTTTAAAACTGGCATATTGGATGACGTAAGTTGATACAAGAACCTAACATTAGACAAAATATGATTGTTGATATTAATGTCATAAAAGCAAATTTGTTTTAAGTTAATAAAAGAATAGACGCAAACACTGTCTCAGATTACTACTTTGCACTGTATTCAAATCGCAAGAGAGATATAGAGAAGATACAAATGAAGAGCTATGGAGTTAAGTATTATTATTGACAATGTTTCATCTATGTTAGCAGTGATGCTAAAAATAATAACTTTCTACTTTAAAAGTATAAATGAAAGTCATTCAGTTCATGATAAATCTAAATTTATCAAAGAAAATGCAGGAAATCGCGTACGAAACAGTGGGAATGTATCTAATGATATCCGCAACGACTCCATTTGATATTCCGTTAATGATTTAGTCAGGTTAAAGAACATTTTGGGTACATGTCAATAACATTAAATCGTGCCAACATCATAGACATATAATGGTCACAGCAACTGTATAGAACCTCCTGCAGTGTTCTTTACCATTCATTTTCCATTCCTATATATATATATATATATATATATTTATTTGATACACCAAAATACGACAGAAAATACACACAGATTGAGAAACCAATATTATTCTCCATTGTTGTTAGGGAGACTGTTTGAATTATCGGTTGTTCTCGGTCTTTGCATTTGATTGCAACTGATATCATTCCTGGTTATCATACAGGAGAGATAGAGAGGGGGGAGGTATGTGAAACTAGGGGATTTCTTTTTCCCCTGATTGGTAGACAAAGTAAATGAAAATTTACTAAAAAGTCCCTTCAAACTTACGCTGTTTTATTGCCAATAAATACGATAGAATGTTATACAAAAATGTAATTTTTTACAATAATGTAATTTTAAACAATAATGTAATTTTATACAATAATGTAGTTTCATACAATAATATAATTTTATACAATAATGTAGTTTTCTGCAATAATGTAATACTGCCAAGATGTCAACAATGATCTTAAATTAGTGTACTGATGAATCCTGTTTATGACTTTTGTGACGTTTTCTGAGAAGGATTTTGTGGACTGTTCTTTTCGTCATATTTTCTTATTTGACCATTACATTACATTGTCTTTTTTTCTTCAACTCAGGGTTTTTGAATTTTTCTAGGTATCTTCTCTCACTCCATTTTTGATAAAGTTTTATTACAAATATATTTCGATAATGTAAGCATAGCTTTGATAAACTTGTACTATAAAATAGAGTGACATTCGATACACAATTACTCTTTGCCGTAGAAAGTGCGACTGTTAATTACAAAATGACACCCCCCCCCCCCCCCCAAAAAAAAAAAGCAAAACAAAACAAAACAAAACAAAACAAAACAAAACAAACAAAACAAAACAAAAGGAAAAAACAAACCAAACAAAAACAACAAAGAAATCCTTAACTTTAGTTTTGAAAGAAGAAAAACTTGTTCATTTCTTGTATTTGGCTACTTTTGTCACGTGTCTAATCTAGTACTATTATTGGTTCGGTGCTACTGCTTTAGGGGTATCAGTCCTCGAAGGTACCAGTAGATAGTGTTTCACATTCGGTACTGACGAGATTTTTATGAGACAATTTCGTTATAAATACCAGTAATCCATTCAGAAACAATATAGGATGATGCTAAAACTAAGCTAACAAAGTTCATCTAAGCCGATTTTGGTTGTTTTCTGTTCAGCAAGAAGTTTTTTTTTTAAATCTGAAAAATCTTCTTTATGACATAACGTTATACGAATACGAATACGAATAGCATATGCACACATATATGTATTTATATGACTTAACAGACAAATGCTGTCATCAGGGCATTGGCTTATTTTGTCATTTCATATAAGTCTTTGTTCTAAAAAATGTTATTAGTGTTATACACATGTTTTCTGATCAACCCGTATCTATACTGGGTTGTGCGATATTGAACTTGTTTCCTAGAAACACAATAACATCAATGTTTGGTCTGTAGATAAATTTTCTAGAAAAAGTATGTGTAGACAACGAGAAGGTACGATATGTGCCCAAACTGTAAACAATTTTCAGAATAAAATGTTAAATGCACATAAGAAAAAACTCATTACACATCAACGCATAAAAATGATGATCATTATCCTATCAAGTTTAATATTGAGTATTTTTCAATATCAATTTCACAGGATAAAAATGATTTTCATTGCTATCAAGTCAGAATGTATTTATGCTTAAAAGAAACGGATATTTAACCATTAACAAATACTTGTTAGTTTCAACATGCACAATATTTAGTCGTAATATTGTTTCAAAAGAATATTTTAGATATTAAATTAAAACACTCATTCATAAAAAATCCAAAAATATAATTCAAAATAATTTATCAAGTACTTAGCAGAAACTAAATTATAGGACTGTGTTCATTTCTGTTCATTGTTCTGATGTGTAAAAACCCTTTGGATAAGTTTTATATATAAATGAAGATACATGCACAGTTGCAGTTCGTGAACAGCCGAAGGAACAATTCTCTTATGTGTTATTTTGACACATCATAATGAACAGGATTCCCTCTGTTTGTAGTACATTTTGATTTATGATTTAGTTTGTAAACAATATACCACAACGTGAAGCTATCTGACGGTAAAGGGATGGCCATTTGATATTCTTGGGGAGGGGAGGGGAGGGGGTTGCAGCGTAGGAGGATTTTTTGCGGATTGAATTTTCATTTATTTTCATTTTCATCTGTTCATTTCACTGTTGTACACAATTTATATTGTCAACCTGGTCTTACCAGGACATGATGTTCATTTTCAAAATCCCCCCCCCCCCCCCGAAATCCAACAGGGCGTCCCCTACCAGCAGGCTTTAATATTCAGGCAAATGATATTTATGATCCTGCAACAATATTCATGGGATTGGCTGCGATTGATGTAGTGTTATTGGTTATAATGAATTATGCTATAAAATCCATGTAAGTACGACATTTAGGTCAAGAAAGAGATTTTAAATAGCATCATCTGTCCTGTCTAATGTTTTTGTATTATTCATGACTCGTTTATAGAGCTTATTACCGGCAGATCAAATAACTCATGGAACAAACATAAAATAAAAAACAAAAAACGAAAGTTTTCTATAGTTATGTTATATTGCTAGATTTTATGATATATATTTTATATGTCATGTTCTCGATAGTAGCGTCCGACCACTTTCGGTGAAAGTGAAATATATGTAGACCATTTTTAGCCAAAATTAACTTGCCCATGAGTTTGCATTAAAAATTGAGGATTAATGCGCTGCATAGTATACTTATTTAAGATTTCCAGAAAACCAGGATTTTTAGTAGCAGTTGACTTCAGAATGGTGGTGTTTCACGGCAAGACTTTAAACATTGGTTGATAGTTGGCATATAGAAATGTGATACATGTACAATTCAGAATATACCTGGTTTCTCTGAAGTTAAAATTAAGGTAAAATATTTAAAAAGATGTAAAAATTGAAAAATTTGGTTGATGATATAGTGGTTTTGAATGGGTGGTTTGAAACCTTAACACTTCCACTGGGTAATCCATCAATAAGTCTAAGAACAAAACCGGAAGTAGTAGGTAATGCAACCCATGTTCATCATACTGCATTCCATGTAATAGTGGAACATCATATACACCTTACAATACTATTTCTTTTACTTGCTCAAGAGAGTAATAAATTCAGTTTGGGATTGGCTATAAAACTAACTTATTATATAACTTATAAATTTTTTCATGACATATTTTGCAACTTATATAGAAATTAAGGTTCCAAGTCACTCAAGCTTAAACGATTAGGCTTCTAAAATTTATGTTCTTTTCTATTTTGTAACTCACCATGTTACTGAAATAGTTGGTACTATATTATAAGTATTTAAGATCATTGCACCATTTTTTTTTGGCGTAATATTGTTCCTTGTTGTAAATCAAATGGCACTCGCAAACTCGTGCAATGAGATTCTACTCCTGATAGTATTCTTCAATATTAGTGAAATAGTATGTTCAAATCGAATATACTATACTTTGTTGTGTTTCTGTATTGTGAAACTTGAAGTGATACAAAATGAATACTAAAACCGCATCACTACCAGTGAGAATTGTAAATTCTATTACAAGTTTTAAAGAATATATTGTTTCTCGACACTCTCTAATGTATTTAGGAGGTCTTTGCGATCGACCTATTCTCTGGATAAAATAATATTTGTAAATTGTAACAAGATTTGAGGTAAATGATAAAAAAAAATTGACCCCCCCCCCCTTAAAAAAAATCACGTTTAGTTGAAGACGTTGTTTGGTGGAATCATTATAATTCCCACCGGAAACGAATGTTATACTGATGGCTGCAGTAAAAAAAAATTGGGGCAGAAATGAGAAAAAAAATTTACGAGGCATGAAAATCTGGAGAAATTGTTTTCAAAATTACCCTCAATTTATTACGTGGTCCACCGACAAATATGACACATTAAATCAGGAAAAATACATGTTTGTGAGATATTTCTTAAATCCATTTTGTACCTTTAGATCTACAAGCTCAGTCAGATTTTTAACAAGGTAATTCACAAAGATAACAGTCTTTACAAATACATATCACCTTTCTGATACATCTGAGCCGACAATTCTTTACGCTCAATACTAAATAGTGCGTGCTTCTACATTTAAGTATGTGGTCGATTAATGTCTTTTTATATAGTTTGGTCATTTGCGAGTCGTTTTCTGCACATTGATATAGTACTAAGATAGTGCATGTTTCTACACTTAGGAATGTGGTTGACCACTGCACCGATTTATGTCTTTTTATATAGTTTGGTCATTTGCGAGTCGTTTTCTGCACATTGATATAGTACTAAGATAGTGCATGTTTCTACACTTAGGAATGTGGTTGACCACTGTACCGATTTTTGTCTTTTTATATAGTTTGGTCATTTGCGAGTCGTTTTCTGCACATTGATATAGTACTAAGATAGTGCATGTTTCTACACTTAGGAATGTGGTTGACCACTCCACCGATTTATGTCTTTTTATATAGTTTGGTCATTTGGGAGTCATTTTCTGCACATTGATATAGTACTAAGATAGTGCATGTTTCTACACTTAGGAATGTGGTTGACCACTGCACCTATGTATGTCTTTTTATATAGTTTGGTCATATATCAGTCGTTTGAAAAGGAGGTTGTTGGGAAATATTACCAAATTCTGTATGCGTCCATTCCTTGCAAGGTGTCTGCGGTTTTCGTTGGTTGCCGTCTTTGTAGATGCTCTTCGTTTATTATATTAACATAAATCATGCCATCAGTTTTTTCTGTTGCATTGTTTCACATATCGTTTTCCTGCGGAGCCTTTTATAGCTTACTTTACGGTATGGGATTTAATCGTTGTTGAATGCCATACGGTGGCCTGTAGTTGCTTGAATCCTTGCTCATTTGGCCTTTTGGTGGATAGTTATTCCATTGGCAATCATACCATAGCTCCTTATTTTCATTATTTTAAAAAGGACGATATAAACATTAGTCACCTGTATTTAAGGAAAATCGCATGTAAAACAGAGATCAATTTGTGAATGCAAAAACAAAGCATTATCATCAACACTAGAGCAGTAACCAGAGTAAAATTAATCGCTATTTCAGTACAACGCCGACTACCGCATTATTTGTCTACTGTTTTAGATAGATATTGCTTTAAAGTACAATCAACATGTTTCTGTGTCGTTAATTATTTAGAATTAATTTCCTTAAGTTGTAAAGTTCACTGTGCTTGCCCAACCATGTTCAATAGACTCATATATTTTAAGTCTTATCATTTCAAGACAAACAAATCGTCGAAGTTTCGTACTTTTATTTCATACTGAATTACTAGATTATGAAAAAAGTTTTGTTTTGTTTTTCAAAAATAAATTTGAATTAGCTGTTGCAGTCTCATGACCTTTTAAAATGCATCATTTTGTTGAGTCTTTACTTCTATTACATAGTAGAAAAAAGCAACGATTGTGTGCGTGATTACCATAGACAAATTGGATCTCTGCCCCTCCCTACCAAAGGGTCTATTTATATGTTATTTTAATCTTAATATCAACTTTGAAGAGGTGACACGGGGTGCTCATTTCCCAAATCCTGCATTTTTGTAGTTTTTCGCACTGACCACTTTTCCCCCTTTTTTTTTATCCCAGGTTCCACTTTTTTTTTACCCCTATATATCCCACATCCATACTTTTTTACTACCTACATTCCACATCACAAAAGCGTGTCAAACCCCTCAACCTTTGAATATGCTCGCTTTATAAGTTAATTTTACGTTTTCAGTCTTTTAAATGGTGTAATTATATAATTTACATCCTCTCATACGATGACAAAGTTACAATGATTTGTTATATAATAACTATAATTTAGTGACTGTCTAATACGTGATATACGTTAGCTGTCCTTAACAGGAACAGAACAGTCAATATGAGTAATTTATTTCCGATCAGCTATTATAAAGTTGACATTTTCAATCTTAGATCATAATTATTTCATTTAATTATTTAGACAAAATGAATATGCATGCCTCCGAGTGCGGGATTTAATCGCTGTGTTGAAGACCCATTGGTGACCTTGGGCTGGTTTATGCTCTTTGGTCGGATTGTTGTCTCTTTGACACATTCCCCATTTCCATTCTCAATTGTATGGTATAAGTTTTTCTATCCTATAAGGCTTTCCACGTGTACTTCCTAATCATCAACAAATCCAGAAAGGTTTTACCTGGAAAAGGGAATGTCTAACCATTTTCAGGTTATTAAAAAACAATTACAAAAAGGGGGATACTTTAGAGACTAAGACACCCCAATAGGCAATACCAATATGTATGGTTGTTTTATATCAATGCTGATAGTGCGTATATCTTGCAAGCAGCCTTGATTTAGGTCATAGAATCAATCGATTCTCCAGCTTTTTATTACAGTCATAAAGCAAAGTTCTCAGATTTTGGTCAGCATATTATCTAGGAACAAATTTAAAATTAGCATTTATTTTTTCTGAATTTTGCGCTAAATTGTGTCTTTAGGTAGTTAACAGAATAGAGAATAATGGGCAAAATATATAAAAATAGAGAAAAATGGAATAAAAAAATAAAGGATAGAGAATACAAGTAATGAGGTGCTAAAATATAAAGAATAGAGAATAATGGGCAAAATATATAGAGAATAGAGAAAAATGGAATAAAAAAATAAAGGATAGAGAATACAAGTAATGAGGTGCTAAAATATAAAGAATAGAGAATAATGGGCAAAAAGTATAAGGAATAGAGAAAAATGGCCTAAAAGTTAAAGAATACAGAAATGAAGGACCCCCATCCAAACCCTCATTTATTACACTGAACATTTCGTATTACCCCTAACACAACCATAGTATACCACCAATGACCTAAAGCTTAGAAAACAAATCCCATCATTTCGATTTCATTGCAATTGGTAACTTCTGCTGTTCTTTTGACATTGATTTTTAGACAAATAATTTCAAAATATTTATACCCCTACATTGTTGAAACAAAATAACTGTCATCTATATCATGATTTATAATTCTTATCGTGATATAACTTAAGCAGTCAACTCTCTGTTTTCAGTAATGGGGCTTATACAACTAGACATTATTGATTAAATATACTTCCGTGTGAAAAATATTATTTACCGTGGGCGATCAGAATGTTACGAAGAAAAAAAAATAATACAATTTACACTTACCGGCTAGTAACTCGTCAGTGTCGCCAAACCGGCTGGCATCAGAACTTTTTCTACTGCTAGCACTTTTGCTACTTCCGGAACCTCGTCGTGATGCACATTCAGAAGACAATAAAGATGTTCGCCTACTTGAGATACTACTTCCAGCAGATCCCCGACGATCAGCATCAGACGCAAGAGAAGTTCGTCTGCTACTTAAGCTACTTCCTGACCCACGTCTATCCGTATCACCGGAAGCTAACGATGTACGTCGACTACTTCCGCTTTCTGCTGAACATCGCCTCATGTAATCTGAAGCGTAAGAAGTTCTTCTACTGCCATAATCCACAAAAATTTGAGGCACAACAAATTTAGTTTGTTCCGATTGTCTACGTCGAAGTAATGGTCCCATAACGAGGCTTCTAGTATCTTCCGGTTTATCTCTTTCCCGTTGTAATCGGCTGGCAGATAAATTTAGTGACTCTGAAAAAGGAAATAATTCCGTAAATCTCGACACTGCATCACCCATATTCAACGATACATTAATTCCTTGAATTGCATGTCATATATTGTCACTAGAACATTGATTAGATGACCAACTATTTATTATAGACAATACCACATCTTTAACTGACATCATCACCACGCCACTGACAATCACATTTATATCTAAGAAAACCTACCGAGCAAAAGATTTGCAGCCCATTTTCACCTTGATCATCAAAGGATTTACTATTTCATACGCTTTCTTCGATACCATCTTTATATGCAAAAAAGAATGAAGCGAAATCGATAAGAACAATTCTAAGGATTTTGCGGGATAATTTCTGTTATCTTTTCCTAGGACCTTAATTGTCACTGCTTAATCCGAAAGCTAACATTAATCTAAACAGCTTTAGTGTCACTATACATTTATAAACAAATTATTTACTGTTGTTGTAAGCCATCGCAATATTTTCCTAATAAAAAAAATAACCAGATTGTAGACGTAATTTTATCCCTGAAAGGTTATTAAAAATAATCATATTATTGACTTTATGAAATATTGAAGTTAAGAAGCTCGCAACTCGTTACAAATTAATTCAATTAAAGATCTTATCAATTGCCTATATATAATCAAATACGGTCATTAAATATAGGAACTGTAATTGAGCAAAGATGAAAAAATTAACGTTTACATTTAGTCATTCAATCACGTGCAATATCTACAATTATGTTGGGTACATGTATACTAGCAATAAAAGCACTGTTCCTTTGCTTTTTCTGTGTGTTTTTGCTGTGCATGTACTGATTTTGTGTTATGGATGGATACCCTATATCCTTTGTTTTTCTATTATATTAAGATATTGAATCAATCTATACTGCTAGTGGACTGCTAGTCCCCGAGGGTATCATCAGCTAATTAGTCAGTGTTTCGGTATTGACATGATTTATAAAATGAATGTCTTAAGTTCTCCGTTGATAAATTTTGAAGACACTACGGTTCCCACTCTTTCAGGCAAAGTTGACCTTAAATTGATTTGGCTTGTCTTTTATGTCCCTTTTGGTCATTTAGTCCCTCACTTATTCCAAGTTTTATACAGTCTTGGCTTTCAATTTTTTGTGTTTGAGCATTCCGGGTGAAGATAAAGCCAGGAAACACTTCGGATGTTAAATGTATTTTGCCTTTACGTTTTGTTTCGAGCTACCTGCTGCCACCATAAGTGCACAAAGTTATCCTGGAAACACACGTTTATATTTAATTTTAGTGCGCAAGACACTTGTTTCTGGTGTGACCTTCAGCAAAAAGTTATTGACCTTTATTTGTCAAAGCAAACAAATTTCACCGTAAACAGAAAAACCAGAGAGAAAAAAATAAAACCGTCTATTTAACTTAAAATATCCAACGAATAAGGTTCGTGAAATAGCAATTTTCGGAATTTCATTTGGATTTAATGGCAATATCGTTCGGAAAGGAAATATTGTGCATGTCTTCTGTAAAAAAAAGATAAATCATCCCAAAGTGATTTACCGTTTGAATAAAAACCTGTATTTTGAAATGTTGGTCATATCTCTTGAATTTTTATATGAAATTATTACATGTTTCTGTAAATGTCTATCTTGAGGAAAAACGATCTTTTACCCGTTAACACATGATAAATAGATTGCTACAAAAAACCGAATGGCAAAAACATATATCGAAACCTTGCATTATTGTTTTACAACATAAGAAAAACTTCACATAGATTATTCTGTGTGATATAATCGCTTGTCATCCATAAATAGATTTATTAAATTTATTCCCATTGCAGATCAGAAGCATAATAGTCATATCGTGACAGGTCTTTAGAAATTCCTGATAAACAATATTGATCTGTCATTATCTTAGGCTACGCCAATTCTTATTTTTATTTTGTTTAAAAAAAAACAATAGTAAAATAAAAAACAAAATGAAAAGAAAAAAGAAAGGAAACACGAACGAGATATGATTTTCTCATATCACTTTAAAAGATACAATTGTAACAGGAGGGAGACAGTGTCGACACCTCCCGGGACGTGTAGTGGCTAGTATTTCGTCCCTATTCGATCATCGGGATACCTGATATCATATTTTGGCTGAACAGAGACATAAATCAAATAGAACTCAACAATTTATTTACAAATGTACAACAATCAAATAAAACAAACGAAATCAAATAAGATGAAAAAAAAAGTATTTCAAGTCAAATGAATTCAAATAGAAGACATAGAATAGTAATTCAAAAACTATTGTCAAAATGTAAATGTATCCTTCGCGTTGTGTTTTAGAATTTAGTAAATGGTACCCAAAATAATGCCAATGTAGTTGCTGTTAAATAACTCGAGTGGAATCAAAGTCATTAAGGATTCCTGCGAGCTGTAGTCTAAATTAGACTGAATTTAAAGTGTATTAGAGAAGGGTGGCAATGTTACACTGCCGGCTCATATATTAAAGTGGAGAGTGAGTCGGTTCGTTTCTGGCATCCGAACAGGTTTTTCGTTCGTTTCTGGCATCCGAACAGGTTTTTAGTTCGTTTCTGGCATCCGGAACAGGATTTTCGTTCGTTTCTAAAAAAAATATAAAACCGGAATATACCGGAATGCACCGTTTTAAGTTAAGCGACGATTCATGTCCAAGATGGCGGAAAAGTTGTAAGTGAGGTAAAATTTTACTGAGAAAAAAGAGAATAAATCGGAATAATTTGTAAATTATTCATTTAACATGTATCTGAAGTAAAATTTATTGAATTACGAGTGAAATCAAAGACCGAAAATAATGTAATTGATTATTTATCAACAGCACCTCAAATTGTGTTGGGTGCATTTTGTATTCACACATACTAGCGCACAGAGATTTATCGAAAAAAAGATTACTGAACTACATATGTGATATATATGAATGGGGGTTATTTTAAATTCTGCTATAGAAATGAATGGAGTGGGTATACATGTACTTTCGAAATGGTTACCGAATAAGACCAAGACACACCAGATCAGGATTTAAATAAAAACTTATCACTTAAACTAAAGATATGGTTTTAGAGAAATATCAAATTAATGAATATTAATCAAATACATGAAGTGATATTAACTTTGAATACTTTTATAGTTACATCAATAAAGCTACTTTCTATTCTAGTATGTTTAAATAAAATTAAACATGAAATAAACATTTCATTAAGTAAAGTACTATAATTTTGAACTTTTAAAGGGAGACTAATCCAATCACATCCATTACACAATCAATGTGTAACATTCCTACAAGAATATTTCTTTGTAAATAAGCAGTAAACGATTAAAATACCAAAAATGATTAAGTTGGTATAAAACCATTTTAATTTTATATTTTCCAGTTGAATTATTGAAAAAAATACATTTTGTGTAAAAAAAAAATATGTGTTTTAAAAGAATTCTCCATAAAGCAACGGTTGATGCAACCGAATCCAAACAACTATAACCTAATTAGGCGTGGCCTTACAATCTGCCGTGAAATCTCGTCGGACTTAAATGAGATCTTTATGAGACAATTGATAGGTTCAAAAGACAAATTTCTTAACTATCAGTTCATTAATTGTTTGAGTAGATTTTTTAACTGATTGGATTGGAAAGGAAGTATGCTTTCTAGAAATCCATTTCTTTTTAATTTGTTTGTACTTTCACGTTCAGTGAAAGATTACTAAAACTACACCACAGTGAGTATAAAAGCATACACGAATGAAGCATTTCAGCTTCAGAAACGACACGTCAACTTTTAGGCTATACTATTTCAAAACCTACAAAAACAATGATTATGAATCCATAACGTTTTTATTTTGACAGTGATAAATGCGGAGTATCAACAATACCGTAGTTTAAACAATTTATTTCTTAGAGTGAATTGTCATGTAGTTTTTGACATTTTTAGTTCAAAGCAGTAACCTTAGATCCTCTTCCACTGCTTTGACATATTACAGTAATGACTGAAAGATGTAAAGATCGTGACAGTGACAAGGACAAGTACGATGTGAGGGGATGTGGCAGAGAAAGGAGGTCTATGTGAGATACTGTGATAGAGACAGTTAGATTTGACATACTGTGGTAGTGACAGTTATATGTGATATAAAGTGACAATTGAATGTGGGATGTGAGATACTGTGAAATTGACAGTTAAATTTGAGATTACTTGGTAGCGAAGTTTGCTGAAAATTTCTGAGACAATGACATAGGTTTGAGAGGATGTTGCAGTGACAGTAAGATGTGAGAGACTGTGATTGTGAAAGTAAGGTGTGAGACTGTGCCAATGACAGAAAGATATGAAAGGATGATGCAGGGAAATTAAGGTGTGACAATTAGTGTAAAATGTAAGACTGTGACTGTGACAGTAAGATGTGAGAGGTTGAGTCTATAAAAGTATGGTGTGACAGGCTGTGACTATGAATGTCAGTTGTTAGAGGCTGTGACTGTGACAGTAAGATGCGAGAGGTTGTGACTGTAACAGTATGAAATGAGAGGCTGTGACAGTAAGATGAAAGAGGCTGTGACTGTGACGGTAAGATGTGAGAGACTGTGACAGTAATATAAGAGAGGTTGTGACTGTGACAGTAATATAAGAGAGATTGTGACTGTGACAGTAATATAAGAGAGGCTGTGACTGCGACAGTAAGATGTGAGAAAATGTGACTGCGACAGTAAGATGCGAGAGGTTGTGAATGTGACGGTAAAATGGAAGAGGCTGTGACTTTGACGGTAAGATGGAAGAGGCTGTGACTATGACCGTTAGATGTTAGAGGTTGAGCCGATAAAAGTGTGACAGGCTGTGGCTATAAATGTAAGTTGTTAGAGGCTGTGGTTGTGACAGTAAGATGTGAGCAACTGTAACTGTGACAGTAAGATGTGAAAGTCTGTGATTGTGACAGTAAGATGTGAGAGGCTGTGACTATTTAAGTAAAATGTAATAAGATGTGGCAAATTACAGTTACAACAATCTGTGAGAGGATATGGATTTGGCAGTTAGATGATACTGGCTATTGATGTAACAGTTAGATGTGAGAGGCTATTGATGTAACAGTTAGATTTTAGAGTCTATGGATGTTACAGTTAGATGTGAGAGGCTATGGATGTTACAGTTAGATGTGAGAGGATATGGATGTAACAGTTAGATGTGAGAGGCTATGGATGTAACAGTTAGATGTGAGAGGCTATGTATGTTACAGTTAGATGTGAGAGGCTATGGATGTTACAGTTAGATGTGATAGGCTATGGATGTAACAGTTAGATGTGAGAGGCTATTGATGTAACAGTTAGATGTGAGAGGCTATGGATGTAACAGTTATATGTGAGAGGCTATGGATGTTACAGTTAGATGTGAGAGGCTATGGATGTAATAGTAAGATGATACTGGCTATTGATGTAACAGATGTGATAGGCTATGTATGTGACAGTTAGATGTGAGAGGCTATAGATGTAACAGTTAGATGATACTGGCTATTGATGTAACAGTTAGCTGATGCAGGCTATAGACGTGACAGGTGTGAGAGGCTATGGATGTGACAGTTAGATGTGAGAGGCTATGGATGTGACATGTTTATGAGCGATCAACCCTTCGTCTAACCTGGGTGTTACAGCATAACATTAGAACAAACTGTAAAAAATGGATGAACTCAATAGATCGGTACGAAGAACAATATCCAATTAACATAAAACAATTGACACAATGTACCGATACAAGAGTACTTGCAGTTCAAAGCAAATTACAACTAATAAGATTTAATATACGTAGACAGTGGCAGAGATATTGGGGATATTGTAACGGTTACTAACAGTAAAATGTAAGAGACTTAACGTAACATCTAAGTTTGGTATCAATTTGATTTTAGATATCTTAAGATCATTCACAGTGAACTAATTCAGACAATGGATACTTATGTAAAGTGGTCGTCTAAAACTGTAAGTGTTATATTCATCTTGCTCTTAATGTGGCGAGCTTGAACGTTCTACGTCATTTGAATAGCATGCATATATATCCCTTGCAGTAGGAAGGTTCACCACGGTCTTTCTTTGTTTATACAGGTATTTGTGTTTACATAATTACGATATATTTTTCGAGAGTACGACGAGACTGACTTAGATATCACCCCCAGTTTTTGGTGGGGTTTGTGTTGCTCAGTCTTTAGTTTTCTATGTTGTGTTTTGAGTACTGTTGTTTTTCTGTCGGTCTTTATATTTTTTTGCCATGGCATTGTCAGTGTATTTTCGACTTATGAGTTTGAATGTCCCTTTGGTATCTTTCGCCTCTATTTTAGATATATCTGATGAATGTTGACTGGGAAATATTACCGGGAAACTAGATATTGAGAGGGAAACATTCTTTTTGTTTGATGTTATATGAGGAAATATTGACCAATCGCACATCTACATATCTTAAAATATTTAAATAAAGTGGAATATTATGATATTGATTGCAAGACTTCTGAGATGTACTGTAATTTAGTGGCATTGTCATTTAAGAAGGATAACAGATATGAAAAAGAATTACATAGGACTTAAAAGAGATTTTTATTGATATGCCAATTTCTTATTTCTGCTAATGAGTGAAAGCATGCACAATAAAAAAAGTCTGAACTGTTCTGTCTGATCACGTAAAGCAGTCATCTGATGGAGTGACCCTTTTCAAAAATATCCTTTGAGGAATATAAGAGGTGCTTATTATATATTATAATAAATGACAATGAATATGAAAAACAATACAATGGAAAATATATATGGTTTGCTTGGGGTACCTTGCACTTGTTGATTTTTGTCCGAAATGGTTCACTTTTATTTTGCAATCATTATGAAGCACGGTGAAAGATAAAATCGTCAACGAGACAGGGGGCACACAAATAATCAAAATGATATCTGATTAAAAAATCACCGTACAGCCTTCAAGAAACGACAGACATCCTAACAATATGTCAAGCTCTCAAAATCGACCTGAGTACACCCTCTCCTACTCTCTCCAAAAAAATAAAGAAATACGAAATACAAAAAAAGATACAAAAATGAAAGCATTTAGATCTGACAACCCTGTGATTAAAACATATTAATTGGCCTTACATCTTTTTCGAAACACCATGCAATATGAAATTTCTGTATCTGTATTTATTTTACGACTATGCTAAAGCTGTGGAACGCGCCTCAATACAAAACGTGCTTCGGTCTACCTAATAACACTTAAATAAGACTACCGACAATGTCTTTCAATTCTGAAACAGATGAATTAATTTTTCATAGTGAGGAATGAAATCTGAAAGTCGCCAAGTCGCCATCTGATCAACAGGTGTTGCTGTAAGATAACCACACTCAGAGAAATGAATTACGTTATTGTAAAATCAAGGTTAACAACAATATAATTAACCAATCATATTTCGTGATACTACTGTCGCCTGCAGAAATATAATAATTCAATCTTCTCAAATTAGCCCTTATGAAGCTTTGTCTAGAATTGTCGCGTAATACCATTTACCATTACTGAATGATCAACTGATATCAACTCCATTGAGTCGTGCTTGAAAACCAAATTGAATATATTTAACAAGGAAATAAATTGACAATAGTCATTGCTATCTTGAAAATTAATCTTCAATTCCTAACATGACAAATGAACTGTTGATTTAGAATGTTGATCGGGTACAAGTGAGTGCTTGAAAACGTCTTTATTGTACATTATTAGTCTAAGTAACATTACGATAAATAATATCTACTTCTTTATTAGTCTAACCGATATTAGGTTTTAATACAACAGAGTCTGCTGCTTGAAATTAGTTTTTGGTGCAGATCTAACCAATATTAACTGGCTATATCGTCTGATGTTTTGCATTTAATTTCTCATGTGACACTTGGCGTATCATGTGATTTGAGTAACATCTATTGTCGATCGGACTTGACAGTCAGGTTGTAGTTAGCTTAATCCCAGGGGAACTATTACTACATTACGCTTTACAATTGTTATCACACAGACCCTGACATACTTGCTTTACTTGTACTTTAAGCTAAAATGCAATATTTGAAAACAGTGTTGCGTTTGTAGGACAATTCAATTCAAATTCTGAGATACGTATTATGATTAATTTTAATTTAGAAAGTTTTAATGACAAAAGTCACATGACAATTCAGGAGGGTCTTGAAGAAAAGGTTTACTGAATAGAGAATAATGAACCAATATTACAGAAAATTAGCCAAACAGAATATAGAATTGAAGCACCCCCCCCCCCCCAAAATCCAGACCCTTATTCAGGGCTAACGGAAAGTATATCTGGAAGGACTTGATCTTGCAGTAGAGATATTTAGCATTACAGCAAAATACGAAAATATAAAAAAAAACTAAAAGGTATAAAATGATTTATTTGCATAAAAAGTAACACATACATTTCAGTTGTAATTTTTTACACTAGGGAGTAGCGAGCAGCCGTTTACTCACCTGGTATCAAATACGACAGTCCATATTATCTATAAGGGGGGGGGATATTTTCTCAATCTTAAAGAATTTTGAAATCTACTTTCGAAATTTGATCCAAGTATTAACCGCATTACTGATAGGTTCTCGCATCGGAACTGTCATTGCACAAACTGTTGCCTCGTGCGATCTTATCATCGGCCCAATAATATTATACACAGTCAGGCAAAGGTGCCAATCGACAAGACTTTGCCCTCTTTTTCGTATTAAATCTTACAGTTCACAGTAAATAACTCTTGGTCTGAGGGTTCTGGCTCATAAACTTAACCAAGTACTCGGAATACAAAATTTTTTGAGTCTGAGTACGATAATCGTACTCGAATGTTTTTGACCGCAGGTAGGTGTGATTTCTATTAGAACTATTGCTGAGTATATCTAAATATTTAATGAAGAAGATTATAAGTAGATTACACAACTACAAAGCTTCATCAAATTTTAGCTCTAAATTGTATATATAATGCCTTTATTCGGGAAAATGTCTGTTCTATATACTATAATTACAAATGTTGTACAAATTGCAGACGATTAATGGATTCTCCCAGCAGACACCGGAAACAAACGTCAGATGCTACAGACAGGTAGCTGATGAAATAAGCTATATACTGATAATTGCCGCATTATGTCATGCAAGCGGGTCTGGATGAGGGTCCTTCATTTCTTTTTAAGGCCTTTTTTTCTCTATTTTTTATATTTTGCAATTATGCTTTGTTTTGTTTTTTTATGTTTTAGCACCCCATTATTCTCCATTCTCTCTAAAAATGCATTTGATAGTCATATATGGACATTTTTATTTTCTAGTTTAATATGTAAGAACCACTATAGGAAAAATCCGATTAAATTACAGCTTCCCGTACAAAGGTTTGCCAACGATCCGATCCGTTCTGCTTTCTATTTTGGTAATCATTGCGTCAACCAATGGAATTTCAACTTCAAAACATTTGAAGTTATGTAACATTACGGCAAATCCCGAGGATCCTCGAAAGGTCTTGCACGGAGCTCTGCCAGATCATTACAAGCGAATGGTTGACATCGGATCAGATTAAGCGAAAGCATCAAGATAAGGAACAATAACTTGATGTATGCTAATATTATCTGTCAACTTTTATTTTTTATTCAAGACGATATTATTAGCATTTTACTTACTGTATAATTTCCTAAGTATTCTTTTTGTTTGTCTGTCCCAGAAAGTCCTAGATCTACATATAGGGAATTTCCAACAGATAAATATAACTATAGCTGCCATAATTAATCCAACACTTATAAGTCCTGTGGCTATAGCAGCAGCTTCATATGGAGGAACTAGAAAAATAAAGTAAAAGAACATTATTTCTTAATATTTTTTTTACATTTAACGTCAAAATACACTTTCAGAAGTATATGATGAATAAAAACTGTAAACAAAATTTTAAACAACATTACCGTATATTCTTAACTCATGTATCTCTAAAAGCTGAAATATTGTAAAATATCAAGGAAGGGAAAGCAATGTATGTCGGAGACTGCTGTTACACATAGATTTGTTTTATGGCCAATGTTTCTTCTTTTTCAGATTTTTTAACATTTATGAGTTTATCTTTTCTCAAACGGAGCTGCTCTCATTTACCGGCAGACTCGATCAGGTAAAACTTACCTAAACGGAGCTGCTCTCATTTACCGACACACTCGATCAGGTAAAATTTACTTAAACGGAGCTGCTCTCAGTTACTGACACACTCGATCAGGTAAAATTTACTTAAACGGAGCTGCTCTCAGTTCCCGGCACACTCGATCAGGTAAAATATACTTAAATGGAGCTGCTCTCAGTTACCGGCACACTCGATCAGGTAAAATTTACTTAAACGGAGCTGCTCTCAGTTATCGGCACACTCGATCAGGTAAAATTTACTTAAACGGAGCTGCTCTCAGTTACCGGCACACTCGATCAGGTAAAATTTACTTAAACGGAGCTGCTCTCAGTTATCGGCACACTCGATCAGGTAAAATTAACTTAAACGGAGCTGCTCTCAGATACCGGCACACTCGATCAGGTAAAATTTACTTAGATGGAGCTGCTCTCAGTTATCGGCACACTCGATCAGGAAAAATTACTCTAACGGAGCTGCTCTCAGTTATCGGCACACTCGATCAGGTAAAATTTACTTAAACGGAGCTGCTCTCAGTTACCGGCACACTCGATCAGGTAAAATTTAACCAATAATACAAACTGTAGGACTTTTATTATTTAGTGACATAACTTACAATGAACTTCTAGTCTTTGCCTTCAAATTGAGAAGTTGAATCTGTTGTTTTTAAAGGTTGTTATTACTTTTTTTATCTTCAATCTTTCTACAATAACATTCCATGGATCTTATTCGCTAATTACATTGCCAGCTAATATGTTTTATGTAAAAAGTCTTTCAAAAATGTAATTTAAAGAATCATCTTGATGAAAGACATCAACAAAGAAAGATGCATTCACAATGCTAGACTGCCTATCAAACCAAACATAAAAGCAAAGGTTGAATAATTAACCCTTTGTCAATATGAAAATCAATCTTAACAGTTATATTGCTAACAGTTCATAAACCCTGTCTGTTTTTAATATTTTTCTCAATGTTATTGTACATTACAACGTCTTATAAATCCTACTGGCGTACATAAAGAATGAAGGAGGAAATTAAAAAGTCATTGAAGTTGATCAGATATTGATTAATTTGTGATACCTTTGTTTATTGTTTATTCGACGGAGATTTATGTGTATTACGTCAGCACTATTGCAAGATAGGTCTTTATGGATAAACAATTGATCAGTCAAGCTTGTTTTTCCAATTGATATTACATGTTGTTTTTATGTTGTGCTGTTACATCCACTATCCCAATTTTTTCAAGGGGAGAGTTGACCTCTAACAAACAAGGTCATGCGTTTCTTTGACTGTTTATGACGTTATTACACTAAATCCGTTAAATGTGTACTGATTGATACTTTAGTCTAGGAGAACATGATTTATTTATTAGTTGTAATTAGCTTTGAACTAGATTTTCGATGTGTCTAATGTTTTTATGTTAATGGTTTTGTGCCTCATACCGATCTTTTGAGCGTTAAAAGTTAGGAGAGAGTTGACCTCTAACAAACATGTTTAACCCAGCCAGATTCTCATTTTTTATTATGCCACGTCTTCTCATTTTCAAATACAAAAAACTAGTAATCCTTAATGAGCAATTCCAAAAATTAGGCAGGTAGGAGAGGAGTAAAAACAGCTATACAATACTAGTCCATGTTGACTCGGACTTCTCTTAAACTGAGTTTTATTGTGCGTACTGTTGTACGTTTGTTTTTTCTACATTGGCTAGAAGTATAGGGGGAGGGTTGAGACCTCAAAAAACATGTTTAACCCCGCCGCATTTTTGCGCCTGTCCCAAGTCAGGAGCCTCTGGCCTTTGTTAGTCTTGTATCATTTTTAATTTTAGTTTCTTGTGTATAATTTGGAGTTTAGTATGACGTCCATTATCACTGGACTAGTATACATATTTGTTTAGGGGCCAGCTGAAGGACGCCTCCGGGTGGTGGAGTTTCTTGCTGCATTGAAGACCCATTGGTGGCCTTCGGCTGTTGTGTGCTCTTTGGTCGGGTTGTTGTCTCTTTGACACATTCCCCATTTCCATTCTCAATTTTATGAAATGAGAAATGTGAGGAAACATAAAAGAGAGGAGAAAGGTACCAAAGGGACATTCAAACTCATAAGTCGAAAACAAACTGACAATGCCATGGCAAAAACGAAAAAAACCAACTAAAAGACAAACAACAGTACACAATATACAAGATAAAAGATTTTGGAGGGGATAAATATATGATCTCCTCATAACTTGTTAGATGAATTATCTACACATATACATACACATGCATGAAAATTTAAAGAGACCGAACACAAATCTGTTTGAGTAAAGAGAATAATTGACAAAATGAAAACAGAAGTTATAAGTACACATTGGTATGACTCGCTGAAAATATTTAGTAGGAAAAAAAACTTCCAAGTGAATGTCTTAAAATTTGTTCGAGTCAAATATTGTGTTTCTAGAGTTTCAAATTATATGTGTTGGATCATTTTTATTTTAATCTCTCACCTAATTCTACTTCCTTACATGGCACCTAGTTCGACTTCCTTACATGGTGACAAACAAAACAATCAAATTAAATATATCAATAATGGTCGCTCAATAATGACAAAATATGCAGTATCACCCTGTTGAAAAACCAGGAGAATTAAATATGAGAATATTTGTACAATGATTTAAAATCAATAAAATCTGGACAATAAAAATGAGGACCGAGAATTTACAATTCATTTTCTCTCTCTCTCTCTCTCTCTCTCTCTCTCTCTCTCTCTCTCTCTCTCTCTCTCTCTCTCTCTCTCTCTCTCTATTTCTCTGTAGAATTGCAAATTATTGCAAAAAAAAAAAAAAAAAAAACTGCTGATGTGGCAATATTACAACCTCCTTAAGAATGAGGAAAACTATTCAGTGAAAGTCTTATATATCTTTTATCCTTATTTTTATTATAAAATGTCACATCTTAAGGAAGATTTATTATTAAAAATGAATTATGTAGTTCATCATTAAATGACAAATGCTCGAAAATTCTGATATACTATGTGGACTTTATTTATTGCAATTTAAAAAGGAAATAGGATAAAACTACTTTGGCTCTTTCAGTGCAAAATTCTGATTGTAATATTACAAGTAGATCGTAATTGGCACAGTGGAGGAAAGATATTCATAGATATTTATCAAATTGAATATAATATCGATAAAAGTCCTGAAAGAGGTTTTGATCACATCAGCATCTTTTAAAAGAACTGTGTTGCAAAGTCTTCTCCTTAAGACTTCAGAATAACACAAAGATTTTTCTTTTGAAAGAATTTGATTCCGAAGTCTATCAAGTGGCATCTGAATTACACTTACATGTACTTCTGTAAGGACTTTTTTACTTAGTCCTTGGTGCACGATTTTTACAGTTACAACGTTTTCATAACTTTTAATCGACAAATATTTAACATTCGTTGATTGTTGATCGAAAACTTTGACTGCTTATCAAATCTCTGGTTTCGGTTTCGAAGTTTTACCGATCGAGACCTTGATAAATAGTCAACACAGAATCATGGAGCTCGTGTATAATACATGAGATGATAGAGCGATAGTTATCTATTTTTTTTTTATATTTTTCATGCCTTTCTATTGTAAAGCAGACTTTGTGTCATAACACTGTTAAATGATTTGGTGTATTCTTCCCCCTAATTTATTTACTTTTTCTACCCCCACGGTTTTTCCCCTTCGCACTTTTGAGGTGTGATTGTCGAATTTATAAGGAGAGGTGTCATGGTGAAGTTTTACTGAATACGTAAAAGCTGTCTGCGAATTACAGTACAGGACTACAATAATCCAATAGCGGAATATTTCTGAAGATTTGTATAAGATAAACTATTTTCTTTGAAAGAAAGTCTATGTACACGTGTTTTACAGTAAAGCTTAGCCATTCAAGTAAATAAAACTAATTCATCTTTTTGGGGTTAAATTTGATGGATCCGATGACTCTTAGTCTCACGAAGAAGACATCTGAAAGACTATGCATGCAATATCTTAGAAAAAGAATTCTGTCGCAAAGTCTTCCCAAACGTCTATTCATCATACCAACATATTTTGAAAGAATTTTGTCGCAAATATTTTTGACTTGCGCACATACCTCCTCCTTTGCCAGGACCTTGGTGGCCGAGTGGTCAAACCTCCTCCTTTGTCAGGACCTTGGTGGTCGAGTGGTCAAACCTCCTCCTTTGTCAGGACCTTGGTGGTCGAGTGGTCAAACCTCCTCCTTTGTCAGGACCTTGGTGATCGAGTGGTCAAATCTCCTCCTTTGTCAGGACCTTAGTGGTCGAGTGGTCAAATCTCCTCCTTTGTCAGGACCTTAGTGGTCGAGTGGTCTAAGTAGTTCTTCTATTGTATTACTAGCCTGTTAACAGTGTGGTTGTTTGTTGGAACCCCACACGTAGCAGGTGCGTTCGACTCCAATTTTAATTGACTAGAATTGTCAGTTTTCCTGCTGAAGGTCCTGGTTCTCTCCTGGAATCCGGCTTCCTCCACCAATAAAAACTGGCCGCCACGAATTAGCAAAATAGTGCTGAAAATAGCGTTAAACACCAATAATAAATCAATCAATCAACTCCCTTTTATACCTCGACCAAAATATTTCTAATCCTCTTCTCATTTTACTAAATGTGAATATTTGTTATCTAATCAAGAAGAATGAACATTTTTTATTAAATTTAACTTAAGCAATCCTAGCAGGAACGTTAAGTTGATGTCATAAACACAGGGCATAATAATCGGTTATTTTCCCGGGGCATGATATGACTATATTATTATAACGATGGTTTTATATATATTAACATATTCGATATTTTATCAATTAATAAGTGACACTATAATAACATAATATTATGTAGATATAATAAAACATATTATAATAGCAGCTCAAAAATATCAATAAACTTTTTTTCATCAGTTGAACGAACATAAACTGAAATTCCTACAACCATGTTGACAATCAGCTAATACTTTCTCAATCTGATATCTATTTGGGTTTATTGCGTTTATTTCTACCATCCAAACAAAGGAATGAATGTAAAGTATGGATGAGTAAATATATAAATCCATTCCTGGTCTCTTCTTACAGCAAATTTATAACGACATCATGTATCTGTAACGAGTTTTTCTTCAGAAATTGTTGAATGGGTAATCTTATTGATTAAATAATGATGTTTTCCCCGAAGTTCTTTGAAATATAATATTTTAAGTAGTATTATTTTTCCCTAAAACCACAGATACATCAGAATGTTTTTGTAGTGAGTGTTCTAATAGCTATAACTGAATAATTTTCATAAAATAGCAGTAAAAACTTAATCATTTAATGTATAAAACAATACATAAAGCAAAAAAACATTAAGGAAAAAAATTATAAAAACTATGAAACTTTACAAATATTGATTTATATGAAATAGACATACGTTTGTTAAAATCATATAAAACGAGTTTCTGGTGATTATGATGTTAAGGTAATTATTGAACCAATGCATACATATATGCCACACTAAGTCCTCTGTGTACTTTTTTTTTTACATATAAAGCTTAACGTATAATCGACAAAAAAAATAGTTCATTCGTTGATTGTCGAGCGAAAACTTTAGCTGCTTCAATCAACACAGAATCATTGTGCACATGAAAAATAAGCGAGATAATAGAGTCATGTTTATTTGGGTTTTTTTTTTTATATTATCCATGCGTTTCACTTTGTCATTAAAGTTGTTAAATGATTTAGTATATTAATTTTTTCTTCCAGAATCTATTGATAACATTTCCATTCGCCCATGCGCGGTGTGGTTGCCGAATTTCTAACGAGAGATGTCATGGTTAAGGCCATATCCAGAAATCAACGCCACTTTGCTTATTTGAATATTATACTAAAGAAATCGGATACGGGACACGGAAATTATATTGAAATGATAGGGAATTTTGAAAAAAATGTCTGTTTTAACTTTAATTTAAGTGATAGACAGGTTGCCGGGACAGAAAATAAATATACACAACAAAATACACCATTTAAACGAAACATAATGACTGTCGTTGCAAAAATCAAGGTTCCTGAGCTATTTTAAAAATCGAAGCCAGAGGCTTTTAACATTGCAGTATAAAATACAGGCTAAAATGGCTGAAACGTCAAATTTGCAAACTTCGTGTTGAAAATTGGCTAGCAAGGTCATTACAAAAACAGGTTGCCGGGATGAAACTTAAAACTTGAATGTCCAAAGAATAAGCAAGTCCAAACCTTGTATGTGTGGTCGTTGAACTCTAGGTTCCCACGTAAAGTTAAAATGCCCCTATTTCAAGAAGAATAAACTCACGAAAACAAGAAAAATTCACTAAATTCGCGTTCATTGTTTTGATTTTGACCGCCTGACAACTTTACGGAAATATCAGAGTGATTATAAACAAGGACTGTGTGACGGGCAACTTATAATATCCGTGTTTTAAAGATTTTAATGATATCAAGCCAGTCCAGTTCAAACTATTATCACGTGGTACAATTCTCATTTACATATTATGAATATTAATTAGCAAAAGTACTACTAATTTCTGGGTTTATACATCTATGGTTAAGGTTACTGCAGACGGAAAAGCTTCGGCGAATTAAAGTACGGGAAGACAAAAATGCAATAGCAGTACATTTTTGAAGATTTGGATAAAAGAAAGAATTTTCTTTTACAAGAACGTCTATGTACATGTGTTTGATAGTTTACTATTCAACTTTTTGTTTAATTTGCGGTATCGTATGACTTTAATTAAGGTGGTTATGAAAAGCTATAAGTGCTTAAATCCAGTTCATTTAGATAGTCGATACCACATCTCCTTATTTAGATATAAAGTTCATCATTGCCATACGCTTAATAACTGTGGAATAACAAATCGATAAATTCAGAAAAGCAGTTTTAGGACTTTTGCGCTATTAACAAAACAAATCCTATTTCGTTTGTTTTCCATTTGAATTGCTTAGATTAATCCCACTACTATTTGTAATGAAATTTTATGGATGGACGTCATTTTTTTCATAATAAAATTGAGAATGGAAATGGGGAATGTGTCAAAGAGACAACAACCCGACCATAGAACAGACAACAGCAGAAGGTCACCAACAGGTCTTCAATGTAGCGAGAAATTCCCGCACCCGGAGGCGTCCTTCAGCTGGCCCCTAAACAAATATATATACTAGTTCAGTGATAATGAACGCCATACTAAACTCCAAATTGTACACAAGAAACTAAAATTAAAAATAATACAAGACTAACAAAGGCTAGAGGCTCCTGACTTGGGACAGGCGCAAAAATGCGGCGGGGTTAAACATGTTTATGAGATCCCAACCCTCCCCCTATACCTCTAGCCAATGTAGAAAAGTAAACGCATAACAATACGCACATTAAAATTCAGTTCAAGAGAAGTCCGAGAAAAATTAATTTTGCTTGTCATAAGCAAAACTACTCGCGTCACAAGTCACGGAACAGAAAGTGTTTACAGAAATGAGTTTATATCCCTATTTCAGTGCGGTTCGTGTTATTTAACATTTAGTCTACTGTGTAGTATTTTAAGGATAATGATTTTATATTCGTCTTTTGTCTTTGCGCTGTGTTGTTGTCTGTTTTTCTTGCTACTTATGGTTTTTGGTTGTCTTCTTTATTTCTTAGGATGGGGTGTCGTCGTGAATTCTTGAAAAGATAAAACCTTCTTTCGCGGACCCCGAAAAACCAATCTTTAATTCCCGAGTCCCGATAAGGGTAAATCCATTCCTGCAAAAATGCAGGCGTGATCCCGAATTCCCGCAAAAAATAAAGGTCCAATCCAGACGTCCCAAAAAATTATCCATCCGCCCCTCTCTTATGATCTCTTATCGTCCGCCTCCTTTTCAAGTTATTGCACTCTTTTTGCATTGTGCAATGCAAAAGTAGTTTATCGTTTTAAATACACTTGTCTGCTGAATATGTTTCTTTCATATTCAACACACATATCTTTTGAGTTATTAAATGAGGGCTTGGAAAAGGTTTAACAGATAGCCTGAGAATAATCGGCCATATAATTTGTGAATGAAAATAAAGAATAAAGAAAAATGGCAACAAATTTAAAAGAATAAAGAATTATGGGGTGCTTAAATCCATATAAATAATCGACAAAAAAAAAAGATCAAAGAAAAATATCCTAAAAGGTTAAAGAAAACAGAAATGAAGAATACCCTTCTAGACCCTCTTACATATGTGTAGGTTATGACATAGTGTTTACACAATATATATTTACGTGGATTGTCAGATATTGACAGTGTCACCCTTGAGAACTTCGTTTATTATCTAATGTCCTTATATATGAAAATTAAATTACAGAAAATCATTAAACACAACATTCAGTTCATAAATCAACTAAATTTGATTTATATGAAATTGAATAAAGCAAATTTCTGTTTAATGATTTCAGTCCTTATAGATTGAGTAAATATTGCGAGAATACCACACAATATGAGAAGTTGGTTAATAATATAAATAATTTACCAAAAATAACTGTGGTAATTATTGAAGTTAAGATTATATCGAATAAATTGGAAAACAAGGGTTTATATTGTGAATTCATTTAAGTTCCTACACACACTTGACCAAATCTAAAAACAAAAAAAAACGAAAATAAATTAATATTTTGTTTTATCTGACGAGTCAAACCCATAATGAAGCTTTTAACATACTGATCCAAGGTATAAATATGAATTATGCAGTTATATCAATAAAAGTATGTAACATAATATATACGGTCTTCTATAGATACGTCATTTGGTGTCTGGTGGAGAGTTACCACATCTTAATATCTTTACATTTTGTGTCCTGAAAAAAAACCGTAGCTATAGATTTGAACCAAGAGCACAGAAGAAGAAGAAGAAGAGGAATAGTATACCCGACAGAGATGAATGCAGAAATACATGTCCGATATACAAAATTTATTTAATTTCTATAAATAAAAGGAGATGTTTGTTAAACGTCAAGGTGTCATTTTGTTTTTGGTTTAAATGCTATTTATTGGTATTTAGACATAGAATCGATCTTATTTAATCATTTTGTTGTTCACTTAATATCCATTAACAAACGTTATCGCGGGGATTGTCATTACTGTTGAACTCGTGTTACTATCCATCTTTAATAACAGCCTGTTTACTAAACTAATAAAACTCAAATTTCTGTACGGAAAGAACATTTAAAAACTAGAGGATAATATACGACACGTTAGAGCTCTATCTATGTAAACCACTCCATATTCCATAAAAACCACAGTACTGTTCATTACACAATATAAAGATTAGGAGATGTGACAATGAGACAGCTCTCCACTAGAGACTAAAGGGACATACTTTCACTGTTTCGATCCTTGTCATCAATGTTTCTGATAATTCTGACAGTTATCATGCAAGTTACAGTAATAGTTTAACATGATAATAGTGTGCCTCCACTGGCATCACGGTAAATCAGAGTTGTTATGCTGTGTTGATTATTTCAAATTACTACATTGTAATGTTTTTTTATTCTATTTCCCGACTTTCTCAATATTATTTGTGTTTATGGTCATTCTTCGATGTTCTGAATGTTGCCAATTGTCTCTGACTGTTTTGTTAAGCTTTTTTATAATCCTGATTTTATCAGTTTAGATTTCTGTTGCTGTCTTTGTATTTTCTGTCTTTACTTTTTTTGTTGTTGATAGTTGCACCTTCCTTTTGACATTGTGACAAGTGATTCTGGATTTACTTCACATTTCCTTATAGTGTTTGCTTGTAAATGTAAGGTCATCACCCAGACACACACGTGTTCCGTTCCTTAGCTGGTGGCCTTTTTTGTTTGTTTTTATCTTTGGTAAATATTTCACACTCGAAGTTCCTCGTCTGGATCATTCCTCAAATTTTCGAAGCACCGCATGGTCACCCGAAGTTTCCCTGTTGTCAGATTTCAATTATTTGGTTTCGGGCACCAATATCGAGGAAATAATTTCCAAAATGATCACACAGTGCATCAAATCATATAAATAATGGCTGTTATATCTATGATCAAAGTACATGCGGTATGGTTTTTTACCCCTGACATATTGCTGTCGCTTTGTTTTCTTCCTGTTACAGGCGTTTGCTTGCTGACTCATGGTGTTGTTTCATTCAACATGACTGTAATGCTACTTTTGATTGGTTAGTTACGATTGACATCATTACAGTACTCTACCTAAGTCTGTAGTTGTTTATGTCACTATTTTGCTGTTTCCGTCATATTAAACAGTTTAGGACCAGTCATTCATAATGAAGTATGAATTTAATGAGTAAAACTATGTTTGATCTAAGTGAAAATATTTTAAAAAAATGTATAATTGATTGCAAAGATATGACAACTTTAGGTTAGCAACTTGTTTGGGGGTTTACATAGTCTATGATCGAGTTAATGCTTTGGTCATTTGAGGTTAAGAAAAAGTATTTTTTTAAATTTTAATCAGATAAAAAATCAAAGACACTGCAAATTTACATCCCAAGCCGCCTATTATATTCAATTTGAGCAGTTGTTCTAAACCATATGTCCAACCTGCCATTATTTTCCTTTCATGGTCTTATACATGACAAGGTCTGTTTCATATTGCACTTTATTTCAGATCACAATATCCAAATAAACGTTTTAAGATAATGATACTAAATTGAGTCTCGCCACAGGGACCAAACACAGAACCAATATTGTTCAGAGTCATCAGCAGGTTTTGAACAAAACAAGGCAATTACTTGGTTGATTATAATGTGCATACCACCATGTACCTACAAACAAACTGTCTCTAGAAGGACCAATTATAATTTTGTTCGATAAATATAATTGGTTATTAAACACTACAAGCCATTTTCTATATTCTTATAATTATATAAAAAAAAAACTAGTTTGATTCCAAACGTGTTTCCCCTCGGCTTAGTTTGGAATTAGGAGCGGTTGATCATAAGGAAAATCAATAAAACCTCAGTTGCTTATGAATGAAGATATCGTTTCAAGATAATGCTTTTTAAACAGCAATAAACTTGTGCTATTTCTGAACCGATTTCCGACTATCAGTTACAATATATAACTTTGCCCGTCTTCACGCTATTTTCTGATATAAATATAGCTTAGATTTAAATAGCGATATTTTTTGAGCTTTGGAAACATTTTCGTATGAGGTAATGCACGTAATAACGGGCTGTATGTTTTAAATGTTAAATCAAATGAACATTTGAATGTTAAATGTTTTAATTTAATCTCTAACATAAATGTACGTGACGTCATACGACAGTGACTATCATTTCTGTATAAGTTACACGGTTTTATAAGGACTATTATAGAAGTCTCGTTTTAATATTTGTTCTCCATTTATCATTTTGTAATTATGATAAAGCTAGTTGTACTTATTTTAGTCGGAACTGCACGTGTGACTTTTACCACCTCGAAAAAACCTAAAGACATATACAAGACTTAGTGCTAATTTAACTGAGATAGCTGAGATATATCGCAAATGTATCTTCTTACTCAATTGTCCCATTAGTCTAGATTAAAGCGATTAAAATTTCTAAAAAGCAGCGAAATAGAAAAATGTGTGTTATCATATTATTATTGCACCGCGTGGAAAAGGGGGGAGAGATAACTTTTAGATCCACCAACCCCAGACTTGAGAACCCGATGGCTTAAAAGAAAAAGTTGGGGAAAAAACAGAATCAGGAAAGATAAAGATTAAGTTTAAATTGAGGCTGCGTCCTTAATATCTTTTTAATTGATTAATGTACGTTACAAAATAACCTTTCTACAGATTTCATTAACCAAAAGGAAAATCTTGAGTGTCATACAATTTTATGCAGCACAACTAGAACTAATTGAGCAAACTGTACGATGAGCTACAAAAGTTATAAATCTCTTCCCCGTGTTTTACCTGAATAGATACTCGCCTGTGAAAGCTAGTTTGTCTACCAAAACATTGCGTTTAATTTTCATCGAATTGTAAATATTTTTGATATTCACATACTAAGTAGTGAAACAATGTGTCAGGCTACAATGTCAGGCAATTCATTCTATTTTATTTTACATATTTTTTATGTCGATGTAAACACTTTGTAAGTTAACTCTTTGAGATAAAAATCTTATAAAATCTGTACACAGAATTTTTTTGTATTTGCTGCTTCTCCACAAGGCACGCTCGGTATCAGAATAATATTTCCAGCTAAGTAGAAAAGTCCTCCCACGAACTTATTAACCAGCACGTTAAAAATACGGCTCGTTCAAAGACATTGCAGGGTTCATTATCATTTTGCATTGACAAGTGCTCGTCGTGAATATGCATTTAATTGCCCGCTGGACGTAAAACAGCCGCCCATAGATATTATATGATTTGTATGAAAAATACATTAATTTTGTACATAACTTAAACAAAGTATAAATCTATAAACATGATAAATACTATATAAATCTGTACAAAATCAGCATCCTTGGACAGTAAAGTGTGAAGTAAGAATGTCCATGTCATTTGTCTTTTAATAAATCCAATTAATTCACTTGAAAAAATGTTTGAAGGATAATGGCACAATTCAAATTTTAATGGCAATTTAAATAATGTTACTGCATTCAAGCAGAGTTATGGCAAAGTGGTTTAATTGATGTCAGCTGACCTAATTAACGTTTAGCAGGATTTTCCGATGTGCTTCCATAATTGAATTATATCGGATTGCATTCTCCGTTACTGGTTTTATTTTTAAAGTCTTTAGTGTACATATGTTGTATTCAAATTGGTTTCCTGTTAATCAAATGATAACATTGACATAGAGTTCAACTGTTAACTATGCTAATATGCAGATAGTTTCTTTTACATCCGAAACAGAAACGCATCCTTTCGGAAACCATATCTAAAGGAAATTAATTGTGCATTTCATCTTACCTTTTTACCTCATAAACAATGATAATGTCGACAGAAAACCATATATATGAAAAGAAAATGAATGGAATATTTTTTAACGTTAACATTTTTCTATCTTTATATATTCATGACGAAAAACATTTTTATCATTGCAATTTTCATTGTGTAAAATGTTCAGAAATATTGAACCTGCGAGCTAAAGTCTTTTAATCTCCTACACATTTGGTTTATATGATTAGATTTTTGTTGGAAAAAGAGCAGGTGAAAACGAGTCTCGAGAACATTGTCTAGCATTCTTAAATTAATAAGATTTTCTTATCTACAAAAGGTTAAAAACCAAACGGATACAATGGTCACGATGATATTGTTGATGCCCAAAGGAATGATCAGCTATAGGAAAATGAATATGAAACTATAAAAGGAAATAGCGTGCACTTTATCAGAAAGAGATGGGAGATTCTTTCAGACTTTCGGCTTTCTGATATGTATTTATTATTGAAATTTTATCAGTTGAAACACATCAAATGTGTCAAATAGCTTATTTTAGGAACAATTGGTTTAACATCAGTTCATATTTGTTTTTCGTTTATTGTTTTGTACATTAAGCAAGCAGTTAGTTTTCTCTTTTGAAATGTTGTATATTTGTCATTTCAGAGCGTTTTATAGCTTATTATGCGGTATGGGTTTTGTTCATTGTTGAAGGCCGTACAATAACCTGTAATTGTTTACTTCTACGTCATTTGGTCTTTAAAAGAGAGTTGTCTCATTGGCAATCACCACATATTCTTATTTTCATGTTCATATACAATGGCCGGAATCTGTAAACAGCACATTTATGCCAGATGTTTCCGGCAAAATGGCGCTGAAGTAAACAATGCAAACTGTCACACAATGCTTTTCGGCGTCAGCCATCATTGATCCGTGAAGAGGTAAGAAACTTTAAATGGTATCAGTTGTCGTTCTTTATTTAGCTAATTTCTTTTATAAATTAAATACAAAAATCTTTTACCCGTCTTTGGTTCGTTACGACTTGTTTCCAAATATGACTGATCCCTGGTTTTCTAATTATGAACACCTAGACGGGTGACGCTATTGTAAAAGCCACTATTTCCTTTTCCGGAGTTGCTCTCCCCAACTCGTCGTCTTTTTGGGGATTATTGCTTAATCTTTAGTTTTCTGTATTGTATTTTTTGGACTACTGTCTTTACATCTCTTTAATCTAAACCGTGGTGTTGCTGTCTTATTCGATTTTGATTGTCTCCACTTGTGCAATATATATATATTTTTTTTGTCTATCATGAACTCACAAATTATAGGTTACAGTTTTTAAAATGAAATTTCTTTTTTATCGTCTACTTAAAATTGTATGGGTTATTTGACATATGTGAATGTTAAAACGAATTATTGTATAAGAACAAAAGTACAAAAATAACCACGAAATCCTAAGTCGGAGATAACAGACAATGTGATGACCAAAAAGACGAAAATGAAAACGCAAACAATTTAACGGTCCACAAAACATCACACAAAAATCTTAGGATTGAGTAACACTAACGGCAAAGCGAAGTGACTCTGGAAAGGTAAGAAATTTCCGCTTTACTAGTTGCACCTGTTGTGTTATTAATCGCAAAAAATGGGAGAAAGTGGCTGAAGTTTTCTAAAAGTTAAAATACTTCAAATGCAGAATAAAGTTGTTGCTTTTCTGTTACTTAATGGTTATGCCCCTATTTTTGTGTTCTGAATGGATACGAAGATAACATTGATGTACCCATTACACGCGTGTGTGTAGATGATCGCGTCAAAGTGTGTGCTTCATTAAATCACTTTTTTCCTATTGTCCGTTCTTTTTCTTATTTATTGTGTATATTTTACAATATTTGGAGAACTTTGTTCAGGTAAAGATGATGATAAATAACCATTGTGTGAAGTGATAACCATTGTGTGAAGTGATAACCATTGTGTGAAGTGATAATCATTGTGTGAAGTGATAACCATTGTGTGAAGTGACATTTCAATTGTGATAAATAGATGAAATTGTCCGTTTTAAGTTTATCTATAACTCTACTTGTCAATTAATTTTACTGCAATGAACTGACTTTATGTGCTCAATGTCGTCTCAAATAATTTAGGAGATAAACTTAAATTTTTAGGTTGTTAATATCCTTTATATTAGTCGTGAATTGCCTTAATTGTAGAATTATACTTCTTGGAGTAAAAGATGAGAAATGTTGACGAAGGCCGTTTCACAGGTCACATGATTGTCAAAGAAATGTCTGAAATGAGCAACACCATTTAACTGTCCTTCTACCAGTTTACGTGTAGATGCATGCAAACTGGAAAATGATTTAAAATGAAAATGTGTACTCATCAAGTTTTAAATCTTAAATATCTGTAGATATAAAGGTAAGTTATGGGTAAAGGACATATCATTAACAATGATATAATGTCCAGCAATTACTATGCCACAATAGCTGTGGCCATATCATGATGTAAAGTTACTGACAAATCAACGTTGAAGATTGTATTGTCATAATGAAGATAAAATTATAAATATATCATGTCAAGATAAAAATGTTTTTTTACTTGTTAACTTCATAAAACTATGTATTTGTTTCTAGTATTCAATTGAACACGTAAACAACAGATTAACATATAACTGTCTGTTTCTTGGAAGTCTATTTCATGTTCATTTGATATGGTTCAATAACCCAAGCTACATTTCATTGAACCTTGTTTCCGGATATATAAACACGCACATTCAATTCAGATGTCAGTGATAATACAGTGCTGTCAGGTCTTATATATAGTTTTATATAAAAAAAAATCATCTAAGAAACTAGGCTTATAATTTTGTACGCCAGACTCGCTTTTTGTCTTCAAGAGACTCACCAATGACGCTCGAAACAAAAAAAGTTAAAAGCCCAAATACTTGAATCCTGTCATTTAAAACGTTAACATATCAATAAATGCCTTTTCTCTCCCACAATTTCCTCGGTATACTTGATAATTTCCTTTAAACAAGCTATAAATCATTCTCTTTTTAGTTCAGGATCTAAAAACCGTCAACCTAGGCAAAGACATAGTACTTCAAAATCAGATTTAAATTTAATTAAATTTGGAATCTTTAAATTTAATCGAATTTTATACATTTTATCAGAAAGCTACAGGAATTATGTGATTTAATTTCAAACCATAATGTACTTTTTCAAAGAAAATGATTAAAACATTACTCATTTGTAGATATTTACCACGTCAAAAGAAACTTAATGGCATTGCCTTTGAGTACTCATTCGCAGATATTTGCCACCTTCAAAGAAACTATATGATACTGCTTTTGAGTACTTATTCGTAGATATTTACCACTTTCAAAGAAACTAAATGGCATTGCCTTTGAGTACTCATTCGTAGATATTTACCACCTTCAAAGAAACTAAATAGCATTGCATTTTGAGGTTAACATTTGTATATGATGAGAAATGAAATGCATTAAATCCTGTTAGTGTCTGATGTTCTTTCTCCATAACATTTCTGGAAATGATAAAGTTAAATGTTGTATGGGAGATTAGGTGTTATCTATAGGACTAATTAGGAAAACAAAGCATGATTGATTATATATATATATATGTATCAGATCACCTACACCATGCCACACGCTCATTCATCAAACAATAATCACCAAATTATCTATTCCACCTTCCATTTTTTGTTCCGGAAATAGATGTCGCTTTGATGATAACACGCCGTGATTTCGTCAATGAGTCGAACGTCGTAAAAGGAATTGGCTCTTGCAGTGAAGCATGATAATTTTAGATTGGTTGTGAATCACAATAGTATGCAGCCTCTCAATTTCCTTAATTTACAGAAGACCTATAAGGGATTTCATTCAAGTTCTGGTTTTAGAAAAAGTCAATTATCAGATAAATATAAACAATAAATCTGATTAAATATACCAGACTTTGATAATCTGTTTCTATGGATTTTCAAAAATCAATAATTTCAGGGTAAATTTTATACATTGTCAGCAGAATTCAATATGCCTTGCTTTAGATAACTTGCTCAAAACTTAATGATACAGTTTTTGCAAATAGATTACAGGTGTTAACTGATGCATTATAATACGTAGGCGACAATATGTAAACTTGGTTAGTTGATGTTCATTTTGGACTACAAATTGACCCAGTTTAGAAGATACTACATCCAACAAATAATCAAAATGAAATTGATAATATAACATTTTTCATAATGCAAAGTCAACACGCAAATTTTATATTCAAAAATCACTTAATAACTTTCTTGCTTGAATAACAATGAATTGCAAAAACGGAAATTGTTTAAAATATAAATGACATTGATTTTTTTTTTCATTGAAGCAATTATATGCAGACAGTATGCAAAGTTGTTTACGGTATACAAATATACAAGGTTATTCCAGAAAAAGTAGTCGTCTGCGTTGAATTTCTATTTCACGTTTCTTTTTTTACAAAACGAATAACCAAATACCAATTTGGTATGAGAAGATTATAACCTTGTTTAAAAAAAAATATGTTATTTTGTATTAATTGTTTTGTTTGGTGCACATATGTTGCGAAGTAGGGAAAGAAAATACCAACGGTACAGTTAAAAACAATAAATCGAAGAAAATACACAACAACACCCATGGCCAGAAGTTCAAACGAACAACAACATTTCAGAAAATACCGCACAGAAAACTTAAAAATGAGCAACACAAATTCAGAAAATACCACACAGAAAACTTAAAATTGATCAACAAAAAATCCACAAATAACCAGGAGAACTCAGTGATCAGGATGTGTACTGATAATATTTTGACAATGCTCATGTTCTTTTAACTTTATTTAATTACGCGTGCTTAAAAGCTCTACGTAGGATGTGAGGTTACGTGCATCGATGAAAATAATGCGATCAGTTTCAGTTGTTTATTTGTTTTAATCTATTTATTTTAGATATTTGCCTTATCAATGTTTTAGATTGTTACTTTTACTCTCAAACCGACATTTATGGATATTTTTTGTTTGAATGCTAATGAAATTTAAGAACAAATGTTATTTGAGATCAACTGAAAATTTTCTGAAATCTAAATTAAAACATGTTGTCAGTTAGCAAAGATGATGGATGGTCTTTTTAATGATTTTATTATGATCATAATGTTCATGATTAGTAAATCGAGCCTGTGAACGGTGAAATGCCATGAAGTCAAATTGCAATTTGTAAATGTTCTAGCGAGATGTACTATCAAATAAGATTAGAATCTATCTAACGCATTCTGTTTGTTTGTACGTTTGATGTTGTAAAACATTCAGCAACCTTAACTGTTGTTATCACCGGATGTAGCCAGAGTACATGTAGAGAATCAAAGAAAACTGGTAGCCTTTTTCTTTGTCGATAAAGAACGTGGTCGAACACATCTCTTCACGAGCGGGGTTCGATTTCGTAACCTAAGAGTTAACACATGCTAGTGGTGTCTGTCGATGAACTACTTAGACCACTTGACCACCGATTCCCCATAACTAGTCAGACCACTCGACCACCGATTCCCCTGAAATACTCCGACCACTCGACCACCGATTCCCCTGAACTACTTAGACCACTCGACCACTGATTCTCCTGAACTACTTAGACCACTCGACCACCGGTTCCCCTAACGCATTCTGATTATTGTGTTCAAAGGTGTACACCGAAAAACGTTGCCATTTTAATTAAAACGATGAACATCAGATCAATGACATTAAGTTCTTTTCTTTTTGGTGTACTAACAATACAATTAGTAGATATAAGAAGATGTGGTATGAGTGCCAATGAGACAACTCTCCATCCAAGTAAAAATTTATAAAAGTAAACCATCGTAGGTAAAAGTACGGCCTCCAACACGGAGCCTTGAATCACACCAAACAACAAGCTATAAAAGGGCCCCCAAAATTACTAGTGTAAAACCATTCAAACGGGAAAACCAACGGTCTAAATAAATCTATATAAAAAAAAGAGAAACGAGAAACACTTATGAACCACATCAACAAACGACAACTACTGAACATCAGATTCCTGACTTAGGACAGGTGCAAACAATTGCAGCGGGTTTAAACGTTTAAATGGTACTAAACCTTCACCCTTATCTGAAACAATAGTGTAACATCACAACATAGAAAGACACACTATAAAATATCAATTGAAATGGCTTAACTCAATCAAAAGACATATTAACACCAGTGAACATACATTGAACAAATAAATTTAATCTATGATACAATGTAAATACAAAATAAATAAACTAAGGGAAGAATAATTAAAGTAACATGTTATACCGCTGTGAAATGTTAAACAATATAAGAAAAACAATATGCTTGAACAAAAATATCAGCCATTTGCAATTGCTCTAAACACAGGTAAATAAAAATAATTTTGTTGTTAGGTATACGTGTCCAGTTCAAATAGAGAAAGGAAATATTTTTTACAAAATAAATAATTTTGATGTTCATAGTACGAAGAAGTGAAAAATTATAGTAATACCAAACACTTATCAAAGCTGGTATATAGACCAGATTACCCATTATCCTATGGATTTTAAAATGGCAAATTGTCATTTGCCCTTTATACCTTTATACTAACGAAACTAATTGATAGTCGTTAGCAAATGATCTTGGTAATCTAAATCCCATTGACGTATACAAATAGTGGTATTTAAGACAATTATGAAAAAAAACTTTACATACAAACTCGCCCCAGTTTTATCTTCACTAGCCAATGATCATGCGATACTAAAGGAGGGCTTAGACCGTACAATTGGTTACCTCCAAATGTTCGGCTTTGCGAGTTCCTGATGGAGGTAAAACCAGGAAAACGCTGCGAACGCAAGACATTTATTTAGTATTGTTTTCAATTTGTTTTATAGCGAAGATAAGTTTCGTCCATAATTTAAACCATTAATATAAGAAAAAAGAGACGTGGCAAGATTGCTATTGAGACAACAGTAACGAATGACAAGACACCAAAGAACGAGGATACAAACAACTTTAAGGTGGTACATAACACTACAGGAAGATAACTATGTAAAAATCAGCTGAACGTTTTAATCACTTTCTATTGTTAAGGAAATATTAAGCTCCTCAATGATCAAAATTAGTGTTTGTCAAACTGCTTTTTTCCGATAAAGTGTGTGATTCAAGTTTTTTGAAATTTTTATATTTTTGTCAAAGGGTCAAAGTAAATATTTTTTCAAAACTTTATGAAAATTAAACGAGCCAAATTAATTTAAGTCGAGGTGTTTGGTACCACCTTAAGTCACCGTACGGCCTTCAAAAATTAGAAAAACCCATAACGTAAAGAAAGCTATAAAAGACCAAGGCATGACAACATTTGATAAAATTGAAAAGGAAAACAAACGGCCTGATTTATGCTAAAACGATAAACTAAACACAAATGTGACAGACAGCAACCAACGACAACCGCCGAATTACAATTGTACAGGCACCTGACATGTGACAGGAACAAACATTATGTTGTGAGATAAAAAGGCTTGTAAGCACTTAAACTCATCGTAAGCTGAGACAGTGGTGTGTCTCAGTTGGAAAGAGCTTGGCTCATCAGATTGACACGAATAATAGTAACTAACAAAAAAAAAAGACAACCCCAAAATAACACAAGGTTCCATTAACGAGTACTCGCAGTCATTGAAAACAAGTACAATGCCAATTTCAACTAATGAATAAACCATGTGTTTCCAGACTTAGACATCAAACAGTACACATCCAACGAATTAAGTATAAAGACGTCACTATAAAGTAAGCATGACCTTGTAAAATGTCAACTTATAAGAAATGACAGGATATAAGATCATACCCGTATATCAATAGTATATACATATTTAATTATGTTTTAATTCATTAAAAATAAAAATCAATATTTGAACCGATAAAGACGATATTCAAAGATCTTATTACATTGTCAAATTGTCAACCTTTAAGAATAAGTTTTTGTTAAAAGAAATAATAAGTATATGTGGGTCGTATCTAAATTTACGGTCTCTATAAACAATGTCACCGTAAAAATTAATATTTTATCAGGTATCTAGGTACACATAACATCCAACTAAATAATTTGAAACTATTGAATAATTTAGTAAAGATTTTAAGTAATTTGGAAGGGAATTCTTCATTTAATAATTTTCCAGGCACAGATTATTATATACATTGAAATCTAAAACGCCATTTCAGACAGTCTATTAGTGTTCACTTGCAATAAACCCTTTTTTTGGCGAACCGCCTCATTATATAACAGTCAACTCGATATTTAATGTCTGTATAATAAAATATGCAACGCACAATTGTTTTACATCTGCATTCATCATTGGGTCATTTGTTATTTTTAAGTCAAAGTTTATTCATTATAGTGATGCATGATTAACATATATGTATGTTTTTTATGTTTTGTTTTTCTTACACTCTGTTTTCACTTTTTTGTTTTTATAATCTATATGCTCACTCTGGTTTCAATGACAGATTATTCTTTATAGAACATTAATACATCAAAATACTAAACACTACATAAAAAAAACCCAAGTTAAAGTCAAACGTGATACTTTATGAAGAAACGGAACGAAAGGAAAACAAATGTCATATTCCTGACTTGGTACATGCATTTTCCGAAGAAAATGGTTGGTTGGTTAAACCATCGATCAATTTAACAAACAAACAAAAAACCCCTCAAACATGTTGAGTTTGAGAATAATCGCGTATAACAGGAATGGATTCAAATGAAGTGTGGCGATCAACCGAACGCACGCAAGCATTCCATATATTTCCTGTAAACAATTGTTTCTGTACATTTCTATCAATCGTCTGACATTTCGAAAAAAAGAATCATATTTATTGGAATAAGATAAGTTGTGAAATAACAAGAAATAGAAATATGTTTTCCATACAAGGCAATTAAAATTTAGACTGAAATAGTTTTAACTTGATGTAAAATTCTGGATACAATTACACATAATTAAAGTTCATCAACATTATCTTTATCCGGTCAATTTGTTCTCCTGGGAGTATCTTGAAATGTCAGATTGATTGAACCATAATATATAAAATAAGATCTAATCCCCTTCAGGTAACTATAACAATTTATAAGCCAAGACAAGTATAAAATAATTACCGCATATTGAAAGGATAAAAGTACATTAAAAAATAAAAACAACACGTTATAGTTATTAAAGGTACCAGGATTATAATTTAATACGCCAGACGCGCGTTTCGTCTACATAAGACTCATCAGTGACGCTCAGATCAAAATAGTTATAAAGCCAAACAAGTAAAAAGTTGAAGAGCATTGAGGACCCAAAATTCCAAAATGTTGTGCCAAATACGGCTAAGGTAATCTATTCCTGGGATAAGAAAATCCTAAGTTTTTCGAAAAATTCAAAAGTTTTGTAACAGAAAATTTATAAAAATGACCATATAATTGATATTCATGTCAACATATAGATTTCATGCGTCCGAAGCGCTTTTCTGGATTTATCTTTATCAGGAACGCTCACAGCCGAATATTTGAAAGCCAAGGATGTATAAGAACCGAAACAGGTGAAGAACTATATAACCCAAAAGGACCTAAACAATGGCCATATCCATATAAGGTCAACCTTGCCTGAGGGAGTTAAAACCTTAGTTTCTTTATAATTTCAAAATTCATAAATGTTAGTAAAAATGGCGAAATATTTGTCAGTCTTACTACTTATTATACATACATATTTTCTGCTAAGTAAACACATATCAATAAAAGGATAAACATCATTGGACAGCAACCCAACGAAAGATATAACTAAAATACATTCAATGCTCAATATACAGTCTTCAACAATAAACAGGCGTATTTACAATTCATCAGTCTCTAGATAACCCGAGTACTAGTCCAAGAAGTTGTTAAACTATTAAAAAACTGCCGTAGCAAAAAAAAAATCTCATGATAAAAAGAAAATTAAAAAGAGCAATTATCATAGTTTTCTCAAATGTCTGCTACAACTTGTATGCTTATTGTGGACTTTTTCTTTTTATTCGTGTCATTTATTTTGAAAGATAGACACCAATTATGTAGATAATAAAAGAGGGGCGAAAGATACCAAAGGGACATTCAAACTCATAAGTCGAAAATAAACTGACAACGCCATGGCTAAAAAAGAAAAAGACAAACAAACAATAGTACACATAACACAAAATAGAAAATTAAAGACTGAGCAACACGAACCCCACCATAAACTGGGGGGTAAACTCAGGTGCTCCGGAAGGGTAAGCAGATCCTGCTCCACATGTGGCACCCGTCGTGTTGCTCATGTTAGTACAAACCCGGTAACAAGTCTAATTCAGTTGGCCACATACATATAAGGACAAAGTTAATTTGCGTTGTTTTGATCATTTTTTTCATGCAAATTAACGTCTTTTTTTTGGATCAAGGAATGTATGTTATTTGACAATTTAAAATAATCGAATATATTCACTAAAATCATATCCCATTTGCTTGAGGGTTTTATCTTTAAAGATTTCAATAATGATGTCTTTACTTTATCGTCACACATAGATTGCTGTAAAAAGCTAACTCGTTTGCAATTCTTTGCTTCTTTGCTCGCTTCGTTCGCTATTAATTCAATAAGCATTTCTGGTATAGGTCACGTTGAGTCAAGAATCACTTCCTTTTATTAATATAAGCTCTAGTTTCTTTTTATTCCAAACTTTTTCTCGATGGAATAATAAATGAATCTGAATACGAAACATTTTGTAAAATAAAATATGATATGGCTTTCCGTGAGCGCAACACACGTTTCCGGAATAATCAAACTTTAGAAGAAAAAAATCATAATCGTTTTGAAGTATAAAAACGGCCTAAATAGAACAGCATTAAAACCTTTTCCTGAGCTTATATGCAACAATCACTTCTTCATATATTTATGAATGAATGCATCGTTATTACATTAGCAACAACAGTGCTGTAGCATAAGATAGACACGTATGACAGAATACATTATGCAGAGATATAATACATACAAAACATTAACTGATAATCTGTGATGTTAATTTTCATGCCGCCTTTAAATGATTATCATTACTAAATTAAATAAGAAAAACAATTAGAATTTTATTTATTCTGTACTTTTTTAACTCCAGTAAATGATGTTTGCTATACGACACGAATGTTGACAATTATACCTTCGACAAGATTGGTTGCATCAAAGTATCGTGCAATGTTTAAATATGATTACACCACTATTGCAAAGATAGAATATAACATGGTTTTAAACAACACGTTTAAACTTTATATTAGAATTTCAAATGCAACAAAGAAACAGTTTAAAAGTAAACACAAAAAAAAAGGAATAAAGAAAAAGAACGAGAGTGCAATTTACAACTCATTTAGTTTACTTAGTTCCTTGTGTGTTTAATAAATTAACCGTCAATTGCATTCGTTACAACTCAGTAGGAATCATTTAAATCAAATTATTAAATACATAATAGGAAGTCTATTTTCCTGGACTACGACAAGAAATCAATTTAGTTAATTAAATAAACTCCCTTGTAGAAAACTTTCGGAAATAAATTCTTTGCATTTGAAGAACTCAGGAAAAGACAAAGTAATGTAAAACATGCACAAAATGTAAAAGAAAATTCTAAGAGAAAAAAACCTTACCGGATGCACCCATATTTTGCGTAATATTAATCCAGATCGTGTAAAATTTTAAATCACTGTTAAAATATACATGCACCTGTATGCTGCGAACCTGTTGGAGTCATTTTATCGATTCACAAAGTTCTGTTCATTCATTGGCATATCCCCCGATACGTCGGCGTCTGATCACAGAGAAATACAAAATGCAATTTAATGACAATACTTGATTATTTTACACAAAAACATATGTCTCCCACACAATGTATTCCCGCAAGGTAGTGTTTTCTTTATCTAATAGTTTTTTTCAGAAAAATATATATAGTAAACAAATTTTGTATGAAAAGTAAACTTAAAATCTAGATGATACGACTATATTAGCTATCTTGCAGTACAGAATCGAATCATTTCAAGTCGCTTGAGATTATGCCGTGTGAAATATTAAAGCATAGAAACATTACAGGATTGGATACAAACCTTACTCAATCATTCAACCAATAGATAAGCATGAAATAAGTCTTTGATATAATATTTAACGACAAATTCATAGAATTAAGAGCTGTAAAAGGGACATTTTGTGTGATTCCGTTACGAAATTATTATACAGTGCAGTTTTAATTGAACTTGACTGAAAGATGATACAGTATTTGATTTGTATTCGTTATCATCGTTTTACTAGCTTTTCATGTTCTATTAAAGTAATTCTAATTACAGGAACTAAACCATTGCACCAGTGATCAAATGTCAAATAGCATTCAACTGTACAATACTGAATTTATATTAGCACACAGGTATTTTTGATTTTAATTTATTCATTTGCCTTCTTGTCTAAATTGAACAGTTTTCTATTTTATTTTACGTTGGTTGCTACAACTTTGCTTTGTATGGTGCTCCTTAAGGTGTTTCCGAATTATTCTTCCAGATTGGAATGTTTCCGTGTATTGGTTTTGCACGTGTTGTCTCGTATTCATTTTTAAAAAACATTTTCTGTAACAATTTCATTTTCGATGTCATCATTGCAGTCTTTTAGTTTAAATGATGTTCAACATTTGTTTTGATTGATTGTTGATTGCGTAACGTCCAGTGGCAAATTTTTCATGCAAATTCAGGACGAGAATAAATTAGCAATAAATACAATAGGTACCGGGTAAGTTCTGTAGAAGAGGTCGTCCGGGATGAAGGTCAGGGAAATTTGGACTGCTACAGGAAAATGAGGGTAAATTGGATAGGGACAGAAATATAGTGTTGCAACAGGCCACCTACAACCCCTCAAAGAGTTGTTTCAAGGGTTCTTAACGTGCAAAGAGCGTGGCACTCTCTTTAAACGAGGCATCAGATTTAACGTCTCAATTCTGACCGGACGTGGCTGCAAATTTGTACATCCCGCACAGCCAAACGGACGCCCCACTTTGGCGAGGGTTGAATGGCCGGTCAGAGGGAAACCAATGGTGACCATATTTCTATTCCCCAGTCACCCTTGGGGGTTCAACATTTGTGTATTGATTTTTACTTTACATCACTCGTTTAAAAAAAAATGTGTGATATACGCAAACGAGACAGCAACCAAACAACACTATTAATCCATCGACATCTAAAGGTCAACAGTCTTTAACAAAAGATCATAGGTGTCTACACAATAGGACAAGCTCTAAATCGGCCGAAGGCTGCAAGTTGAATCAAATATAAATCTCCAAATTAACCCTAAACATTAGGATTTGAATTAAGTCAACCATGGACTAGCGGGGTCAGGGACATTGTCAAGTATTATTTCGTGTTTTTGTTACCTTTTATACAGTTATTTAAAGTGAAGCACTTTTCTTGTACTGATTGTTATTGTAAATACGGTTTGGTAATCTACCGGTCGAGATTAAAAAGGGAGGATTTAATGTAAAAATAAACTCGTCTAATCTCGCCACATGTTCTTATCCCAAACCAGGAACCTCGTCAGTAGATGTCATATGTCATATCTTAGTTACTGTAAACCAAATTATTTTCGCGTATATTTTATTTCGCGTTTTGCCCTTTCTAGCCCACTTCTCGATTTTCAAATTTACTTGATGTAGTTTCATAAGGAAAGATCCAAGTTTTACATATTCGCGACGATTTATATTCGCGTTATTTTTCTACTCGCGAAAGTCGCAAAAATAAATCGCTCGCGAAAAAAAGTTGGTTTACAGTATTTTGAGGATCTCGTTTTAATGGCAGATATTTTCGTTGTTTCTATCAAATGCATCCGCAGCTTTGATAGACTCTGGACAATTTTGAGCTTGACTTATTGCATAAGATGGTGATTTAATTTAAATGTTTCCATGTAGCAACATTCCAGCAGCACCCGCATACATTTAACAATGCGATTTACTGCTGGCATTACGATATCTACATCTCAATATGAATAATCTATACGTAGGAAACGATCTCATCATTTGACTTGTTCTAAAAAAGGAAAATTCTAAAAATTGTGTATTTGGAATTATTATTGGACCTTTATAACCATCTATCTATAACTTCACGCGTTTTAATTGATTGTGAATGAATTACGAGATATTACGAGATATAAAGCTTTACAAAATTAATTGAGTAACCGAATGAATTTAGATTATCCAAATTATCAAAGATTAAGCAATCAAGTTAATAAGCAGTACAAGCAATTTCAAATTCCTATATCATCAACACGTGGTGTATAAGTATGTCTCTTGTTAATATATACTTCAGAAAGGAGTTTAAATTTAGTGGAAAGGATAAATTTCTTCTGCTATGCATTCATCTACTAACTCGTGTTTGGTATACACAAATAAAATTTATCACACACGAAACGATCGAAACTGGCATGAATAAGAGGCAACCATTGTGTGTTCCCATTTTGAACTTAGAAATCTCATTTCAAATATACCAACAAAGAGCTGATATGGCAAATTTAAGTATATTTACCCCATCGTTACCTATTGGGGAAAAAAGAAGTGGAATATAGCAATGGGATATTCAAAACTAGTCAATTAGTCGAAAAAGGAAGTTCAATGAACTTATAATTTGATTGATGTGCAAATTAATATTGGAGATAGAAAAGTTTATGGATGCAAATTGGCAATCTAAAATCGTTACCCAAAAGAAAAAAATTCCAAGACCATGACCTTACTATGCTTACCACGCCAAAAACGTAGTGATTATACTGTTGAAAAAATAAGGGCAGAATTGAACTCTCGATGCATCTGCATACATAGCCAAACGATAACATGTGGAATGTCGAAACTGCTTCCATTTTAAAGGAGTGAGACATGGTATGTCGAAACTGATTGCATTTTAAAGGAGTGAGACATGGTATGTCGAAACTGATTGCATTTTAAAGGAGTGAGATATGGTATGTCAAAACTGATTGCAATTTAAAGGAGTGAGACATGGTATGTCGAAACTGATTGCAATTTAAAGAAGTGAGACATGGTATATCGAAACTGGTTGCATTTTAAAGGGGTGAGACATGGTATGTCGAAACTGATTGCAATTTAAAGGAGTGAGACATGGTATGTCGAAACTGATTGCAATTTAAAGGAGTAAGACATGGTATATCGAAACTGTTTGCAATTTAAGAAGTGAGACATGGTATGTCGAAACTGTTTGCATTTTAAAGGAGTGAGACATGGTATGTCGAAACTGCTTGCATTTTAAAGAAGTGAGACATGGTATGTCGAAACTGCTTGCATTTTAAAGGAGTGAGACATGGTATGTCGAAACTGCTTGCATTTTAAAGGAGTGAGGCATGGTATGTCGAAACTGCTTGCAATTTCGAGGAGTGTGACATGAAACTGCTTGCATTTTAAAGGAGTGAGACATGGGATGTCGAAACTGCTTGCAATTTAAAGGAGTGAGACATGGTATGTCGAAACTGCTTGCATTTTAAAGGAGTGAGACATGGTATGTCGAAACTGCTTGCATTTTAAAGGAGTGAGACATAGTATGTCGAAACTGGTTGCATTTTAAAGGAGTGAGACATGGTATGTCGAAACTGATTGCATTTTAAAGGAGTGAGACATGGTATGTCAAAACTGCTTGCATTTTAAAGGAGTGAGACATGGTATGTCGAAACTGATTGCATTTTAAAGGAGTGAGACATGGTATGTCGAAACTGATTGCATTTTAAAGGAGTGAGACATGGTATGTCGAAACTGCTTGCATTTTAAAGGAGTGAGACATGGTATGTCGAAACTGATTGCATTTTAAAGGAGTGAGACATGGTATGTCGAAACTGCTTGCAATTTCGAGGAGTGAGACATGAAACTGCTTGCATTTTAAAGGAGTGAGACATGGTATGTCGAAACTGTTTGCATTTTAAAGGAGTGAGACATGGTATGTCGAAACTGGTTGCATTTTAAAGGAGTGAGACATGGTATGTCGAAACTGATTGCATTTTAAAGGAGTGAGACATGGTATGTCAAAACTGCTTGCATTTTAAAGGAGTGAGACATGGTATGTCGAAACTGATTGCATTTTAAAGGAGTGAGACATGGAATGTCGAAACTGATTGCATTTTAAAGGAGTGAGACATGGTATGTCGAAACTGCTTGCAATTTCGAGGAGTGAGACATGGAACTGCTTGCATTTTAAAGAAGTGAGACATGGTATGTCAAAACTGCTTGCATTTTAAAGGAGTGAGACATGGTATGTCGAAACTAGTTGCATTTTAAAGGAGTGAGACATGGTATGTCGAAACTGGTTGCATTTTAAAGGAGTTAGACATGGTATGTCAAAACTGCTTGCATTTTAAAGGAGTGAGACATGGTATGTCGAAACTGATTGCATTTTAAAGGAGTGAGGCATGGTATGTCGAACCTGCTTGCAATTTCGAGGAGTGCGACATGAAACTGCTTGCATTTTAAAGGAGTGAGACATGGTATGTTGAAACTGCTTGCATTTTAAAGGAGTTAAACATGGTATGTCAAAACTGGTTGCATTTTAAAGGAGTGAGACATGGTATGTCGAAACTGATTGCATTTTAAAGGAGTTAGACATGGTATGTCAAAACTGCTTGCATTTTAAAGGATTGAGACATGGTATGTCAAAACTGCTTGCATTTTAAAGGAGTGAGACATGGTATGTCGAAACTGGTTGCATTTTAAAGGAGTTAGACATGGTATGTCGAAACTGCTTGCATTTTAAAGGAGTTAGACATGGTATGTCGAAACTGCTTGCATTTTAAAGGAATTAGACATGGTATGTCAAAACTGGTTGCATTTTAAAGGAGTGAGACATGGTATGTCGAAACTGATTGCATTTTAAAGGAGTCAGACATGGTATGTCAAAACTGGTTGCATTTTAAAGGAGTGAGACATGGTATGTCAAAACTGCTTGAATTTTAAAGGAGTGAGACATGGTATGTCGAAACTGCTTGCATTTTAAAGGAGTGAGACATGGAATTTCGAAACTGATTGCATTTTAAAGGAGTGAGACATGACCGGTATGTCGAAACTGCTTGCATTTTAAAGGAGTGAGGCATGGTATGTCGAAACTGCTTGCAATCTAAAGGAGTGAGACATGGTATGTCAACATTGTTTAACCATATTCTGTTCTGAATGTTCACTTCATATCTGATATGAGGTCATGTGGCCCAATTTTTGGTTTCTTCTATATCATGTATATGTTTACTTCATATCTGATATATGTGACCTATTTTTTTTGAAAAGAATCTCTTTCTTTTTATGTAGTTATTATAGAGTTTGTTTGTGAATCGTCGTTTTTCGTTTTTTACCCTGGTGATGTCAGTTTTTCTCGATTTATGAGTTTTGATTTTCCCCTTGGTGTCTTCCGACTCTTTATCGAAGTCATGAAGGTCACCCTGTTATTTGAACTTTTGCACAGTTAGTTCTTTTTTTCGTATTTGAGTTCGCTTTTGAAAAGAATATCTTCTTGTTGATTTTTAGAATTGTATGAAATGCAAAGCAGAGAGAGAAAGTGAAACACTATTACATCCAGTCGCAGTTATTCATTTTGTTCGAATCTTATTATTTCTTCTCATTAATGTTTTTACGACATTCTCTTTTTCATTGATGACGATTGGCTTTTATTTATTTCAGCATCAAAGCAATTTCCTGATTAATTGTAATCAATGTTGTAAAAGCTGCTCTGGAACTCAAAGTCATTAATTTTAAATGGTTTGTCATCAAAGCGTTAATTATATTGATTTTTTGAATCTGATGCATTTGACAGTGACATGTGTACGATATGGAATTTGTCAATTTCTTTTCTATATTCGTTATTGTTATTAAATAATTGACCTTTAACCCGCTTTATTGTCTCGTAATTGCATACTCGGCGAGTGGGAAGTTGTGGGTTTGATGACCGGCTGGGTCAAAAAACACACTTTATAATTGATGTTTTGTTACTTATCCACCGAGCACACGATGTATATGTCGATGGATTTTAAACCCTCATCTGTCATACCTTCTAAAGGTCACTGCGGTATGGGTTTTCTAATTGTTGAATGGCTTACGGTGACATATAGCTGTTTATTTCAGTGTTCTTCTGTCTTTTGTTGATGCTTAAAAAAATTAAGAAAGAAGGAGAGTGGTCTGATATGCAAGTGCACTCTATCACATAACGTTTTTTCGCCCTTGACCTTCCGAATTATGTTAATTCAATTAATGACCTTGACCGCCAAATGTACATGCATTTTGCTGTAGATGTCATTATCCTTGTAAAATTGTTTTTTCTAGCAATACGAGCCAGATTTTATATCATATTAAAATAACCGTTTAAATTATGAAAGTGCGCTCTAACACAAAGCGTTTTTCGCACTTGATCGTTCAAATATAAATTCGTACATACACGAAACTGCAAATTAAAAAATACATTTAAAAACATAAAATAAAATCAAATATAAAAAAATTAAGACTCAAAAAACTTCACCAAATTGGATAAAAAATGGATTAAAAAAAATATCAATGAATTAGTCAAAATCTCAAAAATTATTATCTAAACTAAATAATATAGATGGACTTAGAATTTGAATAGTCATAGACTTATCTTCCGAAATTGCTGAATGCTACTACTTTGTATTCATATAATATGTTACCGAAATACAACAACTCATAGTAAAAAGTTAAATCCAAATATACAGAAACACAACAAATCAAATTAAAAATTATAAAATATTATTGTAGCAAATCAACATCAGTCAAACACAATCAATCACAAATCCAGGTCTATACTATAAGCGATCCACAAAAGCAACTATGAATATATGCGTCTTTAGTCCTTTTTCAAATAGCTCAAGTGATTGTTCATTACGAAGACTTGCTGGACGGCTATTCCACAGAGTCCCGACCACCACATCGAACCTCTACTCATCATACATTTTGGTCCGTGCGTTTTTTTGGCATCTCGATTAAAGCAGCATTTTCAGATCGCAAGGATCGTGCCAGTTTGTAAAAACGTATGAGTTCTCTAAGATACCGTGCGAAGGAGCAAGTCCAAAGGAAGTTTAAACAGTAATAACTGTCCTTTTTTAGATTTCGATATTTCAGTTTAACACGTGAAACTGTACATACAATTTGTGACAAAAGGGACGATTTTTCGTTCCTTATTGCTAATTTTCCTTTTTTGGACGGTGATGTTCCCTTGGCAACATCTTACGGGGTTTATACATGTCAACTCGTTCGATATGCACGTGACTGCAGTGAAGTTTTGGATTTCAATGAACGTAATCTATGTATTACTGATAAATAATTAAGTCAAGGATTTCTTTACCACAAATTACTTAAAACCTTTACCAAATTATTCCATAGATACAAAGATTTAGTTTTGAAGTTTAGGTATCCTGTAGAAAACGTATTGCAAACGGGATAGTATCAGAATTTTTACGGTGATGTTTTTAACCAAGCCCATAGATACGATCCGAGTAAACTTATCGACCCTTAAAATAAACATATTCTAAAAGGTTACCAATTCAATACTGTAATTATAATTTTGATCTTTGAATATTGTTTTTATCGGTATAAATATTGATTTTGTTATCAGTAATATAAACCATATTTGTTTTTGGTTTATTGGTTAGTACATAAATCAGACCGATAGTTTTCCCGTTTGATTTGTTCTACATTTGTCATTTCGGGGCATTTATAGCTTACTATGCGTTATTAGCTTTGCTCATTGCTGAAGGCCGTATTGTGACCTATAGTAGTTAACCTCTTAGTCATTTGGTCTCTGGTGGAGAGTTGTCTCATTGGCAATCATACCACATCTTATTTTTATGATTATTAGATTTATTAAGTACTGACTGGGTAATTTTATCTCATTTATGTAAGATAAGTAAACGTATATCACCTTTAATCAATAATATTATTTTATATCTTTTAATGCAGTTCATTCAGTAAAATGTCAAACAAATAGTTCTTGAATTCAATAACGGTACAATAATAGCAATGACTTTCAACCACTCTAGAATATAAAGTCATACAACAATTTTCGCGGATCCCCGTTTTGCGCGAAGTTGCGGCAATTATCTTTTTGTGATTTCTACCTTTGTTGATATATTCATATAAGCGAAGTTTTAAGTTGACGTATTCGCAACGATTTTTATTCGAGTTTTTTTCATACTTGTGAAATTTTCGAAAATATATATCGTTGCGAAAATTAGAGTATACCTAATTAGCGGAAGGATTGCTATGAAATGATGTAATATGTCGTCAGATACCTCTAAACGTAATTTCCGGATTCCTGCGCAGAATGTGTATGCCATAATTTCCACATTCAAGTAAAGGAAATGAAAATCAAACCATGTTATTAGGCAGCGATAATACACTGGCTGATAAGAACCAGACGAACATGCTTTTACACCAAATACTTCAAAATAATACACAGTCCACTAAAAGGGAGATAACTCCTGCAATGAATACAATTTCATTAAATGATGATAAAAAAAGTATTATTTAACATTAATAATTTTTATCATATCATCGGTTATTTTTGCCAGCGGGACAACTTTTCCTTATAAAAAGTATTAGTATTCAGTACAGTACAGCAAAAAGAATTAAGATGACATCGTAACTTCTTGCCATGGTTTCCTCACTTCTATTCTATTAAGCTTTTGGAAGAATCATTGATTTATTTTTTAATACATGGCTTCAGTAACATCACCGGCTTTTCCCGTTTACTTACCATGTCATGTTGAGCAACAGGACAGATATCACTAGTGCTGGTTACAATTGCGGAGAACCTTAATTCATCCTGGTTTTTGTTGGGTTGCGTGTTTCTCAGTCTTCAGTTCACTGAACGATGTTCGTTTTGACTGTTGTATGTCGTTTCTTTTGTTTTTCTATTCGGAAATGATATCGTTTTTTTTTGTATTTGTTACACTCAGCAAAATATTTCCTTCGGGGAGCATTTGACGAAGATAAATGTTCCAATTTTACTAGTTGTGTCTAACCTGTTACAAAAGTACAAAAGTAAGACAAACCCGTGATTAAGACAAAATGTCATGAAATTAAAGTCCCTATGGTAAACAATAAATAATCTGCTGCAATTCTGTTAGAACTTTGTCCTCTCCATCCCTTGTATATGCTATCATACATCATTTATTGACTTGTATTCTGTGAGCCATTTTAATCGTCACGAATAAAGGCATGCTCTTTTGTTTAAATGTGTGATTATCGGTCTTTGATGACTTTAACCATTTATTGCGGAATCATTCAACCTGGGAATAGTAAACAATATAATTAGAGGTAGGAAAAGTTCAAGTTGAGTACCATAAAATGTCGTAGAAAGTAGTGACACTAGGATCGTTTTATATTTTACTTTTCACGACTATTTTTCGAAAGAAAGAGAAAAAAAACCGAAGTGTATGGAAGGAGTTGTAACCTTAAAAACACGTGTCTTAAGGGCACACGATACAGTTACAGGGGAGATTATGACGTTGCTAACGTGATATGTTATTTTTCGCGACGTCAAACTGTGACATATTGGGAAAAGATGCCTTATGAACAAATCACAGATGAAAATTTTTTAAATTAGATAAATATACCACAAAAATGCCGTTTTTATCTAAAATTATGAAAAATTGATGAAAACGAATTATTTTCAAAGAATTGTTGCACACATTTAGATCATACTTATGCAAATAAGATATTCCAAATATTTTTACAAAAATCCGCTTGTGTTTATCTTAAGAAAAGTAAGGTATATCTATCCAATGGATAGAAATATCCGAGAAACCGAAATTTTGAGTAAATGTCTAAAATTTCGACCCCATTTATCTCAAAAAGTAGCACATGAAGGTATATCTTTTATTACAGATTTGAATTCACAAGGTGAAATATACCATCTATGCACTATTTCGTAAAAAAACTCGCGGGATCAAAACTGTATCGTATGCCCTTAGTAAAGGAGGATGTATGATCAGAGAATCAGTTGGCCCCAGAAATTGTAAAGTTAGATAACTTATCCTAGCCTTTCAAAAAGGAGTTAATTTTATCGTTTAATGAACAGGTTTACATAATCTGGATACTTTAGTACAGAAAGGTCACTTGTGAAGTCACATTAACGTCATAAACAAGTCGAAATGTACATACAATCTATTTGAACTGTGCAATCTAATGCATAGTTTTTGGTCAAAATATATATATGAGTAACAGCTCTGCCCAAAAAGATTCTTTAGTTACACACATCAACATCCATTTGTTAAATACTTTCGAAACACTGGTTTTCTACCCCGCGTATATATATAGGCTACTTTAGAGATAACTGTATTGTATTTGAAGCTTTGCGGACGTCCATCGGTAGTTTTACTGTCGCAAATTTAGTTTATCTGGCGACGCGAAAGCTTCAAATACAATACAGTTATCTCTATTATAATGCAAAATAAACAAATCATTCAAGTTTAGTCATTATTTCAGTGTAAAATATTCATTAAATGAAAATTCCGCGAAATGATATCTTCTTTGGCGCCTAACTAGGTGACGTCATAGGTATGCTTCCGGCATCAAACGTAAACACCGGACATTTTCTGGCTTCTTGTCCGCTTCAGAATGTTATAAAACTTGATAAAAAGAAGATTTCTAAGTGCAAAATGTGAGTTTTTTGGCTTATTATTGAAGAAATCAATACATTCCGGTATTCAAAATGTCGGCTTCCTTAGTTACAGACAGGGAGATAGAGAATTTTACGCTTATTGTCATCCATTTAGAACCATTGATTCAAAATAATTGCATTAGCAATTGCCTTAGCCGTATTCTGCATAAGTTTTATAAATTTTTCTGTTTTTAAAGCTCTATTACTTGGTATTTGATTTGACCTTTAAACTGTTTTAATTCGAGCGCCGCCGATGAGTCGTATGTACACGAGTTTGTGTCTGACATACACAATTATAAGCCTGATATCATTGATGATTTATTACTGGGTCGATTCCCCTACTGGTTAACGTCTCGTCCCCAAGGTTATCACCAGTCCAGTAGTGGGCATTTTTGTGTTAACGTGCATTACCATTGATGCGTTCATTTTCTGCAACTTTAATGTACATAACATGTATAAGTTATTCGAAACACTAAAGTTTTTTTTCTACCCCAAGCCGTATTGGATTTGATGAGTTTTGTGCAGAGCTAAACTATTTCAAGGCCAAGCTGTTGCTGATAACTAAATGTTAATAATTTAATGACTAGATCTTAAAATATGGTGAGGTTATTTTTGCCAGTTTTACTGTTTTGCACTAAATGTAAGTATTGTGAAGCCATTACGTCAATATTGAAGACAATATTCAAATATATAGATTCTGATATCTCAAAGACTGAAGTCTAATGAAGATCTAAAAGATGTTATTTGATAGATGTCTTATTCTTTTTGATTTTCGAAGACAAGGGGCCAAACAAGTGTCATACTATCTCCTTTACTTTTAGTTATAAAAACACTAATTCATAGCTCCTTTGTTTTCTATGTTAAATTCTGCATTTTCAAGCATTAATGGCTAATTTGTCTTAAGTTCAAATAAAGTGGCAGTTATTTAATGTCAACACTATACCTTATCCTGACTTGTACTGAAAAATTCAACATACCTTTAATTGCATATTAGAGCGTACTGGTTCCCGGAAGTTTGATAGTACAAAAACAGTACTTCTGATCTGAACAACAGGGTGAATTGTGCCCTCCTAAATTTTATATTCTTCTTTATTATCCAAAAGAAACTTTCAACAAGGGTTCTACAGTGATTCCAAGTCCCCAAGCTTTCATTTGATACCAAAAAACTACCCAAATATTTCACCTATTGACACAGATACAGCTATGTGTATGAACTATTTTGTTTAAAATATTTACTACTTTCTTGTATGTTCTTTCCGACCGGGCCTGAATTAGTGGTTCTATACCTTTAATATCTGTCTCAATTAAATAAGAGTCGTTTTATTATACTTCTGTTTCGTCTAGTATACATACAGTACTAGAGGTTTAGCTAGCTATAAAACCAGGTTTAATCCACCATTTACCACATAAGGAAATGCCTGTACTAAGTAAGGAATATGACAGTTGTTTTCCATTAGTTAGATGTGTTTGAGCTTTTGATTTTGGCATTTTATAAAGGACTTTCCATTTTGAATTTCCCTTGGAGTTCGGTATTTTTGTTATTTTACTTTTTTTGTATGAAAACATATCATTATGAACATCCTATTTCAATTACGCCAAATGACATTAAAGTAAAGAATCATTAATGGTGTTAACCTTTAAATGCACCTTATAGCTTTGATTGTCAAGAGAAACCATGTTTGATCATGAATTTGTTTTCAACAGGAGATAAATGGTTATACAATACAAGAATTAATCAAACGAGAAAATTAGGAAACATAAAGCCTCTTGGTAATTGCTAAGTTCAAAACAGTTATACTTGTTTGATATAAATATTGATTATAATCTATTATTATATATTTGAATCATAAACATTGTTAATAAATTTATCTACATTTATTTATCTAAGTGAGAGGTTTAGCTAGCTATAAAACCAGGTTAAATCCACAGTTTTCTGCATACGAAAATACATGTACTAAGTCAGGAATATGACAGTTGTTTTCCTTCGTTTGATGTTCCGTTTTGAATTTCCTTTGTAGTTCGGTATTTTTGTTATTTTACTTTTTTATTGCTCGATTTTAAGCATTATTTCAAATATGTACGATTCTTACTATTTTGATTGTTAGAGCTAGTTGGATTGAAGCATTTTTACTTCCGGTAATGATTGAAACAAAATGTCTTGTACCTGCTAAAGGATATATGTAGCCATATCTAGTTTTTGAGCAAAACTAAAGCAATCTCCACCATAGAGCTCCTTTTCATACTGATAAACACCACGTTATACCTCGTTAAATACATATTTACACCGGTTTTTTAGGGTCTTCCTGTTGCTTAGTCTTTAGTTGTCAATGTTGTGTTTTGTGGTCTTCCTGTTGCTCAGTCTTTAGTTGTCAATGTTGTGTTTTGTGATCTCCCTGTTGCTCAGTCTTTAGTTGTCAATGTTGTGTTTTGTGGTCTTCCTGTTGCTCAGTCTTTAGTTATCATTGGTATGTTTTGTGGTCTTCCTGTTGCTCAGTCTTTAGTTGTCAATGGTATGTTTTGTGGTCTTCCTGTTGCTCTGTCTTTAGTTGCCAATGTTGTATTTTGTGGTCGTCCTGTTGCTCAGTCTTTCTTTAGTTGTCAATGGTATGTTTTGTGGTCTTCCTGTTGCTCTGTCTTTAGTTGCCAATGTTGTATTTTGTGGTCTTCCTGTTGCTCAGTCTTTAGTTGTCAATATTATGTTTTGTAGTCTTCCTGTTGCTCAGTCTTTAGTTGTCAATGGTATGTTTTGTGGTCTTCCTGTTGCTCAGTCTTTAGTTGTCAATGTTGTGTTTTGTGGTCTTCCTGTTGCTCAGTCTTTAGTTGTCAATGGTATGTTTTGTGGTCTTCCTGTTGCTCAGTCTTTAGTTGTCAATATTATGTTTTGTAGTCTTCCTGTTGCTCAGTCTTTAGTTGTCATTGGTATGTTTTGTGGTCTTCCTGTTGCTCAGTCTTTAGTTGTCAATGTTATGTTTTGTGGTCTTCCTGTTGCTCAGTCTTTAGTTGTCATTGGTATGTTTTGTGGTCTTCCTGTTGCTCAGTCTTTTGTTGTCATTGGTATGTTTTGTGGTCTTCCTGTTGCTCTGTCTTTAGTTGTAAATGTTGTGTTTTGTGGTCTTCCTGTTGCTCAGTCTTTAGTTGTCAATGTTGAGTTTTGTGGTCTTCCTGTTGCTCAGTCTTTATTTGTCATTGGTATGTTTTGTGGTCTTCCTGTTGCTCAGTCTTTAGTTGTCAATGTTGTGTTTTGTGGTCTTCCTGTTGCTCAGTCTTTAGTTGTCAATGTTGTGTTTGGTGGTCTTCCTGTTGCTCAGTCTTTAGTTGTCATTGGTATGTTTTGTGGTCTTCCTGTTGCTCTGTCTTTAGTTGCAAATGTTGTATTTTGTGGTCGTCCTGTTGCTCAGTCTTTAGTTGTCAATGTTGTGTTTGGTGGTCTTCCTGTTGCTCAGTCGTTAGTTGCCAATGTTGTGTTTGGTGGTCTTCCTGTTGCTCTGTCTTTAGTTGCCAATGTTGTGTTTTGTGGTCTTCCTGTTGCTCAGTCTTTAGTTGTCAATGTTGTGTTTTGTGGTCGTCCTGTTGCTCAGTCTTTAGTTGTCAATGTTGTGTTTGGTGGTCTTCCTGTTGCTCAGTCTTTAGTTGCCAATGTTGTGTTTTGTGGTCTTCCTGTTGCTCTGTCTTTATTTGTCATTGGTATGTTTTGTGGTCTTCCTGTTGCTCAGTCTTTAGTTTTCATTGTTGTTGTGGTCTTCCTGTTGCTCAGTCTTTAGTTGTCAATGTTGTGTTTTGTGGTCTTCCTGTTGCTCAGTCTTTAGTTGTCAATGTTGTTGTGGTCTTCCTGTTGCTCTGTCTTTAGTTGTCAATGTTGTTGTGGTCTTCCTGTTGCTCAGTCTTTAGTTGTCAATGTTGTGTTTTGTGGTCTTCCTGTTGCTCAGTCTTTAGTTGTCAATGGTGTTGTGGTCTTCCTGTTGTTCAGTCTTTAGTTGTCAATGTTGTGTTTGGTGGTCTTCCTGTTGCTCAGTCTTTGGTTGTCAATGTTGTGTTTTGTGGTTTTCCTGTTGCTCAGTCTTTAGTTGTCAATGTTGTGTTTTGTGGTCTCCCTGTTGCTCAGTCTTTAATTGTCAAAGTTGTGTTTTGTGGTCTTCCTGTTGCTCAGTCTTTAGTTGTCAATGTTGTGTTTGGTGGTCTTCCTGTTGCTCAGTCTTTAGTTGTCAATGTTGTGTTTGGTGGTCTTCCTGTTGCTCAGTCTTTGGTTGTCAATGTTGTGTTTTGTGGTTTTCCTGTTGCTCAGTCTTTAGTTGTCAATGTTGTGTTTTGTGGTCTTCCTGTTGCTCAGTCTTTAGTTGTCAATGTTGTGTTTTGTGGTCTTCCTGTTGCTCAGTCTTTAGTTGTCAATGTTGTTGTGGTCTTCCTGTTGCTCAGTCTTTAGTTGTCAATGTTGTGTTTTGTGGTCTTCCTGTTGCTCAGTCTTTAGTTGTCAATGTTGTGTTTGGTGGTCTTCCTGTTGCTCAGTCTTTAGTTGTCAATGGTATGTTTTTTGTGGTCTTCCTGTTGCTCAGTTTTTAGTTGTCAATGTTGTTGTGGTCTCCCTGTTGTTCAGTCTTTAGTTGTCAATGGTATGTTTTGTGGTCTTCCTGTTGCTCAGTCTTTAGTTGTCAATGGTATGTTTTGTGGTCTTCCTGTTGCTCAGTCTTTAGTTGTCAATGTTGTGTTTTGTGGTCTTCCTGTTGCTCAGTCTTTAGTTGTCAATGTTGTTGTGGTCTTCCTGTTGTTCAGTCTTTAGTTGTCAATGTTGTGTTTTGTGGTCTTCCTGTTGCTCAGTCTTTAGTTGTCAATGTTGTGTTTTGTGGTCTTCCTGTTGCTCAGTCTTTAGTTGTCAATGGTGTTGTGGTCTTCCTGTTGTTCAGTCTTTAGTTGTCAATGTTGTGTTTGGTGGTCTTCCTGTTGCTCAGTCTTTGGTTGTCAATGTTGTGTTTTGTGGTTTTCCTGTTGCTCAGTCTTTAGTTGTCAATGTTGTGTTTTGTGGTCTCCCTGTTGCTCAGTCTTTAATTGTCAAAGTTGTGTTTTGTGGTCTTCCTGTTGCTCAGTCTTTAGTTGTCAATGTTGTGTTTGGTGGTCTTCCTGTTGCTCAGTCTTTAGTTGTCAATGTTGTGTTTGGTGGTCTTCCTGTTGCTCAGTCTTTGGTTGTCAATGTTGTGTTTTGTGGTTTTCCTGTTGCTCAGTCTTTAGTTGTCAATGTTGTGTTTTGTGGTCTTCCTGTTGCTCAGTCTTTAGTTGTCAATGTTGTGTTTTGTGGTCTTCCTGTTGCTCAGTCTTTAGTTGTCAATGTTGTTGTGGTCACCCTGTTGCTCAGTCTTTAGTTGTCAATGTTGTGTTTTGTGGTCTTCCTGTTGCTCAGTCTTTAGTTGTCAATGTTGTGTTTGGTGGTCTTCCTGTTGCTCAGTCTTTAGTTGTCAATGGTATGTTTTTTGTGGTCTTCCTGTTGCTCAGTCTTTAGTTGTCAATGTTGTTGTGGTCTTCCTGTTGTTCAGTCTTTAGTTGTCAATGGTATGTTTTGTGGTCTTCCTGTTGCTCAGTCTTTAGTTGTCAATGGTATGTTTTGTGGTCTTCCTGTTGCTCAGTCTTTAGTTGTCAATGTTGTGTTTTGTGGTCTTCCTGTTGCTCAGTCTTTAGTTGTCAATGTTGTTGTGGTCTTCCTGTTGTTCAGTCTTTAGTTGTCAATGTTGTGTTTTGTGGTCTTCCTGTTGCTCAGTCTTTAGTTGTCAATGTTGTTGTGGTCTTCCTGTTGCTCAGTCTACAGTTGTCAATGTTGTGTTTTGTGGTCTTCCTGTTGCTCAGTCTACAGTTGTCAATGTTGTGTTTTGTGGTCTTCCTGTTGCTCAGTCTACAGTTGTCAATGTTGTGTTTTGTGGTCTTTCTGTTGCTTAGTCTTTAGTTGTCAATGTTGTGTATTGTGGATTTTTGTTGTGTTTATTGGTCTGTATCGTTTCTGTCATGGCTGTTTCAGTTTATTTTCGACTTATGAGTTTGAATGTCCCTTTAGTATCGTTCACCTCTCTTTTAGTTTGGTAATGTGATGGACGTAGATAACGATTATAAGATCTGCGACCACGATTATCGAAAATACAGTACAATGCACTGTCAAATTAACCTATTTGTCTGTTTGGGTTGCTCACCCGATTTCGTCATGATAACGGAACCATAAACAACTGTCATACAAGTGGGCGGTTTAGCTGGCTATAAAACAAAGTTAACCAACCATTTTGAGACCGGTACTATGTATACAAATAAAAGAGACACAAAGTACCGATCTGCGAGTCTTCCTATGGATGTTTTTCAAGATATATATATTAATCACTATATGTTTAATCTCACTCTCAACTGTGCATTGATATTGAAACTGGACAACAAAATTTAAACGTTTTTGTCAGTGGGATTTGATTTCTATTCAATTGAAAATATCTCTAGCTTCTAGATTATCGAACGTTTTATATAAAGTATTATTATCAAAATCATCGTCCTTGTGAAATAACTATGAAAACACTCCCACTTTTCTGTGCTTCTTCTTTCTGCCTTTCTTAGATGTACTTTTTGATGATATCAATCCTCTTAAAGTACATAAAGAGAAAAAGATGTAAACGACATGCATAGCTAACAGAATCAGGAAAATCATCAATACTTCAGGAAGACGTATTGTAGCATACAGCATGTTATCTATGGCCTCGGACTAAGGCTTCCTTCTACTAATTGCCAAAGATTGATGCTCCTTTAATGACAAAACTGAAATCTAAATTAGTTCTAGTGATTTCTGGATTGTAACACAACGACTGAATCCGTAGTATAAATGCTCTGCAAATAATCATTCTAAAAGAAAAAATTGCGATAAATTTTCTTAATTAAAAGTCACAGGAAACTCAATTGGACGAATCACACATACTAAACATCCGACCAACGGAAAATCTCCCACTATAAAACAACACATATCGGACGTATATGAAATAATGGATATGAATTGTGTAGTAACATCATTTGTTTACCTCTGTCACGTTATACATAGTTCAAGGTCGTACAACTGAGTTACATTTTCTTCAAACCACAGTTCAATGTATAGTACCATGTATGTAAATAAAGCATCTTGATTGATCTATCTTTCAATTTTCAAAGTACCGTTAATTTGCCTGCACTTTATACACTGACAGAAGGATCCTTTTATCGCAAATACAAAATTTCAATCCTGGTATCTATGATGAGTTTGTTTATATAAACATTAAAAAAAAAACGGATAACTATGCAAAAACATTGTACAGAGGAACAAAACATTAAAACATCCGAAATAGATCATTAATATTCAACAATGAGAAGACAGTTTCAATAAAAGGTACTGCATATCTAAACGGCACTGCATCGATAATAGTTCTTATAGGTTTATTCTTATTGAAACACAGATATGTTGTCCACGTGGACACACAGTCTGTATTTTTTATCAGATTGGTTGGGAAGTTGTCGTTGTTCCGAAGTGAACTGTTAATTGGTATTGCACAAGGTCATGCTTTTATCAGACTATTTATGATGCATTTACACTCAATCCGTTGTATCTGTACTGATGGATACTTTGACTGGGAAAACATGATTAAGTTATTATTTTTTTAGCTTTCATTAACAGCGAGTACTCTAAGATCGGCACTTTTTGTCTTTTGTCTTTCATAGTTTATTAAAGAAAACTCAGCCGCAGAAGACTGCGTAACAGGAGCATATTATACACAATATTAATTACAACATAGTTCATAACACAAACAGTATACATTGTTGAATTATACATCTTCAGAAATAAGTCTTTGTTTATTACAGTTTTAAATTAGACAAGCATCTTTTCTACCTTTTGAATAAAAATTGACAGCTTAGACAGCACATTACTATTACAATATTTAAGCATGCCTAGTACTTTTTTTACATTTGGATATTTTAAATAATATGGAGGTATGAACTTCCCCCTTAAATCCTTAACTTCACAATTGGTACATTTACATATATAGTGGTATACATCCCCAAGACCAGCTTTGCAAAGTGGACAAATTCTCTCATTTCGCGGTACATTTCTCCATCTTCCTGTTTCGATGGGAAACTTTGTATTACATACCCTTAATTTACATATATTTACTCTATGACCCCGCCTTAATTTTAACAGATATGATTCTAAGCAAAACTCGTCCTTAAAGTGTAAATAAAATCCCCCCCTTGATGAGTTGTTTATATCAGAGAACCATTTTTGAATAAACTGGTCTTGGAGACGCTGCCTTACATTACTTTTAATATAATTATAATCAACTTGCCCCGGAATATTATATAGTTCACAAAAGCCACAATCATTAAACACAGATTTTACATAGTTAAACCACTTGAAATTATAACCTTCATGCTCATGCATGTACCAAAGTAACTTATACAGTTTACCCGATAGTTTTTTATCATTTGTTGCCAAAAACATACCATTTTTAACTTGATCTGCAGTTCAAGTGGAAATCTTCCAAGTTCCCCATACACCATAAAATTTGGCGTAGATGATCGCACCCCCAAAATGCGCTTTCAAAACTGTAGATGTAATTTTTCATTATTTTTATTTTCAAACCCCCATATTTCCGAGGAATAGCTCAAAATAGGAACCACCAATGCATATTTATATTAGTTGTTATCTATACTTCATGCCAATCTCATGAGTCAAGCCAATTCAACTGATCTATTTTTATATTGTTATTTATTCCACTGTCCCAAGTTAGGGAGGGGTTTAGCGTTCACAAACATGTTTCACCCCGCTATATTCTATATGTGTTAGTCCCAAGTTTGCATAATTCAGGCCGTATGGTTTTTCGTCATGTTTTTGTCATGTCGGAGCTATTTATATGGGGTTTCCTCATTGTTGAAGGCCAAACAGTGACCTATAGTTGCTTAATTCGTTACTTTAGGACTGTTGGATAATTGACAATCATACCATTTCTCCTTATTCTATCTATTGACTATTATAATACACAGTTGCAAAGCGGAGGGAACAATTCACTTCGACGTAGCAATTTTGAATGTTCCCGAAGAGGGATAGTCAGGACAAGTCATTTGAACGCATGACGGGGATAACTGATCAACAGCATAGAAACAACGATCTTAAAAAATAAATGTCTAGGGGCAATATGAACTTCAATATACTGTTTGGGATATCAGGTTCATCTATGATTTGTGGAGAAAAAAACCCATTCCAAATGTACATTTTTAACTGTGATGTGATATCAATAAAGGGATATTTTCAATATATATTGTGTCGATGAACACAATAAACCAGAAAAGAAATCTGGAGGGAAAATTGAGGTATAAATCAAAAGGCAAGTGTCTTTAGAATAAACCCAGCTCTAAGAGATGTTATCCACGGCCTGTTATTTAATAAAAGACAAATAAAAAAGCTTTAAAATAAAGAGAACCACAACCTTTAACGGTGTACTTAACTTATGAAAATGAAATAACATGAGTTTGGTTTGAACTATTTTTTCTAACATTCACCCTCGTTTCTTTCTCTATAACCAGAATACCGAAAGTACTTAGAAAAAGAACATACTGTAAAAGTCTTTTTTTTTTAAATCACTTAACTCTATATTACCGTAATTACATAGTAACAATTACACAAGTTAATAACACCACGTGAATGAATGTTCGCAGTTAATTGCAAGCATACTAACTCGTTGGCTATGCCTATGTTTGTGGTGATGTATTAGATCGCTATGCCTATGTTTGTGGTGATGCATTAGATCGCTATGCCTATGTTTGTGGTGATGCATTAGATCGCTATGCCTATGTTTGTGGTGATGTATTAGATCGCTATGCCTATGTTTGTGGTGATGTATTAGATCGCTATGCCTATGTTTGTGGTGATGCATTATATCGCTATGCCTATGTTTGTGGTGATGCATTAGATCGCTATGCCTATGTTTGTGGTGATGCATATGATCGCTATGCCTATGTTTGTGGTGATGTATTATATGTTTATCCCTATGCCTATGTTTATGGTGATGCATTAGATCGCTATGCCTATGTTTGTGGTGATGCATTAGATCGCTTTGCCTATGTTTGTGGTGATGCATTAGATCGCTATGCCTATAAATGTGGTGGTGCATTAGATCGCTATGTCTATGTTTGTGGTGATGTATTAGATCGCTATGCCTATGTTTGTGGTGATGTATTAGATCGCTATGCCTATGTTTGTGGTGATGCATTATATCGCTATGCCTATGTTTGTGGTGATGCATTAGATCGCCATGCCTATGTTTGTGGTGATGTATTATATGTATATCCCTATGCCCATGTTTGTGGTGATGCATTAGATCGCTATGCCTATGTTTGTGGTGATGCATTAGATCGCTATGCCTATGTTAGTGGTGATGTATTAGATCACTATGCCTATGTTTGTGGTGATGCATTATATCGCTATGCCTATGTTTGTGGTGATGCATTAGATCGCTATGCCTATGTTTGTGGTGATGTATTATATGTATATTCCTATGCCTATGTTTGTGGTGATGTATTAGATCGCTATGCCTATGTTTGTGATGATGCATTAGATCGCCATGCCTTATGTTTGTGGTGATGCATTAGATCGCTATGCCTATGTTTGTGGTGATGTATTAGATCGCTATGCCTATGTTTGTGGTGATGTATTATATGTATATCCCTATGCCTATGTTTGTGGTGATGCATTATATCGCTATGCCTATGTTTGTGGTGATGCATTAGATCGCTATGCCTATGTTTGTGGTGATGTATTATATGTATATCCCTATGCCTATGTTTGTGGTGATGCATTATATCGCTATGCCTATGTTTGTGGTGATGCATTAGATCGCTATGCCTATGTTTGTGGTGATGTATTATATGTATATCCCTATGCCTATGTTTGTGGTGATGCATTATATCGCTATGCCTATGTTTGTGGTGATGCATTAGATCGCTATGCCTATGTTTGTGGTGATGCATTAGATCGCTATGCCTATGTTTGTGGTGATGCATTATATCGCTATGCCTATGTTTGTGGTGATGCATTAGATCCCTATGCCTATGTTTGTGGTGATGTATTAGATCGCTATGCCTATGTTTGTGGTGATGTATTAGATCGCTATGCCTATGTTTGTGGTGATGCATTAGATCGCTTTGCCTATGTTTGTGGTGATGCATTAGATCGCTATGCCTATGTTTGTGGTGATGGATTAGATCGCTATGCCTATGTTTGTGGTGATGGATTAGATCGCTATGCCTATGTTTGTGGTGATGTATTAGATCGCTATGCCTATGTTTGTGGTGGTTGTATTAGATCGCTATGCCTATGTTTGTGGTGATGGATTAGATCGCTATGCCTATGTTTGTGGTGATGTATTAGATCGCTATGCCTATGTTTGTGGTGGTTGTATTAGATCGCTATGCCTATGTTTGTGGTGATGTATTAGATATATGCCTATGTTTGTGGTGATGCATTAGATCGCTATGCATATGTTTGTGGTGATGCATTAGATCGCTATGCTTATGTTTGTGGTGATGTATTAGATCGCTATGCCTATGTTTGTGGTGATGCATTAGATCGCTATGCCTATGTTTGTGGTGATGCATTAGATCGCTATGCCTATGTTTGTGGTGATGTAATAGATCGCTATGCCTATGTTTGTGATGATGTATTAGATCGTTATGCCTATGTTTGTGGTGATGCATTAGATCGCTATGCCTATGTTTGTGGTGATGCATTAGATCGCTATGCCTATGTTTGTGGTGATGTATTAGATCGCTATGCCTATGTTTATGGTGATGTATTAGATTGCAATAAACGTGATTTTTGTATAACAGGCAAAATTTCAAGTCAGGGATTTTGTTAAAATTACTTCAATCTTAACCAAATTCTGCCATTAAGAAAAAAATTTGGTTTAGAAGTTGGCCCTCCTTGTGATATCGTATAGACGTATTTACACTTGTATGCAAAATTGTCCGCCATTACTGAAAATCACACAAGTTTCCGTAAAATTTGACATCAAAATTTAAAAAAAATTGACGTCCATATTAAAAGGTGATTGTTGCTTGACGTCAGAAGGTTATTCGGAGCAGATCTAGGGTAATTCGGAGACAAAATTAAGCTAAATATCAAAAGTGTAAATACGTTTATTGCAAACTGGATTACTGAATATGTCGGATTCCCGATTGTGATATTTTGACTGGGGGAGGATGCAAATGGCAGGTCCTTAAGATGTGTACCTTTTTATTTACTTAACAATTGTCAAATTCCGATTTCTTAGCAGTAAGATAACCTCTACTCAATCGTATTGCGTTTACATACCGAAGTTAATACGTTAAGCTCGTACCTATTCCCACAGTACGGACTTTATTAACAAGGATGAGCTGCTTACACAAAAATTATTCTGACAGATTTATGAGCAAAAACAACTGAAATCGATATTACGTAGGTTTTACAGTCACTATTACGATTGGCTGACCGATACGAGGTGTCGGTATCTCAACTCACTAGCGACTGTTTACGCGGTCTTAGATCATTAGATACCAGTTAAGCCGCCTAATCTGCAATTTGACCGATTGATTCCTATTGTGTGGTTCTATTCGGACGTATGAGGTTTTTATAATGTTGTTTTTATTTTGTATACCTTTGTATTTATATTTTATTTAATTTGTACTTTATCGAGAAATATAATTATTCTTCAGTATCATATTGGATTTGTGTTCTAAAGGATTGAACTACAAATAAATGAAGATCAGTTTCACGATTGCAATCTACATCTCCCTTGGGTGTATATGGCATATATATATACAATATTAGGTCAATGTCAGAAAATATAAACTTCCCCAGTTTTGTGCCGAATACAAAAAAGTTTATATTTTTATGACATTTTATACTGCAACTTGAATTAAAACATTGATAGCTATTTAAATTGTTGCACAAATTTCAAACTTATTTTCATCCCTTAATGAACCCCTGATTGTGGAAAAAGGGTTCCATGATGAAATCGACATTGCACAAAATAAAGCTGTATTACTATAATTAGGAAATAAACACAACTTGTTGCAGTATATTTGTAATTATGTTATCATGTGCATGTTTCCACGATGCTATTTATCCTCTTGAGATAAATAACTTGGTACTGGTGCACTGAAAATTTATAAAGTGTTAAAAGTCCATCACAAAATTATATGAAACGTGGTTTGAATTATTCTTTCACTTATTCACTTATTCTTATATTTCATTGCAACCCAAACAAATGGCCGTTTTGTGGAAAGCGTGTTCCGCCTCTACACTAGACTGCGTCATACCAAAGACCTGAAAATAAGTATTTGATGTTTTCCCCCCAAAGAACGTGATATTTATGAGTCAGATCAAAAACATCCGGTCAACTCAGTGCCAGTATATTATACGTGGGTAGGATGATAAATTTTAATGGATTGTTACCTTTAAGGTAGCTCATATTATTACACTGTGTTATGTTCAGTCTTATTTAGTTTGTGAGCGTCATTGTTACCAACTCTATTCAACATGATTTAAGCAATCGCATGACATCCGAGTATGAACGCTCACAAAAGGGAAATCGTTATTTTTTTTTTTCAGGAGATAATTTCTGATTCATTTTATTGGATGTTATTTCAACTGATTTTTCAAATGTGTACACTCAGCATTTCACTCAAGAACTGAATGAAGCACACATAACGTTATGTTAAAGGTTTTTAAAAAGACCAGTGTTTTGAAATTTTACTTTTTTTATCTGCAGAAATCTGTGGAAGGGTTCGGCAGAGTCCGCCCTTCAATTGGGGGAAAAAGAGAACATGTAGAATTTCACCAACTCTGCTTTATCTTCAGAGATATTATTAACTCAAATATAAAGTTCGTAAATTCACAGTTTACAGTATGCATAATTTACATATACCTAGTGTGCAAAGAAAAATCCTAGTATATGCAAATATGTAAATCAAATTATTAAGGAGTGCTTCTTTTTACTCTTCGCAGTCATTGAAACTCGTAGATCCTTGATGAACATTGTTGTTGGGGTGTTTTTTTTCTTGTGACTTCAGCATAAAAAAAATACAAGCTAGAGATACAAACATAACTCTATATCAATAACAATAGTGTGTTCTATCCTAAAAATATGCTAAATATTCAATATTTACAGAAACAACAGAATTATTTAGCAAATTTGAGGCCCCAGGGGCATAAAACAGAGAAAAATCCTTAAGCCCTGGGTCATAAAACAGATAATTTAACATGTAAAGGCTAGGATTTTATAATTATAAAGGTCATTTGTATAGAAAACAAAATAATTGCTTTGAAGTTATGCAGAAAACAGATTTTAGCCTTCATTTCCATAAAACTGTTAATGAATTTATATACAAACTGATAACTTCATACATACAACTTTTTGCAAATATGTCTTTTTTTAAACACTTCTAGTTCATAGATTAGCCAAATTATGTTAGACATAATATGATATTATTGTGACAAAATTTTTAAACTGGCCATTTGGCAGAAATTATGATTTTTTTTAGATAAATGGGCATACAGTAAGATGTGGACTGGAGACACAGGCAGGCAGGATTAAATGTACTGTAAAAACAAGTTGGAGTACATGTAGTGATTTCTTTTAGTCTATGATTCTGATAAACAAGTATTGTTATGAGAAAAAGTGTTATTCAAGATTATTCTATTTAAATAAATGTTAGTATAGGTTGCACTCATCTTCGCTAGCCAAGGGTTACGATCCCCTTCCCTCCTCTCCACCCTTGGCAGATTAAGCCAACATTTGTGATAACAATGTTGCGCCATCTATCGGTAGATTAAACTCTTCAATTTGGAGATAAAAACACAGTAGCGTCTAGATTCTACACACTTGGTAAAGCAGGAAACGAAATTATACGTTGACATTCATGCATTTGTGCAAGAAACATACACAGGAACTTCTATTAGTTGATTAAAAACATTCAAATTGTCACTAAATATAGTCGTATGTTTAGGGATGTAAAGACTTGTTGCACAATAAGCATGTGGCAATTGTTTACATACACTTTCTACATTTACACGTGATCATGTTATAGGCGCAAATTGATTGGATGCAGCGAGTTTCGACTGCAACCAATGAAAATCATTACCTTGTGTCTCCGAAATTCTATCTCAATCCGCCAAGGATGGAGAGGAGGGAAGTGGATCGTAACCCTTGGCTAGCGAAGATGAGGTTGCACTTTGTACCAGGTTTTAATCCACCATTTTCTACATAAGGAAATGCCTATACCAAGTCAGGAATATGACTGTTGTTTTCCATTCGTTTGATGTGTTTGAGCTTTTAATTTTGCCATTTGATAAGGGACTTTCCGTATTGAATTTTTCTTGGAGTTCGGTATTTTTGTTATTTTTACTTCTTTGTAAATACAGCTATTTCACAAACAATATAAATATAAGGAGATGAGGTATGATTGCCAGTGAGACAACGCCTCTTTTAGGGAGATAAATAATTTTCATAGATATTTTATTTTGATTACCAACTGGTTCCTAGATATGATCTCTATGTTTCATATCGTTGATACATAACTTGAGAATGTTACCAGTATAAATGCACATGGATAGCGGCCAAATTGAATTCTGAGGAAGACCCAAAGTAAAGGGAGGGGTAGTACATAATTTTAGTATAAGTTAACTCTTAGAAGTCGAGGCATTTAAATGTTGAAAATATACCGCACAGCCCTATGTTTTGACCTTTGAAAAAAATAGTAGTGCATATGAACTTTCCATTTAAGAAAATATTTTTGTACGAAACTTTATAGTCTTAGTCGTAAAAGGAGTTCCTAAAGGACATTGCATTGTCTTTATTATTTACAGAAGTGCAACTTTCACTAAATCAAAAAAAAAAAACTTTCTGCCATTGATCTTATATTGCATATATCTTGGTACATGTATTATTCCCTATCATATACTGTAAAGTGCTTGGTTCTTAATTGTTTAATATAAACGTTATTGCCTTACTCAACGTAAAGCATTTGATTGTTTCGTCGGTGCATCTTGCGATAAAAAAACAAGGTTGAATGCTTGTCGGAAAATGTTTAATTCCCAATTCAGAAATAAACTTATAAAATTGTATATTCTTTTGTTTAACTGCAGAAGAATGTGAACAGAATACTAATTTGAAGCGATTGCTCAGGGAATTGTATTTGTTATATATGTCACTGTCGTTTTCAAGCTTACTTACTAATTATTTTCATTGACAAAAGTAGATATAATCAGCCAAACAATAACACAGTAGCTTAGTTTTTATTTAAGGAATGACTTATATTTTTTCTGTCTACGAAGAAATAACATCAAAAATGTGGTGCACACTGAATAACTCGCGTAGCTGGTTATTTTAAGTGTCCACCACATTTTTTTGTTATTTTAGAGTAGACAGAAAAAATATTACAGTCATTCCTTATAATTTAATTATAAAAAGGAGTAAATCATGATCAATTAAAACGTTGATGACGTCACGGTCACATGATTATGTCTATGAGCTGATAGACAAAACACTTTCAGCCAATCAGAAGACGTGTTTTATCCAAAGTTAAATTATTCATAAATATTGTAGTAAACGTTCCGTCAAGTAAAAAAAAGTACAAATGTTAAAAATACACATGCATTTGTTTCTCTACTTTTACAGATTCGCATTGTTATTGTTACAATTTATTTATAATATTGAAACAGAGATCAATTTTATTTTATCTGAGTTATTTAGTCTGCAAAAGTCAATGGTATGAATGTAGAATATATTTCTCTTGTGTAACAGTTTTATATCATATACACGTACATGAATTACTCATATCTAAAATCTTAATATTGTAATTTTTGCATGCATATAAATTCATACTACTTTCCACAAATGAAATGGGAATCGGTCTTTTTGTCTTTGTGTATTCAAATGAAATTACTTTTTCTAGTTGACACTTTGTAATGCTGATCGAATTTGTACCTTTGATTCAAAGCTTTCTGATGACGGCTATACTTACAACACGTTGTTCATTCATAGTTTTCTGATGAAGACTATACTTACAACACGTTGTTCATTCATATCTTTCTGATGACGGCTATACTTGCAAGACGTTTTCATTCATATCTTTCTGATGAAGGTTATACTTACAACACGTTGTTCATTCATAGCTGTCTGATGAAGGCTATACTTACAACACGTTGTTCATTCATAGCTTTCTAAAGAAGACTATACTTACAACACGTTTTCATTCATATCTTTCTGATGAAGGTTATACTTACAGCACGGTGTTCATTCAGAGCTTTCTGATGAAGGCTATACTTACAACACGATGTTCATTTATAGCTTTCTGACGAAGGTTATACTTACACCACGTTGTTCATTCATAGCTTTCTGATGAAGGCTATACTTACAACACGTTGTTCATTCATAGCTTTCTGATGAAGGCTATACTTACAACACGTTGTTCATTCATAGCAGTCATAGACGTATTTACACTTGTATGCAAATTTGTCCGCCATTACTGAAAATCACACAAGTTTCCGTAAAATTTGAAATCACAATTTAAAAAAATTGACCTCCTTATTAAAAGGTGATTGTTGCTTGACGTCAGAAGGTTCTTCGGAGCAGATCTAAGGTCATTCGGAGACAAAATTAAGCTAAAAACCAAAAGTGTAAATACGTTTATTGCAAACTGGGTTTACTGAATATGTCGGATTCCCGATTCTGATATTTTGACTGAGGGAGGATGCAAATGGCAGGACCTTAAGTTGTGTACCTTTTTATTTACTTAACAGTGTTCTCTTCTTTTTTTGTCTTCGCGCTATGATGTTTCTTTTGGTCTAATAATTTTTTACGTGATCCGGTCGGGTATTTATGTATCACGTTATCAGATATAGCGATGATGTTCTGTCACACTATTATCCTCGTTTCAATGAGTGCCTACATCTCATATATTCTAGTGAACTTGAAATTGAGGATACTACCGGAAGTAGAAGGTCTGCACCATCTGTTGATCTTGTCACCGATATGGACACAGATGTATGACTTCAAACTAGAATCCTATCACAGACGTGATGATTTCAACTTTCTAATTGTCAAATTCCGATTTCTCAGCAGTAAGATAACCTCTACTCAATCGTATTGAGTTTACATACCGAAGTTAATACGTTAAGCTCGTACCTATTCCCACAGTACGGACTTTATTAACAAGGATGAGCTGCTTACACAAAAATTACTCTGACAGATTTATGAGCAAAAACAACTGAAATCGATATTACGTAAGTTTTACAGTCACTATTACGATTGGCTGGCCGATACGAGGTGTCGGTATCTCAACTCACTAGCGACTGTTTACGCGGTCTTAGATCATTAGATACCAGTTAAGCCGCCTGATCTGCAATTTGACCGATTGATTCCTATTGTGTGGTTCTATTCGGACGTATGAGGTTTTTTTTAATGTTGTTTTTATTTTGTATACCTTTGTATTTATAATGTATTTAATTTGTACTTTATCGAGAAATATAATTATTCTTCAGTATCATATTGGATTTGTGTTCTAAAGGACTGAAGTACAAATAACTGAAGATCAGTTTCAAGATTGTAATTTACATCTCCCTTGGGTGAAAATGACATATATTTGTAATTATGTTATCATGTGCATGTTTCCATGATGCTATTTATCCTCTTGAGATAAATAACTTGGTACTGGTGCACTGAAAATTTATAAAGTGTTCTATTAATCTAAAAGTCCATCACAGAAATATATGAAACGTGGTTTGAATTATTCATTCACTTATTCACTTATTCTTATTTTATTTCAACCCAAACAAATGGTCGTTTTGTTGAAAACGTGCTCGCCTCTACACTAGACTGCGTCATACCAAAGACCTGAATAGTTATTTGATGTTTTTCCCCAAATAACGTGATATTTATGAGTCAGATCAAAAACATCCGGTCAACTCAGTGCCAGTATATTATACGTGGGTAGGATGATAAATTTTAATGGATTGTTACCTTTAAGGTAGCTTATATTATTCCACTGTGTTATGTTCAGTCTTATTTAGTTTGTGAGCGTCATTGTTACCAACTCTATTCAACATGAATTAAGCTATCGCATGACTTCCGAGTATGAACGATCACAAAAGGGAAATCGTTATAATTATTTTTTTTTTCTGGAGATAATTTCTGATTCATTTTATTGGATGTTATTTCAACTGATTTTTCAAATGTGTACACTCAGCATTTCACTCATGAACTGAATGAAGCACACAAAACGTTATGTTAAAGGTTTTTAAAGGAACCAGTGTTTTGAAATTTTACTTTTTTTATCTGCACAAATCTGAAATATTAAATAAAAAATATTTCATGAAGAGAAAATCCTGGGCCTAAAATATGATGACTCAGCGTAAATTCACAGTTTACAGTATGAATAATTTACATAAACCTAGTGTGCAAAGAAAATTCATAATATATGCAAATATGTAATTCAAATCATTAAGGAGTGCTTCTATTAACTCTTCTCAGTCATTGAAACTCTTAGATCCTTGATGAACATTGTTGTTGGGGTGTTTTTGTCCTGTCGAAAACCTATAAGTAAGCCGTAACACCTGACTGTGCTTTCTTGTGACTGCAGCATAAAAAAAATACAAGCTAGAGATACAAAAATAACTCTATAACAATAACAATAGTGTGTTCTATCCTAAAACTATGCTAAATATTCAATATTTACAGAAACAACAGAATTATTTAGCAAATTTAAGGCCCAGGGGCAAAAAACAGAGAAAAATCCCTAAGCCCTTGGTCATAAAACAGATAATTTAACATGTAAAGGCTAGGATTTTATTATTATAAAGGTCATTTGTATAGAAAACAAAATAATTGCTTTGAAGTTATGCAGAAAACAGATTTTAGCCTTCATTTCTATAAAACTGTTAAAGAATTTATATATACAAACTGATAACTTCATACATACAACTTTTTGCAAATATGTCTTTTTTTAAACACTTCTAGTTCATAGATTAGCCAAATTATGTTAGACATAATATGATATTATTGTGGCAAAATTTTTAAACTGACCATTTGGCAGAAATTATGAATTTTGATAGATAGCATACAGTAAGATGTGGACTGGAGACACAGCAGGCAGTATTAAATGTACTGTAAAAACAAGTTGGAGTACATGCAGTGATTTCTTTTAGGCTATGATTCTGATAAACAAGTATTGTTATGAGAAAAAGTGTTATTCAAGATTTTTCTATTTAAATAAATGTTAGTATAGGTTGCACTTTGTACCAGGTTTTAATCCACCATTTTCTACATAAGGAAATGCCTATACCAAGTCAGGAATATGACAGTTGTTTTTTTTTTCCATTCGTTTGACGTGTTTGAGCTTTTAATTTTACCATTTGATAAGGGACTTTCCGTTTTGAATTTTTCTTGGAGTTCGGTATTTTTGTTATTTTTACTTTTTTGTACGATACAGCTATTTCACAAACAATATAAATATAAGGAGATGAGGTATGATTGCGAATGAGACAACGCCTCTTTTAGGGAGATAAATAATATTCATAGATATTTTATTTTGATTACCAACTGGTTCCTAGATATGATCTCTATGTTTCATATCGTAGAGACGCAACTTGGGAATGTTACCAGTATAAGTGCACATGGATAGCGGCCAAATTGAATTCTGAGGAAGACCCAAAGTAAAGGGAGGGATAGTACATAATTTTAGTATAAGTTTAAACTCTTAGAAGTCGAGGCAATTAAATGTTGAAAATATACCGCACAGCCCTATAAAAAAATAGTAGTGCATATGAACTTTCCATTCAAGAAAATATTTTTGTACGAAACTTTATAGTTTTAGTCGTAAAAGGAGTTCCTAAAGGACATTGCATTGTCTTTATTATTTACAGAAGTGCAACTTTCACTAAATAAAAAAAAAATAACTTTCTGCCATTGATCTTATATTGCATATATCTTGGTACATGTATTATTCCCTATTATATACTGTAAAGTGCTTGGTTCTTAATTGTTTAATATAAACGTTATTTGCCTTACTCAACGTAAAGCATTTGATTGTTTCGTCGGCGCATCTTGCGATAAAAAAACAAGGTTGAATGCTTGTCGGAAAATGTTTAATTCCCAATTCAGAAATAAACTTATAAAATTGTATATTCTTTTGTTTAACGGCAGAAGAGTGTGAACAGAATACTAATTTGAAGCGATTGCTCAGGGAATTGTATTTGTTATATATGTCATTGTCGTTTTCAAGCTTACTTACTAATTATTTTCATTGACAAAAGTAAATATAATCAGCCAAACAATAACACAGTAGCTTAGTGTTTATTTAAGGAATGACTAATATTTTTTCTGTCTATGAAGAAATAACATCAAAAATGTGGTGCACACTGAATAACTCGCGTAGCTGGTTATTTAAAGTGTCCACCACATTTTTTGGTTATTTCGAGTAGACAGAAAAAATATTACAGTCATTCCTTATAATTTAATTATAAAAAGGAGTAAATCATGATCAATAAATACGTTGATGACGTCACGGTCACATGATTATGTCTATGAGCTGATAGACAAAACACTTTCAGCCAATCAGAAGACGTGTTACATCCAAAGTTAAAATATTCATAAATATTGTAGTAAACGTTCCGTCAAGTAAAAAAAAAGTAAAAATGTTAAAATTACACATGCATTTGTTTCTCTACTTTTACAGATTCATATTGTTATTGTTACAATTTATTTATAATATTGAAACAGAGATCAATTTTATTTTATCTGAGTTATTTAGTTTGCAGAAGTCAATGGTATGAATGTAGAATATATTTCTCTTGTTTAACAGTTTTATATCATATACACGTACATGAATTACTCATATCTAAAATCTTAATATTGTAATTTTTGCATGCATATAAATTCATACTACTTTTCCACAAATGAAATGGGAATCGGTGTTTATGTCTTTGTGTATTCAAATGAAATTACTTTTTCTAGTTGACACTTTGTAATCCTGATCGAATTTGTGCCTTTGATTCAAAGCTTTCTGATGACGGCTATACTTACAACACGTTGTTCATTCATAGCTTTCTAAAGAAGACTATACTTACAACACGTTTTCATTCATATCTTTCTGATGAAGGTTATACTTACAACACGTTGTTCATTCATAGCTTTCTGATGAAGGCTATACTTACAACACGTTGTTCATTCATAGCTTTCTAAAGAAGACTATACTCAGTCTTACAACACGTTTTCATTCATATCTTTCTGATGAAGGTTATACTTACAACACGTTGTTCATTCATAGCTTTCTGATGAAGGCTAAACTTACAACACGTTGTGTATTCAAAGCTTTCAGATGAAGGCTATACTTACAACACGTTTTGTGGACACAGAAACCAGTATCACACAGCTCTAGTTTTGCAAATTTCACTCGGGTTTGGCAGTTGAATGTATGTGTTCTAGAATTTGTTTTTCTAACAGACTGAATATTAATAAAGGTTAAAGTTCAATAACACATACATTGATAAAAAACGAATATCAAGCAGTCTGTTCTGACGGATTTGTTTTATTAAGTAATGATTGTCCGTAATATCAATATTTTATTTTTGTAAAGCAATTAACTGTTGTAAACTAATCATCATATAAACTATGATAGGATACACCAAAAGTTCATTTGTATTTAAGATTCGAGATTCAAAATTCAGAATCCAATGTCGCCAATGATAAAAAAAACTTGTCATTGCATTGTTTTATATTTTTTTTGGTGGACAGTTGTTTCATTGGCAATCATACCTCATCTCCTTATTTTTTTATTGTCAGTTGTGCAATGGTAAAGACCGTTTATATATTTGTTTTTTTTATATATATTTGATTATACCAAAAGGATTAAAACTCATGAGTCGAAAATAAACCGACAACGCCATGGCAAGAAAAAAAAAGACATACCACAGTATACAAAACACAAAATAGAAAAATAAAGATTGAACAACACGAACCCCAAATAAGACAAACAACAGTTTTCAAAACAAAAATAAAGACTGAACAACACGAACCCCACCAAAAACTGGGGATGATCTCAGGTGCTCCGGAAGGGTAAGCAGACCAAGGGAAATCAATTTACTTTTGGCAAGAGAGAAATGATGAGAAATTTATCAACATTTTACGTACAAACCAGCCGGCAAGTAACTGAAAATACTCGGTATATGTATGACGAGGTATACAATGATCTTGTAATATTAAAACCCAGCAAGTAATTCTTGAAAATATTGATTCCATTATTTATTTGACAATTTAACAGAGTAATTGTTTAAACTATATAACACAAAGACACAAAGTGCAAGGTCTTCCGTATAACAAACAATCATGTGTTATTCAGATACAACCAATGCATCACATCAATGAGGAAGTTATGACCGATACAACCAATGGGTCACATCAGTTAGGAAGTTATGATCAATACAACCAATGGGTCACATCAGTGAGGAAGTTATGATCGATACAACCAATGGGTTACATCAGTAAGGAAGTTATTCCGATACAAACAATGATCAGTTAGGACTTTATTCCGTTAGAACCAATGCAGCACATCAGTGAGGAAGTTATGATCAAAATAACCAATGGGTCATATCAGTGAGGAAGTTATGATCGATACAACCAATGGGTCACATCAGTAAGGAAGTTATTCCGATACAAACAATGATCAGTTAGGATTTAATTTCGATACAACCAATGCATCACATCAGTGAGGAAGTTATGATCGATACAACCAATGCATCACATCAGTGAGGAAGTTATGATCAATACAACCAATGGGTCACATCAGTGAGGAAGTTATGATCGATACAACCAATGGGTCACATCAGTAAGGAAGTTATTCCGATACATACAATGATCAGTTAGGATTTTATTCCGATACAACCAATGCATCACATCAGTGAGGAAGTTATGATCAATACAACCAATGGGTCGCATCAGTGAGGAAGTTATTCCGAAACAAACAATGATCAGTTAGGATTTTATTCCGATACAACCAATGCATCACATCAGTGAGGAAGTTATGACCGATACAGCCAATACATCACATCAGTGAGTGAGGAAGTTATTCTGATACAGCCAATGCATCACATCAGTGAGGAAGTAATGACCGATACAACCAATGCATCACATCAGTTAGGACTTTATTCCGATACAACCAATGCATCACATCAGTGCAGTGATGAAGTTATGACCGATACAATGAATACATCACATCAGTTAGGACTTTATTCTGATACAACCAACGCATCATATCAGTCAGGAATTTATGATCGATACAACCAATGCATCACATCAGTGATGAAGTTATGATCGATACGACCAATGCATCACATCAGTGAGGAAGTTATGATCGATACAACCAATGGGTCACATCAGTGAGGAAGTTATTCCGATACAACCAATGCATCATATCTGTCAGGAAGTTATGATCGATACGACCAATACATCACATCAGTGAGGAAGTAATGACCGATACAATCAATTGGTCACATCAGTGAGGAAGTCATGACCAATACAACCAACGCATCACACCAGACAGGAAGCTATTCAGATACAACCAATGCGTCACATCAGTGAGGAAATTATGACCAAAACAACCAATACATCACATCAGTGAGGAAGTTATGATCGATACAACCAATGCATCACATCAGTGAGGAAGTAATGACCGATACAACCAATGCATCACATCATTGAGGAAGTAAAGATCGATGCAACCAATGCATCACATCAGTGAGGAAGTTATGACCGATACAGCCAATACATCACATCAGTGAGTGAGGAAGTTATTCCGAATCAGCCAATGTATCACATCAGTGAGGAAGTAATGACCGATACAACCAATGCATCACATCAGTTAGAACTTTATTCCGATACAACCAATGCATCACATCAGTGCAGTGATGAAGTTATGACCGATACAATGAATACATCACATCAGTTAGGACTTTATTCCGATACAACCAATGCACCATATCAGTCAGGAAGTTATGATCGATACGACCAATACATTACATCAGTGAGGAAGTTATGACCGATACAACCAATGCATCACACCAGTGAGGAAGTTATGACCGTTACAAACAATGCATCACATCAGTGCAGTGAGGAATTTATGACCGATACAACCAATACATCATATCAGTTAGGTCTTTATTTTGATACAACCAATGCATCATATCAGTCAGGAAGTTATGATCGATACAACAAATGCATCACATCAGTGAGGAAGTTATGACCGATACAACCAATGGGTCACATCAGTTAGGATTTTTTTCCGATACAACCAATGTGTCACATCAGTAAGGAAGTTATTCCGATACTACCAATGCATCACATCAGTGAGAAAGTTATTCCGATACAACCGATGCACCACATCAGTCAGGAAGTTATGATTGATACAATCAATGCATCCCATTAGTGAGGAAGTTATGATCGATACGAAACGTGCCAGACCTTAACAAAAAGATTTCCAGAAGCACAGGACTATAAAACTTCCAACAATCTTGTGCTGTTTTCATTTTCAAAGAGCGATATATATATTTAACCATGGGCATATGGAAACAACGTTTTTGAATGGTGTCCGTGTTATCTAAAGATGTTTGGTGTAAAAAGAACATAACGGAGGACAACGAATTAATATGGGTTCGGTTGAACTAGTTTTCTTAGAAATTTACCAAATTTATTTCAATTAGCGGAACACCAAAAGATCTTAAAAGAAAAGATTTACGTAAAGTGAATATCTGTCCTGTAAAAACACTAAATCTCCAATACCGCTATTGTAGACGAGCTTAAAATTTTCCAACATCTAGCAAAATCTCCACTCAAATCGGGATAAACGTGAGGCGTATTAAAGTAAAGTGAAAATATGAACCCGTTTTGAAAAATTCGGGACTTGTCGAGTATGTGTAAAGATTTAATGTCATGAATTAATAACACAATATCCGTTCTTTCACATGAATTTTTTGATATTATTAGTGGAATTTTGATTAGATTTTACAAATCTTTGTTCTAAATAGTTAATATACTATATAATAAAATATTAATTTTCGCGAACCATTTAGGTCACAGAAATTCCAAAAAATGGCATCAGTAAGGAGAGTTGTACAAATGATGTGAATACACAGAACCCGGATCCAAATTATCTTTTACTAAAAGTATTCATCATTTTCTGTTTTGTATGTACTAACAACATTTCATTTTTCTACAATTTCGATTAAAATATTATAAAACCTGCAGTTCAATAGGTCACATGCCCCAAATAAACATTCCCCGATTGGTCGAACTACTGTGGCCTCGGTGTAAAGCAACGCAAGCCTCGATGTAAAGATCACGCTTCCAAAAATAGAGGTATGTCCCAACTTAACATTCCCCGATTGGTTGAATTGCTGCTCGATGTAAAGCAACGGAAGCCTTGATGCAATGAAGAAAAGGGGTTGATAGGATAAACGTAATCGTTATAAATTTTAACTTCATGGTTCTTATGCAAGCTAATTTAATAAACAATGATTTTATACAGTTGTGTTATTGTTTTCACCTTACATAGGGCAGAGACATATAAACGCATGTGTATATATGTCTCTGCATAGGGCTTTATTTCTGATCTTATTTCTGTGTACACAATTCTGAATCTACATATTTCACCTATATCAATATTAGGTAATCCGTTTGGACGATTCCATATACTATTATGTTTTAGGGTTTTTTAGCTTCAGTGTCGAGTTGGTGTATAGTATTGAGGGCTATCTGCGAGAAATAAATCTTTTTTTCTGATATATTAACTAAATTCAAAACCAATATAAAAACAGTTAACACATATATTTTATGTAACTGAGTAAATTGATCGGAATGTGAATGATACATAAACCTAAAATTCGTTTTGGTCTATCCCAGTGATGACATTTGCGCGGGAATTTAGTCCATTGACATCGTAATATAATTTACTTTGGATTATAATTATCTTTAGATGTAATGTTACAGGATTTTATGTGAAATCATTTGTCTCTTCTTTTATAGTACACGAGTTTGACGTCAGGTTTGTACACATGGAGTCTCTAGTCTAAAAAAAGCCAGTGACAGAACGATAAACAGATATTGAGATAAGCAACTGTCTAGGGCCAAGTAAGGGAGGTGAAAAAGCCAATATTACGCAGAACGATAAACAGTTACATAGACGGATCCAGGGGGTGGGGAAAATTTGGTTGATTTTATAGGGAAGCAGGGGCGGATCCAGCCATTTTATAAAAGGGGGGTTCCCAATTCAGGACAATGGGTGTGGGGGTTGTGTTCCAACTATGTGTCCCCATTCAAATGCATTGATCGTCCAAAAAAAGGGGGGTTTCAACCCTCGGAACCCTCCCCCGGATCCGCCACTGGGGAAGCATGACGGGAGTGGGCAACCCTTAGGTCAGTCAGCGGCCACCCCCTTTTACGAAAAGTTGTGGATCCGCCACTGAGATTTATATAAGCAGGTTTTCTTTGTGTAGATACCTTAAAATATCACCAACTGTGACTGAGTACACAATTTGATTCATTTTAGCTCATTAGCTGGGCTCACTTGCTAAAAAGGTTCATTGCGGGCCTGCTCACTGGCTAACATTTTACGATATTCATGACTCATGTAGAAAAGCCGATAATCTATACATGTGTGTGAGGAGTAGTTATCAAGCTTCCTTTCGTCTGTAAAAACTGTCTCAGGCCAAGTTAGGGAGGTGAAAAAGCCAGTAATAGAACGATAAACAGATGATCAGGTTTTCTTCATATAGATCCCTTAAAATATCCCCCACTGAGGACACAATTTGATTCATTTTAGCTCATTACCTGCGCTCACTCACCATAATAGGTTCATTACGCTTACTGGCTAATATGTGTAGAAAAGCTGATAACCTATACATACATGTACATGTATATGGTCAGATCATATGTTTTCGTTCGTCATATGAATTTGTACTATGCATGCCTTTTCAATGGAAATTGTGACGACAGTATGCATTCTTAATAGCACGAAAAATGATGAGAAGAGGATACATGTGTCAACCAAAATTTTTCAGCAACGTTAATATGTGAGGACACCCTATCAAGATCTATCAAGCTTGTGTTCATGTTGCGTTAAAACTGTTTTAGGAAGGTGAAAAATACCAACAACATAACAATAAATAGATAATCGATATTGTAAAATATCAATGTGTTGAAAAGCCAATGATCTACATATATACTTAAATATGTCAACCATAAAATAAAACTGATTTAATTTACACCACAACTGTTGAAAAAACCTTTATGTTTATATAACTTATCTCATTCTAGTCCATTCAACTGACAGAATCGGTGTACATTTCATGAACTCTTTAATAACAAGAATCATCATGGACTATTCTTTATAGCAATATCTGTTAGCCATTTAGGGGTCTTTTGCATTTGAAGTTTAGTTTTAGTGGGTTTATTTTGCGAAAAAGAACTCAATTTCCAGATCAAAGTTAACATTTTCTATATATTTTGCTGTGTCAAAATGACCTAATAAATATAAAGAACAGTACCCATATAGACCAAAAAATGGTATATCACATTCTACACATGACATTTTAGCAGGAAAGACTGCCATTGGAGTATATAACTTTTAACCTGTGTATATATAATTAAAATACGATAATAAAATTCATGTCTTTTTCAGGACCTCTGATCCAACCATGTAGTATGGCATGTTTGTGAGATATGGTTTTGGTGGATAGGATGTTCATGAAGGACCTGTAGTACAAAGTATATCACTGGATTGAGCTCTTTGTCTAAGTGTATTATTAAAGTGCTTTGCTTTGAGCTCAGTTCATTGTTATGCAATTCATTCTTTGTGAAATAAAGATTTGACAGACAACTCTCATGTACAAGGATTTGTCAGGGTAGTATCCATTCTATGTACAATGTAAGTAATAAGGAGATAAAAGCATTTTATTATGATTTGAACCAAACATTTTTTGTCCATTAACCAAATTTAAAAAAAAGAACAAATTTACCCGACAATGCTACACTCGCTACTAGCAATATGATGCTAGGTTGTTTTAATACATCTGTACTGCCTACTGATGACTCGGTCCTGAGTGTAAATGGTCATTCAGTATGTTAAAAAAAAAGGGCAAAATTTATAAGGCCTATCTAGCCTAATTGATTTCTAAAACTATATTTCATTGTACATGTTCAACATTTTTCATTCATTTGTTTATTTTTTAATTTGTGTGAATTAACATTGTTACAGTAAATGTTAATTACTACACTTTTATACCACAACAAATACTGTATTGGTATCATTTATATTTGTATCCATATAACAAAACAAATTGAAAAGAGAATAATTTTGCAATACCTTTTTCATATTGAATACTATAACTTTTTTGATATTTAGACATATTAAGTAGATTTTCATAATACCCACTTGACATGCTTGAAATTCTATCAGATTACTTTTGGAGCAGTTATGAGTCTTTGAAGCATGCTCACAAAGGTTTTTTTGTTGATATCATTTTCATATTGGTCAAAACTTTTTTTTGCTTCTGCCAGCTTTGGAGGAGATGTTATCAAAGAATTGATAAAAAACAACACAGAAGTTTACTTTCTAGCTCTTCTAGCCCCTAAGCATCATGTCAGGCATTGTCATTACTAAAAACCAATAAATGTCTTCTAATCTGAGAAACAATTTCGACATTTTAACAAAATATTTTACTAATGATACTTAAAATCCACCACAAAGTAATATAAATAGAACCATACAAATATTGAGCAAATACATATAAAAAAGATGTGGTATGATTGCCAATGAGACAATTCTCCACAACAGACCAAAATGACACAGAAATTAACAACTACGGGTCACCGTAAAGCCTTCAACAATGAGCAAAGCCCATAACACATAGTCATTTATGTTATTTATGTACACAAAATAAACGAAAAACAAATATTATGTAACACATAGACAAACGACAACCACTGAATTACAGCCTCCTGATATCATGTTCTCAGATATCATCTCCCATTTAAAAAAAAATCACATGAAAAAACGAACCTATTATGTGTTGCTCTCCTAGCTACAAAATGTATCCAAAATCAAAGATGTGGAAAATATTCTATCATAATCATTTGGTAATTAATGCAATTAGTGTCTATTCCATGCCCGTCTTGAACATAAAATCTAAATATTAAATAAACAACACTCCTCATGCTCAGGTTGGTTGTCATCGTGCCATACAGTTGATAACAACATGTAGGAAAAACATAGAACTCCTTTTGTCATATAAAACACTGTCAAACATCCAAACATACTATCCACATTCATCTGTGTCCACACTTGTATGAATAAAATATAACTTGGAAATTGTATTGAGAAAGATATTATTTCTAAATCACATTTAAAAGATTGAGAAGGATAGAGATAAATGTAGGTCATTGTCAAGATTGCAATTTACACCTCCCTCGTGTGAAAATATTTGTATTTGTGCGAACATTTAAGACATAATTGCAATTGTGTCACCATAATTTTCCATGATGCTAGTCCTCTTGGGATACATACCTTAGTAATGTTGCACAGATAACTGAGCAAGGGATCGATTAATTTTAATTAATATATGAAATGTTGATTGAATTATTATTATTTTTCTTGTGGTAGCGTGCTCGCCTCAATTATAGGATATTATGTGCTCGGTACTAGACTACATCAGACCAAAGAATTTGAAGTGTCTTCACCAAGTAGATGGTATATATGAGCCAAAGTAAATACAGCTGATCAACTCAGAGTCAGTAATGATATACCTGTTACCTTTTGAAATGTATTGAGCTAGCTCTCTGGAAATCTGACTTATAGAATTCCAATGTGTTATAAAATACTAAAAAGTAATTTAGGGCAAAGGGACATTAATGCTTTCTTATTAGGGAGGTTTGGTGAGACATTAAATATCATAGCTGGTAGCAACCAGGCAATGTTTCTTTGGTTTCTAAGACTGTTTATGACATCTGTACACTAAATCCGTTGGATGTGTACTGCATGAGTGATACTTTTATTCTGTGAAAACATATCGTATTAGTTTTAATTAGAATTAGTTGTAATTGGCTTTGAACTAGCTTTCAGTAAATGTGAGAACTCTTATATAGGTGCTTTGCATCTATTGTTTTATGTTAGTTACTTATAATAACGATCGTGAGAGTTATGTCATTTTCACCTGATCTTATGCTGTTACACAACTGTCACAGGATAGTTCGAGGGTTGAGGGCTCACACACATTTTTAAACCCGCCACTTCTTTGTGTGCATGTTCCAAGTCAGGAGTCTGTAGCTCGGTGTTTGTCTTTTGTTCATGTCGGTCATATTTGTTTTTCGTAAAATTTTGTGTGATAAAAAAAAAATAGGCCATTAGTTTTCTAGTGGATTGTTTTACATTGTTCATGTCGGGGTCTTTAATAGTCAACTAAATGGTATGGGATTTCCTAATTTTTAAGGCCGTATGGTTGCCTTCAATTGCTTATATTCCCTCCATTTGAATTATTCGTATTGTAATTGTTATAATTATATAATTTAATTTTGGCTGAAAACGTTTTATCTATCAGCTCATAGACATAATTTTGTCATGTGACCGTGACGTCATCAACGTTTTTTCATGATTTACTCCTTAAAAATTTAATTATAAGGAATAACACAATAATATTTTTTCTGTCTATTCGAAATAACCTTAAAAATGCTACGCGGGCTATTCAATGTGCACCACATTTTTTATGTTATTTCTTCATAGACAGAAAACATATTATAAGTCATTCCTTAAAGAAAAACGAAGGACATGGGGTATGACACAAAATCAGTACATGCACAACAAAAAACACTTAAAAAGCAAAGGAACAGCGCTTTTATTGCTGTTCTGCATCTTAAAGTCAACGTTAGGCCGTCAACACGGAACACACACAAAATAAAACTCACTTCACTGCAAGTTTAAGACGGCCCCAAGCACCGGTTTGAGCGGATTATTTAATGAATATTTAACTTTGAAACCGAGATATAAAAATGACTTTATCTCGGTTACTTAATTTGCTTAAGTCAAGGGTATGAATGTGTAGTCTATCTCTCTTGTGTAACAATTCTATTTCATATACGAGATTAAAAAATATTTGAAATATCGACTGTGAAATTATCATGCATAACACTTCATTATGCAATTCCTAAAAGGCCATGTAAATCAGTATTCAGATCTTGGTTAAAAGGGTATTAAACAGTTAAACAGCTTATCTTTTATGTATCACAATGTAATCCAGCACCCCGACATGCGATGCTGGAACAACTTATATCTTTGCAAAAAAAAAAAAAAAAAACTCACCAAAGATGCCAGGCTTATAATTTGAACTAAAACAGGTGGAAAACCAAAATCCAATTCGAAGCTGAAGAGCATTAGAAACCAAAAATTCCAAAAAAAGTAGAACCAAATACGGTCAAAGCTGACTTTGTCTTAAGGTAAGAAAAACGTTAGTTATTCGAATCATTCAACATTTTATAAAAAGTGAATTTACAGAAAATTAACGATCACTGATATTTAAGGTCTGTGGCACCGTTAAAGTCCACAATTAATCTAAAGTCCACAACACCGCTATAGTCCACAAGAAATTTCCGCTAAAGTCCATAACGCCGCTAAAGTCCACAAACTTTCCGCTAAAGTCCACAAAATGACCTTCGCTAAAGTCCACAAGAAAACGCCGTTAAAGTCCACAATAACAAGTTCCGCTAAAGTCCACAAAAAAACACCGTTAAAGTCCACACTTTTTTTTTATTATCAAAAAAGTCAATTTGTTTTTATCCCGTTAGTACAATACAAAGATGGGAAGTTATTTTTTTTTATCAGTTTAATACATGAAAAAAGTACAGTATCTGTAGAAGATTTTGTTCCTTTAATTTGATCTTTAAATTGTATTATGATGATCCTATCAGTGAATAAAACAGGCCAATTTGGACATCATTTCTAAAAAGTTGTCTAGTCATAGTAAATTGGTTAGTTATTACATAATTACTGCATTCTTCAAGTACTGTTTTTTTTTCTTTAAATTCTTCTTATTCTTTGTATATAATAATTACTTTTTGACGTAACTAATGACGTAACTAATGTACACAGCAAACGTATCGGGACAAGAATAAGAATATAGATATTTATTGAATCCTATGGAACGCCAATACTTTCTTGTTACGCCCATTTTCATTATAGGATGTGCATTTACCTTTATATGATGTGCACCTGTCATCATATGATGTGCAAACACCTGTATATGATGTGCAAACATCATAATATGAAGTGCAAATATACTTATATGATGTGCATATATACTTATATGGTGTGCAAATATACTTATATGATGTGCAAATGTACTTATATTATGTGCAAACATTCTTGTATGATGTGCAAACATTCTTATATGATGTGCAAATGTACTTATATTATGTGCAAAGATCCTTATATGATGTGCAAATATACTTATATGATGTGTACATATCATTATATGATGTGTAGTTTCCCTTATATTATGTGCAAACATCTTTATATGATGTGGTTGTGTCATTATATTATGTGCTTGTAATCTTATATGATGTGGTTTGGTTTACTTCATTATATGATGTCGAAACGTCATTATATGATGTGCTTTCATCGTCGTTATGGTCAATGAACATGATTACGATTAGAATGATTACTGTCTACGTCATAACTGATTCCGATCTGCTTCTGCGGAGTAAGTAAACTATTAATCCGGCTCAATCTGTAGCTATCGTTTGGAAAATGGTTGGGATTTAAAAAAAAAAGATAAACCTTGGCATGTTAGTACCTCGTTTTAAGATGTAAAAAATCACATCTGATATTGTTGGAAAATTGTCAAAATATATATGAATTGCAAAGTTTTGTTTTAATCGACGGGTCTACAATAAAAAACATACGGTTAAAGTTATAAAATTTAAGAAATAACTCTTTTATGTCATGCTCTATGCTCATTTTAACAAGGGAAGGCATTATATTTGTCAGTTTCTGTATAACTAACGTTAGCTTTTTTTCTTTAAGAAGTTGATACACAAATTTCTAGTATGTTCATTTATGTAAATTTTGCCTTGCTGATCATTTTAGCTGTTCGAGTTTCTCTTTATATATTCTCAAGATAGACACAAAAGAATGGGCAAAAATCGGACTTTGATAGGGTAATGGCTCATATAAGGGACCAGTCATTTGTAACCCCAAAGGGGGGAATAGGAAGAAATAAAGGGGCATTTGAATTTTATCATTTTTGGAATGGAAAGGTGGCATTCAATTTTATATAGATTTGCATCGGTATAATGTTATGGCGATGTCTTCGTCGTCAGGGCGATGTCTTCGTCGTCAGAAGGCATCAATGTTTACGCCTCGTTCCTCTCGCCTCAATTGTTAAAATCAGAATCCTTAGTTTCAACAATTTCTTTTAACAGAGAATTTTTCATCTGAAGCTAATACTGAAAGGAATTATCTAGTATTCACGCTTCATTTAACTTACAAGAACCGATTCGTCATTATATTGAACGTAACAGTGACGTAATTGTTGTGCTGTTAGATAGCACGAAAGCTTTCGACAGCGTATGGCATGATGCTTTGTTTTATGAACTGCATAAATATGCAGTTACCGGTGATTTATGGCTGCTTATAGATGAAATATACAGTAATATGCGCAGTTCTGTACGATTCAATGAAAGACTAACTCGTTGGTTTAAACTAAAACGCGCGTCTTATCAGTTCTGTTATATTTAGTGTATATATATACAATCTTTTATGCGACATAATTGACTCTAAATGGGGATGCGTTCTTCTAGATATCAGTGTAAGCCCGACGACATTGCGTTACTCTCAACAATAGAAAAAGGAATGCAGCACCTTATTAACATTTGTCAAACTTATAGTGAGAGCTGGGCATTCAATTTTTCTCCGACTAAAAGCAACGTCTTACATTATTCAAAGAAGAACAAGAGATTTCCAAGCAATCTTACTTTATATGATGACATCATACCACTCGTGACGTCTGCCAAACATGTCGGTATTCTTCTGACTGTAAATTTAGATCAATGGACCAGGCATTGAATGCGTGCAGACTGTTGAGAGCTACTACTCTTTCAGTTCTAAATTCTAGAATTCATCCAGTTATGGCTGCTTTATAGATGTCAGGTATAAAACTGACATCTATAAAGCAGCCGAAAAATATAACATGACAGATTATATTGTGAATTTTGCAAATACTGGTTCTTTCCCATCAAAAAAGCTGGTCAGATGTTGTAAATCGGAATATAAAAGTAACTGAAGAAACATGGTGGTTATACCGAATTTCAGGCGATAATGACTTTTATATGTTTAGACATATTCATTCTGCAATCAAACCGCATAAAGCATGGACAATTGCTAAACAGTGCTCATGTTTTCTTATATTAACTTGAAACAGTAACTTAAATCCTTTGTTTTTAAATTTCTGATATATATATTTCATGTACACCAAATCTCTATGATAGAGGATATAAAGTTATATATAGAAAACAACGAAAAATAATGTGTTATGCATTTCAGAACGGAATTTAAAAAAGAAAATATTCTATGCTTTAAATTATATTTTTATCGATTAGTATCGAATATCGATGTGTTGAATGGGTGTCTACCAAAATGTCACAATGAAAGCGTCTTCATTTTTTTGTTGAAAAATTAAGGACAAGTTGTTACACATCTTCAAAACGAGTAAAAACAAGATAACTTTTTTCGAAAAACATCACCATAATGTCAAATTCCTTTGCAAAAGGAACATTTTGATATATATAAACTATAAAGTAAAGAGTTATGTAAAAATCATCAAAATAAAGCGGTCGCATGGTGGTCTACCAAAATGTCACAGCATCGCTAATTTGACGTTCACTAAATATGTACTACAGGCAACGTATGTTTGCGTTATGGTGTTTTTGAAACGTATGTGTTTTACTGAGAGAATACATAAAATATGAATTTATTTTTTAGTTCCCTTCGTTGAAATGTGTTCCTCTTTTCAATATAACAATTTTGTTTTAATAAAACCTGATTTGAGTACATTTCAATGATCGAGACAGCAACTCAACAACAAATATAATACATATTAACTCCATTCCGGAGACCAAAGAGGAAAATTAAATATTATTGCATCATACGTCGTACTTGTATAACATTAATATCTATTAATAGAATATTGATTAGTTTTTGACTTATAATGAATTAACGCAAACTTTGGCACAACAGTGTATGTGCTGTACTATTTCAACACTGTTCCAGGTTAGGGAAGGGTTTGGCGCCAGCAAAGTGTTTAACTTCGCCACATTCTGTATGTGCATGTCCCAAGTCAGGAGCCTGTAACTCGTTTGATGTCGTAGTTTCTGTATAACATATTATTTTCCCGTTTATTGTTATGTAATTATATCAGGCTGTTACTTTTCTCGTTTGAATTGTTTAACCCTTTTTTTTATTATTTCGGGTTCTTTTATAGCTTACTGTTCGGTATCGATTTTGCTCATTGTTGACGGCCGTACGGTGATCTATAATAGTTGTTAAATTCTCCTCTGGTAGAGAATTTTCTCATCGGCAATCATACCACATATTTTTTCTATTAGTTATATAATTTCCTAGGCCTGGTTTGCGAGCGATCTAGGAAGTGTATCTAAAATAATCACTAGGATGTCAACACCAAGGTTGTAAATTCGATGAACCCCGCTCGAAGCAAGGGCGTTCTACTCCAATCCGTATTAACTACTTCTTTATTGTTCCGCACTCTCTTATTTAAAACAACATATTGTTGTCTTATTCATTAAACTCACTTTATTTGAACTTTGTTGGAGAGTTGTCCCATTGGCAATCATACCACATCTCCTTATTTTTATATTAACTGTTTACTTATTCCGTACTGTGTAATGTAAACTATGTATTTGTTTTCGATCAATATCCTTGTACTCATCATGGGTAAGACACAATACAGAACCGCATCCGAGTATAGTTTATTCAATTCATCTTCAACGCATTCTGAAACAAATACATTTTCCTTTTTGAAAACCAAACAAACATGCAAACAAATGAGTGATGAAAATCTGCTTACACCACAAAATGCTTGTGTGGAATTCTTTATCATTATTTTGATTTCAAACAAGAAAATTATGGTTTAAAGTCTATTTTTGAGATTAACGGACCGTTTTGGCTGCTGCGGAGCCTACACACCGAATGGATTTTTTTCTTATGTTTTATAGATATTTGTAAAGGAAATTTCAATGTCAAATATAGGTTTCAAGATTGGCAGTGTCTCCAGCATATACATATTATTAAAGAGAACGCTATGTTGGAGTTTCTTGTGGATGTACAAATGTTTACTAAAAAATACAAAAAGAGCACCATAGCTAGATAACTTTTCAGAAATGTTGTCTGTTTGATTGATAGAAAATCGCAATACAAAGATCAAATTTATGGGGATCAAAATCAGATACTATAATCTCTTCATTTATTAAAGATATAATTCAAGCTGATAAGAAATACTTACCAAGAACAAAAGTCCATGCTTTTTATTAGATCTATACTATCGGGAGTATAAAAAAGCGAATTGATTTTTTGATAATAAAAAAAAAAATGTGTGGACTTTAACGGTGCTTTTTTGTGGACTTTAGCGGAACTTGTTAATGTGGACTTTAACGGCGTTTTCTTGTGGACTTTAGCGGCGTTATGGACTTTAGCGGAAATTTGTTGTGGACTTTAGCGGTGTTGTGGACTTTAACGGTGCCACAAGGTCAACACAAAGTTTTACCTCAATTTTATCTATTTTTTTTAAGAAGAATAAGTTTCTCTAGTTGTTTTGTTAATATTGACTAAATATTAATGAAGGTCAAATATTTGGCTTTGAGCGTTCCTGATGAAGGTAAATCCAGAAAAGCGCTTCGGACGCATGCAATTTATAACGTGTTGTTTTTTTTTACATCACTGAGTGGATACCTCTGCTGGTGGACTATCAGTCCCCGAGGGTATCATCAGCCCAGTAGTCAGTACTTCGGTACTGACATGATTTATAACAAATTTTATTAAATTGCCCGTTAATAAATTTGAAATTATAAAGAAACTAAGGTTTCAACTCCCTCATGCAAAGTTGGCCTTAAATGGATTTGGCTATTTTTTTAGGTCCTTTTTGGTTTTAGCTCTTCAACGTTTTCGGTCCTTATACATCCATTACTTTCAAATATTCGGCTTTGAGCGTTCCTGATGAAGGTAAATCCAGAAAAGCGCTTCGGACGCATGAAATTTATAACGTGTTGTTTTTATTTTTTTTTAAGTATGAATTCATGTACATATATTAAACGAATAGCTATTATTCTTCACTATAGTGTTATTAGACGTGTTAGATAAATTATTACTTTTGACAAACGAGAGTCGAGAGACGATAAACATTTTAAAGGGGTCGTCGCAAAAGAAGTGTTGATTTTCTATCTTTAGCATAATGTAAAGTTAAATGAGACATGATAAAGTAAAGACTTTATCATTTTCAGTCAATTAAATTGTGCCCTCTTTCTACCAAACCAGTTCAAAGTTCAATAATCTGATTTATTTTCCAGCTCGGATGACGCCACATTGTACCAAATATTTTATAACACTTAAGTTTGCTATACGCATGTTCGACATTCACTCCAGCTGCATTCTCCAATGTGACGATTTAGCTTCTTGCATTTTGAACGGTCTTTTCTTGTTTTATGACGCAGTTGGTGTCTTTTGTTAGGCGTCATTATTGGATAACGGTTAGCATATATTTTATTCGCTATTATAAAAAGATTTTCTGGGAAATCAAGTTAAAAACTGTTTCCTGTTTCTGACATCGAGTTGGATTTTTGTGCATCATTTTGGTGGCCCGTGTTAATTTGTATGTAGAGCATGATATTTCTAGGAACATGCAAGGATTTAAACCTCTCTCCTTTCCCCCTTCTAAAACATATCTTTGCATTTCCCTTCATCAATTCCGAATGGAACATGCAACGATTAACTACCCCTAAAATATAATGAATATTCCTTTATGAATTTCCCTTTCTCTAGTTTTCATATTGGTGATATTGTGCATCTTCTCTTCATTGTAATAAAAATTGGACCTGGATCTTTGCTTTTTTTCAATCGTCACCGTGTATATTTGTGTATTTAATCGAGGAAGTTGTCCCCCATTCTGTCCTTTTTTGTAAGGGGGTGGGGTGGAGACATTTAATCTGTTTCTCTGTTAACATAATGTTCGTTAAATATCCGTAACTGGACGTTTAACAAACAATCAATCAATTAATACGTCAGTACGAAATAAACGTTTCTTCACGTTATGCAAACTGTCAATAAATCAACCAAAAAATCAATCAATCAATCAATTAATACACATACTGACCAAGCAACCCACCGACGTGAAGAACTTGTTATTTGATATTCACATACATAGTTTATCAACCAATCAATTAACCAAAAAGCATGTTTTACTAAGAAAATATGAAAGAACTTTTATTAGCAATTGTTTGCTAAGACAGCTATTTGCTAAAACAATTGTTGAAACATTTGTAGGTAGCAATGATTTTAAAGGTATAATTTTACTGAGTAAATCAACAATAAAGTTAGCACTAATGAGATGCTCCCTTATTTAAATGTCTCAGCTATAGACTATCGACTCTTAATTGTCAATTGTTAACATTTATCTAACATGTCTATTAACCGGCTGTATCTGTATTGGCCCCAAGACTCGTATACTCGATGGCAAATACAGCTTATCGATAATCTTTACCAGAATCAATATTGATGAAATTTCGTATTTCTCTGAAGGCATATGAAGAGGACATTGCAAGCCCTACCAAATTTATGTGCCTATCCCAAGTCTGTCATCTCTAAGAACTTGAAGTTGATTTACAGTCTCCTACCTCGGGTATGGGATTTTGTCGCTGCGTTGAAGACTCATTGGTGGTCCTGTGCTGTTTTCGGCTCTTTGGTCGGGTTTTTGTCTCTTTGACACATTCCCCGTTTCCATTCTCAATTCTAACGCAGTGTTGTTGATATAGTAAGTCTGCAACAATGTAACAGTGGATTCCTGTAATCGATAATTTATAATTGCATAGGTCCTCCAGATTTTATCAATACCGGTCGTTTTGAAATCTTTTTGGTGGTAAAGATAGTAAAGTTTAAACCAACAAACAAGGCTTCGCTTTATAAATAAACTTGAATTTTATGCAGATTGTTATGGTCCGCTAAAAATATATGTTACATAAGCATCATCTTTACAATCATAGTAACTGGAGTTGTATTAAAAATCAATTGGAACTGTTGTAATTTTCTGAGAGCATTCATTGTAATATATCTTTTCATATGTTATTTCAAAATTAAGTCCTTTAGTTTTCTTTCTATTCACTATGCATGTGATAATTCCTTTAACCCTAACACTCCTTACAAAAAGTAGAATAACAAAAATACCGAACTCCATCGGAAACTCCCTTATCAAATGGTAAAATCAAAAGCTCAAACACATCATACGAATGGAATACAACTGTCATATTCCTGACTTGGTACAGGCATTTCCTTACGTAGAGAATGGTGGATTTATCCTGGTTTTATAGCTAGCCAAACCTCTCACTTGTAATGTATGACAGTCGCATAAAATTCCATTATATTGACAACAATGTGTGAACAAAACAAACAGACAATATAGGACAAAATGTCAAAAATAAGAGTACAGCAGTCAAGATTGTGTTATCATCCTAATCACTATAAAAACAAACAAATATATCAACAAAGAAAAAATGTGACTGTTTTTCGAAACCTGTTTAGAATGAAAACAAGCTGTTTGAAAAAGAAAATAATTATACTGCATTTTGACAAAGTGCGCACAAATCTGCCATTTTTGTTTATACACCATACTACCGTAAATGTCCTTGAACCAAATTAAAGGATATGTACATCGCTGTGATAGTTAAGTGCAATACCTATGCTATGAAAAAAGGCAAAAAATAAGGAAGCCAAAATAAACCAGGAACTAGCTACTGAATAGTTCGATGTACTTTCAATATAAGAGTAAATAACTGAAAGACAAAATTACGAGACACCGAGAGTGTCCTTAAGGTGGTACATAACACTACAGGGAGATAACTCTGTAAAAATCAGCTGAACGTTTTAATCACGTTCTGTTGTTAAGGAATATTAAGCTTCTCAATGATCAAAATTAGTGTTTGTCAAACTGCTATATATCCAATGAAATTTTTCCGATAAAGTGTGTTGTTCAAGTTTTTTAATATTTTTATATTTTTGTCAAAGGGTCAAAGTAAATTACTTTATATTTTATCCAAATTATATGAAAATTAAACGAGCCAAATTAATTTTAGTCAAGGTGTTTGGTACTACCTTAAATACCAGGTAAACGAGAATAATAAGCAAGAATGAAAGATATCGACAGTCGAATGATAATACCAGTAGTAAAGTTTCATATCATTTTCATAGTAAACTGAATGAATTATAAGACAACAATGTCAAATAATTTCAGCAATTAAATGCAAATTTGCCTAAGAATCAGGAAGTGGTGACAAACAAAATCCCACTCAAGTTGACATTAATTTATGTTCAAAATGTATAATGGTACACGAGTATAACATTCGTTTCCTTTTCCTGTTCTGTTAATTCAAGATATAATTTGGTTGAAATGCACGAGAAATTAACAATTAAGGGGAACTAACTCCGTAATTTGCTATCATTATACCAAAAGTTATCTAGAGATTTCCCGAATTACCAGACACACAGAAACGAAAGACCTACCATTTCTTACTCATTATGAAAGTAACTTCAAAATAGGATGGTTAGGTCGGTGTTTTTTTTTCGACCATGTTTTTAATTTAATGAAAATTGCATGATTCTTATATACAAAGACTCGCACTTAAGTATTAAAAAGAGACTGATTGATTGATTGATTGGTGTATGCTTTAAGCCGCCTCAGCACAACAAGGCTATATCGCGACGATATCAAAAAGAGAAAAAACAGAAATACCATTTATTAGGAAAAGCAACTAACAGAAACAAACCAAGCAAAAAAAACAGGAAAAAGAAAAAGAAACCCGAACAATAGTAGGTAAAAAAAAATAAAAATGGGAGTGTCTTACTTTTTGGTATTCATTGTTAATGGTTTCAATGTGTGTTTTAAGTTGTATGTTTCTTATTTTGTCTTCCATATTATCCCCCGAGTAATTTTGGTACTCGTCTGATCCTTGGAAATTTTTCCTGGTCTTTGATTTATTTTCTTGTTTCACATTCAAATCATTACATATCACAATATCCATTTTAATGTTATCTGTGAACTGACTATAAACTGTAAAGTATATGCATAATAGATTTTTCTTATCAAAGTTAACTAAACAAGAACTATTATTGCAGTACTAACTGTTGGTTGCTGATTAGGAAGACGTAATGGAAAGGCCCGATTGTATCTGTTTCTGAATGTCCCACGCGCTGCTCTTTTTTCTTCTTCAATCAATATTTCTATAATTTGCTACACAAGAATTGTAGGAGTAAATTGTAAACAAGATGTTTTTTACAAAAGCAAAAAAGAAGGGATGTGAGGTGAGGTGAATGTTCATCTACTAACTCTTCCTGAACACGAAGTCACCCCCGGTGTTTGGTGTGGTTCGTGTTTCTCTTTAATTTCGATGTAGTGGTTTTTTGGAATTGTTTGTACTTGTGATGTTTTTCGTTTGTCCTTAACGATGGAATAGAAAAGATCATTGTTTACAGTAAAACCACCATTCTAAGGTTGACTTCAGCGGTATCTTATAATATTTACCAATACTTGTTAACTTCCTTGTAGAAATATACATATACATAAGAAGATGTGGTATGAGTGCCAACGAGACAACTCTCCACACAAGTCACAATGTGTAAAAAGTAAACAATTATAGGTTAAGTACGGCTTTCAGCACGGAGCCTTGGCTCATACCGAACAGCAAGGTATGTTCAGTTGCAGCAGGATAAATCATCGAATTATATAAAGGAACTGGTGAAATAATTTATTGTCATTACTTGCCCAAACAAAATATATGAGAAGTCAAACAACTGGTTGTACAACTTCCAGATATAGGTTGAACTTGACAAGGTAATAAAGAATACTAAAAAAGAGAGGCGAAATATACCAAAGGTTCATTAAAACTAATACGTCGAAAATAAACTGACAACGCCATGGCGGCAAAAAAGAAAAAGACCAAAAGACAAACAACAGTATACAAAACACAACATAGAAAACTAAAGACTGAGCAACTCGAACCGCACCAAAAACCGCGGGTTATCTCAGGTGCTCCGGAAGTGTAAGCAGATCCTGCTCCACATGTGGCACACTTTGTGTTGCTCATGTAAGAACAAACCCGGTCTTTGGAAGTCGTCGATACTCATTCATTTTCGGAAACTTCACATGTACGATCTTTAAGACTCAACTAAAATATCATTCATAAATATATTTGAATACATAATATTTTGAAACACTACATGTGTATTTTTTATAAAAAAAAAAAAAAAAAAGAGTAAAGTTGGACTTATAAAAACTATTTTAATCACTTTGTAATCATTTGTTTGTGCATTATATGATTTTTATCAACAAATACAATTGATAATTTCTGTTAAATTGGATATTCAAGAAATGTTTTTATACATGGAGTAAATGTTAAGTATTTTTCAATGAATACTGGAACTACTCATGTTTAACTCCATTCATTTTCTTCATTTTATAAACAGTTGTCTAATGAAAGATTGAAAGATTATAAAATAAGAAGTTCTTCTGTTGATATTGATTATTAGTATATATATCAGACCACGAGCTATCGACTCTGTTAAAGATGTTATATTAGTCATTTATTTCATTACAAGTAAGTAGCGTAAAGTTTATAGTCAAGGTGCAGGAACATTTTCTGTCAATTATGGTGGCCGGATGCTATGGTGGCCGGATGCGGTCATTTCTCCTTTTCGCGTTTTCTCCTTTCACTTTCGCGCGGGAAATAGAGAAATCGGGAAATCGAGAAATCGAGAAATAGAGAAATCGGGAAATCGGGAAATCGGGAAATCGAGAAAGCGAGAAATCGGGAAATCAAGAAATCGAGAAAGCTAAAACGCGAAATCGAGAAATCAATTTCCCGTTTTCGCGTTTCCGCCTATGCGTTTTCTCGTTTTCGCTTTCTCGCTTTCTCGCTTTCTCGATTTCTCGATTTCCCGATTTCCCGATTTCTCAATTTTTGGATTTCTGGATTTCTGGATTTCTGGATTTCTGGATTTTTCGATTTCTCGATATTTCGATTTTCCGATTTTCCGATTTCTCGATTTCTCGATTTCTTGATTAACCGATTTCTCGATTTCTCAATTTCTCGATTTCGCTTGAAAGTGAAAGGAGAAAACGCGAAAAGGCGAAATGGCCGCACCCGGCCACCATAGGAAATAAATTTCCCGATTTCGCGTTTTTGCTTTCCCGATTTCCCGATTTCTCGATTTCGCTTTCTCGCTTCCTCTATTTCTCGATTTCGCTTTCTCGATTTCCCGATTTCCCGTTTTCTCGATTTCCTGATTTCTCGATTTCGCTTTCTCGATTTCTCGATTTCCTGATTTCGCGTTTGCACGTGAAGGGAGAAAACGCCAAAAGGCGAAATGACCGCATCCGGCCACCATAGTCAATCGATACAATGAGCAGAATAATAGCTTTACTTCAAAGTTTCGTAACTCTTGAACGATGAATACTAATAATTAATCAAACGTCTTCTTTCATTCTGTAAACAAAATTCAAATTGTTGGATATAGTCCGTAGAGTTTTCAGATTTGATGTATATAAGCTTGCGGATGGTCAACAATATTGATAATATTTTTTAGTGTGTAAAATTATCTCAGAAACTACCAAACGTCTTATTTGTAATTTTTTATATATAACGATACATTAAAAAGTTTTACAATTGTTTCAGTAATGGACTAGCTCTTGAGTTAGATCAGGAAAAAGTCGATCACAAAATTAACGATACAAGGCTTAAAATTTCTGTACATAATCACTCATATATTGCTTCGTGAAGATTATTTTTGACATATTGATCTTCAAATAATTTTGCGATATAAAAAAATAACAATTAAAACACTTTTTTCCGGTTTGAACAAGACCACGTCCGAAAAATTCTAAAAGTTTTCGAAATGGAATATCAAACCATATAAACTTATGACCAACCAATTAATTTTTTGTAAGGTTATATGATTTTAAGTTTTCGCATGAAAAAAAAAAAACGTGAAACCATAAATTTGTTACTTAAGGTTGTTTTTTGTCACAAAATGCCCCTAAAATTAGATTTGATCTTTGATTCTTAAACAGTTTGATTGTTTTTGGACATTTTGTGTTATTTCTGATTGTTATGAAGCTATTATTAACTTTGAGTAAACAAAAAATCAGTTACAAAGAACTGCGCATGTGTTTATATTAAGCTTAGATTTTGACTTTCAAATGTTTCGATTCGAGCGCCATTGATGAGCTTTTTGTGGACGAAACGCGCGTCAGGCGTTAAATCGGATACCTGATATCTCTGACGAGATTTTATATTGATCAAAATAAATTAAGCAGCGTTTGAATATTTCGGTCTATATCAAATAATAACTGATAGATAAAAAAACAACCTTCTTTTTTACACACGGAGTTATGATAATTATAGAAAAACCATATAAAACTATTCCATAACCCTTCTTCAATGAAGTGTTCTTGACAGCATTTCTGAAAGATTATATATATATATATATATATATATATATATATATATATATATATATATATGCTTGATTGTAGAGTCTGACAATGACAAGCAAAGAAAAAATGCTTAATTATATCAATGTTAAGTGAACCACATTTTCTTAAACCATTAAGAGAATTCTGTCTACTACATGGAAATCATGTCGTAAAAAGACAATATATTTCAATTTAACATCTTCTTCTTGTAAAGGATTGTACTGTTAACTTATCTATGCATGTCAAGATCAAATAAATAATTAATAAATAATGTAGCCCACTTTTGATGCTCTAACCTTGGTTCTGGTTAAAGTTGATTTAATAAAAGTGTATAAACGCAGTCTCATTGCCTTGATTATTTACTTAATGTTGGGTAAAAAATCAAGTGAATTTGTTTTATCAAGGGATTTTAAACTCAGTCTAATGTAATTTATGATCTTTCAAACATTTCACATAATTTACTAAAATTTGTGTAAAATATTGTGTCTAAAGACATTTATAACACAAAACGTTGACCCAGAGATATGTCTCGTCTTTCAGCAGAAAACTCGAAAAAAGACAATATGATGGACAACGACATTGCTTATCAATTCAAAGTCGCTGGACAATGACCTAGGGGACAGGGCCTCGAAATAGTCGTCAAACTGATAGTAATGCAACTTTAGAGAAAATATCATTGATCTATCACAAGTAGTTTCTATCAAACTGACTTAAGCAGAAAAGTTGACATTAAAAATTACTAATTAATTCAAAGTCACTGGACCATGACCTAGGGGACAGGGCCTTAAGATAGTACTCAAAATAATATGTACTGATAGAATAATGATATTTTACAGAAAATATCATGTATCTATTACAAGTAATTCCTAGCAAACTGATTTAAGCAGAAAAGTTAACATTAAAAATTGCTAATTAATTCAAAGTCAATGGACCATGACCTACATGTCGGGGGAAGGGCCTCAAAAAATTCTTGTCAAACTGATATGTACTGATTGTAATATAACTTTATAGAAAATATTAATAATCTATCACATGTAGTTCCTATCAAATTGACATAAGCAGAAAACTTAACAACTGTTGACTCATCCTCCACCGTCGCCGCCAACGCCGCCAGAATAGCAACACCTCTGTCTCACTTTCCGTGACTTTCGTCTCAGGCGAGACAAATAATGAGTCAATTTATCTTTCAATGTGAAAACAAAGCTTAACATTCAATAACATTTCGGCTTTGGTTAAGAATGTCCTTCTTACAACATGACTTTGCATACTTTTTTGAAGAAAAAAATTTGTCAAACTTCACTTTGCAAAATTTCAGTTTTAAGCCAACTTTGAGATCATTGGGTCAAAGTATCAAAAGCAAGGAATACTAGCCAGACAATACTCATCGCAGCACTACAAATGTCATCCCTATATATATATGTGTGTGAATGGAATGACCTCGTATCTACATTTTTAACTTTTGTGTTATAGTAATTTGACGTTTGAATCTTCCGCAGTCTTTAGATATCTATTTTTGTTGTTGGAATTTTCTATTCAACATATCAATAAAACTTGTAATGATATAGTTAAAAAAAATAGAGTTGAGTAGCATCACACTATGGTTAAAAGACAGTAATAAGTAACTTTTGCTTCGATACAGATCGTAAATTTTTTAAACATTGTAAGGTAGGATAATTACAGAGCCCCTTAAGTGCAATACAAAAATAAATATTTACCGGAGATCTAATATGATGAGCACCAACATCGTCATCAGTTCATATCAAATTACCATTTTAAGAATATATGCTTAAATTTCGAATCTGTTTGGATAGTTATAGATGCATATGATCATTTAGAAAATTTTCAGTAAAGTAGCTTGCATATTATTTTGTTACATTCACTTTTAATTGTAAAATGTTACATAAAGAATGTCGATTACCTCTACAGTTGAGTTTCAACGCTGGGTTGAATAAGTTTAATAGTGCCATTTTATTGATTTTATCGGATATGAAAAGAACACAAAGTAAAAAATATCTTGTCTTGAAAAAAAGTTATACGAGACAATTACCAATTTTCCGTTATTCTGCACGTTTGATTATAGAATGATGCTTTAAGAAAGAAAATTGACGTCAGCTACTGTAAAATTTAAAGAATCAACCGAAAATACGTGTTTCGTTTTCAGATGAATTATGATATAAAAATAGATGTAGGAGCTCAATAAATAAACGACAGAAATACTTTTATGTCAATTTTCAAGTGATATTAAGTACGATGTGCCGCTAGTCTATAAATATGTTTATATAACTGCTAAATTAATTTTGAGTTTTTGTTAGATTAATTTTACAGGTCTCATTTCAATCACAGGAAAACAATTGTTTATATTCAAAGTTAAATGAAGCTTGGGACGTTATGGATTCTTTTATTATGTCTACTTCCGGTTCCACAACATAAAACAAACTTATTACTTTCTATTTTTAGTGGTACTTAAAAAATTCTGTAAAAAAACTTCAGTGCTGCTTTTATCAACCGTGCTCTCATTGCTTGTAACGGATTTAACGCATGACATTTGCATTCGTTGATAATTTTTCACGCTTCTGTCAGTTTTAACTTAGAAGAAAAGAGCTAACAGTTAATATATTTGTAGCTTATTAACAATATGAAGGACATAATAGACCGTTTGAAAGGTTAAACAACGTGATTTGTTCGATGTGATCAACGTTTATCGTGATGAATTAGTATAGATTTTTAATAAACTTCAAGCCCATCCCGGACTTGTGACATTAGTAAATGTGTTTATGTTACATCAAAACAACGTTAATTTTGAACAATGTCTTAATTCCCAATTACAGATGATTGTTAAATGAAGTTTGCATCAAGCAGCCCATCGGACTGTGGAACGGACTGTTACACCTGTCATTAAGACAATAATTGATCATTCCACCTCGATAATATTCTCTTGTTCTCCTATCTTGTCCAGTACAATTGTATTGATTGCCATTTCTTCTATTCTTACAAATACCCCATATATACCATTTTAACGATATTTAAATAATGCTCCGTTATGATTCGTTGGAATAAACATAATATAAGCAGTGAAAAAAACCAACAAAAAAAAAAACGCTACACATTTTTGAAGCACTTGAATATTTTTTGTTCCAAACACATATATATCATGTATATAGTTTATCTTTCACATAATATAATCAATGCTGACATCTAGATGTCTATTTTTGTTGGCTTGCTGTCTTATTAATTAACATGAATTCATTTTAATTCCTTTTGAAATTGTCTTCTTCATTTGAATCACGTTTTAACCTGGTAAATATATAAGTAATGTTTTAAAAAAAGATGTTGATATTAATCCGTCAAATAGACAGCAACACAGCGACAAAAAACCCAAATATGAATAAAAATATATAATGAGACAGCAAGTAAATTACAAATGCGCATTAAATCTGAATTACCTGCAACCTTTGATATCAAAGTTGTTTTATATTAGCCACATTTTGACTATAAAACATATGGGAGATATGGTCGGATTGCCATAATTTAATCAATTCCTTTGAAATGTTAAAAAAGAGTGAGAAGATATCAAGGTACGATCAAAAAGCACAAGTCGAAGAAAAACAGATAACACCATTACCAAAAAGAAAATTACGTCATCATAAAAATCAGTCCATAGAATACCATACAGAAAATTTAAGACTTAGCAAAACGAACCTAACAAAAAATTTATGGGATGAACTCATTCCCCATAAGATTAAGAACTTCCTAATCCATTATTGGCACACGTCATACTATTCATGTGAAGAGAAAGTTAGAATCTATAGTAATGTGACAATCGAGAAAAAACCAAGCTACACCAGGTAGAACATATCCGTTACCATCTGTGACATCCCGTCACTTTCAAGCTACACCAGGTGGAATATATCCGTTATCATCTGTGACATCCCCTCACTGTCAAGCTACACCAGGTGGAACATATCCGTTACCATCTGTGACATCCCGTCCCTGTCAAGCTACACCAGGTGGAACCTATCCGTTACCATCTGTGACATCCCGTCACTGTCAAGCTACACCAGGTGGAACATATCCGTTACCATCTGTGACATCCCGTCACTGTCAAGCTACACCAGGTGGAACATATCCGTAACCATCTGTGACATCCCGTCACTGTCAAGCTACACCAGGTGGAACATATCCGTTACCATGTGAGACATCCCGTCACTTTCAAGCTACACCAGGTGGAATATATCCGTTATCATCTGTGATGTCCCGTCACTGTCAAGCTACACCAGGTGGAATATATCCGTTATCATCTGTGATGTCCCGTCACTTTCAAGCTACACCAGGTGGAACATATCCGTTACCATCTGTGACATCCCGTCACTGTCAAGCTACACCAGGTGGAATATATCCGTTATCATCTGTGATGTCCCGTCACTGTCAAGCTACACCAGGTGGAACATATCCGTTACCATGTGAGACATCCCGTCACTTTCAAGCTACACCAGGTGGAATATATCCGTTATCATCTGTGATGTCCCGTCACTTTCAAGCTACACCAGGTGGAACATATCCGTTACCATCTGTGACATCCCGTCACTGTCAAGCTACACCAGGTGGAACATATCCGTTACCATCTGTGACATCCCGTCACTGTCAAGCTACACCAGGTGGAACATATCCGTTGCCATCTGTGACATCCCGTCACTGTCAAGCTACACCAGGTGGAACCTATCCGTAACCATCTGTGACATCCCCTCACTGTCAAGCTACACCAGGTGGAACATATCCGTAACCATCTGTGACATCCCGTCACTGTCAAGCTACACCAGGTGGAACATATCCGTAACCATCTGTGACATCCCGTCACTGTCAAGCTACACCAGGTGGAACATATCCGTAACCATCTGTGACATCCCGTCACTGTCAAGCTACACCAGGTGGAACATATCCGTTACCATGTGAGACATCCCGTCACTTTCAAGCTACACCAGGTGGAATATATCCGTTATCATCTGTGATGTCCCGTCACTGTCAAGCTACACCAGGTGGAATATATCCGTTATCATCTGTGATGTCCCGTCACTTTCAAGCTACACCAGGTGGAACATATCCGTTACCATCTGTGACATCCCGTCACTGTCAAGCTACACCAGGTGGAACATATCCGTAACCATGTGAGACATCCCGTCACTTTCAAGCTACACCAGGTGGAACATATCCGTTACCATCTGTGACATCCCGTCACTGTCAAGCTACACCAGGTGGAACATATCCGTTGCCATCTGTGACATCCCGTCACTGTCAAGCTACACCAGGTGGAACCTATCCGTAACCATCTGTGACATCCCCTCACTGTCAAGCTACACCAGGTGGAACATATCCGTAACCATCTGTGACATCCCGTCACTGTCAAGCTACACCAGGTGGAACATATCCGTAACCATCTGTGACATTCCGTCACTGTCAAGCTACACTAGATGGAAAATATCCGTAACCATCTGTGACATCCCGTCACTGTCAACGTTTGAATGTGAATAAAAGGCGATGTTGGTTGACGCTAATGAGACAGATACCCAACGAATACAATAGCAAAAAAAACATATAGTACTATATAATATATACAAGTGTCTTTAAAATACGTCAATTTCTCCTTTTTTAAATGTTATTTGATGCAATTGTGTTAATTTCTGACAAACTAATTAGATATCTTATAAGTGAACCAAGTTTGCTTTCTTGAAGCGGTTGCAGGATTTCTGTATATATATGTATATGCATTAAGCATATGAAATTCAAAATAGAAATATTTTTCATATATTAAATTTTAAAGTATTTTTCGTTAATACATTCAAAGTATGGAAAGTTTAAAATAGAACTGTGTCTTGTTTATTAAGATATTAGCATTCGAAAATCTAGTATTTACGGAGGGAAATGATGTCTTGGCTTATTAAATGAGATGTATGGGAAGAAATGACTATTAGACTGTCACGGTATGAAAATAACAAGAAAACGAAAATATTTTGTAAGAAATGTATATTTGGTGTATCTTTTTATTTATACAAAGTAAAGAGAACTATTAGGGTTCTGGGCAATTTTAACGCATTTATCGGATTTATTAATTTATTTCGACTTTTCATGTTACATGTACAGTCGGACATTGGTTGAATTAGTTTTATTCCCACTTGCATTTGCAACAGAATAAACGTTAGTTGGCAAAAATGTGAACACAATTTAAAAGATTATGTCTAAGTTTAAAGCTTCTATAGACGCAATTAAAACAGTAACACCATTTGAAGCAGTGAAATGCATGTCCTATAAAATGGTTTTACTCAATTATTTTCATTATTATTAGTTACAATTATTATAGACAAAAAGGAGTACATTTACGTCATTACAAAAAAAAAACGAAATCATTTTGATCTTGCAATTTACCTCAAACTGCAAATAAAAAAATCCGGAGATGTTTTATGAGAAAACAACGCAATGAAATAAAAAGAATAAAATCAAACGAAATCACAAAATTGTGAAATAATTTAACAGAGATCTGTCATCAACACAAATATATTTTGTCCAAAGGATACCAACACGAAGATAAGGTGTCACTGAAACACGCACTGTGGAGCTTCATTACTGAAATTGAAACATTGTTCAACTTTGGTGAATATGGCAATTAACCATTTAGCCATACAAATGTTTTTTTTTTTAATGTTTAAAATAATTAATCTCAAAAGACCGGATTCACCTTGCTTATGATAAACGACATCAGTGAACGCAATAAATCGAATGATGGAGGTGTATACACATTAAAATTGAGAATTGAAATGGGGAATGTGTCCAAAAGACAACAACCCGACCAAAGAGTACATGAATGTGACACATATCTATTTGTATCGGTAAAATTAGAAAAAAAAGAGTTTCCTTTAAAACAAATATTTGGTTAAAGTCATTTGAAACGAGTTTCTGGAGATATCAATGTTAAAGAACTCACTAAACTAATGCATACATATATTATACTAACCCCTCTATGCACGTTTTGTAAATTCATTACGAATCCAAAGCATATAATCAACAAAAATATGTCATTCTGTGATTATTGATCGAAAACTTTGGCTGCTAATTATCTTTCAAGTTTTTGTGCCGAAGTTTACCGAATCGTGAACTTGATACACAACCAGCACTGAAAATGGAGGACGTGAAAAATAAGTGAGATGAGAGAGCGATGTTTATTATTTTTATATTGTTTCCATGCGTTCCCATTTGTTACTGTCTTCCTTCCACGTTTGTTTACTTTTTTAATCAGCACGGGTTTCCCTATGCAGTTGCGTTATGCATGCAATTGTCGAATTTCTAACGAAATGTGCGTTGGTTAAGATCACTGCATACAGAGAGGCTTTCGATGAAGTATAGTACGGGAATACAATAATCTAACAGAATTACAATTCTGAACATTTAAGATAAGATAAAGGATTTTCTCTTAAAAGAAAGTCTATGTACACATGTTATACAGTAAAACTTAGCAATTCAAGTATACAAAACATATTTATTCATTTTTGGTTAAATTTGGAGGATCATATGACTTTAAGCAAACGTGGCCATGTAACCGTTCAAATCTTTACCCTACAGCTCCGTGTTGTACTCGAATATTTAAAAAGTTAAGGACAAAAACGATTTTTTTTTTAAAAGTATGAATTATAGAGTAACCATCCCCACTTGATACTTGAATAGGTATTGAAAACATACAAAATAACACCATTATACAAAATCTACACAAATACCGATCAAAAATTAAGAAAACGCTAGCCATTCTTTAAGAACCCATAATGATATGGCATACGTGGATGATAATTAGAGAATGGAAACAGCAACCCGACCAAATGAGCAGAAAACAACCCAAGGCCACCAATAGGTCTTCAATGCAGTCGGAAAATCCCGCACCCGGAGGCAGGCTTCAGTAGGACCCTAAGCAATAAGGTATACTATTTCAGTAAAATGTACGCCACACTAAACTACGAAACATACAAGTGAACCAAAATTTAGAAAAAAAAAACACACAAGACTTACAAAGCCCAAGGTTCCTGACTTGGGACAGGCGCGCAAAAATACGGCGGGGTTAATATGAATAAGAAGATGTGGTATGAGTGCCAATGAGACAACTCTCCATCCAAGTAACAATGTGTCAAAAGTAAACAATTATAGGTCACAGTACGACAAACGACAACCACTGAACAACAGGCTCCTGACTTAGGACAGGGGCATACAAATGCAGCGTGTTTAAACGTTTTAACAGGCATCAATATTCACCCTAACATAAAACAATATTGTAACATTACAACATAAAAAGAAACATTATAAAATATCAATTGAAATGGCTTAACTAGATCTAAAAGACATAAAAAAAGAACAAGTAAACATACACTGAACGAATAAGTTTGATCTATGACACAACATAAATACAATGTTAATAAAAAAGATGTAGAACAATGTCAAAAAGGCAACCTTAACCTGGGACAAAATAGCGTTAAATAAAGTAACGTACATAGGTAAATTTAAATATAATAATTTTGTTGTTAGGAGTACGGAAACATTTGTTACAAAATAAATAAATTTGTTGTTCACAGTACAAGTACAGAAGTGAAAATTTATCTTCATACCATACTAAATAATTATCAAAGGTGGTACATATTAAAAATAGTGAGATGAGATATAACACAAAATGAGTAAACATTGAATAACAGAAATGCATTACAAATTGTGTCAACATGTTTTGTGAGGTCTCTAAAACGAATCTTATTCTTATATGTATATATATTTATTTTTCTTTGCATTTGAAACTATAAGTAAGCAGTAGGACGTCCTTACTTTTTTCACACAATGAGAATTATCTTCACTTTTCAACACATTCAAACTCGATGGTCCTTCTTTCTTATTGTTTAACATCATCATTTTTTTATTGAATATAATTTGCTAAATATGTTTTTTGGCATATGTTTCATGCACATTCAGATCGCTTATGTGCAGTTTCTTACAACCTCGATTTCTTTCAGCAGTTAAGTCCAGAATTCTAAAAGCTATTCATCATCATGGTTAATAACATTTTTTCCTGTTATAAAATCTAATTATTTTTATAAATTTGACGTTGCAGACAGCCTATCGGCTAACAAAGTATTAAGCTGTGAACTTCATTATGGTAAAACCTAAAATGTTAGTATATCTCTTTGTAAGAAGTTGACATTTCATCACTTCGTCACTGCCGGTGGACAATGCCAACGTAATCTTCTTATCGGCTCCTAAAGCTTTTAAGATCATTGTTCCTGGAACGTTTTTATCACTAGAATACAAAATTCCTAATCAATACCAGAGTTCGCCAAACAACCGCTGTCATATTATTATGTGATTATAGTTCATTTTCCACCTTCTCCTAACCACCAAGCTTTCTTTATAGTGGTAAACACATTAAAACAGCATTAATGTCATATAGACTGTTGTCACAGAATGATATGGATGACGTGTAACCTTGCATTGTGACCTTGGCGTGTAATGTTCTTTTTACCTGGTGTTTCGGTGTTCTGTTATACCATTGTTATACAATGAAATGCTTCCTATTAATTGATATTCACTGTAAAAGGTGTTACATGCAGTGTAAATGCTAAAAAATAAATGAGAACAACACGTTATTAATTTCAGCGTCCGAAGCGCTTTTCTGGATTTACCTTCATCAGGAATGCTCAAAGCCAAAAATTTAATAGCCGAGGAAGTATAAGGACCGAAACAGTTGAAGAGCTATATGACCAAAAAGTACCTTAAATCAATAGCCAAATCCATGTAAGGTCAACTTTGCCTGAGGGAGTTGAAACCTCAATTTCTTTATAATTTAAAAATTTATAAACGGACAATTTTAGAAAGGTTTGTTATAAATCATGTCAGTCCCGAAGTACTGACAACTGAGCTGATGATACCCTCAAGGACTGATTGTCCACCAGCAGAGGTATCTACCCAGTGTTGTAAAATAAACGAGAACATCACGTTATTAACGTCAAAATAAACAAGTCTGTCCTTCAGTCATCTTGATATGCAATTTCCAAACTAGGTTGTCGTTCACTGTTCTTTGGATTTTTGTTGCCATTTTGGAAATTAGAAAAAAAAACAAACATTTTTTTTTGATGGCAGATCTTTGATCGTATCGTTTTAATTAATTCCTGACTTTTCCAGACTTTAGGCTCAACGTACTATAAAACATATGTATATTTTTGAAGACTATATTATGTTGATCCGTGTATACGTTCAATGGTTTTCTGTATCGTGTCTTTGGTGTCTTATTGGTATATAACCGACATCTTATCATATTGACATCATACTGTTGGAAGACACAATATGTAAATTGCACCATTTTGAAGTTAGATGAACGAGAAATAATCAGTAAAATCTCGAATAATTACAATAAAAGCATTTATTATCTGTTAAATTATCCATTTATTTATTAATTTTTTCATATAATATTTCCGATATTTTTATACTGTGCATGTATAATTAGAAAAACAACCACTAAACGCCTTGACCTACGTGATGGTATTGAAATTATGAAATTCCGTATTTATTTATTTTCGGATAGATTGTTTTAAAGATATATGAGGGTGACGGAAGCCAACTTTGATAAATGTATCTAATAATAAATGTGGTGAAATGGCACTAACAATGAAAAAAGAAATGTAATTATTTTTCATTGGATTTCCCCCAAGAACAACAACGATGAAAACAGCATTTTTAACACGTGACTTCGTTGTTACATATTTCATAGCAACGGGAAACAAAACTAATAGAACTACAATAGTGCCGCAGGTGCTGGAAAAATACTAGTTTCTTTCCTAATATTAATAATCCTGCTAAATTTTAAACAAAACTCATATTAACGAATGAAAATAGCAATTGAGAACAATATAATTATGATTTTTTAATTCGCAATCACATGTCACTGCTTCAGTCGTATCTGAGTGCCCGTCCATTAGGTTTTTTTTTATCGTCCTTGCCTTCGCCTATATTATATATTAATCAAATATTTTTAAGGATTTTGGATTCGTTAAAACTTGATCACATGTACATTTGTATTTACTCAGTTAGCACGCCAATACTGTTGTGTTTAGCTATTTGAAGGTCAAAAACAGCATATTGCACAGGGCATACATCATTTTACTAAAAATACATTTTAGAAATCCCAAATTTTACATATTCATGTAATAATTGTTGATTAATTATGTAACAATTGTAGACTTTGGTTAAGGTCAATACGATGTTATATCGACCTAGAGAAGCATATCGACCTCGGACTTCGTCCTCAGTCAATATGCCGCTCTCTTAGGTCGATATAACCTTCTATCGACCTCATACAAAGGCCGTAATCTGATGTTATCAAGCTTGCTTTCGTCAAACGTAAAACTGTTTAAGGGAGGGAGGGACGAAAAGACCAGTTATGGAACCATAAACAGATTTTCGGGTTTTCTACGTATATATGTTGTTAAATGTATTGCGCTCGACACAATATGAAGCTTTTTCGCTGGTTCACTGTGCTCACTCAGCAAAAGGCTCACATTGTGACTTGCGGCTGATATTTTACGATGTCAATGTGTAGAAAACCCGATACTTTATACTTACCAGACCATTAGCAGTAAAACTTCCTCGTTAAATATCTCCAATCTATATAGATAACAACGTTCACGTTAGTTATATAATATTTCTTTCTGTTTTGATGGATATGCGTTTAGGTCGAATATCAATTATCCGAAAAAATACATTGACGAAAATACATTTATTATAAAATCAATTGAAAGACTGATTGTTGGTGTTTAACGCCACTTTCAGCACTACTGGCTCTATCGTGGCGGTCAGAAAACAAGAGTCAACGAGGTGTCTGATGATAAATAAATATCCAGTTGATCTCTGATATAATATTAGCTTCAATAAAAAATTGTAGGCATATTTCAGGCACATCCAAAGGAGAGTTTATGATGCATAAGATGCACATTTGTCTGTGCTTTCAAATGTTCTTTCTGTTCTTTGAATGTAAAGAATTTTCAAGCAGACAACACAAAACATCTAATAAATCTATGCTACTAAAGGAAGAGACCGATTTCATTGAGCCGCAACTCCTCTGAAACCATACATAGTCGGAATATTTGTGATATGACGTATAAATGTAGTGTTTTGTACTTCCTAAATTTGTCTTTGAAACAATATTTTTTCCACAGAAAACGTCAATTTTTGAGAAAATATCCAAATTCGGAGACCGTTATCGATCCGTGTCTTATACGCTTTCGCGCATGCTCAGTCGACGTACTGCCCGCGAAATCCAAGTGAAAGTAAGATTGATTGATTGATTGTTGGTTGCTTAACGTCCAGTGGCAAATATTTCATGCATATTCAGGACGAGAACAAATTAACAATAAATACAATAGGTAGGTACTGTAATAGGGGCTTCCGGGATTAAGGTCGGAGAAATTTAGACTGCCACGGGAAATGAGGGTATATTGAATAAGGACAGAAATTTAGCCATGCAACAGGTCACCTACGGACCCCTCAAAGAGTTGTTGCAAGGGTTCTTAACGTGCAAAGAGCGTGGCACTCTCTTTACACGAGGCATCGGATTTAACGGACATTCTGACCAGACGTGGCTGCAAATTTGTACATCCCGCACAGCCAAACGGACGCCCCACTTTAGCAAGGGTTTTACTGCCGGTCGGAGGAAGACCAATGGTGACCATACTTCTATTCCCCAGTCACCCTTTGGGGGGGGGGGGGGGGGGGGGTGAAAGTAATAAGAAAGGATAGAAAATAGGAGAGTTAGACCTATAAGGATCCTGTATTGTATTGTAAGTGCATCATGTTGCTAAATTAAACGACATCCACCCTTTTATTCAGGTGCAGAACTGACCAAAAATGAAATGGGCGTTGAACGTGTCGAAGTGATCCTCCCCCTTTATATGTGTAAACACAGGCACCCGACGTCCGGACCCCTCCCCCCTTTTTATGTGTAAACACAGGCACCCTTGACACTCTTTGTTTCAACACTTGCCCAATTGTACCGCGATTTCGCGGGCATCTTTTAATAGTATATAAAATAAAGAAGCAATGAACCCTTCCCTTGAAGAAAGTCAGACAACACCAAGGCTGAAGAAAAATGAAGGAAATACAAAAGCCACCAAAACACTACACAAAACAAACACGACCTAAATGACTAGGGGTGGGGGCTCAGTTGCTTCGGAAGGGTAAGCTGATCCGGCGCCATAAGTTGCGCCTTGTCGGTTCTGTTATAAACAATCGGTTTATAAAAACACTAATCATATTGATCTAAAAAAAATATTTTACCTTATACTTCTTCGACGATTCGGAAAAATTATTTCTTAAAGAAATAGATTTTCAAAAAGTAAAATGAAATTAAAAGATTGAAAAAAGTTTAAATATTACTATTATTAGAAAAATAACATATCTAAATTTAATTTTCTTTGCAATGGCTGGTAATATGTACAAAGAATGATAACTCTGATCTTCTTGTAATTCCGAACTCCATTAAACTTAGCTGTAAAGTAAGTAAAAAAGATTGATTGAGATTATCTAGAGATAAATGCACACAAAGATCATACTCTAAACTTTACAACGGCATATGTTAGATGTTCCCATTCTATCAAATGGTTGGTATCTTGTTAAAGCTGATGTATGATTGATTGATGATTGTTAATGCTATTTTCAGGGCTCTTTGCTACACAAAGCGGCTAGTTGTTATTGGTAAGCATAGAGGAAGCAAGACTATTCGGAGAGAAACACCTATCTTCCGCAGAAAAGGGTATTTTTAGTAAATTGAGTACTCAGTCGAGCGCACCTGGCACGAGCGATGTTCGAACTAACAACATCGGTGTTAACAATCTAGTGATCACTTACCATGGACAGTGGTGTAACAGCGCAACATAAAAACGAACTAAAAAAAAAGGGCCAACTCATCAGATCGATATAAAGCAAGCTAGGATCGTGCCTTTATCATCTTGCAGATTCAAACACGCATACAAAGCAGGTGGAGGTGAACAGCCATCTTACTTTTGCAAGCGACACTAAAATCTCAAAACATAGCAAAACGTTTTCACTTGGGCTTCCAAAATTAATGTGCTGAGAATAAAAATGAGAAAGGAAACGGGAAATGTGTCAAAGAGACAACAACCCGACCAAGGAGCAGAAAACAGCCCAAGGCTACCAATGGGTCTACAACGCAACGAGAAAATCCCGCAAACGGAGGCGGGCTTCAGCTGGCCCCTAAACAAAAATGTGTACTAGTTCATAGAAAATGGACGTAACACTAAACTCCGAAACATATAAATGAACCGAAATTAAAAAAAAAAACGTACAAGACTAACAATGGCCAGAGGTTCCTGACTTGGGACAGGCGCAAAAATGTGGCGGGGTTAAATATGTTTTGTGAGATCTCAACCCTCCCCCTATACCTCTAGCCAATGATGAATAAACAAACACACAGCAATACGAACAGTATAACTCAGTTTAAAGGAAGTCTGATTGAAAGATTATGTCTTCATCATATGAAAATCAAGCACAATCCCTCCCGTTAAGGGTTTAGTATCATACCATCATAAAATATACGAGAAGAACATAACCCGTATCATGCCAACAACTGGTTTTATAATAAATGTTGTTACTTCCGATGCAAAGACCCTATGAGTGAACCAATATTAATTCCAAAAATTCCATTTTAATGACCTGACAACAGTATCGTAACTATATCTCTTCTGAACAAGTCTGTTTAAAGGTTTGGTTAGCTTTTTAGTTTGAGAAACACATATACGTGATTATTCTGTTTATCACTGTATATTCTCTTTTGATCATTTAGCTCCTGACGTGTTTAAGTATTTATTCTTTTTTGATCATTTAGCTCCTGACGTGTTTAAGTATTTATTCTCTTTTGATCATTTAGCTCCTGACGAGTTTAAGTATTTATTCTCTTTTGATCATTTAGCTCCTGACGTGTTTAAGTATTTATTCTCTTTTGATCATTTAGCTCCTGACGTGTTTAAGTATTTGTTCTCTTTTGATCATTTATGCTGCGTTCACACGTAATTCGAATTCGATTCGCATTAACTAATTCGAATTAGTTTAATTCGCATTCAAAACGTTTAACGTCCAAACGTAAATTCTAATTCGAATTGCAATGCGCGTCAAATTCGCTTTACTGTCCTAACGACGTTAACTTTTAACTTCGTATTAACAAAAACGCATTTCTAATGCGAATTGGATAATGCGATTTAGCCAATTCGAATCAATTCGAATTAAAAAAGAAGAGTGTGTGAACGCAATTCGAATTAAATGTACGTGTGAACGAGGCATAAGCTCCTGACGTGTTTAAGTATTTATCCTCCTTTTTAAACATGTTTGGGTTTGAGCGTTCCTGATGGTGGTTAATCAAGAAAAGCGCTTCGACGCGCGGAATTTTCATCAAGAATAGCGCTTCGACGCGCAGAATTTTCGTTTAATCAAGTGCATTGTCCTTATTTGGTTTAAGCTTTGTTTTTTCCATTACTCGGGTCTCCGTTTTCCTATTTGAAAAACGCAAAATTTGAAGAGAAAAAGATGCAGGGCGTGTTGCTGGTCCATTTTAAAAAGGGCGGATCTCATCTTTACAAATCTCCCACATTAGGTTTGGTGTGAAAGGGGAATGAGTAATTCATTTAAGAAATAATTCATGAAGGCTTGAATTTATACTGATTTTACCAGGAGTTGGCCCTTTATGCTAAATATTTTACCACGAGCGATAGCGAATGTTTTGCTCTATATTCATCCAATTTTAAAAAAATTCATCGGTGATTTCTTCATAAAAATTGGTACACGTATTCGTCATACATAATCAAACCAAATGTCATTTTAAAAAGGAGGGGTCCATGTACTCGTTTTCAAGCTAATGATTAAAATCAGTCGAATTTCGGCAAAATTTTACTTATTTGTAGATCTTGTCTTGCTGATAATTTTTGCTATTTGTTAAGTGTCTATCTATCTTTTATAGTTTATAGTCAAGATAGCAGACAAAAACGTAAAATATTGGTAAAAATCGTCATTAAAGAGCATTAATTGTGGCGAAGTTTGGTTAAATTTAGCTCAGTAGTTTCAGAGAAGATTTTTGTAAAGTTAAGTACGACGGGCGACGAAAGCCAAGTGATGAGAAAAGTTCACTTGGCCTTGTAGGCCAGGTAAGCTAAAGAGTACTTATTTGCACGTCCTTCGGTTAGACGCTTTTACGGGTCACTGCAACCCAGCTATATTGAGAAATCGTTATTTTCTTTAACATTCTGAACCTTTTGATGTAACATTGATTTAGAATTGGAGCCGAACACAGGCGAAAAATCATGGTATAAATGACGAACATTAAAAAGTAGCGAAGTTTGAGTTACCAAATTTAGCATGGAATGGAATTATCTCGAGTCAACCTTCGAACATGAAAGAAAACAGTGGCCAGCACCTAAGTTTATATCTTTTAGGAAACGAGAAGGTTAGTATATTTTGAGATCTATCTATAAAAGCCTCAGATTCGAATTTATTAAGACATGACGACACACACACTTGTCACAAGTTGGCATTGGTAACTTTCTAAAAAAACTCTCAATCAGCATTTTGAACATTTATACCAGGAATTGATCATTTTTATCCCACCAGAACAGTAACCGCGGAAATTATTTGGCGGCGAATGGAGACTTTATTAGAACCCCATTTATTTGGCGGTTCAAGGAGACAACAACGGACTTGACCCTTTATAATTGGAGGGACATTTGTTTGGCGGAGATTTGTTTAAACAGAGGAGGTTCTCCGTCCAGCCCATTTTTGCAGGTAGAAGGGATATTTTGACACTAAAGTTATCATAATCCGATTGATTGATTGTTGGTGTTAACGCCATTTCCAGCATTCTTGAGCATATCATCATTACTGCATATTTTATTGGTGAAGGAAACCGGAGTTCCCTGAAAGAACCACCAACCTTCAGCAGGAAAACTGGCAATCCTAGTCACTTTAGATAGTATTCGAACGAACCTTGCGAAAAGCGGGATTCGAACGCATAACTACTAGTATTTTCAATCTATTTGCTATCGGGTGGTTTGTCTTTCTGGAACAAACCATTTTATCATGTGCCCGGCGAGAACTACCGACCTTAGGCAGGAAAACTGACAATCCTTTCTCCTGTAACCTAAATATGAATGATTGTTTTGGCAGGTGAAATCGTTTTCTTTTGATGGGTATATAGTCTCATTTTTTAAGATGACATTTTTTTCAATAACTAAACATGCTGAGCACATGTGCAATCATCTTCAACTAAGGTCACATCATAAGTGATGATGATGATGATGGATGGTTGCTTAACGTCCAGCGGCAAATTAATATGCATATTCAGGACAAGAACATGTTAATGTAATATGAATACTTGCCCTGTTTTGTACTAGACCGACACGCTGAGTCGGATTTTTAACGTGCTAGTTCACAAGGTAACAGAGGGGCCTCAGTGGCTGAGTGGTCTAAGTAGTTACTACTGTAATCACTAGCCAGTCAACACTGAGGTTGTGAGTTCGAACACCGCTCGTGCGGGTGCACTCGACTTCTATCTCAATTGACTAGGATTGTCAGTTTTCTTATCGAAGGTCGGTGGTTTTCTCTGGGCACTCCGGCTTCCTTCACCAATAAAACTGACCGCCACGAAATAGCCCAAAAGCGGTGCTTAAAAGTGGCGTAAAAACACCAAAAATCAATCAAATCAATCACAAGGTAACAGTCCGCAGGAAGAAATGATATTTATTTATCTTAACAAATTTGAACCTAACTGACTGATGATAACAGTTTGCTATTTAGTACTCTGTGCTTGTTAATGTTTGAAACAAAAACAAACGACTGATGCCGCATTTATATTGCAAACGATCATTTAACTTGTGACCCCCCCCCCCCCCCCCCCCCCGAAAAAAAATATGCTTAGTTAAATAAATTTGTATTACATTTTCCATACAAACTAGACTTTAGATGTTGCTAAAGTCTAGTTTGTATGGAAAATGTAATACAAATTTTGTTATTAAGTGCTAATTGATTTGACATCCGATGAGAACTAATTTGTGTCAGTATTTTCGGACTCGCTTCGAACTGCGATACTTCAGTTCTATAATCGATCGAATGTTTAAACTTTCACAGCATGCATTACAAAAGCTTTCTGGAAATCCGAAAATTCAGCTTCCTCTGCAGTTCGTGGCGGAGGAATACATTCCTTCCAAATCTTTATTTCAAATTCATTTGTTGTATATGCTGTTTTTTCTTCAGACTCTGTTATTTTCAAACATCGGAACCTGAAATTACCAACTCTCTAAAATGTCTCTTCTAATACTCCGACTACAACAAGATGAGAACCTTGGGCCATTAAACTTCCAACATACAGTCATACTTTGTTGTACCCGTGAACATCTGTGCATGCTACTTCAAAACAAAGACGAGAAACAATTATATCAGGGTAATCATCCTCAAGATGTACTGAAGAACATTTTGTCAGGTCAACTGGAAGTATTGCTCTGACTTTATTGCGAATCTCTGCAAATCGTTCAGGAACTGTCTGGCTAAAATATAATTGAAAACACATTTACTCAGATTTGAAAATACAAAATGCAAAATGTATCTTAAATAGATATTATATTTTCAATTAAAACAAGAATATGTCCATAGTACACGAATGCCCCACTCGCACTATCAATTTCTTTGTTCAGTGGACCGTGAAATTTGGGTCAAAACTCTAATTTGGCATTAAAATTAGAAAGATCATATCATAGGGAACATGTGTACTAAGTTTCAAGTTGATCGTTTTTGCCATAGAGTTGTCAGTTTCTCTTGACTTATGAGTTTTGAATGACAGTTTCCGGTATTTTCCGCCTCTATTTGTCAAACAGTTCAATTTGTGAAAGAATTTAGTATGGGCGATAAGAAATTTTTATTAACGAGTTCATTGAAAACCAACAGCTCACTACAGACATGGGCAACATGACTAAGTTGGGTAATATACACAGCAAAACATGGGCTAATAGAAACCAACGTCCAAAAAAGGAAAACAAAATAACAGGAAACAATAATTCGTCCGTTTTGTCGTAAATTTTAAGCTTGTGAAAACCATTGAAAACATAAAATCCTTATAAAGTTATTCCAAATATGACTAAGGCTAGCCATGCCTGTAAGAATAAAACCTTCGTGTTTTGTATGATTTTGGCATTAAATGAATTGTAAATTTATGGAAAATGACCGAATTATAATGATAACTCATGCCAGGAAAAGAGTGTTGACTACTGTGCGTTTAAAATCCTAGGGGACGATTAAAAATCAAGTGATTTCTTTAAAACATATATCTCCCACTGCCACCACAAATTTCATGTACCAACGACTTATACAATTGATATAATCTGTACAGTAGATTAGACGAGAGAAATGTTCCAGTCTAGCTTCGGGGCACTACATTTTACACCGGTTTTAAGCGGGTTTTGTTGTGCTACATATTTAGTTTTCTGTGCAAGAAAATGCTGAATTACGTTTGTATTGTATCACTGTATTGTGTCAAATTCGCTTCTTCTTTGCCTATGGAAATATTTTCATCCTCGGGTGTTATTGCCTCTTGTTTATATCTTTCCTTTTTTTTTTTTTTTGAATATACAACTCAATTGAATTTTAACTAACTAATACTTACTGAAACTTACCACCTTCCAGGTCTAGTATAAATTTGCATAATGCACTCCCGGTCTGTAATTTGTCATCTTTCCAATGCTGCAAGGCGTCTCTATTCACTTGAGTATAATCGGACAGTATTATCTTTTGTACATGTACATATGGACATGCACTAATGACTGAGTGAATTGTTGGCCCAGTGCCTATGTCTAATAAAGTATTTCCACGGATATTGCCTTGGACGAGAATGTGAACATTGCATATCAACTATAGTACAATTTATACTATGTATAAACCAGAGCACCCAAATCATGATCAATAAGATGTATTTGGATGACAAATTAAGTAAAGATAAGTTTTAAATTTCGACCTTATTTGTGAACCCCTAACAGTTTTTTTGTACGAAAAAACCTTCATAAATAAAAAAATAAATACACCTAAGAAAGAAAATGTTATGTTGATTTACGCAAAGCGTTTGATTCAGTGTGGCGAAGAGCTTTGTTTCTGAAACCACTATCGTCAGAAAACGGTAATTAGATGATTCATATAATTCATATAATTAGCTGTAGTTATTCTAGACAATATCAGCGTTAAAAATTCAAAACTGTTTTGTGACTACTGTTATATAAAAGATGAATTTGCCAAAAGGGGGGGGGGGGGGGGGGGGGTGTTTTAGTAGCACTCTGTTTAACCTATATATATATTAACAATTATCAACTTTTACACATATGAAACGATTGCCAACCGTTAACCTAATATCATTTTGGTATTAGAAGCCTCATGTTTCCATATTACTTGTTAATCTTGTCAGAATCGAAAGCAGTTCTTCATGGCAGTTCACCGTTATGAACTATTTGATTGATACAAGTCGTCTGAATGAACTGCTAACTAATTTGTCTGTTCACTTGTTTCATTCTTTGATCCGACCGACTCTTTAAGTATGATTGATAAAGAAATTTGTTATGTATGAATATTTACAGATCTGCAATTGCACATATACCTCACTGGTTTAACTTAACGTTGTAGAAAAGAGTTCTTCCCTCAAAATGCACAATAAGTGTTGTAAAAACAAACTTAACTAATGAAGTGTGAAAGTAACACTGCTTCTAGTTCTAAACTGGGAAGATCCTTCTATATTGGTTTTATTAAATTCACTGTCACTTTTGTATGAAGACCGTAATTTTAGGGAAAATCATCTGATATATGGATTGTCAATTCTTTTATAGGTACTTCAAAATCAAGGTTTTTCTCAAATTTCACGTATGTGAAGCATGTTATGTACGATACTTACTTTTAAGACCAAAAGACGAATTTATAAGTATATAGCATTTAATATGAAAGAGAATGGAAACGGGGAATGTGTCAAAGAGAAAACAACCCGAACAAAGAGCAGAAATAGCCCAAGGCCCCCAATTGATCTTTAACGTAGAGAGAATATCCCGCACCGGAGAAGGGGTTAAGCTGGCCCCCCAACAATATACTAGTTCAACGAAATAGACAAAGCACTTAACTTCGAAACATACAAATGAACCAAAAAATAAAAATAAAAGGGTAACAAAGGCTAGAGGTTCTTGACTTGGGACAGGCGTTTGGACAGGCGTAAAAATGCAGCGAGGATAAACATAAGTTTTGAGATCGCACCTCTTCTCCTATACTATTACTGCTTTTATTTGGTAACAAGGTTAAATGCCAGAGGTCAATGTCATGTCAACATTTCTTGCAACGACCCTTACTTCATATAAAAGTACCTAACAACCATACATATTTGGGTTCAGACTTATAGAAAATGTTAAATAGATCCTTATTGAAAGGTGAGGGGTCAATATCGTTACCAAAGACATAAGTAGCCATTCGCATATAGTTAGAACATGCCTAGCAATCATCAATGTTTTGATCCCTTGTGACAAAATTCGAAATTGTTAAACTAAAATGTAATTCTTTCTTTAAATTAAAATGTCAAATTCTTTTTGACAGAAATAAGTTACTGACATGATTTTACTCAGTTAATCATCATCCACGTTGTCTCCTGTTCTGACTTAAAACATCATATTATAATAATTTTGTGAATCATTATCAACAGTATTTGGATGATTTTTTTATCTGCAACTTGGTATTAATTTCACGTTGATATTTTTCGTATTTATAGCAAACAATATTGTGTGTACTCGATTATGCTTTCAAACAACCTTTGCACGAACGTATGTAAATTAGATTAATTTTCCCTGAAATTGCAAGGCAAAAGGAATCTTAAATATAAAGCACATTTCAAATCTATCTGTTCTTCACATGTTATATCATAATACAATATGGAATGAAATGGTTGGATTTTCTGGGTAGGCTTTTTGAAAAAATCAAACAAATAAGAGCCATTTTAACATACAAAATTAACCTCATTAATGATGAGATAATACTAAAACAATATTCAACTTCCCGTGAAGTTTACATCAAAACGCAAGTCTCTCAATTTTGAAAAAAAAACCATCAAAACAAGATATACAGTAATACATTTCCATATAAGTGATCAACAAGTTTTATCATTAATCATTATCAACTGTTCACATTCTTTAAGACCATAAAATATCGTGGTTCACATTATAAAATATTGAGTATCTTTACAATTCTTATATTTTTCGGCATTTTCACAAAAATAATCTTACACGTGTATGAGAGATTTCATCAATGATAGAAGTACTTTCGAGAATAGAGTCGGTGCAATTTGCTATACTTGTGTGACAATTGTCACAGTGCCTGTTTTTTTTATTTCAAAAATTCTAGGCATTGGGTTTTTTTAACGGCAACAAAGTCTTAATTATTCATTTTTAAATATTTTTTTCAGTTTACAGTTTTAGAATACATTTCTAGAAAGAACAATCTTCAGTTGGTGATAAAACAAAAACATTAGAAGGGTACCCTTTTCTCATTTGATATGAAATCCTAGCTCTCTCATCTTTTCCAAAAAAAAATATACTTCTTTGATTATTGAAATTACTTAAATAATAAATTATGAGAACGTTGTTCATAGAATTTTAATTATTCCAAATTCTGTTTATACATAAGAAGTCAGAAACGCAAATCTATATTTAGAACCTAAAGGCCACGTTTTAACTCAGTTCGTATAAGGTCTGTTTGATTCATGCACTTGTGCACTAACTATATAATACTATATAGAATCACAAACAAAGTGTTCTAGAAACGGTGAAATCGCTATCAAGTAAAAAATTAAGATAGATTTTGGTGATTTGCAATTCATTTTCTTTAATGGTATCAAGACGAGGAAATAATCTCATGTATTACATGATACCATCATGAGCTGTATACCTGATACGTAGCAAGCGGGAAACCTCTATGAAAACTGTTCTTTAAGGTATCAAATGTTATTTTGTATCGTTCTTGCACTGTAAAGGGTTCTTCCAGCTCTTTAATCTCTATGTGGGATATTGATCAACTAGCATACTTTAGAAATCCACGAAGTCTAAAAATGATTATACACTGCTGGTGGAGGTTTCATCCCCGAGGGTATCTCTAACCCAGCAGTCTGCACTTCTGTGTTGACTTGAATTATCATTGATATGGTCATAATTATAAATTTACTATTTACAAAACTTATATTTCGAAATACTACGGATCTTCGACCCCAGGAATATATTACCTTAGCTGTATTTGGCAAAACCTTTCGAAATTTCGGGTCGTAAACGCTGTTCAACTTCGTACTTTATTTTGCCTTTTTAACTTTTTTGATCGAACGTCATTGATGAATCTTTTGTAGACGAAATGCGCGTCTGGTGTACAAAATTTGAATCCTAGAATCTATGATGAGTTTATATACCCTTTTAATTACTTAGTATGGACCAACTTCTGACATCAATTTTTCGATTGCCATTAAAATCTAAAGCACTCACAATCTTTCATTGAAACTTCTAGACAGCAATTTTGGCTCCAGGTATATATTGTCCTTAGTAGTCAACCAAATTGTTATTTAAACAGCCCCGAAGTACTAAAACATCATCAAACTACGCTACACCCCCCATTATGTTATTTGTTGCAGAAAGATATTTATCAACGGAACTATTTAAAAAATCAAAAGCTAATTTGACATGTTCAAATTAACTTTCTTTTTGACAAAGCTGTCTTGTGTCCCTTTCTTCAACATCATAAAGAGAGACATGATATCATAAGGGCGTTTCTTCTACAAAAG